>NC_143029.1:48185000-49522500 GCF_057628025.1 Oncorhynchus mykiss
AATATGAGAGGGAAGGGAGTTCCATGCAATAATGGCTCTATATAATACTGTACGCTTTCTTGAATTTGCTCTGGATTTGGGGATTGTGAAAAAAACTCTGGTGGCATGTCTGGTGGGGTAAATGTGTGCGTCAGAGCTGTGTGTAAGTTGATTATACAAAAATTCTGAATTTTCAACACGTTTCTTAAAAAAAGGGATGCACTCAGTCTCTCCTCAACTCTTCGCCAAGGGAGACTGGCATGCATAGTATTTGTATTAGCCCTCTTGCTTGCTTTTCATTGTAATCAGTGTCGCTCTGTTCTGGGCCAGCAGCAGCTTAACTAGGCATGACTGGACAAATAATCAAGATAAAACAAAACTAGAACCTGCAGGACTTGCTTTTTTGGAGTGTGGTGTCAAAAAAGCAGAGCATCTCTTTATTACGGACAGACCTCTCCCCATATTTACAACCATTGAATCTATGTGTTTTGACCATGACAGGTTACAATCTAAGGTAACACCAAGTCATTGTGTCTCCTCAACTTGTTCAACAGCCACACCATTCATTACCAGATTCTTAGGGAATGATTTTTACCAAATACAATGCTATTAGTTTTAGAGATGTTCAGGACCAGTTTATTACAAGATTCTCTGGTCTGATGAAACCAATATTGAATTATTTGACCTGAATGCCAAAACAGACTGCAACTCTTTGTTAAGGGTTTAAATGACTCCATTAGCTGTGGTTGCTAATGCGTATATGGTTGAATCATCAGCATACATGGACACACGTGCTTTGTTTAATGCCAGTGGCAGGCAGGTCATTGGTAAAAATAGAAAAGAGTAAGGAGCAGCTCTGCGGTACTCCCCACTTTCCATGTTTGACATTAGAGAAGCTTCCATTAAAGAAAGTTCTATTCGAGTTCTATTAGATAGATAGCTCTGAAAGGCCATAACACTTTTGTTTTCTAAACAACAGGCTATGGTCAATTTTGTAAAATGCTGCACTGAAATCTAATCTTCTTCTTATCATTTTCTTTCAACAAATCATCAGTCATTTGTGTCAGTACAGTACATGTTGAGTGCCCTTCTCAACAAGCATGCTCAAAGTCTGTTGTTAATTTGTTTACAAAGAAATAGTATTGTATTTGGTCAAACACAATTTTTTCCCAACAGTTTGCTGAGAGCTGGCAGTAGGTCTGCTGTTAGAACCCGTAAAGGCTGCTTTACCACTCTTGGGCAGCGGAATGACTTTTGCTTCCCTCCAGGCCTAAGGACGAAGACTTTCCTCTAGGCTCAGATTAAAGATATGACAGATACGAGTTGCTATTGAGTCAGCTATCGTCCTCAGTATCTTTCCATCTCCGGGGTCAATGCCAGGTTCGTCATTATTGATCAATAACAATACATTTTCCACCTCTCCCGCACTAACTTTACAAAATTCTAACTTGCAATGCTTTTCTTTCATTATTAGTTTGTTTGTGCATGAGTTGTTGTCATTTCCTGCGTAAGTTTGCCCATTTTGCCAATAAAGTAATCATTCAAATATTTGGCAACATCAAATGGCTTTGTGAGTTTAATTTGTCTTTCTGCCCATAATTTAATTTAAAGTAATCCAAAGTTGTTTTTCCATCAGTCTTTATATCATCGATCTTGGCTTCATAATACAGTTTCTTCTTCTTTTTGTTGAGTTTAGTCACATCATTTCTCAATTTGCAGTAAGTCAGACAGTCAGATGTGCAGCCGGACTTATTAGCCACTCCTTTTGCCCCATCTCTTTAAACCATACAGTTTTTCAATTCCACATCAATCCATGGAGCCTTAACAGTTCCAACAGTCAGTTTCTTAACAGGTGCAAGTTTATCAAAAATGTGAAGAATTAATTTTATAAATTCATCAGTGCAGCGTCTGTATGCTCCTTTTTAATCACATCAGACCAACAAATATTTGTAACATCATCCAAATAAGTGTCACAGCACACCTATACACTATTTTAGCCCAGCTTTTGGAACTTTTGATATAGCCACTTCATTGTGATCACTCCATCGAATGGATACGAATACAGCTTTAGAACAAAGATCTACAGTATTAGTAAAAGTGTAATCAATACATGTGGATGATCTTGTTCCTTTACAGTGCATTTGGAAACTATTCAGACCCCTAGACCTTTTCTACATTTTGTTACGTTACAGCCTTATTCTAAAATTTATTAAATTGTTGCTTTTTTCATCAATCTATACACACATCCCTATCAAGAAAAGTAAAATCAGGTTGTTAGGCATTTTGTAAAAAACAGAAATATTACATTTACATAAGTGTTCAGACCCACTGATTGCTGAAGTGCGTAGCGTGTAAAAATCGCCTGTCCTTGGTTGCAACACTCACTACCGAGTTACAAATTGCCTCTGGAAGCAATGTCAGCACAATAACTGTTTGTCGGGAGCTTCATGAAATGGGTTTCCATGGCTGAGCAGCCATACAAGTCTAAGATCACCATGCACAATGCCAAGCATTAGCTAGAGTGGTGTAAAGCAAGCCGCTATTGGATTCTGGAGCAGTGGAAATGCGTTCTCTGGTGATGAATCACGCTTCACCATCTGGCAGTCCGATGGACGAATCTGGGTTTGGTGGATGGCAGGAGAACGCTACCTGCCTGAATGCTAGTGCCAACTGTAAAGTTTGGTGGAAGAGGAATAATGGTCTGGAGCTGCCCCTTAGTTCCAGTGACGGGAAATTGTAATGCTACGTTGTTCAATGACATTCTAGACGATTCTGTGTTTCCAACTTTGTGGCAACAGTTTGGGGAAGGCCGTTTCCTGTTTCAGCATGACAATGCCCCTGTGCACAAAGCGAGGTCCATGCATAAAGCAGGTGTCCACATACTTTTGGTCAGGTAGTGTCTCTTTTTTTTCAAGCCCTTTTGGCTACCTGGTCTACTTTTTCATTCCCACCCACTCCCAAGTCGTCTTGGACCAAGCAGAATATCCCTACTACACCCAGTCTCTCTAGTCGCCATAATAACATAACACTTGGGTGGCTGGAGTCATTGACTTGGGTGGCTGGAGTCTTTATTTCTTATTTATTGAATAAACCAAGTTAATTTTAACCAATCATCATCCAGGCAATACCATAGCTACAATGTTAATTGCACCGATTGGCTCTGAATCCTGATTGGCTGGTAAATTGAATGGCTTTTTGAACAAAGGTTTGGTCCCTCTGACCAAATTATTGAAAGAACTGCTTTTAATAGCAGGTGTCAGTAGCTATGTTTCCATTAACTTGTCTAGTGATTTTTTTGTTTTTTTTCGACATTTAGAAAGTTTGCATGGAAAATAGATGTGACAATTGCTTGCTTGCTAGGGCGCATTTCCATGTAACTATTTTTTTGTCAAAAACAGCTGGCTGAAATGACATAACCCTTTCCCAAACACCGGCGAGTAGCGTGGAGGAAATGGAGAAAAAGTTGGTGAAGCAACCAACTGCTGTGCTGGAATGAGAACAATATGTGAGTCAGTTGTAATGGTATGAAGCGGGAGGATGAGGGTGAAGGACCGGAATGGTCGGTAGTGGAAAGATCAGGATAAAGTAAAGAAAGCATAAAGAGGGCCAAGGTAGGAAGCAAGAGTAATGATGTGTCGGAGTGGAAAGTGGTGATAGTGTTTGATGAGACCACAGGGCCTCACTTTACACCCTATCCGACTAACTAAGGCTGTAGATAAAGAGGTAGGTGAAGTGATATTAGCTTGGTTCATTGGACATGGTAGGTTGTTAATATTGTGTGGTAGCCAGGCTCAGCAAGAGAAGATTCTGAAAATGGAAAACACTTGATGGGAAGAAGATTAAAAAGGCAGGTCCCTGGTGCTTATGCTAGATTGAGGAGTCATCACTGGGGTCCCAATATCTATGTCCACTAGATATTAAAGAAAATGTGAAGGGAGGCAGAGTGATTGAGGCCAAAAGGTTTCATCAGTAGGAAAGAAGGACAAAGAAGTGAAAGCTTATCAGTGATGCTGAGGTTTGAGAACGTCTTTCCGGGAAAAGTACAGATAGAATTCCTTAGTTTCAATGTTAAGAGAATTTGTCCCATATCCTCTGCAGTGTTTTAAAAGGGACATGTAGCTGCTCAGTGTAAAGGAAATAAAAGATGTGCCAAGTGTGGAGGGGCACATGATTACGGTGAATGTGGAAGCAATGTGAAGGTTAAGTGTTGTAATTGTGGGGGAGAACACAGTGCAGCATTTGGTGGATGCCAGGTACAGAGAGTGGCTAAGAGATATAGGATCAGTCATGATGTATCGTATGCAGAGGCCGTAAAATAGATTGGTAGAACTACAGCATGGACTGATGGAGCTTACATTGATGTGCCTGTAGTAAGTGGACCTACTGTCGGGGCTGGTGCTTCTGATAGTCCTGGCATGGTTTCGAGGCCTGTTCAGAAATCTTGTGCTCATGAATGTGTTGTGTCAAAGGACACTTTGATAATGAATAAAGTTGACTTCATAGCTTTTATTGGTAAGGTTATCAATACGACTCAGGTTGTGGAAAGCAGAAATGCCAGATTGAAGGTTATTGTGGAGACGGCAAAATAAATATTGGGGGTAACAGATGTTACTGTTGAAATGGTTGTTGGCATGTTGAACAATCCTAAGGGCGGAGTGTTTCAGCATGATATAGATCAAGTTTAATGGGGTTGGGGAGGGGTTTTTGGAGGAGGGTGTGGTAGAAGTTCGGATTTATTTGGTTTAGAGTTTTATTACCATGGTGGTACAGAATTGGGCAGATCATGATTGATTGTACATTCCAGCACAGTAGGTGGCGGCAAGCTCTTAAACGATAGTTTGCGGACCTCCATGATATCATCATAGAAGAACGCAGAGCCTAATAAAAATGTAGTGGTTGCGCATTAATAAAAATTGGCGATAATCTGTATGACCATGTGTCAGGCAGCACGTGAAAGCCACCATGGATAGAATACAATAATTTACTAATATTTGCCATATTCTAATAATTATCATGTGCTAATGCACCGCCACGGATCTAGCGCACATGGGCATGCACTATCGAATGCTTAGGCTACTCAGTACTATGATGAAACTTGCACTCCTGTAGATCTGAAATAATTGGATGGTGAAACTTGTTAGCCTAACGGAAAAGCAAAGCGAGGCAATTCAGGCATTATGGAATGTCAGGACAAGGAGCCTGCAAAGAAACATTTTTATAGTTGAAATGTTTTATTTTGCAAGCAGTGGGCATTTAGAATTCAAATGTAGAGTGGACCTGTATTCGGCAATCATCATTTATTCGAAAAACACAGTTTCCATCATCGTTTGTCGCAATAAACCCCTGTCGAACAGATACAAATGTTGTCAATCTTTATAAAATTGCTTCTATATTACATGTCACAACATTTTGTGGGGGGTGACATTGATTTTGTAGAATAAATTGGGGGCATTTTTCATCAAAGTTGCTACACAGACATAAGGGGAACCCCAGACAGTGGCATAAAGTTGAAGCATCTTTTTAGAACGTTTTCTCACCATCAAATATGGTAGTGAGGGGAAGTCGAGACGTGGGTAGTGGGAGAGGATGGAAACTAGACCGACATTCTGCAAAAAAAATATATTGATGAAACACCTGATCTCAATAAATGTTTGTTCCAAAAACGAAAATCTGTTACACAGTGCACTACGTTTTGTAGGCTTGGCCAAAGTTTCCCAAAATTGCGTTGTTTAGAAAGAGTGCAAGGTCGACTTCAGTTTGTGCACATGCGCACTTCACAGAGGAGGCGTTCCCTAATGAAAATATGCAAATATATGATACAATTGGATCTCGCGCTTGGCTTTGCCCACCTTTTTTGTACTGCCCACTATGCTTCATTTTCATCTGGGTAAACAACCCAGATGAACTATCTTGGTTTAGTTATACAAATCTTTGGTTGCTATTTCAAAATTGGTGGAATTTCCTAATTTAGACAAGGCAACCCAGGGACATTCAACATCTTTTTTGGTAAGCCATTCCAGTGTAGCTTTGGTCTTGCATTTTAGGCCATTTGTCTTGCTGAAATGTGAAACTCTATCCCAGTGTTAGGGTCTTGGCTGGGACTCTTCTGTCCTAGCTTGAAGGCGAAGCTGGTTCTACCATTGGGGTGCCAGGGCAGAGAAGAGCTTGGACTAGGATGAGTGGTAGCTGCCAAGAGACCAGAGGTGGCAGAACGGATTGCTCTGGTTGGGGTGTAGGGATTGAGCATAGCCTGAAGGTAGGGAGAGGCAGATCCTCTTGCTGCTCCATAGGCAAGTACCATGGTCTTGTAGTGGATGCAAGCTTTGACTGGAAGCCAGTGGAGTGTGCGGAGGAGTTGACATGGGAGAACTTGGAAAAGCTGAACACCAGGCGGGCTGCAATGTTCTGGACAAATTGCAGGTGTTTGATGACACTGGCATGGAGCCAAGCCAACAGCGAGTTGCAGTAGTCAAGACAGGAGATGATAAGTTCCTGGATTAGGACCTGTGGCGCTTCCTGTGTAAGGTAGAGTTGTACTCTACAGATGTTGTAGAGCAGGGGTGGGCAATTCAAGTCCTCAAGGGCCTGATTGATGTCACAGTTTTGCCCCAGCCCCAGCTAATACACCTGACTCCAATAATCACCTAATCGTGATCTTCAATTTAGAATGCAATTCACCGTGTCAAAAGCAGCGGAGGATTTGGATGAGAACAGAGGAGAGAGTCAGCTTTGGCAGTGCGGAGAGCCTACATGACACAGAGAAGAGCAATCTTCAAGCCTGACTGGTTAGGGTCAAGAAGATCATTCTGAGAGAGATAGTGAGAGAGTTGGTCAGACAGCACACCCAAGTGTTTTGGAAAGGGATACCGGTCTGTTGTGTTTGACGTCAGAGGAGTGGAGTGTTGGTTTCTTGAGTGAGGGAGCAACTCGGTCCATTTTGGAGTTAGAGGGGTCAGGGATGAGTTGATGAGGGAAGTGAGAAAGACTCCAGAGTTGGTCTGGAGAAGGGAGGATGGGATGGGTTCGAGCGGGCAGATTGTCAGGCGGCCAGACCTTACTAGTTGCATGATTTCATCTAGAAAGAGAGGGGCGAAAGAGGTCAAGGCGTAGGGTAGTTCTGTGTGAGTGGGACAAGTGGACTCAACAGGCTGAGTGAATGAGGAGCGGATGTTTTCAACCTTATTTTCAAAGTGGTTGACGAAGTCATCCGCAGAAAGGGAGGAGGGACACGGAAGGGGGTGGGGGTGGAGGATTAAGAAGGGAGGAGAAGGTGGGAAAGAGTTTCCTGGGGTTAGAGGCAGAAAAGCTTGAAATGTAGTGATAGAAAGTAGTTTGGCAGCAGATACAGAGAAAGGGGAGGTTATAGAGGAGGGAGTGGAAGGATGATAGGTCCTCCGGAAGTTTAGTTTTCCTCCATTTTCGCTCAGCTGCCCACGGCCCTGTTCTGTGCAAGTCATAGGATGTGGAAAGGGAGGAGAGTAGGGTTGAAGAGGCATAATCAGGAGACAGGAGGGACAAGGATTTAGCAGAATGGATATATGATAGGACGAGAGAGTAGTAGGAAAGAGTGCGAAGATTGCGATGGCAGTTGACAATCTGGGTAGGAACTGCGTGGCTAGGGTTGGAGGACGGGGAAACAGAAAAGGAACAGCCTCCAGTAAAGAGGAGGTCAAGCGTGAGCCTTCCTTGTGAGTGGGAGGGGACTGAGGTCAAAGGAGGCAAGGAGGAGAAAGAGAGAGTTGGAAAGAAATTAATCGAAGGCAGATGTCAGAAGGTTGAAGTCGCCAAGTACAAAGATCGGTGAGCCATCGACAGGAAATTAGCTTATCAGTGTGTCAAGCTCATTGAGGAACTCTCTAAGGCAGCGTTTCCAAAATGTGGTTTATGCCCTAACACTACACAGCTGATTCAAATGACCAATGCTTGATGATTAGTTGATTATTTTAATCAGCTGTGTAGTACTAGGGCATAAACCAAAACGTGCACCCCTTGGGGTCCCGAGGACCGTGTTTGGTAAACCCTGCTCTAAAAGGCACCTGGTGGGCGATAGATGACAACAATGTTAAGCTTGAGTGGACAAATGAAGGTGACAGCATGGAATTCAAATGAGATGGACAGGTGAGAGGGAGAAAAGAGAAAATCTCCATTTAGGAGAAATGAGTAGCCCTTTACCACCACCGAGGCGACCAGATGCTAACAAACTATGAGAGAAAACATACTCAGATTAAGCGAGACCAGCTGGAGTAGCAGTATTCTCTGGGGTGACCCATGTCTCCGTCACGGCTAAAAAGTCAAGAGACTGAAGGGCAGCATAGTTTGAGATGAACTCAGCTTTCTTGACCGCAGATTGGCAGTTCCAAAGGCTGACAGACCAGGAATACCACATGGGTTGTACATGCAGGGCACACTAAATTAGAAGGGTTTCAGCCAAGGGGTGAGGAGCGTCTGTAAAGCCTAAAGGGAGAGGAGCGAACTAGGATAGAAAACACACAGTTGCCAAAGCGGCAAAAGAGCCAAACGAGATCATCTGAAAATAACTAGGTAAAATGTGAGAGTGAGAGAGTGGTGTGTAGCCTTCCTCTCTTCATAACAGTAACACCTTATTCATGAGACTGAGTGTTGCAGTACCATTCATTAACCTCTTATTCAAAAAATATATTCAACATCAGTGAAGAATAGTTTTCAAATGAAAATGTGTGTATAATGTGCAAATACACTATCCACAGTTTTAATGGTGCTCTAATCTGGATTGTAGCCTACCTGTTTACAAATGTATCCCTGGGATATTTGAGATGTTTTAAAAGCTCCTTGTCGGCTTTGAGGTATATTTTTAGCTTGAAATGCACTAAGGCCTAACTGAAAAAAAGCCCTGGGTTGAAATCTTGATTCACATCGGCTTGTTAATGAATGAAATAAATAAGATGCCACACTATGGGACACATATCAAAGTATACAGGATATTAGATGCATTGTTGCCTACTATGATCTATTCTATAGCCTAGTTAAACAGTCAATTTTGGGTAATTCACTTTGAAACAATGACTGCATGAATAGGCATCATAGCCAATGTGAACTACGCAAATCATAGCCGCAGGAAGTAGTGTGTGTGTGTGTGTGTGTGGGGGGGGGGGGGGGGCCAACCCCTACTTCCTACGGCTATGATGCCTATTCATGCAGCCTTTATTTCAAAGTGAAATTATGTGTAATTGCAGGAATTAATGTGCACACTGCTCTCAAAGCAGTCTAGTCTGGCCTTGTGTTTTCAAAAAAAAGCTTTCAAAATCCTAATCCAAATCATGATCATTATGAAGTAATTTTTCTCCCATAATTCATTAATTAGCCTAATTCATTAATGCACTATAAATGTAGGCTAATCTTTGACCATTCTAATTCATTAGTCTAAAATGTTATAAGGACTTGCAGTTGCATTCATGTTCGAAGGTGTTTTTTTTTGCAACAGTGAATTGTGAAACAGGCATGTTTTTCCCGAACACGTGGAGATGTCTTTAGAAAATTAAGCCTATTTTAATCCATTATCTTAATTTAGCTTAACTTCATTTGGTTTTAGAGAACTTTTTGTAGGCATTTCTAAACCATGTCAATTGAATTGATGTCCCATCAATAGCCTACGTCTCTCTCCACTGATATTGTAGGCCTTTCAACTTTTAAATTTGCAGCAATGCCTTGTGCTAAAATAAGAATATATTCTAATAATACTGTATGTAGGCCTACGAGTGCACATTTCGTGTATGTTTTTTTTTATACTGAAGCAATGCTATAATAAGCCAAACTCCATCACTTTTTTGCTATTACACTGAGGGATTGGGTTGGGAAGGAATACGTAACCACTCTCAAATTCATAGATGGAGCTCCAAAAGTACTGACAGTGAATGAGCTCAACATGATCATTTTTAGACATAGGCCTCTATAAGACACAACCTTTTGGGTTATGATGGAGCAGTTGTAGGCCTACTAAGATTAAAGGAATAGCAATTAAGCCCTTTTTCTACTTACCCAGAATTCATGGATACCATTTTTATGTCTCTGCGTACAGTTTGAAGGAAGTTGCTAACTAGCGTTAGACTTCCAGTTATTGCACTAAGGCTAGTTAGGCTCGCAAACTAGCTTCAACTTCCTTCAAACTGCACGCAGAAACATAAAAATGGTATCCATGAATTCATCTGACTCTGGATAAGTAGAAAAGGGCTAAATTGCCAAAATCTCAAACTATCCCGTTAAATATTCAAGAATCGGGTATTGGGTAGCCTATATACATACACTACATGACCAAAAGTATGTAGACACCTGGTCGTTGGACATCTCATTCCAAAATCATGGGCATTAATACGGAGTTGGTCTCCTTTTGCTGCTATAACAGCCTCCAGTCTTCTGGGAAGGCATTCCACTAGATGTTGGAACATTGTTGCAGGGACTTGCTTCCATTCAGCCACAAGAGCATTAGTTGGTTGGGCACTGATGTTGGGTGATTAGGCCTGGCTCGCAGTCAGCATTCCAATTCATCCCAAAGGTGTTCGATGGGATTGAGGTCAGGGCTCTGTGCAGGCCAGTCAAGTTCTTCCACACCGATCTCGACAAACAATTTCTATATGGATCTCGCTTTGTGCACGGGGGCATTGCCATGCTGAAACAGGAGGGCCATGCTAATACAAAGTCGGACGCACAGAATCGTCTAGACTGTCATTGTATGCTGTAGCGTTAAGATTTACCTTCAGAAGAACTAAGGAGCCTAGCCCGAACCATGAAAAACAGCCCCAGACCATTATTCTTCCTCCACCAAACTTTACAGATGGCACTATGCAATGGGGCAGGTAGTGTTCTCCTGGCATCTGCCAAACCCAGATTCATCCGTCGGACTGCCAGATGGTGAAGCTTCACTAATCACTCCTGAGAACGCGTTTCCATTGCTTCAGAGTCCAATGGCGGCGAGTTTTACACCACTCCAGCCGACGCTTGGGATTGAGCATGGTGATTTTAGGCTTGTGTGCGACTCCTCGGCCATTAAAACCCATTTCATGAAGCTCCCAACAAACAGTTATTGTGCTGACGTTGCTTTCAGGGGCCGTTTGGAACTCGGGAGTGAGTATTGCAACCGAGGACATTAGATTTTTTCAACCGAGGACATTAGATTTTTTACATGCTACGTGCTTCAGTGGTCCCATTCGATGACCTTGTGTGGCCTACCACTTCACAGCTGAGCCGTTGTTGATCCTAGACATTTCCACTTCATAATAACAGCACTTACAGTTGACAGGGAAAGCACTAGCAGGGAAGAAATTTGACGAACTGACTTGTTGGAAAGGTGGCATCTTATGACGGTGCCAGGTTAAGTCACTGAGCTCTTCAGTAAGGCCATTCTACGGCCATTGTTTGTCTATGGAGATTGCATGGCTGTGTGGTCGATTTTATACAATGGGTGTGGCTGAAATAGCCGAATCCACTCATTTGAACGGGTGTCAACATACTTTTGAATAGTGTATATCGTTAATTGAAGTGACCATTTAACAGCAGTACCTACTGCAGATTGCACCCTTAAAGCCAAAACAATCAGGTTGTGTTTATTAAATTCCCCATTACATGTATGCAGAGGGCAATAGTCAACTATTTTTGTCAACTATTGTTGTGTGTTGACAAATGAAGTTGACGAAGCCAAAACCACATTTCCATTTCCATCAACTACAGTATTTGGCAATTCAGTTATAGGAATCATTGGAATGTCCAGGTTTGAAGTAAACGTGATATTTTTTTCACATTCCAAACCACATGGCACATTACTAGGCTAGCCATTTCAAATCCGATCTGCAGATGCCATTGAGCAAATTCAATAAGTCTTTCCACAGTCTTTCTTAGACAAATGAACAAATATATTGTCCACATAGGATTATATAAAAACGGCAAATGTTTGAAACAATAATAAAAGTATCTACAGTCTATGTTGGCGTGAATGTCCGGGAAAGTTGATTTGGACCCGCTTTTGTTAAGATACCGTTTGTTGAGGTGCCAATGCTGGAGAGGTGGGGGAAGTGGGTAAGCGATGATGATGATGAGTGGACAATTCTGTGGCTCGGACTGGGCAGAGAGGAGGATGAGGTGGAGGGAGCTTCGGGGTCATTGTTCAGATGCTTGTCACCCCCAGTCCCAGAGTCATAGCATACTCCTCCAGCATGTTGTGTGGTTTTGGCCCCGTTTCTTGGGCTGCTCATCTTCATCTTCTTGCAGCCTGTTCGTACCCGGTATTTCAATGGCAAGGGACCATTCTAAAACAAGTGAAGATTTTCTTAAATGTATGTGTACAGGGGACTTTTCTGTGACGTATAACCATATTCTCAGATGAGCCTCCTCTGAGCATGTATTTTAAGAATGACATGAGCTTTAAACAAGCAATAGAGAGATTTTTTTTAATAAATGTGTAAGCTCTCCAAAATACATGTGAACATATTGCTTGGTAGAGAATGAATTCTTGAATGGATGCACCACTTCACAACCTTATACTTTCCCCTTATAAATAAGTAAAACAACAAAGCATATAATTTCAAGGTCTTATTAGAAAAAAATGACATTTCATGTGTTGAAGTGCAAGGGTAAATGCTTACCCTTCTCCAGGTGTAGATGTGTGCAATGTCCATTAATGTGTAGTAATCCGTCAATGGTTCATCTTCATACATAACTTCTATCTGTGAACAACACATTTTGAGAGAAAAGATTAGGTGTGATTAATCATTTATATAAACAGTGTGAAACTTTAGTAAAAATCTAGCCATAATCAATCAGTTGTACACTGTATTTTTTTTTAAGAAACAAAGTCGATTCTAAGTTTAACAAATCTACACAATGTCTATACAAATGCACAACATTTCAGATAGGTCCATTGTTCACTGAATTTCAAATAATGACATTAATAATCATTGATTAAATATCCGTAGTCACCTGATAGGTGCATGGAATATCCATTTTACTTCGAAGGAATTTCCTCAGATGCATTATGGTCATGGCTGCTGGACATTGCAAGTATCGCTTGTCAATCATCTTCAGACAAAAAAAGGTAAGTTGAGTTGAGACTTGATAAACACTGCGTTACTTTACAGCCATCTGGATTGACCCTGTATTTAAAAGACACCAATACGATTTTCTTAGGGTTAAAACAATCACCTCTGTCTTCGTATCCTTGACTTCACCATCCTCATTTCCCAGCCTAAGAGAAAAGCAAAATTTACAATTGGAAAAAAAGAGCAAAGAAATAATTGACAAGCATGGGGGTTGGCTGCATTTTTTAAGCATACTTTTTGGCGGTTTGAAAGCAGCCTTACTTGCTCTGATGAAAAAATTCAATGGACAGGCTTATAATCTCATTGTCGGCTATTATTCTCTTTTCTTCATCTGCCACCTCCCCTCGCTCTTCATTTGATCCATTTCCAGCTACAAAATAAGAAACCAACCTAGTATTCAAGTGTGCCAATCCTCCTCTTTCTAATGATAAAGCAACATGAACATTGAAGTTGCAATGATATGCTTGAGGTGCTTCGCCATTGATTCAACTTGTTTACCATCAAGAGAAGGATGTGCAACATAGAAATCCCTCCTTCGTTTCATTTCATCTGCAAGCAAAATAATAAATAATTGTTCATGTATTATGATGCACTTGACATTTTTACAAACCAACTTGAGGGGATGAACGGGAAAATGTACTGACCTTTGAAAAGCCCAGGTACCAACCTGTAAACAATGTCTTGAAGGGTCTTGTCAGACCTGAAATATATATATTTTTTTTTATTATTTCAGCAAATTGTATGATTCATTTCTGAGCCAGGGTTTACTTGGAAAAGAGATGCCAATATTGTAATGTGGTTTCAATTTATTTGAGCCCTAAGTCTCCACACTCATATTCGAGTAAAAAAAATATTATAGAACTTTAATTTATTGCCTTACAAAATGACATATATAGGCTACTCACCTAATATTCAAAAGGGGTTTCGTTTTGTGAATCTGGACATCACAAATTGGACAGAATTTGCTGGTCTCCAGATAACAAACAATGCACATTTTACAGACTGAAAAGACAAAATGATCAAAACAATTTGACAACACCGCATACTTTAAGCCAAACGAATCAGTCAAAACTGTGGGCATAGACAGCAACTTGCATTGTGTGGTATTTTGAATTAAATCCAACTGACGACAACTTACATGAGTGTAAACACTCCACAATGGTGGTTGCGTCGATAAAATATCCACCGCACAAGACACACATCAAATGTGGATTCAGCTCAGTAATCTTGATTTTTGTTGTTCTGTGCATTGTCCTAAAATTGTAAAATCCTATAAGAAAGGATAAACAAATTAATTAATGGATACAGCGTAGTTTCGCAATCTGTTCAGAACACAAACGGGCGGCGATGTGCCTTGAGAATGTAAAGCATTTATGTTACTGTTTTAATGTCTACCCTGCGAAAAACGAACCTGGAGATTATTTTTGGTGAATTTAAATAGGTTAAACCAATATTTATCTCGTAGGCCTATTTATTATAGAATTTTATGTAGCCCAATAACAATTTACCCTTTTGTAATTGCTACCATGAATTTTGTTTCCAGCTTCCATTTCGATTTTTAGAAGTCTTCACTTCAAGCCAAGCGTTTGATTTATCTAGAATAGCCTAACAATTCCAGAAGCACGTGACAGAAATGTTGATTTCGATGCGAGGTTAAAAAAAAATGCAAACTGACAGCACATGCATAAGGCTACTTTTTCATGTCCGGAATGTGTGCGAGTTTATTTGTTATAGGGCGATTTGGCCGATGAATGATGATCAACTTTTTCCAAAGCTCAATTCATTAAAAACATTGCTAGGTCTATAACGCAAAGTGGCAATATATTTAATTGACTTAAAACACAGTAAACAACCATTATTTGCCCTATTATTGGCATACATTATGCAGCCTAAATTCGGAGTATAACCTACAGTCATAGAAAAATAGGATCTGGATAGAACCCCAATTACCCACATTTTTTAAGTGTAGACTAAGCGTGCAATCCCGCGCCCGGTTTCTTGACGGATTTAGAGGAACGTTTCCAACTAAATGTTAATATCTTGTGCTCATTTTATAATGGATTAATATGCTTATTATCAATATCTTCGTAGGTAGCCTATGTAGGATACATTTCACATTGCATTGATAATTACCTAATTGCCCGAGAGAAGGACTTTCGATTAATTTCAGTATTATGCGATCATGCGACGTCAATGTGGGCTGTATAAGATTGTAAGTAAAGGGTGTCCTGCGACTGCAAGCTTGACCTGATACAAGACGCAATAAGCTCTTTCATCCCTCTTATGCATGGCCATTCTAAAAGAAGCACACCATAGCGTATCTGACAAGCGCACAACTTGTGTTGGAAAATTGAGTTAACTGTATACATTCCTACACCTGTCGAGAAACTGGGAGCGCGCATTATGCATCTCCACATGCGTTCCAAGACAATAACTCACTGTAGGCTATTTGTCAAATTAAATGTTGGACTAACCAATCATAATTGTTAAATCATAGGCTTACATACGTATGTACGAAATGTAGGCTATTGCAATGACCTCCTTGGCTGTACAGCATTGGCAGCTGATAATCAATAATGTTGATTTATTTAAAAAACCTAGCCTATTCATCACAAATGTCAATGGATCAATGCTTCGGATGGATACAGCGATGTCGAATGGTTGTGCAACAGAGTAGACTCGACAGAATATGCAGCACACTCGAAAATTGTGATTATTTTAACTATATGACCAAGCAAGAATTAAGACGCATGTGTCACACTATGTTGGCGCATGTTCACGCAAACATGGCAGTGTGAACTCCAGACCTACAAAAATCGCACGTTTCATTCTATTCAGCTATGTGTGTTAACTAAACAGCGCGCAATGGCTCAGCCCTCTAACTCTAAAATAAATTAATTCCTAAAATATTTGAACATTTAGTTGGACAAATCTCTGACCCGTCATACCTGTCAATAAACGGGGAGCTCACATTAGGCACGTAATCTCCGAATGTACCCACTATCACGCGCCTCAAGACAATAGCTAGTTAGTTCATTGTGATGTGAAAACGTTTAAAGCAATGCTTGTCCTGTGCTGTTGAACTACGCATCCCATTGTCTGATTAGAGTTTATCATTGCAAACAACGAAATTGTAGCCATAAAACGAAAGAAATAATCCACCAAGCCCCAAATTACGCAAAAGTTAACTTTCTTTCTCGAATGTATCGATTTTCAAATATTATTATGGGTCAATCCCATTGTTAGGCCTATAGACATGACTGATCTAGTGCAGAACATTTCACATAGCAGAAAATTATAGTCTGTTTTTAATGCATTTATGAAAGTTGACCAACAAGAAACGCGACTGACCTTATTGTGGGTGGGGAGAAATAGGTATAATTTAAAGATTTAATAAAATGTGAAACATTTTGTTATTTATATGTTTTTGGCCTACATGTGAGTTTTTGACTCAGCCTATTGTGTCAAACTATAATGTCATCACAAGAATAGGCCTACATTATTGATTGTGTTTACATAGTTTATATAGGCAGGCCTAATAATAGTAGCCTCGAGCCGGCCTATATTCCAATGTCCAAAGCCGAATGAGCATTAAAATATGATCAGGTCCTAATCCAAACAAATATAATTAGCTGACTATTATTTCAGAACTAGATGATGAGCAACACCCCAGTAGGCTAAGGCATTTATCTTGATTTCAAATGAGATTCGAGTGGTGCTCTGAATTTTGAGACAACATTTGGCCAATTGGTGATCGAGACAATCTATTGATCTTGTGTAGGCCAGGCTAAATTGCATTAAACCATACTGCGACGAAGATACATTTGAAAATTATATTGACATCGCCTAGTGAACGTCGAGGACCACACATCAATTGCGCAAAAGGTCGAGAATGGATCTCTAGTAGCCTACTCATTATTGATCAGAGAAAGACAAACATTGCATTGATCTGAACAATCTTGAATGGTACCCATCGCATTGTTAATTATGTTAACAGCATTGTAAATGATCCCATGAGGTCATTTCATCAAATCTATTTATCATCAAATGATCCACAGCAATAAACCATCAATCTTTAAACTTTTCAACACTTTTCAAGTGACTGAATAACATATCAAAACATAGTCTAGGTCTATTCTTGCGATAAGACATAAAATCAGTGTGTGAGAAAGCCATCTCTGTTCAACATAACGGAATTAAATACATTTAATAGGCTATAACCAGCCCATTAACTATTTACTGCCTAAACAAAGTAGTATATTCGCAATAGCCTAAAACTTCACAACAGCGAAATCCTGTCAACTTAATTACTTATCTACAACGAAGCCCATTTATTTTTAATGAAAGACAGAATAAACGTATCTATATTGGAAACAAACGTGGCAATTTTGCTACAACGACAAATCATATTTGATACCACTTTCATGAAAACAACAGCCTAATGAGCCTGTTGAGGACAACTGTTTGAAATCAGCTTGGTAGAATACATACGAATGTGGATGCTTCTCTGCAGATCTGTTAACATTGGCTGCTATGAACAGATCTGCGACCATGTTTCAATTTTGTAAGTTACGCGCTCCAGAAAGAACACAAACATAACCATTGAAATAATATAACATTCTACAATCGTGTGTGCTTTGAGTGTCCATATGCCCGTGTGGTCCACTGCCGATATTCACTATTAATCCGATAGCCTGCTGTGGTCTTGCATTTGCAATGCTATAACATTTAATATAAACTTGTATTTTTGCAAGTTAAAACTAGAAGTTCTGTAAATACATACCTAACGGGTTATATCCCGTATGTGATGGACAATGAAAGTTACAAGTCGATCAGAAAAAAATGAATGCAACCCAAGCGGCCATCTTGGAACGAGCTACAAATGCTGTTCAATGGCAGTGGCGAAATTCTCAACAAATAGAAAAAGATCAACGCGCGGAGAGTCAGAAACTTTACACAGATTCTGAACAGTGCCGGTCCAAATAGGTTATCGGTTTGCTCCGTGCTCGACCACTATGAAGCAGTAGGCTATGCATAGAGCGGCACTTGATAGCAGTAGAAACTGACACTGTTCCCAAAATGGCTTGCAGGCTAGTTCGACCGCCCCGCTATATCACGTGGTCTCATTCCTCAAGCGTTGTATTGATGGTACAAGTGACAAAAGTAAGCTAACTTTGATATATTGATATGTGGTCACACACATTTCATGCACTGGCTGGGTCTTTAGTCCACAACTCGTGGTCTACATGGTTTAGGTTGTTTCTCTCTCACTCAAACATATTTAGGTGATGGTTTAAGATTTGTAATAAAATAAAATATGATTTATGCTACAAAGTTATTTAGAATTAAGTTATTAATATTGCTATTATTATCGTATTTTAACCGGCCTAGGCCCACTTCATTTGAATTCTAACACAACTCTTTGGGCCTTTTCCCTACATCTCTAATTATAGAGCCATTTAACACCATAAGAGTGTAGGCTAAGGAAAAACGTGTCTCCCCATGGCTACTGCTCTGATTTTGGGAGTCTTTCCATGATGATACAGGCGATTACACTGAAGGGCACCGGTTAAAATTGTTACCATGTTAAATGTGTATGCCGTTAAACATTCGTGAGGACCATTTAGGCATAGGAGGGCCCAAATACTTTTGCTTAATACATTGAATACGCCGATTCCTGATTCTACTGAATCATTTTGGCCCACTCATGATTAGTGTTTGATGAACTTCGCCTATAGTGGAAAAGCTATAGCATAATGTTGCATCGCCAATACATTCTAGTACTCACTCGTTTAATGATGGTAGCCTATATAGCCTATAGACCTATTTATGAGAACAGCCTGGGAAGCGCGCCTTTTTCTGCATCCCCCATTATGGAAATAAACACAACATTCTTTCAGACTCATTGTTCATTTTCATAATGCATGTGATTGTTGAGGGATTATCGGTCCACTATGCCAACCATTTAAATGGTTCTACAACTGAGTTGCATAGCCTTTGGATGACGATGAGACTTCCGATGGTGCATGTATACTATGAATAATTACAAATGTCATAGTGCTTATTAACATAGCCCACAACGTTTATAACCACTCAAGACGTTGCAGTGTGTCTGTAACCGTTTTACAACATAATTAAATCAATGTATTAATTGTAGCCTACGGCATTATATGCATTCTTAAAAACCTACAGAAAAATATATTAAATGGGTAACGAGGAAGTCCCCTAAACTCGTGGGTAAAAAAAAAAAAACGGTTTCAACATTCTGTCCTTTTGATGTGGAAATGGGGACACACTGATTGAATCAATACTGCTTTCATGCCATCTCAACAAAAAACAGAAACAATCATTACAGCCAATCAATCATAAATCATATTTAAATTGTTTAAATTGTATCCTATGTGCTAATTAATTTACCAGTAGGCTATGATTAGCGCATACAAATAGGTGCATCTTTGCCAGCTGGTACAGGCTACACACAACAAAAAGGGAGTTCTTTGCAGTGTGATAGTAATCTACCAAGATCCGTTTTCATCCGAAGAACCCCCTTTGGAAGACAAGGGTTCTTTGTATGGCAAAGAGTTCTTCATAGAACCTTTTTCATCCTATGAACCGTTTTTGGAACGAAGGGTTCTTTGATGATTGTTTGGAAAGAAAGAAGGATTATTTGGAAGGCAAGAAGGGTTTTACATAGAACTCTTATGAATCTAAATAACATTTTTCTTTTTTTTCTTTCTTTCTTTTAAATAGTGCCGTAGCATTAGTTTTTTTCCTCAGTGTTTAAACTTTAACATTAGAAGTTTGAGTAATCTGATAAACATTTATAAAGATAGGTGTGTACCTATATCGTAATATTTATGCATGTATCGGGTATAACCTTAATCATTTTACATATACAATACTGACATCGTTGATTTCTTTGCCCTGATTTCTGTTTTTCAAATTAGTATTTTCTGTGATTTTATTGAGCAAAGTAGGAAAATAGAAGGGAGTATGAGTGAACCAGAAGTGTATTGTATGGTACACAGCAAATTGGCCAGTTTGACCTAATATAGATTTAACATTTCTAGTGTTCATTCAGGAGTTTAACTAACATAACACCAAGTGGTGTAAAATATCCCCAGTGTTAATAACCAGAGTTCAGGGTATGATTGTGTAATATTTACTCTGTGTTTAGTAAAACACTCAGAACCACACCCATCATTATCATATTTCCCAACATGCCGTGGCTATTGCAAGTTGATTTTCTGAATTGTTTGTTTCAATATGTGTTTTTGCATGTACATTGATTGATTAATATTACACTACACAAAGATAAATAACATACTTTTTTATTTTTATTAATCCAATCTGTTAGTAGTTGGATTTATTGCACTCGTTACCGAGAGGGTTGTTCCAGTTTAGATTATTTAGGTAGTCCCATTACTCAATCTTCTCTACCCAGGCAGTCATTCTGAATGCAGGTTGTGTGTGATTAAAAATTCAAATTGTTGGATTTCCTCACTCTGGCTGGATTCCAATAGGAATTACACATCACTTTGCAAGCCAGCATAATGTGACTTGCAGGCTTGATGTGGCCTGTAAACCAGGAGTTTTCTAACACCACTGTGTTAGGTTATAACTAGGCCCTCAAAGAAAGGCCTTATAATATATGTATTTTCATAAAGAGTTTAATTTGAAAGACTAATATGGCTGGTGAAACCGTTCATGGACGGTTCTAGGAAGAACCCTTCAAAGATAAAAGGGTTCTTGGTACAACTGTTACTTGGGGTTCTAGGAAGAACCCTTCAAAGATAAAAAGGTTCTCGGTAGATTACAGCATCTCTGCTCTAAAGCAAAACTAGAGGGTTCCAGGAAGAACCTTGAGAGGATAATGAGGTTCTGCAATGGTTCTCCCTTTATAGGAGGTTCTATGAAGAACCCTAAATAGAGGGTTGAAAGTTTAATACTGTAATTGTGTTTTACAGCAGAGATGCTGTAATATCGCTGAGTGTACAACCATTAGGAAAACATTCCTAATATTGAGTTTCACCCCCTTTTGCCCTCAGAACAGCCTCAATTTGTCTGGGCATGGACTACAATGTGTCGACAGCGTTCCACAGGGTTGCTGGCCCATGTTGACTCCAAAGCTTCCCACAGTTGTGTTAAGTTGGATTGATGTCCTTTGGGTGGTGGACCATTCTTTATACACATGGGAAACTGTTAACACACTCAAACCGGTGTGCTTGGCACCTACTACCATACGAGAGCCTGTTCAAAGGCACTTAAACCTTTGGTCTATCCCTCTGAATGGCACACATACAGTTGAAGTTGGAAGTTTACATACACCTTAGCCAAATACATTTAAACTCAGTTTTTCACAATTCCGGACCTTTAATCCTAGTAAAAATTCCCTGTCTTAGGTCAGTTAGGATCCCCACATCATTTTAAGAATGTGAAATGTCAGAATAATAGTTGAGATAATGATTTATTTCAGCTTTTATTTCATTCATCACATTCCCAGTGGGTCAGAAGTTTACATACACTCCATTACTATTTGGTAGCGTTGCCTTTAAATTGTTTAACTTGGGTCAAACAGTTTGGGTAGCCTTCCACAAGCTTCCCACAATAAGTTGGGTGAATTTAGTCCCATTGCTCTTGACAGAGCTGGTGTAACTGAGTCAGGTTTGTAGGCCTCCTTGCTCGCGCACACTTTTTCAGTTCAGTTTCAGTTCTGCCCACAAATTTTCTATTGGATTGAGGTAAGGGCTTTGTGACGGCAACTCCTTTCACGCCCTGACCTTAGATATCTCTGTTTTCTATATATTTTGGTTAGGTCAGGGTGTGACTAGGGTGGGTATTCTAGGTTTTGTATGTCTAGGGTTTTTGTATGTCTAGGGGTTTTGTATGTCTATGTTGGCCTGATATGGTTCCCGATCAGAGACAGCTGTTTATCGTTGTCTCTGATTGGGGATCATATTTAGGCAGCCCTTTTTCCCACTTTCCAGTGTGGGATCTTGTCTACAGTTAGGTGCCTATGTGCACACTAGTAGCTTCACGTTTCGTTTGGTTGTTTGTTGTTTTGAGTTTCAGTTCATTAAAAATATGTGGAACTCTATTCACGGTGCGCCTTGGTCTCACTCATACGACGAACGTGACAACTCCAATAACTTGACTTCGTTGTCCTTAAGCCATTTTGCCACAACTTTGGAAGTATCATTGTCCATTTGGAAGACCCATTTGTGACCAAGCTTTAACTTCCTGACTGATGTCTTGAGATGTTGTTTCAATATATCCACATAATTTTCCTGCCCCAATATGCCATCTATTTTGTGAGCTGCACAAGTCCCTCCTGCAGCAAAGCACCCCCACAACATGATGCTGCCACCACCGTACTTCACGGTTGGGATGGTGTTCTTGGGCTTGCAAGGCTCAACCTTTTTCCTCCAAGCATAACAATGGTCATTATGGCCAAACAGTTATATTTTTGTTTCATCAGACCAGAGGAGCATTTCTCCAAAAAGTACGATCTCTGTCCCCATGTGCAGTTGCAAACGGTAGTCTGTATTTTTTATGCCGGTTTTGGAGCAGTGGCTTCTTCCTTGCTGAGTGTCTTTTCAGGTTATGTCGATATAGGACTCGTTTTACTGTGGATATAGATACTTTTGTACCTGTTTCCTTAGCACCTTTTGCACCAAAGTACGTTCATCTCTAGGAGACAGAACGCGTTTCTCTCCTGAGCGGTATGACGGCTGCGTGGTCCCATGGTTTTTATACTTGCGTACTACCCACTGTTCCTAGGCCGTCATTGAAAATAAGAATTTGTTCTTAACTGACTTGCCTAGTTAAATAAAGGTAAAATAAAAAAATATATAAAAAATAGCCCAACTAAACAAGAAACAGGTGAAACCAATAAGACAAAACCAACAGAAAAGGGAAAAGGGATCGGGGGCAGCTAGTAGACCGGTGACGAGCTCCACCAGAGCTCTAGACCGGTGAGGAGTCGTGACAGAACCAGATTTGTGGAGGTCTACAACTATTTTTCTGAGGTCTGATTTCTTTTGATTTTCCTATGATGTTAAGCAAAGAGGCACTATGCCTTGAAATACACCCACAGTCCAATTGACTCAAATGATGTCAATTCGCCTATCAGAAGCTTCTAAAGCCATGACATAATTTTCCGGAATATTCAATCTGTTTAAAGGCACAGTCAACTTAGTGTATGTAAACTTCTGACCCACTGTAATTGTGATATAGTGAATTATGAGTGAAAAAATCTGTCTGTAAACCATTGTTGGAAAAATTACTTGTGTCATACACAAAGTTGATGTCCTAACCGACTTGCCAAAACTATAGTTTGTTAAAACAAGAAAATTGTGGAGTGGTTGAAAAATGAGTTTTATTGACTCCAACCTAAGTGTATGTAAACCTCTGACTTCAGCTGTACACAATCCATGTCACACTTGTCTGACGGCTTAAAAATCCTTCTTTAACCTCTTCCCCTAATGTTTTGTACACTCAGTGTATATTAGTAGGCTATATGTAAAGACCAGATTCAATTACGAATAGTCTGATAGATGAGAATATTATCAAGCGGTTGTCAAATTGGGAATGAGAGTACAGTTTGCACAAGAAGCAGAGCAGAGTTCATGCCTTTCATGTAACTTTTTTCAGTCGCATCATGCAGCCTTAGAATGCATTAGAAATCAAAACATATTGCCTAAGGTTTATCAAAACTAAAGTTGCATAAATAACTCTAAATTAAAGTGTAGGTAGCATAAACGTAACGAAATGTAACATATGGATTTGCATTAGTATACACATCAAAAGTCCCAATGCAAAGTTACACCTCACTTTTCTATTATTCAGAATTCCAAAGTCTACTGGTTTCATTTACATTTTCAGCCAACTTACAATTTATTGTTACAAATCAGCTTGCAAGGTTACTAGCTAATTCAGTGATGTGTACTCATGACCAATAAAAAATAAAAATAAATAGTAATCTTTCGTCTCTGCGTTTCATATTTTTCCTTCAATTCGCAAGAGGCTGAATATACTTCAACGGAGAAAGATTCAGAGCGAGCGAAACATCTGTCAGATTGTGTCTGGTCAAAAACAGTATGACATTGTTGACACCAGTAGCATTGACTGCAAGGGAAGCCAGCAAGCATTTGGGCTCCCTTGATGAAAAAATTAAAATACATATAGCCAATCAGCGTTGAGCTAAACGGAGTGAGCTCAACTATGAATGGTCCTGGCACACCAAAAAAAACATGTCAAGGGGTGCCAGTTTGGATTTGGCTTCACACCAATTCAAACAAAAGCAAAACATAAGTTACTAAAAATGTGTTGCATCTTGTGTTGTTTTCCACCGGGGGCTAGCTAGCTAACTAAAATCGTCCCTTTCCTAAATTAAACATGGATGGAGATAGAGATTTGGACTTGTGGTTTTAACTTAAGTCTCTGTACTGGCCAATGATTATAACGGTGATTCTGATCCAACCATAAATTCATACATTGTGCCCCTGGTCTGAAAGGCTAATGTTAACTAGTTTTCCATGAAAGGAAGTTAGGCTAGCGAGCAAGCATTTTAGCCAGGATGCCAAAGACAACAAAAACTAAAAACATATAATCTATGACAGAGTCATTGACCGTTTCGGCAAGATGAGAGGATGCCATGTTTTTTTGTACCTGCATGTGCACACGCACGCACGTACCCACGAATGTGATATTTAGCTTACGTTGATTGGACTAAATATTTTTTAGTATCTTTAGTTGTCACTGGAATAGACTAAGCATAAGTGATTTGATTTTGACATGTTGAAGTTGAAATGGTGCTGGAATAATGGAGGCATCTCCTGTTTTCTTTTCGAATTGCAGTAACTCCCCGCTCTTGGATCTAAATCAATGGTTGTTTAGTAGACCAGAAATGACAGAAACGTTAACTTGCTTGACCATGCTGTAGGTCATGTAACTGTTTGTTACATGCAATATGCTTTGTAAACTTCAAGACATTTGTTGCTCTCAGGTTTTGTGATGAAACAAAGCGTTGAATTTATTCTGCCACTGTGTCTTCTTACTGTCTCGACCTTAGGCCTATATATCACTGTGGCAACGCATATAAACAAACAGGTTATACAGCAAACAACACAATTCTCATAACCCATAGGTTGTAATATGCTTTTAATCCCCAGGCTTGGCTATCCCCAGTGATTTTATCCATGCACCGCTGCTGAGCTAACTAGCCTGCTAATGTTAGCCCTACTAGCCTGCTAACATTAGCCCTACCAACCTGTTAACGTTACCTTAGCACTGCGTGAGTCAGCCAGTGGATATCAACACCTAGCTTACAGCTACATTAAAGTAACCCAACGTTTTGGAAATACATAACGACTTCTAACCAGTTATCAAATCATGTTATCTTAGCCAGCAAGCAAGCCAACCAGCTAAAGTTAGTTATTTTAGCCTGCTAGCTAGCCTAGCCTAGCCAGCTAACTAGCCTAGCTAGACACCCACCACTGTCGACATTGTTAAGTAGTAAGCCAGAGAACAACTAGTCTAGCACAGGCAGGAACCTACAGAACACAACAACAAAGCCGCCAGCAAACAGGGCTGCCAGGTCTAGCTAATAATTATATCCCAATTACCACTCAAACCCATCCAAAAGACCTGAAAACTACATTTATTTTTTGCAGCAAGATATTTGCCACATTTATCCAATAAACCCTTCTTCATAATGTTATGTCGAGTCAATTCAGAAAGAATAGCGACGTAACGTAAATTTGTTTTTCAACAAAATAATAATTATTGTGTGACGACCCTCCCACTCTGTCTGCCGTATTCTCTCTTTGTTGTTTCCTTATTAGGATGCTGGTGGGCGGAGTTGGGAGGGTCGTCAGCTACATGGGAAACACCTGGGCCCGGTGTCTCCCAGGATAAATACACCACTTTCCCATTCATGGAGGAGACTCTCTCCATGCAGACACCTTTATAGATTTTGTTGTGTTTCTTGGTGTTTTTTTTGGTTGTTTGCTTTAGCATCTTTCAACACCCTGCATTATCACCTTCATGCCTGCAAAACACTCACTTACACTACTGATTATTGATTACACACACCATTGTATATTATACTTAGTTACTTATTTAATAAATATATATATTTTGTTACTCCTTATCTCCACGTTGTCTCCCTTTTGTTACGGGCTTTGAGCCGGTTTGTGACAATTGCGAGGTATGATGTGATGTAATAAAGACATTTGAATATGTCGCAAGAATGCCTGGATATAGTCGTTAGCCGGGGTATATTGGCCATATACCACAACCCCCGAGGTGCCTTATTGCTATTATAAAACTGGTTACCAATATAGTAAAACTTTTTTGTCATACTCGTGTTATACAGTCTGATATACCACGGCTTTCAGCCAATCAGCATCAAGGGCTCGAACACAATTTATAATAGTAAATAATAAATTTTGCGCATGTGCATAACTATAGAGTACCACAGTATAAGTAAAAAAAATCATAAAACCTAGTGGTCAAACAGGGGAAATGGTTCCAATCGTTTTTCCACCATTCATTTTTCTCATAGGGTATATTAGAAACAATTAAAATAAGGGTTGTATTTCGGGTAGGCTTACCTTGGCGTAATGTTTTTACAACCATGTAAATCTCTCTCAGACAAGGTGACTTATCAATCTAGTCACCTGTATTTACCCCCAACAAAATGACATAATTAGCTGCTGATGTGGCTATCATAAAGACCTACAAATACCATGATGGTCTGGACGAGACTGCCGAATCGAGGGAAATGTACGAATCTTTGTATTAACCTTTTTACAAGTGAGTTCCAAATATCTCTAACTTTCGCCCCAGTGTGAGTTTTTTTTATTTTTATGTACCTGATGTCAGAATGCACTCACTGTTCCAAAATGTGATTATTACGGAACAGGACAATTAATTGGAGCTACCCTCAAACCAAGGCATGCTGTCTGCTAATTATCTATAGGCTATAGACTTATCAATTTCAAATTATTTTCTAGCAAGTTGTATTGTCTATGAGTTTGAATCGAGGTGTGTGACACCTCTTCATTAATTCACATAGAAGTAGCCCATTTCAATGTTGTGGACAATTTATGTTTGAAGCTTTACTGAGCTGGGCAAACTTCTCTCTTTTAGATGAGAGCACAAACACTTACCCAGTGTTTCCCCAGATCAAGTACGCAGACATTTGCACACGTTTTCCTCCTGGAACATTTTACGGCTGGTGCCTGCATTGCCTTCATTGTTGTTTTTTCCTTACTAATAATAACTTTGGACATGTGTGCGTTCCTATCAAAGTAAGTGCCTTTTTACGTTATCATTATAGTGTCTGTATATCGTGTTGTCGTTCTACTGTAGCACACCGTATGTACAGTATGTATGGAGCAAAATGTATTTACTGTTTGATTCACCTTTTCAAGTACTGGTGACAGTAGTTTAACATATTTATTGTATCAAATGGTAGGCTACAATGGCAGATAAATTAATAGGCTACTTGATGGCCAACATATGCAAATGTATCATTCTCCACATTTACTGGCAGTTTCATTGAGGACTTTTCCCCATAACAAAAGCACTAGAGGGAGTTCCATAACTTCCATAGAAAAATGTCCACTTGCCCTTCCTTCGATACCCAAAAACTGAGCATGCGTAAAACACTCAGCTTGATACAGTTTTCCAAAATGCAAAGTCGACATTAAAATGGAGTTTAAACCACCTCCAGTCAAATGTATCTAATGTGCTCTAGTGCGCCCAAAGCCATTTTTCAGTTTTCACCAGTATTTTTTTATGCGCATCAGTTCCGGCTTGTTAATGTGTCAAGGAAAAAGGGTTGGAAAGAAAAAAAGGTGTCTCCATAATGACAATCTAAATAGCCCACCTTCAATTGGTACAAGTTTTTACAACATGCATGCCTGCTGCTGTCTCCTGTCTCCTTTCACTCACATGAATAATAGTGGACTCAACTGCCTCAACTGCCGACCCTCCCCACCCACTCACTCACTCAGTAGCCCAATTTTACAGGTAAACCGCCAACATGGCAACCCTACCAGCAGATATAAAGTAGGTAGAGCAGAGACTTACCGATAGACATCTAAGTTAGCTACCAAAGTTAAAGAAGAGCCAAGGATTGGCCTTCAGAGGGAGAGGCAGTTTCACCGGCCGAAGGAGAGTCAGCTAATCCAATATCAGCTAATCCAATATCGATATAGTGATGTAAATCCACATTGAATTTACCCAGTTCATCTCCATCACTGCTGAAACTCATGATGTACCGGTAGGTCGGTAGGAAATAGAGGTTGCAGGCTTCACATTCACGCTCGGCACAGCACCTGGTTTCAGAATCTTACCTTCCACTGGTTATAACTATCGAAGTCCTCCAGAGTGAAATGAGCACCACATACAGTAGACATGCCCATGGTTTCCTTAATGTTACACAAATCCGCTTCAACTGGACAAACCGGTCCCACTTCAAAGATAGTTTCTTGTTTTTGGGCCACAAATGAGTCATACCCTGTGTTTGTGGTTATTACTGCACCCAGCCACTACCAAACACACGGAGAAGATAAGATATATTTTTTTGCATGAATTTAGCCATATAGTCTCTTCCATATGGGTCTCCAAAGTGGTGCAGCAGTCTAAGGCACAGCATCTCAGTGCTAGAGGCATCACTACAGACCCTGGTTCGATTCCAAACTGTGTCACAACCGGCTGTGATTGGGAGTCCCATAGCGCTGTCCGGATTAGGGTTTGGCCGGGGTAGGCTATCATTGTAAATAAGAATGTGTTCTTAATAACTGACTTGCCTATTTAAATAACAGTTAAATTAATAAAACATGTAATTATACGTGGATGTACATACAGTGCATTCAAAATACTTTTTCCACATTTTGTTACGTTACAGCCTTATTCTAAAATTATTTCAATGAAGTGTTTTCCTGTACACACAATACCCAATAATGGCAAACCGAAAACAGGTTTTTAGAAATGTTTGCAAATGTGTAAAAAATGTAAAACACATTATTTAGTATTCAGACCCTATGCTATGAGACTCGAAATTGAGGTCTGGTGCATCCTGTTTCCGTTGATCATCCCTGAGATGTTTCTATAAGTTATCCTACAATGAGTCTTGACGGCTATTTTGCAAAAATCTCCGACAACATGCCCAACAGAACTACTAAGAACTAAACCAAAACCACCACCCCTGTAGATGTGAATGAAAAACCAAGCCATGTCAAAGGAATTGTCCGTAGACCCCCGAGCATTGAAGGTCCCCAAGAACACAGTGACCTCCATCATTCTTAAATGGGAGAAGTTTGGAACCACCAAGACTCTTCCTAGAGCTGGCCACTCGACCAAACTGAGCAACCGAGGGAGAAGGTTCTTGGTCAGGGAGATGACCAAGAACCCGATGGTCACTCTGACAGAGCTCCAGAGTTCCTCTGTGGACATGGGAGAACCTTACAGAAGGTCAACCATCTCTCCAGCACTCCACCAATCAGGACTTTATGGTAGTGGCCAGACGGAAGCTACTCCTCAGTAAAAGGCACATGGCAGCCCGCTTGGAGTTTTCCAAAAAGCACCTAAAACTCTCAGATCATGAGAAACAAGATTCTCTGGTCTGATGAAACCAAGATTGAACTATTTTGGCCTGAATCCCAAGCACCCCTTCTGGAGGAAACTTGGTACATCCCCGGGGTGGCATTATCATGTTGTGTGGATGTTTTTCAGTGGCAGGGACTGGGAGACTAGTCAAGATACAGGGAAAGATAAATGGCGCAAAGCACAAAGAGATCATTGATGGAAACCTGCTCCAGAGTGCTCAGGACCTCAGACTTGGGCAAAGGTTCACCTTCCAACAGGATAACGACCCTAAACACACAGTCAAGACAACACAGGGGTGGCTTCAGGATAAGTCTCTGAATGTCCTTGAGTGGCCCAGCCGGAGACTGGACTTGAACTCAATCATAAATCTCTGCAGAGACCTGAAAATAGCTATGCAGCGATGCACCCCATCCAACCTGACAAAGCTTGAGAGGATCTGCAGAAAATAATGGGAAAATCTCCCCAAATACAGGTGTTAGCTTGTTAGCTTGTAAGCTTGTAAGCTTGTAGCGTCATACCCAAGAAGACTCAAGGATGTAATCACTGCCAAAGGTGCTTCAATAAAGTAGTGAGTAAAGGGTCTGAATACTTATGCAGTGGTGGAAAAAGTACTCAACTGTCATACTTGAATAAAAGTAAAGATAACATAAAGTAAAAATGAAAATCACCCAATAAAATACTACTTGAGTAAAAGTCTAAAAGTATTTGGTTTCAAAGTTACTTACAGTAAGTATCAAAAGTGAGTCTGCCAGATCAGAGGGATGTTCTCTTGATAAGTGTGTGAATTGGACCATTTTGCTGTCAAAATGTAAGTACTTTTGGGTGTCAGGGAAAATGTATGGAGTAAAAAGTACATTATTTTCTTTAGGAAAGTAGTGAAGTAAAAGCAAAAATATTAATAGTGAAGTAAAGTACAGATACCTAAAAAAAACTACTTAAGTAGTACTTTAAAGTATTTTTACTTAAGTACTTTACACCACTGTACTTATGTAGCCTAGTGGTTAGAGTGTTGGACTAGTAACTGGAAGGTTGCAAGTTAAAACCCCCGAGCTGACAAGGTACAAATCTGTTGTTCTGCCCCTGAACAAGGCAGTTAACCCACTGTTCCTAGGCCATCATTGAAAATAAGAATTTGTTCTTAACTGACTTGCCTAGTTAAATAAAGGTAAAATAAAAAAATAAAAAAAATGTGATATTTCAGTTTTGTATTTTTAATACATTTGCACTATTTCTAGAAACCTGCTTTTGCTTTGTCATCATGGGGTATTATGTGTAGATTGATGAGGGTAAAAACAATTGAATCCATTTTAGAATAAGGCTGTAACTTAACAAAATGTGGAAAAAGTCAAGGGCTCTGAATACTTTCTGAGAGCTCTGTAAAATGGCAAAATCAGATCAGGGCCTAACATAGAGTACTATAGACCACAGTTTGTCTTAATCAGTTATTTGGTGACGTGAATATATTTAATATAGTTTTATCTAAAAAGGATAACTTTAATGTTTCATTATTTTTGTACTTCTCTGAAATTCACTGATTAGGAGGGTCATCCCCGTCCTCCTCTGAGAAGCCACCACTGGCCACATACCACCTGCCAGATTCGGGCCAACACAACTCAAACCCTGTGCGGACAAATTGCACCTTTTTTTGTGGAAGGCCAGAAATGTAGCTAGCTAAACTTTGGCTAGCAGCTACAATTGCTAACTTCAAATATCCAACTCTAGCTTAATTCACATTTGAAGGACTGTCAACCTGCATGCATTTTGGGTACCATGCATGCAATTTGAGGTCAAAGTACGCTGATATGAAAAACTACTTTGAAATATGCAAAAAGAGGCTTCTAGTTGTCACATTGTGGTTTTTGACTCAAACATTTGAAGTTGGAGCTTAGCCAATCAGAGGTATAGCTGGGGGAAGTAGGGGTGCTGTGGGTGCGGAATTACCCCCTGTGGTGAAATGGCCATATGGCAGCACCCCTTGCATAAGGTGTAAGAATGTAAAACAATATTTAAAACAATTTGTTGCATTATGTATATAAATACTAATGGAATCTGAGTAGGGGAGAGACAAAAAACAAGGGATATATATCAAAAATTATCTTCAGGGGACAAAATGGCGCCGTAGAGAGGACACTGTGTTTCAGCGAGCTCCCGTGGCATTCGTAAATTTATATTTTTACATTAATCTCCTAGCTTGAAAAAGTGGTAGAATTGGCTAAATAAGTTATCCTACAATCAGTCTTGACGGCTATTTCGCAAAAATCTCCGACAACATGCCCAACAGAACTACTAAGAACTAAACCAAAACCACCACCCCTGTAGATGTGAATGAGGAGCTAGCTTACACCATTGCGGATCCAGGCACAATGGATCTGGTGATTCAAAAGATGACTGATAACATTACTAAAGTGATCGATGTTAAGATAAGAACGGTCTTGGAAGCAATAGCAGGCCATTCAGCTGAACTACAGAGGGTTGTGAAACGTGTTGTTGAGGCGGAAGGAATAATTGCTGCAGTGGAAACTTCAACTACATCTATGGACGCTAAGATAAAAGCACTTGAGAAACAGGTGCGCAAAATGGCGGAGCACGTTGACGACTTGGAAAATCGAGGACGCAAATGCAATATTCGTGTTGTGGGACTCCCAGAAAATTCTGAAGGGACACGTTCAGTAAAATTCTTTGAGGAATGGATCCCTGGCTACCTACAAATGGACACTAAGGCTGGTCGTGTGAAGCTGGACAGAGCCCATCGCTCTCAAGCACCGATACCCGGTCCCAACCAACGCCCACGGCCGGTGGTTATAAAGTTCCACAACCCCACCGACAAGCAGCGCGTCATGGACGCGGCTAGAAACATCGGCTCTGATGGTAGTCAACGTAAAAGTCCCAAGGTCTCATTCTTCAATGATTATTCCACTGCGGTTGTACGAAGACGCAAAGTGTTTGATGAGGCGAAGGCTCGACTCAGGAGAATGAAGATGGACTACGCACTGTTGTACCCGGCCACATTGAAGATTATGGTCAACGGATCGCCTAAAAAGCTCTACACACCTGAAGAGGCTGCTGCGTTTATTGACTCTCTCGGGTAAATAACTTTAAGCTGCACCTTCGCAGCATTGGATAACTTTGTTTATTTTTGGTTGAATCTGATCATGAAACAGTGGTGTGAGTCCTCACGTACTCCGGCTCAGTAATATTTGTATCTTTATTATTTTCCTGCTAAAGTAATAGCCACTATAGCTCAGGCTGAGATATGTGTGAATCCATATTGTTGCCCAGGCTTGGTTTTAGGTGGAAGAGCCTCAATCTTCTTCTATTGATTTTCTTTTCCATACATATAAAGGATGAGGCTATTGAGCGGCAATGCGGACTTAAGAGTCTACATTGGAGAGTTGAAATCCCCTGCATGTTAGCTAGTGGGAAAACCCCCTTTTGGATCTTTACATGTTTAATTTTTGGGTTTAGTATAGTTCGTTTGTTTATGCTCGGTGAGATAGAGGAGAGTACAACACATGGAAAAAGGTACCACCCCACTTTTACAGTAGGATCCAGTCTGGATATTGAATGGTCAAGACACAATGGCAGGTAACAGACTGCGTGTATGTACATGGAACATTAGAGGGAGCCATAACCCCATTAAAAGGAAGAAGGTACTGTCTTTTTTGAAAAAATAAAATATTGATATTGCCCTGTTGCAAGAAACTCATTTGGATGATAAGGAGCACCTGAAATTACAACAAGGGGGGTATGGTCAAGTGTATTTCTCATAATTTACATCCAGAAGTAGAGGTGTAGCAATTCTGGTGAAAAAGAACTTACCACTTAAGGTCTTGAATTGTGTGAAAGATAAATTTGGTCGCTTTGTTATAATTAATGGTACTTTACAAGGGCAGAACATTTCCATAATGAATATTTACTTCCCCCCCCCCTGCCCACCCCCCTGATTTCCTCACTAAGGTATTTCTAAACTTTTCAGAATTAAAATCGGACACTGCAGTGGTTGGAGGAGATTTTAACTGCTTGTTGAACCCCCTTATTGATAAGTTTCCCAGCGGTATAGCTTCACTCTCTCCTCAAGCTAAGTCACTTAAAGCTATTTGTGATGATCTGGGGTGTGCGGTTGTCTGGAGAGCTTTTCATCCCTCCAACAGAGAGTTCACTTTTGTCTCTGCACCTCATGGATGTCAGACTAGAATAGATTACTTTTTTATGCCCAGGACGGCATTCTGTTTTATCCACTAGGATAGGAAGCATAGTCATATCTGATCATGCTGAGGTGATCCTGGACATAAAACTCAACGGGGCATTAAATCGGTCAAGACATTGGAGGTTGAATAGAACCATCCTTAAAGACCATACATTCACATCATATTTTATTACAGAGTTTAAAGCATTTTTCTCTATTAACTCTCAATCAACAGATAACCCCTCGCTCCTTTGGGAGACCTGTAAAGCGTATGCCAGGGGTCTGATTATGTCATACACTGTTGTGCAGGTGAGTGAGGACCCAAAAGCGGTTTAACAAAAACAGAGTCTTTTAATGTAAACACAGGGAAGACATAGATCCTCTTCAGATGTAGATAATGGAAAAATAGACAACCCGCGGAGAGGGCGACAAATGAAACAAAAAGTCCTTCTGATAATTACAAAAGATCCCCCTTCTTAGCAGCAGAGGAGAATAGCTGGGTTAGCGGCGACAGGCTGCAGGTCTCTCTGGGTAGGCGCGGGTCGTAGAGGAACAGTGGTACCTGATCTCACGTAGCATCAGATGAACTGGACACAGTACAAACGACAAGACAGTTAGCTGAGTACAGGATGCACTTGCCAGGCGGATTCCGACAGGACGGGACAGGACAAGGGTGAAGCAAACGAGACGATAGTTTGTTTCTGGCATGAGAAGCTCAAACGAGAATCTGACAAAGAAAGAAGCAGGAACAGAGAGAGAAATAGAGACCTAATCAGAGGGAAAAAGGGAACAGGTGGGAAGAGGGTGAACGAGGTAGTTAGAGGAGATGAGGAACAGCTGGAGGAGGAGAGAAAGAGAAGGTAACCTAATACGACCAGCAGAGGGAGACAGAGTGAAGAGAAAGAACAGGAACAAGACATAACATGACAAGACATGACAGTACCCCCCACTCAACGAGCGCCCCCTGGCGCACTCGAGGAGGAAACCTGGCGGCAACGGAGGAAATCATCGATCAGCGAACGGTCCAGCACGTCCCGAGAGGGAACCCAACTCCTTTCCTCAGGACCGTACCCCTCCCAATCCACTAGGAACTGATGACCACGGCCCCGAGGACGCATGTCCAAAATCTTACGGACCCTGTAGATAGGTGCGCCTTCGACAAGGATGGGGGGGGGGGGGAGGACGAGCGGGGGCGCGAAGAACGGGTTTAACACAAGAGACATGGAAGACCGGGTGGACGCGACGAAGATATCGCGGGAGAAGAAGTCGCACCGCGACAGGATTAATGATCTGAGAAATACGGAACGGACCAATGAACCGCGGGGTCAACTTGCGAGAAGCTGTCTTAAGGGGAAGGTTTTGAGTGGAGAGCCATACTCTCTGACCGCGACAATATCTAGGACTCTTAGTTCTGCGCTTATTAGCGGCTCTCACAGTCTGCGCCCTATAACGGCAAAGTGCAGACCTGACCCCCTTCCAGGTGCGCTCACAACGTTGGACAAAAGCCTGAGCGGAGGGGACGCAGGACTCGGCGAGCTGAGACGAGAACAGCGGAGGTTGGTACCCGAGGCTACTCTGAAAAGGAGATAGACCGGTCGCAGACGAAGGAAGCGAGTTGTGGGCGTATTCTGCCCAGGGGAGCTGTTCTGACCAAGACGCAGGGTTACGAAAAGAAAGGCTGCGTAAGATGCGACCAACAGTCTGATTGGCCCGTTCGGCTTGACCGTTAGACTGAGGGCGGAAGCCGGACGAGAGACTGACGGAAGCCCCAATCAAACGGCAAAACTCCCTCCAAAATTGAGACGTGAACTGCGGGCCCCTGTCCGAAACGACGTCTGACGGAAGGCCATGAATTCTGAAAACATTCTCGATGATGATTTGTGCCGTGTCTTTAGCAGAAGGTAGCTTAGCGAGGGGAATAAAATGAGCCGCCTTAGAGAACCTATCGACAACCGTAAGAATAACTTTTTTTCTTCGCTGACGAAGGCAGTCCGGTGATAAAATCTAAGGCGATGTGAGACCACGGTCGAGAGGGAATGGGAAGCGGTCTGAGACAGCCGGCAGGAGGGGAGTTCCCGGACTTAGTCTGCACGCAGACCGAACAAGCAGCCACGAAACGACGCGTGTCACGTTCCCGAGTGGGCCACCAAAAACGCTGACGAATGGAAGCAAGCGTACCCCGAACGCCGGGGTGGCCGGCTAACTTGGCAGAGTGAGCCCACTGAAGAACGGCCACACGAGTAGGAACGGGAACGAAAAGAAGGTTCCTAGGGCAAGCGCGCGGCGACGGAGTGTGAGTGAGTGCTCGCTTTACCTGCCTCTCAATTCCCCAGACAGTCAACCCGACAACACGCCCCTCAGGGAGAGTCCCCTCGGGGTCGGTGGAGACTACTGAAGAACTGAAGAGACGAGATAAAGCATCAGGCTTGGTGTTCTTAGAGCCCGGACGATAAGAAATTACGAACTCGAAACGAGCGAAAAACAGAGCCCAACGAGCCTGACGCGCATTAAGTCGTTTGGCAGAACGGATGTACTCAAGGTTCCTATGGTCAGTCCAAACGACAAAAGGAACGGTCGCCCCTTCCAACCACTGTCGCCATTCGCCTAGGGCTAAGCGGATGGCGAGCAGTTCGCGGTTTCCCACATCATAGTTACGTTCCGACGGCGACAGGCGATGAGAAAAATACGCGCAAGGGTGGACCTTGTTGTCAGAGAGGGAGCGCTGAGAAAGAATGGCTCCCACGCCCACCTCTGATGCGTCAACCTCGACAACGAACTGTCTAGAGATGTCAGGTGTAACAAGGATAGGTGCGGATGTAAAACGATTCTTGAGAAGATCAAAAGCTCCCTGGGCGGAAACGGACCACTTAAAGCACGTCTTGACAGAAGTAAGGGCTGTGAGGGGAGCTGCCACCTGACCGAAATTACGGATGAAACGACGATAGAAATTCGCAAAGCCGAGAAAGCGCTGCAGCTCGACGCGTGATTCAGGAACGGGCCAATTAATGACAGCTTGGACCTTAGCGGGATCCATCTTAATGCCTTCAGCGGAAATAACAGAACCGAGAAATGTGACGGAGGAGGCATGAAAAGTGCACTTCTCAGCCTTCACATAAAGACAATTCTCTAAAAGGCGCTGGAGGACGCGTCGAACGTGCTGAACATGAATCTGGAGTGACGGTGAAAAAATCAGGATATCGTCAATGTAAACGAAAACAAAGATGTTCAGCATGTCTCTCAGGACGTCATTTACTAATGCCTGAAAGACAGCTGGAGCGTTTACGAGGCCGAAAGGAAGAACCCGGTATTCAAAGTGCCCTAACGGAGTGTTAAACGCCGTTTTCCACTCGTCCCCCTCCCTGATGCGCACGAGATGGTAAGCGTTACGAAGGTCCAACTTAGTGAAAAACCTGGCTCCCTGCAGGATCTCGAAGGCTGAAGACATAAGAGGGAGCGGATAACGATTCTTAACTGTTATGTCATTCAGCCCTCGATAATCTATGCAAGGGCGCAGGGACCCGTCTTTCTTCTGAACAAAAAAAAACCCTGCTCCGGCGGGAGAGGAGGAGGAGACTATGGTACCGGCGTCGAGAGCTACAGACAAATAATCTTCGAGGGCCTTACGTTCGGGAGCCGACAGAGAGTATAGTCTACCCCGGGGGGGAGTGGTTCCCGGAAGGAGATCAATACTACAATCATACGACCGGTGCGGAGGAAGAGAGGTGGCCCTGGACCGACTGAACACCGTGCGCAGATCGTGATATTCCTCCGGCACCCCGTCAAATCACCAGGCTCCTCCTGTGAAGAAGAGACAGAGGAAACAGGAGGGATAGCAGACATTAAACATTTCACATGACAAGAGACGTTCCAGGAGAGGATAGAATTACTAGACCAATTAATAGAAGAATTATGACGAACTAGCCAGGGATGGCCCAAAACAACAGGTGTAAAAGGTGAACGAAAAATTAAAAAATAAATGGTTTCGCTATGATTACCAGAGACAGTGAGGGTTAAAGGTAGCGTTTCACGCTGAATCCTGGGGAGAGAACTACCATCCAAAGCGAACAAGGCTGTGGGATCCCTTAACTGTCTGAGAGGAATGTCATGTTCCCGAGCCCAGGTCTCGTCCATAAAACAGCCCTCCGCCCCAGAGTCTATCAAGGCACTGCAGGAAGCTGACGAACCGGTCCAGCGGAGATGGACCAAAAAGGTAGTGCAGGATCTTGAAGGAGAGACCAGAGTAGTAGCGCTCACCAGTAGCCCTCCTCTTACTGATGAGCTCTGGCTTTTACTGGGCATGAAGTGACAAAATGACCAGCGGAACCGCAATAGAGACAGAGGCGGTTGGTGATTCTCCGTTCCTTCTCCTTAGCCGAGATGCGGATACCCCCCAGCTGCATAGGCTCAGAACCCGAGCCGGCGGAGGAAGATGGTAGTGATGCGGAGAGGGGGGCAACGGAGAACGCGAGCTCCTTTCCACGAGCTCGGCGACGAAGATCAAACCGTCGCTCTATGCGAATAGCGAGTTCAATCAAGGAATCCACGCTGGAAGGAACCTCCCGGGAGAGAATCTTATCCTTAACCTCCGCGCGGAGACCCGCCAGAAAACGGGCGAGCAAAGCCGGCTCGTTCCAGTCACTGGAGGCAGCAAGAGTGCGAAACTCAATAGAGTAATCTGTTATGGATCGATTACCTTGACATAGGGAAGACAGGGCCCTGGAAGCTTCCTCCCCAAAAACAGAACGGTCAAAAACCCGTATCATCTCCTCCTTAAAGTCCTGATACTGGTTAGTACACTCAGCCTTCGCCTCCCAGATTGCCGTGCCCCACTCACGAGCCCGTCCAGTAAGGAGAGATATGACGTAGGCGATACGAGCTGTGCTCCTGGAGTAAGTGTTGGGCTGGAGAGAAAACACAACATCACACTGAGTGAGGAACGAGCGGCATTCAGTGGGCTCCCCAGAGTAACACGGCGGGTTATTGATTCTGGGCTCCGGAGATTCGGAAGCCCTGGAAGTGGCCGGTGGATCGAGGCGGAGATGGTGAATCTGTCTTGTGAGGTCGGAGACTTGGGCGGCCAGGGTCTCAACGGCATGTCGAGCAGCAGACAATTCCTCCTCGTGTCTGCCTAGCATCGCTCCCTGGATCTCGACGGCTGAGTGGAAAGGATCCGGAGTCGCTGGGTCCATCGTGGTCAGATTCTTCTGTTGTGCAGGTGAGTGAGGACCCAAAAGCGGTTTAACAAAAATAGTATTTTAATGTAAACACAGGGAAGACATAGATCCTCTTCAGATGTAGATAATGGAAAAATAGACAACCCGCGGAGAGGGCGACAAATGAAACAAAAAGTCCTTCTGATAATTACAAAAGAGCCCCCTTCTTAGCAGCAGAGGAGAATAGCTGGGTTAGCGGCGACAGGCTGCAGGTCTCTCTGGGTAGGCGCAGGTCGTAGAGGAACAGTGGTACCTGATCTCACGTAGCATCAGATGAACTGGACACAGTACAAACGACAAGACAGTTAGCTGAGTACAGGATGCACTTGCCAGGTGGATTCCGACAGGACGGGACAGGACAAGGGTGAAGCAAACGAGACGATAGTTTGTTTCTGGCATGAGAAGCTCAAACGAGAATCTGACAAAGAAAGAAGCAGGAACAGAGAGAGAAATAGAGACCTAATCAGAGGGAAAAAGGGAACAGGTGGGATGAGGGTGAACGAGGTAGTTAGAGGAGATGAGGAACAGCTGGAGGAGGAGAGAAAGAGAAGGTAACCTAATACGACCAGCAGAGGGAGACAGAGTGAAGAGAAAGAACAGGAACAAGACATAACATGACAAGACATGACATACACAGCTACTAAGAGACGGAAAAAAAAGCAAAAAATGTTAGAGGGTGAATTAGGAACTAAAGAGAAGGACTACATTAAAACTCCCACTCCTGCCCTATTAAAGGAAATATCAGTCATTAGATCAACGTTAGACTCTCCTAACACAGGACGCTGAAAAGAAAATTAGATTTGTCAGGCAAAAGCTATATGAACATGGCGATAAGCCAGGAAAGTACTTGGCATACCTAGCTAAAAAGAGAGCTGACTCTCAGTCAATTGCTACTATTAATGATTCTGATGGTAATCATTTATATGAAAATAAATTGATAAGTGACTAATTTAAGAAATTTTATACAAACCTTTATGCCTCAGAACTGCCAAAGGATGCACCCAAATTAATGGAGAACTTCTTTTGTAAGATTGAGCTCCCTACTATCTCCGAAGAACAGAGGTCTCTCCTTAATGATCCTATTACCAAGGAAGAGATCATGTTCGCAATTAAGAATCTGCAAAATGGTAAGGCCCCAGGACCAGACGGGTTTTGTAGTGAGTTCTATAAAGAGTTCCATGGCCTGATCCTTGAGCCATTGCGTGATATGTTTAACCACTCATTTTCAAATGACCAGCTCCCTCAAACACTGAGAGAAGCCAACATTTCACTTATTCTCAAAAAGGGAAAATGTCCAGAGTCTTGTTCCTAGTACAGACCAATTTCCCTTCTGAATGTGGATAGAAAATTGCTTTCTAAAATTCTAGCCACAAGATTAGAGGACTCACTGCCACTTATTGTGAAAGGAGATCAAACTGGCTTCATTAAGGGCCGTAAGTCATGCAACAATGTCAGGCGGCTTCTTAATGTAATTCAAGCCTACCAACAAAGTGCTATGGATGGTCTTGTGCTCTCCCTAGATGCTGAGAAAGCATTTGATCGTGTGGAGTGGTCTTACCTATTATTTGCTCTAAATAAATTTGGTCTAGGGGACAACTTTATAAAATGGGTGAAAGTTTTATATGATGATCCTCAGGCTGCTGTCCTTACTAATGGGCTACGGTCAAATAGCTTCTCTATACACAGAGGTACCAGACAGGGCTGTCCTTTATCCCCTCTCCTCTTTGCACTCGTTACGGAACCACTGGCCGAGGCCATCAGGGTAACGCCTGCTATACAGGGGCTGCTTATTGGTGATGTTCACCATAAAATAAGCTTGTATGCTGATGATGTCCTGATATTCATCTCTAGTCCTGAGACTTCAATTACATCTCTTATTAATATTATTGAATTATTCAGCAAATTCTCAGGCTACAAGATTAACCTAACTAAGTCAGAGGCTATGACACTTGGTAGCCTACACTCTGTACCTAATACATCTCCCCCTTCCCTTTTAAATGGTCTCCCTCAGGTTTCATGTATATGGATATATTTGTAACTCCTAAATTCCAGCAAATGTACAAAGCCAATTTTGTTCCCTTGTTTGATACAATAAGACAGGATCTGGAGCGTTGGAACTCTCTCCAGATTTATTGGTTGGGTAGAATATCCCTCTTGAAAATGAACATTTTACCTAGACTACTTTACCCAATCCAAATGATCCCAGTATTACTCTCCAATAAGGTAATAAAGGATGTAAATGGATGGCTAAGTTCCTTTATATGGAGTAAACGCAAGCCAAGACTTAAGATGGCAATATTGCAGCTGCCAAGTTCTATGGGCGGCTTGGACCTGCCCAATATCAGGTTCTATCAATGGTGTGCCCACCTTTGTTATATTTCTGACTGGATCACAAATGATGACTCCTCTATTTGGTTAGACATTGAGACTTCTCTTTCAAAATACCCTTTACAGGATCTTTTATTTTTCAGAAGTTTCAAGTCTGTAGAAGATCACTGCAATATTCCCGTTACACTTAACACACTCAAAGTATGGAGGTCAGTTCAACGCTTCCTGGGAAGGTCCAAACTAACCTCTGCTCTTACCCCAATTCTTAACAACCCACATTTCAGTCCAGGATTGATGGATGCTGGCTTTAACTTTTGGTTTAATAAGGGCATACGCAGGCTAAATGACTTATTTGCTGATAAGATTTTATTGTCATTTGAGCAGATGGTCAAGAAATATCGATTCCCAAAGCAGGACTTTTTCCGCTTCCTACAAGTAAGACATTATATTCTGAAGAGCACCACCTTAATTGGTAACCCTGATGTGTCTGTCATCGAAATAATGCTTTTTTTTCCCACAAAGGAAAATGTCTGTAAGTCTGTTTTATGATACTTTAAGGTCCTTTTCTGCTGTCAACACACAGAGGGTGAAACAAGTGTGGGAGAAAGAATTGTCTGTTACTATTGACGAAGAGATGTGGGAGGACATTTGGAGATATGCAAAAACAATATCTATATGTAATCGTACTAGAGCAATCCAATTAAGAATAATACACAGATTGTATATACCCCCAAATCGCAGACATGCTTTTAGCCCCACTTCGTCTTCCCCTCAGTGTCTTAAATGCAAAACTGATACAGGCACCCTAACACATTGTTTATGGTCATGCACCAACATACAAAGATACTGGTCTGGTGTTCTGCAAGAAATTGAAAAGATCCTAGGGGTTGATCTAGAATTGGACCCAGTTTCTTTACTGTTAGGTCTCCCTAGTAGGCATGTTACTTCTGTGGGTAAACGGAGGCTTTACAACATCCTTACCTTCGCAGCGAGGAAAAACATCCTTTTACAGTGGATTAGTGATAAGGTTCCTTCTATTAAAGATTGGCATAAGATACTATTTGAATGGGTGCCTCTGGAATATCTGACATGTACATTGCATTCTAAAACAGACCAGTTCTACAAAGTATGGGTACCTTATCTAAATTACCTAGAACCTGAGGCATCAGCTATTATGCTGCAAGGATTCTCTTAGAATGGCGGGGATCTATGTATTTCAGAACTACACTGTACGTTCCATGTGTGGAACCTAACTTCTTGGTTTAAACTGAGCTCTTTTGTTTAATTTCTGTTTGTTTAAAATGTTTGTTTAAAGTGTATGTATTGAGAGACGCAATGATGGGGATGGGGTGAGAGAAGCACCAAGCGGAAAGAGGGAAATGGTGTACGTATGTATGGGTGTGGGTGGTATGTATGTATGTGTGCGTATGTATGTGTGTACGCGTATATATGTGTATGTGCATGTGTGTATGTATGTGTGTGTATGTATGTATGTATGTATGTATGTATGTACACTCACTTACACATACCTACGCATATATATATATATATATATATATATATATATATATATATATATATACGTAGGTATTGTTTTTTTGGTGTGCTTTGTCTCTGTTGTTGTATCTCTTAATCTGGGTGAAAATTGTGAAATTCCAATAAAAATACTGTTACAAAAAATGTTTTATCTTCAAACTGTAGGCTACAACCAATCTTTGACAATGCACTACCGCAAGACTGAACGTTTCCAGTTCATTCGTTCCTGTAGGCTAGCTGTTAGCATTTAATAGATCAAGGTCAATCTAAATCTAAATGTCACAGAAAATCATTTAGGATTTCTTAAAGTTTGGTACTAGCCAACCAAAAAAACCTGCCATCACAGAAGTCCCAATGGATGAAAACTCTGGGCCTGCTGCATCTAGCACTCGAATATGCCAATGTTCTGAGGGAATGGATCAGGGCACTGAGAGATGGTCGCGTCAAGGAGGAGATGAGAGCTAAGGTTTGTATTAAAATACAATTAAATTAAATTAATGACACACATAGACAACTCAAAGGCAAACCACATGCAAGACATACAGGTAACTGCCAAAATAAAGGAATTCTCCAGCATTTTTATACTTTTTAGCCAGTAGTTATAAAAGTAGAGCTCACAAGCCAAAAGTGGTCCTCAAAAATGTGTGGACTAAGTCACATATGTGCAGGTATGTGCAACTTGCCATTGCTCTCTCATTCACTCTGCTGTGTGTACACCTTGCTAGCTGTCACTCAACTGTCTAGGGGCTAAAACTGGAATTGCTAGGGGGCTAGCCCACATGGGGTGAAAATGTAGGGGAAATGGCGCAGCACATCTTCCAGAAAAACTGTCGCTTTCAAACTAGGGATTTCTGCTCATAAGCCGTGGTTACACCTTGTCGTCATCCGATCAACATGATTCGATCACTATCGGATCGAGATTTTTTGCGTCTACACATGGTAATAAAATGTGTCTTTTATCTGCTCAAGGTGTCCGTATTGTGAACAGATTCCCTGGTCCCTCCCTGTAGGCAAAATAATTCAACCTGCCTTGGACCTTACTTACGACACAAGCTGTATAAATCGACAGAAAACAGCACACTTTTGTAGTCAATGGTGTTACACATCATTACTGTGCTTCTGCACCTGCATTTCTTGCTGTTTGGGGGTTTTAGGCTGGGTTTCTGTACAGCACTTTGAGATATCAGCTGATGTAAGAAGGGCTTTATAAATCAATTTGATTTGATTACAGCCTATATGTCACGCCCTGACCTGACTATTCTTTGTTTTCTTTATATATTTTGGTTAGGTCAGGGTGTGACGAGGGTGGTATGTGTGTTTTGTCTCATCTATGGTTTTGTATGTCTAGGTGTGTGGGTCTAGTCTAGGCATGTTGTAGGTCTATGGTGGCCTGGATTGGTTCCCAATCAGAGGCAGCTGTTTATCGTTGTCTCTGATTGGGGAACCTATTTAGGTTGCCATTTTCCAGTTTGGGTTTGTGGGTTATTGTCTATGTTATGTTGCTTGTTAGCACAGTGTTTCTTTAGCAGTCACGGTCGTCTGGTTTGTTTTAGTGTACTTTGTGTTTTTTCCGTCTTGTCATTAAATCATGTATTCACACCATGCTGCGCTTTGGTCTACTCAATACGACGATCGTGACACTGTATTTGTTATCCAACGATTTAAGGCTGGGCGTAATAGGCAACTGTCCCAATATCCTCGACCTGTCCACAGCCGTACAAATTAATATTATTTAATATATCCTCCTGTTGTTGTTAACCACCTGTATTCAATGGAGAGAGATGCTATACTAGCCTCATGTCATGAATATGCATAGCCATCGAGACAACAACGATATAAAGTGTTTTTTTCCCTCAAAGTTTCCAGGGTGTCACATGTCCTACATATATCAGTACACTCGTAACATTTGATTTTGTGCTGGCTTTGGACGTTTTCTCTCATTCGAGACGATAGCTCTTCAAAAATACATTTATTTCTAAATGCGTGATCTAATTTTGATTGGACTGTGGCATCACACCACAGTGCCAGTAGGCACTTGGTTTCTAATTAAGACCATGATCTTCATTCTGGAGGAATTGTAGAGGTATCCTTGTGCATTAGTACTACCTCAACGAGCCAGTGTGATTTTTTTGAGATGGTGGGACAACTGCGTTGTTGGCCTAATGTATACATTTTCGTTGTCAGGATTCGTTTACACTTCAAGGATATCCATACATGTTGCATCTTCGACTACCTCCAGAGGTGGTTAGGAACATCTAATCACAATCCGATTGCAATGCGTCTTTTGATTGTCCACCACTTTCGACAAATATGGGCACAATCAAAATACCTAGTAGTCGCCGGAGCATGCCTTTAATAAGGTGTTGGTCCACCAGGATCCAGAACAGCTTCAATGCACCTTGGCATAGTTTCTACAAGTGTCTGGAACTCTATTGGAGGGATGTGACACCATTCTTCCACAATAAATTCCATGACCACTAGTGCCCTGTGGATGGGGGCAATGTCATCCTTTGTGGGAATAGCCATGGTAGCCAAAATAATGTCCTGCCCAGCATTTCTTTGTTTATAAATGACCCTAAGCATGATGGGATGTTCATTGCTTAATTAACTCAGGAACCACACCTGCAGGAATCACGTGCTTTCAATATACTTTCTATCCCTCATTTAATCAAGTGTTTCCATTATTTTAGCAGTTACATGTAACATCGATAAAACAAAGATGATAAAATAAGTAACAATAAAAAATGACTTAATTAAAATATTAATTAACAATGATTCCAGTTATGACCAAGGTGAAAGCATGTGCTACCCAAATCGACCTCAAGATGCCCACAGACAACGCGCCTCAGCGTGAGCAGAACCTCAGTGCGCTCTCTTGCCTGGCTACCCAAACTCCTTGCTCTGGCCAAACACCCACAAACATTAGTTTCTCTGCAATGAGTCTGGATCTGAGTACCTCCCAGGTGATTTCTAGAATGCAAATACATTCTAACCATTCTGATTGGTCCCAGAAACCAATGGGTTGAGTTAGAGACAGAACACCCACAAACGAGAGGTCTCTTCCGAGAAGTAGAAACCCTAATCAAACTGTGCCTCTGTCATGTCCTCAGAGAGGACGTTCTACACCTTTCACCATCTAAAGACTTGGAGCCAGAAAAGGCTGACAGACCTGACCCTTCACTGTGAAATTCTGAACACATTAGATTTACATGTCCCAATGAGGGCCTTAATCAGCATCACTCCAGAGCGCAAACCCACTTTTGGTGTTTTATGACTGCCGGTGCACCTGGCCCTGCAGTACGAGGCACCAATTGTTAATAAGCTGCCGCCATGGAGTTAATATTCTTTATTCAATGCATTTTGGGTTTGTATTCATTGGATGTTAGCTGTGTTACAAAATGTAATATTATTGCAAAGTTAAATAAATAATCCGGAACTTTGGCGACTAGTCAGTATTTTTTAAACCTTTGGGTTTGATGTGTCAATGTGTGGTTCATACATGCATAATCTATGAGCAGAATTGCTGATTTACCTCAATTAGCCACGAAATCCCTAGTTTGAAAGCGACTGTTTTCTGGAAGCTGTGCTGCGCCATTTTCCCAAAATGTTCCCCCACATGGGCCAGCCCCCTAGCAATTTGAGTTTCAACCAATGAGCTTCAACCCCTCGTCATTTGAGTGACAGCTAGCAAGATTCACACAAACCAGAGCAAGAGAGAGAGAGAGTGCAATAACGTGGTACACATATCTGCACATATGTGACATAGTGACTACTTTCAGAACTACTGGAAAAAAAATATACAGAAGTACTATGTCACAAAAGTGTTGTGTTGTGGTCTGTTGAGCAATTTTTCTAATGATTGTGTGGTTTGATGGGAGTTTCTGGTGATAAGAGAGTCCACTTTGCTGGATTTAGTTGGGTGGCTCTTTTTTGTAAGCGGCGCACTCACGATTAATGCTCCTATCCCAGGAGTTTGATGTCACCTTTATTGGGGAGAACGGGCTTGTGGTAATGGCTGGAGCGAAAGGGGTGGAATGGTATTCCATTTGCTCCGTTCCAGCCATTATTATGAGCCGTCCTCCCTTCAGCAGCCTCCACGGGCTCTTGTCCTATTCAGTAGTGGGGGTTTGGAGTCAGACCAATGACTGTACAGTATGTATGAATGGACAAAGTCATTGATCAGGTGACATCATTAATTCCTATATGAAGACTCAACAGCGCATTAAAGCCAAATTAAGTCAGTTAAGATGGCGTCTCATGGAGACATAACATGTGCAGTTTCAGCTACTCCAGGACGTGGTTAAGGAAGAGTGTTTCGAATACGGATGTTAACCTTTCTGGTTATAACCTTTTTAGGCAAGACAGATCTTCCAAAGGTGGGGGAGTGGCAATCTTTCTTAAGGATCACCTTCAGTGATCGGTTGTCTCCACCAAGTATGTCCCCAAACAATTTGATTTGCTGGTTTTAAGCATTAAACTTTCAAATAGCTCTTTGTTGACTGTTGCTGGGTGTTATCGTCCTCCATCAGCACTGGCCTGTACCCTACCTGCCCTAAGCTCTCTCCTGGCCCCTTACACTAAGTCTGAATTTGTCCTGCTAGGTGACCTAAACTGAGACATGCTTAAACCACCTAACCAAGTCCTAAAGCAATGGGACTCCCTAAATCTTTCTCAGATTATTACCAATCCCACAAGGTATGACTCCAAACACCCAGAAAAGGCTACTCTCTTGTGTTATCCTCACAAATAATCCTGATAGGTATCAGTCTGGTGTTTTCTGTAACGACCTTAGTGATCACTGTTATACAGCCTGTGTTCATAATGGCTGCTCAGTGAAACCACCTGTTCTGATTTGTCACAGACGCTTGCTAAAAAACTTTAATGGGCAAGCGTTCCTTCATGACCTGGCCTCGGTAAATTGGTATAGAATCAGCTTGATCCCCTCTGTTGAAGACACTTGGACCTTTTTTATTGTTAACAAACACTCCTCCATAAAGAAAATGAGAATTAAAAACAGGTTCAGCCCCTGGTTCGACTGTGATCTTGCAGAGTTACTACACCTCAAGAATTGCATTTTGCAAAAGGCTCGGTGCACACATACTCAGGCTGACTGGCTCTCGTTCAGGCAAATGAGAAATAAGTGCACTCAGGCTATCCGGAAGGCCACAGTTAGTTACTTTAAGGAGCAGTTCTCTCTCTCTCTCTCTAACCCCAAGTTCTGGAAAACGGTTAAAGACCTGGAGAATAAACCCTCCTCCTCACAGCTGCCCATGTCACTTAATGTTGATGATGTGGTTGTTACTGACAAGAAGCACATGACTGAGCTCTTTAATCACCACTTCATTAAGTCAGGATTCCTATTTGACTCAGCCATGCCTCCTTGCCCATCCAATATTTGCTTATCTCCCACACCTTCTAATGCGACAAGTCCTGATGCTCCTCCTTCTTTTTCCCCTGCCCCGCTACAAAGTTTATCCCTGCAGACGGTCACTGAGTCCGAGGTGCTACAGGAGCTCCTTAAACTTGCCCCCTAAAAAACATCTGGGTCAGATGGTTTAGACCCTTTCTTCTTTAAAGTTGCTGCCCCTATCATCACCAATGTGATGGAGTTCAGGTGGGTTCAATGAGGCGCAGGTGCACGTAATGAAGGGGACAGGTGTGCGTAATGATAGGCAGTCTGGTGCCAGAGAGGGAGAGCGGGAGCAGGCTTGACAGTACCCGGCATCCCACCTGGGTGAGCCTGACGGGCCGGCCCGAGGCATGGGCACTGGACAAGCTAGAGTGTGGAAACCTGACAAGCTAGCTGAGGCACCCCCGGTTCTATCGACAACGGCACCCGGACCCGAAGTCACCAACAAAAAACCAGGCCTCCCTGATGCTTCAAATTGGTGTCAGCATTCTGTGAGGATCAACGCTGGAGACAGGAAGCATGTACAGGGAGCACATTTGCTATTTCAAATCAAAATCTCAGCGATCACTGCCTCATTGCCTGCATCCGTAATGGGTCTGCAGTCAAACGCCCACCCCTCATCACTATTAAACGCTCCCTAAAACACTTCTGCGAGCAGGCCTTTCTAATCGACCTGGCCGGGGTATCCTGGAATGACATTGACCTCATCCCGTCAGTAGATGATTCCTGGCTATTCTTTAAAAGTGCCTTCCTCACCATCTTAAATAAGCATGCCCCTCTCAAAAAATGTAGAACTAGGAACAGATATAGTCCTTGGTTCACTCCAGACCTGTCTTCCCTTGACCAGCACAAAAACATCCTGTGGCGTTCTGCATTAGCATCGAATATCCCCCGTGATATGCAACTTTCAGGGAAGTTAGGAACAAATATACACAGGCAGTTAAAAAAGCTAAGGCAAGCTTTTTCAAACAAAAATTTGCTTCCTGTAGTACTAACTCAAAAAAGTTCTGGGACACTGTAAAGTCCATGAAGAATAAGAGCACCTCATCCCAGCTGCCCACTGCTCTGAGGGTAGGAAACACTGTCACCACCGATAAATCCACTATAATTGAGAATTTCAATAAGCATTTCTCTACGGCTGGCCATGCTTTCCACTTGGCTACCCCTACCCCGGTCAACTGCCCGGCACCCTCCACAGCAACCCGCCAAAGCCCCCACCATTTCTCCTTTACCCAAATCCAGATAGCTGATGTTCTGAAAGAGCTGCAAAATCTGGACCCCTACAAATCAGCCGGGCTAGACAATCTGGACCCTCTCTTTCTAAAAATATCTGCCGAAATTGTTGCAACCCCTATTACTAGCCTGTTCAACCTCTCTTTCGTATTGTCTGAGATTCCCAAAGATTGGAAAGCTGCCGCGGTCATCCCCCTCTTCAAAGGGGGTGACACTCTAGACCCAAACTGCTACAGACCTATATCTATCCTACCCTGTCTTTCTAAGGTCTTCGAAAGCCAGTTTAACAAACAGATTACTGACCATTTCGAATCCCACCATACCTTCTCTGCTATGCAATCTGGTTTCAGAGCTGGTCATGGGTGCACCTTTTTTTAAATTTTTTTATTTCTTATTAATTTCAAATCAATACATAAAGCACATGAGGGAACACAAGCATACATAGATTACAAACAATAGACAATCGAGCGAGGGGGTTCAATATCACATTACAATTACACAAGGACCTTAAGGGACATGCATATACTTACAATTCTAACAGCTTTTTTGTTAGTAGAGCATTTAACTGTCTTAAAATACAGTTCAATTTCTTTTTGTAGGGTACGAAAATGTGGTTTCTGTTTGTAAATTTACATTTGTGTATATGAAATTTGGCCAAAACAATAATGAAATTAATTACATAAAAATGATTCCGCTTATTTCTATTGTATGTAAAGAATCCAAACAGTACATCTCTCCACAATAGTGTAAAATCTTCATAAATGTGTTCAATTATAAACCTACTGATGTCTTTCCACAGTTTTCTTACATGCATACAATGCCAAAAAAGATGCACAACTGTTTCTGGGTGGTCATTACAAAAGGAGCAATTTGAGTTGATGTTTTCCTTAAACTTCTTCATATAGTGGTTGGCAGGATAATATTTATGAATAATTTTAAAGGAAACTTCCTTCATTTTGTTAACAAGTAGGTATGTGTGTGGCAACATCCAAACTTTTTTCCAACAGATATTATCAATAAATCCATTCCAATAAGGCATGACATAAGGTATAGATACAACATCCTGCTGAAACAAGGATCGTATCGCTCTGTTGTTGAATGGACCAAAAGAGAAACAAATCTTTCCTACTGATGAGTCAACAGTGTCAACAGAAGTTAGGCTCTGAGGGTCAGGTCTTGACACGTTCCTGAATAACATAGCAACACCTGAGGGAATGGCATCTAAACAATTGCAACATCTTTAGGTGTTATAGGGACCTTGTAAAGTGATAATAATTTTTTATAACTGAGTAAAAGACCCTCTGCATTTACCAGTTGGCTCACCAATAGGATATTATTTCGGAACCAATATTCTAAAAACAGAGAGGTATTTTTATACAATATTATTCCATATATAATATCTGTGTGGAGAAAAATTGTGTTTCTAAATTAAGGACCATGACAAGAAAACCTGCCGATGAAAAGCAGAAAGTTTCACTGGAACTTTGTCAATATTATAATTGCAAAACAACATGAAGTTAAGGCCACCAAAAGTAGAGAAGACATGATGAGGAATAAAATTCCAGATAGAAGTGGGTCTTCTTAGGAATTGTTTTATCCAATTGATCTTAAAAGTATTATTTAAAGTAGTAAAATCCAGAAAATTCAGTCCTCCATTCTCATAAGTGTTCATTACAACAGTTTTCCTAATGTAATGGGTACGGTTTCTCCAAAGAAAGTTGAAAAGCATCTGGTCTATCTCCTTGCTTATTTTACGGTCAAGATATAAAGATAGCGCACCATATGTTAGTCTAGAGATACCTTCAGCCTTGGTTATTAGGACTCTACCTTTTAAAGATAGGTCCCTCTGTAGCCATTGATTTAGTTTCTTCTGGGTTTTTTTAATAAGAGGGTTAAAATTTAGTAAGCCTCTAGACTTCTGATCCTTTGTAATGGTTATGCCTAAATATGTAAGTTCTTATTTTACTGGAATACCATAATATGAAGGTGTCACACAATCTTTGACAGCCATGAGTTCACATTTCTTAATGTTAAGATATAGACCAGACGCTTTGGAAAAGGATTGTATCACATTGATCGATATGGGAATTTGGTTAACTTCTTTCAGAAAAAGTGTAGTATCGTCAGCCAGCTGGCTTATAATAATTTCTTTACCAGCTATGGAAATACCTTGTACAGGACTAATATTTAAAGAATTTGCAAGAAGTTGGGTGATTAATAAAAACAGGTACGGAGAGATAGGACAACCTTGCCTAATTCCTCTCTTTAATTCAAATCTGGGTGAGGTGCCATATTTCAATTTGATAGAGCTGTTACCATTTGCATAGAGAGTCTTAATAGCCTTACAGAAAAAATCCCCAAAGCCAAGTCTCTCAAGGGAGTGGAAGAGAAACTGATGCTCTACTGTGTCAAATGCTTTATAAAAATCTAAAAATAATATGAAGCTATCCTCAGTTATTAGGTCTGAGTAGTCAAGTACGTCTAATACTAGTCTGACATTGTTAGAAATATGTCTGTTCCTCATGAAGCCAGACTGTGTTTCAATGATTGCATCCAGGACTTCTTTAATTATTTTTGCAAGTAGTGAGGCTAATATCTTATAGTCATTATTAAGAAGACAAATTGGACGCCAGTTATCGATGAGCAGCACTTATTTTTGGGGTTTAGGTATCAGTGTTATTAACCCCTGACTCATTGTAGGAGGGAGAACATTGTTTTTAATACTCTCTAAAAAGACTCCAAATAGGAAGGGAGCTACTTGTTCAGAAAATAATTTGTAAAATTCTGATGTAATTCCATCAACACCTGGTGATTTATTGTTCTTTAGATGTTTGATAGACTCTATAATCTCTTCAACTTTGATGGGTTCATCACACTGTTTAGATTCTATATCACTGGTAGAGTGAACATTATTCAGTGAGTTAAAAAACATATCTGTGGATTCCTGACAGTACGTAGAGCTATACAATTTTCTGTAAAAATTGCTGCAGTATTTAGCGATTAATTTTTGGTCATCTGTAATAACACCATCAATGTTTAACTTATGGATAGTGTTATTTTTAGAGTGAAATTTCTCAAGTCTAAAGAAATAGGATGAATTCTGTTCTCCCTGGGTGCACCTCAGCCACATTCAAGGTTCTAAACGACATCATAACCGCCATCGATAAGAGACATTACTGTGCAGCCATATTCATCGACCTGGCCAAAGCTTTCGAATCTGTCAATCACAATATTCTTATTGGCAGACTCGACAGCCTTGGTTTCTCAAATGATTGCCTCGCCTGGTTTACCAACTACTTCTCTGATAGAGTTCAGTGTGTCTAATCGGAGGGACTGTTGTCCGGTCCTCTGACAGTCTCTATGGGTGTGCCACAGGGTTCAATTCTCGGGCCGACTCTCTTTTCTGTGTACATCAATGATGTTGCTCTTGCTGCTGGTGATTGTCTGATCCACCTCTACGCAGACGACACCATTCTGTATACTTCTGGCCCCTCCTTGGACACTGTGTTAACTAACCTTCAGATGAGCTTCAATGCCATACAACTCTCCTTCCGTGGCCTCCAACTGCTCTTAAACGCAAATAAAACTAAATGCATGCTATTCAATCGATCACTGCCCGCACCTGCCCGCCCGTCCAGCATCACTACTCTGGACGGCTCTGACTTAGAATACATGGACAACTACAAATACCCAGGTGTCTGGTTAGACTGTAAACTCTCCTTCCAGACTCACATTAAGCATCTCCAATCCAAAATTAAATCTAGAATCGGCTTCCTATATCGCAACAAAGCATCCATCACTCATGCTGCCAAACATACCCTCGTAAAACTGACCATCCTACCGATCCTCGACTTCGGCGATGTCATCTATAAAATAGCCTCCAACACTCTATCACAGTGCCATCTGTTTTGTCACCAAAGCCCCATACACTACCCACCATGGCGACCTGTACGCTCTCGTTGGTTGGCCCTCGCTTCATACTCATCGCCAAATCCACTAGCTACAGGTTATCTACAAGTCTCTGCTAGGTAAAGCCCCGCCTTCTCTCAGCTCACTGGTCACCATAGAAGCACCCACTCGTAGTACGCGCTCAAGCAGATATATCTCACTGGTCACCCCCAAAGCCAATTCCTCCTTTGGTCGTCTTTCCTTCCAGTTCTCTGCGGCCCATGACTGGAACGAATTGCAAAAATCTCTGAAGCTGGGGACTCAAATCTCCCTCACTAGCTTTAATCACCAGCTGTCAGAGCAGCTTACAGATCACTGCACCTGTACATAGCCCATCTGTAAACAGCCCATCTATCTACCTACCTCATCCCCATACTGGTATTTATTTATTTTGTTCCTTTGCACCCCAGTATCTCTACCTGCACATTCATCTTCTTTCAATCTACCATTCCAGTGTTTAATTGCTATATTGTAATTACTTTGCCTCCATGGCCTATTTATTTCCTTAACTTACCTTATTTGCACTCACTGTATATAGACTTTTTGTTTTCTTTTGTTCTACTGTATCATTGACTGTATGTTTTGTTTATTCCATGTGTAACTCTGTGTTGTTGTATGTGTCGAATTGCTAGGCTTTATCTTGGCCAGGTCGCAGTTGCAAATGAGACTTGTTCTCAACTAGCCTACCTGGTTAAATAAAAGTGAAATTAAAAATAAATGTAAAAAATTTATAGACAACGGACATGAAACAGGACAGGAACAGCATCTGGACAGGGGACAAAATAACGCATTTTTTTTGTTTTTGTGTTAAACGGATTTTGTGTTAAACGCTCTACAACAAAGCTTTCTTACTGTCCAACAAGCTTTCTCTTCCCTTAACCTTGTTCTGAACACCTCTAAAACAAAGGTAATGTGGTTTAGTAAGAAGAATACCCCACTCCCCACAGGTGTGATTACTACCTCTGAGGGTTTAGAGCTGGAGGTAGTCACCTCATACAAGTACTTGGGAGTATGGCTAGACAGTACACTGTCTTTCTCTCAGCACATATCAAAGCTGTAGGCTAAAGTTAAATCTAGACTTTGTGTCCTCTATCATAATCGCTCCTTTTTCAACCCAGCTGCCAAACTAACCCTGATTCTGTGAATAGTCCCTTCACCCCTACCTACATGTCGAAATTCCGAATAACCTATACTCCCGCCACATTGACTCGGTACCGGTACCCCCTGTATATAGCCTCGTTATTGTGATACTTTTGTAAAAACATTTTTGACTTTGACTAGTTTATTTGGTAAATATTTGGTAAACTCTTCTTGAATTTCACTGTTAGTTATGGGCTTGTAAGTAAGCATTTCATGGTAAGGTCTATACTTGTATTCGGTGCATGTGACAAATAAAAGTTTGATTTGATTCAGATTACCATCCTACCCATGCTAGATTATGGAGACGTAATTTATAGATTGGAAGGTAAGGGTGCTCTCAAGCGGCTAGATGTTCTTTACCATTCAGCCATCAGATTTGCCACCAATGCTCCTTATAGGACACCTCACTGCACTCTATACTACTCTGTAAACTAGCCATCTCTGTATACCCATCGCAAGACCCACTGGTTGTTGCTTATTTATAAAACCCTCTTAGGCCTCACTCCCCCCTATCTGAGATATTTACTGCAGCCCTCATCCTCCACACACAACACCCGCTCTGCCTTTCACATTCTGTTAAAAGGTCCCCAAAGCACACACATCCCTGGGTCGCTCGTCTTTTCAGTTCGCTGCAGCTAGCAACTGGACCGAGCTGCAACAATCACTCAAACTGGACAGTTTTATCTCAATCTCTTCATTCAAAGACTCAAACATGGACATTCTTACTGACAGTTGTGGCTGCTTTGCGTGATGTATTGTTGTCTTTACCTTCTTGCCCTTTGTTTTGTGCTGCTACCATGTTGTGCTGTTGCCATGTTGTGTTGCTACCATGTTGTTGTCATGTTGTGTTGCTACCATGCTGTGTTGTCATGTGTTGCTGCCATACTATGTTATTGTCTTAGGTCTCTCTTTATGTAGTGTTGTCTCTCTTGGAGTGATGTGTGTTCTTTCCTATGTTTTTTGTTTCATTTTTTTTTTTTAATCCCAGCCCCCGTCCCTGCAGGAAGCCTTTTGGTAGGCCGTCATTGTAAGTAAGAATTTATTCTTTAACTAACTTGCCTAGTGAAATAAAGGTTAAATTAAAAATAAAAAAATATTTTTAAAAAGGCAGACCGGGGCACTGCAGGCTGCCATTAGCAACTAAATTTCCCTCATAACTTCTTCTGTGTGCGATTTATTTTATTTTTATATTTGATTCAAAGATGTATTACTAATACATGTGGTGTATTTGAAGCAATTATTGGTACCATGATTGTTAAAAAATACAGTGCCTTGCGAAAGTATTCGACCCCCTTGAACTTTGCGACCTTTTGCCACATTTCAGGCTTCAAACATAAAGATATAAAACTGTATTTTTTTGTGAAGAATCAACAACAAGTGGGACACAATCATGAAGTGGAACGACATTTATTGGATATTTCAAACTTTTTTAATAAATCAAAAACGGAAAAATTGGGCGTGCAAAATTATTCAGCCCCCTTAAGTTAATACTTTGTAGCGCCACCTTTTGCTGCGACTACAGCTGTAAGTCACTTGGGGTATGTCTCTATCAGTTTTGCACATCGAGAGACTGAATTTTTTTCCCATTCCTCCTTGCAAAACAGCTCGAGCTCAGTGAGGTTGGATGGAGAGCATTTGTGAACAGCAGTTTTCAGTTCTTTCCACAGATTCTCGATTGGATTCAGGTCTGGACTTTGACTTGGCCATTCTAACACCTGGATATGTTTATTTTTGAACCATTCCATTGTAGATTTTGCTTAATGTTTTGGATCATTGTCTTGTTGGAAGACAAATCTCCGTACCAGTCTCAGGTCTTTTGCAGACTCCATCAGGTTTTCTTCCAGAATGGTCCTGTATTTGGCTCCATCCATCTTCCCATCAATTTTAACCATCTTCCCTGTCCCTGCTGAAGAAAAGCAGGCCCAAACCATGATGCTGCCACCACCATGTTTGACAGTGGGGATGGTGTGTTCAGCTGTGTTGCTTTTACGCCAAACATAACGTTTTGCATTGTTGCCAAAAAGTTCAATTTTGGTTTCATCTGACCAGAGCACCTTATTCCACATGTTTGGTGTGTCTCCCAGGTGGCTTGTGGCAAACTTTAAACGACACTTTTTATGGATATCTTTAAGAAATGGCTTTCTTCTTGCCACTCTTCCATAAAGACCAGATTTGTGCAATATACGACTGATTGTTGTCCTATGGACAGAGTCTCCCACCTCAGCTGTAGATCTCTGCAGTTCATCCAGAGTGATCATGGGCCTCTTGGCTGCATCTCTGATCAGTCTTCTCCTTGTATGAGCTGAAAGTTTAGAGGGACGGCCAGGTCTTGGTAGATTTGCAGTGGTCTGATACTCCTTCCATTTCAATATTATCGCTTGCACAGTGCTCCTTGGGATGTTTAAAGCTTGGGAAATCTTTTTGTATCCAAATCCGGCTTTAAACTTCTTCACAACAGTATCTCGGACCTGCCTGGTGTGTTCCTTGTTCTTCATGATGCTCTCTGCGCTTTTGACGGACCTCTGAGACTATCACAGTGCAGGTGCATTTATACGGAGACTTGATTACACACAGGTGGATTGTATTTATCATCATTAGTCATTTAGGTCAACATTGGATCATTCAGAGATCCTCACTGAACTTCTGGAGAGAGTTTGCTGCACTGAAAGTAAAGGGGCTGAATAATTTTGCACGCCCAATTTTTCAGTTTTTGATTTGTTAAAAAAGTTTGAAATATCCAATAAATGTCGTTCCACTTCATGATTGTGTCCCACTTGTTGTTGATTCTCCACAAATAAATACAGTTTTATATCTTTATGTTTGAAGCCTGAAATGTGTCAAAAGGTCGCAAAGTTCAAGGGGGCCGAATACTTTCGCAAGGCACTGTATAACAAGGGGGTTGAATACTTATTGACTCAAGGCATTTAAACTTTTCATTTCTAATTCATTTGTAAAAATGTCTAAAACATCATCCCACTTTGACATTATGGGGTATTGTGTGTAGGCCAGTGAAAGAAATAAGTAAATGTAATCAATTTTAAGTTCAGGCTGTAACACAACAAAATGTGGAAAAAGTCAACAGATGTGAATACTTTCTGATGGCACTGTATGAGGAACCAGGTGTCCTAAAGAAGAAAGCTGGGTCCCGGCTGAGGCAGAATGCATGCAATTTACATGTCTCACCATCTCTGGGGCTACGAAACAAAACAAAAAAGAGACACATACAAAAACATGTAGTTACTGCTTATGTATTTAGAATGATGTTGCCATTACTACATGTCATGAGAGTTGGAGGGTTTAGTATTGTATTTGCTTCAGGTTTTGGTCCTTGCTTTGCCCTTCAGTGGGATGAGAGCTGAAAGCTCCAGCTCAAGACAACAGCAAAGCTCATAATATAGTAGTTGTCACGAACCAAGCCTTATATTTGATTTAGTATAATACAGGATTTTATGTACTGAATCCATGACCCCCAATGAACTCAGCCAACATGTATACTCTAACACTTAGACACAGACTTTAACTACCTGTAATTTCATTCCCTAGTATATCTCTGTGCAGCCTTATGAATAAGTGGAATGGTTTAGTTGGTGTGACAAATTGCATTTTAGGGTCCACATAACAGCTCACATAACAGGATGTGCATTTTAGAGCATAAAATGCACAGGAAGATATACAACGAGCTGGGTAAAACCCATGTTGGGCATTGTTGATGTTAGCTAAACACTCTCACAATAACCCACTGTCAGTGTAGTATTTCCCCAAGACTCTTGAAGCAATACAAACTATGAAAAAAGTATAAATGACTAATGCCACTAAACGTACACATCCTTTGACCAGGTTGTGATTGCTGGTTCTTGTATGGGAAGGCAAACAAAGATTTTTGAGAGTTTCCCCATAAGCCATGGCTTTGGTAAGTGTTTGTTCTAGTGTGGTTACCACATCCCCCTTTTGAAATGGGAGTGCACTCCTGACATTAAACTTTGGAAAAAACATTGTACAACTCTGATGGCATGCATATAACCATAGCTTTTAAGACATTTGACATCTCACAGAGTATGTCGTTATTTCCATGAAAATGCAATCAAGTGCTGACATTAAGTAGCCTAAAAGAATTCATGAACATTCAGTTCAGATCTGTGAACAAGACCTTCATGACTGATTGATATCAATGTGTTCACCATATAAATGTTGCCATGTTTACATCAGTGAAATAGCAGAGGGGCACTCAAGACCACGCTGAAGATAATTCAAGGTGAAATTAAATCAACTTTGCCAAGCACTGTTAGTTATCATGTTGGCTAATTGGTAGTGAACATTGGTGCTTCAGTATTATCATGCCATTACTGGGGTGATATTATTTACAAGTCAGCAAAAGCTGTGTTAAAGGGGCACTACACCTTTTTTCAACATCAGTGTTTTTTAACATCATCATCTCCAGCACCACCGCACCATGTGCAAGCATCGGGTTTCTATGTTTTGTAGATGGAAGAGAAGTATTTTCCGATGACATTATCAAGTTATTCAAACCAACTATGAGAAGATAAAGCGGCAATATGTAACTATTTGGGCGACCCGACCAAATTCACATAGAAATGTGAGTTATAGAGCTGTCATTGAAAGCAAGTATAAGAAGAGTTAAACATGCAATATTTTTGGGAATATTGAAAATATATTTCACAGCGGTTTAGATGGTACAGTGATTCTCTACTCCAACGGTATTGAACACTTGCTCTACGAGGTCCAGAAACGGCTGTTTTTCTGTTCTACCTGATAATTAATTGCACCCACCTGATATCCCAGGTCTAAATCAGTCCCTCATTAGAGGGGAAAAATGGAAATATGCAGTGGAACTGGCTTTGAGGTCCAGAGATGATCTTGAGGGCTCTACACTATACTGTACATTGCTTGTTTTGTCACATAATCTGAAATTAGGCAAACTAATAGAATTTTTGCAACCAAGAAATGGCAGAGCGATTTCTGCATATTGCACCTTCTAAAGGTTACTTTACTTCACACTTTACCCTGCACGTTTATTCTATTAGTAAAGGGATCTTACTTTATCAATGTTATAATGTTATTAGTGGTGTAGAATAAATGTTAACTCAAAAATGTACCTTGGAAAGTGTAATGCCTCATGTAAATTAAAATTAAGTTGTTTAAAACAGTGTAATGGGACACCGTTAAAACAAAGAAAGCACACCAACCCAGGAACTGGAGGGTTATTTTATACCTGTGAGAGACCTGTCCCAATAACAGCCAATACTTGATAAACCTAGTTTCCATTGTCCTGTCCTCCTACACCCTCCATCATTTTTTTAATTTTTATCACGGCTCAGGCTAAGACCCAGATGCAGACACGAGGCGGATAGTACGAGTCTCAGAGATTATTACAGTACAAGGGGCAGGCAATCGGTAGGTCAAGGCAGGCAAAGAGTCGTAATCCAAATCAGTCAGGCAGGCAGGATCAGGGTCAGGACAGGCAGAAAGGTCAGAACTTGGAAGACTAGAAAAAGCAAAAACTAGAGCACAGAGAACACACTGGTAGGACTTGACAAGACAAATCATTTCCCACAGGAGTCATATAACTCAACACAGCAGGATCTCACAGAATTGGGAATAATAACTTTTTACCTCAAGTTTATTTCCAGGTGTTTTATTAAATTAGTATGACAGTATGACCACGTATGGATAATAATGGTTGTGTTCTTCTTTCTCCCCTTGTGCTATTGAGTCTTCCCTTGGGAGTTAAAATCTTACCAATTAATCCTACGCTCTTGCTTTCTTTCTCACTCACAGACACAGTTACACATGCATATGTACACATACATTCCGAACCCACCGTTTATATACACTGCTCAAAAAAATAAAGGGAACACTAAAATAACACATCCTAGATCTGAATGAATGAAATATTCTTATTAAATACTTTTTTCTTTACATAGTTGAATGTTCTGACAACAAAATCACACAAAAATTATCAATGGAAATCAAATTTATCAACCCATGGAGGTCTGGATTTGGAGTCACAGTCAAAATTAAAGTGTAAAACCACACTACAGGCTGATCCAACTTTGATGTAATGTCCTTAAAACAAGTCAAAAGGAGGCTCAGTAGTGTGTGTGGTCTCCACGTGCCTGTATGACCTCCCTACAACGCCTGGGCATGTTCCTGATGAGGTGGCGGATGGTCTCCTGAGGGATCTCCTCCCAGACCTGGACTAAAGCATTCGCCAACTCCTGGACAGTCTGTGGTGCAACGTGGCGTTGGTGGATGGAGCGAGACATGATGTCCCAGATGTGCTCAATTGGATTCAGGTCTGGGGAACGGGTGGGCCAGTCCATAGCATCAATGCCTTCCTCTTGCAGGAACTGCTGACGCACTCCAGCCACATGAGGTCTAGCATTGTCTTGCATTAGGAGGAACCCAGGGCCAACCGCACCAGCATATGGTCTCACAAGGGGTCTGAGGATCTCATCTCGGTACCTAATGGCAGTCAGGCTACCTCTGGCGAGCACATGGAGGGCTGTGCGGCCCCCCAAAGAAATGCCACCCCACACCATGACTGACCCACCGCCAAACCGGTCATGCTGGAGGATGTTGCAGGCAGCAGAACGTCACGTCTGTCACATGTGCTCAGTGTGAACCTGCTTTCATCTGTGAAGAGCACAGGGCGCCAGTGGCGAATTTGCCAATCTTGGTGTTCTCTGGCAAATGCCAAACGTCCTGCACGGTGTTGGGCTGTAAGCACAACCCCCACCTGTGGACGTCGGGCCCTCATACCACCCTCATGGAGTCTTTCTGAACGTTTGAGCAGACACATGCACATTTGTGGCCTGCTGGAGGTCATTTTGCAGGGCTCTGGCAGTGCTCCTCCTTGCACAAAGGCGCAGGTAGCGGTCCTGCTGCTGGGTTGTTGCCCTCCTACGGCCTCCTCCACGTCTCCTGATGTACTGGCCTGTCTACTGGTAGCGCCTCCATGCTCTGGACACTACGCTGACAGACACAGCAAACCTTCTTGCCACAGCTCGAATTAATGTGCCATCCTGGATGAGCTGCACTACCTGAGCCACTTGTGTGGGTTGTAGACTCCGTCTCATGCTACCACTAGAGTGAAAGCACTGCCAGCATTCAAAAGTGACCAAAACATTAGCCAGGAAGCATAGGAACTGAGAAGTGGTCTGTGGTTATCACCCGCAGAACCACTCCTTAATTGGGGGTGTCTTGCTAATTGCCTATAATTTCCACCTGTTGTCTATTCCATTTACACAACAGCATGTGTCAATTAGTGTTGCTTCCTAAGTGGACAGTTTGATTTCACAGAAGTTTGATTGACTTGGAGTTACATTGTGTTGTTTAAGTGTTCCCTTTATTTTTTTGAACAGTGTAGTTGCCCTCTTCAACTTTAAACAGTCCTGTGCATTAGTGAATGGCAACAGGAGAACCTCTCAGATATTAGTGGGATCTGCCTAACTAAAATCAACAGCCTTAACAGAGATTCATAGGGTACAGATCTCTAATCAGAGAAACGTACACAACTCTCATAGGAGAACACATGTATCTACACTTTTCTTTCAATTTTGTAAAAAGTACACAACTTTGTCCGAACAACGATTGATCCAGTTCAGGCATGCATGTGGAAGAAAATGCAAATAAATATTTAGGGGTGAGTCTCTTGTGATCTTATCATGTTGTCATGTTTCACTGTAAGGTTGCAGAGGGGGGTGTTTAGTCCCAGGGTCCTTAGCATATTGATGAGCTTTGAGGGCACCATGGTGTTGAACGCTGAGCTGTAGTCAATGAATAGCATTCTCACATAGGTGTTCCTGTTGTCCAGGTGGGATAGGGCAGTGTCGAGTGCAATGGACATTGCATCATCTGTGGATCTGTTGGGATGGTATGCAAATTGGAGTGGGTCTAGGGTTTCTGGGATGATGGTGTTGATGTGAGCCAAGACCAGCCTATAAAAGCACTTAAGGGCTACAGACGGGAGTGCTACGGGGCGGTAGTCGTGTTCTTGGGCACAGGGACTATGGTGGTCTGCTTAAAACATGTTGGTATTACAGACTCGGAAAGGGAGAGGTTGAAAATGTCAGTGAAGACACTTGCCAGTTGGTCAGCGCATGCTCGCAGTACACATCCTGGTTGTCCGTCTGGCCCGCAGCCTTATGAATGTTGACCTGTTTAAAGGTCTTGCTCACATCGGCTCTGGAAAGCGTGATCACAGTATTCCAGAACAGCTGGTGCTCTCATGCATGTTTCAGTGTTATTTGCCTCGAAGCGAGCATAGAAGTAGTTTAGCTCGTCTGGAAGGCTTGTGTCTCTGGGCAGCTGTTGGCTGTGCTTCCCTTTGTAGTCTGTAATGGTTTGCAAGCCCTGCCACATCCGAAGAGTGTCAGAGCCGGTGTAGTACGATTTGATCTTAGTCCTGTATTGATGCTTTGCCTGTTTGGTGGTTCATTGGAGGGCATAGCGGAATTTCTTATAAGCATCCGGGTTAGAGTCCTACTCGTTGAAAACGGTAGCTCTAGCCTTTAGCTCAGTGCGTATGCTGCCTGTAATCCATGGTTTCTGGTTGGGGCATGGACGTACGGTCACTGTGGGGACGACGTCATCGATGCACCTATTGATGAAGCCAATGACTGATGTGGTTTACTCCTCAATGCCATTGGTGCAGTCTATGAGGAGATGCACTGCAGTACTTCGTGCAGCAGGTGGCCATACCAGATACTGACTGTTACTTTTGATTTAGACCCCCACCCCTTTGTTCAGGGACACATTATTTCATTTCTGTTAGTCACATGTCTGTGGAACTTGTTCAGTTTATGTCTCACTTGTTGAATCTTGTTATGTTCTACACCACCTGTTACAGGTTCTAAGCCACCGAAGCCTCCCACCATTAGCTCTAACAAATTGAAAACCCTAGTCATTGGCCACTCCATTACCCGCAATATTAGACTTAAAAATAATCATCCAGCAATCATACACTGTTTACCAGGGGGCAGGGCTACCGACGTAAAGGCTAATCTGAAGATGGTGCTGGCTAAGGCTAAAATTGGCGAGTGTAGAGGGTATAGTGATATTGTTATCAACGTCGGCACCTACAGTCAAAGGCCACCAAGCACAACATAGCTTCAGCATGTAAATCAGCTAGAAAGATATGCCGGCATCGTGTAACTGTCCCTGGCCCCCTCCCAGTTAGACTCTCATAACTCAATCACTGGTTGACAACTGTTTTCCGCCCCTCCCAAAATATATAATTTGTTGATAATTTGCCCTCTTTCTCGGACTCACCCACAAACAGGACCACATCTGGCCTGCTGAGGAGTGACAGACTCCACCCTAGCTGGAGGGGTGCTCTCATCTTATCTATCAACATACACAGGGCTTTAGCTCCACAATGAGATAGGGTGCAGGCCAGGCAACAGGCTGTTAGCCAACCTGCCAGCTTAGTGGAGTATGCCACTAGTACAGTCAGTGTAGTCCGCCCAGCTATCCACATTGAGACTGTGTCTGTGCCTCGATCTAGGTTGAGTAAAACAAAACATGGTTTCGCATTAGCAAACGGTGTTCGCCTCTCACTGGAATAAAGACCTCCTCCATTCCTGCCATTATTGAAAGAGATTGTGATATCGCACATCTCAAAATACGATTACTTAATGTTAGATCCCTTACTTCCAAGGCAGTCATAGTCAATTAACTGATCTCTGATCATAATCTTGATGTGATTGGCCTGACTGAAACATGGCTCAAGCCTGATGAATTTATTGTGTTAAATGAGGCCTCTCATTCTAGTTACACTAGTGACCATATCCTCTGCACATCCCGCAAAGTCGGAGGTGTTGCTAACATTTATGACAGCAAATTTCAATTTAAACAAAACAAAGACTGCAGTTGTCTTTTGAGCTTCTAGTCATGAAATCTATGCAGGCTACTTGTGATCTTCTCATGTTGGCTACCCACTTCATAAAACTACTATTTACAGACCTCCTGGGCCGTATACAGCGTTCCTCACTGAGTTCCCTGAATTCCTATCGGACCTTGTAGTCATGGCAGATAATATTCAAATTTTTGGTGACTTTAATATTCACATGGAAAAGTCCACTCCAAAAGGCTTTCTGAGCCATCATCGACTCAGTGGGTTTTGTCCAACATGTCTCTGGACCTATTCATTGCCACAGTCATACCCTAGATCTAGTTTTGTCCCGTGGAATAAATATTGTAGATCTAAATATTTTTTCTCATAATCCTGGACTATCGGGCCACCATTTTATTACGTTGCAAACGCAACAAATAATCTGCTCAGACCCCAACCAATGATCATCAAAAGCCGTGCTATAAATTCTCGAACAACCCAAATATTCCTAGATGCCCTTCCAGACTCCCTTTTGGAAAGACAGTGCCGTGCAATATCGAAGAGCCCTCACTGCTGTTCGATCACCCTATTTTTCCAACTTAATTGAGGAGAATATTTTTTTTTTATACTGTCGCAAAGCTAACTAAAAAGCAGCATTCAACAAGAGAGGATAGCTTTCATTACAGCAGTGATAAATTCATGAACTTCTTCGATGAAAAGATCATGATCATTAGAAAGCAAATTACGACTTTGAATCTGCGTATTTCTCCAAAGCTCAGTTGTTCTGGGTCTACTCAGAACTGCCAGGACCTAGGATCAATGGAGACACTCAAGTTTTTAAATCTGAGACTGCACTCGTGAATGTGGTAAATTACATTTTAATGGCGTCAGACCAAGGCTCTGCATCTGTCCTCGTGCTCCTAGACCTTAGTGTTGTTTTTGACAGCATCGATCACGGCATTCTTTTGGAGAGATTAGAAACCCTAATTGCTCTACACGGACAAGTTATTACCTAGTTTAGATTTATCTGTTGGACATATATCTGTTAGTCTCTGTGGATTGTCCATTGTTTTCGCTATATATTGGCCTAGGGGTGCGAAATTGAAGGGCAAGGCACTGGAGCGACGAACTGCCCCTGCTGTCTCTGCCTGGGCGGCTCCCCTCTCTCCACTGGGATTCTCTGCCTCTGACCCTATTACAGGGGCTGAGTCACTGGCTTACTAGTGCTCTTCCATGCCGACCCTAAGAGGGGTGCGTCACTTGAGTGGTTTGAGTCACAGACGTGATCTTCCTGTCCAGTTTTATGCCCCCTCGGGCTCGTGATATCCCTCTAGTGGTGTGGCGGCTGTGCTTTGGCAAAGTGGGTGAGCTTATATCCTGCCTGGTCGGCCTTGTCCGGGGTATCGTCGGACGGGGCCACAGTGTCCCCCGACCTCCCCCTGTCTCAGTCTCCAGTATCTATGCTGCAATATCAAATCAAATCAAATTCAAATCAAATCAAATTTTATTTGTCACATACACATGGTTAGCAGATGTTAATGCGAGTGTAGCGAAATGCTTGTGCTTCTAGTTCCGACAATGCAGTAATAACAAGTAATCTAACTAACAATTCCAAAACTACTGTCTTGTACACAGTGTAAGGGGATAAAGAATATGTACATAAGGATATATGAATGAGTGATGGTACAGAGCAGCATAGGCAAGATACAGTAGATGGTATCGGGTACAGTATGTACAAATGAGATGAGTATGTAAACAAAGTGGCATAGTATAGTATAAAGTGGCTAGTGATACATGTATTACATAAGGATACCGTCGATGATATAGAGTACAGTATATACGTATGCATATGAGATGAATAATGTAGGGTAAGTAACATTTATATAAGGTAGCATTGTTTAAAGTGGCTAGTGATATATTTACATCATTTCCCATCAATTCCCATTATTAAAGTGGCTGGAGTTGAGTCAGTGTCAGTGTGTTGGCAGCAGCCACTCAGTGTTAGTGGTGGCTGTTTAACAGTCTGATGGCCTTGAGATAGAAGCTGTTTTTCAGTCTCTCGGTCCCAGCTTTGATGCACCTGTACTGACCTCGCCTTCTGGATGATAGCGGGGTGAACAGGCAGTGGCTCGGGTGGTTGATGTCCTTGATGATCTTTATGGCCTTCCTGTGACATCGGGTGGTGTAGGTGTCCTGGAGGGCAGGTAGTTTGCCCCCGGTGATGCGTTGTGCAGACCTCACTACCCTCTGGAGAGCCTTACGGTTGAGGGCGGTGCAGTTGCCATACCAGGCGGTGATACAGCCCGCCAGGATGCTCTCGATTGTGCATCTGTAGAAGTTTGTGAGTGCTTTTGGTGACAAGCCGAATTTCTTCAGCCTCCTGAGGTTGAAGAGGCGCTGCTGCGCCTTCTTCACGATGCTGTCTGTGTGAGTGGACCAATTCAGTTTGTCTGTGATGTGTATGCCGAGGAACTTAAAACTTGCTACCCTCTCCACTACTGTTCCATCGATGTGGATAGGGGGGTGTTCCCTCTGCTGTTTCCTGAAGTCCACAATCATCTCCTTAGTTTTGTTGACGTTGAGTGTGAGGTTGTTTTCCTGACACCACACTCCGAGGGCCCTCACCTCCTCCCTGTAGGCCGTCTCATCGTTGTTGGTAATCAAGCCTACCACTGTTGTGTCGTCCGCAAACTTGATGATTGAGTTGGAGGCGTGCGTGGCCACGCAGTCGTGGGTGAACAGGGAGTACAGGAGAGGGCTCAGAACGCAACCTTGTGGGGCCCCAGTGTTGAGGATCAGCGGGGAGGAGATGTTGTTGCCTACCCTCACCACCTGGGGGCGGCCCGTCAGGAAGTCCAGTACCCAGTTGCACAGGGCGGGGTCGAGACCCAGGGTCTCGAGCTTGATGACGAGCTTGGAGGGTACTATGGTGTTGAATGCCGAGCTGTAGTCGATGAACAGCATTCTCACATAGGTATTCCTCTTGTCCAGATGGGTTAGGGCAGTGTGCAGTGTGGTTGAGATTGCATCGTCTGTGGACCTATTTGGGCGGTAAGCAAATTGGAGTGGGTCTAGGGTGTCAGGTAGGGTGGAGGTGATATGGTCCTTGACTAGTCTCTCAAAGCACTTCATGATGACGGATGTGAGTGCTACGGGGCGGTAGTCATTTAGCTCAGTTACCTTAGCTTTCTTGGGAACAGGAACAATGGTGGCCCTCTTGAAGCATGTGGGAACAGCAGACTGGTATAGGGATTGATTGAATATGTCCGTAAACACACCGGCCAGCTGGTCTGCGCATGCTCTGAGGGCGCGGCTGGGGATGCCATCTGGGCCTGCAGCCTTGCGAGGGTTAACACGTTTAAATGTCTTACTCACCTCGGCTGCAGTGAAGGAGAGACCGCATGTTTTCGTTGCAGGCCGTGTCAGTGGCACTGTATTGTCCTCAAAGCGGGCAAAAAAGTTATTTAGTCTGCCTGGGAGCAAGACATCCTGGTCCGTGACTGGGCTGGGTTTCTTCCTGTAGTCCGTGATTGACTGTAGACCCTGCCACATGCCTCTTGTGTCTGAGCCGTTGAATTGAGATTCTACTTTGTCTCTGTACTGGCGCTTAGCTTGTTTGATAGCCTTGCGGAGGGAATAGCTGCACTGTTTGTATTCGGTCATGTTACCAGACACCTTGCCCTGATTAAAAGCAGTGGTTCGCGCTTTCAGTTTCACACGAATGCTGCCATCAATCCACGGTTTCTGGTTAGGGAATGTTTTAATCGTTGCTATGGGAACGACATCTTCAACGCACGTTCTAATGAACTCGCACACCGAATCAGCGTATTCGTCAATGTTGTTATCTGACGCAATACGAAACATCTCCCAGTCCACGTGATGGAAGCAGTCTTGGAGTGTGGAGTCAGCTTGGTCGGACCAGCGTTGGACAGACCTCAGCGTGGGAGCCTCTTGTTTTAGTTTCTGTCTGTAGGCAGGGATCAACAAAATGGAGTCGTGGTCAGCTTTTCCGAAAGGGGGGCGGGGCAGGGCCTTATATGCGTCGCGGAAGTTAGAGTAACAATGGTCCAAGGTCTTTCCTCCCCTGGTTGCGCAATCGATATGCTGATAAAATTTGGGGAGTCTTGTTTTCAGATTAGCCTTGTTAAAATCCCCAGCTACAATGAATGCAGCCTCCGGATAAATTGTTTCCAGTTTGCAGAGAGTTAAATAAAGTTCGTTCAGAGCCATCGATGTGTCTGCTTGGGGGGGGATATATACGGCTGTGATTATAATCGAAGAGAATTCTCTTGGTAGATAATGCGGTCTACATTTGATTGTGAGGAATTCTAAATCAGGTGAACAGAAGGATTTGAGTTCCTGTATGTTTCTTTCATCGCACCATGTCACGTTAGTCATAAGGCATACGCCCCCGCCCCTCTTTTTACCAGAAAGATGTTTTTTTCCTGTCTGCGCGATGCGTGGAGAAACCTGTTGGCTGCACCGCTTCGGATAGCGTCTCTCCAGTAAGCCACGTTTCCGTGAAGCAAAGAACGTTACAGTCTCTGATGTCCCTCTGGAATGCTACCCTTGCTCGGATTTCATCAACCTTGTTGTCAAGAGACTGGACATTGGCAAGAAGAATGCTAGGGAGTGGTGCGCGCTGTGCCCGTCTCCGGAGTCTGACCAGAAGACCGCCTCGTTTCCCTCTCTTTCGGAGTCGTTTTTTTGGGTCGCTGCATAGGATCCACTCCGTTGTCCTGTTTGTAAGGCAGAACACAGGATCCGCGTCGCGAAAAACATATTCTTGGTCGTACTGATGGTGAGTTGATGCTGATCTTATATTCAGTAGTTCTTCTCGACTGTATGTAATGAAACCTAAGATGACCTGGGGTACTAATGTAAGAAATAACATAGTCTATGTGCTGAGGGGCTAGGGTCAGTCTATTATATCTGGTGTAATTCTCCTATCTTATCTGGTGTCCTGTGTGAATTAAGTATGCTCCCTTTAATTCTCTCTCTCTCCCTCCTCTCCCGGAGGACCTGATCCTGGCCTGATGACTCCTGGCTGTCCCCAGTCCACCTGTCCGTGCTGCTGCTCCAGTTTCAACAGTTCTGCCTGCGACTAGGGAACCCTGACCTGTTCACCAGACGTGCTACCTTGTCCCGGATCTGCTGTTTTCGTCTCTCCCACACCTGTTGTTTCAACCTATGAATGCTTGGCTATGAAAAGACAACTGACATTTACTCCTGAGGTACTGACCTGTTGCACCCTCTACAACCACTGTGATATTATTTGACCCTGCTGGTCATCTATGAACGTTTGAACATCTTCAAGAACAATCTTGCCTTAAATGGCCATGTACTATTATAATCTCCACCCGGCACAGCCAGAAGAGGACTGGCCACACCTCAGATCCTGGTTCCTCTAGGTTTCTTCCTAGGTTCCTGCTTTTCTAGGGAGTTTTCTTAGCCACCGTGCTTCTACATATGCGTAACTTGCAGTTTGGGGTTTTAGGCTGGGTTTCTGTATAGCACTTTGTGACATCTGCCGATGTAAAAATGTCTTTATAATTACATTTGATTATCTATTACTCAGCGTTCAACACCATAGTGCCCACAAAGCTCATCACTAAGCTAAGGACCCTGTGACTAAACACCTCCCTATGCAACTGGATCCTGGACTTCCTGACGGGTCGCCCCCAGGTGGGAAGGGTAGGCAACAACACATCTGCCACACTGATCCTCAACACGGGGGCCCCTCAGGTGTGCGTGCTTAGTCCCCTCCTGTACTCCCTGTTCACCCATTACTGCGTGGCCAAGCACGACTCCAACACCATTAATTTTGCTGACGACAAAACAATGAGACAGTCTATAGGGAGGAGGTAGTGTGGCAGTGTGGGGCCAGGACAACAACAACCTCTCCCTCAACGTGAGCAAGACAAAGGAGATGATCGTGGACTATAGGAAAAGGAGGGCCGAACACACCCACATTCAACTCGATGGGGCTGTAGTGGAGCGGGTCAAGAGTTTCAAGTTCCTTGGTGTTCACATCACCAACAAATTATCATGGTCCAAACACACCAAGAAAGTTGCGAAGAGGGCATAACAACACCTTTTCCCATCAGGATACTGAAAAGATTTGGCATTGGTCCGCAGATCCTCAAAAAGTTCTACAGATGCACCACCGAGTGCATCCTGACCGGTTGCATCACCGCCTGGTATGGCAACTGCTCGGCCTCCGACAGTAAGGCACTACTGAGGGGCCAAGCTTCCTGCCATCCAGGGCGTGTCTTTCTTTTCCCCCAACGCAGTTAAGCAAAACCACACCCCGTTATTCAGAGGGAAGTTCTACAACGCTTTGAGCGCTCCCTAAGTCCGGAAGTGAATATCATGTCGCGCAAAATTTCAGTCACTGATTAATAACATTTGCCCTTGTATTTCAAGATTGAAAAATATAATAATTGCATGGACCGAGCTAGCCATTAACGTCCCTCAATGCTCAAAGACAGATTCAATGGCTGTAGCATAGCGTATTCGACTGAATGATTAGCTAATAAATATTTGAGAAATTATGAATAATAAGCATATGCTTTTACCTAAGACTACTAATGATAATATAGCAACTTAAAATATCGAGCTAGTAACGCTAATTAGCCTAGGTTAACTTAGCTGACTTTCAATTTAGGGAATTCAGCAGTTCTCTGAGATATTTTTACAAGTCATTGAAACTCTGAAAATAAATACATGAGCAAATGTTACCAAACATCATAATAATAGGCCTGCATTATGGTAGGCAGCAAATTGTTAAATTACACTTTCCATCCTTATCTTGGAAGGTCACTGTCTCTGCGCTGATTGCCTGTGAGTGAGACGCTAGCTAGCCAATGGGAGCGTAGTAGAACGCCCCTCTGAATAACGGGGCGTGGTTTTTGGCTTAACTGTGGTGGGGAAAAGAAAGACGCATCCAGAACCTATATTCTAGGCAGTGTCAAAGGAAGGCCTAAAAAATTGTCAAAGACTCCAGTCACCCAAGTCATAGACTGTTCTCTCTGCTAACATAGCAAGCGGTACCGGAGCTAGGTCCAAAAGGCTCCTTAACAGCTTCTACCCCCAAGCCATAAGACCTCTAAACAATTAATCGAATGGCCACCCAGACTATTTGCATTGACACCCCCTTTGTTTTTACACTGCTTCTACTCACTGTTTATTATCTATGCAGTCACTTTACCCCTACCTACATGTACAACTTACCTCGACTAACCTGTACCCCCGCACATTGACTCGGTACCGGTACCCTTATTCTTGTATTTTTTCCTTTAGTTTATTTAGTAAATATTTTCTTAACTCTATTTTCTTAAAACTGCTTTGTTGGTTAAGGGTTTGTAAGCAAGCATTTCACGGTAAGATCTACAAAATTTGATCTTCTAATCTACAATCAGACACTACCTCCAGGTCAATAGGCTCTTTCGAAGGGTTGCCGGAAAAAAACTTTTATTGAGAGCAACCAACAAATATAAATGCCTGGAGTTTGCTAAACACCATTAGCACTTGGATTGGAAACGGTGCTTTGGTCATATGACATGAAAATAGAGCTCTTTGGCCATGCACCACAGTGGTGGGTTTGGCGTTAAAAGAAGGATGCATATGCATAAAATAACCCCATACCTACTGTAAAATATGGTGGTGGATCTTTGATATGGGGCAATTTTGCCACCACTTGTCCAGGGGCCCTTGTTAAGGTCAATGGCATCATGAAATGTACCAAGTACGAGGACATTTTAGTAAAACAAATGGTTGCCTCTGGCAGGAGGCTAAAACTTTGCTGCAAGTGGATCTTCCAGCAAGACAACATTCCCAAGCGCACATCACAATCCACAAAGAAATGGTTAATTGACCACAAAATCTATATTTTGCAATGGCCATCTCAGTCTCTGGTTTTGGACATCATTGAAAACCTGTGATTTGAATTGAAGAGGGCAGTCCAATAAGCACAGATGAAGGATATCAAAGATCTGGAAAGATTATGTATGAAGGAATGGTCTAAAACCCTCTTCAATTCCCCTCCATTCTCATAAAACATTTTGGAAAAAGGCTCAGTGACGTTATTCTCGTAAGGGGAGGGAGGCGGAGTGTTGAAAATAGGGGTGCCAATAATTCACACCTATCTTTTTGAGATGACTTGTTAAACAAAGCTCTGAGCCGTTGTATTAGTAGAAAATAATGTCTAAAAAATGTTTAGCATACAATATAGCAAATTTGCTCATCTTTATCAAGGGTTCCAATCATTTTGGACCTGACTGTATATCAAATGTTTTTCTTCTGCCATGCTGAACTTTTGCAAGTTTTAAAAACCATACTTGAAAATGGGATGGCACGCTATTAAAACATGCCCCTTAAGGAATCTGTGCACACTGACTAACTTGTGCATGCATGTATCTCAAAAAAAGTATTTGCAATGTAGATGAGCAATTAAAGCATGAAATAGTGACCATACCTCTGCAATTATAGTTTGCTTACGCACTTTTGTACATTGTGCTGTAACATACAACTTACCTTTTTTCAGCGCCCCAAAACATAATACTTCCAGGTCAACTGTAATATGAATACCATTGTGAAGCACAATTTCTCCCCTTTCCAGCAAAATCAATGACAAAAACCTCATGCTGCCCGTCTCTGCATGATTGAAGAAGGCAATGAGCTCTGTAGGGTCTTTTTAAAGCGCAACCTACTGTGTGATAGGGAAAGGGGGAGAAGCCGTGTGGGGAAACTGCTTTTTTCAATTGATCTGTCCAACTTATCACCTCTAAAATGTAAATAAAAAACTATAAAGGACTTATATAATGTGTCATTACATACCTATTTGAAGGTTTGTGTTGAATTTGAATTGGACATTTAGGGTGGTGCTAAAGTAATATTCACAAGTAAACTGCGGCCGTCACAGCTTTTGAGAGTCAAGATGGTACAATTGACTAGGTATCCCCCTATCCCTTTCTTGTTTTTAATCTGTGAGAGAAGCGTTGGAGAGAGGCTGTATGACACAGAATGAGTTGCATTATAAGTGCTTTACGTTAAGTCATGATACGTCATTATTTAATGTACAGCGTCAGAGGGGTCTGTTTTTTCAACTTTTTTACTATACTATCGGGCTATTAACATGTCAATCAAAGCTTGAATAGAAACATCGTTCATACCCCAGATTTTGATGCCAACACAGTCGCTACGGTCCCATTAGTTTTCATTGCAGCCTGGTTTGAATGCCGCGGTTGCGCAAATTTGTACGGAATGGGGTTAGCCAACAGTAGTTTTATAGGGAGGTTGCGGATTGGAAGTCATGAACAGCCTAATTATAGACACAGACTTTTGGATGTCCATGTAAATGGGTTTGGATACTGCCTGTTTTGGTTAGGAGATCAGATTTTTAAGGCTGAAGATATCGTTCACATTTTCATTAAAAGCATGAAACTTTGTGTGCCACCAGAGACTCTGGGTTCGCGCCCAAGCTCTGTCGCAGCCGGCCGTGACTGGGCCGTCCATGGGGCGACGCACAATTGGCCTAGCGTTGTCCGGGTTAGGGAGGGTTTGGCCGGTAGGGATATCCTTGTCTCATTGCGCACAAGCGACTCCTGTGGTGGGCCGGGCGCAGTGCGCGCTAACCAGGTCGCCAGGTGCTTCCTCTGACACATTGGTGCGGCTGGCTTACGGGTTGGATGCGCACTGTGTTAAGAAGCAGTGTGGCTTGGTTGGGTTGTGTTTCGGAGGACGCATGGCTTTTCGACAGTCGTCTCTCCCGAGCCCTTACAGGTGTTGTTGCGATGAGACAAGATAGTAACTACTAACAATTGGATACCACGAAATTGGGGAGAAAAGTGGGTAAAAAAAATAATAATTAATTAAAAAGCATGAAACTTTGTACACAAACAGTTTGGGGCCATGAATATTTTCAGAAATAGAGCCATCTACAACAACAAAAAATTGGTGGCAGTAGTGGCCATTTTTTTTATTCCACCATGACCGGATAATGTAATTTCCATTAATCTATTAAATGTCATGTTCAAATCTGGATTGTTACTTCATGAATTGGTTTTAAATAATTTTGAGATGATTTGGGCATGAAACGTACTACATTCTTAACGGGGAAATACTCTACAGGTGTCTGCTAAAATAAAGGAAACACCAACTGTGACGTGGTGAGGTTGGACCCAGGTGCAGAGAAGAGACCAGTCGAGGAATCAGTAGTTAAGGATAAACATGAAATACTTTACTGAGAAACAGTAGCCACAGGATCACAGTACACTAGAAAAACAACACTACGTTTCAAACTCACTCAGGAAGCGACCTGCAAAGAACCACAGAAAACACACCTCTTTTAACAGGGACACAACCATGAAATAAGACACACCTGAGTCCAATAAAAGTCTCTTCGCATCCCTCTGGTGTCAGGAGGAACCATGACACCAACAATGTCTTAACAGGGCGCTCCCATAAGTGTTCAATTGGGTTGCGATCTGGTGACTGAGATGGCTATGGCATATGGTTTGCATAATTTTCTTGCTCCTCAAACCATTCAGTGACCACTCGTGCCCTGTGGATAGAGGCAATGTCATCCTATGGGAGCAAAGCCATAGTAGCCATGACCCTAAGCATGATGGGATTTTAATCGCTTCATTAATTCAGGAACCACACCTGTGTGGAAGCACCTGCTTTTAATATGTTTCGCATCCCTCATTTACTCAAGTGTTTCCATTATTTAGGCTGTTTCATGTACTACCCTACAAAGGCAAAATGCAGTAACTATGCCAACAGTGAAACTGAGGAAAATGGCTTTACATTTTCTTTGCTAGCCAGCCACAGACGTTGTAGGTAGATAAGTGATAATGCACTGATGTATAATCTTATTATGAAGTAATTGTTATGCATATCAACCATGACCACCAATTTTCCTTGGTTTTTACTTTGATTTTGTAGTTACTATTTCACAAGCAATTTTCTCTGAAACAGAACATAATTGAACCAGGACACTTTGTCACAAGATAAAACAGATACTACAAAGCCTGATTTCAGTATTGTTGGGCAGTTCACATAGGGAATTGGTCTGGAAATGCTAATGTTACTAATTGTGCTTTATGTTTTGCTACTGACATGTAACTGCTGTTCTGGAGAAATTACATTGCATGATGTAAAGTCTGTCCCCTTGGTCACTGGTATTATCTAATGGAGCACCATGCCCTGAATGCATTGCCCTGAGTGGAAACCACTCTCATACCACTCTCAACACTGTTTGTGTTGGACTGACGCTCACGTGTGTTTGTGCATTTGGACTATGACATTGACTGCAGTCAAGGCCATTCTTCACAGGGTGAGAACATAGACATTAGGATAATTTAGCATCTCTGGTCTTTAACTAGTCAGTCATGACATCCATAGATATACAATCCTAGATTCTCAGAATTTCCTTACCGTGGGGGAAAACACGGGAGATTTCTCAAAGACAGCAAGCAAAAAAAAAAATACATTTACATGTTGCTTACAGCATGAGTGCATTTCACACTACTTTTGCATTTTAATTGGATTATAAGGCTTGTATGAACGTCTTGCTTAATATAATGTTGGTCATCATTGCCAGTCAACTGCGTTATACTTTGTTTTTAAATCACTTAAACTTCAACCAGTAAAATGCTCTTTGACTAGCTATGCTACGAGCCTGTCAATGAGCGTTAGCATTCTAGCTAACAACTGCTGCATCAATAATAGGTATTTTGCAACGATCATAAACAAATATAATCTTAGTGACTGTTCAAGTAATTATCAAGACAACTGTAAGCCTATGAGAACCCCAAAAGTTATTTTGTTAAAAGTACTAACTACGTAAATCTAGACAATGTTTAATAGGCGCAGATGGCAGTTGACATCCCCAATTTGTGGGCGTGGTTTAGGGGACTACTTCTTGGGGACTACTTCTTCATGATGTGAATAGCAACTCGTAGAATAGGCTGACGTCAAAGAGCCCCTATAAACTGAGTGTACAAACATTAAGAACACTTGCTCTTTCCATGACATAGGTTGAATAGATGAAAGCCATGATCCCTTATTGATGTCAGTTGTTAAATCCACTGTAATCAGTGTAGATCAGGGATGCAAACTGGTGAGGGCCCAAAAAGGTTACACTTTATTTTGCACTGAAAAATGCAAAAAAAATCCCTGCTAGGGGGAATTGCAGGTTTTAACTAATTAAACAACAAAGAATATGATCTACATGATCGGTCTCTGTAAGTTAAATAACAAGCGGTTAATGTGAACCTAACTCGCAGCTAAAAAATGTAAAGAAAGCAATCCAATGTTATTTGTTGCCTAGACTTTACTGCAAATGACACTTAATCCTTGAGAAAAAACAATACACTGGTATTGCAGTTAGCCATGACAGCCTTTATAATAGAACGCTTGTGTACACACACATCTATCTATCACATACTGTAGAGGGAAAACATTAGTTCATAGATAGTAGTTAGCTGGTTAACATTTCACACAGATTGCCAGAGTCCAATAAGCAACTAAGTTAAAGTTATAACTTGAGGAACAGCAAGAAGTCGTATACCAGTTAATACTATAGATAATTGGTTAGGTTACTAATGTTAGATCATCTGATGTTGTAATGTTAGCTAGGTAATGTCATATATACATATATTCATACACATAGCTCATATATTATACAGCGCCAAACTTATCCGCTTGACTCAAGTCATTGCACGCACCCCTGTTCGAACAAGAAGCACCCTACCCCCAGCCATAAACTGCCAGTTTCAGTTCCTCTTATCTCACGACCCCAGGACACACAGACATTCCATTGCATAAACACACACACTTCATCCCCCTTCTACTGGTCGGGTGCCCAGAGCAGAAGGCTCTGCTGTGCACCATTGGGGCTCCTGCTCTGGCTGGAGCAGGTCCGCCTCCAACCCTTCGGGACCAGTCAGAAGACCACCACGACAAGACTCCACCTACATTATTCTATGTATAAAAACTGTTGTAAGCTTTGTTTAGGCCCTTTTTCAGCTAACTCCATTTTGAGCTATATGAATCAGGTCCGTGCACGTTAACACTGCAGGACAAGATATCTTTTGACTCAATAAACTGCCTTTTTGTTACAACTGAAATCCACTCTGTCCAGCGTCCATGATTTGGTCTCACTCTCCTGTAAGTAAATTATCAACAAAAATGGTAGCAGAGGATGGTTTAAACATCTGAATTCAATCTAGGACAAGTTGATGTGAGAGACGACAAATCATTGGGTGCAAACCAAACGGAAGAGTGACCTCTCGCTAGGAGACGGCCATTCAACTTGCCTCAGGAGACTGATCAGAGCGCTCGACATAAAAGGTAAGCAGAGCCTGTTAAATCAAAATCTGCATATTGTATCTTAGCCTACAACCAAATTTTGATCAGTAGTACTGAGCGTGAGTATGAATTGCTGTTAAATTGCTTTTAAGAAATCAAGTTAACTGAATCTGCATGTAAAAGGTCCTATTAAATAAGTGGTATATTGTTTAATTGGTTGTGTTAGAGGTGTAGTTAATTAATAGATCGACTGAATCTGCATGTAAAAGGTCCTATTAAATAAGTGGTATATTGTTTAATTGGTTATGTTAGAGGTGTAGTCGAATAGATATAGTACATGTAAATTTGGCGTTCCACAAGACAGAGATCGGGAATGAGGTGATCATTGCACATCAAACTAAAATTAATATAACCAGATTTGACGTTCCGCATATTTGTTGTGCCCAATTCAGACAAAACATTTGTTGGGGAATGATTGCCATACTGTGAATAGATAAACGGTGTAATATTGACGGACACTGAGCTGAATACTGTTCTTACCAGTCGCCGAGCTGTGAATTAACCCAGCCGCCGTGCTAAAATATTGACTGTTTCTTTTTCCCTCTTTCCGCTGTTGGTATTCCTACAGAGATAGAATTATTCTGATAATTGTTATAGAATCGCCTAAATTCACTGATACATCGTTCCAAAAGGAAATCACCAAATCATTTCTAGAAAATACCTAAGTAAATCGTTGAACAAATTCAAATAAAATACCGGAGAAACACACACTTGGTTGGGCGTCACATACTGATAACCCCCTTTGTATGTGAGGGTGGGGGTGGAAGAGATAATCCTGAGCCAGCACAGCAGTACATCCCTGGTCTCGACCAGGGACGGGCTAAGCCTACAACGATAGAAATAAACACCACATAGTAAGGATTGAATATACCTAAATAACGCATTATACACATTATCAGGCGAACTAGATAAAATGTCTGCAGCCAACACGCCCAAACTCAAATTCAATTACTTTTTAGATCAGAGCATGATGGATAGAGCTGGAGGGAAAGAACAGTATAACAAAATAAAGTCGGTATGGGAGGGAATAAAATTAAAATGGACCCAGGCAGGTTACCTTAGCGGAGCCCCTCCTGTTGAGGAGCGGCTCAAAGCTATGCAGAGAGAGCTACAGGAAGACGTAGGGAAAGCAACGGCAAGTGAGACAGAGAGGAACAAAGAAAGGGACAAGAGAGAAAGAACGGGCAGGAGCAGAGTTGAAGGTAGGGACATGGGCTATAGAGGAGAGTAGGAGGGTGCTACCAAAAGTCAACGGGGGATGTTAAAGCCCCGCCTGAGATCTTGCCCACAGCTCCCCCTGAGGCCGCTTCTCCCTCACTATACCCAAAATTGTCAATGGAGGCAGTTCAGCCCCCGCCATACTCAAAGGGACAAAATCACCGGAGCCCGTCACACAACCCATTCCACGGTAACAACCCTTTCCTCACCAGGGCACCTCCCGCAATACAGGCCCCAGTCCTAAGCATACAGGCAGGCCAGCTCAATGGGGCTATGAGCTTCGGAATAACAGGAGGGCAGATAGAGTGAGAGCCACTCCCCACCACCAGCACTCCACATCCAGGGAACACCTCCCAGAAGCGAGAACACCAATGCAAGGAAGGAGCCTTCCCCGGAAACTCTGCCGGTTCCCTCCTGATAGATCTCGGAGGCTCGGTAGGCTCTGGAGCTACAGGTGGGCGTTTCCCACCTCAGCCACGAGAGTCAGGCAACAGAAGATGATGAGGACAGCAACAGAAAGACACCCACCAGTTCAGAAATAGACTGTGAAATACAACACTTAAGGAGAGAATTAAGTGAATCAATAGCCCAAGCGAAGGGCCTGATGAATAATGAAGGCAGAGGGATGGGTGAGTACCACATCGAAGGCATGATGAAGGGAAAGGTGACTGACATGACCGAAACACAGGGGGCGACCGCCACCCGGAAGTCTGCCAGGGTGGCTGGACTAAGATCTAAAGGAGTGACCACCAGAGAAGACTGGGACCTGGAACAGGGTGGAGCCAGCATGTATCCCCTACGCCCAGCAGCTGTTCCACGCTACGTAGAGTACCAACCCTGGAAAATGACTGACCTGACCACACTGATGGAACAGATGCCCAGCCTACATGGAGGAGCCTCCGCATGGCTACACCAGCTGCAGACTCTGACCTCCGGTCTGGATCTCTGCCTAGGAGACATGAAAGCACTACTAGCCAGAGCCACCAACCATGGGACCATGAACGGCAGCATGACAGCAGCCGACCTCAGAAACCAGCCACCCACCCTGCCCCTAGATCGTTTCAGGACCATTTTATGGGATGAACTGCGCAGATCTTACCCTACTGAAGGGAACTATGCCACTCTGTCCTCCTTCACTATCAGGACATGGAGGAGCACCAGGGAGAGGAAGAGGAGGACCCCCACCTCTACACTACAGCCCACCAGAACCTAGCTATATGCAGCAGGAACAGCCGGAATACAACCACCCAGGATCCAGCCACATGCAGCAACAGCAAGATATGGCAGGGAACGCTATACCCTGGCAACGAAGATGTCCCCCACCCGCTGCAGGACAAGGGAGCCAACTTACTAAAATTAAAAAAAAAAAAAAACATTTTTACCCATACCAATGAACCTCCTCCCACCCGGATCATCTACAGGTTTTGCACAACTGACAACAGATCTATCTGCGGTTGGATGTTTCTGTAAAAGACGAATTCACCTCATCCGTCCTTTTCCAGAAACAAGAGGGGGAGGAAGCAGAAAGGAAGAAGAACAAAGAACAAAGAACAAAGAACAAAGGACTGGTGAAACTAAAGACCCTTCAAAAGGTCTTGCACATCTGGTGGCACCCTCAAATTAAAGTAATGAATGACTTATTTTGCGACGTAATGACTGACTTATTTTGTGACGAATGCAACATTTGTGGTAGCCACAACCCAAAGAAACCATATCAAACACCAATGGGCTCATACCCAGTACCTAATGCATGTTTTCAGGACATTAGTATAGACTACACCGACATGGGCCCCGACAATGTATCTAAAGGCAAACGCTATCTCCTAGTTATGGTAGATAGGTTCTCCAAATGGGTAGAAGCAATACCAACAGCAAAGGGGGATGCTAGGTCAGTCGTTAAGTGGCTACAAACCAAACTAATACCCATCAAATTTACAAATGGCTCACATTTCAGTAACAAACAACTATGACAGGTGGAAGAAAGATTTGTCATAACCCACAGTTTTGGATCTGTGTACAGGCCCCAATCTCAAAGTCTGGTAGAACGTCAAACCAAAAGTTGAAAGCTAAGATAGCTAAAGTGTGTGCAGGTTCGAAGTTGACATGGGTTGAAGCCCTGCCTCTGGCGTTGATGGCCATGAGAGCCTCACCAGGAGCAGGCACCCATCTCTCTCCTCATAAGATAATGACTGGAAGAGTCATGCCTGGTCCACCAAGGGAGGGAGGTCATATGCCCGCCCTTGATGTACAACAAATTGTAATGTCTGATTATGTGAAAAAACTGACGGTTCTCTCTGCAGCACTCTCTACCCAGATTCACAAGGTCCAGGAGGGGGAGCTGCCGATGGACACGCCACCACTGAAGGTAAAGGTTGGTGACTGGGTGAGGGTTGAAGTCCACAAGAGAAAGTGGCTGGAACCCAGGTGGACTGGACCGTACGAAGTGAAGGAGGTTACTTCACACTCAGTCCAGGTCAAAGGTAAATCAGGCGCACCTTGGCACCACCTTACACATTGAACCCCAGCCCCAACTCCTTCCAGAACACTGACTGAAGTCTGAGCTTATTTGAGTAGCCTAATTCGATACCAAATTAAGACATGGGAGTAGGCGTCATGCAAACCTGTTTATGCCAAGAACTGCAACGCTGCTGTGTCTTTCACGCCCAACAGTTTCCTGTGTGTATCAAGAATAGTTGGAACTATAGGAGTCAACATGGGGGGCACGGGTGCATCTCTTTTGCTTTGTCCTTGAGTGATTTAGCAATCTGCACAGATTTTACTTTGAGGGTAATGTGGGCTTGTGGTGACATGTGTGAACTCCCATGCATTTGTGAAGGATTCAAACTCATTTGATTTGTAACAGGGCCCATTGTCAGATATTAAACTCTCTACAATGCCATGACTGGCAAAGGCTGCTTTCAGCTTGTGTATCACAGCAGCAGATGTGGTGCTGTGAAGCTTGTCGAGTTCGAAGTATCTGCTGTAGTAGTCCACTGTTACGATGTAGTCCTCATGTAGTCCTCGTTGTTCCGGGTGAACAGACCTGCCAGGGTCGGTCTGGGATACAGTGAGGTAACATTGGCTCTTTGGTGTTTGAGGGGCATAATTTGCAAATAAATTCATTAAAAATCCTACAATGTGATTTTCTGAATTTTTTTCTAATTTTGTCTGTCATAGTTGAAGTGTACCTATGATGAAAATTACAGGCCTCTCTCATCTTTTTAAGTGGGAGAACTTGCACGATTGGTGGCTGACTAAATACTTTTTTCCCCACTGTATATACTGATGGAAACTTTTACATCCGAACAGAATGGCGTAGAGCTCCTTTTCGATTTGAGCGTAGTTGATTTCACAGTCTGTAAGGGATTTGGATGCGTAGCCGATGGGCTTTCCTTCTTGCAGTAGCACTGCATCTAGTCCATACTTCGACGCGTCCACTTGGAGTCTGAGCTCTTTGTCGGGGTAGTAGTAGGCAAGGATTGGTCCTGGTTCTCTCGTGATCAATTCTTTCACATTCTGGAAAGCAATGTCGTGTTGCTTGTCCCAGAGAAACTCACTGGACTGCTTTAGCAGTTGACACAGGGGTGCATTAGCATTGGAGAGGCTGGGTGCGAACTTGGCTAAGTAGTTGACCATGCCAAGCACTGTTTCCAGCTCTGCACGGTTCTTTGGTGGCTCCATTTATTTTATGGCTGAGATCTTCTGTGGATCTGGCTTGATTCCAGTCGCTGTGAGAAGATGTCCGAAGTAGCTGACCTCTGTAGCGCTGATTGTGCTCTTCTCGGGGTTGAGCCGGACTCCTCTCTCGCGGGACCTTTGCAGCATCGCGCGGAGGTTTCGGTCGTGCTCCTCTTTGGTTCGACCATAGACAAGGATGTCGTCCACAATGGCCACAACTCCATCGAGGTCTTCGTACACTTCGTCGATCTTTCGCTGAAACTCATCTTGGGCTGAGATAATCCCAAAAGGCAGGCGACGGAACCTGTAGCGTCCAAACGTTGTGTTGAATGTTGTGAGCTTAGATGACTCTTCTGTGAGCTTGATAGCCCAGTAGCCTGATCTAGCGTCCATGACACTGAAGTAGTGAGCTCCCGCTAGCTTGTGTGTGATGCCATCTAGCGTCTGTAAAGGATAATGGGGGCGTTTGATAGCCTTGTTCAAGTCTCTTGGGTCGAGACATACTCAGAGCTTGTATGAGGTTTCTGTGTTTTACATTATAGCCATTACCATATATATGATTGAATATTATCTGCTGTTGGCTTGTGTGGATGTATGTATGTGTTATGCAACATAGCTGACTTGAAACATTGTTAAAAGTATCAAGGCCATGGGACTTTCTCATGATGGAAAAATACAGAGAAGCATGAAGACAGGAACTGTTCAAATTAGTTGGGAGGGGGGCACATTCAGAGCGGGGTGTTGCGAGAACAAGCGGTCTTTTGTTAGATAACAGGAGCCAGGTGCGAGATAACGGTATGGAGCATGAGAGCCTGGATGTTCTTCACAAGCCCCAGTTACATCTATCAACAGAAGCGCGAAGAGGCGGGGACCCGCCTGAGCGCCTGCAATAGGCTGAGCAAGTTTAAACCACGCCAACAGACGGGTTGGAACTGTCTATCACAGTATAAAGAATACTGTTTTACATACGTCTTGTCAGTTCTCTGCTTGCCCTGCGAGGTGGGACAGAGAGCCCATATATTCGAAAATTGCATTTACCACTTATTGCTTAGCTAATAAAAAATACATAGTATACAATCGGTGACTCATTGTCATATTTATCCTGATACCAGATTCGAATTGACGCAACTCTAACAATTTGGTGACCACCGACGTGATCTGGTAGAAGGACGACGCTGGAGATTGTCCGGCCGATTGGCCAGCACTGTCGTCGGACGGTGTGTCTCACAAATCCTGACCGGTCAACTAAAAAAGGTAAGCAGACACCTGTTGTGAAAAACTAAAGTTCTGCACATTGGAGTTATCCAAATTTAGTTTTGTGAGACACCTGTTTGATGTAAGTTACCAAATTATGTGAATACTATAATTGACAAAAATAATTGAATATGACATAAATGCTGTGGTAAATGCAATTTTGAACTGATCGATCGCTCTTATGGTATAACAACGAATGTAATGTACTAAATGGGTCGGTTGGTGTAACGCGTACCCAGTTGTTTGAAAGACGGTGAATCGGATTGGTTAAAGGAATTCACAAGTGTGTGTGTGAGCAGGATCGCAATGTAACAATGAATGCTGTGTACTGGTGTGCATGAGGAAATGTTTCTAGTATAAATGGATATTTACTTTGGGTCAATTTTGAGTAAGTGCAGTAACACTGGGATATTAGTGGGCGCGCTGTATCAGAGTGAATGATCTACGGATAAAATTTGCAGGCCAACAAATTAAAAATACCTGTGTTACATTGGATGGTTGCTGAAGCATTTGTAGTACATTAGATATTTCAGTTGTAGTTTGAATGAAAGGTTTATAGATCCTTATAAGGGTTATAGTACCTGGTTATATTGCATAAGAGTAAGGGAGGATAAATAACTGCTCATTTTTATTATTTAAATTGAGTGATTGGAACTGACGTATGTTTGTAAGGTTTGAGTGATTCAAACTGATGTATGTTTGCAGGTTTGAGTGATTCGAACTGATGTATGTTTGCAGGTTTGAGTGATTCGAACTGATGTATGTTTGCAGGTTTGAGTGATTCGAACTGATGTATGTTTGCAGGTTTGAGGGATTCGAACTGATGTATGTTTGCAGGTTTGAGTGATTCGAACTGACGTATGTTTGTAAGGTTTGAGTGATTCAACCGTGTATGTTTGCAGGTTTGAGTGAATCGAACTGATGTATATTTGCAGGTTTGAGTGATTCGAACTGACATATGTTTTTAAGGTTTGAGTGATACAACCGTGTATGTTTGCAGGTTTGAGTGATTCGAACTGATGTATGTTTGAAGGTTTGAGAGAGTCGAACTGAATGAATGTAGTACATTGGGCATTGATTGGGAATAGCTAATACCAGTTTGAACGAACTACGGGTATTTCTTGAAGTCATACTGTTAATTGATTAAGGAGGTAGCAACGTTGACATAAAAAAAGTGGCGAATTGGTATTGGAAATAATTCTAAAAATAATATGATACACACCCCAAATGTACTTAACAATGACTAGTCAAGAGGCTGAGAAGGTGTTGAAAACTTTGAAGACCACTTTAGAAATAAATGGTGGTAGAAGCGGGGAGAAAAGCTATACAGGGAGTGGACAGAAGAAGGCAGCATTGCCGCGCCCAACGGGCTCCCAGTCGACAGGGAGCCTGGTTGGATTTTGGAGATGCTAAAACGGAGAATATGGAGAATCCTCGCTGGGGGAAAGCTTGGGCCTTTGAATTGTACTGTTTTCTGGGAATTGTCTCGGTGCCGGAGTATGGTTATTGGCGGGGAAACTCAATCATTTGGATGGCGTTGGGGTAAAGTTTTTGCCTTCGATGCGGGGGACTGGGGTTCGTGTCTCAGCCTTGACATCGATAGACTAAAATTAATTCTGATTGTAGTTCAAATATTTATGGGTTTTGCCCATTGATACGGTTATTAGTATTAGTATTTGTTCAAGGTATGACTGAACGTTTTGATAGTTTGTCTAGGTTGAATTGAGAGACTAATCCGTTCGAGATAATGGCGAGGCAATTTCTATGTAATACATTGTGTTTCCCAAATAATCACTGGAATAGCCTATTGGGATTGGAGTCTATTTATTTATTTTTTTTATTTAAAGGTGCTGGGTCATGGGATGAGACAGTTATCTAAATCTGATGAATTCTAAATAATAAAGATACAATTATGACAGATTTGTGCCCATCGAAATGTTCTTATGAATTTAGTACATGGTACGTTTACATTTTGGGGTAGAGGAAGTTGGAAGGTAAAACTGCGTAATTACGTTGACTACACAATAACGTTCCTCAAATTATGACAGAGAAAATTGGTTGTGTCATTTAGAGGGAAAATGCGTGCATTATAGCTTTGAGTCACTTTACAATAAAAAAAAGTTAGCTGAATATCATTTTACAATAATTCCCGGTTATTGATTTTGGTTTGATTGTTCAGATAACACCGTTTGAAGTTAAACAGGAGGTTAAGGTATACTAACATTAGAATCTGTTTTCATTATGGGGAACAATGAAAAGCCCACAAAGTGGATTGCAGGCTGATATTATTTTATGTTAAAGGGACAGTGCACGTTTATCACAATTGTGTGAGTTTATTGGCAGGGTATAAAGCATTTTGGGGAGACAATCCTTTAAAGACTGAATGAGTTACATAAAACATTGAGGAAATTTAAAACAAATTATTTGAAGGTATTATTATAATTATTAGGTTTTGTTTGTAGCAAACGTTTTGGGTTTAAGGGGATTTCAATGTTCCCATAGACAAGATATCTTAAAGGGGTACACTCACATATGAAATATTATACTTTTTTATTTTCTGAGTCTTAATTAAATAGGTGAAATCTTTTGATAGAGGAATGTTGTTTAATATAGTAAGAAACACTTCTTTGGAGGGGTGGTAACTTTCCTTTGTGGTCTGATCAGCCTCATTGGAAAGCCATTTGGATGGAGAATATAGGGTCAATTGTAATACTGATATTAAGGTAATTTAATACAAAAAGGCAGTGAAATTTACATTATAGTGTCATTATATTTTCTCTGATGAACGTGGTGTGAAAATTCAGCTAGGATAAGTTTTATTTATGGTAGACTCATGTTAAGTATTTGAGACATATTTTGAGCCAACAGGGCAGGGAAGAAATTGAGATATTTGTGTTTGGTTTTAACACCTGTGTATAGGGGTGCCATTTGAATATTTAATTTGTGGTCATGGGTAATACGGTTTGTTTTTTATTTTTTAAGGTAAATTAATTATAGTGGGGTTTAATTAACCTATATAAGGACTTTAGAAAGTGCCACCATAGACATGTTTTTCTAAAAAAAATCCATGAGTTTAGATAAAGCCAAACAGTGAGACATTTAGTTAAAATGTGGAAACATGAGAAAAAGAACTACAGACAGATAGGGGAAAAGGCAGACAGAAGAGCCCTCCCCCGCACTGCAGAGACCTTGAAGGTTGGAGAGCAGAGAGGAGAAGTTTTAGAAGGGGAGCCAGGACGAGCAAAGATAACAGAATGTGTAGATAACAGTTACTGAGTGGAGACAAAAGGGAGAATTGGACATGGGGAGAATGAAAGGGGCGCTCCTACATGATAATGTCAGAACAGAAGGATAATATACTAATCTTACCTAAGTCATTATTTAGAGTAGGTAAGGTTGTTACCTGGGCAGAGCCAGGTATCAAAAGGGGGATGGGTAAATTGTGGTCTAGGATAGGATGGGGCCTATTGGAAGAAACTAAAGATATAATCAGATAAAACATATGAGAAACTGTTTGTTAACCAAGCCTGTATGTCCAGGATTATATGCATTACTTGTGAACTACAGGTGAAGTCACTCAATCCAGTCCCAGAGGCTTGTTGGGGGGGACCATACCAAGGACTCCTGGTGACAGCTAGCTGAAAGAGCTACCCGGATTCATATCGCACGGGGGAGGGTAGGACACCCTAACACTGTCGAACAATAAACAGTGTTTGAGAGGAGAACTGGAATTAACAGAATTCCGGGGGCCATCTCTCGAATGAAGTAACCCTCCCTGTCCTGTCACCCCTGTTTTTGTTCATAGAAGTGAAGATGTGTCTGGCTCTTGCTAGTGATGTGTTCTCTGGGAGAGGGTGGGGCTTTACAGGAGTGTCAGTGTACCTGTGTAATGGGGGAGGGTGTCCGTATGGGGATTACATGATAACCAACTTGGGACAGTTCTAGGATTGGAGAAGAGGGTATTCTTATAGCATAGGGGATCCCACAAAGGTGGATAGGTTTTCCATCATATGGGGGAAACCTGGGAGCACTGTTGAACTTTGTAAAGGTGATGAAATCCTACTAACCATCAAAACTATTAAGCTCTCTGATGCAGGCACTTACACCCTCGGACTACAAAGGACCGGGACAGACACGATGGGTGTGTTTTCTATTAAGGTGCTGCCAAAACCAGAGGTCCCAGACGAACCAGGGCCAGACACACTCCTCTACCACCCCTGGACCGAACCTGCCACCACTGTGTCAAATCTCATTCAGGTAATTAACGTTAGAGACTATTCAGCTATTGATCAATAGGCACTGAGACTGGTTTTGATGGTGGGGACAATTTGTGGTTGTCTTATATGAGGTATACAGCTAAAACCCTGAGAAGAAAGGACTGCATTATTTGTAGTCATGCTAGACCTGTTCTGGCTACACACCCATTTGCTATAGGAGAAGGAGAGGGGTGGTTGTGTATTCTGAGAGGTTTTTACCAGGTTCAGCCCAATTCAACTCTCTGTTCCTCTTTGAGCCTTGTGTTTCCTACAGTACCTCCTCATCGGGCTCCTTGGGGTGTTAAGGCATATGGGGGCAATTACAGTTGCATCACGGGTACAGGTAATGGCATTGATTATGGGAGATTGCCTGAAGCTGATTGCAGTAGTAACAACCATTAATTCCACTTGGCCAGCTACAGGCCTAAACCAAACTAGTGGTCTGGCTGATGTGTGGTGGATATGTGGACCCAAAAGAGTACTGAGACCCATTCTTAGAGGAGACTGGCAAGGTACGTGTGCTCTGACCAGTTTGATAATTCCACTGACCATTGTTGATGTTACTTCTGAACAGCTGTTGGGTTCTGTATCCAGGGGACCTGAAAACATTCCATCCCATGGGAGACATAGACGTAGTGCTCCATGGACAGAGGATGTAGTTGACATACACACTAACCTGTTGGGGGTGCCAGTGGGGGTTCCTCATGAGTTTCAGGCCTTGGGTAGGAATGATGGACTCTGACACTTACTACCTATTATAAGTCCAGTCATAGTGGATGCAAGGCAGACTGCATGGATTAATTACATCTACTGTAATCAACAGCGTTTTGTGAATTAGTCCCGTGATGCACTCACTGGTATGTCTGAACAGTTTGAGGCCACATCTAGGGTTGCCAGACAGAATAGACTTGCTTTGGATATGCTTATTGCCAGTCAGGGGGGTGTCTGCAAGATGTTCGGTGAACAATGTTGTACGTATATTCCTAATAACACCAGTCCAGATGGTAGTATATCTAAGGCCCTTAATGGGCTTGATGCACTATCTGCTGAGATGAGGACCATGGTGGGGGTGGAGGAGTCTGGACTGTTCTCTTGGTTGGGAGCCTGGTTTGGTAAGTACACTGGTATGGTGGTTACTGGATTTCTGACCCTAATTCTTGTATTTTTGTTATTGATGTGTTGTGCTGCTTGCATCATACCGTGTTTTAAGAAGTCTGTTACAGATGTGGTGAAGGCTTCAGGCATGATGCCTTTGCTTGATGCTCCAGTTGGAGATGCTGATACTGAATCAAGCTTTCAGGGGAGGATGGGGCTGACTGAGGATGACCCCTGGTTTGCTATGGGTGAGGTTGTGGAATGATAACTTCTTAAATACATAACGTGTACGATATAACTTGTCCTCTCTTATGTGAAGGTTTAGAGTCCCTGGGTGGCAAGGAGCCCACCTGGTACAGGATAGGAGTAGCTGAGAGGACCAGATGGTTTATAATAATGCTTTGCTCTGTTTTACTCTGTTTTCCATGACCAAAGTTTTATCCTATATCTTACATGTCAATAAACAATAAAGTTTTATCCTGTTTTTGATAAGTGACACCCTTATGGGTGTCAAAGGGGGAGACAAAAGCATATATCACTTGTTGATTGTTTACTTTTTTTTCTTGGTTGATTTTTTCTGTTTCTTTTCTGTTTTTCTGTAAAAAAAATAATAATAATAATGTTTTATTAATAATAAACGTTTTATTATTTTCATGAAATGCTATTAACATATTACTATGTTGGGACCGCTGAAATAAAGGATAATGAGTGACACCCTTGTGGGTGTCAAAAGGGGGAATCAAAAACTCCAGTTCATATATATGTTATTCAACAAAGGGACGTGCATCACTTCATATATTCACAAAATAAAAGTTTAAAGTTCCTGAGTTCATCAGCAACCTAGTATATCGGATGGTATGGTTACACCCCATAGGGGTGTAAAAAGGGGGATTATGAGGTTTCTGTGTTTTACATTATAGCCATTACAGCCATTATATGATTGAATATTATCTGCTGTTGGCTTGTGTGGATGTATGTATGTGTTATGCAACATAGCTGACTTGAAACATTGTTAAAAGTATCAGGGCCATGGGACTTTCTCATGATGGAAAAATACAGAGAAGCATGAAGACAGGAACTGTTCAAATTATTTGGGAGGGGGGCACATTCAGAGCGGGGTGTTGCGAGAACAAGCGGTCTTTTGTTAGATAACAGGAGCCAGGTGCGAGATAACGGTATGGAGCATGAGAGTCTGGATGTTCTTCACAAGCCTCAGTTACATCTATCAACAGAAGCGCCAAGAGGCGGGGACCCGCCTGAGCGCCTGCAATAGGCTCAGCAAGTTAAAACCACGTCCAGTCTCTACTGTGATAGGCCAACAGACAGGTTGGAACTGTCTATCACAGTATTAAGAATACTGTTTTACATACGTCTTGTCAGTTCTCTGCTTGCCCTGCGAGGTGGGACAGAGAGCCCGTATATACGAAAATTGCATTTACCACTTATTGCTTAGCTAATAAAAAATACATAGTATACAATCGGTGACTCATTGTCATATTTATCCTGATACCAGATTCGAATTGACGCAACTCTAACAATTGCCTGTGCATGATTTCTCCACCACCACTAACGAGTTTACCCAGTCAGTCGGTTCTGTAACCTTGGTGACTATGTCAGATTGCTCCATGCTCTCCAACTCTTTCTTCAGACGGGCACGGAGAGCAAGGGGAATCTTTCTCGGTTGGTAGACCACAGGGGTTGCGTCTGGGTCAAGGTGAATGGTACATTCTCCTGGGAATAATCCTATTCCTGTAAAAACATCAGCAAACTCCTCCAGTAAATTGTCTGTCTCTACTGGTGCTGTCATTGATAAAACTAGCTTGATGAGGTCCATGTCTAAACATGCTTTAAGACCTAGCACTGCAGGTGCTCTAGTGTCAACAACATAAAAGTCCAACATCATGTCACTTTCCTTGTATTTGCATTTGAAAGTGCCTTTTACTGGGAGCTGTTCACCACCATAACTAGTCAGTCTGTGCGTTGTGGGCTGTAGCTCGCACTCAGATGTCAAGCTGTGGTACTTATTCAGAGGAATAATGTTTACTTGTGCACCAGTGTCTAGTTTGAACTGTAGCTCTGTGCCTTGTGTTCCTATGTCAATGTCAGCAAAGGCTTGCTCTGTCTCTGATATTTTACTTTTCTGTCACTGAATCAATAAACAGTTCATGAGCGTTTGACTCTTTGATTGACATTTCATCTTCACTCACTGCGTGTACTGTTTTTCCTCTGTAAGCTCTGCACACTTTTGCAAAGTGATTCCATTTTCCACATTTAGTACACTGTTTGCCTTTAGCTGGGCAATTTCCTTGTTCGCCATGCCCTTTGTATCCACAATATCCACATGTTTTGGGGCGTTTTGAGTCTGTCGCTCTGCTTTCGAGTTATGTCTCTCTCCATTCTAAAACAGGCTCTCTGTTCACCGGAGGTGTGCTTTGATGTCTGCCTGACTGCTGATGCGCTAGTGCTACCGTGCAAAATGGTTTTCATCTTAGCCTGTGCTAGCTCGTGAGATCTGGCTATGTCGATAGCTTTGTCCAGTGTTACCTCAGACCCAACATTCAAAAGTTTCTCTCTCACTCGCGGTGAGTGTATTCCAAATACAATACGGTCCCTGACCATCTCATCCTTGTTTGCATAATCACAGTCTTTCACAAGCAGACGCAGCTCTATCACAAACTGTTCAAAAGGCTCGCTAGGTCCCTGTACTTTCTCATGGAATTTGTACCTAGCGAAAATCGTATTGTTCTTCGGCGCAACATATGCTTCAAAACGATCGTAGTACGTTTTCAGTACCTTCGATTCAGCCTCGGAAAGTGTCCATGTGTTGTAAATATCTCTCCCTTTTCACCAATCCAGAGGAGCAAGTAGCAGCATTTTCCCTCTTCTCCTCTGTCCTTCAGAGGACCCGTGAACATTAGCTCCACATGCTGTTTGAACTTACGCCATGCATCGGGTAAGTTTGTAGACTCCCAGTCCATTCGAGGTGAAGGAACTCCAGAAAAATCCATCTTGTAAGACCTCTGACACCATGTCTTGTTTTGCACACTTTGTACAAAATAATTGTCACGCCCTGGCCATAGAGAGGCTTTTTATTCTCTACTTTGGTTAGGCCAGGGTGTGGGCATTCTATGTCCTTTTTTCTATGTTTTGTATTTCTATGTCTTGGCCTGGTATGGTTCTCAATCAGGGACAGCTGTCTATCGTTGTCTCTGATTGAGAACCATACTTAGGTACCCTTTTCCCCCACCTGTTTTGTGGGAAGTTAATTTTGACTTTGTTTAGGGCACATAGCCCAAAGCTTCACGGTTTGGTTTTGTTCTTTGTTTTGTCAACGTCATTTTTAAATAAGGAAAATGTTTTTTCACTCGATCTGTCCAACTTATCACCTTATTGCCTCTAAAATGTAAATAAAACACTATAAAGAGTTTATATAATGTGTGATTACATACCTATTTGAAGGTTTGTCACCAATTTTAATCGGGTTTTTAGGGCGGTGCTAAAGTGATCTTAGAAGTAAACAGCGGCTTTGAGAATGAATCGCATGCAATGATGACGCAAAAAATGACTAGGTATCCCCCCTTACCACTTACCACCGTCACTGTCCATTTCTTGTTTTTAAAGGATGAGAGAAGTGCTACACCTGGTGGAGAGAGATTGTGAGACAGAAATAGTTGCTTTATGCTTGCTGTACGTTACGACATGACACGTCTAGATGTAACGGAAGGACAGTTTTTTTAAAACTTTTCTCCAATATTATAGACCCATTACCATGTCGATCAACGCTTGAATAGAAACCTAGTTCACACCCCCGATTTTGAAGTCAACACAGTCCCATTAGTTTTCTTTGTAGCCTCGTTTGAATGTTGCGGTTGCGCACATTTGTATGGAATGGGGTGAGTTTACGTTAAGTGGCAAACTGCCTTCAGGGACGCGCTGCTATAAAATTGCGTCCTCGCACTAGCTTGCGACTCTATGCCTTACAGGAACGCGCTCGCCGGCCAAGCACACGCACTGTCGTGGATGCAAGAAGCATGCTCGTGCGGTAGAGTCGATGTCCACGCTTATAAAGCCAGTGTCGTTACAATATAGTCGTTGCATAAGTGTTCAGCCACTTTGTTTTGGCAAGCCTAAACACTGTATGAAAAAATAGGGTTTGACATGACTAACCCTTCCTCTGTCCCCCAAACTTACAATACTTGACTGAGAGACTTTAGTATTTCAAGTTAATAATTATGTTGTGGATTATGTATTAAACCACATCCAAGATACAGTTGTCCTTCTGATCTGAGCTGCAGGACAGGAATGAAACTGCTCAGGGATGTTACCATGTGGCCATTTGTAATTTTAAACAGCTACAGAGTTCAATGGCTGTGATGGGAGGAAACTGAGGATGGATCAACAACATTGTAGTGACTCCACAATAATGACCTAAATGACAGAGTGAAAGCAAGAATACAAATATATTCAAATTAAAAATATTCCAAAACATGCATCCTGTACACAACAAGGGACTAAAGTGATACTGCAAATCCAACACATCACTGAGTAACTGCCTCCTTATTTTCAAGCATGGTGGTGGTTGCATTATGGTATGGGTATGCTTGACATCAGCAAATACTGGGGAGTTTTTCAGGATAAAAATAAATGGGGTGGAGCTAAGCACAGGCAAAATCCTAGAGGAAAACCTGCTTCAGTCTGCTTTACACTAGGGACTGGGAGAGGAATTCACCTTTGAATAACATACAACACAAGGCCAAATCTATACTGGAGTTGCTTACCAAGAAGACAGTGAATGTTCCTGAAAGGCCAAGTTACAGTTTTGACTTAAATCTGCTTGAAAATCTATGGTAATACTTGAAAATTGCTGTCTAACCATGATCCCCAACATCTTGACAGAGCTTGAAGAATTTTTAAAAGAATAATGGGCAAATATTGCACAATCCAGGGGTGCAAATCTCTTATAGCCTTACCCAAGAAAACTCATAGCTGTATTTGATGCCAAAGGTGTTTCTAACATGGATTTACTCAGGGAGCTGAATACGTATGCAACGACTATTTTAGTTATTACATTTTTATTAATCATAAAAAATGCTAAAATTGTACTTCCACTTTGACATTAGAGTATTTTGTGTAGATTATTGACAAAAAAATGACAAATCAATTTTAATCCGACTTTGTAACACAATAAGATGTGAAAAATCCAAGGGGTCTATGGTAGGAAATGACAAGATGATGTTATAATACTGTTCATGCATTGAATAGCTTTGATGAGTGCTCTCTCATCTGTGTCTGTGTGACTGAGTTGGGTCTCTGGGGCTTAATGCTGGCAATTGATTTATGATGGCTTGGTGATAGCCACCTATAGCATATAGCATTCCATTGAATGATTAGTGTCTGTGAAATGCTGGCCTGTGCTAGGTGAACTCTCCCTCCAGTTTCCCTCTCATGTGCAGATGAACACTGGACTTGTTGCATCAGTATCTGTGTGTTAAGGAGTGCGAAACTGAGAAGATAACTCTGTATAAACAAGCAGTAAATGACCTAGAGACATAAACCTGCCGCAATGTAAGTCTTGCTGTCTGTTGCTTGATAGCACAATGTACCTTTGTATAATTCTACACATCTGTTGTTTGTCATGAACATCCAGGAGGATGTACTTTGCTATAAAGAGCTGTAAGCCCAAATCTGCTTGCTGTGTTCTCAGCGAACATGTTCGGGTGGCCGTTGACCAAATCCATTATTGCAATTGTTAATCGATAAGAAAGATTGCTTGTTTGAAGAAAAGCCTCTCTCTCTTGGTTAGAATTTCCACCACAGGTCTGAATACATTTGCAAGGCACTGTATATGATATGGTCTGTGATGACAGCAGTGTTTCCAATCTATGAAAAAATAGGCCTGTCACATGTGAGTTGATATCTCATGTCAATGTCATACTGAGTCAAGTCAAGTCAGATCTATCTAAAGTGTTGGGTCACAACACACTTAACATCATTAAAAATGAATTGTCGTGGACATTCTACACCATGTCTTGGAAATTACCACTAGGGACACTCAAAGTCAATCTTAAATGAATCATTGTTTATTATCAGAAAGCTGGAGAGGTTCCAACAAACTTAATGCACCTGCATCTGTCAGAAGTTCTAACGAGGCAGTCCCATTTAATTATCTTATATACTTCAGACAAGTCATATTTGCATGATTCAGCTTATTCATAATTGATTAATCATGTGACTGACCAATACTGGTTAAAGCATGTGACAGACCAATACCTCACAGGGCTGTTTCTCTCCAACCTGAGACCTTGAAACTGAGATATCCCTTTCTCTAAAAAAGGTTCTGGGCGTACTGCCAAATTGCAGACACTGATAGTGAGGATTTGTTCAATCAGTCACTTGCATTAACACAGAAATTGGTTTATAGAAAGCACAAACATAGAACACAAAAATTGGTAAATAGAAAAGCACCAAAATAACATTTTCCATCACAGAATCAAACTGATCCTCCTGATTCCTGCTTACAAGCAAAACTTAAAGCAGGAAGTACCAGTGACTCGCTCAATATGGACGTGGTCAGATGACGCGGATGCTATGCTACAGGACTGTTTTGCTAGCACAGACTGGAATATGTTCCGGGATTCATCCAATGGCATTGAGGAGTATACCACCTCAGTCATCGGCTTCATCAATAAGTGCATCGACGACGTCGTCCCCACAGTTATCGTACATACATATCCCAACCAGAAGCCATGGATTACGGGCAACATCCGCATCGAGCTAAAGGCTAGAGCTGCCGCTTTCAAGGATCGGGACACTAATCCGGACGCTTATAAGAAATCCTGCTATGCCCTCAGACGAACCATCAAACAAGCAAAGCATCAATACAGGATTAAGATTAAATCCTTCTACACCGGCCCTGACGCTCGTCGGATGTGGCAGGGCTTGAAAGCTATTACAGACTACAAAGGGAAACCCAGACGCGAGCTTCCCAGTGACGCGAGCCTACCAAACGAGCCAAATGCGATTTATGCAAGCTTTGAGGCAAGCAACACTGAATCATGCACTAGAGCACCAGCTGTTCTGGACAACTGTGTTATAATGCTCTCGGTAGCTGATGTGAACAAGACCTTTAAACAGGTTAACATTCACAAAGCCGCGGGCCAGATGGATTACCATGACGTGTACTCAAAGCATGCACGGACCAACTAGCAAGTGTCTTCACTGACATTTTCAACCTCTCCCTGACTGAGTCTGTAATACCTACAGTTGAAGTCAGAAGTTTACATACACCTTAGCCAAATACATTTAAACTCTTTTTTTATTTTTATTTTTTTACAATTCATGACATTTAATCCTAGTAAAAATTCCCCGTCTTAGGTCAGTTAGGATCACCACTTCATTTGAAGAATGTGAAATGTCAGAATAATAGTAGAGAGAATTATTTATTTCAGCTTTTATTTCTTTCATCACATTCCCAGTGGGTCAGACGTTTACATACACTCAATTAGTATTTGGTAGCTTTGACTTTAAATTATTTGTCTTTGGTCAAACGTTTGGGTAGCCTTCCACAGGCTTCGCACAATAAGTTGGGTGAATTTTGGCCCATTCCTCTTGACAGAATCAGGTTTGTAGGCCTCCTTGCTCGCACACTTTTTCAGTTCTGCCCACAAATTTTCTATATGAATGAAGTCAGGGCTTTGTGATGGCCACTCCAATACCTTGACTCTGCTGTCCTTAAGCCATTTTTCCACAACTTTGGAAGTATGCCTTGGGTCATTGTCCGTTTGGAAGACCCATTTGCGACCAAGCTTTAACTTCCAGACTGATGTCTTGAGATGTTGCTTCAATATATCCACATAATTTTCCTGCCTCATCATGCCATCTATTTTGTGAATTGCGCCAGTCTCTCCTGCAGCAAAGCACCCCCACAACAAGATGGTGCCACCCCCGTGCTTCACAGTTGGGATGGTGTTCTTCGGCTTGCAAGCCTCCCCCTTTTTCCTCCAAACATAACGATGGTCATTATGGCCAAACAGTTCTATTTTTGTTTCATCAGACCAGAGGACATTTCTCCAAAAAAGCATGATCTTGTCCCCATGTGCAGTTGCAAACCGCTGTCTGTTTTTTTATGGTGGTTTTGGAGCAGTGGCTTCTTCCTTGCTGAGCAGCCTTTCAGGTTATGTCGATAAAGGACTCGTTTTACTATGGATATAGATACTTTTGTGCCTGTTTCCTCCAGCATCTTCACAAGGTCATTTGCTGTTGTTCTGTGATTGATTTGCGCTTTCCACATCAAAGTATGTTCATCTCTAGGAGACAGAACTCGTCTCCTTCCTGAGCGGTATGACGGCTATGTGCTTCCATGGTGTTTATACTTGCATACTATTGTTTGTACAGATGAACGCGGTAACTTCAGGCATTTGGAAATTGCTCCCAAGGTTGAACCAGACTTGTGGAGGTCTACAATTTTTTCTTGGCTGATTTCTTTTGATTTGTCCATGATGTCAAGCAAAGAGGCGCTGAGTTTGAAGGTAAGCCTTGAAATACATCCACATGTACACCTCCAATTGACTCAAATTATGTCAATTCGCCTATCAGAAGCTTCTAAAGCCATGACATCATTCTCTGGAATTTTCCAAGCCATTTAAAGTCACAGTCAACTTAGTGTATGTAAACTTCTGACCCAATGGAATTGTGATACAGTGAGTTATAAGTGAAATAATCTGTCTGTAAACAATTGTTGGAAAAATAACTTGTGTCATGCACAAAGTAGATGTCCTATCTGACTTGCCAAAACTATAGTTTGTTAACAAGATATTTGTGGAGTGGTTGAAAAAATGAATTTTAATGACTCCAACCTGTGTATGTAAACTTCCGACTTCAACTGTACATGTTTCAAGCAGACCACCATAGTCCTTGTGCCCAAGGAAGCGAAGGTAACCTTCCTAAATGAATACTGCCCCTTAACGCTCACATCGGTAGTCATCAAGTGCTTTTAAAGGCTGGTCATGGCTCACATCAACAGTGTCCTCCCGGATACCCTAGACCCACTCCAATTCGCATACCACCCCAACAGATCCACAGGTGACGCATTCTCAATCGCAGTCCACACTGCCCTTTCCCACCTGGACAAAAAGAACACCTACTGTATGTGAGAATGTTTTTCATTGACTACAGCTCATCGTTCAACACCATAGTGCCCACAAAGCTAAGGACCCTGGGACTAAACACCTCCCTCTGCAACTGGATCTTGGACTACCGCATGGCAAGCGGTACTGGAGGACCAAAAGGCTCCTTAACAGCTTCTACCCCCAAACCATAAGACTGCTGAACAATTAATCAAATGGCCACCGGACTATTTACATTGACCACCCCCTCTACTCACTGTTTATTATCTATAAATAGCCACTTCACCACTACTTACATGTACAAATTACTTTGACTAACCTGTACTCGCACATAGACTCGGTAGTGGTACCCCCTGTGTATAGCCTCATTATTGTTATTTTATTGTGTTGCTTTTTATGATTATTTTTTACTTTAGTTTATTTGGTAAATATTTCTTAACTCTTTCTTGAACTGCACTGTTGGTTAAGGGCTTGTAAGTAAGCATTTCACGTTAAGGTCTCCACTTGTATTCGGCGCATGTGACAAATAAAGTTTGATTTGATTTTATGTTTTTTAGCTAGATGTTTGATTTTCCTGGATGTCATCCTTTTTAGTGACCTACTGTTTCTTGTGTGTAATTATAAAAAACGGGGGGAAAAAACAATTGCTTGTTCTCAGCTGACTCACCTGGTATACAATCTGAATACATGAATGTTTGAATGTTGTTTAACCTCTAATCAATAGTTTTTACTATTTCAAATAACTTATTTTTCACTGTACACATAGCCTTTATGCATCTCAATCTGGTTTCTAGTGGGATAGAATCAGTATCTACAATCCATATACAGTACCAGTCAAAGGTTTTGACACATCTACACACCTCTCTCTCTAGGTTAGTTGAAGTAATTTTCTACAGGGTAGAATAATAGTGAAGACATCAATACTATGAAATAACACACATTAAATTGTGTAGTAATAAAAAAAAGTGTTAAACAAATCAAAATGTATTTTATATTTGAGATTCTTCAAAGTAGCCACCCTTTGCCTTGATGACAGCTTTGCACACTTGGCATTCTCTCAACCAGCTTCATGAGGAATTCACCTGGAATGCATTCCAATTAACAGGTGTGCCTTGTTTGAAGTTAATTTGTGTAATTTATTTAATTCTTAATGCCTTTATAGCCAATCAATTGTGTTGTGACAAGGTAGGGATGGTATACAGAAGATAGCCCTATTTGGTTAAAGACCAAGTCCATATTACGGTAAGAATAGCTAAAAAAAGAAAGCAAAGGGAAACGACAGTCCATCATTACTTTAAGACATAAAGGTCAGTCAATGCAGAATATTTTAAGAACTTTTAAAGTTTCTTCAAGTGTAGTTGCAAAAACCATCAAGAGCTATGATGAAACAGGTTCGCATGAAGACCGCTACAGGTAAGAAAGACCCAGAGTTACCTCTGCTGCAGAAGATAAGTTCATTAGAGTTACCAGCCTCAGAAAATGCAGACCAAATAAATGCTTCACAAAGTCCTGGTAATAGACATATCTCAACATCAACTGTTCAGAGGAGACTGGGTGAATCAGGCGTTCATGGTCGAATTGCTGCAAAGAAACCACACTATAGGACACCAATAATAAGAAGAGACTTGCTTGGCCCAAGAAACATGAGCAATGGACATTTGACCGGTGGAAATCTGTCCTTTGGTCTGATGAGTCCAAAGTTGAGATTTTTGGTTCCAACCACTTTGTCTTTGTGATACACAGAGCTGGTGAATGGATGATCTCTGCATGTGTATTTCCCACCATGAAGCATGGAGGAGGAGGTGTGATGGTGTGGGGCTGCTTTGCTGGTGACACTGTCAGTGATTTATTTAGAATTCAAGGAACACTTAACCAGCATGGCTACCACAGCATTCTGCAGCGATACGCCATCCCATCTGGTTTGCGCTTAGTGGGACTATCATCTGTTTTTCAACAGGACAATGACCCAAAACACACCTCCAGGCTGTGTAAGGGCTATTTGACAAAGAAGGAGAGTGGTGGAGTGCTGCATCAGATGACCTGGCCTCCACAATCACCCTACCTCAACCCAATTGAGATGGTTTGGGATGAGTTGGACCGCAGAGTGAAGGAAAAGCAGCCAACAAGTGCTCAGCATATGTGGGAACACCTTCAAGACTGTTGGAAAAGCATTCCAGGTGAATCTGGTTGAGAGAATGCCAAGAGTGTGCAAAGCTGTCATCATAGCAAAGGGTGGCAACTTTGAAGAATCTAAAATATATTTAGATTTGTTTAACACTTTTTAGGTTACTACATGATTCCATGTGTTATTTCATAGTTTTGAAGTCTTCACTATTATTCTTCAATGTAGAAAATAGTACAAATAAAGAACAACCCTTGAATGAGTAGGTGTGTCCAAACCTTTGACTGGTACTGTATAACCTTGTCCGCATTTTCGAAACGTAGGTCATTGTCAGATTTTAAATAGCTGCTGTAGACAGTGTCTGAACGCAAATGTCTTTCGGCATGTGTCATGTTTCACACTGTGTTTAACACAGAGCGAGTCTGTGTGTGTGTGTGTGTGTGTGTGTGTGTGTGTGTCCCTTATTGTCGAGTCATCTCCTACGGTCACATGCTTGTCAGAGGGCTAGAGGAGAAAGACTAACCGATGGGGGCTTGAATTTGGGGGAGGGTTTGAAACATTAGTTGGTGCTCAATGGTTGCGAGTGTAGAGTGTGCATTTGCCAGGGTGAGTGTGTGCGTGTCGTGTGTTAAGGGGAGAGCCAAGACAGGAATACAGAACTAACCACAATCTCCCTCACTCTCTTTTGCGCTGCCTCTCTCTTCATCCCTTACACACACGCTCTCTCCCTCTCTCTCACAAACAGATGCACACACTCCCTCTTCTCGGTGTTCTCTCCCTCTCACTGCCTTTCTGAATTCAGTGGGATTTGACTCGGTCCCTACGATGTTTGCTGTTGATGGAAGCTCTCTGCAGTGAGTACGCTGAGGTAAGCTCTGTCACTCTCTCTCGCACACCTTGGTCACGTCGTCTGCTGCGAGCTCATAGACACACCGTTCAGACTTCACTCACTTTATACTCTGTCTTTTGAAGTGTTGTACGTTATACAGTAGCACTGTCTAGTGGGGATTCGCGCCAGTTATGCTCATTGTTATGCTGCGGTTGAGACTCCATGCTGTAGGCCTACCTACACTTACTGGGAGAGTTGCTGGGATAAGAGCATCCATTGTATAAAAGCATCCACTTAAATTATTTCAAAGTAGGTTTTGCCTCTTTTAGCTCCGCTCCCTTACTCTGCTGTCTTTCTCAAGTTTGGGTTTCGGTGTCCCTTGTGAAGAAGAAATATCCTCTCTCCTTTGTAAATGGAAGCCTCTAAGAAGCGGTTGTAATGTTATCATGTCACACAATGTAGCGCAACACAGAGGAGGTTTTGTTAGAGTTTTATCTTACCACTGTGTGTGTGTGTGTGTGTGAGGAAGGGGGGTTGTGGATTCCTATCTGTTGAGTGACGTGAGGCGGCAAGTGTTACTGACTTTTTTTTATGACTGTTTCCTGTTGGATGGTAAAACAGATTTATCTCAATTTTGTGCCTATGAGCACTAGCTGAGTAACTTGAGTCTGCGTCACTACTCACTCAGCAGGTCACTACCATACAACTGTGAACACACAACATAAGATGAAAAATCACGTTCTTTAGCAGCTTTCAATATGTCCCGATGTTTCCATGTAGGATTGCCGTGAGGCACTTCCTGTCTCTTTCTTTTCAATACATTTTCCCCCTCTCCCTTTATTTTTCTCTCATTCTTTGAGAAGAGAGGAATGATAAGGTCTTGAGTTAGAGATGGTATCTATCTCATGACAGCCACTATTTTGGAGAGATCAACGTTACCGCTTTGTGAAGCAAAGGGAAATCTTTATGAATTATAATGACCAGTTAACCTCTAGTAACTCCCCATCCCGGGTCCGGGAGCGTAATCATCGACTGACACTAATTAGCATAACGCAACGGACATAAATATTCCTAGACAATATTCCAATTCATGAAAATCACAAGTGAAATATATTGAGACACAGCTTAGCCTTTTGTTAATCACCCTGTCATCTCAGATTTTCAAAATATGCTTTACAGCCAAAGCTAGACAAGCATTTGTGTAAGTTTATCGATAGCCTAGCATAGCATTTTGTCCAGCTAGCAGCAGGTAACTTGGTCACGGAAATCAGAAAAGCAATCAAATTAAATTGTTTACCTTTAATGAGCTTCGGATGTTTTCACTCACGAGACTCCCAGTTAGATAGCCAATGTTCCTTTTTTCCCAAAATATTATTTTTGTAGGCGAAATAGCTTCGTTTGTTCCTCACGTTTGGCTGAGAAATCGCCCGGAAATTGCAGTCACGAAAACGCCAAAAAATATTGACAGAAACATGGCAAACGTTGTTTATAATCAATCCTCAAGGTGTTTTTCAAATATCTATTCGATAATATATCCACCGGGACAATTGGTTTTCAGTAGGACCGATTGGAATAATGGCTACCTCTGTATTTTACGCGAGAATCACTCTGAGAGCCATCAGGTGACCACTTGCGCAATGTAGCAGCTTAAGGGTATTCTTCAACATAAATGCGCAAAACTACGTCACAATGCTGTAGACACTGTCTACAGCATTGTGGTTGATAGCCCATTCACTGCTCAATAGGGACGCATTGGAACGCAGAGCTTTCAAAAGATGAGTCACTTCCGGATTGGATTTTTCTCAGGCTTTCGCCTGCAATATCAGTTCTGTTACTCACAGACAATATTTTTACAGTTTTGGAAACTTTAGATGTTTTCTATCCTAAGCTGTCAATTATATGCATATTCTAGCATCTTGTCCTGACAAAATATCCTGTTTCCTATGGGAACGTTATTTTTCCAAAAATGAAAATACTGCCCCCTAGTCACAAAAGGATTTATTAACGGATCATAATTATTAGCTTATTTTCATTTTCTCTTATTTTACAAAGTTAATCTTGCCGTTATAGAATATGCTTAAACTTAGATATTTGTGTGTGACCTAGGCCCGTATTCCCAAAGCGTATTAGAGTAGGAGTGCTGATCTAGGATCAGGTCCCCCGTTCATTTAATTATGATCTAAAAAGCCAACTTCTACTCTGAGACACTTTAAGAATACAGGCCTAAGTCACACAAACCAAAAATCGAATTTTAAAGCATATTCTATAAAGGCAAGATTAACTTAATACAGGCCCTGATGAAGATCCATCTTGGATAGAAACGTTGTTGCAAAATTGGTGGTAGAGGAATAGCCCATGGGTCTTTATGTGCCTCTACTTTATCATGACAATTTGTTTACCTTGGCATGTCTAGTGTCTTGCTGCTCTAGTGGGTCCCTAATACTCAAAAAGAACACTGCATTGCATAACCATAATAATACAACCTTGGTGCTGCTAGTTAGCCACTTTGCCAGCAGTCAATAATTTACTTCTCCAGCCACTGTTCAGTACTGGACGTATGCAGCTGGTGCAGTCACTGGCTGTTCAAGTGGCATAAGTGGCTCAGGATGATTCTGCATTCTTTCCATCACTGAGTGCTTAGCCAAGCTGAAAGTCAACGGAGGGGCATAGGAACTACAGCACTGTACGTGTGTGTTCGCACCTGCTTTTGTTTTTGGCCAAGGCATGGCATGTTCACACCGATTATGTGTCCCAAATGGCGTCCTATTCCCTATATAATGCACTACTTTTGACCAGAGCCCTGTGAGCCCTCATCAAAAGTAGTGCACTATATAGGGAATAGGATGCCATTTGGTGCGCTGTCCAAGTAAATCTAGAGGGCATGCCAGGCCGGTCAGCTAGCTCTGATCAACTTTGACCAAACTAGGCATCGTCAATTACCCAAGATGGTGGGAATGACGTGTACTGCAGACCTTATTAGGTCATGACCTCTATTCCACATGCACTAGTGGTTGCAGACGCTATTGAAAACTCTATTTTGACAGGACAGGGATGGGAAATGGTGTAGACCAGGGAAACACTTTGAATGAACGAAATTAAAGCCCCAAGATACTTTCTGAGACTGGTTCTTATCTGCAACCATCAAAGCAGTTATGCTTTTCAATCCATTGAAGGAAATGTTGCGTGCTCACAATCCGATAGTCTGCCCCAGAGTGCGTGAATATCAGATGTGGTTTGTTGCTGAGTCACTGTCCTCTGTTACCTTGAGTCATACCGGTAAACGAGAGGAGCTGGGGAGACGAGAGCAAAAAACAATTATTTAGCAGTTTTCCATTTCCACTTCTCTGATGTAGCCTACTCAGGTGTCATACATACTGAAATATATATGGTAGTTGAATATATAAGCTGATGTTCAAAAATAAGAAGGGGGTTTGCACACAACAGTTTTGACAATTTTTGTGTTCGAATCACCCTTACATTTTTTACTCCATTATTAATTGGTTGTATTCACCAACTAGACTACTTGCTTTTTCTAAGTTTAAGGACAATTCCACAATAATGGAATTACGCTTCGACTCAGATTTGTATGCCAAACAAAAACCATTGATTTCAAATTTTATCAAACTGTACAACTCTATGAACAATATACACAACATTTCACAAAAACAGATTTACTGGAAGAACTGTGCAGATGCGACCACGTTTAAATATCTTATTAAGATTCAATGATGTCAGCAGAAAGAATGGGGTGTCAGCTATGACATAACACCTTGAGTTTGAAAAACAATATTTTGGTTATTGAACAACAGTAGGTGAAGTGGATTTATGTCTGGTAATGGATTGCATCATGGGTCCCTGAGCTGCACTTTAGAGAAATGCATAATTATGGATATTAATATCATTCTCTTCATGGTGATCCTCATATCATGAATAGGTATACAAAGGTAAAAATATGCAATATCCCTCTTTTGCATATTTGGGTATTATTCTATTATATTATTGTAATGAGCTCCGCCCCCAAACAAAACCACATTTGGTTTGTCCAGACCAGACCAAATCTGAAACAATCAGACGTCCCTTGTTTCATAAGTTTTGACATCACATTACAGCACAGTAGAGTTTAGAACAATACAGTACAGCGCAGAAAAGTAGTTATGTTCAGTACAGATGCATAAAACACCTTTCAGTGTTTCACTTAAGGGTTTACCATGAGGACTAATTTTTCCTTACCTAAGGGAATTGTTTAAGGGTGTGGCATATAGAGCCCATCTAACATTTCCTTAGATAAGAGCAGAATTGAAAGGTTTTAAGGTAGTTTGTAGGCATGTACTGCAGAAAGAGTCTGGTTAACATGGAGATGACCTGATTCACTGACTGAATCACATTTATTTTGGGAGATCACAAAATAGAACTTCTACATTCAAAACAGGAGAAACAAATTGATTCAGAAGATCACAAATCACGTTTCTTTTAGTTACTTTTTTCTGAACTTGTTTTTATTACTTTCTAGCACTAGCATGCTAACTTACAGAGTAGGTAGCTAGCCAGCTAGCTTTATAGCCATGGATTGTGCACCTTCCAATGTTTAGCTAAGTAGCTAGCTAACTGGTGGATGTTTTCCTTTTGAAACCAGGGCAGAGGAAAACAACATTCACCTCCACAAATGCTGTTTACATTGATATCCATACTGAATGAAGCACTTAAGGGACCTCATGGGCACCCTTAACTTTTTCATTTAATTTAAGTGGGAACTTCGCCAAAAAGTTTTTTTTGTGCAGCTGACTTAAAGTGAAGGAAACTTTAATGGAAAAGATAAGGGGAAAATGTACTTAAGATGCTTTATGCAACCGGGCACCGTACAATAAAGTACATTATACAGTACTCTACTCTAGTGTGCTGTACTGTACTGAACTCTACTGTGCTCTCCAAACTTGTGAAACATAAACATCTATGATTGGTTCAGATTTGGTCCGGCCAGGGCGGCGTGACCAAATTTCAACTACTTTTCAACGTCCATGGACAATCGGTGTTCAGTGTGTGAGGATGCTTGTTACACTAAATGGAAAGAGGGTAGGTGGTATGTGTCATGGTAGGTGTCAGTAAGAGCCAGGAGAGGTGGGATTAACTGGAGAGGAAAGAGAGAGGGAGCAGCTGAGAGAGCGAGAAAGGGAGAGTGAGAGGGAGGGGTTTTCCAGACTGTTTTAACAGCCTTGCTTTGACCACCAGATGACATAAAGAGAAAAGAAAGTTATGAGCTGAACATAATAGAATGCCAGTGGAAGGGAGGACACTAACAGGTGGCCCAACTGTGGTTTGTGACTGCTATGATTTCCCATTGTAGCCATTTCAATTGCAGTAATCCTGTTAGATTCTTCTATAATTCTGTTACCAATTAGGTAACAGGATTACGAGTTATAATCATGTAATAATTCATAAAGAAACTTGATATCAGTCAAACCACTAACTTAGGTCTACTTGTTACTTCTGTGAACTTTAATTATCCTCCCTCATGAGGGAGAGAAATTAGAAAATATCTTACAGATATGTGGGGTTTTGGTAACGGAATTACAAGGCAATGTTTCTTAAACGTGCAGAAGGCAAATCATTTATCCAAAACAAAATCTAATTGTTGTTGATATTAGTTGGCAGGAGTCTTAACTTCAACATTATTATTTTTTGATATATTTCTAATACCTTTTAAGACTATTTCAAAGCCTGAAAAATGCATATATGCCTTAATTTCTCAAAAATATAGCCAGACTCTTAGCTTTCATTTGACACCCAATTTGACATGCTACTATGAACTCTACGATGGTGCTCATGGATCCTTTTAGATGGAAATGCCCTTAAGTGCAACGTTACCTGCTTTCTTCAAGCTGATATACAGTACCAGTCAGAAGTTTGGTCACATCTACTCATTCAAGGGTTTTTCTTAATTTGTACTATTTTCTACACTGTAAAATAATAGTGAAGACATCAAAACCATGAAATAACACATATGGAATCATGTAGTAACCAAAAAAGTGTTAAACAAATCCAAATATATTTTATATTTGAGATTCTACAAAGTAGCCACCCTTTGCCTTGATGACAGCTTTGCACAATTGGCATTCTCTCAACCAGCTTCACCTGGAATGTATTGAAGGAGTTCCCACATATGCTGAGCACTTGTTGGCTGCTTTTCCTTCACTCTGCCATCCAACTCATCCCAAACCATCTCAATTGGGTTGAGGTCGGGTGATTGTGGAGGCCAGGTCATCTGATGCAGCACTCCATCATCACCCTCCTTCTTGGTCACTGGTGTGTTTTGGGTCATTGTCCTATTGAAAAACAAATGATAGTCCCACTAAGCACAAACCAGATGGGATGGCGTATTGCTGCAGAATGCTGTGGTAGTCATGCTGGTTAAGTGTGTCTTGAATTCTAAATAAATCACGGACAACGTCACCAGCAAAGCAGCCCCACGCCATCACACCTCCTCCTCCATGCTTCACGGTGGGAACAACACATGCAGAGATCATCCGTTCAACTACTCTGCGTCTCCCAAAGACACGGCGGTTGGAACCAAAAATCTCAACTTTGGACTCATCAGACCAAAGGATAGATTGCCACCGGTCTAATGTCCATTGCTTGAGTTTCTTGGGCCAAACAAGTCTCTTCTTATTATTGGCATCCTTTAGTAGTGGTTTCTTTGCAGAAATTGGACCATGAAGGCCCGATTCATGCAGTCTCCTCTTAACAGTTGATGTTGAGATGTTACTTGGACTCTGAAGCATTTATTTGGGCTGCGATTTCTGAGGCTGGTAACTCTAATGAACTTATCCCCTGCTGTAGAGGTAACTCTGGGTCCTCCTTTCCTGTGGCAGTCCTCATGAGAGCCAGTTTCATCATAGAGCTTGATGATTTTTGCCACTGCAGTTGAAGAAATGTTCAAAGTTCTTGAAATGTTCCTCATTAACTGACCTTCATGCTTTAAAGTAATGATGGATTGTCATTTATCTTTGGTTATCTGAGCTGTTCCTGCCATAATATGGACTTGGTCTTTAACCAAATAGGGCTATATTCTGTATACCACCCCTACCTTGTCACAACACAACTGATTGGCTCAAACGCATTAAGAACTAAATAACTTCCACAAATTCACTTTTAACAAGGCACACCTGTTAATTGAAATGATTTCCAGGTGACTACCTCATGGAGCTGGTTGAGAGAATGCCAAGCGTGTGCAAAGCTGTCATCAAGGCACAGGGTGGCTACTTTGAAGAATCTCAAATATAAAATATATGTTTCACACTTTTTTTGATAACACATATGGAATCATATAGTAATTTCATAGTTTTGAAGTCTTCATTGTTTATTGTAAAATGTAGAAAATAGTAAAAAAAAAAAAAAAGAAAAACACTTGAATGTGTAACTGTCTCCAAACTTTTGACTGGTACTGTATGGCAGGGCAGGGCAGATTGGCCCTGGACATGGCAGATTGACCCGCATGCATCGCGCTAATCCGCTTGGTGGGAATTGTAACCTGGCTCATATAATGAGTGTTGCTACACTGCTCCATTCGAACACAATGGCCTCAGGGTTGCCATCCCACTTCTGACACCAAGGTAGCTCATTTAGGGGGTAGTCCCAACCAGGACGCAAACCCGGGTGCAGCGACTGTCCAGCCAACACCTTTACAACAAGAGGTCTGAAACCTCTTGAGGTCGCTAGGTGTTGAGTTAAGGTCGCTACATCACCCCCCACGCTTCTCTATACCAAGTCCCTCACATGTGCACGCCTCTCCGATGGCCTCACGGGCACCATCACACTTCTGACACCAACGTAGCAAATGGCAGGACAGGGATGCAAACCCAGGTTGCTGGCTTGAAAGGCAAACACATAGCACAAATAGGGTTAACCCACTTTGTAGGATTTGCAACGTGGCTCATATTTATTTATTTATTTTTATTTCACCTTTATTTAACCAGGTAGGCAAGTTGAGAACAAGTTCTCATTTACAATTGCGACCTGGCCAAGATAAAGCACAGCAGGTCAACACAGTGTTACACATGGAGTAAAACAAACATACAGTCAATAATACAGTAGAAAAATAAGTCTATATACAATGTGAGCAAATGAGGTGAGAAGGGAGGTTAAAGGCAAAAAAATGCCATGGTGGCAAAGTAAATACAATATAGCAAGTAAAACACTGAAATGGTAGATTTGCAGTGGAAGAAAATAGCGAAGATCACTACAGTATGTACTTTGAAGAGAGTGAAGTAAGGAAGTAAATGAACAGTAAGGAAAAAAACATAGTGCACTCATAGCTATGACCTGAAAGAAGAAGGTCCGTCCTCTTGTGTTTCATGCCCTAAGGTCTACAGTAGAGTAGCTCCTGGCCTACCACATATCTACCCGTAACTTTCCCAAAACCGTATGGTTCGTTTTGGACCGTTCTAAAACTTTTATCGAGTCTGAACAAAAAATATTAGTTAAGGTCTTCGATCCATACGCTCACGAGTCCCACGTTAACAATCACACTAATCTTTTCACGCAAACATTTTTAACCCTGCAAACCCTAGTGGGTTTCCGAACGCTGACCGTGTAGCCTTTTAATAATCGTCCCACCACCGGCAGGTCCACCACAGATTTACTTTAACATATCACCGACCACTAAAACAACGACAACAAAGGCAAGAGTAGGTACGGCACCATAATCTCCCATATGCCTTTTGCCTTTCTCATTGTTGGCTGGCGAGTCATTGGTGCTGTTTTTCCACTAAGCGCTTTGACATGATTAAGCCCTTTGAATCGATGAGGGGTGTGGTGCTGGGGAAGAGGGTCGTCACCAAAGAGAACCATGGTCCCTTTGTGTCAACGTCTGCTCTCTAGGGTTTATACAGTCAAAAATGGAAGTCAGAGATTTCACTTCAGTAAATGCTGACGTGTAGAATGGTAATTTGTGTAGTTTTAGGCTTAGTGCATTTTTTATGACCTCACGATCCTGTCTAAAATAACAGCTATTTTCAGTGGATTTGGAAAAGGTGTAAATAATCCCTGCTGTGCGGATGATAAATTAGAAGCTTTGTGTAGTGATATGGAATGCTAATAAGGCATTTCCTGCTGGAACTACTTGTGTTTCTTCTGTTTTTGTCCTAGGAGAAGTATTGATTTGATATCAGGGAGAGATGGGTCATGATTGAGTCATCAGATGGATCTCTTCCACTTTAATGAAATGAAGGTTGAACTGAAAGAACCAATAGCGTAATCAGAGACACACACACACAGCTACTGCTTCTATATATTGAAGTAATATTGAGATTTATGAGGTCCCCTAATTGCTCTCTTACATGTGCCCTATGTATATCTGTTTGTCAGTCTGTGTGTGTCTGCCTGCTTTCAGCTTCACAAGTTTCACCATAAGATGGACCACCAAAGACGAAACCATACCTCAAGCAACATTTTGTAGTGAGTGATGACAAAATCTCAACATAAATCTCTAATGAACTCCCTTGTGACCTCACATGATTCAGCACTATCTGTACTGTAGAGCCACAATTCCCACCCCCACTCAAATATAATAATATGATTGTCACATATTATACATATGCGTAATATATGAGTATCGTATCATTCCCAACCACACCAAGCACAAAAAAGGGTTCTGCTGCTGTCCCCATAGGAGTACCCTTTTTGGTTCCAGGTAGAACCCTTTTTGGTTCCAGGTAGAACTCTTTTGGGATCCATTTAGAACCCTCTGTGGAAATGGTTCTTCTACATGTAACCTAAAAGGGTTCTACCTGGAACCTAAAGGAGTGATTCAAAGGGTTCTCATATGAGGACAGTCAAATAAATCTTTTTGGTTCTTTTTTTCCCCCTAAGAGTTCATGACGTGTCATAGGATACCTCTAATGAACATCCTCCATCCCATTCCTCCTCCTCAGTTTATGGCTGGAAATCAGAGGGAGGGTGTTGGGTGTTTTCCGAAGGCGGTGACATTGCAGCAGTGACCTTGTTGATGTAAACCACACTGACAGTCTCTTCCTGCAGTGGCGAGACTGGGGATGTATTCCTTATCACTCATAGGGAGAGTAGTGTCCTCTCAGTTCAGTGCATGCAACAGATGGGGGATGAGGAGAGGAAGCACCCTGTAGACTATTGAGGTGCATCAATGGAAATCAGAGGGAGATATGGGTCCCATTTTGATTATACGAAAGTGAGAGAAAATGAAACTTCTTTATTTAATATGCCTCTTTATGTAAATGTATACATTAGAAATGCATATCCTTATTTTCAAATGTTAAACAAGACCAACATACTGTCAATACGTAGTCATGTTTTACATATAATCACAAAAATGATAGGGAAAATGCTGAGCATGTCAATTCACTCACTGAAATTGTTTGGGCTAGTGATTAGGGGGATTTCCAAGTGGACTCGGCCTACACAATATGGCAACTAGAGCCCATCCGATATGTTTCTTTGTGTAATTTCCCACACTGAATTCTCCGAAATTGCCATCCAAAAGAGTCCAATTGTCCAATAACTATGCTTCAAATGTTGATTTCATACATTGTGAAAATGACATGAGAATGGCCACAAGTGTTCAGATGAACCCTTTTTTAAAAATTCTATTTATAGAATATCAGTTATCGGTTGAATTGATAATATAGGTGAACTGATATATTGGTCGGGTTCTAATGGCAACCCCACTATCTGACCACAGCCAGAACACAATCTGGCAACCCTGATCCTCAAACCCTGCATTCAGATGTTCTGATGTCATTGAAGGGAATACTTCAAGATATTCTCTAAATATGTTATCTAACTACCAGGTAACAATCTGGCAACCCTGACCCTTACCCTCAACCCTGACCTTCACTGCTTCTTAAAAAGAATACAGACTCATAATAACTGTAAATGTTATTCTCTGTAGACAAACACTATCGACTATCAGAGAAGCTCTCAGCTGTTTATGGGTGTTTATGTATGAATGTTATCGGCTTTCCGCATGAACACTGTTAGCCCACTGAGCTAAGTCTTATGCATTAGCTCGGAGATGTAATTTAAGTCTTCAGGTCTCAGGCAAGGTTACTTATCACGCAAACCAGGTGACCACTAATAGACCTTGGTAACACTAGCTGTGTTACAAGACACTGCCTCATAAGCTGAGTTGATTTGCTTGCTTGGAAAAAAGCGTATAAAAAAAGGGGGTTTTCCACCCTAAATTGGATGTTGTGGTCTTGCCAAGGTGGGTACATCATAATCTCCTCTGAACCCTGAATTCTTAGCAGTGTTTTCATGATGAAGCTATCACCCATGTTTTCATAAAAAAAGACTTCACTTTTAGCTAAACTCAGAGCTACAGTAGAGAAATTGATTGCTTTTGTTATTTGCCGCTGTGTTGGCCCCATTCAGAATCACAATACTGTAAGCTTGTTCACTTACAAGGGTTTGTCCATATGGTTAGGGCCAGGACTTTTTCCAGACCCTGAATCTTACCCTACTTTTTCCTGGTCTGGTGATGTGGCCCTAAATGTCATGACAATGGCGTTGCCTATGTCGTTATTATGGACGTATAATCATCATGTAGGACGTACAATGAAATCACTAACCAAAAGATAATTTGGGTGATTGACGTAACATTTGACCCAATTTACCAATAGTCACTTGACTAAGACCAACAATACCATTCCTGTCCTTTTCGCAGGTTATGCTACCCAAAAGTCCTCCGTTGAGTAAGAAAGAGAGTGAAAAGGGCTAAGGACTGCTTCGCAACATACTGCCCTGACCTTGTGATCCGCAACGGAGCCATGAGCAACCCTAAAGATGCCAGCGACACCCATGTCACCGCCAACACTATGGCCACAGCCACCTCAGCTGTGAGTTTAAACCTTACATCTATTTACTGTACATGAGTTATTCTAAACACAGGTTCTATACACACAAAATTAGATATTTATTGCTGTATTTATTTTTGAAAACATTTTTAAAACGTATTAGTCAGGTAATGCTTATATCCGTGGTTCTGTGGTTGCCATGGTGCTGTGAAGAAGCCTACCCACATAAAAAAATACCATTGTGTGTACTATGGTAGGAATACTATAGTATTCACTGTAATGGTTTTACAGACTTTACTGTAGTAAACAGACTTTAGTGCTGTAGTGTTTTGCAGACTGAAGTCCGACAAAAAACGTCAGTGAATACTGTTGTATTTATTATATAAATATTGTAGTAAATTTGTTTTTAGTAGTATACTGTAGTATTTACTGTAGGTATTTTGTGTACATTACTGTAGTATTTTTAATAAAGTGTTTTGTTTTATTATCTTTAATATAGAAGTGTGAAGCTTTCTCCTTGAGGAAACCTAGTAGAGAAATACTAGCAGATCAAGCAAATATTCCATAACGTGTAGGTAGGTAGGACTGGGTTCTGAACAGAGAGTTCAGGGCTTCTTCTCTTTTTTATAATCACAGGGAACACAATATGGTCTATACTTGACATGTAGGTTTCTCACTTTACGGTCGGCACAAATTGGGATGTGGAGGATGGGAATGGGCAGGGTATATACTAATTACATTTCTATTTACTATAGTAAAAAAAAATGTCTTTGCTGACATTTACTAGTGTTTCTTTTGTGAATAATAATGTAGAATTTACTATAGTATACTACAAAATTCTATACTAAGTACTGAACATGATTGAGGGATACTACAGTATGTAGTATTGTATACTACAGAAGTCTATAGTAAGTACTGTGATATTCTATAGTAAACTGTAGTATTTCTTTGTGGGATATATCATTAAATAATATCCCGATATGTAATTGTATCTGTAAATACTGTACATATAATTTAAGTGCTTTTTTTGTTGCATTTAAAAACAATGTACAAAAACTTGTGAGTTGATCTATAATATCTTGTGGTGACCTATGTAGTTGCAGAACTGACAATGACAAGTTTACTTGGCTTGGTTAGCTATGGCTTGGCTAGCTATGGCTTGGTTAGGTATAGCTAGCTATCTAGCTGGCATATGTAATTTGAATGATGCATCAATACAGAACCAGCTTTTTGTTCCACCTGCCCTGGCTTCTGGAAGGATTTGTACTGCGGTGTGAGGCGACGACAGAGGCTCGCCTCGTAGAAGACTGTTCCTGATTACGAGGCCAAACTGGGGTGGTCTCTTGGGCGATGGTGCCAAAGCGTCATCCAGGTTGGTGCTACACATTCGGTGGTGGATGTTCCAGCCTACCTACATAGAAGGAGTAGCTGTGAACTTCCGAGAGAGATGCCTGATGGAGAGCTCCGGGCCTGCCTGTCTGACGTTTCTCCTTCCCTGGCTGTACCATCAATGCCAACTCCACTCAAGCTACTCCTTTACTGAACTGCTCCCATGAACTGCCAGCCCCCTGAATTTGTTTTTATTTTGAGATTCTGTATGAAAAGCCCTATATAAAATACATCTTATTATTATTATTATTATTATTATTATTATATTGCACCAGAGGAAGCTGTAAAGCCAATTTAAAACTCTTCCAACATATTTCAGGTAAACATATACTGTATACTACTCACACACTTTGTTAATATTTCATATTTGAAATATTTATTTGACTTCCTTACCTCACTAAATTTGTGAAGAAGTTGCAATTTAGGGAGAACCATGGACAGTAGTGGTTGTTTTGATTAACCTTCTATTACAGATACATGTTTAAATGGTATTTGCACACCAAATTAATAAAATAGTAAAAATCATTTTTAACAAGATTTTCCAAATCTTTAAATTGAACTTCGAGAAATATAATCTATATTGTTCAGTCATTAATTATGTCATTAGATGTTTAAATGATCACTTATCTTTATTTTGGCGTTTCGGTGTGAAGTGTCAATCATAGATATAATTGGAGGACTCCAGATGGATATAACTAATTTTAATATAGACATTGCCATTGAGGGCTTCTCCAACTGGGTTGGGATTCCTATGTGTTGGGAGTGAATAGCCAATGATCAGAAAGCATTGTCTTATTCAAATTGGTTTGTATTGGTTTGTAAACCAAAGACTAAGGTAATATCTAGGAGCCAAGACCAATATTTATACCAGGACATTGGACCCAAGATCCAGACTCAAACCCAGTGAGTTGAGACCATGACAAGTTAATGCCCGAATATATGTGGTCTTGAGTGGTCTCAAGACCAAGACCACTAGATTAAGAGTCCATAGATCCTTTCTTCAATTGTAAGAAACTCATGTAGAGAACTTGAGTAGAGTAGAGCACAGTACAGTAGGGTACAGTACAGCAGGGCACAGTAGAGTATAGTATAGTAGAGTTCAGTATGGCACATCATACATGTCTATGTTTTGGCCAGATAGACAGAACTAAAATATAAACGGAACATGTAACAATTCTTAAGATTTTAGATTTAGTTACAGTTTTATATAAGGAAATCAGTCAATTGAAATACATTAATTAGGCCCTAATTGGTGGATTTCACATGACTGGGAAGACAGATATGCATCTGTTGATCACAGATACCCTAAATTGAGGTGATGGTGGCGGATGAATGGCACAACAGTATCTCATCACGGTATCGCTGTGCATTCAAATTGCTATCGATAAAATGCAATTGTGTTTGATGTTCGCAGCTTATGCCTGCCCATACCATAACTCCGCTGCCACAATGGGGCATCTGTTCACAATGTTGACATCAGCAAATAGCTTGCCCAGACGACACCATCTGCCATCTGCCCGCTACAGTTGAAACCGGGATTCATCCGTGAAGAGCACACTTCTCTAGCGTGCCAGTGGCCATCAAAGGTGAGCATTTGCCCACTGAAGTCACTCACAACAGTCAGGTCAAGACCTTGGTGAAGACGATGAGCACGCAGATGGGCTTCCCTGAGACGGTTTCTGACAGTTTGTGCAGAAGTTCTTCAGTTGTGCAAACCCACAGTTTCATCAGCTGTCCGGGTGGCTGGTCTCAGATGATCCCGCAGGAGAAGAAGCAAGATGTGGAGGCCCTGGGCTGGCGTATTTACACGTGGTCTGCAGTTGTGAGGCCAGTTGAACGTACTGCCAAATTCTCTAAAACAATGTTGGAGGTGGCTTATGGTAGAGAAATTAACATTCAATTCTCTGGCAACTCTGGTGGACATTCCTGCAGTCAGCATGCCAATTCCATGCTCCCTCAACTTGAGACTTGCCTAGTTAAATAAAGATTAAATAAAGGTGTAAAAAAAAAAAGAATCTGTGTCCAAAAATACAGATTTCCGATTGTTATGAAAACTTGAAATCGGCCCTAATTAATCGACCATTCCGATTAATCGTTCGACCTCTACTAGAAACGCACAATCCCTCCATCAATGCTCAGACTGTCCGCAATAGGCTGAGAGAGGCTGGACTGAGGGCTTGTAGGCTTGTTGTAAGGCAGGTCCTCACCAGACATCACCGGCAACAATGGGCACAAACCCACCGTCGCTGGACCAGACAGGACTGGCAAAAAGTGCTCTCCCCTGACAAGTCGCGGTTTTGTCTCACCAGGGGTGATGGTCGGATTCGCATTTATCGTCGAAGGAATGAGTTACGCCTGTACTCTGGAGCGGGATCGAGGTGGAGGGTCCGTCATGGTCTGGGGCGGTGTGTCACATCATCATCGGACTGAGCTTGTTGTCATTGCAGGCAATCTCAAAGCTGTGCGATACAGGGAAGACATCTTCCTCCCTCATGTGGTACCCTTCCTTCAGGCTCATCCTGACATGACCCTCCAACATGACAACGCCACCAGCCATACTGCTTGTTCTGTATGTGATTCCCTGCAAGACAGGAATGTCAGTGTTCTGCCATGGCCAGCAAAGAGCCCGGATCTCAACCCCATTGAGCATGACTGGGACCTGTTGGATTTGAGGGTGAGGGCTAGGGCCATTCCCCCCAGAAATGTCCGGGAACTTGCAGGTGCCTTGGTGGAAGAGTGGGGTAACATCTCACAGCAAGAACTGGCAAATCTGGTGCAACCCATGAGGAGGAGATGCACTGCAGTACTTAATGCAGCTAGTGGCCACACCAGATACTGACTGTTACTTTTGATTTTGACCCCCCCTTTGTTCAGGGACACATTATTCAATTTCTGTTAGTCACATGTCTGTGGAACTTGTTCAGTTTGTCTCAGTTGTTGAATCTTGATATGTTCATACAAATACTTACACGTTTGCTGAAAATAAACACAGTTGACAGTGAGAGGACGTTTCTTTTTTTGTTGAGTTTACACAGTTTTATGATGCTGCCGTTGACATGTGGGGTTGACCTGTTAAGAATGTAATATTGTTTACCGGTTGAAAGTACAGTGCTTGGTTAAATACTGCTTATGATTCTGATCGTTTTTTGATCTGTTAGTTTTAACATCGACCTGTGTAATAGGCATGACAATAATTGTTTGAACGTTTGTTAATTTAGTATATATATAAAATGTAGGAGTGATTATATGGAGGATATGTCTTTGCTGGTCCTGTTGTTTTGATACATCAATGACCCTGGTACAATATATTAGCCATTGATTTGTTTTTGGTGGACATGTATATAGATATTGTCTGTGTGGTTAGTTCTGTTGCAGAATTGGTAACTTGTAAAAAAAATAAAAACATTTGAAGGACTTTAAGCAAGTAAAATGGATTCCAGAAACATTTGTGAAAACTCACCGAATTCCCTTTGGAATCTTAGGAAACTTACCAAACCTCTGGCTCCATTCATCAAAGGATTTTTTTTTTGAGGCCGTCCAATAGGAACTCCTTGGCTGAGGTCAAGGTTGGCCGAGGTAAACAAAAATCTGCACTGTTGTTGATATCAGGCATGCCAAAACTGTCAGTCATGTAGAAGTACCAAGCGACCAGAGTCTTCCCTGTAATAAAGAAAGCAGAAGATGCAAAAGCTTCCCAATGTCCGCCAAATGCCCTAACTTGCCATTCCAGATCTCTGCTAGACAAAGTGGATGAGTTAGAACTTTTACTCCTATCATCCAGGGCTGAAATTGGTTGTGTAATGGAAACATGGGCACATGACAACATTCCAGATAAGTCCCAAAACATAGAGGGTTTTCAGGTGTTCATGTAGGTCAAAAATCCTAGCCTAAATATGAATGGAGGAGGAGTGGCCATATGTGGATGATAGTCTCCAGGTTAAGATACGCACTGACCTTGAACGAGATGAGTTTGAGAGTTTCTGGGTCCAGTTGTGCTCAGAGCGGGTTCCCAGATCAATTCCAACAATCGTTGTTGGAACACTTTACTATCCTCCATGGGCTCAATAAACTGCAACAGCAAGCAATTAACTATCTCATTAACACCATTAACACTGTGAAGCTGAAATCACCTGAAGTAGGTATTGTCTTATGTGGGGATTTCAATCATCTACCTACCAAGGCCCTAACCCTGTCCCTTAACTCCCAGCCCGATCTAAAACAGGTTGTCAAAAATAAGACCCGTGGAGACTCCATGATTGATCTGATCAGCACCCCTACTGTGTTGGGCCCCGCTGGGCTCAAGTGGCCACCAGTGTCTGCAACTCACTCCCACCAGTGTACCTAAACATGGGAAGGAAATGCAATACAGAGTAGGGCTACAGGTTGTTTGAGAGAAAGGAGGCCCTAGCCTGGTGTCTGGCCATCACTGACTGGTCAGCTGTCTACAATGAGGAGAACATGGATGAAAAGTTGTAGATCTTTAACACCAACATACAAATGGCCCTTGATGTACAGTGGGGCAAAAAATTATTTAGTCAGCCACCAATTGTGCAAGTTCTCCCACTTAGAAAGATGAGAGAGGCCTGTCATCATAGGTACACTTCAACTATGACAGACAAAATGAGAAAAAACAATTCAGAAAATCACATTGTAGGATTTTTAATGCATTTATTTGCAAATTATAGTGGAAAATAAGTATTTGGTCACCTACAAACAAGCAAGATTTCTGGCTCTCACAGACCTGTAACTTCTTCTTTAAGAGGCTCCTCTGTCCTCCACTCGTTACCTGTATTAATGGCACCTGTTTGAACTTGTTATCAGTATTAAAGACACCTGTCCACAACCTCAAACAGTCACACTCCAAACTCCACTATGGCCAAGACCAAAGAGCTGTCAAAGGACACCAGAAACAAAATTGTAGACCTGCACCAGGCTGGGAAGACTGAATCTGCAATAGGTAAGCAGCTTGGTTTGAAGAAATCAACTGTGGGAGCAATTATTAGGAAATGGAAGACATACAAGACCACTGATAATCTCCCTCGATCTAGGGCTCCACGCAAGATCTCACCCCGTGGGGTCAAAATGATCACAAGAACGGTGAGCAAAAATCCCAGAACCACACGGGGGGACCTAGTGAATGACCTGCAGAGAGCTGGGACCAAAGTAACAAAGCCTACCATCAGTAACACACTACGCCGCCAGGGACTCAAATCCTGCAGTGCCAGACGTGTCCCCCTGCTTAAGCCAGTACATGTCCAGGCCCGTCTGAAGTTTGCTAGAGAGCATTTGGATGATCCAGAAGAAGATTGGGAGAATGTCATATGGTCAGATGAAACCAAAATATAACTTTTTGGTAAAAACTCAACTCGTCGTGTTTGTAGGACAAAGAATGCTGAGTTGCATCCAAAGAACACCATACCTACTGTGAAGCATGGGGGTGAAAACATCATGCTTTGGGGCTGTTTTTCTGCAAAGGGACCAGGACGACTGATCCGTGTAAAGGAAAGAATGAATGGGGCCATGTATCGTGAGATTTTGAGTGAAAACCTCCTTCCATCAGCAAGGGCATTGAAGATGAAACGAGTCTTTCAGCATGACAATGATCCCAAACACACCGCCTGGGTGTCAAGGTCCTGGAGTGGCCTAGCCAGTCTCCAGATCTCAACCCCATAGAAAATCTTTGGATGGAGTTGAAGGTCTGTGTTGCCCAGCAACAGCCCCAAAACCCCACTGCTCTAGAGGAGATCTGCATGGAGGAATGGGCCAAAATACCAGCAACAGTGTGTGAAAACCTTGTGAAGACTTACAGAAAACGTTTGACCTCTGCCATTGCCAACAAAGGGTAAATAACAAAGTATTGAGATAAACTTTTGTTATTGACCAAATACTTATTTTCCACCATAATTTGCAAATAAATTCATTAAAAATCCTACAATGTGATTTTCTGGATTTCATAGTTGAAGTGTACCTATGATGAAAATTACAGGCCTCTCTCATCTTTTTAAGTGGGAGAACTTGCACAATTGGTGGCTGACTAAATACTTTTTTGCCCCACTGTTTGTATGCCCATTCAAAATAATTTAAAAAAACATCCCGGGACAAGTCATGGATGACGAAACAACTAAAAGTGTCCATCAATAGTTGGGGGGGGGGGAACTGAGAAATAGAAAAAAGCGAGAAACTCTGTTCAAAAGCTTATCCGAAGGGCAATGAAAAACTACTACACTAATTAAATTAAATTCATTCAATTTAAAAAGAACAACCCAAACGAGTGGTGGGACTTCATCAATAAGGAGCTTGGTTGTTAAAAATAATTTAGAGGGATGATACAGAATGACGATGTGGAAAATGACAATGTTGCTTAGGTCTTGAAAAACTTAATTGCTGAAGCATGGACAGGAAATACATCCTTCACTGTTTTTCCTCTTCCTAGGCCTGTTGGGGAATGAGAACTATGCAACATTGGACAAATGAAACAAGCTCTTTCAAGACTCAGTCCTAAGAAAGCATGTGGTCCAGATGGTCACTCAAGGAATTTTCAGAAGTTCTAGCGCCAGTGGTCACTCACTTAGTTAACACCTCCTATCAACTGTGCTCTGTACCTACAGAGTGGAAGACCACTAACATCTGCCCCATTCCTAAGGTCTCCAGTCCTGGACAGAAAAATTATTGGAGACCAATCTCTCTGACATCCTGTCTAGGCAAAGTCCAGGAAATGCTCATTGCCAAGAAGCTCATACCAGTTGAGCTTGAAGAATGCAAAAAAAAACAGCATGCATACTTGCTAAACACAGCACAACAAATGCACTGGTCAGAGCCTCACACACCTGGCTTACAGAGACAGACTCAAAGCAACCCATAATGGTCCTGGTTCTGCTGGCGGACATGTCAAAGGCTTCTGGTCGTGTCGACCATGCTGATCTCCTCCAGCATCTGGCCAGTCTGTGTCTGTGTCCAGGGTTACTCACCTGGTTTCACAGCTGCACAACAGGGAGAACACAGAGGGTGATAGCAAATGGAATGTACAGCTCATGGCCAGAGGTAATATCTGACACTGGCTATGCCAACGACATTGGCCTGTTTTGTGCTTTAAGGCTAGAAAACATTGAAAATGGAAGAGGAGGCTAAGAAACTGGATTTATGGACAACAGAGAACAACATGCTTAATGGGAAGAAGTCTGTCGAATTAAGAATCTGCTTCTCAAAAAATCCTCCCCAACCGGCTCCACTAATACTGGGTGGACAGGCTGTTCCAGTTCTAACATGCACAAAATACCTTGGCTTCCACTTGGACAACCAACTTAGTGGGAACCAACATTGACCATTCAGTGAAAAAGGCTTCAAGGCGTTTCCACTTCCTGACTGTAATGGCAAGAAACGGCTTTCCCGCTGATTACATCTACAGCACTCTGATCCGACCATGCCTGGAGTATGCCAGTGTGTTGAAGGTGGACTGCACAAAGAAGCAGCAAGCTGCACTGGATAGGGTACAGGAAAGGGCAAGCAAGATAATAACAAAAACAGAGACATCCCACTGACCCTTCCACCACTAACATTCACTGATAGAGCAAGCAGAAGATTTGTCACTGACATGCACCAACCTGACCACCGTCTCTACATGATCTCCTACCATAGAGAAGGGTGAGACAGCACTGGCAGAGTCCTCCACAACCAGAGCCAACTGTCCATCACTAATGCAAGGACAAATAGAAAAACATTTTACCACTGCCATCAGACTTTTAAACAACCAAATATACTTTTTAAACTGTAATTGTTTAGGACATTTTTTAAATTAATGTAGTATACAGTGTTTTTTAAGCTTTTGTCTAAATGTATCTGGTGACTGGTAAATGTCAGTCACCTGGTGTTTACCTGTGGCCATGTCTCCCTCTAGTGTTGCCTATGGTAATCAATTTTTTAATTTTTTTATTTAATCTTTATTTAACTAGGCAAGTCAGTTAAGAACAAATTCTTATTTACAATGACGGTCTACCCCAGCCAAACCCTAAAACGGACACCGCTGGGCCAATTGTGTGCCGCCCTATGGGACTCCCAATCGTGGCCGGTTGTGATACAGCCTGGAATCGAGTCTCTACTGACGCCACTTGGGAGCCCATGATGCCATACATTTTGCACTTCCATGTCTCCTAATCATATCCCGTAGTATGCTGTAGTTGCATGAGCAGTTTATGATGATGCTAACTTCTAGTTAGCAATTACATTTTTGTTATGCCTTTTTTGAATGTCCTAACAAAAATTGTATATAGATGGGTAAAAATATATATAAATATTTAATCAATTTTGAAATCAGGCTGAATCACAACAAAATGTGGAATAAGTCAAGTGGTATGAATACTTTCTGAAGGTTCTGTAAATCCATTTTTACATGTTTGAAGATGAAGTATTGTAATTAAGGCTTGAAACATATTCAGAAATGAGTGAATCAGACAGCATTTTGGCACATTCTTACCACAATTGTGTGAATAATTTGTCATCTTTACATATCTGGCACACCTGGATCCTTTGGTTGTATATTCTACATCACTATGAACATTTTAAGATATTATTGGGCATACTACATTTATAATGTCATACTGGTATGATGATGCTGAGAGAAATCCAATAAGATGTCATTGAGCTGTATCTCTCAAACATTTTTAAAACCCTGTTCTAGCTGTGTGTGTGAAATGCAGTGCACAATATAAAGTTACAATCCAAAAACATAGGTGCCCCACTACATGAAATTCTATAGCTAAGCTTCCAACATTTTGATACCAATGGCACAATATGGGCTATTTTTAAACAATAGTTATAGCTGGTGCTTTCTAAGTTGGTTTTTATTATATATCATTTGAAAGTAAGTTAATTTCATGACCTTTCAGAACCACTTGTCAAACAAAGATTAAAACATATCAGGGTTTACTTTTTAAAGCAATTTATACAGGTAATTCTGATATGTACCCTAGAGGTCAAATGTCAAGGTTCTGTTGACCTGAACATTCCAAAAATGTGTCTGATTGATAGCTGTGAATCTAAGCTAAGCTTTCCAAATCTATATGATTAAAGGGTATACGTGAGCAATAACATGTTGTATACTAACATTGTTTGTCATAGGGCAATGCACAGAAAACATCAAATCTTATGTAAATAGGAATCCATGACTATGATGAAATAATCACTAACCTCGAACCACCCATCGACCACCCACCCTCCCCGGTCAAGCCATCAGCCCCTTCTAGGCGGAGTGAAGATGATGATGATGATGAAGAGCAGGACCTGAACAAGACCCTGGGGGTGCAGCTCTTCCAGCAGATTCTCCACCCACCGGCCCGTGGACCCCCAGAGAAACACCGTGCCTACAACGAGGAAGACTTTGAGTGTGAGCCACCAATGTTTACTTGTTAACCTTCATGTCTATTAAATCACTGTTTTATGTACCATAGAAAGGGTATCAGTTACCGTGTACAGCTTGACATCACATTCTGGTTGGAAGTAGTATTGAGTATGGGCCATGCCTGTCCATCAAAAATGTATCTTTCATCAGCTGTTGATGCCCATTAAAAGACAGACAACGCTGCTCAACAAATATCATCTCAATGCAGACAAGGAAGTGTGTCACCAAATGACTACTTGACCAAACACGGTTTATTTCTCCTGTCTGCAGACCACCGCCACTCCTCCCACCACATCCACCACCCGCTGTCCAAACTACCCCCAGAAAGGAGGAAGAAGAAGAGCAAGAAGAAGGAAGCGGGATGGAGGAGAGGATCCGGGCCTGGCGGAGCACCCAACATAGAGGAGGACGAGGAAGAAGATGAGGCAGATGAGTCCTACAGCCAGAACGATGGAGAGGGGGGGCAGACCACCACACCCACACCTGATACTGACACGGACACACACAACGAGGATGTGCAGGTAGAGTTGCAAGCTTATACTGGTTTACATTATATTATAGTGGTTTATAGTATACACTGTATTTGTTATAGTATATTAGTTTTATAGTATACACACATACATATAGTACATACTGTACACACACACTCAGCTACTTTCTTTTTTATTAGGTAGGCCTCTTCCTCATTGACCCCAATCTTTCCTCTCTGTAGTTCTTTGTGTCTGAGGATGACCCTGCCAGTGCCACTCCTGCCCCCACGCACAGCAAGGGTGGCAGTGCCACCCTTACCAGACGCCTCACCATCGTACCTGAGACTGCCCTGGGTACCAACATGCCAGAGGATGCCACGGAGTAAGTGAGAAAGATGTACACAAACACACATACACATAAACACATGCACAGACTGACATAAACCAACACACACCATGGAGACCATGTGCTTGATGTATTTGATCCCATTTCACCTATTCCGCTCCAGCCACTACCAACAGCCCGTCCTCCCCAATTAAGGTGCCACTAACCTCCTGTGACACACACAAACTGATAAAGCAATGTACACACACTTGCAAACACATGCATATAGTTAAGTGTGTGCACAGAGAAACACACAGGCACAGTACTTTATCTGTCTGCCTGCCTGTCCATCCGTCTGTCTAATTACTTGTACGTCATCATCGTTGTCCCAGTGAGCCAGTGGACTCAGTGTTGGCCCCCAACAAAGGGAGGAATGGCCTATCCTCTGGCCCCTCCCGGGAGTCCCACAACCCCTCCACACGGGGCTCCACGCCTCCCTCCTCCTCCGCCTCCTCTTCCTCCTCCAGGACACCGCCCCCTGGCAGCCGCGGATACGACCTGCAGGAGCGCCGGCGCTCGGGCAACATGACGGGCGGGCAGCAGGAGCGCCACCAGCGCCAGGCCACCGACGACAGCGAGGCCCAGATGCTGGGGTCCGCCGACCTGGATGGCATCAAGAGTGAGTTCTAATCAATGAGTCAGTCAGTCAGTCTACCAATCAATCAATAAATATAATTTTCCCGACCTAGAACCCCAAACATCAAGCGGTACCACAGTGGCAAGGAACAACTATCTGGAAGAGGAAAACTTTACAGGAACTATACTCAGAGGAGTATGATTTTTGGAGCATAGAATTACATCATGTAATTTATAGAATGAAATAATTGCATTTCCATGACACGGGGCTGATTCACACTTTAATGTGACATAATAGCAGCATGTCATGACTAAACTGTTTTCAGCATGATTTCATTAACTTCACAGGGGATTCATTTTAGTATTACTATGACATCATTGCAGCAACTTTTTAATGACTTTACAGGAGACTAAATGTATATATTACTGTGACATCATTGCAGCATTATTTCCATGACTTCACAGAGGATGAACTTTGATATAACTGTGACATTGTAGCATTATTTCCATGACTACACAGGAGATACATTTTCATATTACTCTGACTTACGTCACAGCAGCATAATTTCAATGACTTCACAGGGGATTCATTTTGATAATACTATGACATCATTGCAGAATTTCCAGGCCTACACAGGAGATTCATTTTGATATTACCGTGACATCATTGTAGCATTATTTCTAAGTCCCTCTCCTTGTTCGGGCGACATTCGGCGGTCGACGTCACCGGTCTTCTAGCCATCGCCAATCCACCTTTCATTTTCCATTTGTTTTGTCTGGTCTTCCCACACACCTGGTTTCAATTCCATCAATTACATGTTGTGTATTTAACCCTCCGTTCCCCACATGTCCTTGTCCAGTATTGTTTATTGTAAGTGCTTGTGCACGTTATGTCTGGGTTTTTTTGTCCCATTGGATATATTGTTTTTGTTCACGGTGATTTTATTCATTAAACTGCGCCGTTGTAACACAGTCTTTTCTCTCCTGCGCCTGACCTCTCTACCGCCAGTACGCACGCCTTACAGAAGCCCTACAATATTATGTTTTTCTAAGTAGTGAGAATGGTTGTAATCAGAGAATGTTGTTGTTGTAATCAGGGAATGATTTTTGCTGAGAGCCAATGGGGTAACCAAGGTAACCATGGGTTGTTTTCCCCACAGATGGGCAGGGCGGCAACTTTCTATTGTAGTACTGACTGGGACTATACCTTTGCTATTACTTTGACATCATAGCAGCATAATTTCAATGACTTCCCATATGTAAGAATGCAAGAATGATGTCATAGTAAAATCTGAAGTTATATCACACCACTGTGTGGTCATAGAAGTTCTACAGTAGTATGATGTCACAAAAATGCCATGTTAATCTATAGGGTATTTGTCAGTAACTTTCACGGATAACCTATCCAAATGAAATCATCACTAGGAAGAAACAATGAAAGAATGTTGTTCAATAATGACTTGACCAAGACATATTTTTATATCTGCATTGTCCTTACCCTTATGGAAAGCTTTCAAAACCTTGATATTTCGACACAAAAAGCCCATTCTCCACAGTCAATTTGCATTTGTTATCTTAAATCTGATCCTAATACGGAATTTATTGTTCTGTGTACAAGAAAACAAGGCCGTCCATCCCACATGCTCAGTGTGCACCGTTGGAATGTGAACATTTTCAAAGAGCCCATAGCTGCCCACCACCAGAGTTCTTTCCCAGTTTTCCATTGTTTGTTTCATGTTCAGATAAAAGTCTGTGAGCGTGTGTGTGACGTGTGCCCATATGTCATTCTTTGGAAAACAATCATTCATTTTGGAAGCATGGTTTGGTTCTCTGTTTTGAAAGTCAAAACGTTGCAACTGCGCTTTTCTTTGAGTCAGAGGCAATTTCTTTGTGAGTATCCATGACATCATATATAATTACATAATTATTATACTGTTATAACTTATAATAGAATATGCAAGTTTGTCATTCAGATCAACATGTTAAAAATGTATATCAATGGTTTGCTAACCATTATCTTAATGAGATAGCCATGTACTTAGCCTCTACTTGAGCTATGTGAAGTGAGTGAAGAAATGTTGGCTCGTTGATGATGGTGGGGTTAGTCTTGACAAATGTTCATTTGTTTTCTTTGGGCTTTAAAACCTTAGTCTCACAAAGATTCCCTGGGAAGCTTTCCTATTGCTATGCCAATCCTGAAATGTTATTTTCTAGAAAAGTACTCCTGTGGGAATATGAGTGTGTTCTCACCGTACTTGTTAAAACACACTGCAGGTGGCAAAACTAGTTGCAATGACGTTATTCTGAAGTCTTTTGTGACGTCATTTGAATGTAATAGGAGGTATTTTAGACATCATTTCAGCGACCACAAAAATACATATTTAACTGCTTGTAACCCGGTCAGATAACAACCAAAATATGGTGTCTTTCCCAAATGTTTAGATGTCGTCATGAAAAAATATGGCTGTACCCGATCTGATGACTCAACAAGGAGAAAATCAGTTTGGGACAAGAAAGTAACTTTCTCTATATTTTTCTCTTTCCATCTCTCTATCTCTCTGTCCCCATGTTCCTTAGGTCACAGGTTTGAGGATGTGCCTGCGGTGCGCCGTCACCTGGTCAGGAAGAGCAACAAGGGTCAGGTGGTGCACATCAGCAAAGACCACAAGGAGCCTAGTGCCCACTGCTGCAAGTTGGACCGTACCCCACATGAGGTGGGTACCATGGAACAAGAGGGTAATGAGTTTAATGGGCAGTGATTTTGGCCCAATTCCATGTTTTGCTACCACTTCACCGGAATGGTCTATCATAGACTTCCATAACATTGTTGTATGCTATTACATTTCATTTGCCCCCCACTGGTGTAGGCCAGTAGTGTTACTGCTGGTTATAAGTAACAGGCAGTGACGCGAGTAACACATGTCAAGTTGTTTTTATCATGGAGAGTTTGGGTTAAGAAGTCATGTCTCACCTGTACATTAACTCCCTGCTTTGGTACTTAAGTCAGTCAGGGAAAGGTGAGACGTTAAAAATGAACTTAGGAACGCCTTTCACATGCCACAAGAAAAAGAGGAGAGGTGACACGACACAAGGGGCTCTAGGAAGTAAGCGAGGGAGTTAAGTTTGTTGTATTAGGGTAGCCAGGTAAACATAACTCTCGTGTGGGTGTGTGTGAGAGTGAACGTAAATCAATGGACAGACCATTTCACATGAGCTCTCTTGTTGAGCCAGTAACTGTGTGTTAGTGTGTGTAAGGTAAGTCTGCCCTATTAGATTTGTCAGTATCTCTGCTTCTCACTCACCCAGCCAGTGCTTGAGTATCGGTCCTCCTCGCATTCGGACAGAATGCTTCGCTTGGAGTTCGTGGGGCGTATGGCACGGCACCAGAAGGTAGGGTCGTTTTGAACCAGTACAACCTGGTTTTAGCCCGGGTAACTTTGGATTTGCTGTGTTAGCCTTCAGATTGGTTTGGAGTGCAGTTAATTGCCTTCTAACACCACACCTATACAGCATGGTGTGTTTGTAGACACTTGATGCATGCTGGATGCTGCCATAATATCTTCATGCACCTGTTTTAACGTGTTATTGTTGTTCGTGGGAGCTTAGTCTGCTTGATACAACACTTGTTTTTGATGTGGAAACTTTTGGGTTTCTTCTTGGTCTCAGAGTAATAACACTAGAAACACTAATAAGTATGGTCCAATGTTGGAACTCACCTAAAATGTTGGGAAAATCTGTGTGTGACTTTCTAAACCCCCCTGTTCGTCTACAGAAAGACCCCGTGTTCCACCCAAATGTTTGCTGTGTTTTTGTGTGTTGTGTCTGGGGTGTTAAAAATTCTTCTTTTTGTTTTCCTATCTGAAGTTGGATTCGAGATTAGATGGTTTCTAGATTAGATGTTTCAGATCCGTACTACTGTGTACTATAAAGAATAGTGTTGGGCACAAACATTGATAATTCATTTGATATCGATTTGTGCAAGGCATATTGTGATATCGGTTTATCATTCCTGTTAAGCTACTGTATTATGTAAAAAGGAGTACTGAGAAACCATCTCACAGACCTTCGCACAGGCTCTCAACTTGGTATGCGCGATTGCCTGCTGATGGGCCATCAAGGGCTTCACATTGTTTTCAAACTGGTTGGGATATGTTAAAAGACTTCCAAAACATTCACACCTGGCCCAATGGACAATCAGGAAGCAGTTGTCTGGATTTCACAGAGTTGCAAAATATATATATATATATATATATATATATATATATATATATATATATATATATATATATATATGTATATATGTATATATATATATATATATATAATCTCCCAGGTGTTTGTGGAGCTGAACGAGTTGGTGATGGATAAGAACCAGGAGTTGCAGTGGCGGGAGACGGCCCGCTGGATCAAATTTGAGGAGGACGTGGAGGAGGAGACGGACCGCTGGGGCAAACCCCACGTTGCCTCACTCTCCTTCCGTAGTCTTCTGGAGCTCCGCAAGACCATCTCCCACGGTGAGAGAAAGAGGGGAAAGTGAGGAAAGAAAGGAGGGGAAGGTAGGGACTAGGTGGGAATAAAGAGGGCGAGGGGGAGAAGGAGTTGGGAAAGGAGAGGGTGAAAGAGGGAAGGGAGTGGGTGAGTTAGGAAAAGAGAAAAAGGAGTGATGAAGAGAGAGGGTAGGAAGAGATTGGGGAGGAGGGGAAGAAAAAGGAGGAATAAATACAAATCGAGGGATGAGAAAAGCAAGAGAATGAAGTAGCGTTTGTGGCATTAAAGGGGCACTTTGGGGGGTGTTTTTTAGGTGCGGTGCTGCTGGACCTGAACCAGCACACCTTGCCTGGCATTGCCCATCAGGTGGTGGAGCAGATGATAATCTCTGACCAGATCAAAGTGGAGGACCGGGCCAATGTCCTCAGAGCCCTACTACTCAAACACAGGTATCTCTTTTTGTCTTGCTGTATGTAATCCTTTATCTACCCTGCTACCTACGGTATTCACAGTATTTATATACGTCATTGGTACTTCTACACAAACTCAGTTCAGGCGTTCCCTCTCTCCTTTGCAGTCACCCGAGCGACGAGAAAGAGCACAGCTCTTTCACGCAGAACATCTCTGCCGCCAGCCTGGCCTCCCTGATGGTGAACCACCACAGCAGCAGCAACCACATAGGCCAAGCCGAGCCCTCTGTCATTGACCCCGTCGTAGGTGGAGGAGAGGCCGCCTGCATCCTTCCAGACACCCGCATTGACATGGAGAAGAGCGAGGTCTTCACTTGAAAGTGTGGCTGTGTTTTTGGGAGTGTGTGGGTTGAGTTTGTCTGTGTGTGCAGGATGTTTGTGATTCTGAGCGTTTTTGTGAACTCTGTTTGTGTAGTAGTGTGTTGTGTGAGTTGTGTTTCTGGGTGGGTGTACGCATTCATCTTTATCCACTTGTCTAGGTGATTGTTTATGGGTTTTTTTTGTCTGAGTGTGTGTGGGTTTTTGGTGTCTAAACTACGTTTTCGTCTACAGAAAGACAATCCTCACAAATTGGGCATGCACAGGTCCAAGTCCAAACATGAGCTCAAGTTGCTGGAGAAGATTCCGGAAAATGCAGAGGCCACCGTCGTCCTCGTAGGTATGCCTTACTATTCAAATCAAATCAAATGTTATTTGTCACATGCTTCGTAGACAACAGGGATAGACAGTGAAATGCTTACTTACAGGCCCTTCCCAACAATGCAGAGAGAAAGAAAATAGAGAAACAATAGAAAAGTAAAACACTTAATAATACAATTAATAATAAATGCACAATGACTAACAGTGAATAACCTGGCTACAGAAAAAAGTGTAAAAAAAGAAAGGGGGTCAATGCAGATAGTCTGGGTAGCTATTTGGTTAACTAGTTAACTTACTATTTAGCAATCTTATGGCTCGTGGGTAGAAGCTGTTCAGACTTGATGCTTCCCGTGCGGTAGCAGAGAGATCAGTCTATGTCTTGGGTTGCTGGAGTCTTTGAAAAAGTATCTGACACCGCCTGGTATAAAGGTCCTGGATGGCAGGGAGTTTGGCCCCAGTAATGTGCTGGGCTGTACGCACATCCGCCTTGCGGTCGGATGCCAAGCTGTTGCCATACCAAGTGGTGATGCAGTCAGTCAAGATGCTCTCGATAGTGCAGCTGTAGATCTTTTTGAGGATCTGAGGGCCCATGCCAAATCTTTTGCGGCTCCTGAGAGGGAAGAGGCATTGTCGTGCCCTCTTCACGACTGTGTTGGTGAGTGTGGACCATGATACATCCTTAGTGATGTGGACACCAAGGAACTTGAACTTGAACTCTCGACCCGCTCCACTACAGCCCTGTTGATGTGAATGGGGGCGCGCTCGACCCTCCGTTTCCTATAGTCTACGAGGGAGAGGTTGTTGTTCTGGTACTACACTGCTAGGTCTCTGACCTCATCCCTCATGGGATGCTGTCTAATCGTCATCGGTGATCAGGCCTAACAAACTGTCGTGGGTGAACAGGGTGTACAGGAGGGGACTAAGCATGCACCCCTGAGGGGCCCCCGTGTTGAGGGTCAGCTTGGCGGATGCATTGTTGCCTACCCTCCCCACCTGGGGGCGGCCTGTCAGGAAGTCCAGGATCCAGTTGCAGAGGTTTCCTTGAAACATGTAGGTATTACAGACTGGGTCAGGGAGAGGTTGAAAATGTCAGTGAAGATGCTTGCCAGCTGGTCAGCGCATGCTCTGAGTACGTGTCCTGGTAATCAGTCTGCAGCCTTGTGAATGTTAACCTGTTTAAAGGCCGTACTCACATCGGCTACGGAGAGCGTGATCATACATTCGTCCGGAACAGCTGGTGCTCTCTTGCATGTTTCAGTGTTGCTTGTCTCGAATCATTAAAGTTCAATTACATTTAATAACTGTCTCTCGCAGGCACCGTGGCCTTCCTGGAGCAGCCATCCATGGCTTTTGTGCGTCTGCAGGAAGCCGTGCTGCTGGAGTCTGTGCTGGAGGTGCCCGTCCCTGTACGTTTCCTCTTCCTTCTAATGGGCCCGCCCATCGCCAACATCGACTACCACCAGATCGGCCGCTCCATCTCCACACTTATGTCTGACAAGGCGAGTTAACCGTTGGGTAACCCATACTGCCCTGTGTGGCTCAGTTGGTAAGAGCGTGGCACTAGCAACACAAAGATTGTGGCTTCAACTCTCACAGGGATCACATACAGAAAATGTATGCACTCACTGTCCTGTAAATCACTTTGAATAACTCTGATAAGTGGCATATATTATTGTTATTATTTTACCGCAGCACTTCCACGAGGCGGCGTACATGGCGGACGAGCGGCAGGATCTGCTGAACGCCATCAACAGCTTTCTGGACTGTAGCATTGTGCTGCCGCCGTCTGAGGTGGGCGGCGAGGAGCTGCTTCGCTCGGTGGCCCGCTTCCAGAGAGAGATGCTCCACAAGAGAGAGGAGCAGCAGGGCAAGAAGCTCAAGGTCAAAGAGCCCAAGAGCCCAAAGGATAAAGGTAATAGAGACAGGTATACACTGATACACTCAGATATGCACAGACATATACTATAGAGAGGAACCGAAGGGCAAACTACTGGCCAAAAAACCCAAAGGTCCTATGGACAAGGGTGACAAAGACATGTACTGGAGGAAGGAGCTTAAGGGATACCTGACCAGCAAATAACCCCCTCCCTCCCTCCCTCAGCTCTGCAGGCACCCTTCAAACCTGGGGATGACCCTCTGCGCCGGTCGGGCCACCTGTTTGGGGGGCTGATCAGTGACGCTGCACGGCGCTACCCCAAATATGCCAGTGACTTCCGTGATGCACTCAACCCCCAGTGCATGGCTGCCATCATCTTCATCTACTTCGCTGCTCTGTCGCCCGCTGTCACCTTTGGAGGACTGCTGGGTCAGTCACTCAGAGCCCCATTGGGGGAGGGAAGAAAGGAGGGGGGAGGGAAAGAAGAGGGACAATTACTAAATAGAAATTAAGCTTAAAAGAGGGATAGTCTATAGTTGGCTTTATCATTTTGAGTTGGTATTCACTTTCTCCATCCCTTCCTCTCTTCTTCTTCTTCTAGGTGAGAAAACAGGGGGGTTGATTGGCGTGTCGGAGCTGATCATCGCCACGGCGATGCAGGGGGTCATCTTTTCCCTCCTGGGGGCACAGCCTCTGCTGGTGGTGGGCTTCTCTGGACCCCTCCTGGTTTTTGAGGAGGCCTTCTACTCAGTGAGCAACTAACCCAATTCTTCCATTCTGTTACTCCCCCTTAGCATTTACAAGTAATAAACTGGTTGCAGAATTACTGGATTCCCAGTTGAAGGATTTCCTGCTTATTCCTTCCTAATTCCAGAAATCTTTTAAATGAAAAAAACTATGAACTTTCGGAAAGTTTCAGTTATTTTGCAACCCTAGCTGGTGTAACCCCCTGAAATGGACAAAAATGAATGGGAAGTCATTGGCACTGGACAAACCATATACACGGTGTCCAATACCACTCAATTCGGCGTCGTTTCGTTCAAAGTTGATTGCAAATGCCATATGGCAAATGCCAGGTGTAACACTTTAAAAATCCAACAGGTGGTGAGCGCGCTCCACCGTGGTTTTTCATATTGCAAATGCAACACAAGTCAACATCCAAAAGCTAAATTTTGAAAAAGTGAACATTTTCAATTACACATGTGTAAGAACTGCATGAATCATAATTTTTTTAATTTTAATTTTGCTTGCGCATAAGGCATATGTTTTGTCCATTTGCAATATGATTTCATAGGAAGTCAAAAGTCAAATATAGCAGAAATTTTGAAAAAACTTCACACACCCTTAAAAAAGTGCTTTCTGGACTGTTTTTCGAAATTCTTTAGAATGTTGTGTCAATTACACACATATAATAACTGTATCAACATACTTTAGTCATATTTTATTTTCATCATTTAAAAAAACTATTTTTTTTACTTGTGCATGAGGTATATGTTTTGTCCATTTGCAATATGATTTCATAGGAAGTCAAATGTCGAAAATGTGAACTGCTTTTCAAAAACGTATCACCCCCATAAAAATTGCTTTCTGGACTGTTTTTCGAAATTCTTTCGATTTTTTTGTCAATTAATCATGTGTAAGAACTGTATGAATATACTTTTGTAAAACTTTATTATCATAATTTTATTTTCTTTTTTACTTGTACATAAGGAATATGTTTTGTCCATTTGCAATATGATTTCATAGGAAGTCAAAAGTCAAAGTCAAAATACACTTTATTTTTGGCCAAATGCCATAAGAAATGTCCAAATGCAATATGAAAGATTTGAAAATGCCAAATCAGGATGTTATGTCCATTTGCCATTTACCATCACGAATTTGACATGCTCAAAAATCCTGCAGAAATGCAAAATTGACTGGCCTGATGAGCTCGGGATGGCCGGGCAGTGATAGTTGTTCCTTTCCATCACTCGTTGTGTTGATTTCATCATGTCCAGTTGGTGATGTTATTTTCACTATAGAATCATATTGCAAATGCACGTGCAGACAGTGTATGTCTCTACGCACCCCAATGTGCCCCTCCTTCCAAGTTGTGTGTGTGTGTGTGTGTGATTTAGTTTTCTTTTAAATTTTATGGGAGAAATTACTAATTTACAGTTCATGGGGGTTGCCTAATCACACATATAAAGTTTTGGAAAGATCTGACTTTTTTAACCCTTCGAAACAGCCCGAGACACCAATTATGGCACTTCCTGGTTGGTACAGGAAGCTATAGGTAAACACATATCCTCATTGGGGTATGCCTTTACAGAATCCTGAACTTTAAGTGTTTATGTTAAGAATTGACCGATTTACACAGGGTTGAATGCACTATTTATCACAAACTGCTGGTTGGGTATGGAAAAACATGTTTAGGGTGATTTTAACCACTTCCGGTTGCTTCAGGAAGCTTAGAATCGACACAGGTAGACCTCATAGTGTCCTGATGGACTGTCATCGAAGACAGGTTCATAAGGCATTCATAACCCACATAGGCTTCAGGTTGACTTTAGAGGAGCAGGCAATGTATTCCTATGGGGAGAGATGTCATTTTAATCTGTGAGATCAAAAAAACCTGTTTTACTGTTAAGGGTTAATGCCACACGGTCAAGGTTAGGCTTGCACAGATTGGGAGGACCTCAGGATCGTACCTGAGGTCGAATTGTGCTTCTCACCCTAACGGTTCTCTCACTGTCACCCAAAAGCAAATGACATTTAGGGCCTACTTTTTTTCACGGTCGCTGCACTCAGAGCGAGCTACGGTCAAGCGGGGCATCTCGTTGAACTCGGCACGGCCTAGAGAATATGGAAATCCCATTGCAGGCTCTGTGTGTCTTTAAGCACCGCACTTTGTCACTCCATCCTTGCTGTGTGTGTGTGTGTGTTTGAGAGAGCTTTTCTTTGACATCTGTTGGGAGAAATGACTGACTTACAGTTCATGGGGGTTGCCTAATCACACATATGAAGTTTTGAAAAGATCTGACCTTTTTAACCCTTGGAAACAGCACCTATGACACCATTTTAAGGCACTTCCGGTTTACACAGGAAGCTGAAAGTGAACACATATCCTCCTTGGGGTAGGCAATTACAGAATCCTGAGTTTTAAGTCTTTACGTTTAGACCTGAGTTATTTACGGAGGGTTTAGTGAGTGTGTGTTATTTCAGAAAATCACAGAATCTCGCAGAGCTCCGCAGCACACTTTAAAAGGATTCGTATGAACACCCTGCAACTGGATCTGTAGCTGTTTTTAAAAAAAAAAACTATTTTTGAACATCACCAATTTGACATTGTACGATTTCTCTTAAACGACGATAGATAAATGGCAGGTTCTTTTTTTTATTGACACCGGAGGCTCCTTGACTTTGACGTGAAGCGGAAAAATTATTGCTCTATTTTCATTTTGGACCTTTAATCCCAGAAAAATGGCCATAACTCATAAACCGTTGAGGCCTAGACGCCATCTTGTTCGGGGCCAACTGCCCATTATGCCAAACCTACGCTCACCAAGTTTTGTCTTCGAAGTCTTTTCCGTTTTGGAAATAAGGCCACGTTGTGATTCGTGATGTTTTGTACATTTGCAATATGATTCCATTCGCCCTCTTGTGGGATTTATTGGGACAGCGGAAAAATGACCAAAATTTTATTATTTTATAAAAACGGAAACCGAATGTACGAGAGAGTTCGTTTGATGACTTCCCGGTAGATCCGGCCCTGCCGCACGGCCCGACGCTGTCCGCGAATTTTACAAACGTTTTCGGACGTCTGGTAAGGGACCGTACATTTGCAATATGGACTTTCTCAGTAACCATATGGCGAATGTCAAAATGTTCCCTTAAGGTATTCAAGGAATATGGTTGCAATGTGTGCATGATAATGTCACTTTCTTGAACATAATCCAAAGTTGCCTCGTGGTTCTGTATTGCAGTTCTGCAATGCCAACCATATAGAGTACTTGACGGGCCGGGTGTGGATTGGCTTCTGGCTGGTGCTCATAGTGGTCATAATAGTGGCCTTTGAAGGTAGCTTCCTGGTCCGCTTCGTCACGCGCTTCACCCAGGAGATCTTCTCCTTCCTCATCTCCCTCATCTTCATCTACGAGACCTTCTCGAAACTGGGCAAGGTGAGGTTTAGAGGAGGAGCGCCCTTTAACACTGGGCTGGAGCTGATTGGGCTTGCTTGTCCACTGGCCTACAAGTTCATAGCTTTTATTGCTAGCATACCGCTGCATGCATTATGACTCTGTCAAGAGTGTTTGAAACGGAAGTCATCTATCGCACACCTGACACAGATGAAATGGTGCAGGAATGTATGAGACTCATGAGAAAACTGTGTGTCTGTCTGTGCCTGTCTGACTAAAAACCCACCAAGATCTTTCAAGAGCATCCTCTCCAACGCTGTTACCTGGTCAACGACACATGGACATCCTCATCATGCAACAACACTGTGGTTGGCGTGCCTGGCAAGGTGGTGGGGGAGCCCAACACAGCCCTCCTGACGTTGGTGCTAATGTCCGGAACGTTCTTCATTGCGTTTTACCTGCGCAAGTTCAAGAACAGTTCCTTTTTCCCAGGCAAGGTAAGTACATTAAGCCTGGGCTGCCTGACCAGAGCCATACAGTATTGGCTCTTAAAAAATACTTATTCAAAATGCATTAAAGGTGCACTATGCAGACATTGCTATGCCATTTCCTGATTGATAAAATTCAATAGTTCACCTAATTTCAGTTTGTGACAAAATAAGCAAGTATAGTGTAGAGAACCATTGTACCATCTAAACTGTTGTGAAATATATATTCCATAACCAAAATAAATGGTATTTTCAAGTGTTTGAAGTTGGTGTACAAAACTGAAAGTAAAAGATGCAGAAACTAAATTTAAGACTGGGAAGCATAGAAATAGTGAACACAGAACAGATGTACCGCTTCTTATACTTGCTTTTGATAACAGTGGCCGTTCTATGACTCTCATTTCTATGTTTTTTTTTTGTTGGGTCGTCCAAAAAGTGACATATTGCAGCTTTAATGCATGTGGCAGTAAGCATCCGTTTTATATTAAATCTGACTTGTGCATGTTCTTTGTCTCAGCTCCGTAGGATGATTGGAGACTTCGGGGTTCCCATCGCGATTCTCATCATGGTGTTGGTGGACTACAGCATAAAAGACACCTACACCCAAGTGAGATATAGGTCAAGATCAAATGTCAAGAGAGCAATCAGAAGTGAGAATAGCCCAGGCTAACCTTTTCCCTTTGACCACTCCACCCTATTCAGAAGCTAAGCGTGCCCACAGGCTTCTCGGTGACCAGTCCTGAAAAGCGGCAGTGGCTGATCCCCCCGCTGGGCTCGGACGGACAGTTCCCTGTCTGGATGATGGCCACCAGCATCTTACCTGCCCTGCTCGTCTTCATCCTCATCTTCATGGAGACACAGATCACCACGTAAGCCGGGTGTACACAAGGCTATGATTTAGCTTTCCGAGATAAGTTTTTGAAATCGGAGACAAAATCCCCATGTCGTTGCTAACACAGGGCGCGCGGCTCTCACCAGTGCTCGTTTAATATGAACGGGTCAGAGAAGAAATCTGAGGGCTACTGATCTCGTCTTTGAGCAGTCCCAAACGTCCCAATATTTTCAAACATGTTTGATTTTATCAGCAAAAAATCTGCAATGCTCTCGTAGTGTGAGATGTGCATATCATAGAGTAATAAAACCCGTTACCTCTGCACCTCCATCTTACATATCATAGAGTAATACAACCCGTTACCTCTGCATCCCCATCTCACATATTATAGAGTAATACAACCCGTTACCTCTGCACCCCCATCTTACATATTATAGAGTAATACAACCCGTTACCTCCATCTTACATATCATGGAGTAATACAAGTAATCTCTCTCTCTCCCTACCCCCTCACTCTTTCTCTCCTTCACTCAATCCCTCTCCCTCCACATTCCTCTCTTTTTATACACTCTTTCTCTCTTTGGTCTATCTCCTTCCATCAGGCTGATAGTCAGTAAGAAGGAACGGATGCTGTTGAAGGGCTCCGGCTTCCACCTGGACCTGCTCATCATCGTGGCCATAGGTGGGGTTTCGGCCCTGTTCGGTCTGCCCTGGTTGGCCGCCGCCACCGTGCGTTCTGTTACTCACGCAAACGCCCTTACCGTCATGAGCAAGGCGGTGGCCCCCGGCGACAAGCCCCGTATCCATGAAGTGAAAGAGCAGAGGGTGACGGGCTTCCTCGTAGCTCTGTTTGTCGGTAGGCATGACCCCTCTAACTTAGTGCCAAGGACTAAATCGAGAGTAGGGTCGCAAAATTCCAGAAACTTTCCCAAATTGCACAGGTTTTCCAAAAATCACATTTTCACATGTGAAATAGCTGTTTTCACATGTTGAGTTAAGATTTCACATGAAACCATATTTTCACGTGAGTAGAATAACATGTTTTCAATCACACTCCACGTGAAAATGGCACTTGGACAGGTGGAATTGCAAATTCCCATGTGTGGTTGAAATAATGTTCCCCCACATGTGAAAAGATGGTGTTAACATGTTGCAGTAGCAATGTTTCCACCATTGGAATTAGGGTGACCACATCTAAAAAGGTCAAATGCGGGACAAGGGAAAGATTTTGCAGGACATTTGAGGAACAGTGGACAGAATACATTTCTTGGGGGTAGATTAATGGATCACGTTCAAATTGCCCCGTATTGGCTCTGCTCATGCCGGCTCTGAGTCTGTGAGTATCCATAGTAATGGCTCTGCTTTGGCTGCTCTGCTCAATGAAGAGACATGAGACAGCAATTAGCTGTTAGCAACATTTCGTCAATCTAAACTCCGACAAAATTCAAGAGCATTGTTATTTTCTGTGAAATAATCTCTCCTGTTTTAAATTTGGCAAGGTTAAATCACTGTTGTGACACCTTGCAATGATCTTTGTCAGATATGACTGCGGCGCAGCAGAGCACGAGCAAATGGAAAAAACACATCCTATCTGGCCCCAACCCAATTAATAATGTCTGGGTCCTTCAGACGGGTTGCGTAGTAGAGCTTTACAAGGAAGTGGCCCTAGCGACAAGCCCCGTATCCAGGAATTGAAAGAGCAGAGGGTGACGTGCTTCGTTATTGCTCTGATTGTCAGTAGGCTTGACCCATCTAACTTAGGGCCAAGGCCTAACTTGAGAGTAGGTTCGCAAAATTCCGGAAACTTTCCCAAAATGCACAGGTTTTGCAAAAATCCTGGTTGGAGGATCTCCCTGGAATTAGGAGGGAATAAGCAGGGAGAGGATCCTCCAACTGTGAATCTTACAACCAGGATTTCTGGAACACCTGGGAAGTTTGGGAACGGTTCTGGAGTTTTACAACCTTACTCCCCCTACAAAAAAACACATGTCAAATTTGCAGTTTCATATGTGAAATATCTGTTTTCACATTTACTGAATTTAGAGTTCACATGTTAACACCACCTTTTTACATGTGAAGAGAATAACATGTTATCACCTCACATGTGAATTAGTTTCACATGTGAAATTTCACATGTTAAAAACATTCACGTGATAATCGGAAATGCACTTTCACAAATGTAAAAAAAAAACTTTGTGTGAATATCTGACTTTCACATGTGGAATTGCATTTTCACATGTGAAAAAAAATCACGTGTGAAAATCTAATTTGAGGTTTCACATGTAAGAATCCTCCACATGTGAAAATCTCATGTGGGGTTGAAATAATGAAATTCTTCTCACATGTGAAAAGATGGTGTTAGTGTGTTGCAGTAGCAATGTTTCCACCGTTGGAATTAGGGTGACCACATCTGGGGGAAAAACTAATGCGGGACAAGGGAATGATTTTGCGGGACATTCGAGGAACAGTGGACAGAACCTTATTTTGGGGGACAGGTTAATGGAGCACATTCAAATGGCGACAAAGTTCTGCACTGTTTGTAAGTAAGCATTTCACAGTAAAGTCTACACTTGTTGTATTCGGCGCATGTGACAAATAAAGTTTGATTTGATAGTTCTCCTGTATGAAGGCAACTGCCTGTTAAACAGGTAATATTTATTTGCTACATCCATTTTTGGATTTATAAATTCATTATATGTACCCATTTATTCTTGAAGAATATAACGTATAAATGCCTCATGAGCTTAGTTCAACTGTTCTGTAACCCATTAGAACCCAAAATATAAGCTTGATTTAAGCCAAAGTAAATGTAAACAAACACGTGTATATAGCCTTAAAACATGGTTAAAAATGTAATTTTTATATAATGGATGGTCAGTCCTTGTATCCATAGCATCGTCAATGGATTAGTGTGTTTGCATTTCTCCAGCCCCATCCCTCATCTTTTTATCGAATCTGGCGGGGACAGTGGCGATTTTATCATGTAAATCTTGGTGGGGAAAACAAAACAAAAACATGTAGATGCACGCCAGCAGAGCCACTACACAACACTAAACAATACATGAATTGCACTATAACGGTGAAAAACAGTGTCCACAAACTGTTGGAGCCTACATAAAGCTGTCCCAACAGCAGAGCTTTCTTTTTAGCACTATGGAGTGAATCCTTACCACAGCTACACCTGGCTATCAGCAGTCTTAATTCAGCCTCATTTATTGGCTTTTCAACAAACATAGCTGACAATTAAGATGTACAAACTACGACACTGTCATGACGTGGCCCTTTCTGGGTGTAGATCGTGGCTTCTCCCCCCCCCCCCCCCTCACTCTCTCTCCTAAACCAGGTTTAGCACCTCAGGTCATAAATGCAGGGTAGAACCTACCATGCAGTATTCAGAGAGAGAGCGAGAACGAAGGACTTCACTTCGCCAAACTCCTAAATCCCCAAAATGGGAGAATGAAACATTCGTTCTAGTTTTGAGAATGTGGGAATGATCCTTGTACACTTACGGGATAGTTATGTTGAGTGTGTTTCATTTGGTGATCTCATGAAGGACAGGAAACACACAATGCCTTCTCTTAAAGTGTACATTTCCCAGCTGTCAGGTTTGCATCTAAATATTGTGAAACGTATGTGTTTAAACATGAAACTATTTATTAAAAGATGTAATTAAGAACTAGTCCGTGGCCACACCCTCGTGAGCCCAGTCATTAGGCGTCATGGAACCGTCCCTTTTCTACTGAAACGTATAAAACCCACCCCTGATGAAATTCACACCAGACCACGCAAACCCCGGTGTAAGCTAAAGTTGCAAATGATTGAATTTCTAAGACCGAAACATGCGGGGTGATGCTGGTATGTGAAGTGGTTTAAACTACAACTCTACCAAAAGACAAGACTATACCACGTGGAGCATTGGCTACACGGCTGGAAATGGTTCAACTCGATTCCTACAGAACAAGGGTGAATCTTAGACACAATTACTAGTCTGCAGCTATAAATTACGTAAACCTAGGACGAGAATACAGACAACCACCGAAGCATCTATTCTATTCTACTCTGAAGTATCCATTCTAACCACCTACAGGACGGTCGAGGATTCCAACAGAGAACAACGACATACGGGCGGCGTAAATATACAGTTGAAGTCGGAAGTTTACATACACTTAAGTTGGAGTCATTAACACTCGTTTTTCAACCACTTCACAAATTTCTTGTTAACAAACTATAGTTTTGGCAAGTCGGTTAGGACATCTACAATGTGCATGACACAAGTAATTTTTCCAACAATTGTTTACAGACAGATTATTTCACTTAACTCACTGTATCACAATTCCAGTGGGTCAGAAGTTTACATACACTAAGTTGACTGTGCCTTTAAACAGCTTGGAAAATTCCAGAAAATTATGTCATGGCTTTAGAAGCTTCTGATAGGCGATTTGACATAATTTGAGTCAATTGGAGGTATACCTGTGGATGTATTTCAAGGCCTACCTTCAAACTCAGTGCCTCTTTGCTTGACATCATGGGAAAATCTAAAGAAATCAGAAAAAAATTGTAGACCTCCACAAGTCTGGTTCATCCTTGGGAGCAATTTTAAAACGCCTGAAGGTACCACGTTCATCTGTACAAACAATAGTACGCAAGTATAAACACCATAGGACCACACAGCCATCATACCGCTCAGGAAGGAGACGTGTTCTGTCTCCTAGAGATGAATGTACTTTGGTGCGAATCCAGTTCAAATCCATCCCAGAACAACAAGGACCCTGTGAAGATGCTGGAGGAAACGAAGTACAAAAGTATCTATATCCACAGGAAAACGAGTCCTATATCGACTTAACCTGAAAGGCCGCTCAGCAAGGAAGAAGCCACTGCTCCAAAACCGCTGTATAAAAACCAGACTACGGTTTGCAACTGCACATGGGGACAAAGATCGTACTTTTTGGAGAAATGCTCCTCTGGTCTGATGAAACTGAAATAGAACTGTCTGGCCATAATGACCATCGTAATGTTTGGAGGAAAAAGGGGGAGGATTGCAAGCCGAAGAACACCATCCCAACCGTGAAGCATGGGGGTGGTAGCATCATGCTGAAGGAGGGACTGGTGCACTTCACAAAATAGATGGCATCATGAGGGATGAAAATGATGTGGTTAAATGGAAGCAACATCTCAAGACATCAGTCAGGAAGTTGAAGCATGGTTGCAAATGGGTCTCCCAAATGGACAATGCATAGCATACTTCCAAACTTGTGGCAAAGTGGCTTAAGGACAACGAAGTCAAGGTATTGGAGTGGCCATCACCAAGCCCTGACCTCAATCCTATAGAAGATTTGTGGTCAGAACTGAAAAAGCATGTGCGAGCAAGGAGGCCTACACACCTGACTCAGTTACACCAGCTCTGTCAGGAGGAATGGGCCAAAATTCACCTAACATATTTTGGGAAGCTTGTGGAAGGCTCCAGAAAAGTTTGAGCCAAGTTAAACAATTTAATGGCAATGCTACCAAATACTAATTGAGTGTATGTAAACTTCTGACCCACTGGGAATGTGATGAAAGAAATAAAAGCTGAAATAAATAATTCTCTCTACTATTATTCTGACATTTCATACTCTTAAAATGAAGTGGTGATCCTAACTGACCTAAAATGGGGCATTTCTATTAGGATTAAATGTCAGGAAGTGGGAAAAACTGAGTTTAAATGTATTTGGCTATGGTGTATGTAAACTTCCGACTTCAACTGTGTATACATTGCAATTATTCTCGAATGAGCGGCCGTTCATGTACAAACGATTAGCATTTAAATTAATATAATTATAGACTGTGTGTAATGAATCCATTTGTCTTTCCCAGTCTTTCTCAGTCCCACGCCCTTCCCTTTGTCTACCAAGCCGTCATATCGGCTTAGCCCACTAGGCACTTTTCTACCATTGTTGGTAACCAATATCTTCTGTTTGTTTGTGATGTTTTTCTGTGATTATTTAGTTATATAGTAAATAATGAATTATGCCAGTTTGTATATTCCTGATTCATAAATTATGCTAGGGTTCATGCAGATAACCAAGAATTTTACGACGTTCAGGTGAGACTGATAGAAGGTATAGAATAATTAATGATAGACTGCTATTGATATAAAATATCTTCAGATTTTAAAGAATGGATTCGGGCGATAACCACTCTATATAAACTAATGCTTCCGTGGTGCTCCGGATTCCTAATGAGTTAGTTATTGCCTGATTTATTTAATCAAATAATTAAACGTTAGGTAACCGATTAGAAAATTGCATGTCATCTCATTTAATCATACTAGAGACACGACAGCATAAAGGAACGATGAGCGGATAAGAGGCTATCCATAATTTAGATTAAGATGTTAATTAGCGAGCTAAGACAGACACAGTCAATATAACTATTTGTTCAACACTTTTGAAATGTACAGCGACAGAATTCAGAACATGGGGGTTCTTACATTATTCTCCCTGTACACCAAGTCAGTACTGTAGGATAAATAAAGGGGGCATATAAGCAGACAATGAAAGCTCTTACAATATTTGATGATGACATTTTCTAAAACAGGTGTCATGGAAATTCTACACAGGGACACTCAAAGTCAATCTTAAATGAATCATCCTTTATTATCAGTGAGCTGGAGAGGTTCCAACCAACTCAATGCACCAAGTATACATGTCGATCAGGACCTTCACCCGGGGCAGTCCCGTTAGTTCTCTTATATATAGACAAGTTATATTTGAATGATTTAGCTTATTCATCATTAATTCATCATTAACGTTTGCTTTATTCATGTGACCGACCAATACTGGGTCATGCATATGACAGACCAATACCTCATCTCTTCTTCTCTATAAGCTGAGACCTTGAAACTGAAATATCCCTTTCTCAAAACAAGGTTATGCGCATAGTGTCAAATTGTAGATACTGATATGGAGGACTTGTTCAATCAGTCACTTGCATGAACACAGAAATTGGTTATTAGAAAAGCACCAACATAACATTTTCCATCACACAGGCTATAGGCTACATGTGTACCACCAAGTCAGAATAGTAGGCTAAGTTATGAGGGGGAAAGGGACCAAATTGTTGGGGTGAGGCACATGGGCTACTAACAGCTTGCTACACAACATACACTTAGCATTACTTTCTTATCTACAGTATACATATCTCCCTAGCATATTACATAATGTATGCAGCAGCATACATTTTTGGACTCACCTTGCTGTTCTGTGCTCACTTGAACAGGAAAATGACATGGCGGTCCTTCTTGTTGGCAAATTTTGTCATCAAAGTCTGGCATTCTCTGGATTGATGGTGCTTTCAAGACAACTGGGAATTCTGAAAAAACAAGGTTGAATCATGACGTCAGTGATCTTCAGGTCAGAGCTCTAGAAAGAGGCCAGAGTTCCCGACTTGGAATTCCGAGTTGGATGACCGTTCAAAATGTGTTTTCCCGGTCGAAGCTCGTTTTTCTCAGAGTGCCCACTTGTCTTGAACTCACTGAAGTCTGAGATTCCCTAGTTCCGAGTTTCCAGTTGATTTGAACGTGGCAGAAGTCATGCTGGATTGACAACATGGTCAATGTATTCAACCTTTCAGGCCCATGGTGTTGCATGTGAATGTTTATCCTTTTTAAGCTTGGAAAAGAGACCCTTAAGGATAGTAAAGAGACAACACTGGGTTTACTGTGATGACAATTACTTTATCAAATCAATTAACTATGTTTAATTATTACGATGATTAAATTAATCCTGTAACAATGAACTCATTAGCAATCTTGGGCACCATAGAGAAAAATTTGATTTAACGAATTACCGTTTTCCGAATGAACTCTTAAAGATATAAATATTTCAGTCATCGATCAGTCATTAATGAATTTACCTTCAGTCTCATTCTGAATGTTGCAAAATCCTTGGATATCTGCACAAACCCTAAAATAAATGATGAATCAGCGATATACAAATTGGCTCAATTATTTATTTACTAACTCAAATCAAAATCAAATCAAATTTATTTGTCACATACACATGGTTAGCAGATGTTAATGCGAGTGTTGGGAAATGCTTGTGCTTCTAGTTCCGACAATGCAGTAATAACCAACGAGTAATCTAACCTAACAATTCCAAAACTACTACCTTATACACACAAGTGTAAAGGGATAAAGAATATGTACATAACGATATGAATGAGTGATGGTACAGAACGGCATAGGCAAGATGCAGTAGATGGTATCGAGTACAGTATATACATATGAGATGAGTAATGTAGGGTATGTAAACATTATATTAAGTAGCATTGTTTAAAGTGGCTAGTGATATATTTTACATCAATTTCCATCAATTCCCATTATTAAAGTGGCTGGAGTTGAGTCAGTGTGTTGGCAGCAGCCACTCAATGTTAGTGGTGTTTGTTTAACAGTCTGATGGCCTTGAGATAGAATCTGTTTTTCAGTCTCTCGGTCCCTGCTTTGATGCACCTGTACTGACCTCGCCTTCTGGATGATAGCGGGGTGAACAGGCAGTGGCTCGGGTGGTTGTTGTCCTTGATGATCTTTATGGCCTTCCTGTGACATCGGGTGGTGTAGGTGTCCTGGGTGGCAGGTAGTTTGCCCCCGGTGATGCGTTGTGCAGACCTCACTACCCTCTGGAGAGCCTTACGGTTGTGGGCGGAGCAGTTGCCGTACCAGGCGGTGATACAGCCTGACAGGATGCTCTCGATTGTGCATCTGTAGAAGTTTGTGAGTGCTTTTGGTGACAAGCCGAATTTCTTCAGCCTCCTGAAATGCATTCAGAGATGCATTCAGAGATGCATTTATGTTGTTCTACTGTCTTTAGTTACATCACAAATTAGTAATGAATTTGACATGTTCTTTAAGTACCCACGGACCCTTCCAACTGCTTGGATTACAGAAATATTGTTTCATTATCCTATCTTGGATGTCACAGTACTACAATATCTCTATCTGTTGTAAAGAAGGGATTTTAAACTTCCCTTTCATTGTGTGGGAGAGAGAGAGTTCCTGCAGTTATTTACGACCGTTATAAAACTGTGGTGGGAGAGAGGAGGGGGTCTGGTGCCTATGATCCTCACCCAAAAGAGCAAGTCATGATACCAGACTTGGACTACACACCCTCTCCACTGAATAGCATGCTAGTGATTGCTTTTCAACACTTGCAGTTAGCCACTAATTCCTTCCAAACCACTCATTGTTGAATTTGCGATTTCCAACTTGTTGTGTAATGTTTATGGCCGATGAGCGCCGAGACGTTTTATCCATAATTTCTTGAAAAGGATTTGCCAGTAGGTTGTCGACTTGATTCATGATGATGACTGCTTGTGTAGCTTGCTAGCTAAGATTTTGAAAGTATGATTTTGACATGATCAGTCCAATCAAAGCTACGGTAGATATAACGTGATTTGACATAATTTTATCCGTGTCCAATGACCATGAGCCTTCTTAGATGCTCACTTCTAATGTAACTTTATGGCAGAACCCAAGGGGTTTGAATTTTCAAACTTTCCCTGTAGATTTTGCGGTGACTTAGTGTCCCCATAAGTGACAGAAAACTGAGCCAATCATGGTGCAACTAGAGAACATTACCAACCCCTACGCACTGTATTTTCCACTGGCTGCCCCACCACCACAGAAAGCACTGAGCTAGCTTGAAACACCTGCATTTTGGAGCTGCCTTACTCAAGAAAGCAAAAAAGAGACCATGTTTGTATGCGACTTTATTAACTCAATTATATTTTTTACATTGTTTGCCAACTGATATGTGATACGTATTAATGCCAATATAACAAACAGACAACAGAAAATATAACAAAACAGACAACAACAAAAAACAGGGCTCTGTTGCCTGCCATGAATGACGGGTCGCCACTGGGCAAGGAGAACACTTTGTTAAAGTTTCGATTAAGGATTGCCACTTTAAACACCTTAAATAGTCATATTGTTATTACAGTGCCTTGCGAAAGTATTCGGCCCCCTTGAACTTTGCGACCTTTTGCCACATTTCAGGTTTCAAACATAAAGATATAAAACTGTATTTTTTTGTGAAGAATCAACAAGAAGTGGGACACAATCATGAAGTGGAACGACATTTATTGGATATTTCAAACTTTTTTAACAAATCAAAAACTGAAAAATTGGGCGTGCAAAATTATTCAGCCCCCTTAAGTTAATACTTTGTAGCGCCACCTTTTGCTGCGATTACAGCTGTAAGTCGCTTGGGGTATGTCTCTATCAGTTTTGCACATCGAGAGACTGACATTTTTTCCCATTCCTCCTTGCAAAACAGCTCGAGCTCAGTGAGGTTGGATGGAGAGCATTTGTGAACAGCAGTTTTCAGTTCTTTCCACAGATTCTCGATTGGATTCAGGTCTGGACTTTGACTTGGCCATTCTAACACCTGGATATGTTTATTTTTGAACCATTCCATTGTAGATTTTGCTTTATGTTTTGGATCATTGTCTTGTTGGAAGACAAATCTCCGTCCCAGTCTCAGGTCTTTTGCAGACTCCATCAGGTTTTCTTCCAGAATGATCCTGTATTTGGCTCCATCCATCTTCCCATCAATTTTAACCATCTTCCCTGTCCCTGCTGAAGAAAAGCAGGCCCAAACCATGATGCTGCCACCACCATGTTTGACAGTGGGGATGGTGTGTTCAGCTGTGTTGCTTTTACGCCAAACATAACGTTTTGCATTGTTGCCAAAAAGTTCAATTTTGGTTTCATCTGACCAGAGCACCTTCTTCTTCTTCTTTGGTGTGTCTCCCAGGTGGCTTGTGGCAAACTTTAAACAACACTTTTTATGGATATCTTTAAGAAATGGCTTTCTTCTTGCCACTCTTCCATAAAGGCCAGATTTGTGCAATATACGACTGATTGTTGTCCTATGGACAGAGTCTCCCACCTCAGCTGTAGATCTCTGCAGTTCATCCAGAGTGATCATGGGCCTCTTGGCTGCATCTCTGATCAGTCTTCTCCTTGTATGAGCGGAAAGTTTAGAGGGACGGCCAGGTCTTGGTAGATTTGCAGTGGTCTGATACTCCTTCCATTTCAATATTATCGCTTGCACAGTGCTCCTTGGGATGTTTAAAGCTTGGGAAATCTTTTTGTATCCAAATCCGGCTTTAAACTTCTTCACAACAGTATCTCGGACCTGCCTGGTGTGTTCCTTGTTCTTCATGATGCTCTCTGCGCTTTTAACGGACCTCTGAGACTATCACAGTGCAGGTGCATTTATACGGACGGAGACTTGATTACACACAGGTGGATTGTATTTATCATCATTAGTCATTTAGGTCAACATTGGATCATTCAGAGATCCTCACTGAACTTCTGGAGAGAGTTTGCTGCACTGAAAGTAAAGGGGCTGAATAATTTTGCACGCCCAATTTTTCAGTTTTTGATTTGTTAAAAAAGTTTTAAATATCCAATAAATGTCGTTCCACTTCATGATTGTGTCCCACTTGTTGTTGATTCTTCACAAAAAAAGACAGTTTTATATCTTTATGTTTGAACCCTGAAATGTGGCAAAAGGTCACAAAGTTCAAGGGGGCCGAATACTTTCGCAAGGCACTGTATATGGTGCCATCCTCTAGTGAGTGAGTTGCTTTTGTGCCATTGATATTAAGCAAAACTTCTGATGTCGAGAACCAAATTCTTAGTATTGCAAACGATATTGAAAGCAAAACATATACCCAAAAGTATTGATAGCAAAACAAAATATTGCAAATGTAAATGTATGCAAAAAAAATGTTTGCAGTGAAATATTTTTTTATGAAAACATGGTTAAACAAAATGTCTCCCCCTTTTCTGCAATTTTTGGTTATCTTTTTCTAGTTGCAAGATTTGGCACATTCATTCAAGCAACAGAGCACCCCATTGCTGGTGTGTCTCTGAAGATAAGCAGGGTTCTAGCCAGTTCATGGATGGGAAACCAGATGTAACTTGAAGTTGTGTAAATTCTACAGGCTAAAAAAAAACACTTAGAAAATGTACTTGTGAAACTTTACTTGTCTGAAAACATGAAAATGTCAACAACAATTGTTTTTATTTTTCACAAGTGATTTGTTCACATGTTTATACGTCTTGGAAAACCACATGTTTTTTTCACGTGATTTTTTAAAACTTTTTTTTTAGATCCAAACACATGCTTCATAGAAATGGTGTGTTCATTTCCTAGGACAAATGTTCTTCTCACGTCTGTTCCTCTGGCTAGGTTTGTCCATTGTGATCGGAGATCTCCTGCGTCAGATCCCCATCGCTGTGCTCTTTGGGATCTTCCTCTACATGGGCGTCATGTCCCTCAACGGTATCCAGCTCACCGAGCGCATGTTGCTGCTTTTGATGCCTCCCAAGTATCATCCTGACCACACTTATGTCCGCAAGGTCAGTACCACTAAACCACAACAACATCTATGTTTGCAAGGTCAGTACTGCCCAAATCCCAATCATACCTACAGCTGCAAGGTCAGCAGCACTGCTTGAATCCCTACCACACCTAAGTCTGCAGGGCCAGTGTATTGCCCAAACCTCGACCACACCTACGTCCACAATGTAAGTACTACCCAAACCCCAACCACGCCTGAAAACCCTGTGCTGCAGAGTAGCTAAACAAAACTTAATAACCACACTGGTTCTATCTTGTAAAAGTGTCCTTAGCATCTGAAGGGCAAGGCCTTTGAAAGCCAACTACTGACTCTGACTAGAACTGCTATTCTAATATGTGTGTGTGTGTGTTCCAGGTAAGGACCCTGCGCATGCATCTGTTCACGGGGATCCAGCTGGTGTGTCTGGCGGCACTGTGGACAGTCATGTCCACCGTGGCTTCGCTGGCCTTCCCCTTCGTCCTCATCCTCACTGTGCCCATCAAATGGTTCCTATTGCCCCGCATTTTCACCACGCGCGAGATGCAGTGTGTAAGTCTCACCACACACACCGTCTAGCACTGTTGCCACCGCCTAAAGGAGTTGTGTTTTTATTGGTTTTAGTTTTTAGGGGGCCTTTGTCTGAGAAATAATCTGTGGGAAAGTCTGATACCCTATGCAGCTGAACCCTGGCAATAAACTTGACCCTTGACTTCTACCCCTGCTCTCTCTTTGTGTCTTAGTTGGATGCAGATGACACAGAACCTAAGTTTGATGAGAGGGAGGGACAGGATGAGTACACAGAGATGGTGCCAACGTGATGGACATTCTGCCAACCAATATACACCCTAGCCCTACAGTATACTCCAGGAAGTTGCTCCAAACCCACCAAATCCTTTGTTTGTTCACCTGATATTTTATAACGCACCACTGATGGTTTGAAATGTTTTACTCATTTTTTTAAATGTAATTGTCTTGAAAGCTTTTTAGGGTCCCAACTCCCAAATCATATTTTTTTGTGTCTATTTTCACTATATTGCTTTTTGGAAGGTGGATTTGTCCTTCAAAAATAATTTGAGTTACAATGTTGATTCATGTTTTTAGGTATCTTTGGGGTGTGTTTTAATGTCAGGTGGGAGTTTGAATTGCTATGTGTCAAAGACTAGAGCCCTATTCCAAGTCTCCACCTTCTGCGCAAAGTGTGCATCGGAATTGGGCTTTTAGCAGAAACCACATCCTCTGAGGTCATGACCTAAGAAGAAGCACTTTAATACGATAGGATCAGTACAGATGTAGTATACATCTTATCACATTGTACTGATGAATATATACATGTACAACATAGTCATAGACAAACATTTACCATTCAGTCTAGTTCCCACGGTTAGGCGTATCATTGCAGTAGTCTTTTGAATGTTACATATTTATTACTACTATGGTACATGTTTCATTCAAGAGTGGGTAAAATGTACACTACATGGTTCTCAATTCACGTGATTTTACATGGCCCTCCAGTATGGCAAATTCATTTAATTAATGTTGTAGCTTCACTGAGAAGCACTTACTATAATGCACACTGACAGAAGTAAAAGCAACAAAAACCTGATAAATCTAATGGTTCCCCATCAAAAGGGCAACTAGGCCACGCTCAGTTAATTGTTGTTTTCAATGAGGAGGGTTTCTGTGCCCAATTCCAATTGCCTTTAGACCAATACAATATGTTTAACTTGTACTGTACCTCAAATTGCTTAAATACATGAGTAGAAAATATTTGCATTATAGAGCTTTGCATTATAGAACCAATTATTTGCAGTGTGTGTTTGTGGGGCCTGTCCAACTCTCTTTGGGCAAATAGCATGTGACTGTGACACCATTATAACTTTATGTATAATATGGTTTGAATGGTATTTGCATTTATTATGGATCCCCATTAGCTGCTGCCAATGCAGCAGCTGCTCTTCCTGGGGTCCAGCAAAATAAAGGCAGTTTATACAATTGTAAAAAAAAAACATTACAATACATTCACAGATTTCACAACACACTGCGTGCCCTCAGGCCCTCAGGCCCCTTCTCCACCACTACCACATATCTACAGTACTAAATCCATGTGTATGTATAGTGCGTATGTTATCGTGTGTGTGCATACATGCGTGTGTCTGTGCCAATGTTTGTGTTGCTTCACAGTCCCCGCTGTTCCATAAGGTGTTTTTTTGTCTTTTTAAACCTAATTTTACTGCTTGAGTCAATTACTTGATGTGGAATAGAGTTCCAGGTAGTCATGGCTCTATGTAGTAATGTGGTCCTCCCATAGTCTGTTCTGGACGTGGGGACTGTGAAGAGACCTCTTGTGGCATGTCTTGTGGGGTATGTATGGGTGTCCGAGCTGTGTGCCAGAAGTTTAGACAGACAGCTCGGTGCGTTCAACATGTCAATACCTCTCACAAATACAAGTAGTGATGAAGTCAATCTCCTCTCCACTTTCAGCCAGGAGAGATTGACCTGCATATTACTAATATTAGCTCTCTGTGTACATCGAGGGGTCAGTCGTGCTGCCCTGTTCTGAGCCAGTTGCAATTTTCCTCAGTCCTTTTTTGTGGCACCTGACCACACGACTGAACAGTAGTCAAGGTGCGACAAAATTAGTTTAGTTTAGTTTAGTCATCTCAACTATCACAGTCACAAGCTATTTGCCACACTTGAATTTAAGCAATTTGAGGTACGATACAAGTTAGACATATTGTACTGGACTAAAGTCAATTGGAATTGGAATGTTTTATACAGGATATGGATCCACCTCTGGGTAACATAACGTTTTGTACGTGTAGGTGGTAACCAGATTTGACACTGTTGTTTAAAAGCAGCCCTTATTCAAATTGATTCATTATTTGCAATTGAATGAATACAACCCTAGCAATAAAGTAGCACTACAGTACCCAATTGTGTGTATTTGGGATGATACACAGGAGAAGCCTTCATTAATTAATTTGGCAAAAGGTGTCAATAATAAATAAAAAATCCTATCCTGTGGGAATGACAAACCACATATTATTTGAAGAGCACATACTGTAAGTCGCTTTCTACCGATCACATGCTGCTTAGATCTCACCATTGTGCTTCTCCAAACATGTTAAAGATGTTTGGTCCCATTACCTACATAGTCTTTCATACCTGAATACACTACATACCACGATTTACTTGATTTTCACTGTTGTGCACTCCTAGTTGTATAGTCTTGGTTTAACTGTCTGAACAACAGTATGTCGGCTTTAATGTACATGTAAACAAAAGTAGGAGACATTCTATTCAATACAAATTAAGGTATTTTTAAGTATGCACATATTTTTGGGCCCCAGTAGCTAATTATGTCTATAAAGCCAATGAGGATAGTCCATTAATTACAGCTGTTTCCATCTTAAAATGTCACTGAATGTGTTGTAACATACACAGTCATAATACACGTTATTGAGATTATGTTTACTTTCTACCAGAAAGTTAAACATCATACCGGTGCACTGAAAAATTACAGTTGTTTGAAAGTATTTCAAAAGTGTGTAGTAGGAAGACTGTGTCTCGTTGAATCACTGCAAAGGAAGAGCAGTGGCTGCCATGTATGTGTTTGTTGTCATCATGTGGTCCAAATTGCCTCCTTTGCAGATTTGCTTGCTGTTGTTACAGTTTTCAGTTTGTGTGCTTTGTCAAGTTCACCAGGTCATCTCATCTTTCCACTCAAAATACAATGTGAGAGAGCATAAGATGCCACAAATATTTTAGCATATTTCTGGATGCTAGCTTTGCAACGAAATTGGGGAGGAAAAGGTTGTTGTTTTTTTAAACCAAAAAACATTGCTTTGGGATAATTAACTGCAAATAGTATAGCATGAGTGACAAATAAAGAAGAAAGAAAATATATTACATACAAATATATCCATATATTTTCTTAGGAAACAATCATGGTTCAAGTGCTTTGGCTTTAGCTACATTGCAAGATGTTAAAATAGACAATCCGCCTTGCTCTTATCCATGTCAAGTTTGTAGAATGACAAAAATGGACTGGTTTTAAATGTTATTTTTTATAAGTATTAAATATATGTAAATGTCTATTAATGATGAAATGAAACTGAAAGTTGTGTTTTCTTTTCTATTTGCAAGGATGTGTCTTTCCCTGTACAAAAGTATGTGTAAAGTGGTTGAGAGATACCTAAAAATGATCAATTTAAAGTAGACATTCATATTAAGGATAGGCCATATAAATTATGTATGGTACACTTTCTTCTTGTCATCACCATACTGTATGATCTATCACCTAAACACCCAAAAAGAACATGTGTATCAGTCACTAACCGTCAAAGTTTGAAATAAAAATATGAGTCCATGGCAAATGAAACTGGATGACGATAAACGGAGTACGTAGGCATGGTGATTTCTGGTATATTCTTAAAATTTAAGTTGAAAGTTATGCTGTCGCTGCTTCCTGTTGACAAGAAATATTGATAAATAGCCCAATAACAAAACACAGTTTTAAAGTGTACAAATCAATAACCAATATGCAGAAACAGTTTGTGATAATTGAAAACATAGTACATTTTATGTCTATCTACACATACACGTACAACCCTCCAGGCAAGCTTCAATGCCATACAACTCTCCTTCCGTGGCCTCCAATTGCCCTTGAATACAAGTAAAACTAAATGCATGCTCTTCAACCGATCGCTACCTGCCCGCCTGTCCAACATCACTACTCTGGACGGCTCTGACTTAGAATACGTGGACAACTACAAATACTTAGGTGTCTGGTTAGACTGTAAACTCTCCTTCCAGACCCATATCAAACATCTCCAATCCAAAGTTAAATCTAGAATTGGCTTCCTATTTCGCAACAAAGCATCCTTCACTCATGCTGCCAAACATACCCTTGTAAAACTGACCATCCTACCAATCCTCGACTTTGGCGATGTCATTTACAAAATAGCCTCCAATACCCTACTCAACAAATTGGATGCAGTCTATCACAGTGCAATCCGTTTTGTCACCAAAGCCCCATATACTACCCACCATTGCGACCTGTACGCTCTCGTTGGCTGGCCCTCGCTTCATACTCGTCGCCAAACCCACTGGCTCCATGTCATCTACAAGACCCTGCTAGGTAAAGTCCCCCCTTATCTCAGCTCGCTGGTCACCATAGCATCTCCCACCTGTAGCACACGCTCCAGCAGGTATATCTCTCTAGTCACCCCCAAAACCAATTCTTTCTTTGGTTGCCTCTCCTTCCAGTTCTCTGCTGCCAATGACTGGAACGAACTACCAAAATCTCTGAAACTGGAAACACTTATCTCCCTCACTAGCTTTAAGCACCAACTGTCAGAGCAGCTCACAGATTACTGCACCTGTACATAGCCCACCTATAATTTAGCCCAAACAACTACCTCTTTCCCTACTGTATTTAATGAATGTATTTATTTTGCTCCTTTGCACCCCGTTATTTTTATTTCTACTTTGCACATTCTTCCATTGCAAATCTACCATTCCAGTGTTTTACTTGCTATATTGTATTTACTTTGCCACCATGGCCTTTTTTGCCTTTACCTCCCTTATCTCACCTCATTTGCTCACATCGTATGTAGACTTGTTTATACTGTATTATTGACTGTATGTTTGTTTTACTCCATGTGTAACTCTGTCGTTGTATGTGTCGAACTGCTTTGCTTTATCTTGGCCAGGTCGCAATTGTAAATTAGAACTTGTTCTCAACTTGCCTACCTGGTTAAATAAAGGTGAAATAAAAAAATAAAAAATAAACATGTGCAACAATAGTCATAGTATTACTTAGATATTTTTTTAAACAAGCACCTTATAAACAAACTGCACACACATTGTCAAATGGCAATAAAATCACTAATCGATTTGAAACTACCACAGCTCAAAAAACACGGAATCTGGGAATAATGTGTACGTCACTGATTAAAATTTGTAGTAGACAGATAGCTAGCTATACTGAACAAAAATCTAAATGCAACATGTAAAGTGTTGGTCCCATGTTTCATGAGCTGAAATAAAAGATCCCAGAAATGGTCAAAACGCACAAAAAGCTTATTTCTCTGAAATTGTGTGCACAAATGTGTTTACATCCCTGTTAGTGAGCATTTCTCCTTTGCCAAGATAATCCATCCACCTGACAGGTGTGGCATATCAAGAAGCTGATTAAACAGCATGATCATTACACAGGTGCACCTTGTGCTGGCGACAATAAAAGGCCACTTTAAAATGTGTTTGACACAGAACATAATGCCAAAGATGTCTCAAGTATTGAGAGTGTGCAATTGGCATGCTGACTGCAGGAATGTCCACCAGAACTGTTCCCAGAGAGTTTCTTTACCATATCTGCTTCCAATGTTGTTTTAGAGAATTTGGTAGTACGTCCAACCGACCTCACAGACCACATGTAACCACGCCAGCGCAGGAACTCCACATCTGGAAAGAAACGGTGGGTTTGCACAACCGAAGAAGTTCTGCACAAACTGTCAGAAACCGTCTCAGGGAAGCTCATCTATGTGCTCGTTGTCCTCACCAGGGTCTTGACCTGACTGCAGTTCAGCATCCTAACCAACTTCATTGGGCATATGCTCACCTTCGATGGCCACTGGCACGCTGGAGAAGTGTGCTCTCAAAGGATGAATCCTGGTTTCAACTGTACCAGGCAGATGTCGGACAGGGTGTATGGCGTTGTGTGGGCGAGCGGTTTGCTGATGTCAACGTTGTGAACAGTGTCCCATGGTGGCGGTGGGGTTATGGTATGGGCAGGCATAAGCTACGGACAACAAACACAATTGCATTTTATCAATGGCAATTTGAATGCACAGAAATACCGTGACGAGATCCTAAGGCCCTTTGTTGTGCCATTCATCTGCCGCCATCACCTCATGTTTCAGCATGAAAATGCATGGCCCCATGTCACAAGGATCTGTACACAATTCCTGGAAGCGTGTTCCAGTTCCCGTCAATATCCAGCAACTTCGCACAGCCATTGAAGAGAAGTGGGACAACATTCCACAGGCCACAATCAACAGCCTGATCAACTCTATGTGAAGGAGATGTGTGAGACAAATGGTGGTCACACCAGATATAGACTCGTTTTCTGATCCACACCACAAACTTTTTTTGGTATCCGTCACCAACATATGTATATGTATTCCCAGTCATGTAAAATCCATAGATTAGGGCCTAATGAATTTATTTAAATTGACTCATTTCTTTATATGAACATCTTTAAAATTGTTACATTTTGATTCAAGTGGGTCGCCAACGAGGTAAGTGTTTTTTTTGTTGTTAATTACTTCCATCAATATCATGCTGACATCCAAGGGCATCATGCAGCCCAAATATGTGAGGAGGCACAAAGTACGTGAGGATGGCTTTGTGGTGTTCTGGAGGGGGGCTATTTCCTCCGTATAGGAATTGGAGAATTTAGCATTTTTTAAACACTTTTTTTGTTGTTGAATATCTTACCATACAGCTTGAGCTGCTTGTATCCTCCTGACTGATTGTTATTTTTTTAAGAAACTAAATATGCTTCTCTGCATTGTAAGGACTGTGAGTCTTATTGAGTATATCTAGTAATTACCTCTGCTGAAATCAATAGAACGGGGGCGAACGTTTGGGGTGTAGCGCTGTTTAAATCTACATTATTTAGCTTGGAATAACCTATTCACGGTTGGTTAGATTAACATTTGTAGAAGGCTTCTATCCATAGTTTGGAATGGCGGATGGTGATTTCGGGAGGCTGCCATCAAGGAAATGAGAATAAACCACTTTTTCTGTTAATTAACTTCCAACGAATTACAACCCGCCATAGGATATCAACAATGACAACAGTTGGCTGATATTTACGTGTATTGGTGTGTGGACACTGGCCAGTGACTTTTATGTTTTAAGCAATTGATCCTGTGTCATTGTTTTGACTATAAACTTTTACACTAACATAACTATGTCACGACTTCCACCGAAGGTGGCTCTTCTCCCTGTTCGGGTGGCGCTCGGCGGTCGTCATTGCCGGCCTACTAGCTGCCACCGATCCCTTTTCGTTTGGTTTTGTCTGTCTTGTGTTCACCTGTGTCTAGTTTAGCTTATCAGTGGGGTATTTAATCTCGCCCTACCCGCTAAGTTTTGTGCGGGATAGTTTGTGTTACTGTCATTGGTTTGGGTTGCGTTTTTTTTTTTACTGTTAAGCAGGTTTCTTTTTTGGGACTGTTTTTCCCGCACGTTAGTTTAGTGGAGGAGTGTGTTTCCTCTGTTTTTTACTAGACTGCGTTCCTGTTTTCTTGTGGCTGCTTTTGTGGTCCTGTACCTGTTGTGTTGGTGGACCAGTCATAAAACGCCCTTCTTGGAATTCTTGCTCTCCTGCGCCTGACTCCACACCCACCTCTCCGAGGGAGATTCTGACAGAATCCCGCACAGTTTATCATGGAGTCAGCAGGAGGGGACGCGCCCTCCCCGTCCATGTAGGAAGGTGTCCTCCAGCATACCTCCGTTTTACACCGTCTGGGGACGGCTATGGATCAAGTGATGGCGAAAATGGAGAGATCAAATCAAATCATCAAATCAAAACAAATTTTATTTGTCACATACACATGGTTAGCAGATGTTAATGCGAGTGTAGCGAAATGCTTGTGCTTCTAGTTCCGACAATGCAGTAATAACCAACAAGTAATCTAACTAACAATTCCAAAACTACTGTCTTATACACAGTGTAAGGGGATAAAGAATATGTACATAAGGATATATGAATGAGTGATGGTACAGAGCAGCATAGGCAGGATACAGTAGATGGTATCGAGTACAGTATATACATGAGGTGAGTATGTAAACAAAGTGGCATAGTTAAAGTGGCTAGTGATACATGTATTACATAAGGATGCAGTCGATGATATAGAGTACAGTATATACGTATGCATATGAGATGAATAATGTAGGGTAAGTAACATTATATAAGGTAGCATTGTTTAAAGTGGCTAGTGATATATTTACATCATTTCCCATCAATTCCCATTATTAAAGTGGCTGGAGTTGAGTCAGTGTCAGTGTCAGTGTGTTGGCAGCAGCCACTCAATGTTAGTGGTGGCTGTTTAACAGTCTGATGGCCTTGAGATAGAAGCTGTTTTTCAGTCTCTCAGTCCCAGCTTTGATGCACCTGTACTGACCTCGCCTTCTGGATGATAGCGGGGTGAACAGGCAGTGGCTCGGGTGGTTGATGTCCTTGATGATCTTTATGGCCTTCCTGTGACATCGGGTGGTGTAGGTGTCCTGGAGGGCAGGTAGTTTGACCCCGGTGATGCGTTGTGCAGACCTCACTACCCTCTGGAGAGCCTTACGGTTGTGGGCGGAGCAGTTGCCGTACCAGGCGGTGATACAGCCCGCCAGGATGCTCTCGATTGTGCATCTGTAGAAGTTTGTGAGTGCTTTTGGTGACAAACCGAATTTCTTCAGCCTCCTGAGGTTGAAGAGGCGCTGCTGCGCCTTCTTCACGATGCTGTCTGTGTGAGTGGACCAATTCAGTTTGTCTGTGATGTGTATGCCGAGGAACTTAAAACTTACTACCCTCTCCACTACTGTTCCATCGATGTGGATAGGGGGGTGTTCCCTCTGCTGTTTCCTGAAGTCCACAATCATCTCCTTAGTTTTGTTGACGTTGAGTGTGAGGTTATTTTCCTGACACCACACTCCGAGGGCCCTCACCTCCTCCCTGTAGGCCGTCTCGTCGTTGTTGGTAATCAAGCCTACCACTGTTGTGTCGTCCGCAAACTTGATGATTGAGTTGGAGGCGTGCGTGGCCACGCAGTCGTGGGTGAACAGGGAGTACAGGAGAGGGCTCAGAACGCACCCTTGTGGGGCCCCAGTGTTGAGGATCAGCGGGGTGGAGATGTTGTTGCCTACCCTCACCACCTGGGGGCGGCCCGTCAGGAAGTCCAGTACCCAGTTGCACAGGGCGGGGTCGAGACCCAGGGTCTCGAGCTTGATGACGAGCTTGGAGGGTACTATGGTGTTGAATGCCGAGCTGTAGTCGATGAACAGCATTCTCACATAGGTATTCCTCTTGTCCAGATGGGTTAGGGCAGTGTGCAGTGTGGTTGAGATTGCATCGTCTGTGGACCTATTTGGGCGGTAAGCAAATTGGAGTGGGTCTAGGGTGTCGGGTAGGGTAGAGGTGATATGGTCCTTGACTAGTCTCTCAAAGCACTTCATGATGACGGAAGTGAGTGCTACGGGGTGGTAGTCGTTTAGCTCAGTTACCTTAGCTTTCTTGGGAACAGGAACAATGGTGGCCCTCTTGAAGCATGTGGGAACAGCAGACTGGTGTAGGGATTGATTGAATATGTCCGTAAACACACCGGCCAGCTGGTCTGCGCATGCTCTGAGGGCGCGGCTGGGGATGCCGTCTGGGCCTGCAGCCCTGCGAGGGTTAACACGTTTAAATGTCTTACTCACCTCGGCTGCAGTGAAGGAGAGTCGGCATGTTTTCGTTGCAGGCCGTGTCAGTGGCACTGTATTGTCCTCAAAGCGGGCAAAAAAGTTATTTAGTCTGCCTGGGAGCAGGACATCCTGGTGCGTGACTGGGCTGGATTTCTTCTTGTAGTCCGTGATTGACTGTAGACCCTGCCACATGCCTCTTGTGTCTGAGCCGTTGAATTGAGATTCTACTTTGTCTCTGTACTGACGCTTAGCTTGTTTGATAGCCTTGCGGACGGAATAGCTGCACGAATGCTGCCATCAATCCACGGTTTCTGGTTAGGGAATGTTTTAATCATTGCTATGGGAACGACATCTTCAACGCACATTCTAATGAACTCGCACACCGAATCAGCGTATTGGTCAATATTGTTATCTGACGCAATACGAAACATGTCCCAGTCCACGTGATGGAAGCAGTCTTGGAGTGTGGAGTCAGCTTGGTCGGACCAGCGTTGGACAGACCTCAGCGTGGGAGCCTCTTGTTTTAGTTTCTGTCTGTAGGCAGGGATCAACAAAATGGAGTCGTGGTCAGCTTTTCCGAAAGGGGGGCGGGGCAGGGCCTTATATGCGTCGCGGAAGTTAGAGTAACAATGATCCAAGGTTTTTCCACCCCTGGTTGCGCAATCGATATGCTGATAACATTTTGGGAGTCTTGTTTTCAGATTAGCCTTGTTAAAATCCCCAGCAACAATGAATGCAGCCTCCGGATAAATGGATTCCAGTTTGCAAAGAGTCAAATAAAGTTCGTTCAGAGCCATCGATGTGTCTGCTTGGGGGGGGATATATACGGCTGTGATTATAATCGAAGAGAATTCTCTTGGTAGATAATGCGGTCTACATTTGATTGTGAAGAATTCTAAATCAGGTGAACAGAAGGATTTGAGTTCCTGTATGTTTCTTTCATCACACCATGTCTCGTTAGTCATAAGGCATACGCCCCCGCCCCTCTTCTTACCAGAAAGATGTTTGTTTCTGTCGGCGCGATGCGTGGAGAAACCCGCTGGCTGCACCGCCCCTGATAGCGTCTCTCCAGTGAGCCATGTTTCCGTGAAGCAAAGAACGTTACAGTCTCTGATGTCCCTCTGGAATGCTACCCTTGCTCGGATTTCATCAACCTTGTTGTCAAGAGACTGGACATTGGCGAGAAGGATGCTAGGGAGTGGTGCACGATGTGCCCGTCTCCGGAGTCTGACCAGAAGACCGCCTCGTTTCCCTCTTTTTCAGAGTCGTTTTTTTGGGTCGCTGCATGGGATCCATTCCGTTGTCCTGGGTGAAAGGCAGAACACAGGATCCGCGTTGCGAAAAACATATTCTTGGTCGTACTGATGGTGAGTTGACGCTGATCTCATATTCAGTAGTTCTTCTCGACTGTATGTAATGAAACCTAAGATGACCTGGGGTACTAATGTAAGAAATAACACGTAAAAAAACTAAACACTGCATAGTTTCCTAGGAACGCGAAGCGAGGCGGCCATCTCTGTCGGCGCCGGCACACCGGCGGCACACCGGAGATGGGAGAGGAGCGGCCTCCCTACCCCGTCTTTAGCCACTCTCCAGCCTGCACCACCACCTTCTCCGGCAGCGTCTGGACCCAGCGGGATTCGGCTCACGCTCCCGAGGGAGTACGGTGGGACGGCTGCCGGGTGCAAGGGGTTCCTGCTTCAGCTGGAGCTTTACCTGGCGACCGTTCACCTGACTCCCTCGGAAGGGGAGAGTGTCAACGTCCTCGTCTCCTGCCTTTCGGGCAAAGCACTGGAGTGGGCCAACGCGGTCTGGAAGGGTCCAGACTCGGCGAGGGACCATTACTCAGAGTTCACCCGCCGCTTCCGGGCTGTGTTCGACCACCCACCAGAGGGCCGAGCGGCAGGTGAACATCTGTTTCATCTGAGGCAGGAGACGAGGAGCGCACAGGACTTCGCGCTGGAGTTTCGGACCCTGACCACCGGCGTGGGGTGGAATGACAGGACCCTGATGGACCACTATAGGTGCAGCCTACGGGAGGATGTCCGCCGGGAGATACCTTGTCGAGACACCACCCTCACTCTGGACCAACTGATAGACATGTCCATCAGGCTGGACAACTTGCTGTTCGTTCCACCTCCCAGCTCTCCTGCTCCGACACCCATGGAGTTAGGGGGTGCTGCAGCTAGGGCGACCGGAGGAGGAGCCTCCTCCTGCACTAGTTGTGGTCAGGTAGGTGTGTGGGAGTTTCCATCGGTGCAAGGACGGTGGAGAGTCCAGACCAAGTCTCCACTGTGCACATCCCCCCCCCCAAATATGCCAATTTGGCTATCGCTTTCTGTAAAAATAGGGCGACCCAATTACCACCTCATCGACGAGGGGATTGTGCGATAATCCTCCAGGTCAACGCCGCACTTCCCAGGAGTCACTTGTATTCCCTGTCACAGGAGGAGACGGTGGCTGTTGAGACATATGTCACTGAATCTCTGGGACAGGGGTATATTCGGCGCTCCACGTCACCCGCCTCCTCGAGTTCCTTTTTTGTGAAGAAGAAGGAGGAAGGTCTGCGTCCGTGCATTGACTATAGAGGGCTAAATTCCATCACAGTGGGGTTCAGTTAACCGTTACCCGCTACCAATGAGTTCCACGGCGGTGGAATCATTTCACGGAGCACGCTTCTTCACAAAACTGGATCTCAGGAGCGCGTATAACTTGGTGCGTATCCGGAAGGAGATGAGTGGAAGACCGCGTTCAGTACTACATCTGGCGATTATGAGTACCTCGTCATGCCGTATGGGTTGAAAAATGCTCCAGCTGTCTTCCAATCCTTTGTAGATGAGATTCTCAGGGACCTGCACGGGCAGGGTGTGGTGGTTTATATCTATGACATTCTGATCTATTCCGCCACACGCGCCGCGCATGTGTCTCTGGTGCGCAGGGTACTTGGGCGACTGTTGGAGCATGACATGCACGTCAAGGCCGAGAAATGTGTGTTCTCCAAACAAGCCGTCTCTTTCCTGGGGTATCACATTTCCACATCTTGGGTGGCGATGGAGTGTGACCACATTGCGGCCATGCGTAATTGGCCGACTCCGACCACAGTAAAGGAGGTGCAGCGGTTTTTAGGGTTTGCCAATTACTACTAGAGGTTTATCCGGGGTTTTGGGCAGGTGGCTGCTCCCATTACCTCACTGCTGAAGGGGGGAGTGGTGCGTTTGCGGTGGTCGGCTGAGACGGACAGAGCTTTTGGTCGTCTGAAGGCTTTGTTTACCGATGCTCCAGTATTGGCTCATCCGGACCCTTCTTTGGCATTCATAGTGGAGGTGGACGCGTCCGAGGCTGGTGTTGGAGCCGTGCTATTATAGCGCTCGGGCACGCCACTGAAGCTTCACCCCTGTGCTTTCTTTTAGAGGAAGCTCAGTCTGGCGGAGCGAAACTATGATGTGGTGGACCGGGAGTTGCTGGCTGTGGTAAAGGCTCTGAAGGTGTGGAGACATTGGCTTGAGGGGGCGCAACACTCTTTTCTCATCTGGACTGACCACCGTAATCTGGAGTACATCCGGGCGGTGATAAGACTGAATCCTCGCCAGGCAAGGTGGGCGATGTTTTTCACCAGATTTCGTAACCAGGTTCCCGTAACGCTAAGGCCGACGCACTGTCCCGTCTCTATGATACCGAGGAGCGGTCCATCAAGCCCACCCCCTTACTTCCGGCCTCTTGTCTGGTGGTACCGGTGGTATGGGAGGTGGATGCGAACATCGAGCGGGCGTCACAGTTAGAACCTACTCCACCACAGTGTCCAGTTGGTCGGAGGTACGTCCCGCTTGGTGTTCGCGACAGATTGATCAGGTGGGCCCACACGCTACCCTCTTCTGGTCATCCGGCGATTGATAGGATGGTGCGGGGTCTTAGGGGGAAGTACTGGTGGCCCACCTTGGCCAAGGACGTGAGGGTTTATGGCTCAACCTGTTCAGTGTACGCCCAGTGTAAGGATCCTAGACACCTGCCTAGAGGGAAATTACAGCCCCTCCCCGTTCCACAGCGGCCTTGGTCACACCTGTCGGTGGACTTCCTCATCGATCTTCCTCCGTCACAGGGGAACACCACGATCCTGGTTGTTGTGGATCGGTTTTCTAAGCCCTGCCGTCTCCTCCCTTTGCCCGGTCTCACTACGGCCCTACAGACTGCAGAGGCCCTGTTTACACACGTCTTCCGGCACTACGGGGTGGCTGAGGACATAGTTTATGATCGGGGTCCCCAGTTCACTTCCCGAGTTTGGAGGGCATTCATGGAGAATCTGGGGGTCTCAATCAGCCTGACCTCGGGTTTTCACCCCGAGAGTAATGGGCAGGTGGAGAGAGTTAACCTGGATGTGAGTAGGTTTCTGCGGTCGTATTGCCAGGACCGGCCAGGAGAGTGGGTGAGGTTCGTCCCATGGGGTGAGATGGCCCAAAATTCACTCCGCCACTCCTCCACGAATCTGTCGCAGTTTCAGTGCATGTTGGGCTATCAGCCGGTCCTGGTACCGTGGCATCAGAGTCAGACCGAGGCTCTTGCGGTGGAGGAATGGGTGCAGCGCTCATAGGAGACCTGGAGAGCCATCCAGGAATCCCTGAAACGGGCCAGTGGGCGGCAGGAGGCGGCGGCAGGGTAGCCTAGTGGTTAGAGTGTTGGACTAGTAACCGGAAGGTTGCAAGTTCAAATCCCTGAGCTGACAAGGTACAAATCTGTCATTCTGCCCCTGAACAGGCAGTTAACCCACTATTCCTAGGCCATCATTGAAAATAATAATAACAATTTGTTCTTAACTGACTTGCCTAGTTAAATAAAGGTTAAAAAAAATATAATTTAAAAGGAGAGCGCTGACTGCCTCCGCAGTGAGGCCCCTGTTTTTGCACCGGGGGACCGGGTCTAGCTCTCGACCCGAAACCTGCCCCTCCGCCAAAAGCTGGACCCGCAGTTTGTGGGGCCATTTAAAGTCCTGAGGAGAATAAACGAGGTGTGTTATAGGTTACAGCTCCCCCTTACTATCGTATTAACCCCTCATTTCATGTGTCTCTCCTCAGGCCAGTGGTAGCTGGTCCACTGCAGGACGTTGAGGTGCGGGAGGTCCCTCCGCACCCGCTGGACATCGAGGGGGCCCCGGCGTACATGGTACGTTCCATCCTGGACTCTAGGTGTCGGGTGGGGGGTCTGCAGTACCTCGTGGATTGGGAGGGGTACGGTCCGGAGGAGAGGTGCTGGGTGCCGGTGGGGGACATCTTGGACTCATCTCTGCTGAGTGAGTTCCACAGCCTCCATCCGGATCGCCCTGCGCCTCGCCCTCCGGGTCGTCCTCGAGGCCGGCGTCGGCGAGTGAAGGACACTGTTCTAGTTTAGCCAGCTAGTCCCAAGGAGGACTCCGGTACACAGCAGAACGGGGCAAAACCGCGTGCTAACTATTGTGCTGCTGTGCCCCACCTGTCGAGTTTTCTCCGGGAGGCGGGGGCAACATCGTGTGCTAGCTAGCTAACTAGCAAGCTAGCACACGGTGTCACAGCCTCCCGCCTGCTGTGCTAACATGAAGCAGGGGCGACCGGTAGTGTCCTCGCCCTCGTATGTCGAGGGTGAGGGCAGGTGGGAGCGAAGGACACTCTCTACCGGTGAAAAAACTCAGATACTTTTATTGCCCTTTTGACCCACATTCAAAAATGTCACACAAGCGTGAAGATGTTGTGCTTTTGGGGAGGGGGGAACAATGGGGTGCTCAGGGTGGGTGTTCATGCAGGAACCAATAGGATACTCGACATGGGGGGGGGGGCTCATGAAGGAACCAATTGGATGCTCAAGAGGAATGCTCTGAATTGCGGGCTGCAGTTGCACTGGGTGCTCGAAGGGGGGCGTTCATGCAGGAACCAAGGGGGACGGGTGTTCATAAAGGAGACACAATGGGACTCTAGATCACATGCAGGAATGCCCTGAATTTCTGGCTGCAGTTGCACACTATTGGTGTTGGTAGCCTACATGAAAGGCTGGACGGAGGAAAAAGTGAAGTATGTCCATGGTCTACAGTTGTCATTTCAGAATAGGCATTAGCAAACAAGACCTTAGATATTATCAGGACAACTGCATGCAAATATATTACTTGCTAGTGCTATAAGGCTATAGGCTCCTTGAACGTTTCATTTATTTTCCCTTGCCTTTCGAATTCGAGCCTTGAATGAAACTTTCCATCCATCCTAGGATCTCTCAAGTCCCATTTTGGCTTGTTCTGAGGCCCCGTGTTATTCCGCGGATAGGCTAATCGGTTTAGCAGTCATGGACTCTGGCTAAAATGAAGGGGGTGGCAGATAAATGTCTAGTTAGAATTAAGGATTTTATATAAGACACTATTGATAGTCACTATAAGAATAAAATACAATCATGAATTGTCAACAAATATCGAAATGATTTTAAATTGATAAAATGTGTAAAATAAATGCGTTATTCATTAAAGATATTACAGAACCACAATAAAACAATTTCTTATGAAATACTGCCGTCTTTGTCTCCTTTTTTTCTCGCATGTTTTCCCTTGGAGTTCCTCCCCCTGCGGCGTTGGGCGGAGTTTCATACCGAAACAGACGCTTCTTTTGTCGGATCCGTTTCAACCTGACTCCCTGAGGTTTACGGCTGAAAAATAGACACTTAAACAGCCCTAAAATAATTAACACGAATACCTTGATTTTTAGTATCAACGCTGGTTTCTAACTGTCACGAAAGGTGAGTGAAAAGTTGTGTTTTGACGACGTTATAAGCGATTTTCAAGTCGTGTCTCCCCCAGTCTTTGTAACACTCATGGCGGCTCTGCAGTGAGAGCTTTGGGGCAAGAGCAAACAGATGCGCCCGCTCGCGTATCTGTTTTTCAGGAAATCCTCACGTTATAAGCGTTTCTGAAATGTGCACTTACTCTTTTTGGTAGCTTATAAAACCACATGGATAGTTAATTGTGCAATCTCCTCCAAATTATACCATTAAAACGACTTTTCACAAAATAACGAATTATACTACCAAACTGCACGTGTCCTACACATCCAGGCTGCTAATAAGAAATTAAGTCGACTGAGCGTTTTTTTAATGTAACATTTCGTGGTATAATATAATGTTATTTTCAAAAGTGTTCGGTAAGAATACTTTTCTTGCCAGCGGAAGCTGCGTTTTGACTCCTGCCGGAATAAGGGCGCCATTACTGGGGTAGGAAGCAGAAAACGGTCGGTGTTCCCAAGACAAATTTATTAGGCTACGAGTAGCCTTGACTCAAAAATAGAAGTACATTACATTAGCAATGCCACGGCCCCTCGAAATATTTGAATGCAGTATATGATGAGCATTTTATATATTTTCATAGTTTTAGATATTCCCAAAATGTATCGGTAGATAGGAAATGCATGCATGTGGCAAGTTTTTTTGTGTGCAATGTAGGCCTATGTTCTCTAATAAGTTTGGAGGATCTGTTGTGTGTTCCGAAGTTTGACCTTATGAGCGGGCCATAACACTGTAGCCTATACACCGAGAAAGCGGCGCCTCGGTCGAGTGCACAGCTGCGCCACCGATTGGGGGATACGGGCGGGGGTAGTCGCGCACTTTCTGGCAGTTCGATTCAGCCCGCCGCCATGGAATGTTCAAGCTGTTCCAACATTCTATTCCCTTCTCTAAAACGCTCCCTCCGCCTAGGCTATCTACCAAGGCTAGGCTATATACCAAACCAGTCGCGGTTAGTTAGGCTTTCGGTTAGGGGCCCGATGGAAAATAAGCAGAAAAATGCCAGCCTGGTCGCGGAACTAATCGGTCCCTAGCCCTTGATCATGACTCCGAGGTCATTGGACCTCGGTGTCTTCTGTACGGGAGTTAAGAGCCCTGTAGCTTGGTCTGAACATTAACACACGCTCGCGGTACAGTTTTGGAAGCATAAGAAAATAATTCTGCTGCCATTGAAAAATCACACGATGAAACAAAACATTGATCGGTCCTACAATTATATTGTGTGCCACTGCCCTGAAGTAGGCTACGCAATGTTGTTCTCTCATATGATAAAGGTTGGATAGATAGATAGATAGGATGGACTGGGGCCGAGGGTCCATGTAACTCTCTTATTAGTCTAATGATCTAATACACTGATTAAAATATAATAATATAATGTTAGTTTCAATCTCTTAAGTTCTCTATTTTCTGATCCACTTGTTTAAATTGAATAATATAAAACTGTTTTTAATTGACACATTTTCTACACTTTAGAATTGAGATTTTGATATTGTTGTGATAATTTTCTAAATCATCTTTATTCCTTTGAAAATGAATGGTACTGTCACTGACTGTGAAGCCATGGAGTTGTGTGCATCAGTTCCTACAGGCTTCCCTTCAAATTCACTACAATGTTATCCTCAATCCCCTGCATATGCCAACACCTTGCATAGAGAGTCTAACAGCTAGGCCTAGCCAATATGTCTAAATGGATGGTTAATTTACAAATCTGCGTAATGACATGGTGTTTTAGTACAATTCCAATGAAGTAGCCCAATAGGCCTAAACATATTATCTTGTGAATGTAGCCTAATGCACGGATTGCGTCGAAGGATTGTGCATCCTGGGCACATCGGCTGCCCCGGAACCCCTGTGATATGCAGCTTGCATAGTAAAGCCCTGTCTGAGCAATTTTACGGTCCATTATTATAACCTATTGCAGGTCTAGAGTAGACACTAGCCTGTATACGATGAACAAGTAGCTTAAGTTAGCGGTATAGCTGAGAGGAATGCATAGCCTGTAACGGAGACGATGCCCCTGTTTTGGGATAACCTATGCAGCCTTCATTCCTCCCATCCTCGAAGACATCACCGATAGATGTGTGAAAATAGATTTTATGCTAGGCTACCAACCAAGTCATGTCAGATCAGGGATTATTTCTGTAACCTATGATCATTGGTCACCAGTGATCATATATATACACTGCTCAAAAAAATAAAGGGAACACTTAAACAACACAATGTAACTCCAAGTCAATCACACTTCTGTGAAATCAAACTGTCCACTTAGGAAGCAACACTGATTGACAATACATTTCACATGCTGTTGTGTAAATGGAATAGACAACATGTGGAAATTATAGGCAATTAGCAAGACACCCCCAATAAAGGAGTGGTTCTGCAGGTGGTGACCACAGACCACTTCTCAGTTCCTATGCTGGCTGGCTGATGTTTTGGTCACTTTTGAATGCTGGCAGTGCTTTCACTCTAGTGGTAGCATGAGACGGAGTCCACAACCCACACAAGGGGCTCAGGTAGTGCAGCTCATCCATGATGGCACATCAATGCGAGCTGTGACAAGAAGTTTTGCTGTGTCTGTCAGTGTAGTGTCCAGAGCATGGAGGCGCTACCAGGAGACAGGCCAGTACATCAGGAGACGTGGAGGAGGCCGTAGGAGGGCAACAACCCAGCAGCAGGACCGCTACCTCCGAGCAGGAGGAGCACTGCCAGAGCCCTGCAAAATGACCTCCAGCAGGCCACAAATGTGTCTGCTCAAACGGTCAGAAACAGACTCCATGGCGGTGGTATGAGGGCCCGACGTCCACAGGTGGGGGTTGTGCTTACAGCCCAACACCGTGCAGGACGTTTGGCATTTGCCAGAGAACACCAAGATTGGCAAATTCGCCACTGGCGCCCTGTGCTCTTCACAGATGAAAGCAGGTTCACACTGAGCACATGTGACAGACGTGACGTTCTGCTGCCTGCAACATCCTCCAGCATGACTGGTTTGGCGGTGGGTCAGTCATGGTGTGGGGTGGCATTTCTTTGGGGGGCCGCACAGCCCTCCATGTGCTCGCCAGAGGTAGCCTGACTGCCATTAGGTACCGAGATGAGATCCTCAGACCCCTTGTGAGACCATATGCTGGTGCGGTTGGCCCTGGGTTCCTCCTAATGCAAGACAATGCTAAACCTCCTGTGGCTGGAGTGTGTCAGTAGTTCCTGCAAGAGGAAGGCATTGATGCTATGAACTGGCCCACCCGTTCCCCAGACCTGAATCCAATTGAGCACATCTGGGACATCATGTCTCGCTCCATCCACCAACACCACGTTGCACCACAGACTGTCCAGGAGTTGACGGATGCTTTAGTCCAGGTCTGGGAGGAGATCCCTCAGGAGAACATCCGTCATCTCATCAGGAGCATGCCCAGGCATTGTAGGGAGGTCATACAGGCACGTGGAGGCCACACACACTACTGAGCCTCATTTTGACTTGTTTGAAGGACATTACATCAAAGTTGGATCAGCCTGTAGTGTGGTTTTCCACTTTAATTTTGAGTGTGACTCCAAATCCAAACCTCCATGGGTTGATCAATTTGATTTCCATTGATAATTTCTGTGATTTTGTTGTCAGCACATTCAACTATGTAAAGAAAAAAGTATTTAATAAGAATATTTAATTCATTCAGATCTAAGATGTGTTATTTTAGTGTTCCCTTTATTTTTTTGAGCAGTGTATATAAGCAAAAAAAAGAAACATTCTCTCACTGTCAACTGCGTTTATTTTCAGTAAACTTGTGAAAATATTTATGTGAACATAAGATTCAACAACTGAGACATAAACTAAATAAATAAATAAAGTTCCACAGACATGTGACTAACAGAAAGGGAATAATGTGTCCCTGAACAAAGGGGGGGTCAAAAGTAACAGTCAATGCAGCTGGTGGCCACACCAGATACTAAGTACTGACTGCAGTGCCACAGACACGTTTGCGAATTATCCCTGCTTCACTCCTCACACAGCCGTTGGATAGGTCTATAATGCTGAAATGCTATAGTCTAATTTATAGTCCCTTGCCCACTGTAGCTTACAGGTAATGGGTACTCAATTGAGTGGGCTGCTGAAGGTTTAGTCTGGCTTTGGTGTATAATGGGCTGCAAAATAGCGGTGATGCAAATTTGGAGGGTAGGACATTTATTTACTATATAAACTAAAGTTAAAAAAAAAAAAAAAAAGTAACAAAGTAGCATTTAACAAGGCTATATACAGGGGTTCTACACTATGACTATGCAAGGTGTTCACCTAGGCTACGCAGTAGAACTTTGCAGGGACTCAGTCCCAGGTCTCTTCGCTGTCAGTTACAGTGCAAAGAGTTTCTTCATTTGGTTGCGCTTATAATGCATCATGGTCGTTTTAAGAGTGTATGCCTATAGTCTGAAGTTGCCAGGGGGAAACTTGTGTGCACAGTGACGCCTGTTATACCAAACATTAGGAACACCCCATGGCAACTGTGCATGGCCTATTGGTTAGCCTACTTGTAGTAAAGACGTTTGACCTTTGTCAGCTGAATAATATGCACGACGTGCACCCTCTCCGTGTCAATGTTTTTGAACATATTTAGTCGTGGACATAACCATAGGATAACGTATTAGAACCCGTGGTTGGAACGTCAAAAGTCAGTTCTTGAATTTGAGAAATCTTCTTGTGTAGATCAATATCTTTACGTATTGGAATATCTGCCTACATGTACAAATTACCTCAACTAACCTGTACCCCGCACACTGACTCTGTACCGGTACCCCCTGTAATATAGCCTCGTTATTTTGTGTTACTTTTAAATGATTTTTTACTTTAGTTTATTTGGTCAATATTTTCTTAACTCTTCTTGAACTACACTTTTGCTTAAAGGCTTGTAAGTAAGCATTTCACGGCAAGGTCTACACGTATTCGGCACCTGTGACAAATAAAGTTTGCTTTGATTTTGTGGTTCCAGAATCTCTAGGAATCGGGTCAGTTGAGCTGCCCACAGACGCTGCACCATGAACGGCAGCAGCAGTGTGCCCTCTGCCTCCCAGACCATTCAGATAAAAACTGAGCCAGGTAGGCCAAATAATCAAACCACCATTCATCAACCACGAGCTATATAATTTATTCTAGTAATAGTTTTGTAATTTTGTGTATCCTTCCTTCATGCTTATGTAATTACATGTAGGTGCATGTTTTTATCTTGTAATATTGTGTTGAATTCTGGTTGACTTTTGTTTTTGACATTTGCTTAGGTATGTCTGTCAGTTGTTTATCTATTCCAGGGTCAGCTTGAGGTTTATTGTGTCTACTAAAGGGGCAAGTCAAAACAAATTAAACACATGCCCTTTGATGTTGCTTGATGGTTGTCAGTTTGTCTGTTTTAGTTGTGGATGCATGGAGTAAGGAGGACTGCCTCACTCTTTTGGAGAGGATTCAGAGCTTGTTGCCTGATGGTGATGCCATGAAATACAAAACCACCGAGTCCCACTTTGACTGGGAGAAGGTCTGCTTCGGAGACTTTACTGGTGACATGTGCAAACAGAAGTGGGCGAAGGTGTCTACTGAGGTTAGCCAATCATAATTTCAGCCAATCACAAAAGCAGAAAATCTATTTTCTGTGTGGAGGGAAGAGTGTCACAGAAATTGCAGAAAAAAATGTCTGTCGTCTCTATCTACTGGCAAAGTGGCACTATGAAAATGTTTTCAACAGAATTTCAGTTTATCTATTTGATACTGTCTTCAGGTGCGGAAGTTCAGGACTATGACAGAGCTCATAGTTGACGTCATTGAGTTTGTGAAGAACCCTTACAAAGGGAAGAAATTGAAGGTAAAGAATCAGATTTTACCTTGTACTTATGACATTCCATGAAATACTAGGGTTATTTGGAGGAGGAGACTTGATCATTCACAATACTGTTGCCAATCTCACGCCTTCTACCAAATGAATGGCAATTATTCTGTTTTCCACCCTATTAGACACACCCAGAATTCCCAAAGAAACCACTTACACCGTATTTCCGGTTCTTTATGGAGAAGCGAGCTAAGTATGCCAAGATCCACCCGGAGATGAGCAACCTTGACCTCACCAAGATTCTGTCCAAGAAATACAAGGAGCTCCCAGACAAGAAAAAGGTGATGGTCAACTCTACCCTGCTCTTTCATTATGCCTTTGGGATCATCTTTATTTAATTCAAAGCAGCTCTCGCATCTAAACATGACATCACTGAACTAATTACTTTATTTTCTTGCTTCAAATTTGATAGCTTTCTGTACAGCTACACATCTTCAATTGTAGCAGCTCTGTTAGTTTTTCAGTTAATAGCTAATTCACTGAGGGTTACTCTCTGTTCCCCACAGCAAAAGTACATCACAGAGTTTCAGCGAGAGAAGGAGTCATTTGAGAAGAATATGGCCCGATTCAAGTGAGTGGCATTTTCTGTCTCTTTCAAGCCGGTTAACAAGTTACTTCGTGTTCGGTGGCCAAATTAACTTCCTCTACTGGATAATAACCAACACTTTCCAAAGCTGACTAATTTCCCTTGAAAAACCCTGCAGGTGATCACCCCTCTGTTTGTTGAAAGGGTATACCACCCATATACAGCTGCCTTAATATCTTTGCTCTTGTTCACGTCCAGAGAGGACCACCCGGAGTTGATAGAGGAGAGAAAGAAGTCGGACCTTCCTGAGAAGCCCAAGACGCCCCAGCAGCTGTGGTACAACCATGAGAAGAAGACCTACATGAAGCTCCACCCTGATGTGAGTGTTTGCAGAGGACCCATCCAGCTAAGTCTGGGATTTTGCTGAATGGAAATGTTGAGTGTTGTGCTTCCATTAATTCACCCTCAAAATAAAATGTCCCTGTTGGAGTCCTTTGTGGTGAATGGTGAATGCCTTTCCTTTCTCTGGGGTTACCAGGTGAGCCAAAAGGAGCTGAAGGAGGCTCTGAGGAGACAGTGGTCCCAGCTCTCAGACAAGAAGAGACTAAAATGGATCAGCAAGGCCCTGGAGCTGCAGAAAGACTATGCGGTAAGAGGTTAGAGGTGAAGGGTCAAGAGTAAATATTTAATAGTATAGCACCTTGTCAGGACACAACTTGGTAATCCTTTACTACCTTTTCCTGGTAGAGTAAACCAGCACATTTTCTAATTCATCATGTGTGATATACACTGCCTAGAGAGTAACATGCACATTCTAAATAAATAGTATTTAATCCCTTTTAGGAAAGTCACAATCAATTACAATTTCACAGATTAAGTCTTGATGAGGAGAAATTGTCCATAATTTCTCATTGTCAACCAAAAAGTTTGATTGAATCTATGGTTCTCACTACAGGGCAGTATGAAAGTCTACCAAGAGGCCCATCCAGATGCTGAAGAGCACGTCAAGTCCGTCCTCACCAAAGCCGAGCGGCAGCTCAAGGACAAGTTTGACGGCAGGCCAACCAAACCACCGCCGTAAGTTGCTTGATCGGAGTCACATTATTTGAATGAAAGAATAGTGGGCAAGTGGAGAGAGGGTAGAGGAATGTATAGGGGCACAGAAAAGCGACTGAGGTGGCGCTCAAACCCCCTGTTGCCAGGAAATATGTGGTCCAGTGTCAGCAGCACTACCACTGCCAGACCCCTGTGGTCTCTAGGCAGTTCTGTAAAGACCAAAAGGGATTTTTGCCCTCAGTATTTTTTTTAATCCAGAGATTATGGATAGGAGATCCTTTATTTATTTGCAAACAGTAAGTTAGATCTTGGTTTCTGTGGGGTTTAAAGACCTGTGGTGTAGTTGGATTCTATGGCGCTGAGCTAATGGTTTTCGGTCTTCAGGAACGGTTACTCCCTATACTGTGCCGAGCTGATGGTGAACATGAAGGATGTTCCCAGTACGGAGCGTATGGTGCTGTGCAGTAAGCAGTGGAAGGTGATGACGCAGAAGGAGAAGGACATGTTTCAGAAACGCTGTGAGCAGGTCAGTCTTGTTCAGCTCCGTTCATGAGGAAATGCAATGAAACACCAGTATTTTCTTTTTCATTTCGTAATCAAGTCCTGGACTTGGTCCTCTGCTTCTTTTTAATAGCTGCTTCAAGTATTTTGGCCTCTATTGGTTTCAATTGTTTGTTTTTTGCTGCCATGTCATGCTGCTTCTGGGAAACCTTGCATAAAATATAGATAAATACCTGTTTATAGCTGTAGAAGTGTTGTGAAGGTTTAAAATGATTTCTGTCATGATAACAAAGTTGTTTTTTTGTCATTCACAAATCTGAGCAATGCTCTTTCTTTCACCCCGCTGTTGGTGTTTCTGGCTACAGAAAAAGAAGCAGTATGAAATTGACCTACAGAGGTTTCTAGAGGTAAGTAGAACTGAATATAACCATATCTGTAGTACTATACATATCACACTACACATGCTTAGCTAACCTGAGTTTTCGAAGTGGAAGTCTATGAAAGCCTCTGTCGGTTCTGTTTCCCCAGAGTCTCCCAGAGGAGGAGAGGGACCGCGTGATGACGGAGGAGAAGCTGGGGGGCTCGCGGCTGGGCATGGGGGCTGCTGGCAGCCCGCATGGAGCCAAGTCCCCCTCCGCCAAGGTGGGTCTCACAAAACTACAACAGGTATGTCACCACCTATCAGCCACTTGGCAAGTTGGGATATAGCTTTCTAAGTTACAGTGAACGCTTTTTTCACCTGGTCAGGCACAAGTAAGGTTTACTAAGCGTTTCATATGTTGGGTCATGGGGATGTTTGAGCTGTTAAGATACAGTGAGGGTGGATCGTTTACATTTTAAAGCAGTGGATGCTGGTGGAAGGAGCTATAGGAGGACGGGTTTATTGTAATAGACAAATGGAACAGTTTCAAACACAGTTTGATATCCATTACAATGAGCACGTCCTCCTATTTCTCCTCCCACTAGCCTCCTCTGTTTTAAAAGTGTACTAGGTACTCAATGTATATGTCACCTGCATTGACGCCAGGTTTGTCTCTATCGCATTCCTTCAGGAGCGCTGTCGCGAAGCTGAGCTGGAGCACTGGGTGCACGCTGGCCTGACGGCGAAAGAGAAGCGTGACGGCAAGAAGAGGACCAAAATCCCTGAGACGCCCAAGACTGCCGAGGAGATGTGGCAACACAGCGTCATAGGAGACTACCTGGCCAAGTACAGGGTGAGCGAGCAGCATTTTGTGTCCGCAAAACAGCCCTAGATAAAAACATTTTTTTATAAACTGTAGGTCCATATACATTTTTATAGTTTTCTATTTGGTTTTAGTGTTTTACATTTATATTAAAGTAGTTATCTTTTCCAACAACATAACTTTAAAACATTTTTTAAACACGGTATACCTTGGTGGGTCAAATCAAATTGGCTCGTGGGCCAGTTGTGGCCCCTGCCGTACTGCATCTAGGGATGCGTTTTAATCCATAGAGTCCTAAGGTTTAACAATTCTGTGTCCTGTGTCTTGTGGTTAGAGTGACCGCAAGAAGGCCCAGAGTGCCATGGAGTCGGCTTGGAAGGCCATGGAGAAGAAGGAGAAGATCCCGTGGATCAAGAAGGCGGCCGATGACCAGAAGCGATACGAGGTTCAGTACCGGCCCGTGGTCAGTGACCAGATGTTTGACCGCTGTCTTCTTTGGTTGTGCTGAAGAAATGTCAAAATGTTGGTTGCCCTCCCCACCCCCTGCCCTTTCTCTTTCCTCTCTCTCCACCATCCCTCCACCCCCGACGGAGTGTGGAGTTGGTGGATCCGTCCCGTCTGAATGCATTTGCGTGATCTCAGTTTTTCTTGTTCTTCTTTGTTTCTTCTGCTTTCTGCCATTGTACCAGAGTCTTGACATTTGCGTGTTTGTTTGCTGGATGTCACTGTTTGCACACTGTTGAAGTATGTAATGTGAGGGCCTCCCAAGTGGCACAGTGGTTTAAGGCACTGCATCGCAGTTGCTAGCCGTGTCTCTAGAGATCCTGGTTCGAGTCTGTCGCAGCTGGCCGTGACCTGGAGACTCATGGGGTGGCGCACAATTAGCCCAGCTTCGTCCGGGTTAGGGGAGGGTTTGGCCGGCAGGGATGTCCTTGTCCCATCGCACTCTAGCGACTCCTGTGGCGGGCCGGGCGCGTGCACTCTGACACGGTCGCCAAGTGGACGGTGTTTCCTACGACACTTTGGTGTGGCTGGCTTCCGGGTTAAGCAGGCATTGTGTCAAGAAGCGGTGTGGCTTGGTTGGGTCGTGTTTCTGTGAACGCGTGGCTCTCGACCTTCGCCTCTCCCGAGTCCATACGGGAGTTGCAGCGATGAGACAAGACTGTAACTACCAATTGGATACCATGAAATTGGGGAGAAAAAGGGGTAAAAAATTAAATGTATGTAATGTGTATTTCTATTGATTATCCATTCAACTGTCCCGGTGTGTAATTTTCATGGGCATACCATTAACCCTATTGCTGACCTGGGTCAAATACTTTCAAATACTTGATTTAATTTGCCCGATACAATGGAGCCCCCGTATTCCAAGTATTTGACATGTACAGTACACCCAGGTGTGTGTGTGTGTGTGTGGACTGTGCTCGTGGTGTAATGACAGTTCTTCTCCCACAGAGGGAATTGTTGGAGTCTAGAATGCCCCAGTCAGGAGCAGGCCAGAGGAAACCCAAGTTTGAAGGGGAGCCCAAGAAGCCACCAGTGTGAGTATCCACACGCTGACTCTTTTGAGTGTTATTGCTATTACTGGTGTCTTTTTATCATATGGTTTATTTTCTTGGCTTATCCTGGCCCATGTTCTTTTTCATTTTCTCTGTCTATTTGCTCAGTCCCTTTTCCCCAAATGTCTTATTTTCTTTTCTTATTTTTCCACACCCTGTCACTATCATTGTTTTGCTCCTTTTTCATGTCGTTCACCACCTTATTCAGGCACTTTGTCTAGAACCTCTTAGATTCACTTGCTTTTGTGTGTTGCTAATTGTTGTTTGTGTAGGTCCCTTGTATGTCCTTTTATCAATTTATATAGTGCCTTCAGAAAGTATTCACACCCCTAGACTTTTTCCACATTTTGGTGTTACAGCCTGAATTTAAAACATTTTCAGTTTTTGGTCACTGGCTTACACACAATACCCCATAATGTCAAGATGGAATTATGTTTTTCAAAATGTTTACAGATTTTGTATTAAAAATTAAAAGCTGATATCTTGAGTTAATAAGTATTCAACCCTTGAGTCAATAAGTTATTGCAAGCCTAAATAAGTTCAGGAGTAACAATATGCTAAATAAGTTGCATGAACTCACTCTGTGTGCAATAATAGTGTTTAACATGATTTTTGAATGACTACTTAATCCCTGTACCCTACACATACAAATATCTGTAAGATCCCTCAGTCGAGCAGTGAAGTTCAAGCACCAATTCAACCACAAAGAACAGGGTTTTCCAATGCCTTGCAAATATGGGCACCTATTAGTAAATGGGTACAATTTTTAAAAAAGCAGACATTGAATATCCCTTTGAGCATGGTATTCATTTCACTTTAGATGGTGTATCAATTAACTTGTCAATGTAAAGATACAGGCGTCCTTCCTAACTCGGTTGTCGGAGAGGAAGGAAACCGCTCAGGGATTTCACCATGAGGTCAAAGGTGACTTTAAAACAGTTACAGAGTTGAAGGATGGGTCAACAACATTGTAGTTACTCCACAACACTAACCTAACTTACAGTGAAAAGGAAGCCTGTACAGAATAAACATTCCAAAAAATGCATCCTGTTTATGACAAGGCACTAAAGTAATCATGCAAATGTGGCAAAGTAATTCACTTTTTGTCCTGAATACAAAATGCTATGTATTCAGCAAATCTAGTACAAAATATTACTGACTACCATTCTCCATATTTTCAAGCATAGTGGTGGCTGAATTATGTTATGGGTATGCTTGTAACTGTTAAGGATGGGAGTTTTTCAGCATGAAAAATAAATGGAATGGAGTTAAGCACAGGCCAAATCCTAGAGGAAAACTTGGTTCAGTCTGCTTTCCACCAGACACTGAGATGAATTCACTTTTTAGCAGGACAATAACTTAAAAGGCCAAATCTACACTGGGGTTACGAGTTAGATTTTCAAGCAAATTTTTGTCTAAACTATGGCAAGACTTAAATGGTTGTCCAGGAATGATCAACAACCAATTTGACAGACCTTGACAATTGGGGAAAGGTTGCACAATCCAGGTGTGGAAAGCTCTTAGAGATTTACCCAGAAAGACTCGCAGATTCTAATCGCTGCCAATGTTGATTCTAACGTGTATTGACTCGGGGTGTAATATGTAACTAATCAACATATATTAGTGTTCAAATGTTTCTTCCACTTTGACATTACATAGTATTTTGTGTAGATTGTTGACCAAAAATGACAATTAAATCCATTTTAATCCCACTTTGTAACACAACCAAATGTGGAAAAAGTCTAGGGGTGTGAATACTTTCTGAAGGCACTGTAAATATGTATACTGGACAAAAATAAACGCAACATGCGACAATTTCAAAGACTTTATTGTGTGACAGATTATATAAGGAAATCAGTCAATTGAAATAATAAATGGGGCCTTAATTTATGGATTTCAAATGACTGGGAATACAGATATACATCTGTTGGTCACAGATACCTTAAAAAATATATTTTTTTATCCAGTCAGTATCTGGAGTGACCAACATTTGCCTCATGCAGTGCGAAACATCTCATTCGCATAGAGTTGAACAGGCTGTTGATTGTGGCCTGTGGAATGTTGTCCCACTACTCTTCAATGGCTATGCGAAGTTGCTGGATATTGGCGGGAACTGGAACACACTGTCGATCCAGAGCATCCCAAACATGCTCAATGGGTGACATGTCTGGTGGGTATGCAGGCCATGGAAGAACTTGGATATTTTCAGCTTCCAGGAATTGTGTACTGATCCTTGTGACAAGGGGCCATTTATTATCATGCTGTAACATGAGGTGATGGTGGCGGATGAATGGCACGACAATGGGCCTCAGGATCTCGTCATGGTATCTCTGTGCATTGAAATTGCCATTGATAAAAATGTAATTGTGTTTGTTGTCTGTAGCTTATGCCTGCCCTTACCATAACCCCGCCGCCACCATGGGGCACCGCTCGCCCACACAACGCCATACTGCACACGTAATCTGCGGTTGAGAGGCCGGTTGAACACATTTCCAAATTATGTAAAATTATGTTGGAGGTGGCTTGAATTAATATGAAATTCTCTGGCAATAGTTCTGGTGGACATTCCTGCAGTCAGCATACCAATTGCACACACACAAACTTGAGAAAACTGATCATTTTAGAGTGGCTTTTTATTGTCTTATATTTGCTTATTTATTTTTATCCCCTGTCCCCGCAGGAGGCCTTTTGCCTTTTGGTAGCCTGTCATTGTAAATAAGAATTGACTTGCCTAGTTAAATAAAATACAATTTTTTTAGAGAAATAAGCTTTTTGTGCATATGGAACATTTCTGGGATCTTTAATTTTAGCTCATGAAACATGGGACACTTTACATGTTGCGTTTTTATATTTTTGTTCAGTGTATTTAGATGGACCTATGCCATTCCTTTGCTCATGGATTGCAGTTTGTATCAGGGATGCGACAAATGGACAACGTTTAAACTGCAATATGTAACTTTTTGGGCGACCTGACCAGATTCACACTTCTCATTGAAAGCAAGTCCAAAAAGCGGTAAATCTGTTCTATGTGCGCCATTTCTAAGCTTCCCGTTCTGAAAGTTTTTAGTTTTGATGTCTTTTACTTTTGGTTTTGTCCACCAGCTTCAAACAGTTGAAAATACAATATTTTTGGTTATGGAAAATATATTTCGGTGGTTTAGATGGAACAATTATTCTCTACACTATACTTGCTTGTTTTGTTACATAAACTGACATTTTATCCTGAAGACAACCGTTAATTCACGTTGACTTCTTTCCATTTCATTTCATTTATGTGCATTAGCGACTCGCAACAGAGTAAACAGCCAAGTGATCACAGTTCTCCCTACATTCTCTTTTCCCTCCATTTACGTCTCTCACTCAATTTCGATTCGACCATTACTTATACACACACGAATGCTGCGCGCCTCCCATGAGAAATTACTGCCTATAAAAACGTATCTATCTAACTGATGGGATACACAAACAACTGTACAGGAGCAACATTCCTTGCCAAACCACAACGGCTTTACCACATTCAAAATGGACTGGTTGATTAAAGTAGGGAAATATGATGCCGTTTAGAATAATACATTAGTCTTGTTTATTTTAAGATGTTTTGCAAACTGCTATAGTGTGCCATTTTTAGAATAGGTTACAACCCCCCATAACTTTAGACAGGATCCAGACTGAAATATGCAAAAAAAAAACTTGTTTTGATGGAGGCAAATTGTGTATTCATTATTCTAGGGGCCAAGTTTGTTTCATGTTTAACAAAATTCTGCCCACTAAGTTTAAACTCACAAATGAAACACAGGGCAAAATAAAACAAGCACCAAATGTGGGTATCTACTGGTTAAAAGGGGAAGAATTGTTGCTTTCTAATGCTGCTAGCTGTATGTCTCAACTCCCACTATAAAGAGAATAAACACCCTGTTGAAATGGGAGTAATGGTGAACAATGCTATTGCTGAGAGAGACGCACCTGTTTCAGTAGCGCGAGTTGCGGCTCAAATGGGCTTGGCAGTCCTTTTAATTTGGCCGCATATCAACTGCAATCATTTCCTTAATCAGCGCTTTGTTAAAGATGTGTGTAGTGCTTTGTATCTGTGGCAAATAATTTGAAAGATGCTGCATATCCCCACTAATATTACAGCATTGTTGCGTTAGGTAGGCCTATTTTGTTAAATATTTCCCTTTAGGGTGAGGAGTGGGACCTGTTAGTGGTCGTTTTGTGATAACTGCACTGTGATTAAAAAATGTAAAAACAATTCTGTTTTTAGTTTTTTTTTTCTTAATGTTAGGTATTACATTTCATTTAAACGTTCACACCCTTAGTTTGTATTGACTGATCTGTGGGTGAAATTAATCTTGAATTAAACCATTCTCCCTGTCGCTCTCTCCCTCTTTCTCTGCAGGAGCGGCTACCAGATGTTCTCCCAGGAGCTGCTGACCAACGGCGAGCTAAACCACTTCAGCCTGAAGGAGCGAATGGTGGAGATCGGCAAGCGCTGGCACAAACTCAGCCAGAGCCACAAGGACAAGTACAAGAAGCAGGTGGAGGAGCTGCAGATTGAGTACAAGGCTGAGCTGGAGGCCTGGGTCAAGGTAAGGGAGGGTAATCTTTGGGTCAAATAATGACTATTTGTTAGGCAACTTTCTGAACAGTGGACACCGAAGGTCGCCTTGCCTGAAAATAATCAAATAAGCATTAAAATATCAAACTGAACGAGACAGATTGCGTAAGGCGACATTGATACACGATGCAAACCTATAACCTGTGTTGTATTCTTCTAAAATCATTAAACAGTTGAAATGATAGATCAAATGTTAACATCAGAGCCTTTGGAAGAAATCAGTCTTAACAGAATTTATTTTGTCATTTCTTCCCCCTTACTATTTTTCACTCTTTCTTTCTCTCTTCCCCTTCAGTCTCTCTCTCCCCAGGAGCGAGCTGTTTATAAAGAGTTCTCCACCACAGTGAGTTGCACTCTCTCAAATATATTCTTGACATCCCACTCAACCCTCATTCAAGATAGCACTTCATATACAATGCCCCAAACATTTTTTGAAATTTTTATTCATCCGTTATTTTACCAGGTAAGTTGACTGAGAACACGTTCTCATTTACAGTAACGACCTGGGGAATAGTTACAGGGGAGAGTAGGGGGATGAATGAGTCAATTGTAAACTGGGGATGATTAGGTGACCGCCAGGACACCGGGGGTTAACACCCCTACTCTTACGATAAGTGCCATGGAATCTTTAATGACCTCAGAGAGTCAGGACACCCGTTTAACGTCCCATCCGAAGGATGGCACCCTACACAGGGCGGTGTCCCCAATCACTGCCCTGGGGGATTGGGATATTTTTTAGACCAGAGGAAAGAGTGCCTCCTACTGGCCCTCCAACACCACTTCCAGCAGCATCTGTTCTCCCATCCAGGGACTGACCAGGAGCAGTAGTATGCAGGGTGGTATGCTGCTGGCAAACATACATTCATGCTATAACCCTTCAAATTGTATTTGTCACATATGCCGAACACAACAGGTGAAATGCTTACTTACAAGCCCTTAACCAACAATGCAGTTACGAAAAATACGTGTTTAAAATCCCGTTAGCAGGATCATTTGTCAACATCCGCTGCATTGCAGAGCGCCAAATTCAAATTAAATTACTAAAAATATTTCATTTTCATGAAATCACAAGTGCAATATAGCAAAACACAGTTTAGCTTGTTGTTAATCCACCTGGCGTGTCAGATTTCAAAAAAGCTTTACAGCAAAAGCCATTCAAGCGTTTATGTTACGACATCTCTCTCAGCAGACAAAACATTACAAACAGCTAGCAGCAAAGTAGATTGGTCACGAAAGTCAGAAAAGCAATAAAATGAATCGCTTACCTTTGATGATCTTCGGATGTTTGCACTCACGAGACTCCCAGTTACACAATAAATGTTCCTTTTGTTCCATAAAGATAATTTTTATATCCAAAATACCTCCATTTGGTTGGCGCGTTTTGTTCAGAAAGACCGCTTGAGCGGTCACGACGGTGCAGACGAAAATTCCAAATAGTATCCGTAAAGTTCGTAGAAACATGACAAAATTGTTTAACTAAAAGTAACAAATAATTAAACTGCAGCAGTAAAATAACAATAGTGAGGCTATATACAGGGGGTATATAGTATAGAGTCAATGTGTGGGGGCACCGGTTGAGGTAATTGAGGTAATATGTACATGTAGGTAGAGTTAAAGTGACTATGCATAGAGTAGCAGCAGCCTAAAAGAGGATTGGGGGGGGGGGGGGGTCAATGCAAAAAGTCTGGGTTGCCCTTTGATTAGCTGTTCAGGACTGGGGATACCTAGCCAGTTGTGAAACTGAATGCCTTTAACTGAAATGCGTCTTATGCATTTAACCCAACCACTCTGAATCAGAGATGTGTGGGGGGCTGTCTTAATCAACACCCACGTCTCTGGTGCCCGGGGAACAGTGGGTTAACTGCCTTGCTCAGGGGCAGAATGACAGATTTCTACCTTGTTGCTGGATCGAATCCCTGAGCTGACCTTTCGGTTACTGGCCCAACGTTCTAACCACTAGGCCGCCCCAGGAATCTTATGGCTTGGGGGTAGAATCTGTTAAGACGCCTTTTGGACCTAGACTTGGTGCTCCGGTACTGCTTGCTGTGCTTGACAATGTTTAGGGCCTTCCTCTGACACCACCTGGTATAGAGGTCCTGGATGGCAGGAAGCTTGGCCCCAGTGATGTACTGACCTGTACGCACTACCCTCTGTGGTGCCTTGCGGTCGGAGGCCGAGCAGTTGCCATACCAGGCAGTGATGCAACCAGTCAGGATGCTCTTGATGGTGCAGCTGTAGAACTTCATACTCCTGCTATGACCCTTATCACTAATGCTATTATAGTTGTATTCCCCATTCACATCCTTCATATTCCATAGCTACTCTTCTCTGTAGCTGGAGTACTAAAAGCTGACACCAAATATATTTGATTTAGATTAGTAAATTAAATTGCCTTGTTCTGTCGTTGTAGCCTGATGTGACTGCAGTAGAGACTATCTGTATGCACAAGCGGGCATCTAACGTTACTGCATTTGAATGGGGGGTAAAAACGTAATCATATTAGCATCTAGCTACTAATCATCATTGCTTTGAGCTTGAACCGTGTTTGTGTGCTGCCCACCCTCCATCTTTGCCGCCCTGTTCTCCCTCTTCGTTCTCTCCCTCCACACCTTCCTCCATCTATTCATCCTCCTCCTAATTCCCCCCCCCCCCCCGCATGCAGAAACGGCGGAGCACCACCAAGGCGCGGGGCACCCAGGGGGCCAAGGTGTGTTTGATGGCGACAGTGAAGGGGAAGGTAGTAGGTGCCAGAGCCGCAGCAGAGGTCGGAGAGGGCAAGCGGGCCATGGCGTACCGGGCCAAGGTAACTCCGCCCTCTCGCCAGACTGCTTCTCTCTCACACACACTCACACACAAACACTCAGACTTTGAGGCAGCTGCATGGGTGGTGGTCAGACTGTGGTACCCTGGGCTGTGTGTGTGGGCTCCTGCAATTTTAATGGTTTAGGATTAGTTAAAGCAGGGGTTCCCATACTTGATCCAGGGGCCCCCCAGGCGCTAAACAGTATAATTATTTAAATCAGCTGTGTAGTGCTAGGGCAAAGACCAAAACATGCACCCAGGGGGCTCCCAGTACTGAGTTTGGGAAACCCTGAGTTAAGGTAGATCATCAAGACCTGAATTCCTCTGTGGGCTTTAGTCGTTCTTACTGTGATTAAGGCTCAAACAGTCTGCGGCAGTTGGAGTGTGACACTGATTACTCTTACATGCTTTTACGTCAGTATGTTTTTAGTTTGTGTGTTTAACTTGTTATTTTAAGGTGTGTGTGTGCGTGGTATTTGTTATGCTATCATGTTTGTCCTGTAATTGTGTATTCCATGTGCTGTTATAAATGTATATGCTGTGCACCATTCTGTAAACGTGTGAGTTTGCGGTAAAGACCCTTTACCTGCTCTCCAGCAGGATACGTCCGACTCAGACGAGGATGATAAGACGGACTCGTCAGACTCTGATGATGAAGAATCGTCTGGCAGCTCCGACAGCGAAGATGAGGTGAACGGCACTATGCTTTAGTGTAGACTTGGGTCAAATAAAGTATTTGAGGTGTGCTTAGTTTACCTGAGTTTGCATTTTGAGAGATCTGATTGGACTATTCGATTAATTTAGTTTGCCTAGTACAATCACAGCACTAATAGTAAAATGGATTTGACCCAGATGTTCTACTATCCTCTAGAATGACGACGACCCATCCGAGGGCTCCAGCAGCTCTTCCTCAGAGGACAGCAGTGACTCGGACTCAGATTAGCCACCCCCCCAAATAGGAGGGGCTGTGCGGGACACACCTCCTCGCGAGTCAGGCGCAGTTACAGCAGCGTCATCAAATCGCTCACACATTGGCTGCTCCCACCTCTTTCTCACAAGGAGAAATGAGACTGGAGAAAGCGAGACGAAATAAAGGGACGAATGGAAAAGTCATGCTCCCCCTGTTGTTGACCTGGAGCACTTTTATTCAACTGGGACGAGATCTTTTACAGGGGCTGTTATGCGTTCAATGCCTTTCTAGGTGTTTATTATGAACTTGTTGCAACTTTTTTTTTTTTTTTTAAACCTAAGGAAATTTCTAATTAAAGCGGCTGAGGCTTTTTTTATGTTTTTGAACAAGACTGGTTTCTACAGAGTTTTTGACTGGGAGGGGCATATTGAGGAGTTTGCTGTTTTTTGTCCTAACAGTCTGTGCAGAGGGAGGACTGTTGCTGCTTTCCCTCCATTGAAACATCTGGTCAAACCCTCTAAAATAAAATGCACTTTTTTCTTGTGAATTCTTTGTGTGTGATTTCAACCGTTAGTTGATGTTTATTTATAGAGCTTTAATGTAAGAAGTATGCTCAGCTCTGTTACTGATGGGGTAGGTTTGCAACCGAAATGGCAGCCTATTCCATATAGTACACTACTTCTAGCCATAACCAAGTGAGCAGGTGGCACTTGAACGTATACTTAGTGGGAAGCTAGTCTTATCATCCCTGAGCTCTGACACCTAAGGAAATTACATGCATCCACGACTTGACTGGTAATTAAGAGCTTCCGACTTGGGCATGAATGCAGCATTAGACGATCCACAAAATACAGCTATAATTTTCCCCACTAACTTTGGCTGTAGGCGATTTCCCTAAATTTGTAGTAGTACCTGTATGTATTAAGCTTCAGTATGACATTGCAAAAGTCTCCCTTTCTGGGCAAGCTGACCAAATGTGTGTTACAGATCCATCACTCACTGAAAGCAAGTCTAAGAAGCGGTAGATCTATTTCTATGCTTGCAGTTTCAAACAGCTGAAAATATATTTCTCAGCAGTTTAGATGGTACAATGATTCTCTACACTATATATACTAGCTTGTTTTGTTAGGCAAACTATTAGAATATTTGCAACCAGGAAATGGCAGTGATTTCTGCATAGTCCACCTTTAAATTCTGTTTTATCAATGTCAAAATTCAAAACTAAGGCATGCAATTTTCCATTGCTCATACTGTCGTTATGTAAAATGTACATAATTCACAAAACAAAAATGACATGTTGCTTTTGTTTTTATACAGACATATCAATATTTAAACAATCTCCAAACTTGTCTTTCCCCAGATATAATACACACGTCCCCTGTACCAGGAGTGATACCAATAAATAAACACTCAACCACCTGTGCATAATGCATTTACAGTGTTTTGTAGACTTGCAACAAGCATTCAAAACAGCCCATGGATCCTTACAAATGCATTCATTAATATAAACCCTGTAAGGTCGGTGTCCACAACATAAAAACATCCCCGTTATTTATGCATTGGGTGTGTCACACTTCCACATCTGCGGTGAAAGACAGAGCTAGCGCCGTGTTTGTCAGACCATAAGACAACCTGAAAATCCATCTTCTCACACAATTGTCTGGCATCCGAACAGTTTGGCCTACATTCTATTATGATGACTCTCAAACACGTCGGTTGTTTTTGTCTGAAGGGCCCCTGGTAACAGTTGAACAAATGTATAGTGCCAAAAAAGAAAGGGGTTAGATACATGTAAACATTTTTTAAAAACAAAAATCCTGATCTTTCACATAAGGGACAGACACTTCAGAACAAACTAACTTTAGATTTTTTTTGTTGGTGGGGGCTAGCTGTTTCATGTAGTGAATGTTATACAATGCGTTTGCATGGGCTAAAAGTAGTAAGGCCCCATTTCTTTCTTCTATCAAATAATTTACTATTTTTTCATACTTCAAGGGGTCTTATAGTAAAATTATCCTTGGTATGACCTTAAAACAATTGCCTTTAGCTTTGCCTGGGGAGTGTCAAGATGGAGGCACGGTGACTTCATCACAGTGCCCTCAGTCATCTAGTGTAAATATAAATCCTTGGCATTACCCTATTCTCTTCCTGATCGGCTACATAAACAGAGCAAAGACAAAACACCTAGTAATACAGGGGCGAAACCACAATTACAAATCCCATGAGCCATTTCTGCCTACCTAACAAAGTCCAAGTCTTTGGGGTCCTGTAAAAAGGTAATGGACTGTCTCTACAAATATTTGTATCGCTTTGAGACAACTTGAAATAAAAATGGTTAATTTTCAGCAAGTCCAGTATCAAACACCAATTTGTCCATGCAAACCACTGCATGACTTAACGCATTACCTCAATCATGCAAAACCTAGGTCAGGGTTCTATTTCAAATGCCACTGAGAAAACAAAAAGGTTCTCAGATTAACTGTATTCACTTGTCTATTTCATAGCAATACACCTAATTTAACTAGACTGGTGTCTGGCAATTCCCCATTGTCAATGCAATGGTGGAAACTCACTTAAGGAATCACAAAGTCCTCTCTGAATGAAGTCATTCATTGAATGTCGTAAGTAAAGTGTACCAAAGACAAAACAAAGAGACCAGGTAGAAAATAGATGCTCCAACGTGCATTGCTTAGTTCTGGACAATGGAAAAGCCATTCTAGTGAAGACAAAAATATATAACACTTTTTTTTTCATTAACTTCATTTATCCATCCTCATCCCTCATTTACAGACCATACGTTGCACACAAGTATTAGAAAACACAATGAAGAGGTCCCATTTGTTAGTCTCAATAAACCCCATGTCACCCAGTTACATTTGATCCGAATGAACAGTTGCGGTTCTGACGTCCGTAGCGAACCTATTACACAGTCCCAACATGCTTTACAACTGCAGTTCAATAAAACATTAATTTTTTTCTTTTAAAAAGGGACTTCTTTTTTCATACACCACCAGAACATTGTCATCTCCGTATGACTATTATAATAATAATTATAATAATAATAATAATAACAACAACAACTTACTTCCCACTCGTCCACACCAAACCATGATCAAAACTAGAACTATAGAAATACGCTGGTCAAAACCTAAAATGAAAACAAATATTTTGTCACGCTATTGTGATATATTAGAAATAGTCCGTAGATCAACAGCGCCTCTTCAACCTCAGGAGGCTGAAGAAATTTGGCTTGGCCCCTAAGACAACTACTAACTTCAACAGATGTTACCATTGAGAGCATCCTGTCGGGCTGTATCACCGCCTGGTACGGCAACTGCACCGTCCGCACCCACAAGGCTTTCCTGAGGGTGGTGCTGTGAGCCCACGCAACACCGTGGGCACACTGCCTGCCCTCCAGGACATCTACAGCAACCAGTGTCACAGGACCTCAGCCACCCAAGCCACGGCCTGTTTACCCCGCTACCATCTAAAAGGCGGAGACAGTACAGGTGCATCAAAGCTGGGACCGAGGGACTGAAAAACAGCTTCTACACTACATGACCAAAAGTATATGGACACCTGCCTGTTAAACATTGCATTCCAAAATCATGGGCATTAATATGGAGTTGGTCCCCCCTGGACACTGATGTTGGGCGATTAGGCCTGGCTTGCAGTCAGCGTTCCAATTCATCCCAAAGGTATTCGATGAGGTTGAGGTAAGGGCTCTGCATAGGCCAGTCAAATTCTTCCACACCGATCTCAGCAAACCATTTCTGTATGAACCTTGCTTTGTGCACGAGGGCATTGTCAAAATAGGGAAGGGCTTTCCCCAAACTGTTGCCACACAATTGGAAGCACAGAATCGTCTTGAATGTCGTCATATGCTTCAGCATTAACATTTCCCTCCACCGGAACTAAGGGGCCTAGCCCGAACTATGAAAAACCTCCCCAGACCATTATTCCTCCTCCACCAAACTTTACAGTTGGCACTATGTTTTGGGGTAGGTAACATTCTCCTGGTATCCGCCAAACTCAGATTCGTCTGTCAGACTGCCAGTTGGTGAAGCGTGATTCATCACTCCAGAGAACGATTTCCCCTACTCCAAAGTCCAATGGCAGGAAACTTTTCACCACTCCAGCCGACGCTTGGCATTGCGCGTGGTGATCTTAGGCTTGTGTGTGGCTGCTCGGCCATGGAAACCCATTTCATTAAGCACCCGATGAACAGTTATTGTGCAGACGTTGTTACCAGAGGCAGTTTGGAACTCGTAGTGAGTGTTGAAACCAAGGACAGATGATTTTAACACGCTACGCTCTTCAACGGTCCCATTCTATCAGCTTGTGTGACCTACCAATTTGCGGCTGAACCATTGTTGCTCCTAGACGTTTCCACTTCACAATAACAGCACTTACAGTTGACTGGGTCAGCTTTAGCAGGGCAGAAATTTGACGAACTGACTTGTTGGAAAGTCACTGAGCCCTTCACTAAGGCCATTCTACTGTCAATGTTTGTCTATGGAGATTGCATGACTGTGTGCTCGATTGTATACACCTTTCAGCAACAGGTGGGGCTGAGATAGCCAAATCCACTCATTGTGTCCACATACTTTTGTATATATGGTGTATTTTGGGGGGTTTCGGACTGACATTGCTCGTTCTAATATTTATTTCGTTCTTAATTCCTTTCTTTTAGATTTGCGTGTACTGTTTTTGTATTTTTAGGCATTACTGTACTGTTGAAGCTATGAACATAAGTATTTTGCTACACTTGCGATAACATTAGCAAATTATGTGTACGTGACCAATAAAATTAGATTTGAACCGTTGTGAAGTGACAATGACAAGATTGCATTGACAACAAGCGTGGCAACCTGACACTATACATGCCATCAACTGGGGACGTGACTGGTTGCAAATAGGCTGGCGCTATTTTGATAAATGCAAGTTGCCAGAAACTCTTCCGTTTTAGACTTTGACCAGGGTTTGTCTACCACCTCAAACAAAGCCCCCTTTCGCAATCCCACCAATAACCGTCCTATTCCAAGCCGCCAAAATGGCATACACTCGCGCACACAAACACACAAGTCTTTTGTTGTCATAAGGGGACCTCCAGGAGCTTTTTGTGAAGGTACTGCTTCACCTCCTCTATACCATTCAGCTTCTCCAGTTCATGATAGGGCAGCTGTGGAATAGAGGAACAACAGAGGGAGTGAGGAAAAAGAGGAGAGAGGAACACAAGGAGGGATGTCAGTAACACTGTTAGTTTTATACTTATTGGGCAAAGCGGACCATTAGTAGACCAGTTGCCTGGTAGCAGTTGCCAATTCAAAAGCGTCATCGGATGATTGTAATGGAGGTAAAGGAATACTGACATTTGGTTGAAATGTGGTTGTAAGATGTTTAAAATGTGGTTTATAATTATATATTTTTTAAATGTTGTTTTTAAGATGGTTTAAATGGTATGGGCTCACCTGCAGAATGACGTATCCCAGGAGCAGCAGGTGACGGTCTCTCATGGCCCGGGAGCCCACCAGCACCTCAGAGTTGTGACAGTAGTGCCACTTGTCATTCACCGACATAACCACTCTGAAAGAAGAAAGGAAGTGGTATATAGCAATTAACAAATTATTTCTCATTTAGAAATAAATTCCTTATTCACACAAGTGGCAAAAGGTGATAGAAAGATCGCTAACTTGCATTGCTCCACTGATGTATTATCAAGCATTTAGTTGTAGTATAAGGATAGAAATCTGACTGGACAGATTTGGGAATCCCATCAGCACTGACCTCTTGAGCTGCCGCTGGTCCCCAGCTCGATCAGCCGGGTGCAGTTGAAGTGGTGAGGTGGGCTTCACCTCCCCGTTTGCCTCATAGAATGCAGGAAGCTCGCAATTGAGCCCCTGACTCGCCGGCCCCACCTGCACCCCTCCCTCGTCCTCCAGGATTTTTCCAATGGAGAATTGGAAGAGGGAATTGGGGGCAGCCGTGGCAGATCCCCCTACCCCGGAGGCCCCTGGATGTGCCAGGCTGTCTGAGGGAGGGCTGCTGAGCGTGGAGCTGTCTTGGCTCTTCAAAGAGTGCTCCTTGGCCAGGCTGTAGTAGTAATCGGCCAACGTGTAGTAAGGGTTGTAGTCCAGAGGGCCCCCGCCGTTAGGGCCTGTCCTCTGAGCCGAGGAAGGGTTTGCCCCTCGCTGCATGTGGTAGGGCAGAAAGTTCACCGCATCGTCCCCCTCGACGGGTCGCTGGTCCCTCCCTACCTCTAGTGGGGCGAAGGGGGAGAACTTTTGAAAGTCTGAAGTGAGGGCTGTCACGGCTGCGGATCCTTCTGGGGTTTTGGGGGCCATACCTAGGGTGGTCCCTGCCCCTGTCCGGATAGGGAGAACTCGGCCAGAGCCATCAATCCACAGCAGGAAGTCTAAAAAGGAATGGGGATATCGAGGATTAGGGTTGCAACATTTAGGGTTGATACTTTATTCGTCAAACTTTGAATTTAGGAAAAACTGTGAATTTTGTGAAAGTTTCCAGAATTCTACAACCCCAAAGAGATTAAAGTACTACATAATGATACACCATTGTGTGGTATCTTACAGTAGAGCCTGCATCAGGTTGGATATCCGCGGTTCCCCGCGGTTGACCTGCAAAAAAACTCTGCTGGTGGGTGAGAATGAAAACATTCTTTCAACCCGCGTGTCGGCTCGCAGTTTGAACAATTATATTGCGGGTCAGAAACATTTGAAAACAAGATAATGTTCTACAAACCCAGGAGCTTGTTGTGTTACAGAATGGAATTCACAACATCATGCGAGAGATGAGGCAGACATAGAGCTCTGGAAAAAATGAAGAGACCACTGCAAAATTATCAGTTTCTCTGGTTTGACTATTTATAGGCATGTGTTTGGGTAAAATGAACATTTCTGTTTTATTCTATAAACTACTGACAACATTTCTCCCAAATAGAAATATTGTCATTTAGAGCATTTATTTGCAGAAAATGACAACTGGTCAAAATAACAAAAAATATAGTGTTGTCAGACCTCAAATAATGCAAAGAAAATAAGTTCCAATTCATTTTTAAACACAATACTAATGTTTTAACTTAGGAAGAGTTCAGAAATCAATATTTGATGGAATAACCCTGATTTTCAATACCCAGCTTTTATGAGTCTTGGCATGCTCTCCACCAGTCTTTCACATTGATGTTGGGTGACTTTATGCCACTCCTGGCGCAAGAATTCAAGCAGCTCGGCTTTGTTTGATGGCTTGAGACCATCCATCTTCCTCTTGATCACATTCCAGAGGTTTTCAATGGGGTTCAGGTCTGGAGATTGGGCTGGCCATGACAGGGTCTTGATCTGGTGGTCCTCCATCCACACCTTGATTGACCTGGCAACATTGCATCTTTTTTTGTTATTTTGACCAGTTGTCATTTTCTGCAAATAAATGCTCTAAATGACAATATTTCTATTCGGAATTTGGGAGAAATGTTGTCAGTAGTTTATAGAATAAAACAAAAAAAAATCATTTTACACAAACACATAACTATAAATAGTAAAACCAGAGAAGTGGATAATTTTGCAGCCTTACATTTTTTCCAGAGCTGTAGGGCACAAGCGATGTACACAGTGAATCAGATAACTGTCCATTATTCATGTGGTGCTGAAAGCATATATGTTTCATCCCACCCACGTGAGAATACGTTGCCAAGCTTGGCCTACTTTTCCTGGCTAGCGTAGCTCACGTGAAAATGGCTAACGTAACTGGAGAAATAGAAAGGTTATGAAATACACCATAGTGGAAACAGGTGGTACGTGAGTGAAATCTCCGGTTTGGAAGGATTTTGGAGTCATTGTGGGCAAGGACAATAACCCAGTAGATGGATACACAGCCTGCAAAAAGTGCAAGCCCGTATCTGTTTACTATAGGCTAATTCAGTTTATCATCAGTTAATTGTTATGTAAATTCAGGCTTTTGTTCATTTAGACCATAGGCTACGCAGGCCACATCAAGTTTATTTGCCAGCAACATAACACCCTGCATCCCACTGCTGGCTTGCCTCTGAAGCTAAGCATGGTTGGTCCTGGTTGGTCCCTGGATGGGAGACCAGATGCTGCTGGAAGTGGTGTGGAGGGCCAGTAGGTCTAAAAACATATCCCCAGGGTAGTGATTTGGGGAAATTGCCCTGTTTGGGGTGCAGTCTTTCAGATGTGGAGTTAAACAGATGTCCTGACTCTGTGGTCACTAAAGAGCCCATGGTACTTATCGTAAGAGTAGGGGTATTAACCCCAGTGTCCTGGCTAAATTCCCAATCTGGCCCTCATACTATCATGACCACTTAATCATCCCCAGCTTCCAATTGGCTCATTCATTCCCATCCTCTCCCCTGGTCGTTGCTGCAAATGAGAATGTGTTTTCAGTCAACTTTGTTGGTAAGTTAAGGGTTAACTAAAAGTTTAAGTGCGGCTGGTAAAGGTTTGAGTAAGGCTATAGCCTACAAAATACATTTATTTTTGCAGCCTATATTCGATTCTGGGAATTGTTTACTTAAGTTTCAATTAAACTATTTGATTATCATATTAAATGTTAATGTCTTGTTTTGTTGTTGGCTATAGGATTTCATTCGGTAAGAAAGCTAATTAGAACAAGCTTTTCCCCACAGAGCGATTCAAGTTGTCAATGTGCCGCATCTCATTGTGAAAATAAAAATATATTGTTCTTAGTTCATGCCATGGTTTCCTTTATCCCAATATTGATTCTACATGTAGACAAATTAATTAATGCAGGGAGAGGAAAAATAGCCTACTAGCCTAATCTAAAACAATTAAATAAAGTGTTATTTGGTGTGTCATGGATCAGCTCTCAGAACAATTCTATTTGGGTGGTTCGGGTTGTTGAGAAAAATCTGTCCTGGTGTCGGGTGGTGTTTGGAATTGACAAAGGCCGGCGTGGGGCAGGTGCGGCTCAAAAAAAACTGACCCGTGCAGGTCTCTATCTTACAGTGGCTGTTGGGTTTAACACACAATCTGGTGTTTGTTCAATGTACCTGTGTAATACCCAGGGGCCAGGACTTCATCTTGCTTGTAGCCATGCTCTCCAACCAATTGTCTGAGGGCTTCAGCTACAAGACCCTTGTAGCTGAAAAACACACACAAATACACCCATGTCAACCAGATACTTTTCTTGCTTCACTTGGATTTGCAATGAAAGGGCAGACATAATTCAATAAAGAAAATAGATGACCATGCACCAACTAACAGTTGGTTAACCAATCACTCTAGGACTGCACCGTACCTGTATTTGCGGTTGACCTCATCAGCGGTCAGCGCATGGTCAAACATGAGCACCTTGTGCGTGTCCTGGAGCCGTGGACCGGTGTAGTCCTGGTACTCCAGTTCAACCGCTGCGTCCAACAGAGACAAGTAGCGAAGCACGATCAGAGCATAAGGACTGTCTACAAATGGGGGAAGAAGATCCACAGAAACAAAGACATGAGCGAGAGCAACTGTTTAAAATGGCCGATCAATAAAATGAATCACATACAACTGACTGGGATTGAGTTGGGGTATGTGGGGGTACTATTCCACTTCATGCATCAGTTCATTTATGTGCGTGTTCATTAGTTGTTTATTAGGGGTCAGCTTGAGGTTTATTGTGTCTACTGAAAGGGGTAAGTCAAAAGACATGAAACACAGCTGTTCTTTGATGTTGCATGATCACTTTATGCGCGCGCGTGTGTGTGTGTGCCACTCACTGGTGACGTTGCTGATGAAGGCAGTGGAGAAGACCCTGTGCAGCACCAGGCCGGGAAAGTGGCCCAGCTGGAACAGGGACATAAGGATATTGACGGTGGCTAACGGGGAGCTCAGGGCCTTAAGCTCCAGCACCACCTCCAGCATGGAGAAGAACTGGACCTTGTTGGACGGCAGGTAGTTCATCCGGCTGAAGGGAAACACCAGCTTCTGGATAACCTGTGGGGAAAAGAGAAAAGCCATTATCGTGATATTACCAAGTATCAATTTTTCCTGCGAAGAGACAATCATTAGATCATTTGTTTTGGTCCTGTCCGTATGTAGCTTGTTTTTGGTCGCAGGTTCAGGAATGTCTGGAAAAATTGCAACATTTACCAGGAGCTAACTCGGCAAATAGCAGTGCTGGAGGATTTTAAAAAGTCAGTCAATCGATCCATAATATAATAATACTCTTAGCAAAACAATGTATCTTTAATTTACAGTCTGTAGAAACTGAGAATAGAAAGGTTCAGAAAGTTAGTGAAACATCACAGCAAAATATATGGCAAATAGTAATCAAAAAAGGATGGTCTTTATTGATAGAGGGGAGTTGTAGAGGGTAGCTGAAGGATGGGACTAAAAACAAACAAAAGATAACTATTGTAAAATATATTGTGTCTGTAAAATCTATATAGTATGTATAAATTGGATGTAGAAGCCTAAGTGGTGTTGTCCATTAGTTTACTCCAAACAGGGGAGGGGTGGTAGGGTTAGGGAAAAATAAAAGGAAAATATATAAAACAATTCATATTTTTATAGATAGACACACACACACACAACACAACTGTTCAAAAGTTTGGGGTCACTTAGAAATGTCCTTGTTTTCCATGAAAACATACATGAAATGAGTTGCAAAATGAATAGGAAATACAGTCAAGATGTTGACATGGTTATAAATAATGATTTTTAATTGAAATAATAATTGTGTCCTTCAAACTTAGCTTTTGTCAAAGAATCCTCAAATTACAGCCTTGCAGATCTTTGGCATTCTAGTTGTCAATTTGTTGAGGTAATCTGAAGAGATTTCACCCCATGCTTCCTGAAGCACCTCCCACAAGTTGGATTGGCTTGATGGGCACTGCTTACAAACCATACAGTCAAGCTGCTCCTCCCACAACAGCTAAATAGGGTTGAGACCCGGTGACTGTGCTGGCCACTCCATTATAGACAGAACACCAGCGGACTGCTTCTTCCCTAAATAGTTTTTGCATAGTTTGGAGCTGTGCTTTGGGTCATTGTCCTGTTGTAGGAGGAAATTGGCTCCAATTAAGCGCCGTCCAGTGGGTATGGCATGGCGTTGCAAAGTGGAGTGATAGCCTTCCTTCTTCAAGATACCTTTTACCCTGTACAAATCTCCCACCTTACCACCACCAAAGCACCCCCAGACCATCACATTGCCTCCACCATGCTTGACAGATGGCGTCAAGCACTCCTCCAGCATCTTTGAATTTTTTTTGCGTCCCACGAATGTTCTTCTCCTCAAACGTCATCTGTCCATAACACTTTTTTCCAATCTTCCTCTGTCCAGTGTCTGTTCTTTTGCCCATCTTAATCTATTATTTTTATTGGCCAAGTCTGAGATAGGGCTTTTTCTTGAGACTGGTGTTTTGCGGGTACAATTTAATGAAGCTGCCAGTTGAGGACTTGTGAGGCGTCCGTTTCTCAAACTAGACATTCTAATGTACTTGTCCTCTTGCTCAGTTCTGCATCAGGGCCTCCCACTCTTTCTGTTCTGGTTAGAGCCAAAATGATCAATTATCCTTTTAAAATGATAAACTTAGATTAGCTAACACAACACGCCATTGGAACACAGGAGTGATGGTTGCTGATAATGGGCCTCTGTACGCTAATATAGATATTCTATTTTAAAAAATCTGCCATTTACAACATTACCAACGTCTACACTGTATTTCTGATCAATTTGATGTTAATTTTAATGAACTTTTTTTTGTGCTTTTCTTTCAAAAACAAGGACATTTCTAAGTGAGCCCAAACTTTTGAATGGTAGTGTATATACAGAACTAGTCAAAAATCTGTACACATCTACTCATTCCAGTTTCCCCCCCCTTTTTTCCCTCTATTTTCTACATTGTAGAATAATAGTGAAGACATCAAAACTATGAAATAACATACGTAGTAGCAAACAAAAAAAAGTGTTAAACAAATCTAGAGATTCTTCAAAATAGCCACCCTTTGCCTTGATGACAGCTTTTCACACTCTTGGCATTCTCTCAACCAACTTCATGAGTCACCTGGAATGCATTTCAATTAACAGGTGAGCCTTGTTAAAACTTAATTTGTGGAATTCTTTACTTCTTTTCTAATGTGTTTGGATGCCAGGGAGGGGTGGACCCAGCCATGACTAAGCATATTTCGTGTCAGCTACATAATAACTCTGAATTGTATGTAAGGGTTAGGCTGCTCGGGTTGACTAGTATCATTATTGCAGTAATTAATCGATATTAAATAAAGATGATTGTTTGATGAAATTACAAAAGTCTCTCAGTATTCATTTCCACGACACCTGCTTGGGCCAAGAGACATGAGCACTAGACATTAAACTGGTAGAAATCTGTCCTTTGGTTTGAGATTTTTGGTTCCAACCGCCGTGTCTTTGTGAGATGCAGAGTAGGTGAACGGGTGATCTCCACATGTGTGGTTCCCACCGTGAAGCATGGAAGAGATGGTGTGATGGTGTGGGGGTGCTTTGCTGGTGACACTGTCAGTGATTTATTTAGAATTCAAGGCACACTAAACCAGCATGGATACCACAGCATTCTGCTCTGGGACAAATCTCTGAATGTCCTCGAGTGGCCCAGCCAAAGCCCGGACTTGAACCCGATCGAACATCTCTGGAGTGACCTGAAAATAGCCGTGCAGCAACGCTCTCCATCCAACCTGACAGAGCTTGAGAGGATATGCAGAGAAGAATGGGAGAAACTACCCAAATACAGGTGTGCCAAGCTTGTAGCGTCATACCCAAGAAGACTCAAAGCTGTAATCACTGTAAAAGGTCCTTCAACAAAGCACTTGAATAAAGAGTCTGAATACTTATGTAAATGTGATCCTGCAAAAATTTATGAAAACCTCTTTTTAATTTTTTATTATGGGGTATTGTGTGTAGATTGTTTTTTATCAATCTACACACAATACCCCATAATAATTTTAGAATAAGGCTGTAACGTAAAAAAATATGGAAAAAGTCAAGGGGTCTGAATACTTTACGAATGCACTGTATAGGGGATTGGAAATTATGCAGACAGTTACATTGATAGAAGCCACAATCTGCAATATGAAAGCTACCCCTTAAAACTTAATTTGTGGAATATATCACGATCACGATAAATGCTTTTATCAAACCCATAATGTAAATACACAACATGTATGTAGTGATTTGGCTACAACCATTGGGTGGCCAGACACCATGGGGGCACCAGAGCCTTTTGTGGAATGGGGAAATAATGTATTGTTAATTCTATGCTTTGAGAAATGTCAATAAAGCATAATTTATAGCTTTTACTATGGAGTAGCGTCCACTCTTTACAAGGTGTCAGAAGTACGAGCCCACAATGTGTGTAAATAATAGGGATGTGTCAAATATCCAAATGGACATTTCTTCAGAAATATTAGTCAGTAGTTGTGTGGTTGTGGTCAGTAGTTGTGGTGCGGTCAGTAGTTGTGTGGTTGTGGTCAGTAGTTGTGTGGGTCAGTAGTTGTGTGGTTGTGGTCAGTGGTTGTCGTCAGTAGTTGTGTTTGTAATCAGTTGTTGTGGGTCAGTAGTTGTGAGGTCAGTAGTCATGTGTTTGTGGTCAGTAGTTTTGTTCATTAGCTGTGTGGTCAGTAGTTGTGGTCAGTAGTTATGTGGTTCAGTAATTGTGTGGTTCAGTAGTCATGGTCAATAGTTGTAGTTAGTAGTATGTGGTTGCTGTCAATGGTTGTGGTCAGTAGTCGTGTGGTTGTGGACAGTAGTTGTTGACAGTGGTCAGTAGTTTAATGGTCAGTGATTGTGGTAGGTAGTTGTGTTGTTCTGCACAGTAGTTGAGTGGTTCAGTAGTGTGTGGTTGTTGTCAGTAGTTGTAGTCAGTAGGCATGGTCATTAGCGGTCAGTCGTTGTGTGTTTGTGGTCAGTAGATGGGTAGTTGTATTCGTGATCAGTTGTGTGGTCAGAAGATGGGTGGTCAGTAGTCGTAGTCAGTAGGTTAGGTCAGTAGCGGTGTGATCAGGATTTATGGTCTGTCGGTATGTGGTTGTGGTCAGTAATTGTGGTCAGTAGTTGTGGTCAGTTGTGTAGTTGTGGTTGGCAGTTGTGGTCAGCAGTTGTATCGTTGCTGTCAGTAGTTCTGTGATCAGTAGTTGTTTGGTTGTGGTCAATAATCGTGGTCAGTAGTTGTGTGGTTGTGTTCAGTAGTTCAGTAAACACCTTATTTGTATCCAATCAGAGCAGCAGGATCAACGTACAGCCCGCCCTTTTCTTTACAGACAGGCAAAATTGGCAGTTATTTAGAGAATGGGGCATGTGCTTGAGCTGATCGATTTTTTTAAACAGATTCACAAATCATGGGAATTTGTCAAGCTATAAAATAGTTTTCTCCCTCCGAGGCATGTGTTGCTAGGCAAACAGTTGCCTCGGCAGGCCTGCTCCCTCCACGGCTAAAGCCACTGTGAGGAACATGCTAACAAACATTTGTGCAATGAAGTTAAATGAATACTGCACTCTGACCCACAAAACCTTTTTGCTAGATTCATGATAGTGTTGTTGGGCAAAGCAAGGAAAGTAAACTTCAAACTTGATGTAATTTTATTGAAATTTGCAGCTGTTGTTGGTAAGTAATGAATCTGCTAGCTTCTGATATGACTTGGTGCATCTATAAAAGAAAGCAGTTGATGAGTTACTAAAGCAGCTTTATCTATTGATTGCTAGGAGCTATTCCTAATCTGTTTTCGGATTTGAAAAGCAAAGAAGTAGCGGAAGATTGTATATGCCCTACGTTTCTGACTTGTTGGGGGTGGTCAAAAACAGCAGTTTGGAAAAAGTTGGTAAAAAAAATGTGTTACTGTAAACAGCAGTATCGTTAGATGCGTAGCAGATATTTTTGTTCCGCAAACAGATTTGAAAAGCAGAGAAGTAGATGTTCTAACTTGTCGAAGTTGTCGAAGTAGCTGATTTGTGTCAAAAGTTGCATTTACAGGAAATGGAACGTTGGAAGTGATGTCACAATGGGGGCAATTTAGAATGTTGAAAAAAGTCCCATGAAAGTGAATGAAGATGGGCAAAAAAAAACTAAATCCAGACCAGTCAACACGTTTTAAAATTTGAACTGCATTTCTAGCTTAAACGGTGTTAGAGGAGTTGAATGTAAAAGAATAATAAGTAGTATGTATAAGATTTAAGTGGGGACTCTTGTTTCGCAAGCCCCACAATAATAATAATAATGAGTATGTAAGAAATCTATAGTTCTGCATTGATGACATACAAATGATATTCAAATTATAAAACAACTATCTTTTCTATGTAGTTTCTATGATGTGCGCCCCATAAAAAGGCAGCCTTCACATCTGTAGATTGTTCATGTTGGCCAATGAAAGCATTAAAGAGGCTGAGAGTGTAGCAAGTGGAGTGAAAGTTCACTAATGCAATACAAGATGGAATAAAATGAGGGAATTAAACATTTGCGAAATGAGAAGGAGTAGGCTACAATGAGCAACCAACAGGTAAGCTGTTGTTTTATCTGAATGTGGTTGGGGAGAAAGCGCAGCATGTAGCCTCAATTAGCCTAGCTAGCTTAGCTTCTCTGGGCAACTCCAGTCAAGACAGGCACTGTTATATGGGATGATAAATAACATTGTGACTGCTACAATTTAGCTAGCCTTGGTTATAGTTGCCGTGGCTACTGCGTCTCTCTCTCTTTCGGTCTGCTCGCTCCCGCACACACCGGCCCCTCGGCAGTGGCAGTCTCTTTCCCTCACGCAGCAGTGCTCAGGTTAAAAACACAAGTTTAAAAAAAAACAACATGTATTTAGCAAGTATCCGGATATCGGACAAAAATGTATGTTACTATTCGAATAGTGAAATGATTTCAAACCCCCATCCCTAGTAAATAACCAACATTTCAGGTGTAATAATAGCCATTCATAAAAAAACAGTATGCCCAATAATAAGCAGCAATAAACAGATAGAGTACGCCCAGAGTCGCAACACCGGAGTTGCTCAACAGTGGTTTAAATGTATGACAGAGATTTTCTAGAGATGAGTGGGCCTCCTTACCTTGCTGTCCAGGTATTCGCCCTTTTTGACCAGAAAATCAGCGATGGTGTCAAGAAGTCGAACCTCTCTGAGCCGGTGGCGGGCAATGTATTTGGCAATGAGGGCCATGGTGAATGGGGTTATGCTGTCCACTTTTTCAGGCAGTTGCTCTATCGAGAAAAGAGCAGACTTATCTTGGAAATTATAGAATAATATCATATATACAGTATATCACAAAAGTGAGTACACCCCTCACATTTTTGTAAATATTTGAGTATATCTTTTCATGTGACAACATTGAAGAAATGACACTTTGCTACAATGTAAAGTAGTGAGTGTACAGCTTGTATAACAGTGTACATTTGCTGTCCCCTCAAAATAACTCAACACACAGCCATTAATGTCTAAACCGCTGCCAACAAAAGTGAGTACACCCCTAAGTGAAAATGTCAAAATTGGGCCCAATTAGCCATTTTCCCTCCCCGGTGTCATGTGACTCATTAGTGTTACAAGGTCTCAGGTGTGAATGGGGAGCAGGTGTGTTAAATTTGGTGTCATCGCTCTCACACTCCCTTATACTGACTGGTCACTGGAAGTTCAACATGGCACCTCATGGCAAAGAACTCTCTGAGGATCTGAAAAAAAAGAATTGTTGCTCTACATAAAGATGGCCTGGGCTATAAGAAGATTGCCAAGACCTTGAAACTGAGCTGCAGCACGGTGGCCAAGACCATACAGCGGTTTAACTGGACAGGTTCCACTCAGAACAGGCCTCGCCATGGTCGACCAAAGAAGTTGAGTGCATGTGCTCAGCGTCATATCCAGAGGTTATCTTTGGGAAATAGACGTATGAGTGCTGCCAGCATTGCTGCAGAGGTTGAAGGGGTGGGGTGTCAGCCTGTCAGTGCTCAGACCATACGCCATACACTGCATCAAATTGGTCTGCATGGCTGTCATCCCAGAAGGAAGCCTCTTCTAAAGATGATGCACAAGAAAGCCCGCAAACAGTTTGCTGAAGACAAGCAGACTAAGGACATGGATCACTGGAACCATGTCCTGTTGTCTGACGAGACCGTGTGTGGCGGCAACCAGGTGAGGAGTACAAAGACAAGTGTGTCTTGCCTACAGTCAAACATGGTGGTGGGAGTGTCATGGTCTGGGGCTGCATGAGTGCTGCCGGCACTGGGGAGCTACAGTTCATTGAGGGAACCATGAATGCCAACATGTACTGTTACATACTGAAGCAGAGCATGATCCCCTCCCTTTCGGAGACTGGGCCGCAGGCCAGTATTCCAACATGATAACGACCCCAAACACACCTCCAAGACAACCACTGCCTTGCTAAAGAAGCTGAAGGTAAGGGTGATGGACTGGCCAAGCACGTCTCCAGATCTAAACCCTATTGAGCATCTGTGGGGCATCCTCAAACGGAAGGTGGAGGAGTGCAAGGTATCTAACAGCTCCGTGATGTCGTCATGGAGGAGTGGAAAAGGACTCCAGTGGCAACTTGTGAAGCTCTGGTGAATTCCATGCCCAAGAGTTAAGGCAGTGCTGGAAAATGATGGTGGCCACACAAAATATTGACACTTTGGGCCCAATTTGGACATTTTCACTTTTGTTGCCAGCGGTTTAGACAATGGCTGTGTGTTGAGTTATTTTGAGGGAACAGCACATTTACACTGTTATACAAGCTGTACACTCACTACTTTACATTGTAGCAAAGTGTCATTTCTTCAGTGTTGTCACATGAAAAGATATACTCAAATATTTACATAAATGTGAGGGGTGTACTCACTATTGTGATATACTGTATGTAGAAATCGACAGATTAAACAGCTGCTAGATAATGGCAGAGGAGGGGAAGGGAGGAAAGGAAAACTCACCAGCCAGGCTGCACACAAACCTCTCCTGCCTGTTCTGGTAGAAGAGGTGCGAGCTGAAGATGAGCTCTAGGCTCTTGTTGCTAGCTTCACGTGCACACACAGCCAGCATCTCATCCAGCAGAGCCATCTCCTGGTCGCGCACACCACTTACGCTAGCCAGTGTGTGTTTGACCAGTCGCAGGATCTTCCTGTTGGTAGGTAGAGCGGACAATGGTGGTTGTTACTAAATGGAGTACAGCTACAAATGGAAGTGAATTTTCGTAGCTGGTTAAGAGAGCATTTTAACTAGCCCTAACCGTAACCTAATTCTCATAACCTGCTGCGAAAAAGTCACTTCCGGTCTTAGCTGTATATCACCTAGTCAAAACTGACAATGGTGGAATTTGGAATCATGATACAAAGTCAATTATTGTGATAAAAGCGGTTATCAAGATTTGTATGCCGATTAAAGCCATTATCGCGATATCGGCAAGTATCGCGATAACTGCTTTATCACAATAATTTGTATTTTTTTATTTTTATTTCACCTTTATTTAACCAGGTAAGCTAGTTGAGAACAAGTTGTCATTTACAACTGTGACCTGGCCAACTGTGACCTGGCCAAGATAAAGCAAAGCAGTGCGACAGAAATAACAACACAGAGTTACATGGAATAACCAAGCCTACAGTCAGTCAATACAATAGAAAAAAGAAAGAAAGTCTATATAGTGTGTGCAAATGGCATGAGGAGGTATGGCAATAAATAAGACATAGTAGCAAAGTAATTACAATTTAGCAGATTAACACTGGAGTGATAGATGAGCAGATGATGGTGTGTAAGTAGTGATACTGGTAGTGATAACCAACATTGAAATGATTGAAATGACACTCGGGAACTCATCACGCTAGACCTGTGTCATGTTCAGTAAACAAAAATGGCATGTCTCCATTGATGTCCTATCGAAAGCAACCCAGTTGTACTTCATAACCCTGCATTGCCTCTACTTGGATAGCTAGTAATGAATTATGAACGGACCTCTTACAAACAAGATAACCCAATATAACATGTAAAGTTGTATACATTTGTCTATATTACCCTAAACGGGTAATTAACCATCATACCAAACCTACAAGCCAACCTACCTGTTGGCCAGAAGCTGCTCTGGGTTGGGGCGTACATTGGAGACGTTCCCGGCCGTCGTAGTGTCGGTGGGTTGCAGCGAGTGCCACTTGAGCCGGTAGTAGGAGAGTAGCAGAAAGAGGGTCTGCGGGTGGCGCTCCCGCTCCAGGTTCTTCTCCAAGCCTGCGAGGCAGGCCTCGGTCAGGGGGTGCTGGCTGCTGGGGTGCAGCTTCATGCTGGAGCTGAACACCATGGAGACATCCTTCTGGTTGAACTGGTCCAGCCGCGACTGTGACTCTGCCTCCAGCACCTGCACCACCTGCGAGTCGCTGGGAAGGCCTAGAGGACGAGATGGGAAGTTCAGGGAGTTTTTAGTTTACTTCATTTCTTTATAAGGAATATAGTCCGTTTTATACATCAGAATATTGCATTCAGGGTTATGTATAATAATTCCTTTCATATCCATAAGAAAACAATTGAAAACACATATAAACCAGTAATTAGAAATTAAAGTAGTAATTGCCATTTCACTATGTTCATGTCTCATTCATAATATCAAATGCATAAAAACGATGATTAACCTGCACTAGCAATATTACTTTCAAACTGCCTCCATGCGACCACCTAGCCTCACCTAGTGCAGCCACAGCGTACAGGCAGTTGACGATGCTGAAGTTGTCGAACTTGACACAGTCGCTCACGATGGCGTTGCACAGTGTCTGGAAGTCCTGGTGCTCCAGGATCTGTCTGCCTTCGTTCTCAGCTCCTCCACCGGCTCTGGGAACCAGGGCTGCCTCCGAGTCACCACCGCCCCCTCCTGCAGCCCCGGCCTGTAGTAGCTGGCCGATCTTCTGCAGGGCGATGGGGTAGTGGTTGTGCGAGATCTTGCCCGGGTTCTGCGTCACCCAGCGCAGCACCTCGTCGCCCCGACGCGAGCGCTCTATCAGCCTCTTCATGGTGAAGAAGGTGTCGTAGCTTATCTTCTCGTGGATGAAGTTCCACGTCTTCTTCTTGTTGCCAGCGGCGCCAACAGTAGCGTGGTGGTGCAGGTGGGCGTACAGGGGGATGGGGGGAGGCGGAGGAGGTGGGGCCAGGTGCGGGTGGTAGTGCTGCTGGTGGTGGTGACTGTGGAAGTGGGGCCCCCGGTGAGGGTCAGGGCGCCCCTGGTAGAGGGGCGGGTAGCTGGGGGTTGGAGTGTGCACGTGGTGGGGGTGGTGGTTCTCCAGCATGGGCAGCCCTCTATCCCCCAGGCCCGGCCAGTGCCCTGGCTTTCCCCCTCCTGAGCTGTACAGGCGGGTAGCGTACATGCCGGCGAGAGCAAGGACACTAGTGCGGCAGGCGTGTCGTGGGCAGAGGGGCGAGGGGATGATGATGCTGCCGCAGCTCAGGAGGCCCGGGCCAGAGTGCAGCCACAGCATAGTACACGGGCTAGTCCACCGCTGGGGCACTGCACACTACACCTACAGGGAGAAAGGAAGGGACAGAGAGAGGAGAGAAGATGGAACGAATAGGCTAAATAAAACACTCCAGTTTAGAATGTGTGAGAATCCCTGGAGGGTCACAAAGTACATGTACACACTAGGGGTGAAATTGGAATACTTGAGTATTTTGGGTAATTTCCTACTTAACCAGAGTCAGACCAACTCATGTATACCATTTTTTGGTCTGTGTGCAGTTTAAAGGAGGTTGGAAGTTGAAGGTAGTATATCATTAACTTAATGCAATTTCTGGAAATCTATAGGTATCTACTAGCCAGCTCCTCTCAAAAGAAGGGAAAAAGACCCAACTAGTCCAAAGCTGGGTGGTTAATAATTTATAGTCTTAAAGCTATACCTATAGCGCATTCGGAAAGTATTCAGACCCCTTGACTTTTTCCACATTGTTACGTTACAGCCTTATTCTAAAATTGATTCAATAAAAAAAATGGTTCTCATCAATCTACACAAAACACCCAATAACAAAAAAGCAAAAGCAGGTTTTTATACATTGGAGTCCACCTATGGTAAATTCAATTGATTGGACATGATTTGGAAAGGCACACACCTGTCTACAGTATATAAGGTCCCACATTTGATAGTGCATGTCAGAGAAAAAAACCAAGCCATGAGAATGAATGAATGGTCTGTAGAGCTCCGAGACAGGATTGTGTCAAGACACAGATCTGGGGAATTTCTGCAGCATTGAAGGTCCCCAAGAACACAGTGGCCTCCATTATTCTTAAAAATGGAAGAAGTTTGGAACCACCAACACTCTTCCTAGAGCTGGCCGCCCAGTCAAACTGAGCAATCGGGGGAGAAGGTCAGGGACGTGACTAAGAACCCGATATTCACTCTGACAGCACTACAAAGTTCTCTGTGAAGATGGGAGAACCTTCCAGAAGGACAACCATCTTTGCAGCACTCCCCCAATCAGGCATTTATGGTATAGTGGCCAGACGGAAGCCACTACAGCCCGCATGGAGTTTGCCAAAAGGCACCTAAAGGACTCTCAGACCATGAAAAACAAGATTCTCTGGTCTGATGAAATCAAGATTGAACTCTTTGGCCTGAGTGCCAAATGTCATGTCTGGAGGAAACCTGGCACCATACCTATGTTGAAAGGGATGGTGCCAGCAGCATCATGCTGTCGGGATGTTTCTCAGCAGCAGGGACTGGAAGACTAGTCAGAATTGAGGCAAAGATGAACAGAGCAAAGTACAGAGAGATCCTTGATGAAAACCTGCTCTAGAGCGCTCAGGACCTCAGATTGGGGCAAAGTTTCACCTTCCAACAGGACAACAACCCTAAGCACACAGCCAAAGACCACACAGGAGAGCCTTTGGGACAAGTCTCTGAATGATCTTGAGTGGCCCAGCCAAAGCACAGACTTGAACCGGATCAAACATCTCTGGAGTGACCTGAAAATAGCTGTGCAGCACGCTCTCCATCCAACCTGACAGAGCTTGAGGATCTGCAGAGAATGGGATAAACTCCACAAATACAGGTGTGTCAAGCTTATAGCGTCATACTCAAGGCAGTTTTTTTAATTAAGTTTGCAAAAATAAAAATAAAATGCATAGATTGTGCAGATTGATGAGGTGGAAAAAACAACTTAATCCATTTTCGAATAAGGCTGTAGCGTAACTAAAGGGATCTGAATATTTTCCGAATACATTGTAGTAATTCATATATAATAAATTAGTTAATTTTACTGATAATCGTAAGAAACGAGATTCTATCAACTTCCTCATTTACGGACTACTTTGGGTTCTGCCTGCGCTCTCTTCTGCGGAGACTTGGTGTGGTTTCGTAAACAACCCAGGATGCAGCCAGCTGTTGCGTACTCTAGTAACTTGATTATTGGCAAATCATCATCATTACAGTTAATGAATAATGTCAGACTTTGTGGTAGAAGAATAGCTTTTTTATTCAGAGCCATATTTATTTAAGCCAGAATTTACTGAAGAGTACTTGTGTAGTTGGACGCTGAGCGAGCACAGAGGGGGGCTGAATCAGCGGGAGCCGGTCTAAGGGGGATTGATGGTACAACTGCTTGTGCTGCACAGTGGGACTTGTTACTGCCATCGATTAGGGTCCTTGATATCTACGGCGTAGAAGGCAGCGCAACCAGATTGCTTTTGTTACACAGAGGACTTTTCTGCGCTCATCAATCATGGAGTAATATATACCTTCTTTGTCCCCAAAAATGAACTGGAAGCAGCAGCCCATACCTGCTGGTCCAAATGGATACGTAAAATAAGGGCTGTGTTACGTGTAGGTTTACCCTGGCAAGGGGTTTTGATAACCGTGTAAATCTCTCTCCGACAACGTGACTTATCAGTATATTCACCTGTATTTACCCCTCAAAATGAAACGCTAATTAGCTGCTAATGTGGCTATCATAAAGCACTGCAAATGCCATGAGCTGGACGAGAGTGCCGAATCGAGGCAAAGATAAGAACCCCTGGATTATCTATCAAATGTTAGCTAAATGAAGTAATTAGGGCTGTCAAACGATAAAAATAATTAAATCGCATTAAAATTCTGCAGTTAAATCGCAAATGTTTTATTTGCTCAAATTTGGTGCTAAATAAAGATTTTTTCCATTTAAAAAAAAAAGCTGTGTATTGAGTTATAGACATGTAGGGCCTGAATCACAAAAAAAATTCTGTATCAGAATGTTTTTAATGGCATTCACCATAAACAAGTTAAGCAACACAAAAGTACTGTAACTTACTAATGCTCCCAGTAGGCCTACAAATGCTCCATAATAAATTCTCAAGAAAAAAAATAACTGGCTCTATGGATACAAAGACCATAAACTTGTCCAATGAATTCAACAGAACATAAACCTGTGACCATACACTTCAGTCATCCTATTTATTTTCATTGAGCCAGTTGCAAAGACAAACAAGCCTGTTGACATTTTCAGATGATAAAACTGCTCTCGTCTTTGGCAGGATACGCCCAGAAAGTGAAAACAACCTCTCACAAGGTACTGACATAGCAGGAGATGCCAGGTACCTTCGTGGAGATGCCAGGTAACTCAGAAGCAGCTTTCTTCTTTAGCGGCTCTGACTGTTGCTTTATCAAGTTGCTGTGCAAGGCCTCTGCTTAAAACCTTCGGTCGAGTGCTGTGGCGATCTCCAGCCATGTGAGGTTGGTGTTTCTCCAGGTCTGTTGTGAATGTCAGCTTGAATCTTACCATGTAGGCAGTGTCATTTCCATCACTTGAAGGAGAGACAGACTGACTCTCTCTCTCTCTCTCTCTCTCGTTGCAAGTTAAAATCCCCGAGCTGACATGGTACAAATCTGTTGTTCTGCCCCTGAACAGGCAGTTAACCCACTGATCCTAGGCCGTCATTGAAAATAAGAATTTGTTCTTAACTGACTTGCCTAGTTAAATAAAGGTCAAATAAATTCAAATTTAAACATACACACACTTTTCTCTCCCTCGCACACACACACATCTTATTATAACACTAATAGTGAGATAAAGAATATTACCTGCAGGGCTTCAGTAGTGCTTCTGCAGTTTAGCTGTGGTTGGCATGGTGATATTCGTTTTCTGTTGGCCCAGAGCATCTCTCAGTGGTTGTTGGTTTCTGTGGACATGCTTTACAATTTCTAGAGTGGAATTCCATCTTGTTGTAACATCTTGTGTGAGTGACTCCTTTAGCACATTTGCAACTTGCTGTTGTCCTAGATCTGCAGCGTTTGGTGCGCTGTGTTTGAAATGCCCAACAATTTTTCGGCATTTGGCTAGGGTATTGTCGAACCCGCTGTTCTGTAGGAACACCGATGGACCTTTGGAGACTTAACAACTGTCCTGCACTGCGCACAAAAGCCAGATGTCTCGCAGCTGCAATCATGTTCCATGCAAACTGTAGTTACATCGTTTTCAATGTTCCACTGCTTTGCTATATCCATGAAATGCCGGGCGCACATTTCGGCATGGTGCCTCGGTCTTCATTACCGCCAGAGCGTGTGAATGCAGTTTCCAGATTTCATTGATGTGGTTCGCAGTAACCCCAAAGTAGTTGTGATTACTGTGGTCTCTGTGAGAGCAACAGCCCGTTTATGTTCCAACACCCCTGCTTTCAAAGCCCTCTAGCTTTCATACAGCTCGTGTATTCTTGTAACGATGGAAGCTCTCGAGGGGAAGTCATAAATTGAGTCATTCGATGCTATCCGAATGGCACCTCCACTGTGGGGCTCTATAATGCCCAGGTAAAAAAAAAATATATAAAATAATCAGAGCAAACTACTGTGGGATTCTGTGTTTTACATTATAGCCATTACAATATATATATATATATATATATATATATATGATTAAATATTATCTGATGTTGGCTGTGTGAAGTATCTGCATTTGTGCACTTGAGCATCATCATGAGATGAAACAACTGCTTGCTACATCTACTTGCCTGTTTGTGTGTGTGACAAGAACTGAGTAACATGGTGTGACCTGCATGTTGCAAAACGTTTTCCTTGTGTTTGTATGTAACAATAGAGGACATGGTGTGACTTGCTGTATCTTACAAAGTTGTATTTAATCAGGTATAGGGAGGGGTGGTCATCACGAGGTTTAACTGAGATGGAAAAATACCGAACAACACAATAGCAGGAACTGAGCAACTGTTATAACTAGGGGGTGATACCAGAACAGTAGGAATCTATACATCGACGGAGGGAGGACTCCAAGAAGCGCCAAGAGGCGGGGACCAGCCTGAGCGCCTGCGATAGGCTGAGCAAGTCTAAACCACGCTCAGCCTCTACTGTGATAGACATTGTTCCAACCCGTCTGTTGGCCTATCACAGTATAAGAACAACTGTTTACGCACATCCTGTCAGTTCCCTGTTCTGCCCTGCGTGGTATTCCAGTGAGCCCGTATATACGAAAGTTGCATTTGCCATTTATTGCTTAGCTAATAAAAAAATACATAGTATACAATCGGTGACTCATTGTCATATTTATCCTGATACCAGATTCGAATTTACGCAACTCTAACACTACTAACTTTCTGAGGTCCTTGGTCGGAGTGTTATCTACATTCAGGGTAACTAGCCATAGTTTCAATCGGTCCGGATCATTCAATGGAAGTTTGTTAAAGATTATAGCCAACCACTTCCTTGGTTTTTAATTGCACGTTTTTAGAGCACACCCACAAACTATTCTTGATATTGGACAGGTGATGGTAGTCCATCGATGTAAAACAAGTCTTATCACACTTAGCTACGTAAGCTAGCTAGTAACAGTAGCTTGAAAATACTCCCAGCAGTGTTAACGATCTTCACAGTCACTGCTGTGAGGTAAAAAAATATTGCTTTGGACGAGCAATGAGTCTGTTGATGTACTCTTCTTCTGTAGGGTTTATCGTTGATGTCTTCTCACACTTTGCTTACTTGATATCTAGCAAACACGTTTGAAACTGTGAAGCTGTGTTGACACTCATGCACAGCCTATCCTTGAGCCAGCCCACCATCACAGCGGATGAGATAAATAGTTCAGAATTGTTTTTTTCTTCTTCAAACAAACAAATTTAAATAAAAAATATAATAATTTCAGATAGACTTGTAAAGAATACTTAAGAGTACAAAGTGCTAACCACCCAGCTTTGGAGGAGTTAGGTCTATTAACCTGCTTTTTGGAGGAGCTGGCTAGTAGATACCCATAGACTTCCAGCATTGTGCTAAGCTAACGTTATGCTACCTTCAACTTCCTTCAAACTGCATGCAGAGACAAAAATGTTATGAGTTCGTCTGACTCTGGGTAAGAAGGATATTACCCAAAATATTTTTTTTTACTTTAACTTTAGATTTGAAATAGCTATTGATAACAAATGTGTATTTTGTGGTTGAGACCCATAGCTCTGAGATACGAATAATAAAATCATACACGTAACGTTAGCTAGCGAGCCAGCCAGCTAACGTTAGCTAGCTAACAGTACAGTAACTTGAAATTAAACCACTTTCTTACCCATATACATCATAGATGGACGCATCTCCTGTCTCGGATGCCATGGTTACCATTAGTTTGAAGATATAAAATCGGGAGACAGGTCTTTTCTCCATCTACTTAGCTATCATACTCGAATTCCACTAAACTCAGTCCTCCAGAAAGTGGAGAGCAACACTTATGCAGTTTTACTACGGAATACATTTTTTAAAGCTACGTTCGACAGGATTACCAACCCATACTGACCAGCTCAAATAGACAGAAGCGTGCTATATGGCAGACCACTCCAATCTCTCTGCATGTCCAGCCCACTCATTCTCAGATAATCATGGCTAGCGGAAAGGTTGCTGTCTTTTTCTGTGGCTTAACCAACTAGGCTCGTAATTTAACAATTTTATTAATGTTTACAGATGGCATACAAGTTAGTTATTAAGACACAAATGTTTACATGTTCGAGAAGTGAAGTAGTGACCCGAGAAATACAGTGGGGCAAAAAAGTATTGAGTCAGCCACCAATTGTGCAAGTTCTCCCACTTAAAAAAGATGAGAGGCCTGTAATTTTCATCATAGGTACACTTCAACTATAACAGACAAAATGAGAGAGAAAATATCCAGAAAATCACATTGTAGGATTTTTTATGAATTGATTTGCAAATGATGGTGGAAAATAAGTATTTGGTCACCTACAAACAAGCAAGATTTCTGGCTCTCACAGACCTGTAACAACTTCTTTAAGAGGCTCCTCTATCCTCCACTCGTTACTTGTATTAATGGCACCTGTTTGAACTTGTTATCAGTATAAAAGACACCTGTCCACAACCTCAAACACACTCCAAACTCCACTATGGCCAATACCAAAGAGCTGTCAAAGGACACCAGAAACAAAATTGTAGACCTGCACCAGGCTGGGAAGACTGAATCTGCAATAGGTAAGCAGCTTGGTTTGAAGAAATCAACTGTGGGAGCAGTTTTAGGAAATGGAAGACATACAAGACCACTGATAATCTCCCTCGATCTGGGGCTCCACGCAAGATCTCACCCCGTGGGGTCAAAATGATCACAAGAACGGTGAGCAAAAATCCCAGAACCACACGGGGGGACCTAGTGAGTGACTTGCAGAGAGCTGGGACCAAAGTAACAAAGCCTACCATCAGTAACACACTACGCCGCCAGGGACTCAAATCCTGCAGTGCCAGACGTGTCCCCCTGCTTAAGCCAGTACATGTCCAGGTCCGTCTGAAGTTTGCTAGAGAGCATTTGGATGATCCAGAAGAAGATTGGGAGAATGTCATATGGTCAGATGAAACCAAAATATAACTTTTTGGTAAAAACTCAACTCGTCGTGTTTGGAGGACAAAGAATGCTGAGTTGCATCCAAAGAACACCATACCTACTGTGAAGCATGGGGGTGGAAACATCATGCTTTGGGGCTGTTTTTCTGCAAAGGGACCAGGACGACTGATCCGTGTAAAGGAAAGAATGAATGGGGCCATGTATCATGAGATTTTGAGTGAAAACAAGGGCATTGAAGATGAAACGTGGCTGGGTCTTTTAGCATGACAATGATGACAATGACAATGATGACAATGATTTCAGTAACATACCACCCGGGCAATGAAGGAGTGGCTTTAAGAAGCATTTCAAGGTCCTGGAGTGGCCTAGCCAGTCTCCAGGTCTCAACCCCATAGAAAATCTTTGGAGGGAGTTGAAAGTCCGTGTTGCCCAGCAACAGCCCCAAAACACCACTGCTCTAGAGGAGATCTGCATGGAGGAATGGGCCAAAATACCAGCAACAGTGTGTGAAAACCTTGTGAAGACTTACAGAAAACGTTTGACCTCTGTCATTGCCAACAAAGGGTATATAACAAAGTATTGAGATAACTTTTGTTATTGACCAAATACTTATTTTTCCACCATAATTTGCAAATAAATTCATTAAAAACCCTACAATGTGATTTTCTGGATTTTTTTATTCTCATTTTGTCTGTCATAGTTGAAGTGTACCTATGATGAAAATTACAGGCCTCTCATCTTTTTAAGTGGGAGAACTTGCACAATTGGTGGCTGACTAAATACTTTTTTGCCCCACTGTATGCCTACTTTCCTGAAACGAGTCACGTATGAACTGTAACTAGGTCAAATCTTTGAAATTGTTGCGTTTATATTTTTGTTCAGAATAATAACAAGTGAAATGAAGAACGCAATGTCCTTCATCACCTAACATATTGCACAAGTTGACTGCAGGTATTTATTTGCTTAATAAAACGGTAGCAAAAAATATTCAAATGTATTAAAAAAACTTCAGAGGTCGAAGGTTCAGGTTTTCATAACAATCTGAAATCGGTAATTTTGGACGATGATTTTGCCGTTTAAAAAATATATATATATATTTATTTAATCTTTATTTAACTAGGCAAGACAGTTAAGAACACATTCTTAATTTCAATGACGGCCTAGGAAAGGTGGGTTAACTGCCTTGTTCAGGGGCAGAACAACAGATTTTTACCTTGTCAGCTCAGGGATTCAATCTTGCAACCTTAAGGTTAACTAGTCCAACGCTCTAACCACCTGCCTCACGAGGAGCCCGCCTGTTACGCGAATGCAGTAAGAAGCTAAGGTAAGTTGCTAGCTAGCATTAAACTTAATCATAATCACTAGTTATAACTACACATGGTTGATGATATTACTAGTTTATCTAGCGTGTCCTGCGGTGCATATAATCAATGCAGTGCGCATTCGCGAAAAAGGACTGTCGTTGCTTTATTGTGTACCTAACCATAAACACCAATGCCTTTCTTAAAATCAATACACAGAAGTATATATTTTTAAACCTGCATATTTAGCTAAAAGAAATCCAGGTTAGCAGGCAATATTAGAAAATAAAAATAAAAGAGCCGCACACTCTAGGAGCTCAGATGCAAAAATTTAATTACCAACGTTTCGACAGCCAAGCTGCCTTCATCAGGGTATAATCACAAACACTGCGGGATGACTCGTTTATGTAGTGTCAAAAGACACAGGTGTCTGTAATCATGGCCAAGAGTGGCCTAATATCATTGGTTAATTATCAAATATTAACATGTCATACAAACAACAGCATACAAACAACATTTGACTACACAAGCTTACAAACAATTACAATGGCAAAGTCACAATAATCACAAGAATAGCTTCAGATCAAAGTCTACGTTGAGACCGAAGGGCGCAAGGGTCTTTAAGTTAAAGATCCAGGCAGCCTCTCGTTTTATTTTATTTTCAAGTTGTCTACTCCGCTTGCCAGCACCTCACCTAAATAGGTGTGCGTTTATTTTTCTTCTAGCAGGCAATATTAACCAGGTGAAATTGTGTCACTTCTCTTGCATTCATTGCACGCAGAGTCAGGGTATATGCCACAGTTTGGGCCGCCTGGCTCATTGCTAACTAATTTGCCAGAGTTTTACGTAATTATAACAGAACACTGAAGGATGTGCAATGTAACAGGAATATTTAGACTGATGGATGCCACCCGTTAGATACAATACGGAACAGTTCCGTATTTCACTGAAATAATAAACGTCTTGTTTTCGAGATGATAGTTTCCGGATTTTACCATATTAATAACCTAAGGCTCGCATTTCTGTGTGTTATTATGTTATAATTAAGTCTATGATTTGATAGAGCAGACTGACTGAGTGATGGTAGGCACCAGCAGGCTCATAAGCATTCATTCAAACAGCACTTTCGTGCGTTTTGCCAGCAGCTCTGCTGTTTATGACTTCAAGCCTATCAACTCCCGAGATTTGGCTGGTGCAACGATGTGATGTGAAATGGCTAGCTAGTTAGCGGGGTGTGCGCTAATAGCGGTTCAAACGTCACTAGCTCTGAGACTTGGAGTAGTTGTTCCCCTTGCTCTGCATGGGTAACGCTGCTTCGAGGGTGGCTGTTGTCGTTTTGTTTCTGGTTCGAGCCCAGGTAGGAGCGAGGAGAGGTACGGAAGCTATACTGTTACACTGGCAATACTAAAGTGCCTATAAGAACATCCAATAGTCAAAGGTATATGAAATACAAATGGTATAGAGAGAAATAGTCCTATAATTCCTATAATAACTACAACCTAAAATGTCTTACCTGGGAATATTGAAGACTCATGTTAAAAGGAACCACCAACTTTCAAATGTTCTCATGTTCTGAGCAAGGAACTTAAACGTTAGCGTTCTTACATGGCACATATTGCACTTTTACTTTCTCCTCCAAACACTTTGTTTTTGCATTATTTAAACCAAATTGAACATGTTTCATTATTTGAGGCTAAATTGATTTTATTGATGTATTAAGTTAAAATAAGTATTCATTCAGTATTGTTGTAATTGTCATTATTACAAATACATTTTTAAAAATCGGCCGATTAATCGGTATCGGCTTTTTCTAAATACCCCGGTTACCGCCCAAGCCTAATTCCAAACTTGTTTAGCATTAACTAGTACAATTGTGGCATGTTTTCACTATTTGTCTGTTTGCATCAGTTTCAAATGGGGGACTTTTATTTTGAAGGAGAACTACCGATTCCATTATTGTGGTTCACTACACACACTCACTAGGGCCAGAAACATTTTCAGCTACCTTATTTATTTTATTGAACTAGGCAAGTCAGTTATGAACCAAATCGTATTTACAATGATGGCCTACCAAAAGACCTCCTGTGGGGATGGGGGCTGGGATTAAAAATACAAATAAATAAATAAAAATATAGGACAAAACATACATCACGACAAGAGAGACAACATTACATAAAGAGAGACCTAAGACGAAAACATAGCATGGCAGCAACACATGACAACACCGCATGTAGCAACACAACATGACAACACAGCATGTAGAAACACAACATGGTAGCAGCACAACATTGCAGCAGCACAAAACAGGGTACAAATATAGTTGGGCAAAGACAACAGCACAAAGGTCAAGAAGGTAAAGACAACAATACATCATGCAAAGCAGCCACAACTGTCAGCAAGAGTGTCCATGATTGAGTCTTTGAATGAAGAGATGGAGATAAAACTGTCCAGTTTGAGTGTTTGTTGCAGCTCGTTCCAGTCGCTAGCTGCAGCGAACTAAAACGACGAGCGATCCGGGGATGTGTGCACTTTGGGGACCTTTAACAGAATGTGACTGGCAGAACGGGTGTTGTATGTGGAAGATGAGGGCTGCAGTAAATATCTCAGATGGGGGGAGTGAGGCCTTAGAGGGTTTTATAAATAAGCAACAACCAGTGGGTCTTGCGACGGGTATACAGTATAGAGTGCAGTGATGTATAGAGTATAGAGTGCAGTGATGTGTCCGATAAGGAGCATTGGTGGCAAATCTGATGGCCGAATGGTAAAGAACATCTAGCCGCTCAAGAGCACCCTTACCTTTCGATCTATAAATTACATCTCCATAATCTAGCATGGGTAGGATGGTCATCTGAATAAGGGTTAGTTTGGCAGCCGGGGTGAAAGAGGAGCGATTACAATAGAGTAAACCAAGTCTAGATTTAACTTTAGCCTACAGATTTGATATGTGCTGAGAGAAGGACAGTGTACTGTCTAGCCATACTCCCAAGTACTTGTATGAGGTGACTACCTCAAGATCTAAACCCTCAGAGGTAGTAATCACACCTGTGGGGAGAGGGGTATTCTTCTTACCAAAACACATTACCTTTGTTTTGGAGGTGTTCAGAACAAGGTTAAGGTCAGAGAAAACTTGTTGGACACTAAGAAAGCTTTGTTTAAGAGCGTTTAACACAAAATCCGGGGATGCTGTCTGAGGCCATTAGTTAGGTCGGCTACAGCTAGCTACGTTACCATCGTATGGCTTGATGTAAAAAGCACTGGATAAAGAAGGTGTCTAGCTAGAGTTGCTAACTATTGATACAATGTCATGACAATCACTCTTTGATGAACATACTTACATGATGTAAACGCAGGAGAGGGATATCCAGATGGGTGGTGGTGTTCTATCTAGCAGGGAACAATAACAATTCATCTGACAGTGACACTCCCAATCATTTACCACAAAGCTCAGTAGTAGCTAGCTAGTTATTAACGAAGTTTTATCAAAGGGATATTTCGCTTGGTAGCCCAATAAAGGCCTTGCCTTCTAGGGTACTTGATGAGACGCCGACTGTTAGATAACTTAGCTAGTTACGTAAATTAACTAGTTAGCTAACAATCTAATCCGGTGACGAATTAACGTTAGCAGCAGTGTTAGCTGTCAAACGTAAGAGTGACAACCAGCCCGTCAGTGAAAACCTTGACAATCTATATTGACCAATTCACTTAAAAGTTAATAATGGCATAATACTCTAACTTATTGGTCGTGGACGTCCATGCAATGATACCGTCGTTTGCAAACTAACTAAGGTACTATAGTTGCGCTAACTAGCTACACTGCTAGGAATTCCATTTGACTCGCTCTGCCTGCCCAGCAGCAGTGGACATGGGTTGGTGTATATTCACACTAACCGAAGGAGACTTTACCCTGGTAGCTTGGACGAATCTACACTTGGAAACACAATTGATGTCATTTGCCGCAAGAACGACTTGGTTACCCGTCCTCTCAGTCCACGTTACTAACGACGTTAGCATCCTCAGTGTCGCCCATCTTCCCAGCATGCAACTTTTTGGCCTTCTTCTGTTGATGGCTTTGCCAACATTTGGTGCATTTACAGCCACCTACCGGGCTGGAAGAGTATGATGACGGCAGAAAAGACGCCTCAGTCTATTGGTGGGCTCAATTCACTAATAAAGCCTTAGGACAGCACTTAGGATGGCCCAACCAAACAAAAATCGAATTAAAATATCACCTATTGGAGAGTACCCAAAGCACACTTGAATGGTATTTGGTCTGCAGTAGTACTCTGTAACAGATGTATGATCACTGTGACTAACAGAAAACTGAGGAAAATACTGACTTGACTATGTACAGACTCTTTTGGTGGAGTTCCACCCGTCATATACTGCTATACTTGTAAAATTAGTGTAAGCTTGACTGTATATTCAAAAGTAATATTCTTTAGTAAGCGTACTGTCTTGTTTTGCACACTTTGTACAAAATAATAAAATGCAGAACTACAGGATATTTCTTAACGTAGCTCTTTATTAGCTAGCTATAACTGGCATGTTCACGTATCGCCAACCAGGATCAAACTGCCGATCACCTAACTATTTGGGTGGTCTTAACCAATCATAGCACAGTATGATATGGCGGGAAAATACATCCAATTACAATTCAGTATGTTTACACATATGAATATTACACGTACAACATTGTAATAAGCAGTGGTGTAATCCATGTGCATCTTAAGTAGTAGAATGTTTTCACTTTTGCTCTTAATATATGTGGAGAATCAGGAAAGAAGGATAAGTTTAGCATTTTGCCCTATGTGGTTTAAGGCAATATAAGGATTTAAAAGACTCCTTCAAAAGAGAAATCAAGAGCATTTTTGATACCGCTGCATTGTGTTGAAACTCCCAACTGAAGGGATAGGCCCAATAAAGGCAACATTGAAAATACAAAGACAGAAGGCCTTTATAAGAACTGCTTCTGACCGTCAGTGCTGAGCTTCCATTACTTATCAGGAACATCCAAGGCATCCAGTCTTAAGGTGCCCTTTGGCAGTTGAGGCTAAAAGTGTAGTCCCTCCATGATAAGGTGTTGAACATTTCTCTGGCATCTTACATTTCTCATATCGAATCGGATGAAATCAAGCTGAAAAGAATATTAATATTGACAACAAAAAAATCTGTCACGTTCTGACCTTAGTTATTTTGTTATGTCTTTGTTTTAGTATGGTCAGGCCGTGAGTTGGGTGGGTTGTCTATGTTCCTTTTTCTATGTTATGTTTTGCGTTTGGCCTGGTATGGTTCTCAATCAGAGGCAGGTGTCCTTAGTTGTCTCTGATTAAGAATCATACTTAGGTAGCCTTTTCCCACTTGTGTTTTGTGGGTGATTATTTTCTGTTTTGTGTCTGCACCAGACAGAACTGTTTTGGTTTCGTTCATTAACTTTGTTGTTTTATTCTTTAGTGTTCTGAGTTATAATAAATATCATGAACACTTACAACGCTGCGCATTGGTCCTCCGATCCTTCCTACTACTCCTCGTCAGAGGAAGACAACCGTCACAAAATCAGGATTTAAAAAAAAAGTGTTTAATGAAATCAGAATTCACATTTTTTTAAGGGTTTTAAAAACGTCCTTTCAGAACAACGATGTCAATAAAAATATAAGGTCCGCAAAGCAAAAACTTGACAAAAATTATTTTATAAGAATGCTGTAAATACATAAATAGTTTGCTCTGTGGGAAATTAATATTCCGTACAAATGTGCGTAACCGCGACATTCAAACGAGGCTACAAAGAAAACTAATGGGACTGTAGCGACTGTGTTGACGTCAAAATCGGGGGTGTGAACTAGGTTTCTATTCAAGCGTTGATAGACATGGTAATGGACCTATAGTATTGGAGGAATGTTGAAAAAACGGACCCTCCGTTATATCCGTCATGTCGTAACGTACAGCACGCATAAAGCAACTATTTCTGTTTTACAATCTCTCTCCACCAGGTGTAGCACTTCTCTCATCGTTTAAAAACAAGAAATGGACAGTGAAGGTGGTAAAGGGGGGATAACTAGTAATTTTTTCCGTCTTCATTACATGCCATCATCATTCTCAAAGCCGCAGTTTACATCTAAGATCACTTTAGCACTACCCTAAAAACCCGATTCCAATTCGACACAAACCTTCAATTAGGAATGTAATGACACAATATATAAACTCTTTATAGTGTTTTATTTACATTTTAGAGGCGATAAGTTCCCACACGACATCTGTCCTTCTCACTATCACTACAATTAATCTTAATGGTTGTACAGTCGTCTCAAATAGAACTGTGAAGGACCTCGGCGTTACTCTGGACCCTGATCTCTTTTTTGAAGAACATATCAAGACCATTTCAAGGACAGCTTTTTTCCATCTACGTAACATTGCAAAAATCAGAAACTTTCTGTCCAAAAATGATGCAGAAAAATTAATCCATGTTTTTGTCACTTCTAGGTTAGACTACTGCAATACTCTACTTTCCGGCTACCCGGATAAAGCACTAAATAAACTTCAGTTAGTGCTAAATACGGCTGCTAGAATCCTGACTAGAACCAAAAAATTTGATCATATTACTCCAGTGCTAGCCTCCCTACACTGGCTTCCTGTCAAAGCAAGGGCTGATTTCAAGGTTTTACTGCTAACCTACAAAGCACTACATGGGCTTGCTCTTACCTATCTCTCTGATTTGGTCCTGCCGTACATACCTACACGTACGCTACGGTCACAAGACGCAGGCCTCCTAATTGTCCCTAGAATTTCTAAGCAAACAGCTGGAGGCAGGGCTTTCTCCTATAGAGCTCCATTTTTATGGAACGGTCTGCCTACCCATGTCAGAGACGCAAACTCGGTCTCAACCTTTAAGTCTTTACTGAAGACTCATCTCTTCAGTGGGTCATATGATTGAGTGTAGTCTGGCCCAGGAGTGGGAAGGTGAACGTAAAGGCTCTGGAGCAACGAACCGCCCTTGCTGTCTCTGCCTGGCCGGTTCCCCTCTTTCCACTGGGATTCTCTGCCTCTAACCCTATTACAGGGGCTGAGTCACTGGCTTACTGGTGCTCTCTCATACCGTACCTGGGAGGGTTGCGTCACCTTAGTGGGTTGAGTCACTGATGTGATCTTGCTGTCTGGGTTGGCGCCCCCCCCTTGGGTTGTGTCGTGGCGGAGATCTTTGTGAGCTATACTGGGCCTTGTCTCAGGATGGTAAGTTGGTGGTTGAAGATATCCCTCTGGTGGTGTGGGGGCTGTGCTTTGGCAAAGTGGGTGGGGTTATATCCTTCCTGTTTGGCCCTGTCCGGGAGTGTCCTCGGATGGACCTGAAAATAGCTGTGAAGCGACGCACCCCATCCAACCTGACAGAATTTGAGAGGATCTGCAAGGATTAACAGGAGAAACTCCCCCAAATACAGCTGTGCCAAGCTTGTAGCGTCATAGCCAAGAAAACTCAAGGCTGCAGTCGCTGCCAAAGGTGCTTCAACAAAGTACTGAGTAAATGGTCTGAATAATTATGTAAATGGATATTTCCGGTTTTTAATTTCTAAAAAACAGTTTTTGCTTTGTCATTATGGTGTATATTGATGAGGGGGGGGGGGGTGTGGTTAGTTCTAACATGTGGTTGGTTCTAACCTGTATCATGTGTATGAAGGCCATCTTCTTGGTATAGTTCTTCTCTCGCCAGTCCTTCTCAAACTCAGTGGCAGTCATCTTATTCCAGGCGAATTTAATGTAATCTAGATTTGGTTTCTGGGACACCAAAACTACACAAGATAAAGATATACACAAAACATTAAGAACACCTTCGTAATATTGAATTGCAGCTTTTGCCCTCAGAACAGCATCAACTCGTCAACATGGGCCACAAGGATGCTGGCCCATGTTGACTCCAATGCGGGGCGACAGTGGTTATAAAATCAAATCAAATTTTATTTGTTGCATACACATGGTTAGCAGATGTTAATGCGAGTATAGTGAAATGCTTGTGCTTATAGTTTCGACCATGCAGTAATATCTAACCTAACAATTTCACAACAACTACCTTATACACACACAAGTAGCATACCAGCAGCATACCACCCTGCATACCAGACCAAAGCTCTGGTCTAAAAAAAAATATCCCAATGCCCCAGAACAGTGACACTGTGTAGGGTGCTGTCTTTTGGATGGGACGTTAAACAGGTGTCCTGACTCTCTGAGGTCATTAAAGATCCCATGGCACTTATCGCAAGAGTAGGGGTGTAAACCCCGGTGTCTTGGCTAAATTCCCAATCTGGCCCTCAAACCATCAGTCTCCTAATAATCCCCAGTTTACAATTGGCTCATCCCTCCCCTGTAACTATTCCCCAGGTTGTTGCTGCAAATGAGAATGTGTTCTCAGTCAACTTACCTGGAAAAATAATGGATAAAGAAATTTGTAAAAATAAAGAAATTAATAAGAATATGTACATAAAAATATTTGAATGAGTGATGGCTGAACGGCATAGGCAAGATGCAGTAGATGGTATAGAGTACAGTATATACATATGAGATGAGTAATGTAAGGTATGTAAACATTATATAAAGTAGCATTGTTTAAGGTGGATAGTGATACATTTATTACATCAATTTTTACATTATTAAAGTGGCTAGAGTTGAGTCAGTATGTTGGCAGCAGCCACTCAATGTTAGTGATGGCTGTTTAACAGTCCGATGGCCTTGAGATAGAAGCTGTTTTTCAGTCTCTCGGTCCCTGCTTTGATGCACCTGTACTGACCTCACCTTCTGGATGATAGCGGTGTGAACAGGCAGTTCAGTGGGCATATGATAACTAATGTTTTGTGTGGAAGTATGTGTGTCACTATAAAATGAAGGTCTTTGTACAGTGCACGCCAGAACGTTCCCGTGAATAAACATTGACTATTGTGGACTGGGCCTCTGTCTGTTTTCATTCCAACCAGTATCTTACAAATCCTGGTTGCAGACAGAGTCATTAAATTGGGGTATAAACATTGAGAACCTAATTCTCGTGACAAAAATATACACTTATAGTTGTCTTAAACCTTTCCATTGGAGTCTGCAGTCCCGTAATTGTAATAACGTTAAACCCTTTAAATTGTGGTACTGGTAAACCCTTGCATTACAGTCTACTTTACCCTTATAGTAACTCTAACCATACCCTTATAAAGGTGTAACTGCTGCGCGATGGGCTCCACCACCTGATTGTCCACGGTTACGGCAAGATGCTTCAGGCGCAGCTCTGAGAACATCTCCAGGTCAACCTCACCTGTTAATGTGGGAACATCAGAAAAACACAGACAACCTATGAAGAGCTGGAACCAGACCCTAAAGCAGGGGCACTCAACTCTTACCCTACGAGGTCCAGAGCCTGCTGGTTGTATCTGATCATTAATTGCACACACGTGGTGTCCCAGGTCTAAATCAATCCCTGATTAGAGTGGAACAATGAAAAAATTCAGTGGAACTGGCTTCGAGGTCCAGAGTTGAGTTTGAGGCCCCTAAAGGAAGGCTTTTCTTCTATATTCAAACAGAAAGAGTTAGAACCGCAGGACATAAAGTCATGTTATCTTATAAATAATGTTAGCTACCAAATAAGTAACAGACATTGTGCGAACCAAAAATAGATTGTCATCAGTTATGATTTGCAGAACTTGATGGAAGTAATCTGCCTAGAATAAAACAGGTAAATTACTTTACTTGGTATGCTCTTAGGTAAATCAATGTCGTTAAACAAATATTTGAATTGTTTATCTATAGTACTTTAATCCCTTGTATCTTTCTCACCTGCTCCACTTCCGACTCCCATCACATTAAGATTGGCTTTTCCCTCTCCAATGCTGGGGAAGACAAAGGCAGGATATTGTGCTATTGGGACAGGTAGCTACTATCATAAAACACCCCAGTCTTAGCTACATCCTTGTTACCTGGCTAGTATGTCAGGCAGGATGACGTGGATGAAGTCCTGCATGCACTGATGTTCAGAGGAGCATTCCCGGAACAACTGGAAGGACTTGAGGTATCTTTTATCATCCTCCACCAGACTCCTCATAGCATAGGACATTGCTAAATGGTCTGTCAAAACAATCACAACTTACACTCCTTTCAGATGAGAATAACAGGACACATTCACTGTATTTATATGAATGCAATAAGACATTGTAGCACAACAGTGCTACCAAAGAAACATAACCCCTCCCACTGTACTTCGTTCTTTGTGAAGGCGGATCCTTTTAAGGTTGTATCGTTCTTTAATTCCCATGGTGACAATTTGACAATGTGAGGATGAACCAGCTAATCAAGGGACTTGGGTTTTCCAGTCAATCTACCTCCTCATTCATTTTCGGAACATCTCCTTAATATTCATTATGTTCTTCCTTTGCACTCAAATCTGTCAAACAACATTAAACACTATTAAAGTGATGTGTGTGGCGGTAACTACGGTAACAGATAAATCATGATTAAACTGAGATCTATATCTCCCAGCTGTTCAGAATGAGCTGATGCCTGGGACTAAAACAGACTCAACCAGATGAATTAGATCTAACAAGAAGCCGTGTTCAGGGCTGCTCATCTGGCTGGCCGTGATACTACCGCTCTAACTCACTTCAGCCTTAAATAGAAGTGACAATCTTAACTAAATTAATTGGATTAAACAAAATATTTTAACTCCACTTCCCCCATCCCCTGAATAGATTGAAATTAACTGAGAGGCTGTCTGTCAATCTATGCAGAGTGTGTATCCATGATGCATCAATCTGAAAGGGAAACCACTTGTTCATAACATCATCAACAACTCCATTAACAATCAACAACTCAAACTATTTTGTCAAACCAGGTCAACCAATCACCTATAATCTGAGGTAAATGTTCTTGCTTTTCACACACAAACAACAAAAGAGAAAACTAAAGCAAAACCAAATTATGAAATGAATTCAACTGGACAATTCATTAAAATGTTCCTCTCTGCTGTTTAGTAAGGAAGAACAACATAATCTCCACAATGATTATCACAGGAGACAACAGAGGCAAAAATAAACAACACAGATCGGTGCCATTTTCAAGATCAAACTTCACTCAGTCTCGGATCAATTCATAAACTGATACAGCAGGTTGCTGAACTGGCATACTGTATACTGCATTTCACATTTCACATTCATTTTGATCTTAAATCATGCTTGGAGTTGCCAAGTTGGGATGAGTTGTATGAACAACCGACTAAATAAAAATAAATAGCAACATTAAATAAAAATATAATTTGCATTATAAATGAATACTTATGACTGTAAATAAAGTAGGAAATACAGAGACAAACATTTTAGGACCTTAAACCTATCTGGTCATAATTATTATAGGCTGCAAAATACAAACACAACATTGTCTTGTGTCTCTGTTATCTGTATTCCCTGCATGTCTCAGCCTGTGCTCTCGTTAGAGCTCCATTCTAACGCACTAATTCACAGCACAGCTGGGAACTTAAAGACAGAGGAGAACCCAGGCCAGATGCCATATCCTTACATATCTCTGCTTATAATCATAACAGGAATAGCCTAACCTGCTTAAAATGCTTACACATACTGTATCTAAAAAGGTAGAACTTTCTGTACTGAAATACAATAATTTTTCTAGTGTTTTTCCATCACCCCTGTTTATCAGATAAAAAACGACACTTATGACAAACAGAAGACCATCGTTCTGTACAGAACATCATGGCCCACATAAAGTAGCCAAAGTCTCGCTGTAACGTCATGGACACAACAGTTACCAGAATCTAGACACTGTGACAATAAACTCGTGTTTTATGACAGGAAGACACTGAATAATCATGATATTATAATGAAGAGCATAAGAGCCTTTGCATTTTCACATGACCATGTCTACCCCAAAGCTCTGTATTAAAACTTTTTATTTACCCGGATCCTGGAAGTCAAGTCTTTAACCTTTTCAAAGTCAACGTTACACTCTTCAGTTTGGTGTAAAATAAGGAGGATTGTCTTGTTGATTTAGGGGCTTATTTAATGCTCACACATTGTGATAATCGTAACGGAATACAAATAGTAGTAATATACATGTCAGGTGTCCCCAACTGGCGGCCTGTGATTTAATATTTTATTTGTACCCCTCCCCCCCAACGTCCTTGAGCCCCAAAACAGAATAATGTTGGACATAAAAGACTAAAAACACCAGTAAATTAGCTCCAAGTGATTTTGAACATCTGTTCCAAAATATTCCCACGCATAATAGAGAGGTGATGATGATCGTATGAAATTTTAAGGTTTGAAATTATTATGCTTTAGTCCAATATTATATTTGTTTGGGCTACTTGCGGTCAATTTGCAGTCTACAAATGATTCATAATGATGTTCCGGCCCTGTGTTCATTCTCTCAATAAAAAAAATCGGAATTTAATTGATGATCCCTGGTATATGGGGTACGTATGCACTTGGGGGGAAGGGTTTCTCGATGTCTCTTGCAGGTGGAGTGACGGACGATCGAGTATAAACTGCAGTTTCAGCTTCCTGGCAGAGGCAACCAGGTTTTCGGCAAAAATGTACTGGTACTGGGTAGATTGTACCAATAATTTAGACCCCCATCCCTTTTAGATTAATTACAAAATATCTTTCTCTGAGCAATTGTATTAGAATAAAATTATATAATTTTCCTATTTAAAAATAATGCATACAATATTCCTCAGTATTTTTATTATTTATTTTATAGTCTTTTTTGCTCGTTTTATCAAGGTTGCCAAAAAATGTTGGACATGATTGTACCTAACTAGATGAGGCCTGACTGAGACTGGTAATGGCGGACTAAACGAAGTTATGTAGAGCACCTCAAGATAAAAACGTAATATTCAATATCGGCAAGTTAGACTAACTAATAGCACTATACAATCTGTTAGACTAACTAATAGCACTACACAATCTGTTAGACTAAATAATAGCACTACACAATCTGGTGGGTGATAACCTTCAATCTGAATAATCACACAAAACAAATTTTAAGACTAGAGACATTTATCGACAAATATTGCGAAAACAAGTAACACCCAAACATGACGGAGAGTAAGACAGGGGAAACGAAAACGTGACTCTTCTACAGACACGGACGATTTAATATTTTCACCACCGGGAAAGGTAAAGGTGAAACCAATCTGATAAAATCAATAAATGACAAACTGTGGTATACTTGAATTAGTCAGTAAGGATATAAAAGAGTTGAAGGCAAGCCTCGAGAAGAGTGATGAAAAAGCTGCGACATTGGAGAAGGAAACACAAGCTAAAAGGGACAGTCAATAAGATTGAAACCGAAGTGAATGAATTTAAAAAAGGAGAACACCGTTCTTAGTTAGAGAAGCCTTACCTGACATTACCTGGCGTAAAGTTCTGTATCCAATTTTAAAAGAAAATAGATTAAAATGGAAACGAGAAGCTCTCGTCGTCGATAAACTACATATTGATAACCAGTTGTTCAAAGACACAAAGACTACTCCATGGTTATTTTAAAAATGACAAAGTTCTCATAGACGAGGAAAATAACGAAACACAATTTTAGCCCGGTTATGGATTGTAACAATACAATACAAAAATATAGCTTTTCTATACATCTTCAAATATAACTCATTGGAACACACAAGCACTAATTCAACATGGTGAAGATAAAAACTCAGTAAGCAGAAGGAACAGTATGTGTGGTGTGTGTTTATATATTTTTTTTATTTGTTATGTTTAGGAAATGCGCGAATTGAATGTGAGGTTGGGCTAAACCCGGACGACGATGAGCCAATTGTGCGCCGCCCTATGGGTCTCCCATATATAGCTTTTTTTCCCTCCCATATAGAGCTGTGAAGTGAAGACCATGAGCTCTGACGTCATATGTTTCATGTTACTGTACAGTCACTTCGTTCCAATTTAAGCACTTATCAGTGTCCTAATCTGCCATTGTCAACCCGTGTCAGTAAAGGGTTAACTCTAAAATCTGTAAAGGGTTACATTTATCCTATAGATCTACACAACCTACTCCGCATTTTTTAAGTGAAAAAAAACTTCAAAAACATTTTCCAAATTACTAAGAAATACAAATAGAGGTTGTATCGATTGAGTATGTCTTCACACCACAGAGTTAATAATTGGTGGAAGCACCTTTGACAGCCATTACAGCTGTGAATACTTTTTTTATAAGATTCTACCAACCTTGCACAATCCTGAAAGAAATACATTTTTATGGAAAGTTAGCAAAAATAGGTAAGATCTTGCTACCATGGAAAGGAAACTACCTGTCTATTTGAAGAAAAAAATCACTTTGATTAACTCTTTAGTCATATCCCAGTTTAACTACAGTGCCTTCAGAAAATATCCCCTTGATTTATTCCACATTTTGTTTGGTTACAGCCTTATTCTAAAATGTATTAAAATGTTTTTTCCCCCTCAACAATCTAAACACAGTACCCCATAATGACAAAGCAAAAACATGTTTTTAGACATTTTTGCTAATATATTAAAAATCAAAAACTGAAATATAACATTTTATATGAGTATTCAGACCCTTTACTCAGTACTTTGTTGAAGCTCCTTTGACAGCGAATACAGCCTCAAGTCTTCTTGGGTATGACACTATAAGCTTGGCACACCTGTATTTGTGGAGTTTCTCCCTATCACGGAGGCTCTCCGCACTGCCAAAGCTGAATCACTCCCTTTCTCATCCTCCTAGATCTACAGTGCCTTCGGAAAGTATTCAGAACCCTTGACTTTTTCAACAATTTGTTAGGTTACAGCATTACTCTAAAATTGATTAAATCGTTTTCCCCTCTCATTAATATACACACAATACCCCATAATAACAAAGCAAAAACAGGTTGTTAGAATTTTTTGCTAATTTGAAAAGTATTCAGACCCTTTATTCCGTACTTTGTTGAAGCACCTATGGCAGCGACTACAGCCTACAGTCTTCTTGGGTATGACGATATAAGCTTGGCACGCCTGCTTTTCTCCCATTCTTCTCTGCATATCCTCTCAAGCTCTGCACAGCTATTTTCAGGTCTCTCCAGAGATGTTCGATCAGGTTTAAGTCCGGGCTCTGGCTTGGCTACTGAAGGACATTCCGAGACTTGCCCCGAAGCCACTCTTGCGTTGTCTAGGCTGTGTGCTTAGGGTCGTTGTTCTGTTGGAAGGTGAACCTTTGACCCCAGTCTGAGAGCTCTGGAGCAGGTTTTCATAAAGGATCTTTCTGTACTCCGTTCATCTTTACCTCAATCCTGACTAGTCTCCCAGTCACCGCCGCTGAAACACATCCCAACAGCATGATTCTACCACCATCATGCTTCACTGTAGGGATGGTGCCAGGTTTCGTCCAGACGTGACGCTTGGCATTCAGGACAAAGAGTTCAATCTTGGTTCCATCAGACCAGATAATCTTCTAGTCGTCTGAGAGTCTTTAGGTGCCTTTTAGCAAACTTTTAGTTTCCCTCAAATTTGCCGCCAACCCTAATGTCCTAGCTGTGTCTGAATCCTGGCTTAGGAAGGCCAACAAAAATTCAGAAATTTCCTCCCCAATTACATTTTCCGTTAAGACAGAACTGCTAAAGGGGGCGGAATTGCAATCAACTGTAGAGACAGCCTGCGGAGTTCCTTCATACTATTCAGGTCTATGCCCAAACAGTTCGACCTTCTACTTTTAAAGATCCATCTCTCCAGAAATAAGTCCCACACTGTTGCTGCTTGTTATAGACCCCCCTCAGCTCACAGCTGTGCCCTGGACACCATATGTGAATTGATTGCCCCCCATCTATCGTCAGAGTTCGTACTGCTTGGTGACCTAAATTGGGATATGCTCTTCAAAAGGGGGGACACTCTAGACCCAAACTGTTACAGACCTATATCCATCCTGCCCTGCCTTTCTAAAGTCTTCCAAAGCCAAGTGAACAAAATTTAGAATCCCACCGTCCCTTCTCCGCTATGCAATCTTGTTTCCAAGCTGGTCACGGGTGCACCTCAGCCACGCTCATGGTCCTAAACGATATCATAATCGCCATCGATAAAAGACAGTACTGTGCAGCCGTCTTCATCGACCTAGCCAAGGCTTTCAACTCTGTCAGTCACCGTATTCTTATCGGCAGACTCAACAGCCTTGTTTTATCTAATGACTGCCTCGCCTGGTTCACTAACTACTTCTCAGAGTTCAGTGTGTCAAATCGGAGGGCCTGTTGTCCAGACCTCTGGCAGTCTCTATGGGGGTGCCACAGGGTTCAATTCTCAGACCGACTATTTTCTCTGTATATATCAATGATGTCGCTCTTGCTGCGGGTGATTCTCTGACCACCTCTACACAGACGACACCATTCTGTATACAGCTTCATCGCCATACAACACTTCTTCCGTGGCAGTTGGAACTGCTCTTAAATGCTAGTAAAACTAAATGCATGCTCTTCAACCGATCACTGCCCGCATAGCCTCCGACACTCTACTCAGCAAATTGGATGCAGTCTATCACAGTGTCATTTGTTTTGTCACCAAAGCCCCATACACTACCCACCACTGCAACCTGTATGCTCTCGTTGGCTGGTCCTCACTACATATTCGTCGCCAAACCCACTGGCCCCAGGTCATCTATAAGTCTTTGCTAGGTAAAGCTCCGCCTTATCTCAGCTCACTGGTCACCATAGCAACACCCACCCATAGCACGCGCTCCAGCAGGTATATTTTACTGGTAATCCCCAAAGCCAACACCTGTTTTGGCCGCCTTTCCTTCCAGTTCTCTGCTGCCAATGACTGGAACGAAATGCAAAAATCACTGAAGTTGGTGACTTATATCTCCCTCACTAACTTTAAGCATCAGCTGTCAGAGCAGCTTACCGATCGCTGCAACTGTACACAGCCCATCTGTAAATAGCCCATCCAACCAACTACCTATCCCCATATTTGTTTCAGTTTTTCTGCTCTTTTGCACACCAGTATTTCTACATAAATCACTCCAGTGTAAATTGCTAAATTGTAATTACTTTGCCACGATTGGCCAATTTATTGCCTTACCTCCTTTGCGCGCACTGTATACAGATTTTTCTATTGTGTTATTGACTGTACGTTTGTTTATCCCATGTGTAACTCTGTGTTGTTTTTGTCGCACTGCTCTGCTTTATCTTGGCCAGGTTGCAGTTGTAAACCTGTCCTCAACTGGCCTACCTGGTTAAATAAAGGTGAAATAAATGTAAAGAAATTGTAGTGTGAAGATCTCAATTCACTGGAACTAAGGGGCCTAGCCGGAACTATGGAAAAAAATCCCCAGACCATTATTCCTCCTCCACCAAACTTTACAGTTGGCACTATGCATTGGGGCAGGTAGCGTTCTCCTGGCATTCACCAAACCCAGATTTGTCTGTCTGTCTGAGATTGCCAGATGGTGAAAGATGATTCATCAATCCAGAGAACGCGTTTCTACTGCTCCAGAGTCCAATGGCGGCGAGTTTTACACCACTCCAGCCGACGCTTGGCATTACGCATAGTGATCTTAGGCTTAGGAAACCCATTTCATGAAGCTCCCAACAAACGGTTCTAGTGCAGATGTTGCTTCCAGAGGCCGTTTGGAACTCGGTAGTGAGTGTTACAACCGAGGACAGACGATTTTAAAGCATTAGGCGCTTCAGCCCTCGGAGGTCCCGTTCTGTGAGCTTGTGTGGTCTACCACTTTGCGGCGAGCCATTATTGCTCCTATACGCTTCGACTTCAAAATAACAGCAATTACAGTAGACCGAGGCAGCTCTAGCAGGGCAGAAATCTGACGAACTGACTTGTTGGAAAGGTGGCATCCTATGATGGTGCCACGTTGAAAGTCACTGAGCTCTTCAGTATGGCCATTCTACTGCTATTGTTTGTCTATGGAGATTCCATCCATGTCCAGCAGGTTGAATGTTTGACGTCCCTACCCAAACTTTGTCGTATGCTAGCTAAGTGAACCGTCTATGACAGTTCAGATTTACAAATCATTTTTCACAAACTACCTTTTCAAAGTAATACTATAATGTTATTTTTCTTACGTGTAGCTTAACTTCTTCCAGTGTGAATTGGTACAGAAGCTTGGTAAACTTTTTTCCTACAGTAGCTTCCCCAACACTGCTAGTGCCACTCTAGTTAGCCATTAGCCTATGCATATTATTAATCTCCGTAAATTTATTAGCTAGCTAGTTTGCCAACTACATATAAACAAAAACGTAACTTTACAACTGACACCATTTGCTATCGTTGCTAGGGAACAGCAACCTAAATTCAAATCAAATTTTATTAGTCACATGCGCTGAATAGACCAGGCCAGACCTTACGATCCCCTAACCAACAATGAAGTAAAAAAATACAGATAAAAGGAACAAGTAACGTAAACTCGTACATCGCCTTGGTCCGTACAATTGCCCTTATTTTAGCTCCCCCAAAACGTAATACTTCCAGATCAACTGTAATGTCAATATCATTGTAAAACACAATTTATCCCCTTTCCAACAGAATCAATTACATGACCTAAACACTGCCCGTTTCTGCATAATTCAAGCAGGCAATGAGCCCCGTCGGGTCTTTAAAAAAATAGCGGGTGGGGAAGTGAAACTAATGCGTGATAGTGAGAAGGAGAGATGTCGCGTGGGAAAATAGCTTTTTTTTACTCGATCTGTCCAACTTATCACCTTATCGCCTCTAAAATGTAAATAAAACACTATAAAGAGTTTATATAATGTGTCATTACATACCTATTTGAAGGTTTGTGTCGAATTTGAATTGGGTTTTTAGGGCGGTGCTAAAGTGATCTTAGAAGTAAACAGAGGCTTTGAGAATGATGATCGCATACAATGAAGACGGAAATCCCCCTTACCCCCCCTGTCACTGTCCATTTATTGTTTTTAAACGATGAGAGAAGTGCTACACCTGGTGGAGAGAGATTGCAAGACAGAAATAGTGGCTTTATGCCTGCTGTACGTTAAGACATGACACGTCTAGATGTAACGGAGGGTCCGTTTTTTTCAACTTTTCTCCAAATACTATAGAGCCATTACCATGTCGATCAACAGTTAAATAGAAACCTAGTTCACACCACCGATTTTGAAGTCAAAACAGTCGCTACAGTCCCATTAGTTTTCTTTGTAGCCTTGTTTGAATGTTACGGTTGCGCACATTTGTACAGAATGGGGTGAGTTTACTTAATTAAAGCGCAGCAGTAAAATAACAATAGTGAGACTATATACAGGGGGGTACCGGTACAGAGTCAATGTGCGGGATCACCGGTTAGTTGAGGTAATATGTACATGTAGGTAGTTATTAAAGTGACTATGCATAGATGATATCAGTAGCAGCGATGTAACAGGGAGGGGGGGGGGGGGGGTAATGCAAATAGTCTGGGTAGCCATTTGATTAGATCTTCCAGAGTCTTATGGCTTGGGGGTAGAAGCCGTTTAGAAGCCTCTTGGACGTAGACTTGGTGCTCGGTACCACTTGCCATGCAGTAGCAGAGAGAACAGTCTATGACTAGGGTGGCTGAAGTCTTTGTGTGCTTGGACCATATTAGTTTGTTGGACACCAAGGAACTTTGAAGCTCTCAACCTGCTCCACTGCAGCCCGTCGATGAGAATGGGGGTGTGTTCGGTCCTCTTTTTCCTGTAGTCCACAATCGTCTCCTTTGTCTTGATCACGCTGAGGGAGAGGTTGTTGTCCTGGCACCACACAACCAGATCTCTAACGGCCTCCCTATAATCTGTCTCATCGTTGTCGGTGATCAGGCCTACTACCACTGTTGTGTCATCGGCAAACTTAATGATGTTGGAGTCGTGCCTGGCCATGCAGACATAAGTGAACAGGTAGTACAGGAGGAGACTGAGCATTCACCCAAGGGGCCAGTGTTGAGGATCACCGTGGCGGATGTGTTGTTACCTACCCTTACCACCTGGGAGTGGCCCGTCAGGAAGTCCAGGATCCAGTTGCAGAGGGAGGTGTTTAGTCCCAGGGTCCTTAGCTTATTGATGAGCTTTGAGGGCACTATGGTGTTGAACGCTGAGCTGTAGTCAATGAATAGCATTCTCACATTGGTGTTCCTTTTGTCCAGGTGAGAAAGGGCAGTGTGGAGTGCAATAGAGATTGCATCATCTGTGGATCTGTTAGTACGCTAATTGGAGTGGGTCTAGGGTTTCTAGGATAATGGTGATGTGAGCCATGACCAGCCTTTCAAAGCACTTCATGTCAATGAGGGTGGTTCGTTCTGTGTTCTGTACTTTTAATTAGGACACTGCCACAACTGGAGGTCTGCTGATTGCATTTTTTTGATTTGCCCTGCTGTTAAGGGAACATTTATCAATAATGACTAATTATGTATACATTTCAATCAGGACTGACTAATCAGAATACTATTATGTTACTGTATATGTACCAATCAGAATACTATTATGTTACTGTATATGTATGAATTTTCTTTCTAATCCTAGTACTGAATATAATGTGTGTAAATATAATCAAGAATTCGAACAATGACCATCTGTTCCTTGGTAGAAATGAATGAACTATATCGCCAGACTGGCTAGAATGCTTATCTACACAGGCTGACCTTGGCTCTAGACGATGTGGGAAGGCTTGAGAACTATACAGCCTTTGTACCAGTGTCGAGAAGAAACGGAACAGTTTAGAAAACGCTGACGTCATTTTCAGTTTATAACCTGTGATAAAATGTATAATGGGCAGTACTCACGAGAATAAACGCAGCTGGTTGATTTCAAAGACTGGTCTCTGTCCATTTTATACAAATAAGGGGCTTACAAACTCTTATGAATTGACAGTGTTTAATTTTAATTGGGTATTAAAACAGAGGAATTTAATTCCTGTAACACCTGCACACGAAGAGACAACACACAATATTTTAGCCCTTGGCGCAGTCACAAGCACATGGAAACTTACTCAAACACTGTCCCAAGTACTCACAATAGGTACCCTAGTAAGCGAGCTCGGGGAAACTTAACATAAATCTTTATATTGCCCACATTAAAACAAAATGGTTGTATACCAGAACCTTGTCTAACATTCCCAGTTTTATATTGAACAATTGCGGAGCCAAGGACAACATACCTTGCTGGCCGAAGGTCAGGCAAAAGAGAACAATAAGGGGGTACGGAAATACAGATAACCTGCGATGGACCAAATCAAAATAAACTTTTACAATCACATGTACAATATAGATATGAAAAAGTGTCTGTACACCAAAAAAATAACATTAGCTATGCAGCTGTAATTAAATGTAAATAACACTGCATTATGAAATTATTAACATCCTCTCTTGACCTGGCCTATTTGAATTGGTCCTTGTGTGCAACTTCGTGCATAATCTAGGGGAACAACATCACACTGCTACATCTACAGACATGAGTGCTACGGGTCAGTAGTCATTTAGGCAGGTTACCTTAGTGTTCTTGGACATAGGCACTATGGTGGTCTGCTTGAAACATGTTGGTATTACAGACTCGGACAGGGAGTTTGAAAATGTCAGTGACGACACCTGCCAGTTGGTCAGCGTATGCTCGCAGTACACGTCCTGGTAATCAGTCTGGCCCCACGGCTTTAGTAAATGTTGACCTGTTACTCACATTAGTTGCGGACAGCGTGATCAGTCTTCCGGAACAGCTGGTGCTCTCATGCATGATTGTGTTATTTGCCTCCAAGCGAGCATTGAAGTAGTTTAGCTCATCTGGTAGGCGTGTCACTGGGCAGCTCTCAGCTATGCTTCCCTTTGTGGTCTAATGGTTTGCAAGCCCCGCCACAGCCGATGAGCGTCAGAGCTGGTGTAGTACCATCTTGTTAACCGGTAGCCAATTTTGAACTAGCTACCACGGTAGCTTACATGTCCATTTTGACATCGCTGGACTAGATATCAAATTATTTGTAGTTGTCATAAGCTAGCAGAATGCCAATGAGACAATTTTTATTTTTACCTGCTACAGTTGTCAATCGTGCAATTATGACCCAAATGCAAACATGTAGAAAACGCCAAAAAATAAACAGAAAATGCTTAATGTATGCTTTAGAACTTGGTCCATGAACTGATGAGTCAAAGTTCAGTCATGTCACTAAAAACAAAACAAGTCAGTTATTTTGCTCCTTTATTCATACAATCCCATTATTGCAGGTACAGTTAAATAATAAAAAGCTATTTTAGAGTAAAAGGAAATAAATTGGTACAGGCGGCTAACGTCCTACTATATCTGAACTGTGGAAAAATGCACACGTTCTCTACCACATTGATGGATAAATTATTTATTTTAATTGAGAAATCAAGATACCATAAGTATGCCTGTGAAGGGAGTAGCAATGGAAGGCAACTAGGTCGCACCACAACCTTCCAGCAGCCTATAAAGAGGCATTAAAAGCAGGAGGAATTGGGCATCTTGAAATGGAGTAACATGCGTCGAGTTATATAGCCACGTGAAGAGGGAATGGGAAAAATGGGAGTCCACAGTCTTGGGACAGTGCAGTCTTGAATCTGGGGAGGTATTTCAATTTTCTATACACCATGAGAATTTTTGTCGATCTTCTTTTTCAAATGGTCTTTGTAAGCCAAGATGTCCCGGTTCCATTTGGTGATGGTTTGCTTTTCGCACACCCAGATCTCCTGGGCCACCTATGGAAAACAAAGGAGAAAGGGGGTTAAATAGGGACACAAAAACAGGACAAGCACATACAAGTGCATTAATCCCAGTTGTTCCAACAAATAATTCCAATAAGTAAACTAGAGCCATTTCTGATAAGCTCATTCAAAATGTTGACTCCGCTGCTGTATACTAGTGGAGTCGGCTCAGCACCGGTGTGCTATTAGCATGGTCGAGTATGTTCAGACACTGTGGCCCACAAATGTATTGGCCTCATTAGGGTTGGAGTACATTTCTGTTCATTTTAAAGCAACCGTTTCAATCAAATCTGTTTCCAATTGTTCGATTCTCACCTGCTGGATGAGCCTGAAGTCATGGCTAACCAGCATCATGCCGCCCTCGTACTCGTTGATGGCGTCGGCCAGGGCATCGATGGTCTCGATATCTAAGTGATTGGTGGGCTCGTCCAAGAAGAGCATGTGGGCGTTCTGCCCGGCCAGCCAGGCAAAGCACACCCGGCACTTCTGCCCGTCGGACAAGTTTCTAATGGGGTTCACCTGAGGAAAAAAAAAAGAAGAAACGTCACCAATGTCAGAAGACCGTTCCCCCAATTCATATATAGGGGTTTAATTAAATTACCGACTTGGGTTAAATTACAATTGACTACAACCCGGCCTGGGTTCAAATAGTTATTTTCCTGTCCTTAGAGCTTTCGTGATACAAATGGAACAGTCCCAAAACTACAAACCCCACTCCCCTGGCACAACAGACAGGCTCAAACGTTAAAATGACTTGAAAGCAAAACGAAATGTTATCTGAAGGCAAGTCTGCAATTGGGAGAACAATATTTGAGGATCACAATTGGTCACTAATGATCAAACTGACCTGCTGTTTGCCTGTCAGCCCATAGCGGCCAATGATCTTCCTCATCTCCTCCCTCTCCTTGATCTCTGGGTAACACTTCATCATGTAATCCAGGGGGGAGAGGTCAAGTTCCAGCTGCTCTGTTAGATGCTGGAGAAAATAGAGTATAGGTTCAGCCATGTGAATCATGGAGATTTGTAAAAAAATGTCTAACAAACTTAACTCCAAATCAAATAAAAAAGCAATCCACTTCACAACCACGCACAATCAGTTGGTGGAACCACAGATTCACTCAAATTCGCAGACAACTCCAATTTTGGAATTGTAGGAGCATACGCACTTAAATGATCTAAGACAGTTTAGTATACCCGTGTGCTTTAATGGTATGGTACCTGGTGATATCTGCCAATCTTGACGTGGGAGTTCTTGCGGATCATACCATCAGTGGGGAGGAGCTGAGGACAAAGACAATGAGACATTGGTAGGTATGGAGAGATGGCAGTTGTGGGATATCTGTTCAAAGAAATGCACAGGCAACTGAACAGGAAATAAAAACGACCGTTTACATTTTGTTTCTACTTATTGACCATTCTCACATATCTGTAAAAATTCAACTATAAACTATTTATGGTAACGTGTCATGGTATGGCTGAATGACAGGAGAACAATTCAAGTCTGCTAAATGGCCGTAACAATGTCAAGACTAACCTCTCCCATGAGGAGTTTAAGCAGGGTGGACTTCCCGGCCCCGTTGGGCCCCACAAGGGCCACTCGGGTGTCGAGGTCGATACCGAACTCAAGGTTCTTGTATATATGGGGCTGAATCATCAAACAAGGGAAAACATAAGACAACAATATTGAGAAAAACATAATACAGTATAGTTTGGAGCTGGAATCTCTTTAGGTCTTTGGTTTTAGGAACAGTTACAAAAAACAAGTTGAGCAAAACATTCGTTAGGCAGAAGTGAGGTTGGACAAACGCGTACCTGGTCATCAGAGTACTTGAAGCTGACATTTTGGACCATGATGACAGGAGGGGGAATCTTCCCACAGGGAGGAAAACAAAATGACAGGGTCTAAAAAAAGGAAAAGAAGTGTTTAGGATGGTTTGCATGTGTTATTCTTTGATTCCTGCCTTGTGACACCCCGAAGGAAGCTATGGAATTATGGATTCTCTTTTGCAATTTACTATTATCCCGGAACTAACAAAACCTGTGGCGTCTGCTCTCTACACTCCTTGGCATGCTGCTTAGATCAGAAAAACTTGTCGGACAATTTTGTGTCACCGTGCGCCTTCACGGTGAACACACTGCCTGGCAGGGGCACTATAATTTGGCATTTTGTTTACATCATACCACAGTAGCAATAATAAGAGTACACCCAAACTCTGGTCAGCTGCCTGCATTAATATCCACTATAACTAAGGTCCATAGATTTTCCTGATCATGTGACTTGCATGTCCAGGAAAAACTCTGGGCTGTAGCCAAAACGACAAACTTGTTATACCAAAAAGAGCACCTGTTCCTACCCTATACGGGAAGCACCATCAGCCCTGTCAAAGTCACTAAACAGACTTACTTGGTCATTCTTAACACTCTCAGTCAGGCCCGAGGCCACCATCTTCTGCAGAGTCTTCTCTTTACTCTGGGCTTGACGAGCCAGCTTGGCTGAGCCGTGCCCAAACCGGGCTATGTAGTTCTGGTGGGGTAGTAAGGAGAGAGAAGGGTTTACAAAACTACTACTGTTTGGTGAAGCAGTTCACTCCCATCGGCCACAAGCTAGGTGGTTCCAAAATAACCCATCACCCACATTACTGGCGTCAGCCCGAATTTCACATACTACTTGTGTACGTGAAAGTGTCCCAAGAGAAAGGGGAGTTTACCTTCATGTGTTTGATCTGGTCCTGCTCCCAATTGAACCGCTTCATCTGGTTCTCTTCCAACTCCTCCCTGGTCTTAATGTACTGGTCGTAGTTGCCCTTCGAGGTGGTAAACAAATATTTGTTTTTAGATGATTGTGTACCATTTAACAAGTAAAAAAAAAAAGGGATGTAACCCCACATCTTTCATTTATTTTGTTTTTATGACTTGAATATAGTACGTTTTTAAATCATAGTAACTCACCAAGGCAAAATACACGATAACGTGTAAATGCAGAGTTCAACACACATTCTGACAGATGGAATTTCACGACATCTAGCCAAATTTCCATGACCACCACTTGGTGGTGTCTATGCATGTATAAAAAAAGTAAGGGTAATGTGGTATCGTCGCTGGGAGGCTGCTCTGATCCCATGTACCACCTCTTATCATTGTGTAAGGTCGAGCAGCAGCTCATAAAAATAAGTGTACAAGACACCTGTCTGACTTGCGCCTGTGAGTGGAGGCTGTGGAGATGGCACAGTCCATCAGTCCAAGACCTGTGCTATTGAAAAATTGTATATGGTGCAACAAATAGAAAACATTTTAGAACAAAAAGGCGCTTTCCCCCGTGTTAGATACTGGGCGCGGTCCTGAAACGCATCAGTGCGCTGTTGAATCTGCGCCTTTTCCTAGACCATGTTCCCATGTGCGTAATAGCAAAGTTAACCACCATATTGGTTCGTCACAAATCTGTCTGTTTTTAATCTTTGCCATACCTTCAGAGGCTGTACATTTTGTTAGACCAGCCACTCAGGTATTATTTATTTAGTGTTGTTTACACTGTCCCAAATTGTCTGGAAAATTCTATAATATTAATCAATATTTTCCTTGATCTCATTATCATGATAATGATAATAAGTAATGTCATTATCATTAGTAGGCTTAGTATCGCAGCCTTGTATAACCACCACCGAGCTGTAGGCCAAAGAGCACATCCTGTTTAGTCTAAAACACCATAACTTACTTAGGCCTATATTTCAATACTTACATAGGCTACTGTATCAATAAATGATTTATTTGTTCACGTCACACAGCATAAACGAGTCATTCATGATTTGAAATGCAATTAAGCATTTAATTTAAAAAAATAAAGCAACCATTGAATAAATAGCGTAAAAAAATAGGCATAAACCGTTCCATTTTGGAAATTGAATTCACGAATGAATGCGACTTTAGTATTTACGGTAATAAGGGCTAAACAAAAAAAGACAAATATAATCTCTACATTTTTATTTAGGGGGTAATTTATTAGTGTTTGCTTGTCTGAGGTAGAGGACCTCATAAGCTGTAGACCACACCATCTACCAAGACCGTTCTCATTTATATTTTTCATCAAGGGTCTCTGTACTTCGCTCCGTTCATCTTTCCCCTCGATCCTGACTCGTCTCCCAGTGCCCACCGATGAAAAACATCCCCACAGCATGATGCGGCTGCCACCACGCGTCACCATAGGGATGGTGCCAGGTTTCCTCCAGACATGACCCTTGGCATTCAGGCCAAAGAGTTCAATCTTGGTTTCATCAGATCAGAGAATATTGTTTCTCATGGTCCGAGTCCTTTAGGTGCCTTTTGGCGAACTCCAAGCAGCCTGTCATGTGCCTTTAACTGAGGAAAGGCTTCCGTGTGGCCACTTTACCATAAAGGCCTGATCGGAGGAGTGCTGCAGAGATGGGTGAACCTTCGAGCTCTGTCAGTGACCATCGGGTTCTTGGTCACCTCCCGACCAAGACCCTTCTCCCCCAACTGCTCAGTTTGGCCGGGCGGCCAGCTGCAGACATTTTTTGGTAGCCTTCCCCAGATCTGTGCCTCGGCACAATCCTGTCTTGGAGCTCTACTGACTATTTCTTCGACCCCGTGGCTTGGTTTTTGCGCTGACATGCACGGCCAACTGTGGGACCTTATATAGACAGGTGTGTGCCTGGACCCAAACCATGTCCAATCAATTGAATTTACCACAGGTGGACTCCAATCAAGTTGTAGAAACATCTCAAGTATGATCAATGGAAACAGGACGCACCTGAGCTCAATTTCAAGTCTCATAGCAAAGGGTCTGAATACAAATGTAAATACTTTTTTTTCCTCTTGCAAAAATGTCTAAAAACCTGATTTGCTTTGTCATTATGGGGTGCTGTGTGTAGATTGATAAGGGGAAAATATTTATTCAATGTTAGAATAAGTCTAACGTAACAAAATGTGGAAAATGTCAAGGGGGCTGAATACTCTCCGAATGCACTGTAAATAACATTCACTCCCCAATAGCTAAATAGTTACCTATAGGGTACAATATATGTTTTGAATTGCCAACCTAGTTAGTCTTATATCATATTTCATAGGCTAGGCCTACCTGATGCTGCAATGTCCGACTGTTTCTCTCCTTGAGCAACGGCCCACTTGTCTCGCACACATGTAGGTGATGCACACAAACGTGTCATTCCGATCCTGGCAGACGTTGCTTTAAATTTTATTGATATAATATTAACTGCCTGAATAAATTACACCAACAGAAATTAATGTTCATGACTTTTCAAAATTCTCAGATTTGATCATTTTCCAAAACTTACCAAGGCCTGGAAAACAATTTTAAAATTATGACTTTTCCAGTGTTTTCATCACCGGACAAACCCTGTAAATGGTGGAAGTCTGAGCTTTAACTGGGTCCATTTGGGTAAGTAAGTTTAGTGAACTAGTGTTTATTTATCAACTGAGGACAGGAAATGCAACTGCTCAGACCTGGAGAATTATTGTAAACCAGATAAACAGCTTGTTGGTCCATGGTGACCCATGACAGAGTGCAGTTGCTCTTACCGTGTAGTATTTCAGCTTGCGTTCGTGCAAGTGCATGATGTTGGTGCACACGCCGTTGAGGAAATCTTGCGAATGGGAGATCAGGACCAGAATACGTTTGAATCTGTAGAATAGGAGTAAGGCTGAAACTTCAGACACTTCTAAAAAGCAACAATGACAATCCTTGAGTTACACAACCAATAGGCATTATCCTACAATGTCAGGGACCAAAGTCAAAATGTAACTGCCAAAGTAATGGAAACACTTGAATAAATGAGGGATACAAAGAATATTGAAAGCAGGTGCGGTTCCGGAGCTAGCTAAGCAATTAACATCCTATCATGGTTAGGGTCATCTATTAAAATGCTGGGTAGGCCATTACTTTGGTTACCACGGCTATGCCTTGCCTGGCTACCCAAATGCCTTGCTCCGGCCAAACACTACGCCCACGGACATGAGTTTCTCCGCAATGAGTCAGGATTCGAGTACCTCCCCAATGATTGATAGAACGCAAAACACATTCTTAGCTATTCTGAGTACAGCTGCATTTAGAAAATGTGTCATTGGCTGTGATACTGATTGGTTAGAGATAAGCCAATCGCTGATTGTACAACACCCCTCCTTTTGACATCACCACAAACGATGGCAGTCTCCGACTGAAACATGTAGTGAATACAGAGCAGCAGAGGAATTCAGTTTGAGTCCCCAGGCAAGGCTATGACCCCATAGGATGACAATGCCCCCACCCACAGGGCACGAGTGGTCACTGAATGGTTTGATGAGCATGAAAACCATATGCCACCTCAGTCACCAGAGCTCAAGCCAATTAAACACCCATGGGAGATTCTGGAACAGCACCCGAGACACCATTTTCCACCACCAAGAAAACACCAAATTATGTAATTTCTGGCGGAAGGAATCCATCCAATAGTTCCAGACTTTGTGGCGGCCCAATACCCTATTAAGACACAATGTCATTGTTTCCTTTATTTTGGCAGTTACCTGTATATAGCTAGTTAGCACATAACTATAAACTCCATGAGCAATGTCTAAAACAAATATGTTATCTTGGAACTAACAAACCCTGTGGCATCAGCTCTACACTCTTTTTGGAATACTGCTTAGATCAGATAAACGCTTCGGTCTAGTTTTTGTCAACGCGCCCCCGCACGGAGAACAAACTGCCTGGCAGGGGCACTATAATTCGGCCTTTTGTTTACATCATGTCACAGCAGCAATACCAGCATGCAATAGCAGCTTAAAGTGAGTAGATCATGTAAATGTTCCATGATTTTCCAGTTTACCTCTGGAGTTCCCACTTAAATGTCAGAAGAACCCTGCCTTCAATCTAAGGTGGCTTTTCACATTAAAAGTAATGATACAGGCACAATTGTTTCTAGAAAAGTTGTGTCCTACATCTCACACGTCTAAATGGCCTTACTGGCTAAGCTCTTCCTCCAGCCACACACAGGCATCCAGGTCCAAGTGGTTGGTGGGCTCATCCAGCAGCAACATGAACGGCTTCAAGAACAGGGCCCTGGAGACAAGGAACGCACAAAACCAGGTTAGTAGGTCTTCAAAACAACAGTGCTAAAATAGGCTTATTCACACCCTCACCAAAAAAAACAGGGCATTTGTGAATGAAAAACACAGTTTACAGGTAGGTCTTATTGGAGGTTGTGAATTAGATGTTTTAAATCTAAAACCTCTTAAATAGTTATGACTAAAGGCATTTGGGCAAAGTGAAACCCAACAAAAGTGAACAGAACGACGGGGATCAGAAAAATGCGGCGGACAATTTGTCCCACTGCACTGGGAACATACTGCTTGTTGGCGGCGTTATCATTCGGCCTGTCTTTACATCACTTCCAAACAGTTCTGAGCCAAACGCCTGTGCATCATTAGAATATAGTTGGTGTCCATATTTTGTTAGGATTCGACCAGTCAAGTTAGGAGAGTCAAAGATAGTGGGAAAGAAAAATTTTTTGTGGTTTGATGTTATTTGCCCACTTGTGTCATTTAGCCAATTCTAAACAGAACCCTCACAGTCCCCATCGCTTTTCATGTAGATTGACAGTTTTCTGGACAGGTGTAGACAGTTGAAGCGAGGCTTGAGAGAGTCTAGGAAAAAGACTGCACTCAAGGCCTGTATTCATATAGTGTCTCACAGTAGCAGTGTTGATCTAGCATCAGTTAAGCTTTTTACATTATAATGAATGAACAGGGGCTTGTGGCGGATCTGGGACCATATTCTCAGAGTAGTGGTGCATATCTAGGATCAGGTTCCACCTGTCCACTATGATCCAAAAGTTAACTGATGCTAGATCAGCGCGCCTACATTTGGAACCTTTATGAACAAGGGCCCAGATCCCAAATACGCACTGAGACGCTTTAATAGTAAAGGTTTGTCTTTGTATTGTAAAGGGTGGGTGTGTACCTGGCCAGAGCAACGCGCATCCTCCAGCCTCCGCTGAAGTCCTTAAGCTTCTTCTGCTGCATGGAGGCAGTAAAGCCCAGGCCGTGGAGGATCTGGGAGGCCCGCACCTCAGCCTTATCTGCGTCCAGCTCCTCCAGGCGCTCATAAAGCTCCATCAGCTTCTCACACTCGGCTTTAGGGGGGAGAGAAACAGAGAGATGAGCGTTTGGGTGGAGGACAATGGAAAAGAGGGAGACGAGCAGGAGAAGATGACAGTCGGGGTGGGCGGAGAGAAACTTCTACTCTACGGTGTTTATTTTAACTGGTTGGAGCAGAATGGAATCACAGTTATTATCGCACCAATTAAGCCTTTGTGCCCTTGTCCCGATGCTACATCATGAAGGGAACACATTATGCAGGACTATTCGGGACATGGGAGGTAGTGTACCACGCCTAGGAAGGGAAGCTGCCACAGTGAGCACAGTTCCCATGGTAACATGGTAATTCACAGTACTACAACCAAACCACCATTACAAAGCAACTCACAGTCCTCGGATGCCAGGCGCTCTGCCTCCTTCTCCAGATGGATCCTTTCCGCGTCCACCTCCATGACACACTGCAGGGCAGTCTTCTCACTGGGAGACATCTCACGGGTCAGGTGGTAGATGTCAATGTGCTCTGGGATAGGTACCTCACGGTGGCCAATGGCTGCCAGCAACATGGATTTACCTGGAAAGAGAAAGATTTTTAAGTGTCCCCGTAGAGCTCAAATGTATATTTGTAAATAAGGTGGGGATACTTCAAATAAACTTCTACACAGAAGATAAAGGGTCTACGGCTGCTGTTCAGTTATAAATGTCATAAGGGGCCAATACATATACACAAAAAGTAACCCTACCCCAGCTAGAGGTTGCTCCTGGGAAAACTAGGGCATATTATGTCCTGAGAAGATAAAGGCTGAGTTGGCTGAAAGATGTCCCGTGTGGACAGGTGTGACTAACACCGAAAATGACCAAACGAGGTGTCCCAAAGGCACTGTTCATTAGAGCACACCATAACAAAATGTTTTCTAATGAAAAGGGTCTTAACGGATAAATTCTTACCCAAAACACATTCAAAGCGCTTACTTTCTCTTTGTGCCCACTGAACACACCCCGTGTGATGTAACCACTTACCAGTGCCATTGAGGCCAATGAGGCCGTAGCGGCGGCCCGAGTTGAGCTCCAAGCTGGTGTCCTGCAGCAGCTCCTGCCCATGGAAGGTGAGCGACATGCTGGTGACGTGCACATCTGTGCTGTTGGGGTGCGAAGCCAGCACGCCAGTCACCGCCCGCGCCTCAGTCTTCTTCAGCTCAAACTCATCCATCTCCTTGGTCAGGCTTTCCACACCTGTAACTCAGTGACATGGAGGGCCATTTAGTAAGTCATTTCTCCAAATGAAGTGTTACCCATCTCTACTTACATTAACCTGAAGAACCAACCTATCCATTCAACATGAGAGAACAACCACCTGGAATACAAATACATTTCTGAAACCTGAACTAGCAGTGAAGAGGATTTAAACTTAAACCCTTCTTTAGTTGCTCTATGATTATCAACCATTACCGTTGCTTATGGCTCCATTCTCCTGGCCTTCCTCTGGTTTCTCTCCCTCTCCATCCTCAGTTTTTTTTGTCTTCTGGCGGGATTTGGCGGCTTCCTTCTTCTTCTGCGCCTTCTTCTTGGCCAGGTCTGAAGGCATGGCTGCTGCTTACCTCGACAAAATTAAACTTGAAGACAGAGAGCTGGGGGTCAAAGCAGGGAAAACTGGTTCAGTAAGTAACATTGTATTGCCTGCATCTGGATTATCAGGAGTAGCTAATATGGTAAGCAGTCATCAAGTGAATCAAAATGCTGGTGCCATTTCGTTTAGTTTGATACACCTCATTACCACTACCAAGACAAATGGAAGTAATATCAATTTGGTTGGAAAGGGTCGCCCGTTTGTTATCCTCATTCATGAAGCATGTTGCTGACCAGCCAAATGACACATTAAAATGTTCCTAACACTCTCAAAGCTCTGCTTGATCTGGCTTTAGTTGAACTGCTTGCAAGTCTTCCCTTCGTTGTCATTCATATGAATCGCAATCGAAGACGAAACATTTAAAAAATGGCTAATCCATCTATGGTTAGACCGAGGATATATTTTACGCGCAGTTACCTAATCACATTGCGCAACTAGCAAGCGTTAGTTAGGAAGCTAATCATATTGCGCATTGCATTATAAATGCCAGCATCCTTTACCTGGTCAGCTGAGTTAGTCATCTTCCAGCACAACAGTAAGCACTGGGGTAGCTAGCCAGGTGGCCTAGTATGGCTAATCTCACGTATCGTCCTCATTTCCTGCCATTTAACTTACCATGGCTGGCTACATGACTATGTTATATTCGCTCAGAACTGTAACGAACGTTCGCTAGCTATAGACATTTAATCAGTTTGCCAACTGCAAATTAACGTTAGCTACCTAGCTGTTAAACTGGCACCCTGGGCCACTATTTTAGTGAGTGAAATATTTAGGCCCTAACAGTTAGCTGAAACTGGCTAGCCAAATTACCTCCGAATCTCGAGCTAGTAACTTAGCTAAGCAATTTTATCACAAATCCAGGAAGTCAGTGTGGGCTTTTATATCTTTCGATTTGTCAGATGCCAATCATCCCACTGGATATAAATCCCCAAATGATTTTAGAGTCAGACGCCGGTAAGATAGCTGGTGGCTAATGCCGAGAAACTCGTGGTCATCTTTTCATTGCATTGTGTAGTAACTAGAAACTAACGTTAGCTAGGTTACCTGTATGCTAGCTAACGTTTTCAAACAAATCAAACAACAGATCCTGCCAACAATTTATCAGATACATTTTTACTACATCCAAAAAGATTTAAACACTATTTGTGACTCTGTTAGATATATACGTTTTAATATCCTGCTGGCGTTTTCTTACCGGTCTTTTTCCTGTTCACCCGCGGCTGCGACGATGTTGGAAACTCACAAGAAAGAATGAGCTCGTTGTCGCGTGTCCCAATGCCGGCTCACCAACCAATGAAACGCCGAGTTGTCTTTCAAGACCAACTTTCGCATTTTAATAACGGGCGGGTAAAATAAGAAGGGTTGTGGGAAATGGTGTCTTCTGAACGTTATTACGTAAAGACCAGAAATGATTCATTATTGCAACATCATTGAAAGAGTGGACCTCATTTTTCACAGACAGTTCATGGTTACCGCTTGGCAGAATTGTCACTTTTTTTTACTGGAACACGTTTTAGGCTACATAGAACTCCAGTGAAACAAAAATAATGATTATTATTCATTAGGCTTAAAATAAATAATTGTAACTATTGAGCTTATTTACACATCTAAAGACTCAAGCAGGGTTAGGGTCAGTCAATTCCATTTAAATTCAGTCAATTTAGGAAGTAAACTGACAATTACATTTTTTCTCATATTGAGTAAAATCTCAAATTCAGTTACTATATTGGTTTGGATCAGTTAAAAAATATATATGACAAGATGACAACATTCATTCATAACAACAGCAAATACATATAATCCGTAACCAAATACATCTATCTAGATTTAGAAATTGCACTATGGCTTAACTGTCAAGGGTTAAACCTTGCTTAATAAATCAGACTATGATACCAGCTTTCTAGGGACACAGTCTAAATTAAAGCACTGCAAAAACGTGGATAGTTTCCTTACAAGCAAGAATGCTGAATAAAATTACATTTGAACTTACTGTACTGGTTGTCTGAAAAATATCAACAGGAAAGTATTATTTACCCAACTTTTTGGAATGCCTGTACTACAGTTGAGATTTCTATCACCTGGCACATGCACAAATGAATTCAACCATTTTAACACCTGCAAGACTTCGGTTAGTATGCATCCATTTTATATGCCTTAGGTGACGAGCAAACAAATTGTGATAACCACACACAGAGACCTGCGTTTTGAAGTCAGTTTAGTAATACTATCAGAACCCAAAATATAAGCTTGTTTCACTCCATTGTTTGTAAACAATATAATTAAACAGTGTAGGCTATATCCTCAAAACATGGTTAAAACTATCATTTTTATCTCAAAGATGATCCGTCCTTGCATCCATAGCTCTGTCTATGAATTTGAGAGTGGTTACAGGCTGGTTGAGAGTGACCGCTTGTTTTAACTGCAGATTGACCCTTTAAGTTTCCGTTCATAAGGTCGAATATACACTTTCTGAAGCCAGGGCATACATTGCATGTTTTGATTTGTGATTAAATATTGGTGTTAATATGTTAAACATAAATTCAAGGACGTTTTCACTTGTCAACATACTGCTTTTCCATGGCATTCTACCTTAAAACAACCACGTCACAATATTGCTTTCTTCATCACAAAAAGGAATGGCATAGAACAGTCTCCGCCCAGCTGTAACAGACGTGCCTATTTAGATTTAAGGTTGTCTTGAACACAGCAGATTCCCTCCTCCACAAGCTTTGACAGAAGAGACAAAATGCAGCGGGTATCATTGGCATTGGTCATTTTCACCATTGCAATAATTACAATCCAATCGGTGCCCATAGAAACAAGTGGTGAAATGGTAAGCTTGCTATATGATTTCTTCTTCACTGTCTTAAAAGTTTTTGGGGAGTAACATTGTTTTTTGTGATTGCTTTTGATGAGTAGACTAACAATGGTGAGCAATCCTTTGATTCTTTGACTCTTGGATCGGAGGAAACTTTTTTTTAATGTGGGACATTCATTGCAGCATTTCATTTAGTTTGCTTTGGAATAGGATGGTAACATGTAAGAGGTTTTACATGTAGGGGCACTAGCTATAGAGATTATTTAACAGTTAATCATACTCATCAAAGGGTTAAAAGCACAAAGTTATGTACCGCCAATGAAAAAAAAATACAAAAAAGCAAGCACCTGATCATAATCAACAAATTGGCTGATTTTCTTATTTTCCCTATAGTCCCAAGCTTAACTTAAGATCTGTGTGTTAGTCTTTACTTTCACATTAATTATGAATTGATGTCAATGGAAGATTTGGGTAAACTTCTGAATTACACCTATAGATATAGTAAACAGTAAGTGTTGGTTCACTGTCCTCCGCAGATTGAGAAAATGCAACACGTCAGCATGAGCCAGTTTCGCAGGAGAAGGGGGACTGATGACTCATTCAAGAAACCCTCACGGTCCTGCTCTGGCTGCTACTCTGTCATAGGAGACCCCACTACGACATGATCATCCCGCTAGTGAGGTGAGCCATAATTTCACAGCTCATAAAGTCCTCAGTGACTGAATACCCTCAGATCAGTAGGACTACATGTACTGTAATGAAACATAACTTAAGTTGAGCTGTTTATTAATACTATATATACAACCACATTGACTCACCCTGCAGGAGCTGGTTTCACCTTTCCAGAGGACAAATCAACAAATGCGGAATCACCAGAAACTCCACTCCAAAGAGCAAGAAGAAAATACTAAACCAAGGAACTATCCTCAAAGTAAATATCATCACTGGCACCCCCTGTTTTCTAAGACAAATGAATGACACTTTCATATGAATCGTGCATTGTATTGATGAACGCTGGCTGTGTCTTGTGGGAGCGCCTGTTGAAATGTCCTTTCCCCATCCTCATTTTGACTCATAAGGGCAAGAAGTACAATTTAGGCATGTCATTATCAATGACTTCAATTTAGAGCTTTACACATGCTGAGTCACAGCCTGCTTAAACCAGACTGAATGCTGTGCTAATGATTGTTTCACGTCATGTTGAGCACAAGTTTCAGTGTGGTTTAAGCAGGCCAGCTGAGTCATAGGCTGGTTGAGGCACAAGTGGTATTTTAAAAAATGAGTCATTGAAACCATGCCACAACTCCAAAACCATATTGGCTAAGTTTGAAACCAATTAGCGGTTTTAACCAATCAGCATCCAGTATTGGACCCACCCTTTTGTACAAGCTTTGTTAATGTATCAACAAAGTAGTCTTATGTGCCATAACTGAAAGAAGTGTCCCCAAAAGGAAAATTCCAATCTAACCCCAGTCTATTTGAATAAAGAGGCCAAGTTGAAAAAAGAGGACCAGATGCTTTCTTGCAGAGGTTTCAATTTTATTACACTCTTTACTAAGAACATGGTCTCTGAAGGAAACTGCACAGATACCTTGGAGATCAACGGTGTGAGAGCTTCATGTTCATTGGTGTTATTCCAAACCCAAGGACAGTCGATGATAACTTGAGCACCAAAATTAAGAAGTGGCCTTGTCCCCAAATGGTCCTCAGTCTTTCCACTAGTAACTAGATGTGTTGGAACCTGATAAGACAAAAAAATGCCGGAATAGTATCGGACCCCAGTAAGAAAAGCTGTCACCATTGGAGTCGGCTATTGGGGACGCTAATAAATCAAATCAAGTATAAAGGACTTGAACAATATTTAATAGATATATAATTTACAAATAGTATGAAGAAAGGTGAGAATGTGTTTCTGCACTTGCAGAAATGATTTCCGTCCTCAATGAACCAACAACCTACTAGTATGGTGGACCAGGAGTGACAAAAAATAAATAAAAAATAAATGTGAACATAAACCAATGATTAAATTAGAAAAGTAATTGACTATTAATGCGTTAATAATGCACTTCTAAATTAATAAACAAATAATAGAACATTTGAAAACTGATGAGGAAATATATACATTGATTTCTGTACATTTTCAATATTCATGTATACATTTTTCTAAAAGATTTTGTCACTCCTGGTCCTCGATAATTACAAGCAACCTAACAACAACTTACTCCTACTGGTTTCTACAAGGGTGACTAGCACTTGGAAGATGCTCCCAAAAACAGGGAACAACGTCACACATCGCTCACATGCCAGTCAGCTTTCACATGCAGGTGTGTGAAATGTTTGAGGAAATCAAGATAATTGTCATCTGTGTGTAGATATGCTTTAGGAAGAGATACACAGGTAACTGCCAAAATAAAGGAAACACCAACATAATGTGTTTTAATAAGGCGTTGGGCCACAGCGAGCCGTCAGAGCCCCAAGAACAGCTTCAATGCACCCTGGCATAGAGTCTACAAGCCCGGAACTCTATAGCAAGGATTCGGCACCATTCTTCCATGAGAAATTCCATAATTTGGTGTTTTGTTGATGTCAATATTCTAAACAATCAGGCTGTTCTCCCTGATGAATGCTTCACATTCAGAAAAAAGTCGGAGTTTTTAAGATATTGTTCAATTGAACTTGCCACCACAATTGAGGTATTTTAATATCATGAAGAGTGCCTTACTCCTCCTCGGTTTTTGAACGGGACTGTAGTAGACTTTACCTTGAGGTGCTGGGCCGCCGTGGGGCTCCAAATGGGGAGGAAGGGGAGTTCGTCTCCCTTCAGGCTCTGATGCACCTGTGCACCTGTTGAGAGGAACATCGTGTCAAAGGAGGTCATGCAATCTCACCCATTGGAATATATTGCGTGGAGTTCACCTTGATAATATAAACAGTACCGGCTCCCAAAATGAGTACTGGAACCTATTTCAGTCCAAGTCAAGCACTGTTACTATAATAGCATAAACAGAAAACAAGTTTACAACCAGAAAATTATATAATTAAGAAGTCATGTGCCAATGGTATTTTGCCTGCTGGGCTATTAATCTTCTTTTTTGATATGGCCTTTGCCTCAGAGGTTATCTCTGAAGTTAGCTACTCACATCGAGGGGTGGTAGCGGCTCTCCTCCCCATCCAAGATGCCGTGGTAGGTGCCGATCTCCAGCTCCAGGCGCATTTTGTTGCCCAGCAACGTCTCATAGTCACGGCGTTGCTGTTCAATGTCGCCATGGACGTCGCCCAGCTCTGACTCCAGCTTGCCAATGACGGATCCCAGGTTCTGCAACTCGATGTCATGCCAATGCTTGGCGTCGTTCAGGGAGTTCTCCAGGCCGCGCTTCTGTTGGAGCAAGTTGACACAGTTGATGCAGTTGACACCTACACACACACACACACACACACACACACACACACACACACACACACACACACTTTGTGTTTCATTCGTTCCATTCTAACCATTCCAATTAGCCCATCCTTCCTATTTCTACCTCCACCATTCTCCACTGACATACACACTATTGGTGGTGTTGGGCTGTCCCCAAAAACGTTGCCCTATATAGGGACACTGTAGAGGTGACGGCTCAATACGTACCAGTGCTCTGATGGACTCGGTTTCGGCCTGCAAACTCTGGATTTTACAACCAGCATCGTTATACTCCGTCTTCAGACACTCCAGCTCCTCCTCCTCATGACTCAGCTTACTGCCGACACTCTCCTCCTGCTGAACACACACACACACACACACACACACACACACACACACACACACACACACACACACACGTCAAGCTATGTCAAAGAACAGTTGTATTCCGTTTGTTTTGCCTGGCCCCTACTAGACACAATAAACCTCAAGCTGACCTCATAATAGATAAACAACTAAAGACAAATGTAAATACATTTCAACTACACATTGATCTATCAAAAGTAAATATTGATTTCTCCCCTTTTTACTCAGAAGTTTTAGGGTGTAAGTGTGGGGAACTACAGTATGAACTTACCTTGTATTCCAGGTAGGCATCGGTCTCGGCACGGTTCTTCTCGATGACTCTTTCCCAGTGGGAGCGGATGTAGGCCAGTATCTGGTCCAGATTGGTCTCAATGGGGGCATCCGGTTCGTCCACCTCACGGCCTGCCATCTGGTTGTATAGCACCCTCACGTCCTGGAGGGAGCAGAAGAACACCTGGGAAAAGGGCCTTTGTTCCACCCCAACACCAATACACCGGATTCATATAATCAATATGATCCTTATCATCTGATTTCCAATAACAACCAGCTGGATGAGGTGTGGGTTTTCACTCTGGGTTGGAGGTAAATGCTTGTCAGTGGACAAACCCCACAAGAAAGGAATCCTATGGAAATGCTAGCAGTTAGGGTTTCTTATGTGATCCATTTATTTCTATGCTGGGTAAATAAACTTAACGAATACACAAGAACTGTCTTGGGGATTCAACTAAGTGGGAAATTGTATTTTGTTAGATTGTATGTTGACGGGAATATCCCCTTCTCTAATATCCCACTCTAAAAACCCGACAAGGAACCCTATGACAAAGTTAGCGGTCTGCTGGTAATCTGTTTTTTCCAGTATGTGCTCCATCCTTCATGCTTGACTCACCTCCTCGTGGTTGCGGGCCAGGTCTCGGAGCTCAGCCCTCATGCTGTCCATCTGGCTCTCCAGGTCTGACTTGGTCAGGTTGGCATCGTCAATCACCTTGTACAGAGAGCTGATCTCCTCCTCAACCGCTTTCCTGAAGGGCTGCTCATTCTCATACCTACATGATGGAGAGAAAGTGAATCTCAAAAGTCAGGGTGTTCTTCTCCATGCTCTTCTCGATTCCCCAGGTTCTGACGTTTTGGGAAGGAGGTGAGAAGAGAGGAGGTGAGGAGAGTGTACACTCACCGGTCCTTGAAGTCCTCAGCATTGGCCTGCACATTCTCTGTCTGCAGCATTAGCCTGGCATTGTCAAGGATGGACTCACTAACCTATGGGGGAGATTTTGCAATATGTCAGTCTGTCCACTAGGGTGCAACAGATGCTCTGAAGTCCAACTTAGGGTAAATTGTTCGATAAATGGGTATTCTGCATGCAGGTATAATGCAAAATGACTTGTTAAAAGCATGGATGCGCCTTTACAATGTCTTATTATAAGGCGTATGTTAAGTCTCTCTATGCAGGTCATTTTCAATGGACTCAAAATAGCTGTTATTAAGCGAGGATCATTATGAGATCCTCATTATAAGACCAGACATTATAAGCAGTGGTGTAGTGGAGGGTAAACGCAGGTAGACATCAATTACACAACTTTTTTATTTTGCACGAGCGTTTACCCACCTATCGCTGAAAACTGCATTCAGGGAGTGTTACTTTATACACTGCGAAAGGTGGTCAGCTTTTACAAACCTATTTTGTTTACTCACTACATCACTGATGATAAGGGAGTCATGCATGCCTGTGCCAAGTCTTGGAGTGCATTATAATGGCATCACAATGCATTGCATCTCATCAATGGAAGACTGCTATACTTCAACATCATTTCTTAATTGGAAATCCAGCTGCCATCAGACTCCCTTTCAAGGCTGGCTGGCTCTAGAGACTCCGTGGGACTCCACAGAGTCCGGAAGATTGGATGTATTTATTGTGCCCCTAGCGCATGGAATGACCTGCAGGCCACTTTGAGGCTTGACTCTCTGGTCTCGAAGGGTCAGTTTGGGACTTTGAGGAGGAATGTGGTGATGTTTTGATTGAGGTGTAATTTTATCTGTCACTTTTGAATTTGATTTGTTGTAATGTGTCATTATAACTGTATAGTATTGTATTGAGGCTGATCATGTTGATGTATTGTTCCCAGGGCAGCCTTATAAATGAGACCTTTGTGTTAATGGGTTTCCCCTGGTTAAATAAAGGTAAACAAATTAAAATATGCTAACAGTCTCACAGTGCAATAAACAATTGAGGATCATGAACACTGCTTCAAAGTTAGACTCCCCATTCCAAAACTGTCACTTTTAAATGAACGCACTATCCAACGCAAATCCCGCCACAATCTCCAGCTCCAATCACCCACTCAATCAGTGCTTCAACCTACTCCCATCTGGTCGGAGGCACAGAACAGCAAAATGCTGCACTGCTGCATCGGCAGGAGCTTTCTTAACTTCATCCTAGGACTTGTGAACAATTCAACAACTCCCTCTCTTATTTACCTGTACCCAGTTGTCTTCCCAGTCCTTCTCTACCCCTCTCCTCCCATTCTTTCTCTTTCCCTTCTTATCAGTCTGTACCCTCTACCCATCATACTCAACTCCCTCCTCCCTCTCCCTCTTCCTGTAGAAGTCATCCTAGTCCTTCTTTACCCCTCTCCTCACTGCTCTTCCTTTCTCCCCCTAACCTATCTGTATCCTCTCTACCCATCATCCTCAACTACCTCCTTCTCTCCCCTTCCTTACCTGCCTGTAGACGTCCTCCCAGTCCTGTCTGAGGGGACCCCAGGCTCCGGCACTGGACGCCTTACGATCCAGGCAGTGTCGGATCTGCTCCTCCAGCTGCTGGTTGAGCAGCTCCAGGGCGTGCACCTTGTCCCTGTACTCCATCAGGCAGCAGTTAAGGCTCTCAGCACCCCCGGGGTGCTGCCTGCCACCAGCCCCAGCCCCATGGGGCATAACAGGCACAGCCGTGCTCCTCAGCCCCTGCAGGAACACACTGCTGATGCCCAGGGCACGCCGCGACACTCGCGTGCCCAGGTTGCAGGTGCCGCCCGTGGGGGCTGTCCCCACAAAGACGCCCCGGGGGGCTGTGGTGATGCCCGCGGTGCCAGCCCTGGTGCTGGCGCTACCGGGGCGCTCTGCAGCGGAGTGCTGGTCCAAGAAGGAGGACCGACGTCTTGGCAGAGGCATGGCCCTTGTACTTGGAGAATGTGGGTATGAGACGAGAGAATGCGGGAGCGTGTGCGTGTCAGAAGAAGGCTAGTCACCATGCATAGACATCATTGAGTGGCTTGAGAATATGTTGGGTGGCCTGTGGTGTCAAACAGCCCGTGTCCCTGGGCGCATGGCTCTTTATTGCAGCCTGGGCTTCTGGAAAGCAGAGGGGCTTATTGTTCGCCTGTGGTGTTTGTGTTGTCATTGTGACAGTGGCCTGGTTCAGGTTGGTGTATTGGGGCTCTTTGTGTGGGTGCTGGTTGTTTGTTTTTGCTGCCTCAGCATTGGAGCCCTCTCAGGAAAACTCCATTGAGCGCTGGCTTGCGCACCCTTTCCCCAAGCACAAACTGCCACCGGTGCGTCGTCTGACTAGACAAAATCTGACTGGAGATGCTTCTACCTCCTCTTTTTGTATGTGTGCATGACTGAGTGAGTTTTTGTGTGTGTGTGTGTGTGTGTGTGTGTGCGCATTTATATGTGAGAACTTAATAAATCAGGTCATGCATCACTGTAAAGAGTATGCCCAATTGCTGTAAACATGAAAGACTGGAGAAGGGGCCAGAGGAATGTTCAGTATGGCCTGTTTCTTCAAATCCAAAGTTAGGATGTGTTTGATCAAAATACAGTCAATGAAAGCCCAAGGATTTATTAAATAATTGTATATTTTAAATATAAATGTTCTAAATTCTATTTTCAATAATATTCTGAGAGCCTGATTATATTCTTGTTTTCAATGATAGTCATAGGCATCGATCTTGGTAAAATGGAGTAGTTTATTAATAACTTAAAACATAACTCCAAAACCATTAATAAATTAACAAAACAAAGTGGGTACGAGGACCCGTCGCACACCAATACAAACAACACGAAATAATAACAAACAATCTCTGACAAAGACAAGAGGGGAAACAGAGGGTTAAATACACAACAGGTAATGAATGGGATTTTTTTTTTTTTACCTTTATTTAACTAGGCAAGTCAGTTAAGAACAAATTCTTATTTTCAATGACGGCCTAGGAACAGTGGGTTAACTGCCTGTTCAGGGGCAGAACGACAGATTTGTACCTTGTCAGCTCGGGGATTTGCAACCTTACGGTTACTAGTCCAACGCTCTAACCACTAGGCTACCCTGCCGCATTGAAACCAGGTGTGTAGGACGACAAGACAAAACCAATGGAAAATGAAAAATGGATCAATGATGGCTAGAAGACCGGTGACGTCGACCGCTGAGCACCGCCCGAACATCGGATTTAATCTCTTCAGTTTGTGTTGGAAAGGAAAGGGTTAAAACTGATGAGAAAAAAAGATTGAATAAGGATTTTGCTTGGTGATGTGGTGGTGATGTTGGCTATCTAAGCTCATGTGTAGCAACACATCGTAGGGTCCAACGGTTGTCTCACACTGTACTGTTCATGTGTAGGCCATCAAATTAAAGGCACTTCTTCGATATAAAGTCGTTTTTGACCTAAATGAAAACGTGTCAGTTTGTCACTTTCACAAGGTTGGAGTAATATCATGACCAACTACTTAAGACATTGGCTCAAATCTAGGTTGAGCCTTTCAATTTCGAGAGAATTAACAACTAAGGAATATTTGTTCATATGTTTCATTGACTTCTCAAACCCAAAACCCCAACCTGGTCTGCTTCTGCTTCCTGGGAAGTCTTGTGATGTTGCGCCTCTGGGTTTAGAAACTCTGTAGATACATCTATAGATAACTCACCACTGACTAGGCAGCGGTAGGCAACCCTGTTCCTGGAGTGCTGCAGGTACTGCAGGATTTTATTCCAACTAGACACCACACCTGACCAACTGAGCTAACTGATCAGGTCAATGATTGCCTAAATTCAAAACACCTGGTCTTCCAGGTTGGTTAAATCAAAAACATGAAGTGCCTGTGGCACTCCAGGACCAGGGTTGCCTACCTCTGGGCTAGGCCCTCAGAAGTTTGATAGAAGGCTGTCTTTCAACTGTATTAGGGCAGACAGTAGAATCAACCAATCACATTTGGATTTATAATGGGTGGGACCATTTTTACAAAAACATATGGAAACTTCTGCCTTCACGAAGGCCTACAGATCATTGCTCAATAGCGAGCAGTAGTTTTCCCACGGTCTAAGCAAGTTAGTTTTTGTTGTAGGATAGTGTGCGGGGGCTGCAATAGCTGCAGGTGTTATCAAATAAGATGTTGATGCTCATTTATTATCTTAGACCCTTTTCAAGATGAACTTTCAACAAGAAGTTATGTTTCAAATGATCATCTGGTGAGTGGAAATGTCATTTTATTATTGCAGCTCACTTGTGGTTGTTAGCTATCACTTTGAAAAAAATGTGTTCCGTGTGTGAAACATTGTTGCATTTAAACTTTGTTCACTGGTTATTTTTTTGTTGTTGAATGTAATGAAGATGTTTGCAATGGGAAGTACAGTATAAGGAGTACCAAAGTACTTCAAATGAAATTAGATATACAATTAAATACCACATACTCAAGATAAAAATACATAAATAATTAATTAAAATAAATAATTAATTAATAAATACATCAAATATATGGGGCGGCAGGGTAGCCTAGTGGTTAGAGCGTTGGACTAGTAACCGGAAGGTTGCGAGTTCAAACCCCCGAGCTGACAAGGTACAAATCTGTCGTTCTGCCCCTGAACAGGCAGTTAACCCACTGTTCCCAGGCCGTCATTGAAAATAAGAATTTGTTCTTAACTGACTTGCCTGGTTAAATAAAGGTAAAATAAAAATAAAATAAAAAAATAAATGATTCAAGAATAGGTGCTGCATTATTATTAAATATTTTTTCATAATGCAATTTTTCAAAATAATGTTAGCATATTTCATAATACATTGTATTTCCCAATGTTTTTTTTTCATCAGAACTTTTATAATTTTATAATGGCGCTTTGTCACATGATGTATTTCCATAGAGGAAGAGAGGCCCAACTCTGCGGAAAATTTGTCTCCCTCCAGCAGGTGGTGTTTTTTCGTTGTTTTGCCCACCAAGCAAGGAGTTTTTGTTTGGAGGTCAATGAGAGGTTCAGTAATGGATTACAATAATAAAATGTATCCACCAATCCAAAGAAAGGATAGGCGTGAGCTAGACAGCAAAGAAAGGACAGGTGGGCGCTTGACAGCCTGACTTGCCGCTGTGTGGACAATTACTCCCATTGTTAGGGCGGAGAGACGTCAGTATATCCATAATCTTTGGTATTTCCAAATTTCATAACCATAATCGCAAGGGGATATGCCAATCAATGCAAGTGGGCGTGGTCAAGTAGGTAATTGGTTCAAAGCCCTTGAACAAGATTGTTAGGCAAAAGTGGTGGCTTAAGTCAAAGAGAAGGATGATTTTGTTGCATTTATTGCACAGGGGATGTATTGTTCAGAACAGAACTAACAACAAAAATAATTGTGAAAGCGGCTAAAAGAATCTGGGCTCTCTAGGATTTCACTGCTGAAACACTGCAGGGAATACTATCTGAAGATGCTTCACCCTCTGTGTAGGGATCGGAGTACATTTGACTAAGTGAAGGAGTATATTGACTTTTTAGTTTTTTTTGAATAATATGAGTTGGTTTTATTTATTTTCGTTAAAGTATCTGTTTTTACCCCACCCAATATGTGGCGGCAATACACCTTTTTGGATGTAGTCCGCCAATAAAAGCTTAAAGAAGTCGAGCTTGTAACAGTATGCATTCTCGCGTTGCCCTGTTTTTGATGTAGCTACTTTTCTTTACAATGGATGAAACCACAAGTCTATAGTTTCTCCGTGAAGCCGCCAATCGTTTGGAGAAGTCTGCACCAAACACTCCATATATTGGAAAAATACCGAAAACGCTGCAGATTTGGAACAGCGCATGGAGAGTGTGTCTCCTCAACTTTTGCTGTTTGCTGTCACTCAGAATGCGCATCAACATTTATTTAAAAAATCATTTTCGCCCACTTGTTAGATGCTATACACATTGCTTGCTAGCAAACATCCTCACCATCCTCCTCATAGTAGCAGGCAAACAGGAGGCAGCAGCAATCTTAGTGATCAGACCGAAACATGCGAGGAGAAGTGATGGCGTGAGCGAGTGGATTGTGAAATACATCTTCTCTCTATCCAATCAGAGCAGCAGGATCAGCATACAACCCTCCCTTCTCTTTACAGACAGGCAAATTAGCTAGTTGAGCTATTTAGACCATGTAGCACCTCGCACTTGATTTAAAGTTGCATGTTGGCAACCGAACATTTATTTTTTCCAATTACGGATAATAACAAAAAATACTCGAATCATATCAGGAAAATGCATACCTAGCTCTGCCTTAACTGTCAGGTCAAGTTCAACAGGATGAAGTAATCGATTGTGAATGATTACACAATCAGTGACTAAAGACTACCCACCTGGGCTGATTGACATAAGAGGGATATATACTGTAAATATCCCTTGCGAGTGGCCATGAAATGAAAAATACAATGGAATCGGAAATACATTATGAAATTAAAAAAATATTGGGAAATACAATGTATTATAATTAAATTAAATATGGTAACATTATTGTGAAAAGTAACATTGTGAAAAAGATTTCAAATAGTGTGGCACTTATTCTTAAAATATTTTAAAATAATACATTTCATTATTTCATTATTTATTTACTTCATTTTGAGTACTTTGGTCGTCCATCATTACGCATAGGTATTTTCCCTAATTTTTTTCTACTGGTGACGTCAGGTCCAAGTGCCACTTCCAAAGCAACCAGGGATGCCTCAGCTGGCTCGTCAGGCTTCCATGCCTCAACTGGCTCGTCAGGTTCTCATGCCACGGTTGGCTCAGCAGGCTCCCCATGCCTCAGCCGGCTTTTTCAGGCTCCCATGCCGACCTTTTCAGGCTCCCATGCCTCAGCCGGCTCTACAAGTTCCTGCGCCTCAGCAGAAGCGACCGGCCCGCTCCTGGTCCTCAAGACCGTCCCTCTGATTGGTGTCATCTGGAGCCGAGCGTCAGGGGATAATGTTACGTTTACTCCCGCTCTCTCTCTCTGGCGCTCAACGTCGCCAGTTGTCTCATTACGCACACCTGCCACCATTGTTACGCACCTGCGCCTCATGACCCATGGATTCCATCACCTCCTGATTATCTCCCCTTATCTGTCACTCCACCTTGGTTTCCTAAGGCATTATTGACTTTGTTTCTGTTTCATGTTCTATTTATTATTAAATTTGCACTCCCTGTACTTTCTTCCCAACTTCCAGTGTACAATTTACAAAACTGTAACAATGTGCTCATATGAGGTATTTTGTGCTGTGTTGTGATATTGCATCTTCCAAATGTCAAAATGTAAATTCATTTGAATTCTTTCCACTTCATATAGATTTTTTACTTTCTTGAGATTGTTCAAATTTCGGCATATCAGTGTGAACACTCTTTAAGTGTTTCTAGGAGAGGGTCGTGGCTTCGTGTCAATAGTTCTGGCAAAACACTTGCAAGAAAGAACCTTTCAGCCTTAGGTAGGGCTTTTTGTACCATTTCTTCATCTCTGATTATGCGACGCACAATGACCTCAGCACTTGTCCAAACCACAAAGTCACAGTATTGGACATTGCAAACAAACATGTGAAGTTGAACTTGGTGGTAATATTTATGATTCTTCTTTAGGTGCAGTGATTTGTCCAAGCAGAACTGTGTGTCATCACGGCACCCTGTAAGGCCATCACGGTATTTGTATGGGCACTTAACTTCAAGGGTTCCTCTCCCACAACAGGAACAGTTCACTAATCCATCTGGAGACGCCCCGAGATGTGGTTGATCCTTCCGCACGACAAGACCAGAGAGCTTCACACTGAAGTTGGCATGGATTTTGCTCATTTCTTCCGTGTAGGACTTTCTGGCTGTGTCCTCCATGTCTCTTCCCCAAAGTACAGCTGGGACATGATGCAACTCACTGTCATTGTAATGCATTGTCTTTTTCACCAAGTTGATTTTGTCTGTGTTTCTGCCTGCCGTGCACACACGATGGAAGGCGGTGCTTGTTATCCGTCCGATTCGGTTGATGTGCCAGGCCTGGCATTTGGACTGCTCCTTGGAGGTAAGCTCAAGGGTTTCACACTGATCACGGGTCAGTTTCTGTTTCAATCTCTGGAAAGCTTCTTCACCTTTCTCCTTTATTTCAGGTGGTGAGAGGTCCCTTAGATTGGCATCATACAGAGCTGTGAGTGGCTCTGGCAGGTCTTCTGTGTTGGTGTTTGAATCTCCTGATGCAGTATCTACATCACTGTGGTCCTTCACGATCCTGGTGAGTACAGTTGATTTTAGTGTAAGGAATTTCAGCTCTGCCATGTTTTATCTATTCTTTAGAATTTTTAATTAAAAAAAATCCTAGGCCATAAAGCCTGCTACAGACCAAGTGGTTGCTACGAGACAACTTCTTCACTGAACGTAGCTACTGCCATCAACACGTGCACATCCACATATCGTGCCAGTATTTGTACACAAAGGAAGAGGTCTATAGCGACCTGGATTCTTCTACAAAGACCTACACTATTCAACCCGTACATCACCTCTACAAAAGCTTTTCAGGACCAAAAGCTGTTGGGTAGTTCCACGAAATGAGTCCCTTTTGGGTAGTGTAACTTGGTGGGAAAAAATAGTTTTATTTCACCTATCATGACGAGCACATGTTCAACTTAATTAAATAAACATGATGTTTTCCCATCTCAAGAGGGATAATAAAAGATGACTATAGTATGTGCCTATTAAAGGCCCAGTGCAGTCAAAAACATGACATTCCTGTGTTATATACAGTGTACAAAACATTAACGTCTGTTCTTTCCATGACATACACCTAACCAGGTGAATTCACATCAAAGCTATGATCCCTTATTGATGTTACCTATTACATCCACTTCAATCAGTGTAGATGAAGGGGAGAAGACGTGTCAAAGAAGGATTTTTAAGCTTTGAGACAATTGAGACATGGATTGTACATGTGTCCCATTCAGAAGATATTTGGACAAGACAAAAGATTTAAGTGCCTTTGAACGGGGTGTAGTAGTAGGTGCCAGGTGCATCGGTTTTAAAGTTAAGAACTTTTTTCAGACTGCGCTTTATATGCCACTCCACAGGGGACTATCTAGAAACAACAACAGAGATGCACAATAGGTTTCAAAGGAGGCTACTTTCCACAATGTGTGGAGGAAGCTCTTAATTTGACATTAGGGAAAACACGAGATGAGCTGCTACAAAAAAGACTCACTAGAGCTAAAGAACACTCTGTAATGTTCACCACCACATATACTTTGAACTCATGCAAAGTGGGAGATGCTGTCAAGAAACGCTGGCATGTTTTATCATCGGACCAAGGTCTGCCAGCTGAATTTAAGAACCCACCACTTATTGTATATAGGAGAGGTTGCAATTTACACAAACAATTGTCCCATGCCAACTGTCAGCAACAAAATTGCCCTCTTTATCGCCCTTTTCCGAATGGTAGCTATAAATGCAGAGGCTGCTTATAGTGCAACAATATGTGACTTTTTCTACCACTGATATACAGGAAAATGGTTCCAAATAAATTACATTATTAGGTGCTCCACCACCCATGTTATCTACATTATTAAATGTCCATGTGAGCTGTGCTATGTATATAAAACCTCTTGTTCTCTCAAACAGAGAATTAGTGAACGTAAAAGTTAAATCAGGAGAAACTACAGGGATTTTCCAGTCGCAGAGCATTTAAATGACCAAAACGTTACATTTCTTCCTTTAGATATTGTGGAATAGAAAAAGTCAAGATATCAGACAGGGGAGGTGAGTTTGGACACACCTACTCATAAAAGGGTTTTTCTTTATTGTTTACTATTTTCTACATTGTATAATAATAGTGAAGATATCAAAGCTATGAAATAAGATTCTGGAATCATGTTGTAACCCAAAAAGTTGCAGCCCAAATAAATGCTTGACAGAGTTAAAGTAACAGACACATCTCAACATCAACTGTTCAGAGGAGACTCCGTTAATCAGGCCTTCATGGTCGATTTACTGCAAAGAAACCACTTCTAGAGGACACCAATAATAAGAAGAGACTTGCTTGGGCCAAGAAACACAAGCAATGGACATTAGACCTGTGGAAATCTGTCCTTTGGTCTGATGAGTCCTGCATTCTGCAGCGATACGCCATCCCATCTGATTTGCGCTTAGTGGGACTATCATTTGTTTTTCAACAGGACAATGACCTAATATACCTTCAGGCTGTGTAAGGGCTATTTGTCCAAGAAGGAGAGTGATGGAGTGCTGCATCAGATTACCTGGCTCCCACAATAACCCGACCTCAACCCAATTGAGATGGTTTTGTGATGAGTTGGACCATAGAGTGAAGGAAAAGCCGCCAGTGTGGGAAGACGGTTGGAAAAGCATTCCAAGTGAAGCTGGTTGAGAGAATGCCAAACGTGTACAAACTGTCCTCAAGGCAAAGGGTGGCTACTTTGAATAATCTAAAATAAAAATATATTTAACACTTTTGTGGTGAAAACATGATTCCATATGGGTTATTTCATCGTGTTGATGTCGGTTTGCGCCTCCATGCTCTGGACACTACGCTGACAGACACAGCAAACCTCTTGCCACAGCTCGCATTGATGTACCATCCTGGATGAGCTGCACTACCTGAGCCACTTGTGTGGGTTGTAGACTCCATCTCATCATGCTACCACTAGAGTGAAAGCACCGCCAGCATTCAAAAGTGACCAAAACATCAGCCAGGAAGCATAGGAACTGAGAAGTGGTCTGTGGTTACCACCTGCAGAATCACTCCTTTATTGGGGGTGTCTTGCTAATTGCCTATAATTTCCACCTGTTGTCAATTCCATTTGCACAACAGCATGTGAACTTTATTGTCAATCAGTGTTGCTTCCTAAGTGGACAGTTTGATTTCACAAGATTTATTAAGTGTTCCCTTTATTTTTTGAGCAGTGTATATAACATCTATAGAAGAGACAGAAATACTTATGGGGGTGTTGCTGTGTATATTTAGAGCCATATCCCTGTAATGTTTAGAGAATATCTTATGTCTTGTGTTATTGAAGTGTTGTGGTTTCAGGTTAACTTGGCACATCTAAAGCCTTTTCTTTTGGGGTGTTGCTATAGGCCACCAAGTGCTAACAGTCCGTATCTAAATCATGTGTGTGAAATGCTTGATAGTGCATGTCATGTAAACAGAGAGTTCTACTTTCTTGGGGACCTGGAAATTGACTGGTTTTCATCAAGCTGTCCACTTAAGAGGAAACTTCTCACTGTAACCAGTGCCTGTAATCTGGTTAAGGTTATTAATAAACTTACCAGGGTGTTTACAACCTCTACAGGAACAAGATCATCCACATTCTACAGTATTAGTAAAAACAATCATTTTTACTAATACTGTAGAACTTTGTTCTAAAGCTTTATCCGTATCCATTGGATGCAATGATCACAATATAGAATGGTGCCAATGTTTCTTATGACTAAAAAAAACTTCTGGATATCAGAACCGTGATTACTCACCTCGAACTGGACGAAGATTTTTTATTTAATGAGTCGGACAAGAAGGATTTAGTCCAGATACCTGACCAGGCCCAAATCCCCATCATTCGCATGAAGAGAAGACACCGATACAGGGGACGCCTTGTTTGAATTCGTTGGCGAGTGGGTAACCCACCTCTACCGTCCTTCCTCTTGGCCAACGTGCAATCATTGGAGAACAAACTGGATGAGCACCGTTCAAGACTCTCCTACCATGGGACATTAAAAACTGTAATATCTTATGTTTCATCAAGTCATGGCTGAACGACGACATGGATAATATACATTTGTCTGGTTTTTCTGTGCATTGGCAAGACAGAACAGCTACCTCTGGTGAGATAACGGGTGGCAGTGTTTGTCTATTTGTCAATAACAGCTGGTGTGTGAAGTCAAATATTAAGGAAGTCTCGATGTTTTGCTCACCCGAGGTTGAGTATCACATGATAAGCTGTAGATCACACTATTTACCAAGAGATTTCATCTATATTTTTCGTAGGTGTCTATTTACCACCCCAAACTGATGCTGGCACTAAGATCGCACTCAACGAGCTGTATAAAGCCATAAGTAAGCAAGAAAATGCTCCTCCAGAAGCGACGCTCCTAGTGGCCTGCGACTTTAATGCATGGAAACTTAAATCCGTTTTACCTCATTTCTACCAGCATGTTACATGTGCATTGAGAGAAAAAAAAATTCTAGACCACCTTTACTCCACACACAGAAAGCTCTCCCTCGCCCTCCATTTGGCAAATCTTAAAAGATAGGACTAAGATTGAATCATTCTACACCGGCTCCGACGCTCGTCGGATGTGACAGGGCTTGCAAACTATTACAGACTACAAAGGGAAGCCCAGCCGTGAGCTGCCCAGTGACACAAGTCTACCAGATGAGATAAATTACTTCTACACGCTTTGAGGCAAGCAACACTGAAGCATGCATTAGAGCACTAGCTGTTCCGGACGACTGTTTGATCACGCTCTCGTAAGCTGATGTGAGTAAGACCTTTAACCAGGTCAACATTCACAAGGCCGCAGGGCCAGATGGATTACCAGGATGTGTATTCAGAGAAAACAATCTATGACTAGGGTTGATGTAATTCTTAGGGCCTTCCTCTGACACCACCTGGTATAGAGGTCCTGGATCTATGATCGTATGCTATCCAATTGGTTTTGAATGCTTTTCTTTGTATGCCATTTTAATGTTTGAGAATTAACCAATGATATTAGGCCACACTTGGCCGTGATTACGACACCTGTGTGTCTTTTGACACTATATAAACTAGTCACCATGCAGTGTTTGTGATTATATGTAGACAGCTTGCCTGTCCAAACGTTGGATATTACATTTTTGCATCTGAGCTCCTAGAGTGTGCGGCTCTCCTTTATTTTTAAGGTTTCTACTCCGCTAGCCAGCACCTCGCCTAAATAGGTGTGCGTTTCTTTTTCTTCTAGATTGTTCTGTTACCTAGTAAACAGCACCCTACCGACAAAAAAAGCTCTAAAACGATGCCGAATGATAATTAATTTCCTGACGCATCTACATATAGTCACTCTTAGTGATTATGTGCGTCAATGCATTATTCCACGGGGCCTCAGGTGGCCATCATTGGGACAGAGCACAGATGATTTCTGTGAGCGCTGGTGTGCCATCCTGAACAAATGCTCTATTGATTTAATTACATTAATTGTTGACCAGTTGAAAAAGGATTTTATTGAAATGGATAACACGATTAAAGACAAACGCACAGCTCTACAAATAGCTGTTAATGATGATGGCATATTCAATGAACTGATGAAAACTAACCAAGCGCTCCAGGACAAGTTGTCTACAGAAATAAAGGAACTTAAAATCAAGAATTCAACCAACATAAAAAAGACAAGGCCGAGGATAAAGTCTACTTCTGGAGAAACCCTGACAAGGGAGGTCCTGCTCCTCCTCTCCATGGCAGACGCAAGAGGGATGCCTCTTACTTCGAACCCAGAACTCCCAGAACTCACGGGACTGAGTGTCTTTAATTTATCAAGCAAGATATTGAGCCCTGCCCATGTCCCCTTGCTTAATAAAGGGCTATCTTTTGTGCCTACAACTCAGTGCAACGATTTTGATGTTAAGGTAGACGTGTTTAAGTTTTTTAGAAACATCTGTTTAAGGGAATACTTTAGCTCCTGTAATCCTGACATTTCTATTGAACCAGTAGGTTACTCACCTGCACATACTCCGACTCCTTTTAGAAGCAAGAGTTATTTTATACCTCCCAGCCAATCGCAATCACTCTATTGAGACATATTGCAGACTTGTTGAAAAATATGTTGCTCATCTCATCTGCGATAGGACCCGAAAGATGGTGAACTATGCCTGGGCAGGGCGAAGCCAGAGGAAACTCAGGTGGAGGTCCGTAGCGGTCCTGACGTGCAAATCGGTCGTCCAACCTGGGTACAGGGGCGAAAAACTAATCGAACCATCTAGTAGCTGGTTCCCTCCGAAGTTTCCCTCAGGATAGCTGGCGCTCAAAGTCTCACAGTTTTATATGGTAAAGCGAATAATTAGAGGTCTTGGGGCCGAAACGATCTCAACCTATTCTCAAACTTTAAATGGGTAAGAAGCCGGGCGTAGAATGCGAGCTGCCTAGTGGGTCACTTTTGGTAAGCAGAACTGGCCCTGCGGGATGAATCAAACGCCGGGTTAAGGCACCCGATGCCGACGCTCATCAGACCCCAGAAAAGGTGTTGGTCGATATAGACAGCAGGAAGGTGGCCATGGAAGTCGGAATCCGCTAAGGAGTGTGTAACAACTCACCTGTCGAATCAACTAGCCCTGAAAATGGATGGCGCTGGAGCATCGGGCCCATACCCGGCCGTCGTCGGCAATGAGAGCCTCGAGGTCTATGCCGCGACGAAGCCTAGGGCGCGGGCCCGGGTGGAGCCGGCGCGGGTGCAGACCTTGGTGGTAGTAGCAAATATTCAAATGAGAGCTTTGAAGGCCGAAGTGGAGAAGGGTTCCATGTGAACAGCATTTTAACATGGGTCAGTCGGTCCTAAGAGATGGGCGAACGCCGTTCAGAAGGGAGGGGTGATGGCCTCCGTCGCCCCCGGCCGATCGAAAGGGAGTTGGGTTCAGATCCCCGAATCTGGAGTGGTGGAGATGGGCGCTGCGAGGCGTCCAGTGCGGTAATGCGACCGATCCCGGAGAAGCTGGCGGGAGCCCCGGGGAGAGTTCTCTTTTCTTTGTGAAGGGCAGGGCGCCCTGGAATGGGTTCGCCCTGAGAGAGGGGCCCAAGCCCTGGAAAGCATTGCGGTTCCGGCGGTGTCCGGTGAGCTCTCGCTGGCCCTTGAAAATCCGGGGGAGAGGGTGTAAATCTCGCGCCGGGCCGTACCCATATCCGCAGCAGGTCTCGATCTATAAGCCCAGGAAGATAGTGAAGCGGGGCAATCAAGTACAATACAACACAAGAAAAGGGAAATAAATAACCGAAATAAAAACGGTTGTCGACCGGAGGGCCACTAAATAATATAGATCGGAAGGCCGTCGAGCGAAATCGACAGATGAAGTGCGGGTAAACGGCGCGAGACTACGACTCTCCGAAGACGGTTTAGTCTCTTCCTTCCCCTCGGCTTGGGGCTCAGGGCCGGGAGAGTGGCTTTGGCCCTCGCCCGAGCTCAGTTCCCCGCATCGCCACATTGCCTGGGTTGTGCCCGACCGGCTCAATTCCCCCTTCCCTGGTAGGCACTAGTGAACAGGTGCGCCGGCCGTGTCCGAAGGGGGTTGGGGGTTGCTGGTTAACCGGGTCTTCCCACCTCGGTCTCCCAGATCAAGCGCTACAGGTGTGGCTGCGGGTACCCAATAAACCGCTCGGGGAGCACCCGGACGCTCTCTTTTCAACCTCTAAACCCGCTCCGGGTACCCAATAAACCGCTCGGCCCCACAGCTCAGGCGGGCACCCGGTAGCCCTCATTTAAACCTCAAACCCTGTCTTGAAATATGACCTCTCGCCCTCGCTCGGAGGGGATATACCCCTAGCGGGCCAGGATTGATAGCCTCTGGTTGGCTAACGTTGGGTCTTAGGTTCCGAGGACCCGGGTGCAATAACTACCCCCATGGTGAACAGAGCGGACAAGAATGAAGGCCGAAAGGGAGTCACACTACATACATACACGCACATGGTAAATTGCGAAGGGGCGGAATGGTAACAGGTATCACTCACACCATTTGAAACTCACACATAGTGGCACTGTTCCATAGAAATACATAGGGCGCTACCATCCGGCACACAATCTAATAACCCCACTCTTTTCTGTCGCCCTCAGGTCTCTCGCGGTGACGGACGGAGTTAAGTTCCAGGAATCGGAGGCCCTTCCCAGCTGGAGAACCCTAGATGAATTGCGCTAGTCCTTGGAGATCTCGCTTCCAGATAATTAGGGTGCAGCATCCTACTCCCTTCCCTCGGTGTGGGTGTCTTCTGTCCTAGCCCGGTTCCCCGCATTTCTTCTTTGCTTGGTTTGCGCCCGACTGGCTCCATCCCCGTTAGCCACGGCCACATGACGCACCTATGAATGAAAGGGGAAGAACCTTTATCTGCTGCTTCAGCCAATGCCCAGCTGAGGGTGGCACTAGACGTACAGACAGGTAAGTCTCCTTAAGTACTGCGCAGGCACTTGATATCGTTCAGGTGTAAAAGCCCATTGTAAAGTCCCTGGGGAGGTTAGTCCCGGGGCTACTGATGCGCAGTATGTAATCTGCAGAATAGAGTCGTGAGACACCGCTCGCGTGACTTGACTGGGTGTCCACGTGAGGATAGCCGACTGCAGCGTGCACTCACCCCTTTGTTGCGCCGACTTGTCGGCTGTGGTCCTGATGCGGAGGCGAAGGAATCCAATTCCTGATGCCAAAGCGAAGGAGCTCAATGAAGGGCAGGTAAAGGGTGGGATTCACTATGACTCGATTAAGGTAGCCAAATGCCTCGTCAGGCCCCCCTAACCTTAAGAACAAACAGGAGTCCAAATCTTTTCAGAATTTACCGAAGGATGAAAAACAGGCGTTGCTTGATTTACAATCCGATACGTCAGTCCTTACTCACCCTGCTGATAAGGGTGGGTCGGTTGTACTCATGGATAGGACAGCTTATGTAAATGAGTGTCATAGACAACTACTTGACAACACCTTTTACAAGAAACTCAGAAGTGACCCCACTTCCCAATTTCAGAATACCATCTTAAATACCCTAGATGGGTATTTAAGTTCTGGTCAGATAACCAAAAAGTCAACACCCTGAAATTGCCACTTTCTATACTTTGCCGAAATGACACAAGAATGTTACAAAACCTCCAGGGCCCCCTATTGTAGCGGGCATTGATGCAGTAACAGCCCCTCTATCTACTTTTGTTGACTTTTTTATTAGACCACTCGCAGAACAGCTCCCCTCCTTTGTAAAGGACACCAGCAGTATGATCTCTATCATTGAATCACTTGATCCTCTCCCTGAGAATACCTTGTTAGTTACTTTTGATGTTGAGTCGTTATACACAAATATTCCACACGAGGGCGGTATTGAAGCTATGGAACATTTTCTTCTGCAACGTGACCCTAATGAACTACCTTCCATTGCCTGCATTATGACATTGGCTGAAATAGTACTCACACACAACTACAGTGCCTTGCGAAAGTATTCGGCCCCCTTGAACTTTGCGACCTTTTGCCACATTTCAGGCTTCAAACATAAAGACATAAAACTGTAATTTTTGGGAAGAATCATCAACAACTGGGACACAATCATGAAGTGGAACGACATTTATTGGATATTTCAAACTTTTTTAACAAATCAAAAACTGAAAAATTGGGCGTGCAAAATTATTCAGCCCCTTTACTTTCAGTGCAGCAAACTCTCTCCAGAAGTTCAGTGAGGATCTCTGAGTGATCCAGTGTTGACCTAAATGACTAATGATGATAAATACAATCCACCTGTGTGTAATCAAGTCTCCGTATAAATGCACCTGCACTGTGATAGTCTCAGAGGTCCGTTAAAAGTGCAGAGAGCATCATCAAGAACAAGGAACACACCAGGCAGGTCCGAGATACTGTTGTGAAGAAGTTTAAAGCCGGATTTGGATACAAAAAGATTTCCCAAACTTTAAACATCCCAAGGAGCACAGTGCAAGCGATAATATTGAAATGGAAGGAGTATCAGACCACTGCAAATCTACCAAGACCTGGCCATCCCTCTAAACTTTCAGCTCATACAAGGAGAAGACTGATCAGAGATGCAGCCAAGAGGCCCATGATCACTCTGGATGAACTGCAGAGATCTACAGCTGAGGTGGGAGACTCTGTCCATAGGACAACAATCAGTCGTATATTGCACAAATCTGGCCTTTATGGAAGAGTGGCAAGAAGAAAGCCATTTCTTAAAGATATCCATAAAAAGTGTTGTTTAAAGTTTGCCACAAGCCACCTGGGAGACACACCAAACATGTGGAAGAAGGTGCTCTGGTCAGATGAAACCAAAATTGAACTTTTTGGCAACAATGCAAAACATTATGTTTGGCGTAAAAGCAACACAGCTGAACACACCATCCCCACTGTCAAACATGGTCGTGGCAGCATCATGGTTTGGGCCTGCTTTTCTTCAGCAGGGACAGGGAAGATGGTTAAAATTGATGGGAAGATGGATGGAGCCAAATACAGGATCATTCTGGAAGAAAACCTGATGGAGTCTGCAAAAGACCTGAGAATGGGACGGAGATTTGTCTTCCAACAAGACAATGATCCAAAACATAAAGCAAAATCTACAATGGAATGGTTCAAAAATAAACATATCCAGGTGTTACAATGGCCAAGTCAAAGTCCAGACCTGAATCCAATCGAGAATCTGTGGAAAGAACTGAAAACTGCTGTTCACAAATGCTCTCCATCCAACCTCACTGAGCTTGAGCTGTTTTGCAAGGAGGAATGGGAAAACATTTCAGTCTCTCGATGTGCAAAACTGATAGAGACATACCCCAAGCGACTTACAGCTGTAATCGCAGCAAAAGGTGGCACTACAAAGTATTAATTTAAGGGGGCTGAATACTTTTGCACGCCCAATTTTTCAGTTTTTGATTTGTTAAAAAAGTATGTTTGAAGCCTGAAATGTGGCAAAAGGTCGCAAAGTTCAAGAGGGCCGAATACTTTCGCAAGGCACTGTACTTCATGTTTCTAAATGATTTCTTTATTCAGATGAAGGGTACTGCTATGGGATCCCCCATGGCTCCTAACTATGCTAATTTGTATGCGGGTTACATGGAGAAAGTCTAACGTCATTATTTGGAAACGGCATATTGATGATATTTTTGTTCTATGGAGGGGTGACGTGTGACGACCCTCCCACTCTGTCTGCCGTATTCTCTCTTTGTTGTTTCCTTATTAGGATGCTGGTGGGCGGAGTTGGGAGGGTCGTCAGCTACATGGGAAACACCTGGGCCCGGTGTCTCCCAGGATAAATACACCACTTCCCCATTCATGGAGGAGACTCTCTCCATGCAGACACTTTGATAGTTTTTGTTGTGTTTCTTGGTGGTTTTTGGTTGTTTGCCTTAGCACCTTTCAAAACCCTGCATTATCACATTCATGCATGCAAAACACTCACTTACACTACTGATTACACACACCATTGTATATTTTCCTTAGTTGCTTTAGTTAATAAACATATATTTTGTTACTCCTTATCTCCACGTTGTCTCCCTTTTGTTACGGGTTTTGAGCCGGTTCGTGACAAGTTTTGATAAAATCAGAAACATCCCTCTTTAATCTAGGCCAAAAGAAATGTCTTAATATGCAATTGTAGGTTTTCCTACAATGTCCAGCAACGTCGCTGTGAGAAGTTTCCAACACCAACTCACAAAGCTTAACTGGTACAACAACCCGACTAATTGCCTCCCCCAGAAAACAACTATCATGAGACACCCACTTTCTCATCAGGACATCCTCTTGGAGAAAATAGCCATGGGCGACATCTCCCAACTGTTCTACAGGCACAATTTGGTCACGCAACTCTTCCAACGTGGGGTCATCCCGTTGCGCATTGATTAGATCTGAGCGGGTTACAGATAAAGGGATAACAGGGAAAACATTGACATACTTCTTTGTATTATGATCATTAGTCGGCGCAGTGACCAGTTCACCATGGCTCATAGAACATGTCACTGCACACGCAGAGAACACATCTGGGAAACTCTGTACACTCTCATCAGGAATCCCAACAGATGACGGCTTAGTGGAAACCACCAGAGATGGAAACACGACAGGCCATACACGCTCACCAGCCAAGTTATTCCCAAGGATAACGTTGATACCCTCAATAGGCAACGAAGGACGCACCCCCACAACAACTTCACCCTTCACCAGCCCACAATCCAACATCAGTTTATGCAATGGAACTGACAGTGTTTAAACCTATTTCCCTAATTAGAACACTATTCCCCGAATCAGTCTCAGCAGAAAAGGGTAACAGACTCCAACACAAATGATTCAGAGGCACCTGTGTCTCTCAGGATCTTCACTGGCACTAGGTCTTTACTTCCTAACATAGACACAAAACCTTCTGTAATGAAAGGTAAATAGTCTGGATTAATATGGATTTTCCCATTCTCCTGGCCCTGAGGAAATGAGTCATGAGTGAACTGATGTGGAACAGGTGCAGTTAACGCGGTAGGCTTAGATTTAGCGTAAGCACCCTTTTGACCTGAGAAGTGGACATTCGTTTTTCCAATGATCTGAACCTTGACAGTAGTGACACTCTTGCCCAAAGTCAGCTTTACCATGGGAGTCAGGCTCAACCCTAGTTGAATAGAACTCTGCCCGTGAACCAAAGTATCTCGGTGAGTGAAGCCCAAATCTATTTGAAAGCCCCCACTCTTTTCCGAATACGGGGCTCTGCAAAGACACTTTTGTGAGTCAACACATACTCGTCCGCCAAAACCGCAGCGACATTCTTTACTTTCTGTTCGTTAATGTACGTGGCAATACGATCAGGAATTGTGTCCTTAAATTGCTCTAACATAATCAGATCACACAGCCCTTGGAAAGTCACACTGCAGAGGCGGAACACCAGCGATTAAACTGTAAAGATAATTGTCGCGCAAACTCAACATGAGTCTGCTTATCATGCCTTTTTAAAGTTCTAAATCGTTGGCGGTAAGCCTCAGGGACCTATTCATAAATCTGTAACACAGCTGTTTTAACTTTATCATAACTGGCACTGTCGTGTACACTAAGAGCTGAATATGCTTCCTGCGCTTTACCAGTCAGCACACACTGCAACATTAAAGTGTGGTCAGAATCAGGCCAACTCCTAGCGTCAGCAACCCGCTCAAACAACTAAAATAATGTCTCGGGGTCCCTTTCATTAAACTGAGGCAATAACCGTAAGTTCCCAACAATATCAAATGTCTCTGGGGCACGACCAAAAGAGGAACTACCCCTAGGTAAATCTGGGTCACCTTCCCAAAACAAACTCTCCCCTGAGATCTCTCCTTCCCTAACCAACTCTACACGTTCTTGTTGCAACTTGATTTTAGCACGCTCCATATCTTGTTTAAATGCTAATTCCTTTTCATACTTTACACGATCATGCTCTAGCTTCTCACGATCATGCTCTAGCTTCTCACGATAATGCTGCCGATCATGCTCTCGCTTCTCACGATCATGCTCCAGCTGTAACAGAAGCAGTTCTTTCTGCTGTTCAAAAAGAAGACTACTAGGACTAACCGATGGAATGGCCATTGTAACGTTATGGGGAGACGACAAATCCTCAGCAGAAGCTGGCCCAGTGGTAACTTCAAGAATACAACTCTCCATCAGATTGGCCTTCAATATCACCCTAATAGAATTCTTTAGACGTTTATCACTAATCTCAACCTTGTAGTGTTCAGCGACCTTCAACAGCTGTTCTTTAGTACCTAAATCTAACAATTCCCTCGATGGAAAGCGAATTAACTCATCTACATAAGATGCCATAGTCACACAAAAAAATTCTCACTCTTCCCCATTGCTGAGCACACCAGACCACAACCCGAGAATTGACAATCACCCTGAGCGCCACAGAAGAGAGATGAGATAGGGAGCTTCCCCAAAACCTACAATAACTCAACCCTAGTCTTCGTGCGGATTTGCGGTGGGAATTTACACACTGTAGCCCGCTGGCGAGGAAAAACTCCCCAGCATGCTGGCAAATTCCACCAAGCCACGGAAGCCTATCAGGGGAAAAAGGCTATAGCTCCGGGTAGCAAGTTCCACTACCCTACCCAAATCTCCCGAGGTACACAGCCGATTACTCACCTCAGACTGACGTCCCAACAGAAAGTAGAACAAGAGTTTCCAGGCTAGACAGGGCCTGGAAACTAACCATTATACTCTCTCCAACACGGCACACAAACCAAACAACAAAGGCAACCAATACTGGGCCTATCAAACTCAAACACAATATGCAAACCAAACACGTACCTCCACGGTCTCCCAAACCAATAGTTCAAATATCCCAGACCACTAGGTTTCCAGTTGCCTATCCTCTCCGATCTATCACGACTAAATCTGTGTTAAAAGCTTTGACTCAGTTTCTCTCATTGTTTGGAATCCCTAAGGTCATTCAGAGTGATCAAGGATCTAATTTCAACCTCTAATCTGTTTAGTCAGGTTCTTCAACTGCTCCATATTAAACACAATTTGTCTAGCGCCTATCATGCGCAAAGTCAAGGAGCACTGGAACGTTTCCATCAAACACTTAAGTCTTTGTTGAGAGCTTATTGTACTGAGATGAATAAGGATTGGGAGCAGGGGTTGCCTTGGTTAGGAGAGCACGGGTTTCAGTCCAAATGACCTTGTGTTTGGACATAGGGTGTGTGGACTTTTATCTGTTCTCCAGGATGACTGGAAGTCTCCCGAGCCTCCTCAGTCCCTGTTATCGTATGTGTGTGATTTCCGGCGACGGCTGTATGCCGCTGGTGAAATTGCTAAAGAGAAGTTATCATCTTCACAGGAGAGGATGAAGGGCATATTTGATCGTCGAACTGAGCCTCGTCACTTTAGTCCGGGTGACCAGGTTCTTGCTCTGCTGCAAATTGTTGGTTCTCCTTTTCAAGCCAAGTTTCAAGGTCCATATACAGTGGTGCGCCAGTACACTGAGCAAAATTATCTAGTTGCCACTCCAGAACGAAGGAAAGCACACCAGCTGTGCCATGTAAATCTGTTAAAACCCTATTATGCACGTTCCTCTGAGACTGAAGGACGGTATTCTACAGAAAACGGTAAAACCTGTTCTTTTGGCTGATACCGTTGTTTCCTTGGGTTCTTGTCGTGCTAGATCTGTGCATGAGGAGGACGATGTTCCTGGTCCTGACGATTGTATATTGCAGGGTAGATTGAAAAATTCAGAAACACTGGATATTTTAGACAGTCTTCTCACTCACCTACCTGTTGATGGGCGGAAAGAGATGGTTGGTCTGATTCAGAGATTTCCAGGTTTGTTTTCTGATACACCTCCACGTACAAACTTAATAGAACATGATATTGACATTGGAGATATCGGCAGCGGTTTTATAGAGTTTCTTCAGAGAAACTATGTTGTCTGGATGCTGAGGTTCAAGTACATGCTGGAGAGTAAGATAGCAGAGCCTTCTTTCTCCAGTTGGGCTTCTCCCTGTATCTTGCTCAGTAAACCGGATGGAACAAACCGATTTTGTACAGACTACTAAGGTAAACAGTGTCACAAAGCCAGATTAATTTCCTCTTCCTCGGATGGAGGACTGTGTTGATCAAGTCGGTGCAGCTAAGTTTGTGAGCAAATTTGACCTGTTAAAAGGCTATTGGCAGGTGCCACTGACGACTAGGGCACGTGAAGTCTCTGCCTTTATTACACCCTTTGGTCTGTACTCGTATTCGGTTATGAGTTTCGGTCTGCGTAATGCACCTGCCACTTTTCAGCGACTTATGAACAGGGTTGTCGCCGGTCTGACCGGGTGCGCTGTTTATCTGGACGATGTAGTGATATATGCAGATACTTGGGAAGAACATATGTCCCGTATTCAAGCATTGTTTCGAACGTCTGGCTCACAATCAATCTGGCTAAATGTGAGTTTGTTCAGGCGACCGTTACATACCTTGGAAAAGTGGTTGGGCAGGGTGAAGTGGGTCCTGTTCGGGCTAAAGTGGTGGCTATTGATGCTTTTCCACCACCAACTACTAAAAAGGAACTGATGCGTTTCTTGGGCATGATTGGTTATTACCGTAGTTTTTGTAATAACTTCTCTACTGTGGTCGCTCCCTTGACAGATATGCTGAAAGCTAAGGCTGTTTACATTTGGTCTACTCGTTGTCAACACGCTTTTGAAGATGCAAAGAGGTTGCTTACCTCAACTCCAGTGCTGGCTGCTCCTCGCATGGATTTGTCATTTACCTTGCAGGTGGATGCTAGTCATGTGGGGGCAGGTGCAGTTTTGCTGCAAGCAGATGTGTCTGGGGTTGAGAGGCCTGTTTAGTTTCTTTTCCAACAAGTTTAACGATTATCAGTTGAACTATTTGGTTATTGAAAAGGAAGCGCTAGCACTCATTTGGGCGCTACAACACTTCGAAGTGTAGTTCGGGTTGGGGGTAGTACCTATTGTGGTCTACACCGACCATAACCCCCTCACTTTTTTGAGGTCCATGATGTGTCCAAACCAGAGGATAATGCGATGGTGTTTATTTTTACAATCGTTCCATCTCGATGTGCGGCACATCCGGGGGACTGAAAACGTGATTGCTGATGCGCTCTCTCGTGCGCCCTGTTCCTAAATGTTTACGTGACTGACCATTGTTTTGTATTGCCATGTTCTCTCTGTCCTGTCTGCTCCCTCCTGGTCTTGTTTTCTTCTTTCCTCTTAAATGTTGCTTCCTGTGCGAAGGTTGCTGAGGTCTGTGGAGGAGGTTGGCTGGGCAAATTGTAAGTGTGAACACGTAACCCCTCATCAATTTGTGGCGCAGAAGCTGTGTCAATTTGGAACTCAGAGGGTGGTGACGTGTGACGACCCTCCCACTCTGTCTGCCGTATTCTCTCTTTGTTGTTTCCTTATTAGGATGCTGGTGGGCGGAGTTGGGAGGGTCGTCAGCTACATGGGAAACACCTGGGCCCGGTGTCTCCCAGGATAAATACACCACTTCCCCATTCATGGAGGAGACTCTCTCCATGCAGACACTTTGATAGTTTTTGTTGTGTTTCTTGGTGGTTTTTGGTTGTTTGCCTTAGCACCTTTCAAAACCCTGCATTATCACATTAATGCATGCAAAACACTCACTTACACTACTGATTACACACACCATTGTATATTTTCCTTAGTTGCTTTAGTTAATAAATATATATTTTGTTACTCCTTATCTCCACGTTGTCTCCCTTTTGTTATGTGCTTTGAGCCGGTTCGTGACAGACGCAAGACAGCTCCAGGCGTTTTATGCTTTTCTTAACTCCAGTTCTGAACATTTGAGGTTTACTATGCAATCTGATACACGTCAAATCAGTTTTCTTGATCTTCTGATCTTGTGTGAAAATAATGTTCTATACAGTGACCTTTACAGGAAACCTACTGATCGTAACAGTTTGTTGAGGGCTGACAATTGTCACCCACTTCCCTTGAAAAATTGTTTGCCCTACAGCCAATTCTGTCGAATCAAAAGAATTTGCAAAAAACAAATCAGATTGACAGAAATATGGCTGAAACGCAAAGAAAATTCAAGGCGAAGGGGTACAAAAATGATCAGATTAATAATGCCATTGAGAAAATCCAAAACAAAATGAGACTTGACCTTTTTCAAGGTCAGTCTCGCAAAAAGACGCATTCTTGCGTTCTAACTACACTCTATTCAAAGTGCTCTGAAAAAATTAAGGGAATCGTTCAAACATTGACACATTCCAATTCCAACACACATTCCAACATTGACACATTCCAAAATCCAATGAAAATCCCAGTAATGTGTTTTCGGACCTTCCCTTGGTTGTATTCTCACGGGGCAGAAATCTCAGAGACCAATCGGTACGCTCTGATTTACCACCCCAAGATATTCCTGAACAAAGTCTATTTGCACCCCTACTGGATGGAAATTACAAGTGTAACGGCTGTGGTCAATGCAATGACACTTATACATGTAGATCCTTCAAACACCCACAAACAGAGAAACATATCCCAATCAAATGTGTTATTACGTGCTCCACTAAGGCAGTTATTTATCTTATGACTTGTCCTTGTGGTAAAAATGATGTGGGTAAAAGAAAGCGCAAATTAAAAGTACGTCTCTCAGAGCATCGTAACACCAATAGGTGCAAAAACGCAACTTACCCAGTTGCGCCCCACTTTTTGGAAGCAAACCACTCGATTTCATCTCTGTGTTATATTGGCATCGGACATGTCACCCTCCCTAGGAGAGGGGGTGACCTTGATCATTTATTGTTAAAACGAGAGGCTGCCTGAATCTTGCTCCCTTCGGTCTCAACGTAGACTTTGATCCGAAGCCATTCTTGTGATTATTGTGACTTTTGTAATTGTTTGTAAACTTGTGTAGTCTAAAATTAATCTATGATCGTAAGCTATCCATTTGTTTTTTGTATGTTCTCTGTATGCCATTTTAATATTTGAGAATTACCCAATGATATTAGGCCACACTTGGCCATGATTATGACACCTGTGTGTCTTTTGACACTATATAAACGAGTCACCCTGCAGTGTTTGTGATTATAACCTGATGAAGACAGCCTGCCTGTCAAAACATTGGATATTTCATTTTTGCATCTGCGCTCCTTGAGTGTGCAGCTCTCCTTTATTTTTATAGAGGTCCTGGATGGCAGGAATCTTGGCCCCAGTGATGTACTGGGCCGTATGCACTACCCTCTGTAGCGCCTTACGGTCGGAGGCCGAGCAATTGCCATAACAGGTGGTGATGCAACTAGTCATGATGCTCTCGATGGTGCAGCTGAATAAAATTTTGAGGAGCTGAGGACCCATGCCAAATCTTTCAGTCTCCTGAGGGGGAATAGCCATTGTCATGCCCTCTTCACGATTGTCTTGGTGTGTTTGGACCATGATAGTTTGTGGGTGATCTGGACACCAAGGAACTTCAAACTCTCCAAACGCATCCAGACGCTGCACTTGATGAATTTATGAAATTGCTTCTTCCAATTATTGATAAACATACACCTCTTAAGACACTGACTGTTAGAACTGTTAAGGCTCCATGGATTGATGAGTAATTGAAGAACTGTATGGTTGAAAGAGATTGGGCAGAAAGAGTGTCTAATAATTCTAGCTGCACATCTGATTGGCTGACTTACTGGAAATTGAGAAATTATATGACTAAACTCAACAACAAAAAATAAGTCACAATTATGAAGACAAGATCAATGATACGAAGAATGATGGAAAAAAACTTGAGTGCTTTAAATTAAATTATGGACAGAAAAACAAATTCAACTCCATCTTTCATCAAATCAGATGAATAAACCATCACAAAAACATTTGATGTTGCCAATTATTTTAATGATTACTTCATTGGCAAAGTGGGCAAACATAGGTAGGATATGCCAACAACGAACAATAAGCCATTGTATTCATGCATTAAAAAAAAAATAATGAAAGAAAAGCATTGCAAGTTTGAATTTTGTAAAGTTAGTGTGGGAGAGGTGAACAAATAATGACAAACCTTCTCGTATTGACAACTTAGATGGAAAGCTACTGAGGATAGTAGCTGACTCTATAGCCACTCCTATCTGTAGTATCTTTAATCTGAGCATAGAGGAAAGTCTTTGTCCTCAGGCCTGGAGGGAAGCCAAAGTCATTTCACTACCCAAGAGTGGGAAGTTACTGGTTCTAACAGCAGACCTATCAGCTTTCTGCCAGCTCTTAGCAAACTGCTGGAAAAAAATGTTTGACCAAATTCAATGCTACTTCTCTGTAAACAAATTAACAACAGACTTTCAGCATGCTTATAGAGAAGGGCACTCAACATGTACTGCACTGACAGAAATTACTGATGACTGGTTGAAAGAAATTGACAATAAGAAGATTATGGGAGCTGTACTGTTAGATTTCAGTGCATCCTTTGATATTACTGACCATAACCTGTTGTTGAAAAAACCTGTGTTATGGCTTTTCAACCTCTTATCGTAGATTCAGAACTATCTATCTAATAGAACTGAAATGGTTTTCTTTAATGGAAGCTTCTCTAATGTCAAACATGGAAAGTGTGGTGTACCGCAGGGCAGCTCTCAAGGCCATCTACTCTTTTCTATTTTTTTACCAATGACCTGCCACTGGCATTAAGCAAAGCATGTGTGTCCATGTATGCTGATGATTCAACCATATATGCATTGGCAACCATAGCTAATCAAGTCACTGAAACCAGTCCGTGTTGGAATTGGTGGCCAGTAATAAACTGACCCTGAGCATCTCTAAAACTAAGAGCATTGTATTTGGCACAAATCATTCCCTAAGTTCTAGACCTCAGCTGAATCTGGTAATGAACTCGGACAAAACAGAGATATTGGTTCTAGGTCCCAAGAAACAAAGAGATCTTCTGTTGAATCTGACAATTAATCTTAATGGTTGTACAGTCGTCTCAAATAAAACTGTGAAGGAACTCGGCGTTACTCTGGACCCTGATCTCTCTTTTGAAGAACATATCAAGACCATTTCAAGGACAGGTTTTACTGCTAACCTACAAAGCATTACATGGGCTTGCTCCTACCTATCTCTCTGATTTGGTCCTGCCGTACATACCTACATGTACGCTATGGTCACAAGATGCAGGCCTCCTAATTGTCCCTAGAATTTCTAAGCAAACAGCTGGAGGCAGGGCTTTCTCCTATAGAGCTCCATTTTTATGGAACAGTCTGCCTACCCATGTCAGAGACGCAAACTCGGTCTCAACCTTTAAGTCTTTACTGAAGACTCATCTCTTCTGTGGGTCATATGATTGAGTGTAGTCTGGCCCAGGAGTGGGAAGGTGAACGGAAAGGCTCTGGAGCAACGAACCACCCTTGCTGTCTCTGCCTGGCCGGTTCCCCTCTTTCCACTGGGATTCTCTGCCTCTAACCCTATTACAGGGGCTGAGTCACTGGCTTACTGGGGCTCTCTCATGCCGTCCCTGGAAGGGGTGCGTCACCTGAGTGGGTTGATACATTGATGTGGTCATCCTGTCTGGGTTGGCGCCCCCCCTTGGGTTGTGCCATGGCGGAGATCTTTGTGGGCTATACTCAGCCTTGTCTCAGGATGGTAAGTTGGTGGTTGAAGATATCCCTCTAATGGTGTGGGGGCTGTGCTTTGGCAAAGTGTTATATCCTTCCTGTTTGGCCCTGTCCAGGGCTGTCCTCGGATGGGGCCACAGTGTCTCCTGACCCCTCCTGTCTCAGCCTCCAGTATTTATGCTGCAGTAGATTATGTGTCAGGGGGCTAGGGTCAGTTTGTTATGTCTGGAGTACTTCTCCTGTCCTAATCGGTGTCCTGTGTGCATTCTCTAATTCTCTCCTTCTCTCTTTCTTTCTCTCTCTCGGAGGACCTGAGCCCTAGAACCATGCCCCAGGACTACCTGACATGATGACTCCTTGCTGTCCCCAGTCAACCTGGCCGTGCTGCTGCTCCAGTTTCAACTGTTCTGCCTTATTATTATTCGACCATGCTGGTCATTTATGAACATTTGAACACCTTGGCCATGTTCTGTTATAATCTCCACCCGGCACAGCCAGAAGAGGACTGGCCACCCCACATATGCTCTCTCTAATTCTCTCTTTCTTTCTCTCTCTCTGAGGACCTGAGCCCTAGGACCATGCCCCAGGACTACCTGACATGATGACTCCTTGCTGTCCCCAGTCCACCTGACCGTGCTGCTGCTCCAGTTTCAACTGTTCTGCCTTATTATTATTTGACCATGCTGGTCATTTATGAACATTTGAACATCTTGGCCATGTTCTGTTATAATCTCCACCCTGCACAGCCAGAAGAGGACTGGCCACCCCACATAGCCTGGTTTCTCTCTAGGTTTCTTCCTAGGTTTTGGCCTTTCTAGGAAGTTTTTCCTAGCCACCGTGCTTTTACACCTGCATTGCTTGCTTGTTTGGGGTTTTAGGCTGGGTTTCTGTACAGCACTTTGAGATATCAGCTGATGTAGGAAGGGCTATATAAATACATTTGATTTGATTTGATGGTGTGGCTGTTGAACAAGTTGAGGAGACTACATTACTTGGTGTTACCTTAGATTGTAAACTGTCATGGTCAAAACATATAGATTCAATGGTTATAAAGATGGGGAGAGGTCTGTCCGTAATAAAGAGATGCTCTGCTTTTTTGACACTACACTCCAAAAAGCAAGTCCTGCAGGCTATAGTTTTGTTTTATCTTGATTATTGTCCATTCGTGTGGTCGAGTGCTGCAAGGAAAGACTTAGTTAAGCTGCAGGTGGCATGTCTTGCAATCAGAGGGCTGACATAAATACTATGCATGCAGTCTCTCTTGGCTAAGGTTTGAGGAGAGACTGACTGCATCCCTTCTTCTTTTCATGAGAAACAATGTGTTGAAAATCCCCAAAATTGTTTGCATAGTCAACTTAAATGTAGCTCTGACACACACACTTACCGCAGCAGACATGCCACCAGGGGTCTTTTCACAGTCCCTAAATCCAGAACAAATTCAAGAAAGTGTACCATACTATAGAGAGACATTATTGCATGGAACTCCGTTCCATCTCATATTGCTCAAATGAACAGCATACCTGGTCTTCAAAAGGGGGAGACACTCTAGAACCAAACTGCTACAGACCTATATCTATTCTACCCGGCCTTTCTAAGGTCGTCGAAAGCCAAGTTAACAAACAGATCACCGATAATTTCGAATCCCACCGTACCTTCTCCGCTATGCAATCTAGTTTCTGAGCTGGCCATGGGTGCACCTCAGCCACGCTCAAGATCCTAAACGATATCATAACCGCCATCGATAAGAGACAATACTGTGCAGCTGAATTCATCGACCTGCCCAAGGCTTTCGACTCTATCAATCACCGCATTCTTATCGACAGACTCAATAGCCTTTGTTTCTCAAATGACTGCCTTGCTTGGTTCACCAACTACTTGTCAGATAGAGTTCAGTGTGTCAAATCGGAGGTCCTGTTGTCCGGACCTCTGGCAGTCTCTGGGGGTGCCACAGGGTTCAATCCTCGGGCCGACTCTTCTCTGTATACATCAATGATGTCGCTCTTGCTGCTGGTGATTCTCTGATACCAGTCCGGTATGAGGAGAAGGAGTGGACGCTACCGCTTGTCATTGTTGAAGGATAAAAATCAGCCTTGCTAGGCAGAAACTGGCTACAAAAGATCAAGTTGAACTGGGGAGAAATCTTCAGTCTCAGAAATGACAAACCAGTGAGTCAGGCTACACTCACTAACATGCTGGAGACGCACAAATAACTTTTCAAAGATGGCTACGGTGAAATACAAGACTTCACAGCAAAAGTCAGAGTGCAAGAAGGAATCAAGCCTATCTTTCACAAACCACATCCGGTTCCCTATGCTCTTAAGGAAGCAGTAGAGAAGGAACTGGAACGCCTACAGAAGAATAACATAATCACGAAAGTAGAGAAGAGCGACTGGGCCGCTCCGATTGTTGTAGTCCCAAAGAAAGACAATACCGTCAGAATGTGCGGTGACTACAAGGTCACAGTAAATCGCTGCATACTACCAGAGGAATATCCACTACCAAACGCTGAAGATCTGTTTGCCACTCTAGCTGGTGGGAAGGTTTTCAGTAAGCTGGACCTGGCATTCGCTTATCAGCAACTGAAGCTGGATCCGGAGTTAGAACAGTATCTGACCATCAATACACACAAGGGACTATTCAGATTCAATCGCTTGGCCTATGGAATCTCGACAGCTCCAGCGATATTCCAACACACAATGGATCAGATCTGGGACGGTATAGACAATGTTGTGTGCTTCATGGACGACATCCTCTTGTCAGCACCAAACATTGCAGAGCACCTTGTAGTGCTGGACAAAGTGATGTCAAGACTGGAGAAATATGGAGTGAGAATGAAACGCAGCAAGTGTGAGTTCCTCCAGGACTCAGTGGAGTATCTCGGATACAAGCTTGATGCGCAAGGCCTGCACCCAACCAACAGCAAGGTGGAAGCAATCGTAAACGCACCAGCACCCACAAATATCTCAGAGCTGAGGTCATTTTTGGGGCTCCTGAACTATTACGGAAAGTTTGTGGCAAACTTGTCCACATTGTTGCATCCGCTTCACCAACTGCTGCAGGCCGATACAAAGTGGAATTGGTCCCCACAATGCGAAGAAGCATTCAAGACTTGCAAACAGCGTCTGCTGAAGAGCAAGTGGTTTGCCCACTACAACACAGAGATGAAGCTGAGAATCACGTGTGATGCATCTCCATACGGAATAGGAGCCGTCATCTCACATGTTCTACCGTCAGGTGAAGAACACCCTATTGCATTTGCATCACGGACTCTGTCACCAAGTGAGAAAATGTATGCTCAAATTGAGAAGGAAGCCCTGAGCATAATATTCGGAGTGAAGAAGTTTCACAAATACCTCTACGGAAGGAAGTTCCAACTGCTGACAGATCACAAGCCTCTGTTGGCCATCCTTGGACCAAAATCAGCTATACCAACCCTTGCTGCACTTTGAATGCAACGTTGGGCTCTGATATTGTTAGCCTACGACTACGAGATTGAGTACAGACGATCCAGTGATCACGCAAATGCCGATGCACTATCAAGACTACCATGCAATAGTGACTCCGACAGAAGATGATAGAGCAGTCTTCCAGATCTCTCTCCTTGATGAACTGCCCATATCTGCTTCTGACATAGCAGAGGAAACAAGGAAAGACCCAGTGCTTTCCAAAGTCTTGGACTTAACATTAGGCGGTTGGCCAACCATTGTAAATGACAATAACCTTCGTCCATTCATTGCCAAGAAAGACCAGTTGTCCACTGATCAAGGGTGTGTTCTGTGGGGATCAAGGGTGGTGGTACCTCACACATTCTATCTGACCTGCATGAGGGACATCCAGGGATCACTCGAATGAAAGCACTCACTAGCAGTTATCTGTGGTGGCCTGGACTGGATCAGGACATTCAACAGCATGTAGGCCACTGCTCACCTTGTGAAGCTGTTCGCAACAAGCCTGCTGCTGCACCTCTTCATCCATGGTCCTGGGCTGCTACACCTTGGGAACGCATCCATGTGGATTACGCCGAAATTGACAAGCAACATTTCCTTGTTGTCGTTGATGTCCATTCCAAGTGGATGGAAGTGTTCCCAACTCAACTGACCACAGCTGAGAAGACCATCAATCTTCTCAGACACCTGTTTGCATCCTTTGGACTAGTCAAGGAGCTCGTATCGGACAATGGCCCTCCGTTCACGTCAAACGATTTTGAAATGTTTCTCAAGAACAATGGAGTAAGGCACATCCTTTCACCACCTTACCATCCGGCATCAAACGGAGCAGTGGAGAGAGCCATGCAAACCTTTAAGAAGGCCTGGACTAGACTCGAGGTTCAGTCTGTGCCCACCCACCAAAGGCTTCCCCTGTTTACTTACCGTAACACACCACACACAGTAACGGAATGTACACCAGCTGAATTGTTTCTGAAACGCCAACCACGTACCCGCCTGACATTGTTGAAACCAGACTTGTCAAGCACTGTGGCAAAGACACTCAAAGACTGTCAGAGAATTCAAAGAGGAAGAGAGGGTGATGGTATGTGATTTCAGACACCCCAAGCGCCTGTGGAACTCAGGTGTGATCTTGCAACGCAGAGGACCTTTGACTTACCAAGTCCAAATTGGTCATCGCCAGGTCAACGTTCATGTGGATCATCTGCTATGGTCCAACGCCCCAGCAGAGACATGCCGAGAGAACAAGAACAATATCGACCCCCAGGACTATTCTCCTGACTGTGGACATACGGGAGAGACAGAGCCTGACCTTCCACCCGAACCTGGCCCACCACAGGAAGCCCAGGAGGAGCGGAGATATCCTATTCGACAGCGAAGGGCACCTCAAAAGCTTGACCTGTGAGTTGAGCTGGTTAAGGAGGTAACGGACAGTAAAACAAACACTTTAATATGTCCTAGATAAAATGAAAGAAAAAGGACATTACTTGGGTTAGTTATTAGGACACAAACTCCATATTCGGGGCAGAATAATCCCCTGGATTTGTGCTGGACTCTGAAAAGTCTGCTTCAACCCAGTAGTTGAAAAATGTTTAAGAATGCATTGTTCAGATATTGCATTAGTAGTTACCTAACATATTTACCTTGTTCTCTGGGAGTTAAACACTATGGGGGAGGAGCGTAGTATCTGGGATATGCATCTGTTTATATTAGTTACTGTGCTGTTATTAAGCAGTAATGCATTACGGCAGTGTTACGTTACTACACCTAATAGGAAATGCACATGCGCACTGGGGTGCCGGGAACGGTAGAGCACGAGGGGTTTTGGACTAAACGAAAACTAACTGTACTCCCGTCTCCTGCCTGGTCATTTCTCCACAACACAATTATATTACAGTCTCAAGCTGAGGGAGCGTGCAATTTGCATGCTGATTGCAGGAATGTCCACCAGAGCTGTTGTCAGAGAATGTAATATTAATTTCTCTACCATAAGCCTTAGAGAATTTGGCAGTACGCCCCAACTGGCCTCACAACTGCAGACCACTTGTATGGCATCTTGTGGGCAAGCGGTTTTCTGATGTCAACTTTGTGAACAGAGTGCCCAATGGTGGCGGTGGTGTTATAGTATGGGCAGGCATACGTTTTAGACAACGAACACAATTGCATTTTATCGATAGCAATTTGAATGCACAGAGATACCGTGACAAGATCCTGAGGCCCATTGTTTCAGCATGATAATGCACCAGACATGTTACCCATTGACAAAGTTTGGGATGCTCTGGATCGATGTGTACGACAGCGTGTTATAGCTCCGCCAATATCCAGCAAATTCGCATAACCATTGAAGAAGAGTGGGTCAACATTCCACTGACCACAATCAACAGCCTGATCAACTCTATGCGAAGGAGATGTGTCGCACTGCATGAGGAAAATGGTGGTCACACCAGCTACTGCCTGCTTTTCTGATCCATGCCCCTACATTGTTTTAAGGCTGTATTCCCAGTTGTGAAATCCATAGATTAGGCACTCATGAATTTATTTCAATTGACCGATTTCCTTATATGAACTGTAACTCAGTAAAAATCTTTAACTGTTGAATTTATATTTTGTTCACTATACATTGCGTGAACATCAATGGAATGTTATGTTAAACCGAAAACAAATATGCTATGAACGTCATAAAAACGGACTTATTTGAAATTGTGAAACATTGTGGTAATGTCCTGTGCAACCTAAATGAATGTCACAATAATATTCTTGCAACATCCCAGACAACTCGCATAACTTAATGAAAGGTTCTGGGAACTTAGACCAGGTGTTCTGTCAACATTCTTATAATATTACATGAATGTCATCACAACTGAGCATATTTTGAGCTTTGGGAACCTATCTCTTGTAATGTACCCACAACATCAAAGGAATGATTCATTTACCCTGATACAAACATGATTTAAATGTCAGCACAACTGAACTGGACAGTTTTACAGTTTTAGTCTTTCGGGAACCTAGTCATATGAAATCAAATTTCATTTGTCACATGCTCTGAATACAACGGGTGTAGTAGACCTTACCGTGAAATGCTTACTTAAAAGCCCTTAACAATGCAATTCAATAAATAAAGTTTAAAAAAAATGTATTCTCTATAAACTGAAGTGAAAAAAATTCATAAAAAAATAAACAAGAACTTAAACACAACTTGGCTATATACAGGGGGTATCGGTACCGAGTCGATGTGCGGGGGTACAGGTTAGTGGATTTAATTTGTAAAGTGACTATGCAGCGAGTCCGGGTGGCCATTTGATTAATTGTTCAACTTTCTTATGGCTTGGTGGTAGAAGCTGTTATTAAGGAGCCTTTTGGTCCTAGACTTGGCTCTCTGGTACCGCTTGCCATACGGTTGCAGAGAGAATATACTATGACTTGGGTGACTATGTCTGACAATTTTTTGGGCCTTCCTCTGACACTGCCAAGTATATAGATCCTGGATGTCAGGAAGATTGGCCCCAGCCCCAGGCAGGATGCTCTCAATGGTGCAGCTGGGGACCCATGCCAAATCTTTTCAGTCTCCTGAGGGGGAAACGTTGTTGTCGTGCCCTCTTCACAACTTTCTTGATGTGTTTGGACCATGATAGTTTGTTGGTGATGTGGACACCAAGGAACTTGAAACTCTCAACCCGCTCCACTTCAGCCATGTCGATGTTAATGGGGGCCTGTTCGGCCCTCCTTGGCATTCCTTTTCCTATAGTCCACGATCAGCTCCTTTGTCTTGCTCACATTGAGGGAGAGCTTTTTGTCCAGGCACCAAACTGCCAGGTCTCTGACAACCTAAAGAAACATTCTGGGAACTTTTAATAAAAGAACAGACAAAATGTGTTTAAGGAACATTCTTGCAACATCAGGTGAATGTTTTTTGCATCATAAAATAAACATTGTAGAATAATCCGCACAACTGGAAAGTCTATTTTTTAGGAACATTTATTTTGTGATGTCCCAATTTTTTTTTGCATCAGACTTTACCACAACCTAATGCAACATTCTGGGAATGTTTAAAATAACAGATTAAATGTATTCCATGTACAGTATGTTTTCGCAACATCAGGCAAATGTTTTATACAAACATTCTATAATCATCAGCATGACTGGACAGTTTGTGTTTTGGGAACATATCTTTTGTGATGCCCCCATAATGTTCCCACCAGACTGTTCCCACAACATAATGAAAGATTCTGGGGACCTTGAAAGAACAGACTAAATGTGTTCTGGGAATGTTCTTGCAACATTAGGCTAATGTTTAATAAAACATTTTATAATCATCAGCATAACTGGACAGTTTTGTGTTATGAGAACATTTGCCGCGACCTAACAAATGTTCTGGTAACTTCCACAGAGCCAATTGATTTGCTGGGTGGGCTGTGAACCACTGACGGAGTATACTGCCTGACAAAAAGGAATGATACTGTATGTAAGGGATCAAAGGACCATGAAGAATAAAAAAGTATTTATTTACATTAAATTAAGTTAGTAACCACTACAGGTTGTCTGGTAAAATAAATATAAATGTGCTCAAATAACAGTACAGAGCTGAATAATGATTAAACAGTGAATACCATCAACATGAGCAATTTACATGAATAGGAAAATAGCTAGCCGAGCAGCATGACAAACTCAACGCTAACCAAATGCAAGCGAATCCTGATAGAGAAATGCTCACGATAGCAATCTAACATTAACTACTAACAAAAGACATTACAACTCAGCTCATAAAATGTATACAGGTTTAGAAAAAAAAACATTTTGCCACATGCACAAACAATAATTGGCCAGCGGGTGATCTTGGTTCAAGAGATTGAGTTCAGCAGGAGCAGGTCATGTGTCTCATCAAGATGGAGAAAATACAGAATGTTTCACTTCTCTAATGAAGAGGGTGTCCTGAAATTGACTGCTGGCAGGCTCACACCAATAGGGAGATTTTTGAATCAGCATTTGGGGACTCTGAACTTTGTTAGATACAAAATAAGTGGATTAACCATCAACACATTTGAGAATAGCAAGGTCAAAGCAGGTCACGTATAATGAAAACATTTACCAGTAATGGCAGCATGTATGCTTTCCAGATGTTTGTCTCAAAGAGCACATGCAGGCTAACTGATGAGGTGGGATTCAACCTTACAATATATGAGAGCAATACTATTTGCCACCGGAGCAATCTTTGGAGTATGAATGATTAGCTAGTGAAGCACCACCACAGCGGAGTACGAGGCTCAGCTCGGCGAGTATCGCAGTGCCCTGGAGACGCTCACCTTGGACACCATCAAACTGGAGATCGAGCTGGACAACATTCGCGGAAGGCCCACGAATTCAAAGCCAAGTGAGTGTCCGTTTCTTATAACTAATTTCCCTTTCAGAAAATATTTGAAATCTAGAGTACTATCAAGTTGTAACATTGTGTAAACAATACATGTCACACACTGTTTTAACAAGGAGTGTCTCTCTCCTCTTGCAGATAGAATAGATACAGACAGCTACTGCCAGGAGTTCAGAGGCTGTCTCAGAGGCCAAGATGGAAATCTCAGGGGCCAGGAAGGAGCTGCAGGCGCTCCGTCTAGAGTTCCAATGCCTGGTCACTTCAGTGAGTTGACCCTCCATTTAGCTACTTCAACTCACACAAAAAATGCACAATGGGCCAAGATCACAACTTGAGATCTGCATCTGCATCTCCATGTTAGGAAGTCGTCATTAATTTTTTTCACACAAGTCTCTGACATCAATGCATGATTAATGTAGAGGCCTGTCTATAATGTATTATTGGCTACCTCTGGTGTAATCTCTATACATTAAAGTCATGGGAGATTTGGGGTGGGAAGGGACACCTAACATTTTGATTTCAAAAGTCTATCATGGACTACAACTGCCATTAACACCACACAGTGACACAGTAGAACTGTTACCACATGGAGAATCCCTACCAGAGTAAGATCACATGGTCAATTTCAGAAGAAGATAAACAGTAAAAACAACTTAGCAAGACATTGCACATTGTGCAAACTGTGCCTTTACCAACAAAGCAAAAACATTTTTCACACGGTTTCCTAGCTAAAGCAACTGTTTACAAAAATGTACTTTCTTCAGTACACTGTAGTGCTGAGCGATTAACCAAGATTTCATTTTTTGGGGGTTTACTAAACTAATTGGCCGACATCGGTTGAATTCCATGAATTCCATTCAGTTCTGTTTTTTGGAGCCCAATGTGCCATTTCTCTAGAGCAAAATAAAATATTTGATGAGAGAAATCATGTCAAGAACTATGTGGCACGCTGGGCTGAAGGATATTGTACTTTTCATTAAGCAAAAATTCAACCTAGTTCAGCGCAGAAACGTAGTATTTAACTACAATGGCCATAATTTAATACCCTGTTTTTTTCTGGCTCAGACAGAGATGGATGCACTTTGACCCTGCTACGTTAGGTTAGATACACACAGACCGCATGAGAGAGGAAATTACACAACGGTGACGGAGAGGGATAGAAACAGTTTGTGAAAGTGTGCCTCATCTTTGAAGAACTAGTAAAATTGTCAGACTGCTCTGCAGCAGGCTAGCCTTGCTAAATAGGATGACTAAAGACAGTACAGTATGGAGAGCACAGATAATGGTGTCTGTCTGCTACTGCCTGAGCAGAGATGAGATAATGAGTTGAAGGAATGAAAAATAAAGTAATCAAACAGCAACTAAGTAATATGCACACCTGAAATATATTTCATAGTAATTTCCTATTGATGTCTACCCAATGTGGACTGGACAGAGACAATCAAATATTTCCAATGTTTTGGCAATTGAATGCTCACTATTTTTGGCTATTGAATTCCCATTAAAAAGGTCAAATCATTTTAAATGTCATTATTTCATAATGCATTTAATGTGAAAAATGTATTTGAAACTGAAGTGATACATTTTTCATAATCGAACCGAAACCCAGCAGATCCCTATCAGACTTTACGATAAATCACGCCAGGAAGTAGTATGCAAAGACAAAGGAAGTGGTTGAATTTGTATTTGGTTATCTGTATGAAAGTCCCTACTGCCACAGATTGCACAGCTGTGAACGTACTAAGCAGACTTTCAAAGAGGAAACGGGCACCAATTCAGTTGCAGTCAATGTTTTTTCCTGTTGAAATTTTTTTTTTCCTTCATGAAACAGATGATTTTTGCTGTCAAGATCTTTGCTCGTCCAAGACATTACAACACCAACCAAGTTGATAATACAAATAGTTACTGTAATAAAGCTTGCAGACCAACCGAGAGCAGTGTTCATTTTGGCACTCTTTTTTAGATTTAGTCTATTCTGTCTATTTTGACTAAAATATAACAGTCACATTTGTCAATTGAATACAAATTGTTTAGTTCTTGTCAAAAGGACAAAAAGTGGGCAATTTTAGTCAACTAAATTCCCTTTAGTCATATCACATTTTTATTTACTTATAAACCTATAGTAAATATGAATCTCTGATTTCCATGTGCAAACATACATAGCCTTACATCACATCTACTCCTGCTCCCCGGCGCTTGATGTCGCCAGTTTACTAATCACTGGCTCTGACAGCTATCATTACGCACACCTGGCACCATCATTACGCGCACCTGCGCCTCATTATGAGACTCACCTGGACTCCATCTCTTCACTGATTACCTCCCCTATATCTGTCACCCCCTCCGGTTAATTCCCTAGGCAGTATTGGTTGTGTTTCATGTCCAGACACTACGCTTGTTTTGTATCGTTCAACGCATTAAACTCACCAACTGCCCCTGCTTCTCAACTCCCAGCGTATCCGTTATACCTGGTCCTAAAGAATTTCTGCGTAACATCCTATCGCATGATTTTCTTGCCCACAGCTAAATTGGCAGAGGAACACATTACTCTGCAGCAGATATAAAAAAAACACACCTTGACAGGGCTCCAGACTAACAGTTTCCCCAGTGTCACCAACTTTCAGTGGCAACAGCCCATGATTGTCGCACCATTTGTTTTCTGCAGCGTCACGCAATATACACTGCTCAAAAAAATAAAGGGAACACTTAAACAACACAATGTAACTCCAAGTCAATCACACTTCTGTGAAATCAAACTGTCCACTTAGGAAGCAACACTGACAATACATTTCACATGCTGTTGTGCAAATGGAATAGACAACAGGTAGAAATTATAGGCAATTAGCAAGACACCCCCAATAAAGGAGTGGTTCTGCAGGTGGTGACCAAGGACCACTTCTCAGTTCCTATGCTTCCTGGCTGATGTTTTGGTCACTTTTGAATGCTGGCGGTGCTTTCACTCTAGTGGTAGCATGAGACGGAGTCTACAACCCACACAAGTGGCTCAGGTAGTGCAGCTCATTCAGGATGGCACATCAATGCGAGCTGTGGCAAGAAGGTTTGCTGTGTCTGTCAGCATAGTGTCCAGAGCATGGAGGCGCTACCAGGAGACGTGGAGGAGGCCGTAGGAGGGCAACAACCCAGTAGCAGGACCGCTACCTCCGCCTTTGCGCGAGGAGGAGCAGGAGGAGCACTGCCAGAGCCCTGCAAAATGACCTCCAGCAGGCCACAAATGTGCATGTGTCTGCTCAAATGGTCAGAAACAGACTCCATGAGGGTGGTATGAGGGCCCGACGTCCACAGGTGGGGGTTGTGCTTACAGCCCAACACCGTGCAGGACGTTTTTCATTTCCCAGAGAACACCAAGGCGCACTGTGCTCTTCACAGATGAAAGCAGGTTCACACTGAGCATATGTGACAGACGTGACAGTCTGGAGACGCCGTGGAGAACGTTCTGCTGCCTGCAACATCCTCCAGCATGACAGGTTTGGCGGTGGGTCAGTCATGGTGTGGGTTGGCATTTCTTTGGGGGGGCCGCACAGCCCTCCATGTGCTCGCCAGAGGTAGCCTGACTGCCATTAGGTACCGAGATGAGATCCTCAGACCCCTTGTGAGACCATATGCTGGTGCGGTTGGCCCTGGGCTCCTCCTAATGCAAGACAATGCTAGATCTCATGTGGCTGGAGTGTGTCAGCAGTTCCTGCAAGAGGAAGGCATTGATGCTATGGACTGGCCCGCCCGTTCCCCAGACCTGAATCCAATTGAGCACATCTGGGACATCATGTCTCACTCCATCCACCAACGCCACGTTGCACCACAGACTGTCCAGGAGTTGGCGGATGCTTTAGTCCAGGTCTGGGAGGAGATCCCTCAGGAGACCATCCGCCACCTCATCAGGAGCATGCCCAGGCGTTGTAGGGAGGTCATACAGGCACATGGAGGCCACACACACTACTGAGCCTCATTTTGACTTGTTTTAAAGACATTACATCAAAGTTGGATCAGCCTGTAGTGTGGTTTTCCACTTTAATTTTGAGTGTGACTCCCAATCCAGACCTCCATGGGTTGATACATTTGATTTCCATTGATAGTTTTTGTGTGATTTTGTTGTCAGCACATTCAACTATGTAAAGAAAAAAGTATTTAATAAGAATATTTAATTCATTCAGATCTAGGATGTGTTATTTTTTTGAGCAGTGTACTTAAAAAAAATAAAAAATTCACCTTAGCAATTCACCTTAGCAATTCACAGTGCTTTAGAGTGCTGAGATGGATGGGCTAGTCAAGAAATCAGTTGTTTCATCTAACATGTCCAAGCAGGAATACATGATTCAATATATTTTGATGTGCAACCTAATCCAGTGATTGTCAGGAATTGTGGATTGAGAATAAGGTATTTTATTTTTACATTTTTTGTTCAATCGATGAATTTGCCTACATCTTTGTGCACTAATAACAGGCACATTTATTTTGGGGCTTATTCACCACAAGGAAGTGAAAACGCAAAACAGCTATATCACTTACACTAAAATACCCACTACTAGCAGTCATGTATTAATATAACAGTAAATGTAAAAAAAAAATATATTTTTTAAAACTTTGCAGACTCGCAATGGCTGATGCACAATTGTGCATTTTGGCAGTTCGTATCTGAAAGCCATATCAAATATCTTGGCTGTAAAATAGTTGCTATTGAGTTCAATATTAAGAGTTGACAAATGAAAAGCATACCCACAGAAAGCTGAGAACAGTTGCTTCCAAAGCGATGTATTCCCTATTGAATTTTGAAATGTTATACAATCATAAGCCTTTTCTCTCTGCTGGAGAGCACATGAAGTGGCTTGCTCATCACAACAGCAGGCCCCGGTGGTGGGCAGACACTTTCCTTACAAGAATCATGAGGATAATGCCCTTTACTGTTTTACCAAGTCATGGTTTTAGTCATCCCAAATGTTTTGGGGGAAACTTGAGTGAGGCGACCATGTAATGAATGATCTCCCATTGAAATGTTGAATGCAGTCTTGTTTGCATCCGGACTACACCATAAGTAAAGTGCTCCAAATATCACCCCTTTTCTTAGCCAGGGGCTTTTACCACTTGGAGTAGCCATGGCTTATTTACAGCAATACTTTTTTCCCCGCAGATTGCAGTAACACTGGAAAGATCAATCTCTCCAAAAACTATTGTCCAGTCCACTTAGTAGTCAGAAGTCACATCTCGTTTGTCAACCTGGGTCACCTCGTCAATTGCCACTAAAGAATAAGTGTTTGACGAATATGTTAATCACTATTTTAGTTTACAAAATTAACACTGCCCCTGAGAGGGACAAGTACTGGATTGAGCAGAGTAGCATAGCGCTGCCGCCACTTTTGTTTTAACAGTATGGTCTGTCGTCAGAGGCTTCGACACACAAACTTACTACAGATATAGCAAACAAGGATCTTTATTAGACACAAATTCATAGGACAGCATGGAGTACATGAGATAGGCTCCCTACGAAGTCTATGCAACTCAACCTGAACAGGCCTATAAGAATAAACAAACTGTGGTATAAGGCACACAGGCTATGGGCATAATTACACACTAGGTGACACTGCATACAATAGTGAGAACATGCGGTTACACTGCAACCTGGACATCAAAAGGTTATACTAAGATGTGACTGCACTGCAAATCAAGGCTTAGTCCTGCAAACAGGAACCAAATACACATGGTCAAGAGACACACGTGATAAATATAGAGTCCAACCCACTAAGCTACAAAGTCTGCAGTCAGCATTCTGCTTGCCCCTCACAACCCACGCTGTATTTTAAAAAGGCTAGCAACCAAATGGGACACAGACATTACATTTAACATTTAACATTTCACATTTAAAAACACTTCACTACTCCAGCTGATGAGGTCTGAATATGTGCATCCTATTGAGCCGGCCAGCATGGCAAGCTGTAGACAGTGCATCTATGGTGCACTGAATTATCTACAAATGGACTAAACAGGATCAACAGATAGACTACACTAGGCTACACTAGGATTCAGGTTAATCACTGAATGCAGAAAACAACAATAGGGTAGAGAAATGCCGTAACCTATGCTCGGGTTTAGCCTGATTAAATACATTGAATAGAAGGGTGCGCTGCAAATCGCAGCAACTTACTTTTTATTTTATTTATTTCACCTTTATTTAACCAGGTAGGCAAGTTGAGAACAAGTTCTCATTTACAATTGCGACCTGGCCAAGATAAAGCAAAGCAGTTCGACAGATACAACGACACAGAGTTACACATGGAGTAAAACAAACATACAGTCAATAATACAGTATAAACAAGTCTATATACAATGTGAGCAAATGAGGTGAGAAGGGAGGTAAAGGCAAAAAAGGCCATGGTGGCAAGGTAAATACAATATAGCAAGTAAAACACTGGAATGGTAGTTTTGCAATGGAAGAATGTGCAAAGTAGAAATAAAAGTGATGGGGTGCAAAGGAGCAAAATAAATAAATAAATTAAATACAGTTGGGAAAGAGGTAGTTGTTTGGGCTAAATTATAGGTGGGCTATGTACAGGTGCAGTAATCTGTGAGCTGCTCTGACAGTTGGTGCTTAAAGCTAGTGAGGGAGATAAGTGTTTCCAGTTTCAGAGATTTTTGTAGTTCGTTCCAGTCATTACTAACGCAGAGGAGAGGGCCATCACTCCTAGAAACCCGACTATCTTACCTGGTTCCCCAAATTCCACCTCAATACCTCGCTTCGTCAGCAGCCACCCTACACAGCAGCGAATGACAACCTCCCACCATTTGTGAGTGCAAACTGGTTAATTGCGAGGGCTACGAAACCCCATGTTCATCAGAGAACCAGCTCCCCCACATCCCCTTGCCTGCTCTCTCAGCTCTGAAACGAAATTTCCAGAGTCTTCCTGCAGTTGGCAAGCACACACAGGTGCGAGCAATTAGTTAATGATTCGGTGACGTTGTTACTTGCAAGCCGTATTCACAGTTTCTTCAGATTAATATAGCTAAATATTGTGGTGTAGTGTTCATAATCTCCCTCCCCTCCCTTCTTTCCATTGCTTTCCTGTTCTTCTTTCTTCTCCCTCCTCTTTCAATTCCTGTCCCCTTTCATTACCCTCTTTTCCTCTCCTTTTCCCTGTCTCCCTTAATCTTTCTCACTCCTTTATCCCCCTAACCTACTCTGCCCTGAATCCCCACCCTCACACTCCTCCATTCCTCTGCTCTCTCTCTACCCTACTCTCCAGAACATGTCCCCGGAGCAGAACTTTGCGGAAGCTCAGTCCTAGTTCAACATGGGTGTGGCAGGGTACCATGCTCAGATCTCCAACTTGACGTTGGCCATTGAAGTGTCTAAAACTGACCTCCACAACCAGATCCTGGACTACCATGAGTCTCTGGACATTAAGCTGGCTCTGGACGTGGAGGTCTCAACCAACAACCTGCTGGAAGGAGACGATCTCAAGTAGGTATAAGCACTACATACAGTATTAAAGCTGGTTTATCAGTGCAATCCAAGTCTATGTCAGCCAGCTCAGCTAAAGCCTATAGGCTTTACACGACTGTGGTGTAAGGTGAACGCATGTGTACTCATGTAGTCAAATATAAGATCATGTAATTTAAAAAGACTGTAAGGAAGCTGTTAACGCTCATATTTTCACTCTTTCTCTTGCTGTAAAGATTACTAGAGAAATCTTTACAGCAACTTCCTATAGTTTCTCAGGTGAGAGACATTTTAAACAAGGGTATATAGTGGAGCTGAATAGTGTCCAAAAATACCATGTGGGAAAATACAACAAAAAATGTCTGAGCCCTCCTAGGCTTTCATTGAGTGGTAGGTAGCTTTTTGGTCGCACAAAAAAAAGGAGACCCAAATGGATAGCACACAACAGTAAAAAAAAACACAAAGGGAATTACCCGTTTTAGAAACACTTTCTTGTGCTCTCAAATCATATATAAACCTTAACAATTGATGTGGACCCCTCGACTGGCTAATTTATTTATCAAGAAATGTTAACTAGTCCATTGGGGAGATGGCCCAGTCAGACCACCTGACAGATGGTTTATCAGTAGTGCCGGGGGATTTTCCGGACCACATGAACTGACCTGTTTTCACAAGTTGGCCCGTAGGGGGCAGGAGTCCTGGGGTGTGTAGGGTAGACATAGCCCTCACTCACCTTCACATTTCCATCCTGCAGGCTGGGACTCCCCCTTACCTTCTGCCCAGGCTAGATACAAAGGCACGTTTCCACACGTAGAGGGAGCATCAGGGTAGGAGAATGGTTGCCTCGCTGATTTGGAAAACTGTCTGGACTTTCTGGTGATATTTTCTCTGAGCGATTTGATAGCTATTTTGTCTGTTTTAACAAATATCTCATTGACAAATGTACATTGTGAACTGAAGAAACTGTCAGGCTTATATGATCACGTACTCTTAACTTCAACCTGGTACAGCCAGAGGAGGCTAGGCCTCCCCTTTTGAGTCTGGCTCCTCTCAAGGTTTCTTCCTTTTAGGGATATCTCCTTGCTATCTCTTCTGTGATCTTTCTTTATCCCCACACCCCATTTTCCTTTCATATCTCTCTTTCTCGAGTAGGAGGAAGGGGTTTTCAAGTTAAAGATATCAGGTCAGTCAATCATTTTGATATGGTATCTTGACTTCAATGTGTCATAACATGTTATGCAATTTTGACACCATTAAACACATACAATCCTTCTGCATGTTATCATGTCAGGCTATTAGTCAATATAAAATAAATGCATAGATATGCATGCATATATTGTGAAGTGAATACACATGCAGCTCAAAGTCTCATGTCAGAACATGAGACTTTGAGAACATGAGAACATGTCATCCATGTTTCTCAAACATCACATTTAGAAGTATTTAAGGTTAAGTTTAGGCATTAACTCTTAATGGTTAAGGTAAGGCTGAAGGTTTGGGACAGGCTTAAAACATCCAATCCAGCGATAGAAAGTTGTTTTTGAACTTGCAACCTTTGGAATCAGAGGCAAATGCTTACACCCATCCGCCATCACTGTCCACAACGCCCTAGCAAAACCGAAACCTACTTAAAGGTAACAGGTTACATGTCATCTCCCGACATCCTCAGACATGGATGGACATCAAATACTGACTTGTATCACGGGTGACCTGGCTGTAAAAGACAGTGTTCTAGAGCAGTGCTTCCCTATAATTTCCCATGCAATCTTGTGCTAAATGTACTTATTAAACCCTACTTATTAACGCACTCCTTCCACTTAGAACACAGTGAATCTGAATCTACCGGATTCCACCAGGGTACCTCTGGACCGGTGGATGTTCAGATACTGAAGTGAGTCAATTTAACCAAACCCTCTAGATTCTCTGTCAATTTATGCCCAATTTTTAGACTACCCAATAAACATTGCATCTTAGATCTGGCCCTCTGTTCATTTAAGTTTGCTTATGTGTTAATGCTGTTACATTATAAGGTTTTGCAGATGTTATTATTTTCAATACATTTTTTAAAACTCATAATTTCATATGTGGATGTGTGAGTGAGTGTCAGTGCCCTCCTCAATTTACTGTTTCGATTTGAAATTTGAGTTGCATAATTGTTGTTTGTGAGTAGAAAGGGATAGGGGAGGAGCATGTAAGAACGTTAGGGTGTGCTTCTCTCTGTCATCTCTACCCTGTTCCTCAAATATCGTAGCCTTTGTGGTCTGCTCTTGGCATGCAAGGCCCCAAAGAAAGTACACCACACAATGTTCTAGACAGTACAGCCACTGGTAAACAGGTTGAGAGAGAGAATGTCACAACCAACCCCACCCGCAACTGCTGTGAAACTTTGTCACGCTATGCAGGACTGACTGTTGCCACGACAACCCTGTTTGTATGTGGGGTTTCCATTTATATGAGGTTTAGATCTTTTTTGTTGTTGCACTGAATCAAATCATGCATATTTATTCATGAAGTATCAGTTGAGAACCTGTAGCTGTACTGGATGTTTTAGCAAACAATTAGCTAACGATAGTGGTAGCGTATTGTAGGTAATTATTGGGTTTACAGGTACATGATTTTCAGTATATACTTACATTTGTATTAAGTTATAAGAACACTTAAGTTTTAGTAGTGCTACCAAAATTACAAACTTCAAAATATGTTTGAGTACTGCAAGGAAGCATTAGGAAAGCTAAACTAACTATTGAAAAAGTGAGGAATTAAACAAATTGGGCTATGGCTTGTTAAATCTAGGCAGCTACTGTATGTCCTCCGTAGGCTTAGAGCTGCCAATATAATTCTAAAGACACATGTAGAGCCTGCAAGCGCCACATTGCCCTACATGCTGCTAGGTCCTAACCACTTCTTATTTTATGCTACTAGCTTTGGCCACAGTTTTTCCTCTCGTTCTTCACTTTCTGTGTGCAACTGCGTGGGTACTAGGTCGAAATAACATTTTGTGACATTGGTTTCTGAGGTGGGCATTGAGAACATTGCATTCCTTTGATATGAAATCCAAATCCAAAATTAGAGCTAATTGGTCAGATAAATAACTACAGTGCCTTCAGAAAGTCTTCATACCCCTTGACTTATTCCACATTTTGTTGTGTTACAGCCTGAATTGAAAATGGATTGCATAAAAAAAAATCTTGTTCATCTGCACTCAATACCACATAATGAAAAAGTGAAAACATGTTTTACAAATGTTTGCAAATGTATAGAAAATAAAATACAGAAATATCATCTAATTTACATACAGTGGGGCAAACTTCTTAACTTCTTCTTTAAGAGGCTCCTCTGTCCTCCACTCGTTACCTGTATGAATGGCACCTGTTTGAACTTGTTATCAGTATAAAATACACCTGTCCACAACCTCAAACAGTCACACTCCAAACTCCACTATGGCCAAGACCAAAGAGCTGTCAAAGGACACCAGAAACAAAATTGTAGACCTGCACCAGGCTGGGAAGACTGAATAGGTAAGCAGCTTGGTTTGAATAAATCAACTGTGGGAGCAATTATTTGGAAATGGAAGACATACAAGACCACTGATAATCTCCCTCGATCTGGGGCTCCATGCAAGATCTCACCCCGTGGGGTCAAAATGATCACAAGAACGGTGAGCAAAAATCCCAGAACCACACGGGGGGACCTAGTGAATGACCTGCAGAGAGCTGGGACCAAAGTAACAAAGCCTACCATCAGTAACACACTACGCCGCCAGGGACTCAAATCCTGCAGTGCCAGACGTGTCCCCCTGCTTAAGCCAGTACATGTCCAGGCCCATCTGTCCGGGCATTGAAGATGAAACGTGGCTGGGTCTTTCAGCATGACAATGATCCCAAACACACCGATTAAAAATTCTACAATGTGATTTTCTGGATTTTTTTCCCTCATTTTGTCTGTCATAGTTGAAGTGTACCTATGATGAAAAGTACAGGCCTCTCATCTTTTTAAGTGGGAGAACCTACACAATTGGTGGCGGACTAAATACTTTTTTGCCCCACTGTAAGTATTCACACTCCTGAGTCATTACAGTGCCTTGCGAAAGTATTCGGCCCCCTTGAACTTTGCGACCTTTTGCCACATTTCAGGCTTCAAACATAAAGATATAAAACTGTATTTTTTTGTGAAGAATCAACAACAAGTGGGACACAATCATGAAGTGGAACGACATTTATTGGATATTTCAAACTTTTTTAACAAATCAAAAACTGAAGAATTGGGCGTGCAAAATTATTCAGCCACTTTACTTTCAGTGCAGCAAACTCTCTCCAGAAGTTCAGTGAGGATCTCTGAATGATCCAATGTTGACCTAAATGACTAATGATGATAAATACAATCCACCTGTGTGTAATCAAGTCTCCGTATAAATGCACCTGCACTGTGATAGTCTCAGAGGTCCGTTAAAAGCGCAGAGAGCATCATGAAGAACAAGGAACACACCAGGCAGGTCCGAGATACTGTTGTGAAGAAGTTTAAAGCCGGATTTGGATACAAAAAGATTTCCCAAGCTTTAAACATCCCAAGGAGCACTGTGCAAGCGATAATATTGAAATGGAAGGAGTATCAGACCACTGCTAATCTAACAAGACCTGGCCGTCCCTCTAAACTTTCAGCTCATACAAGGAGAAGACTGATCAGAGATGCAGCCAAGAGGCCCATGATCACTCTGGATGAACTGCAGAGATCTACAGCTGAGGTGGGAGACTCTGTCCATAGGACAACAATCAGTTGTATATTGCACAAATCTGGCCTTTATAGAAGAGTGGCAAGAAGAAAGCCATTTCTTAAAGATATCCATAAAAAGTGTCATTTAAAGTTTGCCACAAGCCACCTGGGAGACACACCAAACATGTGGAAGAAGGTGCTCTGGTCAGATGAAACCAAAATTGAATTATGTTATGTTATGTTATGTTTGGCGTAAAAGCAACACAGCTCATCACCCTGAACACACCATCCCCACTGTCAAACATGGTGGTGGCAGCATCATGGTTTGGGCCTGCTTTTCTTCAGCAGGGACAGGGAAGATGGTTAAAATTGATGGGAAGATGGATGGAGCCAAATACAGGACCATTCTGGAAGAAAACCTGATGGATTCTGCAAAAGACCTGAGACTGGGACGGAGATTTGTCTTCCAACAAGACAATGATCCAAAACATAAAGCAAAATCTACAATGGAATGGTTCAAAAATAAACATATCCAGGTGTTACAATGGCCAAGTCAAAGTCCAGACCTGAATCCAATCGAGAATCTGTGGAAAGAACTGAAAACTGCTGTTCACAAATGCTCTCCATCCAACCTCACTGAGCTTGAGCTGTTTTGCAAGGAGAAATGGGAAAAAATGTCTCTCGATGTGCAAAACTGATAGAGACATACCCCAAGCGACTTACAGCTGTAATCGCAGCAAAAGGTGGCACTACAAAGTATTAATTTAAGGGGGCTGAATAATTTTGCACGCCCAATTTTTCAGTTTTTGATTTGTTAAAAAAGTATGTTTGAAGCCTGAAATGTGGCAAAAGGTCGCAAAGTTCAAGGGGGCCGAATACTTTCGCAAGGCACTGTACATGTTAGAATCACCTTGGATGCGATTACAGCTGTGAGTCTTTCTTGGTAAGTCTCAAAGTGCTTTCCAAACATTTTCAGGTCTTGCCATAGATTTTCAAGCAGATTTAAGTCAATTATAACTCGGCCACTCAGGAACATTCAATGTCTTCTTGGCAAGTAACTCCAGTGTATATTTAGCCTTGTGATTTAGGTTATTGTCCTGCTGAAAGGTGAATCAACCTCCCAGTGTCTGGTGGAAAGCAGACTGAACCAGGTTTTCCTCTAGGATTTGACCTACGCTTAGCTCTGTTCCATTTATTTTTTATCCTGAAAATCTCCCCAGTCCTTAACGATTACAAGCATACCAATAACATGATGCAGCCACCACTATGCTTAAAAATATGGAGAGTGGTGCTCATTACTATGTTGTACTAGAATTGCCACAAACTTAACACTTAGTATTCAGGAAAAAAAGTTCATAGCTTTGCCACAGTTTTTGCATTATTACTTTAGTGCCTTGTTGCAAACAGGATGCATGTTTTGGAATATTGTATTTCTGTACAGGCATCCTTTTTACTCTGTCAATTACGTCAGTATTGTGGAGTGACTACAATGTTGTTGATCCATCCTCAGTTTTCGCCTATCACTGCCATTAAACTCTAACTGTTTAAAGGCACCATTGGTCTCATGGTGAAATCCCTGAGCGGTTTCCTTCATCTCTGGCAACTGAGTTAGGAAGGATGCCTGTATCTTTGTAGTGACCGGGTTTGTAATTAATAACTTCACCATGCTCACATGCTCAAAGGGATATTCAATGTCTGCTTTTTTTTTAACCCATCCACCAAGAGGTGCCCTTCTTCGCACGGCATTGGAATTCACTGTTTGACTGAGGGATCTTCCAGATAATTGTATGTGTGGGATCATGTTAAACACTATTATTGCACACACAGTTAGTCACAGCAAGTTATTATGTGACTTGTTAAGAACATTTTTACTGCTGAACTTATTTAGGCTTGCCATAACATAGGGGTTGAATACTTACGGATGACATTTCAGCTTTTTCTTTTTTATTAATTTGTAAACGTTTCTAAAAGCATAATTCCACTTTTGCATTATGGGACATTGTATTTAGGCCAGTGACAAAAATCTAAATTTAATCCATTTTAAATGCAGGCTGTTACACAACAAAACGTGAAAAAAGTCAAGGGTTGTGAACACTTTCTGAAGGCACTGTATCAGTTTAATTAAGCTAAATCAACAACATGATGTATGATTGGTACACTCCTGCTATCTCTAACCACACCAGATGTGTGCACGTGTGTGCCATGTCCTCTGTGAACATAAACAGAGAGAAAAGACATACCCACACTGGCCCACTTCCTCTTTTGTGCTCTATTATTCTCTGAAGGTAAACAGATGCCTAAAGATAGCTATGGTTCACTGTTCTAAATATCCACTGTCCGATGAAGTCCACAAAGCATATTGCATGTAACAAATAGTTACTTTAAAAAAAAATATTTAACCTTTATTTAACTAGGTAAGTCAGTTAAGAACAAATACTTATTTACAATGATGGCCTACCAAAAGGCAACAGGCCTCCTGCAGAGACGGGGGCTGGGATTAAAAATCTAGGACAAAACATGCAACATCACAACACTACATAAAGAGAGACCTAAGACAACAACATAGCATGACAACAACACAGCATGGTCGCGACACCACGTGACAACAACATGGCAGCAACACAGTACAAACATTATTCTGCACAGACAACAGCACAAAGGCAAGAAGGTAGAGACAACAATACATCATGCGAAGCAACCACAACTGTCAGTAAGTGTCCATGATTGAGTCTTTGAATGAAGAGACTGAGATAAAACTGTCCAGTTTGAGTGTATTTTTTTGCGGCTTGTTCCAGTTGCTAGCTGCAGCTAACTGAAAAGAGTGACCCAGGGATGTGGGTGCTTTTGGGACCTTTAACAGAATGTGACTGGCAGAATGGGTGTTGTATGTGAAGGATGAGGGCTGCAGTAGGAAGCTTCGATAAGGTGGGAGTGAGGCCTAAGAGGGTTTTATAAATAAGCATCAACCAGTGGGTCTTGCGACGGGTATACAGAGATGGCTAGTTTACAGAGTAGTATAGAGTGCAGTGATGTGTCCTATAAGTAGCATTGGTGTAAAATCTGATGGCCGAATGGTAAAAAAAACATCTAGCCACTCGAGAGCACCCTTTACCTCCCGATCTATAAACTACGTCTCCATAATCTAGCATGGGTAGGGTGGTCATCTGATTCAGGTTTAGTTTGACAGCTGGGGTGAAAGAGGAGCGATTACGACAGAGGAAACCAAGTCTAGATTTAGCATGCAGCTTTAATATGTGCTGAGAGAAGGACAGTGTACCGTCTAACCATACTCCCAAGTACTTGTATGAGGTGACGACCTCAAGATCTAAACCCTCAAAGGTAGTAATCACACCGCTGGAGAGAGGGTATTCTTCTTACCAAACCACATTACTTTTGTTTTGGAGGTGTTCAGAACAAGGTTAAGGGCAGGGAAAGCTTTGTTGTAGAGCGTCAGGGAAGGGCCAGCTGAGTATACATGACCTACAGCATGGTCAAGCAAGATCATTTTTCAGACTATCAAACAACTATTGATTTAGAACAACGGAGAGTTACGACAAGTTGGAAAGAAAACAGGAGCTGCCTCCACTATTCCAGAACCATTTCACCTTCAACATTTCAAGATCATCAAATCACCTATGCTTAGTCTAATACAGTGACAACTAAATTATACCAAAAACAATTTAGTCCAATCAACATAAGCTAAATATGATTTGGCTATCCATGGTTCTGATTTTGTGTGTGCGTGCGTTTTTTGTGCAAGTACAAAAACATGTTGACTCACCTTACTTGTAGAGAAACGCCAATGCCATCCTCCTCTCTTTCATGTTGAAAAAATGGTCTATGACTCCTTCATACAGTACGCTTTTTGTTTTTGTTGTCATAGACTACCTGGCTAAAATGCTTACTCGCTAATCTAACTTCCTTTCATGGGCAATGATGCAACACGCCAGCTAGTTAAGTAATTCTAAAAATAATAATTGGAAAATATTTCACAATCCAGGCGCACAAATATCATACCCCCAAGACATGCTAACCTCTCACCATTACAATAACAGGGGAGGTTAGCATGTTTATGCCTCTGTAACTTTCTCATTCGTCATTATTCACGATTAATTCAGGATTATCCGTAATCATGTTAGCACCGACACTAATACAGAAGTGTTTAGAAACACTATTCTTCTAATCTTATTTGCAATAAAAGTGCCTCAATACATTATTTACCATTTTGATTGGGCACAAAATAATCTGAAACACAACCAAAACAAACATTTTAAAAAATTCAACAAGTTTGTAGAGTCACAAGCTTGATGTAAGCATTACATGCTAGGAATATGGGACCAAATACACAACTTTTGATTACTTTAATACACACACGTGAATTTCCTAATTAATATTTTTGGTCACCTGAAATGGGGGGGAACTACTATGTACAAAAAGTGCAGTAATTTCTACACAGTTCACCTGATATGGATGAACATACCCTAAAATTGAAGCTGACAGTCTGCACTTTAACTTCATACAACAACAAGCAAATTCACTGTCCCAATACTTTTGCTCTGCATTCAGGAAGCAAAACATTTTGTTAGGTTACAGCCTCATTCGAAGATGGATTAAATAAAAACGTTTCCTCGTCAATCTACACACAATGCCCCATTTATTAAACATAAAAAACTGAAATACCACATTACCATAAGTATTCAGACCTTTTACTCAGTACTTTGTTTAAGCACCTTTTGGCAGCAATTACAGCCTCAAGTCTCCTTGGGTATGATGCTATAAGCTTGGCACATCTGTATTCGGGGAGTTTCACCCATTCCTCTCTGCAGATCCTCTCAAGCTCTGTCCGGTTCGTTGGAGAGTGTTGCTGCACAGCTATTTACAGGTCTCTCCAGAGATGTTTGATCGGGTTCAAGTTCAGCTCTGGCTGGGCCACTCAAGGACATTCAGAGACTTGTCCTAAAGCCAATTCTGCGTTGTCTTAGCTGTGTGCTTATGGTCATTGTCCTGTTGGTAGGTGAACCTTTGCCCCAGTCTGAGGTCCTGAGCGCTCTGGAGCAGGTTTCAATCAAGGATCTCTGTACTTTGCTCCATTCAGCTTTGCCTTGATCCTGACTGGTCTCCCAGTCCCTGCCACTGAAAAACATCCCCACAGCATGATGCTGCCACCACCATGCTTCACCGTAGGGATGGTGCCAGGTTTCCACCAGAGGTGACGCTTGCCATTCTGCTGCAATTGCCTGCTGCTCTTCACTGACCTCGTAGTCACCAGACCTGAGCCATAGGACCATGACTTAGGACTACCTGGCCTGATGACTCCTTGCTGTCCCCAGTCCACCTGGCCATGCTGCTGCTCCAGTTTCAACTGTTCTAGCTGCGGCTATGGAACCCTGACCTGTTCAACGGACGTGCTACCTGTCCCAGACCTGCTGTTTTCAACTCTCTAGAGACAGCAGGAGCGGTAGAGATACTCTGAATGATCGGCTATGAAAAGCAAACTGACATTTACCTGTTGAACCCTAGACAACCACTGTGATTATTATTATTTGACCCTTGCTGGTCATCTATGAACATTTGAACATCTTGGCCATGTTCTGTTATAATCTCCACCCGGCACAGCCAGAAGAGGACTGGCCACCCCTCATAGCCTGGTTCCTCTCTAGGTTTCTTCCTAGGTGCTGGCCTTTCTAGGGAGTTTTTCCTAGCCACTGTGCTTCTACAGCATTGCTTGCTGTTTGGGGTTTTAGGCTGGGTTTCTGTACAGCACTTTGACATCAGCTGATGTACAAAGGGCTTTATAAATACATTTGATTCAGGTCAAATATATACATTTTGGTTTCATCAGACCAGAGTCCAGAGAATCTCTACGTGCCTTTTGGCAAACTCCAAGCGAGCTGTCGTGTCTTTTACTGAAGAATGCCTTCAGTCTGGCCACTCAACCATAATGGCCTGATTTGGTGGAGGGCTGCAGAGTTGCCAGTCTTTCTGTAAGGTTCTCCCATCTCCACAGAGGAGCTCTAGAGCTCTGTCAGAGTGACCACTGGGTTCTTGGTCACCTCCTTGACCAAATCCCTTCTCCCTCGAATGCTCCTTTTGGCCGGGCGGCCAGCTCTAGGTAGATTCTTGGTGGTTCCAAACTTCTTCCATTTAAGAATGATGGAGGCCACTGTTCTTTGGACCCTCAATGCTGCAGACATTTTTTGGTACCCTCCCCCAGATCTGTGCCTCAACACAATCATGTCTCGGAGCTCTACGGACAATTCCTTCGACCTCATGGCTTGGTTTTTGATCTGAGATGCACTGTCAACTGTGGGACCTTATATAGCCAAGTGTGTGCCTTTTCCAAATCATGTCTAATCAATTGAATTTACCACAGGTGGACTTCAATCAGGTTGTAGAAACATCTCAAGGATGATCAATGGAAACAGGATGCACCAGAGCTAAATTTCAAGTCTCATAGCAAAAAGTCTGAAGACTTATGTAAATAAGGTATCATTGTTTTCTGTAATGGGTGCGATTTACTGTTTACCCATGTACTGTTCATAGACTAGAGCTCAGCATTCAACACCATAGTACCCTCCAAGCTCATCATCAAGCTGGAGGCCCACCCTGTGCAATTGGGTCCTGGACTATTTGGACGGGCCGCTCCCAGGTGGTGAAGGTAGGAAACAATGTTTTCGCTGACCCTCAACACTGGGGCCCCACAAGGGTGCGTGCTCAGCCCCCTCCTGTACTCTCTGTTCATCCACGACTGCATGGCCATGCACGCCTCCAACTCCATCATTAAGTTTGCAGAAAACACCACTGTAGTGGGCTTGATTACCAACGTCGAGACGACCTACAGGGAGGAGGTGAGGGCACTTGGAGTGTGGTGTCAGGAAAACAACCTCTCACTCAACATAAACAAAACACCCCCCTATCGACATTGACGGGACAGCAGTGGAAAAGGTGGAAAGTTTTAAGTTCCTCGGCATACACATCACAGACAAACTGAAATGGTCCACTCACACAGACAGTGTGGCAAAGAAGGCGCCTCTTCAACTTCAGGAGGCGGAATAAATGTTGCTTGTCACACAAAACCCTGACAAACCTTTACAGATGCACAATCGAGAGCATCCTGTCGGGCTGTATCACAGCCTGGTACGGCAACTGCACCGCCCTCAGAGGGGGTGCGGTCTGCACAACACATCACCGGATGCAAACTACCTGCCCCCCATGACACCTACAGCACCCGATGTCACAAGAAGGCCAAAAAGATCATCAAGGACATCAACCCCCCGAGCCACTGCCTATTCACACCGCTAACATCCAGAAAACGAGGTCAGTACAGCTGGGACCGAGAGACTGAATAACAGCTTCTATCTCAAGGCAGTCAGACTGCTAAACAGCAAACACTAACTCAGAGAGGCTGCTGCATACATTGAGACCCAATCACTGGCCACTTTAATAAATGGATCACTAGTCACTTCATACAATGCACTCTAAATAATGCACACTTTAATAATGTTAACATATCTTACATTACTCAGATCACATGTATATACTGTATTTTATACCATCTATTGCACCTTACCTATGCCGCTCGGCCATCGTTCATCCATATACTTACATGTACATATTCTCATTCACCCATTTAGATTTGTTTGTATTATAGGTAGCTGTTGGGGAATTGTTAGATATTACTGCACTGTCAGAACTAGAAGCACAGGCATTTTGCTACACTCTCATTAACATCTGCAAACCATGTGTATTTGAAAAATTTGGTTAGGAGATCTTATACATTTTGATCTATGAAATATCTCCATCAGCAAACGTCACTTTTTGTGAATTTTGAAGCATTTCTGTAATCAAAACAAGCACATAAAAGCTTCATTATTCAAAAGTTAATATTAACTGACTGATATTATCAAGTAGAATTGTTTTAATAATATCTCCCAAGCCTGTGTTAACCTCTGACCTTATTTTTGGCGTTTATCCTAAAACCCCATTCTTTCCCCAATCATTTCACCCATAGTAATTGCTGAATGAACTAGAGGTAACTCATTTCTGGTGAGCTCTATGGAGATAGCCAACTGAGAGAAGCCCATTGCATGTGGAATTATTAGTTTTGTTAACAAATTAAAACTAATCCACAGACATCATTTGACTTGCAAATGCAGATTTGACTGGTTCTAATGCGAAAGTGTTGAGTTGAAATGATTGTATACCTACCTACACATCGCAATACTTTTATTTATAGCTTTGGAAAGATGTTTCAGTGCTTTTGTATTTATCTACACATCGTGATGTTTGTTTGAAAACGAGAGATCATTTACTCACAGATCTTTATCCATATTTATAAATGTTGGATTTATGAAAATGTTTTACAAATACAAGTCAAGGTGTTTTGTGTGTGGATAGTCAATTATATGTGTTCGTTGTGTTTTTTGTTTACGGATCATGGTACACATTTGTAAGCTATACTCTTAGATTATTGACAATATTATTGTAAAATGATTTCTCCATGCGGTCAGGCCTTAGACACAAAAATAGGGAAGTAGTAACCCACACTACCATCGTGCGTCACACAATCTGCAATTCTCATACCACACAGACGTCTGTCTATTTATGTTCCAAAATGTTGTCTATGATCGAGGTTGCTCTAAAGTTCAATAAGGTGAAGCCCTTGTAACGGAATAACCGGAATTTAACGCAATGGCGTGTAAGAGTGGTGGGTTTAAAAAACTAACAGTGGGAGCACCAATGGCAGCACCAGCAGAGTTTGTCCAAATTAAACAGATTGAAAATGTATATATTTGTTTCTGTTAATTCAAACTTTATGAATTACAATCTGTGTGGGGTTTACAATCTTAGTAGTTGCCAGAAATAAATGTCTGTTTTGCTGCATGTGTAGCAGTGTGGAAAAGGCTGCTGTGGAGTTTGTGTAAGAATTAGAATGGGTTTCATGTTTGAAATGGAATTGGTCCTAATTGAGTTGATTGCTAACTGCTGTGTCTAACAGTTGTGCTGCACCATTTAAAAAGGGGTGTTCTCTCAGCACCACAGGGCCCGGTTTTCCAAAACCATCGTTACTAAAGTTGTATTTGAAAATCAGAAAATCTAAGTGCATTGTTAGCTGCTTTTTCGCCCTTCCATGTCCCTCAATACACAGAAGATACAGTGGGGAGAACAAGTATTTGATACACTGCCGATTTTGCAGGTTTTCCCCACTTACAAAACATGTAGAGGTCTGTAATTTTTTATCATAGGTACACTTCAACTGTGAGAGACGGAATCTAAAACAAAATTCCAGAAAATCACACTATGATTTTTAAGTAAATAATTTGCATTTTATTGCCTGACATAAGTATTTGATCACCTACCAACCAGTAAGAATTCTGGCTCTCACAGACCTGTTAGTTTTTCTTTAAGAAGCACTTCTGTTCTCCACTCATTACCTGTATTAACTGCACCTGTTTGGCCTCGTTACCTGTATAAAAGACACATGTCCACACACTCAATCAAACAGACTCCAACCTCTCCACAATGGCCAAGACCAGGGACCTGTGTAAGGACATTAGGGATAAAATTGTAGACCTGCACAAGGCTGGGATGGGCTACAGAACAATAGGCAAGCAGCTTGGTGAGAAGGCAACAACTGTTGGCGCAATTATTAGAAAATGGAAGAAGTTCAAGATGACGGTCATGCTTCCCATGCTTGTTCAATGAACCATAAACAATTAATGAACATGCCCCTGTGGAACGGTCATTAAGACACTAACAGCTTACAGAAGGTAGGCAATTAAGGTCACAGTTACGAAAACTTAGGACACTAAAAGAGTCCTTTCTACTGACTCTGAAAAACACAAAGAAAGATGCCCAGGGTCCCCGCATCTGCGTGAACGTGCCTTAGGCATGCTGCAAGGAGGCATGACGACTGCAGATGTGGCCAGGGCAATAAATTGCAATGTCCGTACTGTGAGACGCCTAAGGCAGCGCTACAGGGAGACAGGACGGAGAGCTGATTGTCCTCGCAGTGGCAGTCCACGTGTAACAACACCTGCACAGGATCGGTACATTTGAACATCACCTATGGGACAGGTACAAGATGAAGACAACAATTGCCCGAGTTACACCAGGAACGCACAATCCTTTCATCAGTGCTCAGACTGTCCGTAATAGGCTGAGAGAGGCTGGACTGAGGGCTTGTAGGCCTGTTGTAAGGTGGGTCCTCACCAGACATCACCAGCAACAACATCGCCTATGGGCACAAACCCACTGTTGCTGGACCAGACAGAACTGGCAAAAAGTGCTCTTCACTGATGAGACTAAGTTTTGTCTCGCCAGGGGTGATGGTCTGATTCGCGTTGATCGTCGAAGGAATGAGCGTTACACCGAGGAGGAGGGTCTGTCATGGTCTGGGGAGGTGTGTCACAGCATCATCGGACTGAGCTTGTTGTCATTGCAGGCAATCTCAACGCTGTGCGTTACAGGGAAGACATCTTCCTCCCTCATGTGGTACCCTTCCTGCAGGCTCAATTTACCTACCTCATCCCCATACTGTTTATATTTATTTACTTTTCTGCTCTTTTGCACACCAGTATCTCTACCTGTACATGACCAGTGTTAATCTGCAAAATTGTAATTATTCGCCTAGCTCCTCATGCCTTTTGCACACAATGTATATAGACATTTTTTCATTTTTTTCTACTGTTATTGACTTGTTAATTGTTTACTCCATGTGTAACTCTGTGTTGTCTGTTCACACTGCTATGCTTTATCTTGGCCAGGTCGCAGTTGTAAATGAGAAGTTGTTCTCAACTAGCCTACCTGGTTAAATAAAGGTGAAATAAAAATATACAAAAATCTTGACATGCCCCTCAAGCATGACAATGCAACCAGCCATACTGCTAGTTCTGTGTGTGATTTCCTGCAAGACAGGGATGTCAGTGTTCTGCCATGGCCAGCGAAGAGCCCGGATCTCAATGTGTTGACTGTTACTTTTTGACCCCCTCCCCTTTGTTCAGGGACACATTATTCAATTCCTGTTAGTCACATGTCTGTGGAACTTGTTTAGTTTGTGTCTCAGTTGTTGAATCTTATGTTCATACAAATATTTACACATGTTAAGATTGCTGTAAATAAACTCATTTGACAGTGAGAGGACGTTCAGTAGGTCTAAGGTCAGCTACAAAAAGGTCTGTCAAAGCTATTTAATTGGTGTCAGATTAAGGAAAAACCACTCCCACTGTTAGACCTGAGAGAATCCTCACTAAGCCTACATGGGTGCTTAACACATTCCCTCGTCTCCTGGGGTGTTTTCAGGGAGGTGAAACGTTCAGGGGTGAGTTTCCCAGAAGATTTATAGCGTTAAACTATTCGTTTTACAAGTCCATTGTAGGCGATGGTTGTAAAATGATCTTGGTGTTATGAAGCTTTCGGGAAAACTTGCACAGAAACAAAATTAATAGAGGCAACACGATTCCCTATTCTACATGACAGATATTCCCATATCTGTTCTACACATATCTATGTTACATTTCTATGTGAACATTTATTGACGTTGCATCCCCTCTGAACAGGCCCCAGTGCTCATACCACCAAGTATTGACGTTTATCAACACAATGTCAGTTGGTTCAAACACATTTTCCTTATCAGTCCAGTCGTCATAACTCAAGAAGCGGCCATGGTCTCCACACACCCGTAACACCGGTTCAGTCATAGATAAAGAGGATTCCATAGAGATCTCCTATACCAAATGTTCCATTAAGATACACCTGAATTATCTTGATGTACAACAGAAAATAAAAAATATTAACCTGCATGTTCAAGATTCATTTTTTTTTTATGTGATTGTGTATATATTTTTCTCCATTAGAAATATCACTATCATCTGAAAGGAAGAACTTCCAACTAGTGTAATAATTATAATTTCACCCATAAATCTTTGAAGTACACTATTTACATACACTGAGTGTAAAAAAACATTAAGGACCATTTCCTGGAAGGACCAGGTGAATCAAATCAAATGTTAAGTGTAGACCTTACTGTGAAATGCTTACTTACCAGCCCTTAACCAACAATGCAGTTAAATATTTTCTTGACTCTATTTATTTAATTAAGTAAAAAATAAAATAAGTAACACAATAAAAGAATAATAACAAGGCTATATACAGAGGGGTACTGGCATCGAGTCAACGTGCAGGGGTACAGGTTAGTCGAGGTAATTTGTACATGTAGGTAGGGGTAAAGTGAATACGCATAGATAATAAACAGCGAGTAGCAGCAGTGTAAAAACAAGGGGGGTGGGGGGTCAATGTAAATTGTCTGGGTGGCCATTTGATTAATTGTTAAGCACTTGTATAGCTTGGGGGTAGAAGCTGTTAAGGAGCCTTTTGGACTTGTCGTGCGGTAGCAGAGAGACTTGGGTGACTGTTTTTGACCATTCTTGGGGCCTTCCTCTGACACCGTCTAGTATATAGGTCCAAGATGTCCAAGATGGCAGGAAGCTTAGACCCAGTGATGTACTGGGCCGTACGCACTACCCTCTGTAGCGCCTTGTATCACTGCCTCGGCATCTGACCATAACTGGTCAGGATGCTCTCGATGGTGCAGCTATATAACTTTTTGGGGGCCCCAGTGTTGAGGATCAGCGTGGCAGATGTGTTGCTGTGTGTCCTTACCACCTAGGGACGTCCCGTCAGGAAGTCTAGGATCCAGTTGCAATCTAGGTAAAAGCGATGATCCCTTATTGATGTCACTTGTTAAATCCACTTCAATCCGTGTAGATGAAGGGGAGGAGACAGGTTAAAGAAGGATTTTAAACCTTGAGATATGGATTGTGTATGTGTGCCATTCAGATGGTGAATGGGCAGGACAAAATATTTAAGTGCCTTTGAACAGGGTATTGTAGTAGGTGGCAGCCGCACCGGTTTGTGTGTCAAGAACTGCAGCGCTGCAGGGTCTTTCCACGCTCAACAGTCTCCCGTGTGTATCAAGAATGGACCACCACCCAAAGGACATCCAGTCATCTTGACACAACTGTGAGAAGCATTGGAATCAACATGGGCCAGCATCCCTGTGGAATGCTTTCGACACCTTGTAGTCCATGCCCCAATGAATCGAGGCTTGGGGTGGGATGCAACTCAATATTAGGAAGGTGTTCCTAATGTTTTGTATACTCGGTGTATATAATGCAGAGACCATTTAAAAAAATCTGAAACAATGTTAAAATAAATGTTCAATAGATACAAAGGTTCTAATTCTATTTCTATTTTTAACAACCTTACTTACTCGGTCTCATCTTACAAACTATGAATTGCAAACAATTTTCCTTTTTGTTTTGTCTGAAAAACAACCGATGATTGCAGCGTCCAGCCCAAAGGCTGTCTTCAAACATCTTGTTTTTCTCCCATCGTAATTACAAAAAAAAACAGGAAACGAGATAGAAAATCAGTGAAAAATACTCAAGCTGTGATATTCTGATTTAAATTAAAAAAGCTTTTTTTTTGTAGTTTAAAGGAAGCAAACTACTCTGATCTCCCTTTTATTTATTTCACCTTTATTTAACCAGGTAGGCTAGTTGAGAACAAGTTCTCATTTGAAACTGCGACCTGGCCAAGATAAAGCGTAGCAATTCAACACATATAACAACACAGAGTTACACATGGAATAAACAAAACATACAGTCAATTATACAGTAGAACAAAAGAAAACAAAAAGTCTATATACAGTGAGTGCAAATGAGGTAAGTTAATGAAATAAATAGGCCATGGTGGTGAAGTAATTACAATATAGCAATTAAACACTGGAATGGTAGATCGGCAGAAGATGAATGTGCAGGTATAGATACTGGGGTGCAAAGGAGCAAAATAAATACCAGTATGAGGTAGGTAGATGGGCTGTTTACAGATAGGCTAAGTACAGGTGCAGTGATCTGTAAACTGCTCTGACAGCTGGTGCTTAAAGCTAGTGAGGGAGATGTGAGTCTCCAGCTTCAGAGATTTTTGCAATTCGTTCCAGTCAAGGGCAGCAGAGAACTGGAAGGAAAGATGACCAAAGGAGGAATTGGCTTTGGGGGTGACCAGTGAGATATACCTGCTGGAGCGCGTGCTACGAGTGGGTGCTGCTATGGTGACCAGTGAGCTGAGATAAGGCGGGGCTTTACCTAGCAGAGACTTGTAGATAACCTGTAGCCAGTGGGTTTGGCGACTAGTATGAAGCGAGGGCCAACCAACGAGAGCGTACAGGTCGCAATGGTGGGTAGTGTATGGGGCTTTGGTGACAAAACGGATGGCACTGTGATAGACTGCATCCAGTTTGCTGAGTAGAGTTTTGGAGGCTATTTTATAGATGACATCACCGAAGTCGAGGATCGGTAGGATGGTCAGTTTTACGAGGGTATGTTTGGCATTATGAGTGAAGGATGATTTGTTGCGATATAGGAAGCCGATTCTAGATTTAATTTTGGATTGGAGATGCTTAATGTGAGTCTGGAAGGAGAGTTTACAGTCTAACCAGACACCCAGGTATTTGTAGTTGTCCACGTATTCTAAGTCAGAGCCGTCCAGAGTAGTGCGAGTAGGTGCGGGCAGCGATCGATTGAAAAGCATGCATTTAGTTTTACTTGCGCTTAAGAGCAGTTGGAGGCCACGGAAGGAGAGTTGTATGGCATTGAAGCTCGTCTGGAGGTTAGTTAACACAGTGTCCAAGGAGGGGCCAGAAGTATACAGAATGGTGTCGTCTGCGTAGAGTTGGATCAGAGAATCACCAGCAGCAAGAGCAACATCATTGATGTATACAGAAAAGAGAGTCGGCCCGAGAATTGAACCCTGTGGTACACCCATAGACTGTCACAGGTCCGGACAACAGGCCCTCCGATTTGACACACTGAACTCTATCAGAGAAGTAGTTGATAAACCAGGCGAGGCAATCATTTGAGAAAGCAAGGCTGTCGAGTCTGCCAATAAGAATGTTGTGATTGACAGAGTCGAAAGCCTTGAACATGAGATTAAACTGCACCAGGGTTAGAGTCAGGAACGAGAGACTAGGTAGAAGCATAGCACCTGTCCCAAAACAGCACCTAGCCCCTAACCCCTAGGCAAGATCTCAGAAGACTGGATGGTGGAACAAATGTGGCTACTACCATATTGATTAAACCTATCAATTTCTTTCAGATCTACATGAAGTGCGGTGGGGTTAGGGGTTGTTTTTGAACAGGGCCAAGCTATTAGAGACACGCCCAGTCTGAAAACAAGCTCTAGTTCTTACAGGGGTTGTTTTTGGACCTGGCTAGGGAGGTTTGAGAGAGGGAAGAAGAGGGGTGAAAACAAACAAAGTACAGCCCAGCTAGCCTCCCCTCTCTGAACAGCAACTGTTTAAATACTCCCGGACAATTTCAAGCTTTCACATGATCCTTTACACCCTTTTCAAACTGTGGGCCTCTCCATCTATCGTCACTGGCCCACTGTAGCTACATATCGTTCTATCTAAAGATGAACAGAACAAAAAGAGTGCTGGTGGTGTTGATGATGACGATGAAGGTGTAAGAGAGAGTGAAGAACAGCGCTGTGGGGAAGTGTGGCTAGGTCATCCTGTCCCATCCTGACTGTGTGGCTGTGTGTGTGTGGTCTGGTGGAGCTTAGTTTAGTTTAGCAGCACTAGCACCATGGCTATGCAACAGTCCCACTAGGAGAGTTACTGTCATGTAGTAATATGTTGTTTATCTGTTAAAATAAACACATTTTAATTGTTAGTAAATGTATTGCATTCTGTAAATTGATGAATCATTGAACATCTTTGCCATTCAATGAAAATCCTGAAGATGCATTTGTGCAAACCATATCCTTACATGTCGAGTAAGACAAGCATGAGCATAATTTCATTTAGCTTGATTCTTACAGATTTATGGGGTGATCACATCTGAGCTAAAGCAAAGTAGTAGTTACTGAAAGGATAAATAAAGCATGGAAAATGTAGAAGACATTAAATAATACATTTTCTTTCATTCACACCAACTAACACAGTTGAAGTCGGAAGTTTACATATACTTAGGTTGGAGTCATTAAAAGTCGTTTTTCAACCACTCCACAAATGTATTATTAACAAACTATAGTTTTGGCAAGTCGGTTAGGACATCTACTTTGTGCATGACACGAGTCATTTTTCCAACAATTGTTTACAGACAGATTATTTCACTTATAATTCACTGTATCACAATTACAGTGGGCTAGAAGTTAACATACACTAAGTTGACTGTGCCTTTAAAAGGCTTGGAAAATTCCAGAAAATGATGTCATGGCTCTAGAAGCTTCTGATAAGCTAATTGACATCAATTGAGTCAATTGGAAGTGTTCCTGTGGATGTATTTCAAGGCCTACCTTCAATCTCAGTGCCTCTTTGCTTAACATCATGGGAAAATCAAAATAAATCAGAAAAAACCTGTAGTAATTGTAGACCTCCACAAGTCTGGTTCATCCTTGGGAGCATTTTCAAAACTTCTGAAAGTACCACATTCATCTGTATAAACAATAGTACGCAAGTTTTAACATCATGGGACCACGCAGCCATCATACCACTCAGGAAGGAGACGCGTTCTGTCTCCTAGAGACAGACCAACAGACCAACAGCAAAGGCCCTTGTGAAGATGCTGGAGTAAACAGGTACAAAAGTATCTATATCCACAGTAAAATGAGTCCTATATCGACATAGCCTGAGAGGCCACTCGGCAAGGAAGAAGCCACTGCTCCAAAACCGCCATAAAAAAGCCAGACTACAGTTTGCAACTGCAAATGGGGACAAAGATTGTACTTCTTGGAGAAATGTCCTCTGTTCTGATGAAACAAAAATATAACTGTTTGGCCATAATGACCATCGTTATGTTTGGAGGAAAGGGCTTGCAAGTCAAAGAATACCATCCCAACCATGAAGCACGGGGGTGGCAGCATCATGTTGGGGGATGCTTTGCTGCAGGAGGGACTGGTGCACTTCACAAAATAGATGGCATCATGAGGACGAAAATTTCTGTGGATATATTGAGGCAACATCTCAAGACAATCAGTCAGTCAACTTAAAGCTTGGTCGCAAATGGGTCTTCCAAATGGACAATGACCCCAAGCATACTTCTATAGTTGTGGCAAAATGGCTTAATGACAAGAAAGTAAAAGTATTGGAGTGGCCATCACAAAGCCTTGACCCCAATCCTATGGAAAATTTGTGGGCAGAACTGAAAAAGCGTGTGCGAGCAAGGAGGCCTACAAACCTGACCCAGTTACACCAGCTCTGTCAGGAGGAATGGGCCAAAATTCACCCAACTTATTGTGGGAAGCTTGTGGGAGGCTACCCGAAACGTTTGACCCAAGTTAAACAATTTAAAGGCAATGCTACCAAATACTAATTGAGTGTCTGTAAACTTCTGACCCACTGGGAATGTGATGAAAGAAATAAAAGCTGAAATAAATCATTCTCTCAACTATTATTCTGACATTTCACATTCTTAAAACTTTTTCGGGATAGGGGGCAGTATTTTCACTTTTGGATAAATAGCGTGCCCAAATTCAACTGCCTGCTACTTATCCCCAGAATATAAGATACGCATATTATTATTAGATTTGGATAGAAAACACTCTGAAGTATCTACAACTGTTTGAATCATGTCTGTGAGTATAACATAACTTATGTAGCAGGCAAAACACAGAGGACAAACCATTCAGATATATTTTTTGAGGTGTCTTTTCAATGGGTTTTCATTGGGAAACCATTTTTAAGGGACTTGTTTGCAGGTCCTACCGCTTCCACTGGATGTCACCAGTCTTTAGAAATTGGTTGAGGTTTTTCCTTTGTGTAATGAAGAAGTACGGCCATCTTGAATGAGAGTCACTTGAAGTGGACTGTTTGAGAGAGGCGCATGACCAGAAAAGTTGCATCAGTTTGTTTTCTTTTTGTATTGAACACAGATCATCCCGTCTTCAATTTGATCGATTATTAACGTTTAAAAATAACTAAAGTTGGATTACAAAAATAGTTTGAAATGTTTTGGCAAAGTTTACAGGTAACTTTTGAGATATTTTGTAGTGACGTTGCGCAAGTTGGAAGCTGTGTTTTTCTGGATCAAACGCACCAAATAAATTGACATTTTGGATATATATCGACGGAATTAATCGAACAAAAGGACCATTTGTGATGTTTATGGGACATATTGGAGTGCCAACAAAAGAAGCTTGTCAAAGTTAAGGCATGAATTATATTTTATTTCTGCGTTTTGTGTAGCGCCTGCAGGGTTGAAATATGCTTCTCTCTTTGTTTACTTTTGTGCTATCATCAGATAATAGCATCTTATGCTTTTGCCAAAAAAACATTTTGAAATCTGACATGTTGGCTGGATTCACGAGTGTAGCTTTAATTTGGCATCTTACATGTGTGATTTAATGAAAGTTCGATTTTTATAGTATTTTATTTGAATTTGGCGCTCTGCATTTTCCCTGGCTATTGGCTAACCCTATCCCTAACCCTAACCCTATTGGCTATCCCAGAGAGGTTTTAAAATAAAGTGGTGATCCTAACTAACCTAAGACAAGGAATTTTTACTTGGATGAAATGTCAGGAATTGTGAAAACCTGAGTTTAAATGTAGTTGTCTAAACTTCCGACTTTAATTGTAACTCTTGTGATTGCCTGCCATATCAACAGAGTTGACTGGGATTTGTTAGTGTAGCTCATACTGTTTTTACTGTCTACTGTTTTTGTTTGTATCACAAAATAAAATACAAAACATACATAAAAACATTCATATTTGATAAGGTACATACATAAGGTACATACTAGTTGAAGGTGTCCCCTGGGGGTCAGTGGGAGGCGAAGGGAAAGTACTCTCGGGTGAACATGAAGATGTTGCTCGGTTTTCGTAGTAACAGGAACTGCAAAATGTCAGCCATCATGGCGTGGGGCTCAGGGTGCTGCCGCAGGTATGAGGCCTGCTCCGCCTTCAAATCCTCCTGTCAGGTCATGTTGGAAACTTGGGGGTTAGTGGTTTAAGAGTAAGGGGCTAGAGTGAGAGTAGGTGGTAAGGGGTAGAGTGTAGGGAAAGACTAATATGTCACCTTTCTGTCCAGGAACTAGTACATCTGCATGTCCTCCTCCCACACCAGACACTTCTTCTCAAACACTGACATATCATCCCACACAAACATGTAAATAGGGGAACAATCCTAAAAGTGTGTGTGTGTATCTGTGTTTGTTTGGGGCGGGAGCAGCAAGAGCCTCATGTTGATGGGGGAGCCCACCTGCACTCGGCTGGCAAGGTGCCTAAACAGGAACAGGATATGACATCACACAGGGAGAAAGAGATGGCAGGAGTAGTGGTGCCCTGAATGTCCCTGGTTTCTCTGGTTACTGTAAAAGCACGTTGTGACTACTGCTGGTGTAAAAGAGGCCTTATTAATTTGATTGATTGTAGAAGTGATGTCCTCTTAACCATCAGGTAGGAAGTAGCCGTGGCTGGGGTGTCCTCCACTGAGTACACCGTCCTCTTCACCCTAAACACCTCCACTCCCACCGTCTGCTGTCTGCACCCCAACTCCTTCTGACTACAGATAGACCGCACATAAACCACACAGCATAGACTTAAACAACTGACATACACATGCAACCACACACAGACACACTCACATTTGTGGAGGTTGAGATGTGTGTGTCCTGGTCAAAGGATCTAGAAGGTTATGTTTCCAGGACGTTCATCCTAAAAGGGAGCAGGTTAGAACCCTCACACACTAACCCCTCCAGAGAGGACAGAGGGTAAGACACAGTCTGCCTCAGTCTGGCTTCTCACCCCGCCCTGCCCCCCTCCCCCACACACACATACACACAGTCTTATTCACTTTACCTTCACCCTTCACCATAAGTTCTACATAACACTAAAAAATAGCATGCCAGATGTTTTAAACAGTTATGTTTGTGTCAGCTTATGGCATCTGGCTTTATAGTGTCGGGGCAAAAGCTGTTGTCTAACTAAGCTATCGGTTAGCAATATGCCTCGTCAGTTTGCTGGTGTAAACACTGATTTGTGTCATTACAGTGGTTATAGGCTTTATTATCATTATAAGCAGTCCCTTATGATGAAGAGTTCAAGCAAAGTTTTAAAATGTATCTTTTTACAGTGTAGGACACACACACACTTCTGTCTAATTTCCATAAAGTTATACTGCTTTTCCCGTCCACGTTTGTGTTTCTCAATATGTCTTCTCTCAAATGATGTGCAGATGCACTTGATATGACAGGTGAAATATCACTAGTTGCTAATTAACACAGTACAGCGGCCTAAAAGTCGAGTCAAGGCAAGCATGAAAGTGTCGACTTTCCATATTCTGCCGGGGGCATCCAGGGATGGGATGTTATTACTGGACTAGACATTTTGAAATTAATGTTCATACACTTTTAGAACCTAAAATAACCTGAACTCTTAGAACCTCCTATCTACAACCTAAATGGGTTATTCAGCTGTCCCCATAGGAGAACCCTTTGAAGAACCATTTTGGGTTCCATGTAGAATGGCAATGGAGGGGATGGCTGCTGTTTTACTGGCTCCTAACCAATTGTGCTATTTTGTGTGTTTTTTTTTCGCATTGTTTGTAACTTATTTTGTACATAATGTTGATGCTAATGTCTATGACCAAAAATAATTTCTGGATATCAGAACAGCGATTACTCACCCTGAACTGGATGAAGATTTTTTCTTCAATGAGTCTGACGCAAAGGATATAATGTTGCTCCCGGACAAGGCCCAAATCGCCATCATTCGCTTGAAGAAAAGAAGGAGATACAGAGGTCGCAGATCAGGTTGCCTTGTGAGAATTAGTCGGCGAGTGGGTAACCCGCCTCTACCATCCGTTCTACTGGCCAACGCGCAATCGCTGGAGAATAAACTGGATGAGCTCCGTTCGAGACTATCCTACCAACGGGACATTAAAACTGTAATTTCTCATGCTTCACCGAGTCGTGGCTGAATGACAACATGGATAATATACAGTTGGCTGGGTTTTCCGTGCATCGCATGAAGGAACAGCTACGTCTGGTAAGACGTAGCTGTGTGTCTATTTGTCAATAATAGCTGGTGCTCAATATCTAATATTAAGGTAGGATTGAGGTATTGCTTGCCTGAGTACCTCATGATAAGATGTAGACCACACTATCTACCAAGAGAGTTCATCTATATTTTTCGTAGCCATCTATTTACCACCACAAACTGACGCTGACACTAAGACTGCACTCAAGCTGTTTAAGGTCATAAGCAAACAAGAAAATGCTCATCCAGAAGCAGCGCCCATAGTGGCCTGGGACTTTAATGCAGGCAAACTAAAATCCTTTTGATATAATTTCTACCATCATGTCATAGGCTTTATGTCACTTGTGCAACCAGAGGGGAAAAACTCTAGACCACCTTTACTCCACATAGAGATGCATACCAAGCTCTTCCTCGCCCTCCATTTGGCAAATCTGACCATAATTCTATCCTCCTGAATCCTGCTTACAAGCTAAAACTACAGCAGGAAGTACCAGTGACTCTCTCACTGGTGTCCGCATCAGATGATGCTACACTACAGGACTGTTTTGCTAGCACAAACTGGAATATGTTCCGGGATTCATCCAATGGCATTGAGGAGTATACCACCTCAGTCACCGGCTCTGATGCTAGTCGGATGTGGTAGGGTTTGTAAACTATATGGACTACAAAGGGAAATCCAGCCATGAGCGATGGGATGTGAGCGATGTGATGTGAGCTTACCAGACAAGCTAAATTCCTTTTATGCTCGCTTTGAGGCAAGCAACACTGAAGCATGCATGATGAGAGTACCAGCTGTTCTGGATGACTGTGTGATCATCCACTCTGTAGCCGATGTGAGCAAGACCTTTAAACAGGTCAACATTCACAAGGCCGTGGGGCCAGATGGATTACCAGGATGTGTACTCAAATCCTGCGTGGACCAACTGGCAAGTGTCTTCACTGACATTTTGAACCTCTCCCTGTCCAAGTATGTCCTACATGTTTCAAGCAGACCACCATAGTCCTTGTGCCAAAGAAAGCAAAGGTAGCCTGGCTAAATGACTACCGACCCGTAGCACTCATGTCCGTAGCCATGAAGTTTGAAAGGCTGGTCATGACTCACATCAACCTCATCATCCCGGAAACCCTAGACCCACTCCAATTTGCATACCACCCCAACAGATCCACAGATGACGCAATCTCAATCGCACTCCACATTGCTCTTTCCCATCTGGACAAAAGGAACACCTATGTGATCATGCTGTTCATTGACTACAGCTCAGCGTCCAACACCATAGTGCCCACAAAGCTCATTACCAAGCTAAGGACCCTGAGACTATACACCTCCCTGTGCAACTGGATCCTGGACTTCCCAATGGGCAGCCCCCCAGGTGGTAAGGGTAGGCAATAACACATCTGCTACGCGGATCCTCAATAAGGGGGCCCCTCAGGGGTGCATGCTTAGTCCTCTCCTGTACTCCTTGTTCACCCACGACTGTGTGGACAAGCACGACTCCAACACCCTCATTAAGTTTGCTGACAACACAATAGTGGTAGGCCTGATCACCGACAATGATGAGACAGCCTATAGGGAGGAGGTCAGTGAACTGGCAGTGTGGTGCCAGGACAACAACCTCTCCCTCAGCTTGAGCAAGACAAAGGAGATGATCGTGGACAACAGAAAAAGGAGGTCAGAAGATGCCCCCATTCACATTGATGGGGCTGTAGTGAAGCAGGTCGAGAGTTTCAAGTTCCTTGGTGTCCATATCACCAACAAACTATCATGGTCCAAACACACAAAGAAAGTTGTGAAGATGGCAAGACAACACCTTTTCCCCCATAGGAGTCCCCAGATCCTCAAAGTTTCTACAGCTGCACCATCGAGAGCATCCTGAATGGTTGCATCACCACCTGGTATGGCAACTGCTTGGCATCTGACTGTAAGGCACTACAGAGGGTAGTGCGTACAGTCCAGTACAACACTGGTGCCAAGCGTTTTGCCATCCAGGACCTATATATGTGTCAGAGGAAGGCCCAAAAAATGGTCAAAGACTCCAGTCGCCCAAGTCATAGGCTGTTTTCTCTGCTACCGCACGGCAAGCGCTACCAGAGCACCTTAACAACTTCTACCCCCAAGCCATAATACCGCTGTACAATTAATCAAATGGCCACCCGGACTATTTGCATTGTCCCCCCCACCCTTTAAAAAAAAACTGCTGTTATTCACTGTTATTATCTATGCATAGTCATTTACAAATTACCTCGACTAATCTGTACCCCTGCCGCACATTGACTCTGTAGCGGTCCTCCCTGTATATAACCTCTTGTCTTTTTTTTAACTTTAGATAATTTAGTAAAAATGTTATAAATGTTCTTAACTCTATTTTCTAAAATCTTCACTGTTGGTTAAGGGCTTGTAAGTAAGCATTTCACGGTAAGGTCTACACCCGTTGTATTCTGCATTTCACGGTAAGGTCTACACCCGTTGTATTCAGCATTTCACAGTAAGGCTGTATTTGGCGCAGGGTAGCCTAGTGGTTAGGGCGTTGGACTAGTAACCGGAAGGTTGCAAGTTCAAACCCCCGAGCTGACAAGGTCGTTCTGCCCCTGAACAGGTAGTTAACCCACTGTTCCTAGGCCGTCATTGAAATTAAGAATTTGTTCTTAACTGACTTGCCTAGTTAAATAAAAAAAAAAGTGACATACTGTATATACATTTGATTTGATGTAGAATCCTTTCCACAGAACCAAAAATAGTTCTGTGTGTACAGCTGAATAACCCTTTTGGAACCCTTTTTTCTAAGAGTGTAAACCCTATCTATCTACATTACAACATTTGAAACATTTTCAAAACTTAATACCAACACATGTCATAACGGTTTTGGACCATGCATACAATGCAAATGTTGCGTTGTCTTGTCTTCAATTCATCTGATTGCTTACGACTCAATCTTCATATGATAGCATGCCTGACACTGTGTCGCTCTTGAACAGTGGGTGTTATGCAGAGTAAAAAAACAAAGGTACAATCACACTTTGAGCTGTTTTTAACTTGGCGGCATTTGTTTTGAGTGTATCACCTTACTTATCTGCTCCAGTGTCAACCCGGCACCTCTACTTACCAAGCCAATGTTTGACAAGTAGAGACAGACTAAAATCTACATAAATATAATATATAATAACATACTGTATATAATTAGGATTTAAGCAATAGAACAATAGGTTTCTACCCCCACCCATGTTGCAGCCTTATGTTACAGTGTTGGTTTTCATCCTTCCCTCTAATCAGGGACCGATTCAGCCCCCGCGACACCAGGTTAGTGGACTCGCTAGCCAAGGTGAGTGGACCATCTCCTCAATCAATTACAGTAATATTAGGAAATGGTAACCACAAAATTACGCCATGGTGCCTGAAGTAACAACCTAAGTAAATTTGTGCAGTATAGGCCTTCACTCCTAAGAGGAGGGAAGAGGATAATTATGTGTGTGGTGAGTGTGTGTGTATATGTGTGGGTGCCCTCAGCAAAAATCATAATGCATAATGCATATGCTTAATCTACAGTCAAGAAGTCTAAAACACATTGTCACATTGGAGATTTCAAAGCGAAATCTCTGAACCAAAATCGAAATAAGTACACCACGGAACAATTTACTGTAAATTGGTATGTGAACAAACGTGTCTTGAAAGCATTCATAGGGCAGAAGACAATTCTGCTGAGAATCGAAAAAGTAATTTCCTATGACTCATCCATTGTATACAGGACAGGTACATTCACAATGTCATAAATGACTAATAACCCTGAGAAGTTTAAAAAAGTATTTATGCATGCTGCAGGTTTGCACTGGCAAGAGGGGCAAAACACCCAAATTAATACTATAGAATATCACTCTGTTTTGCATACTGATTTCACGCACGTCACTTGTGGTTCAACTAAATTCTTCAAAAGCCTCTGCAGAACAACAGACTGTTACCAGACAGTTCCCTAAAGCAACTTAGCGATAAGGAAGCGACCAACAAGCATTTTGATTTCAAGCGCCTGATTGACATCTCACTCACAATAGCAGAGAACGACAGTAAGTCAAATTGTCTGAAAAGCTGGTCTCATGTAGTGTTCTATCAATAACGCCATGTTTTACTATAAAGTAAGCACTTTATGGTGTTGTAGTATTTTTGTCTGACTTTGTTTCTTTACATCATGCTCAGAAATAGATTAGCCACAGACAGGATGTATGTTTGATATTTAGACACTTCACCATCCTTCATTTATTTCTAAATGATGTGCAATCAAAATTATCAAAACGCTAAGCGAGGACATTTCTAAATGTCATGACACATTGTTTTGTGATATTTCCGTCAGATTGACTGAAATGGTAAAACAAGGAGGATGTGTTCTTGCCTAACAATGTGCAATGATACGCAAGTCTAGAGAAAATATAGAATTTGTGAAGCATTGACTATCTACAAGCAGAAGACTGTGAGAAATGGAGCAAACATTACTATATAGGCCTGCCAATATTACACAATGACATATGTTGAATAGCTGTGCATTATTTTCCTGACTACGTTGTTTTGCTCTTCCTTCTCTTTTTAGATGCCAATTATAGGTGACTTGGTGACTTCACCAATGGCTTCAGAGGTAAACAACTTATATATTGGTTACTACTGTGTAAAAGATTGTGTGTTATATTTGTATGAAAAAGCATTTTTTTTCACATCAAATTTGTATTATTTTAATTCATAACTGTTTCAAGTGATCAATTACATACGTTTTTTTTTGTCGCTCTTATGAAATAAAATATTGGAGACCCCTGGTCTATACTGTGTTTTGAGCTCGTATCATTTACTTGCACAATTGGTCCACATGTCCAACAAGCTACAGTATGCTTTCCTCTCATTCACAGGTGTATGACTATGACTCCAGCTTCACCCCCACGGCTGGTGAGGACGATCTGGAAGACTTTATGTGCGACAAATCTCCCGTCAGGGCATTCCGAGGCCAGTACGAACCCCCTCTCTACTGGACCATCATCATCCTGGGCGGCCTGGGCAACCTGACCGTGGTTTGGATCTACCTGCACTTCCGCCAGCGTCTCAAGACCATGACCGATGTCTACCTGTTGAACCTAGCTGTGGCCGACCTCTTCTTCCTGGGCACTCTGCCCCTCTGGGCCGTGGAGGCCACCCAGGGATGGAACTTCAGCTCGGGTCTCTGCAAGGTCACCTCAGCCCTCTACAAGATCAACTTCTTCAGCAGCATGCTGCTGCTCACCTGCATCAGCGTTGATCGCTACGTGGTCATCGTCCAGACCACCATGGCCCAGAACTCCAAGAGACAGCGCCTGAGCTGCAGCAAATTGGTGTGCGCCTGCGTCTGGCTACTGGCCGTGGCTTTGGCCCTGCCTGAGTTCATGTTCGCCAATGTCAAGAATCTGGAGGGCCGGGGCTACTGCACCATGGTCTACTGGAGTAACCAGGACAACCGCACCAAGATCATGGTCCTGGGGCTTCAGATCTGCATGGGCTTCTGCCTGCCCCTGCTGGTCATGGTGTTCTGCTACGCCGGCATCATCCGCACCCTGCTCAAAACCCGCAGCTTCCAGAAACACAAGGCGTTGCGCGTGATCCTGGTGGTGGTGGCTGTGTTTGTCCTCTCCCAGTTGCCGTACAACAGCGTGCTGGTGATGGAGGCCACCCAGGCGGCCAACAGCACTCAGACAGACTGCAGTGCGGCAAAGCGGTTCAATGTGGTCAGCCAGGTGCTGAAGAGCCTGGCTTACACGCACGCCTGCCTCAATCCCTTCCTGTATGTGTTTGTGGGCGTACGCTTCCGCAGAGACATCCTCAAGCTTCTCCGCATCTACCACTGCTGGCCGGCCAAGGGGAAACTCCGCAAGATCCAGGGAGGCCCCGGGCGCTCCTCAGTTATGTCAGACACGGACACCACACAAGCACTCTCGCTTTGAAGGCACGGTCATAGTACAACCTTTCACTTGCGACCAGAAGTCCCTCATAATAATTGAGGTCTGTACAAACTTGTTTGCATACATGCTCTCTATTCCATGATGCAGAGGTTGTAATGTTTTTTCCCCCCCGGTTGCCCACTCTTGCATTAGACTTTTATCTTCTTTGGTTATCCGACCATTGCTGAGGCTGAGGCAGTGACATGGGGAAGGAAGAGGTCCCTTTCTGAGAGCTGGGGGAATGTCGACAAAGACGTCTTGGGTACATTGCTAGAAGCGTTGGTTATGATGAGACTCTTCTTTGGCTGGTCCAAAGACCTTCTCATTTTTCCTAGTGACTTCTCAATTTTGCTGGATGGACATTCACAGTCTGGTTGGGGGTTTGTGTTTCACGATGCCAGGGATTGGAAAGAGCTAACCATGACAACATTTGTCCTGTACTGGTCTAATGCATTTGCAGTGGTCTATAATGTTCTGCCAATTCAGCCATGTTGTTTTCGTGTCTTTTTTTTGTGCATTTGTTCAGAAAGCAGAGAGATGGGAAAGAGAAGACACCTCTTTTCTTTGCAATGATGGATTTTGTGACAGCATGGGCAGCGCCATTGTGGACTATCTCCATTTTAAAGTATAAGCAGTTTGTAAACAAACGGAAAAGGTCCATACCATCCCCTACTGTGCTGGATTGTGTATAGTCTGAAAACGTGTAAAGCTCTGCCGCTTTTTTGGCAAGTGTACCCTCTATCCATCTCTATGTTATGGATATTATTTGTATCAATTTCTTTGTCAGGAGCATATCAATAAACTTATACATTCTTTGAAATACTTTCTAAGTAGGAAATACCATATTTGTGATGAGTATGTTAAGCATTCACAGTGAGAGTGAAATTGTCATAAACAAAAAGTTGTATAAAATGCCTATGATGCCTATGATGTTCACAATGACAATTCTCAACATAATCATTGTAAATATACCCATGTCTTTAAAACAATTTAGGTCACTGTTATTGTGTCTCAAATGTGCATTAAGAAATAAACATCTACAGTCCCTCACAAATGCACAAATACATGGAGTCATGCACAGACACAATTCCCACCAACAAATTGTTTTGTTGCTGTCAAAAAGTATTACACAACTCTTATCTGTTTGCAAAGCTTAACGGCCCATACAGGGCTACATAGCAGAAGGGGCTGGTGCTGGAGGCATACTCATGTGGTAGTTCATTGACTCCATCTAGTGGCCAAATAGGGAAGCAACAGACTTGTCTAATACATGTATGCACAAACTTTTCCCTCCCCAGGATTTATTTCCTATGAGATGAAGAAAAACACATGTTGCTCAAAATGAGTCAATAAGTCATAGCTTGATTGAGCCAAATGTCTTTTGGATAATTGATAAAATTATCAAAATGATTTCATACCCAAAACTGTGCTTGGTTTTCCATCTAAAGGAGTGACCTATCAACAATCAATCCCATTCTCTCAGCCTGCTGTACTTTTGTACACAAGGGGGGCACTCCAAAGCTTCCAAGTACTAAGACAGACAAAGATTAGAAGGTCAAGATTTCCATAGATACAGTATCTCCAAATATGTCACCCCTTTAATTAAGTCGGAGACTATAGTACAATATTAATATCTGCATGTAAATCAGAAACATGCAGCCTCCAGACTATACAATGGCTTCTTAAAGTCCAAATCTAAAAATCCACTATACTTAAAGGACAAATGGGAATGGGAGGGTAACATGGTCATTTTTGTGGAGTGGGAAACCTTGCGCCAATCACAATGGAAATCAACAAGCTCATTGACTGAGGGAATTTGGAAGGAAAACATTATGCGGTTCTTTATCACTCCTCTGCAGAAAAGACATCAGTGTTATAGAACGGAGTGTTGGAGCAACAATTACCACATATTTTGTGAAAACCTTAATCTTGTAATAACAGCCCCCTGTTCAACTGTTAATAGCTACTGAAAAAGGGGGGACATTTTTTTTAAATCATTGGGATATACCGAATTATTAAGACCTTTGATCTTTTTGGCTCACTGAGTGTTTTAACTTTTGTTTTTCAACTTTTATTGTGCTCTTTAACTTTATACTTTTCATTGTCGACCTCTTGCGTATTCTCACTTAATTATGGTGGCAACTATGTACTATCTATGAATGGACTTGTCGGTGTGGCATGGCCTTGAGGGTTGTGTTGCATGATTAGACTTCTAGTCACCTTGTTATCAAAACATCAAGCCAGGGTAAGCCTACACGAAACACAGCCCTTATGTTAAGTGTTTCTAAAATTTACTATGGGAAAAATGAATGGAGGAAAAATTATTGGAACAAATTTCCCTGTTTGAAGTTTTATGGGTATTATGACACCTCCACTGTGGGGACCTTCGGAATCTATTTCTTAAATGCCATTTAGAAAGTATTGGCATGTATTTACAATTACTTCAAATACATATTGTTGGAAGTATTTGAAAGATAGTATAATTATTTGGATGTATTTTAAAATAGTTGTGAATGTACTCATTAGTTTCATTTGAAATAACAAACTACTTAACATGTAAAGGCCTCATTTCGCTTTTTAATAAAAAAAGTATGGCTTATACTTTACATTGGTGTCTCATGAAAGAGAACAAGAAGCCATTTTCCATTTAAAAAACATCAGGGTTTCAAAAATCTTGTCAGACATTGAGCAGTGATGTAGTCTGATCAAATAAAATTGTATTTGTCACAGGCACGGCAAGTGGTACTGGAGCGCCAAGTCTAGGTCCAGGAGGCTTCTAAACAGCTTCTACCCCTAAGCCATAAGACTGTTGAACATCTAATCAAATGACTACCCAGACTACTTGCATTGCCCCCCACTCTACCCACATGTTTAAATTACCTTGACTAACCAGTGCCACCGCACATTGACTCTGTACCGGTACCCCCTGTATATAGCCTAGCTATTATTATTTTACTGCTAATCTTTCATTCTTTGTTACTTTCTTTTGGGGGGGGGGGGGTATTTTTCTTAAACTGCATTGTTGGTTAAGGGCTCGCAAGTAAGCATTTCACTGTAAGGTCCTGATATACCTGTTGTATTCGGCGCATGTGACAAAATTTGATTTGATTTATTTGGACTAACAGTGAAATGCTTACAGGTCCTTCCCAACAATGCAGAGAGAAAGAAAATAGAGAAATAATAGAAAAGTCAAATGAGTAATAATAAAAGTAATAATAGATACACAATGAGACAGATAACTCTGCTATATACAAGGGGTACCAGTACTGAGTCGTTGTGCAGGGGTATGAGGTAATTGAGGTAGATATGTAAAGTGGGGCAAAAAAGTACTTAGTCAGCCACCAATTGTGCAAGTTCTCCCACTTAAAAAGATGAGAGAGGCCTGTAATGTTCATCATAGGTACACTTTAACTATGACAGACAAAATGAGAAGAAAAAAAATCCAGAAAATCACATTGTAGGATTTTTTATGAATTTATTTGCAAATTATGGTGGAAAATAAGGATTGGTGGCTGACTAAATACTTTTTTGCCCCACTGTACATACTGTATAATTACGAATAAATTAGAAAATAGTAGCAGCAGCGTACTGCAGCGTACTGTGATGAGTTGCAAAACGGGTCAATGCAGAAAGTTAACCAAATAGCCACCTGGACTATATAAAGCTGCAAAATCTAACTTTTTGGCAGACTGACCAAATTCACATAGAAATGCGAGTTATAGATCTGTCAATCTCATTGAAAGCAAGCCTAAGAAGCGGTAGAATTGGTCTATGAGAGCTATTTCTATGATTCCCGTGCTTAAGTTCCGTTTTTGCGTCTTTTTACTTTCAGTCTTGTACACAAGCTTCAAACAGTTGAAAATACAATATTTTTGGTTATGGAAAATATATTTCACAGGTTTAGATGGTCCAATGACTCTTTACACAATGACTGCTTGTTTTGTCACAAACTGAAATTAGGCTAACTATTAGAATTTTAGCAATCAGGAAAGGGTGTAGCGATTTCTGCATATTGCACCTTTAACGATTTAGCAGTCTTATGGCTTATGGCTGTAGAAGCTGTTCAGGGTCCTGCTGGTTCCAGACTTGATGCATCGGTACGGCTTGCAGTGCGGTAGCAGAGAGAACAGTCTATGACTTCAGTGGATGGAGTCTTTAACAACTTTTAGGGCCTTACTCTGACACCACCTGGTAAAGAGGGATACGGCCTCCAACGCTGAAAAGCCGCTCCACAGCGGCGGTTGATGTTGGGGACATGTAGGTACTCAGAAGCAACTCTTCTCAGTGTTAGTTACACTACATGACCAAAAGTATGTGGATGTCCGTCGGGGACTGCCAGATGGTGAAGAGTGATTCATCACTCCAGAGAAAGTGTTTCCACTGCTCCAGACTCCAATGGCGGCGAGCTTTACACCACTCCAGCTGACGCCTGGCATTGTGATCTTAGGCTTGTGTGCGGCTGCACGGCCATGGAAACCCATTTCATGAAGCTCCAGATGAACAGTTATTGTGCTGACATTGCTTCCAGAGGCAGTTTGGAACTCAGTAGTGAGTGTTGCAACTGAGGACAGACGATGCATGCTTCAGCACTCGGTGGCCCCGTTTTGTGAGCTTGTGTGGCCAACCACTTCATGGCTGAGCCATTGTAGCTCCTTGACGTTTCCACTTCACAATAACAGCACTTACATTTGACCGGGGCAGCTCCAGCTGGGCAGAAATTTTAAGAACTGACTTGTTGGAAAGGTGGCCTCCTATGACGGTGCCACATGAAAGTCACTGAGCTCTACTGTTAGGCTATACTACTGCCAATGTTTGTCTATAGAGATTGCATGGCTGTGTGCACAATTTTATACACCTGTAAGAAACGGGTGTGGCTGAAATAGCCGAATCCACTAATTTGAAGTGGTGTCCACATACTTTTGTATATATTTGTATGTGTTATTGTGTGTATTCCAGAATGTTAAACCGGTGGAAGAAAAGGGGGATGAGGTACTCCTCAAATTTTCTGGTGTTTCGAGTACATGCAGATGTGCTTGGTTGTTCCATTTAACCAAACAGTGTGTTCAATCGATTCTTCACTCGTGGTGGTGGCTCACTGTGTGGGACATCCTGTGTTGTGCTGGTGAACTTTGTGGCAAGATCATTGATGTCTAAAGTAGGGGCAGCATTCTCAGTGACATTGCACCATGCCAGTTTAAAGTGCTGACTGATGCAATCTGGTATGGCTTCTTCTGCTCATAAAGTAGTCAGGCACTTGTTAACTGCTTCTTCCAGGTTTTTCTATTGTACCTGTTAGAGCAAGTGGGAAGATGTTTAATCAGTCCTGTGATGCATGGAATGATGTAGCTGGCTGTGACGATGTTGGATCCTTGCACACAGTCTGTGGCAACCTCAAAGGGGGTTAGGATTTCCACAGCATTAGTGAGGATGTACTTCTCGTGCTTGGATAGCTTCATGACAGCCAATGTGTCAAGATTTTCTTCATCTGCATTAGGAACTGAATTAATAATTTTCAGTTGAGATTCCACTTTGTGACAGCGGCTGGTTGCAGGCGATACTCATGTCCAAGGAGATCCTGTGCAAATGTTGACTTGCAGTAGTGGGAGACAGTGATGGAGGCTTTGGAAAAGTCTTTGTTGAGATTATCGGCAGATTTAAGGCCATCTTTAACGGTGAGCTGTAGTGTGGAAAGTAAACCTCATCAAGGTCAGTGGTTTGTATATGTTGCAGACCGTCCTCCTTCATCACCAGTATCCTCTTTTTAAAGAGAAATTTCACCAATGCTCTATTTCACTATATTTGTCCATTAATATGTTATTAACATATCATATGTGTCATAAAATCAAATATGTCCTCACTATAAGCAAATACAAGCATTTCTGTGTGTCATCTTGTTTCCCGGTTGTAAGCAAACCACAATATCCAGAATTCATAATGAATTCAGGATGTAGTACCGCCCTGCTGTATCCAGTTGATGTGGAGAAATATCAAAATGTGTGTTTGTAGCCAGCACTCTCAGCCGGAGGATTTCGAAATGGAACAGAAGTCTCAACTGATGGGTTTTCCAGGTTGTCGAACATTGAAAAGTGATACTATTCCATTGATTTTCCCCTTCACTTCACAAAGGAAGGCATAAGATCAGCCAACATCAGCGCTGCAGAAAATAAGTCGAGCTGAGGTAAAGTAGCTAGCTAGTGAACTACATTTGTTTATCTAATCCAAAATCATAATATGCTGGCTAGACATTCCAAAGCAAATCAATGTAATTAGTCAGTTGCTAACTGGTGATGTGATTTGTAACTTTTGTAATATCAAATTTCATTAATTACACGCGCCGAATACAACATTACAAAATGAAATGCTTACGAGCCCCTAACCAAAAATGCAGTTTAAAAAAAATACGGATAAGAATAAGAGATAAAAGTAACAAGTAATTAAAGAGTAGCAGTAAAATAACAATAGCGAGACCATATACATGGGGGTACCGATACAGGGTCAATGTGCGGGGACACCGGTTAGTTGATGTAATATGTACTGTACATGTAGATAGAGTTATTAAAGTAACTATGCATAGATGACAGAGAGTAGCAGTGGTGTAAAGATAGGGGGGGCAAGCTCACCAATGTGTCAGAGGAAACACAGTGCACCTGGCGACCTGGTTAGTGTGCACTGCGCCCGGCCCGCCACAGGAGTCACTAGTGCGCGATGAGACAAGGATATCCCTACCGGCCAAACCCTGCCTAACCCGGACGACGCTAGGCCAATTGTGCATCACCCCATGGACCTCCCAGTCTCTGGTGGCACAGCTAGCACTGCAATGCAGTGCCTTAGACCACTGCGCCACCCGTGAGGCCCCTGCTGGAAAACCTTTTGAGGATCTGAGGACCCATGCCAAATATTTTCAGTCTCCTGAGGGGGAATAGGTTTTGTCGTGCCCTCTTCACAACTGTCTTGGTGTGCTTGGACCATGTTAGTTGGTTGGTGATGTGGATACCAAGGAACTTGAAGCTCTCAACCTGCTCCACTGCAGCCCCGTCAATGAGAATGGGGGTGTGCTCTGTCCTCTTTCTCCTGTAGTCCACAATCATGTCCTTTGTCTTGATCACGTTGAGGGAGATGTTGTTATCCTGGCACCCCATGACCAGGTCTCTGACCTCCTGCCTATAGGCTGTCTCGTCGTTGTCGGTGATTAGACCTACCACTGTTGTGTCATCGACAAATGTTGGAGTCGTGCCTGGCCGTGCAGTCATGAGTGAACAAGGAGTACAGGGGGGAACTGAGCACACACCCCTGAGGGGCCCCTGTGTTGAGGATCAGCGTGGCGGATGTGTTGTTACCTTCCGTTACTACCTGGGGGCGGCTCGTCAGGAAGTCCAGGATCCAGATGCAGAGGGAGGTGTTAGTCCCAGCGTCCATAGCTTGGTGATGAGCTTTGAGGTTACTATGGTGTTGAACGCTGAGCTGTAGTCATTCTCACATAGATGTTCCTTTTGTCCAGGTGGGACAGGGCAATGTGGAGTGCAACAGAGATTGCATCATCTGTGGATCTGTTGGGGTGGTATGCAAATTGGAGTGGGTCTAGGGTTTCTGGGATTATGGTGTTGATGTAAGCCATGATCAGCCTTTTAAAGCACTTCATGGCTACAAACGTGAGTGCTACGGGTCGGTAGTCATTTAGGCAGGTTACCTTAGTGTTCTTGGGCACAGGCACTATGGTGGTCTGCTTAAAACATGTTGGTATTACAGACTTGGACAGGGAGAGGTTGAAAATGTCAGTGATGACACATGCCAGTTGGTCAGCGCAAGCTCGCAGTACACGTCCTGGTAATCCGTCTGGCCCTGCTGCCTTGTGAATGTTGACCTGTTTAAAGGTCTTACATTAGCTGTGTAGAGCGTGATCATAAAGTAATCCGGAACAGCTGGTGCTTTCATGCATGTTTCAGTGTTATTTTCCTCGAAGCGAGCATTGAAGTAGTTTAGCTCATCTGGTAGGCTTGTGTCACTGGGCAGCTCTCGGCTGCCATGATCGTCGTATGAGTGAGACCAAGGCGTAGCGTGGCATGCGTACATTCTCTTTTAATGAATGAAACACTTAACAAAACCAACAAACGAACCGTGAAGCTATACAACTTAGTGCAGACAGGCAACTAAACATAGTCAAGATCCCACAACTAACAATGGGGAAATGGCTACCTAAATATGATCCCCAATCAGAGACAACGATAAACGGCTGCCTCTGATTGGGAACCATATCAGGCCAACATAGACATACAAAAACCCTAGATGACAAAAACCCTAGACATACAACAACTAGAGTACCCACCCTAGTCACACCCTTACCAAACCAAAATACAGTGCCTTGCGAAAGTATTCGGCCCCCTTGAACTTTGCGACCTTTTGCCACATTTCAGGCTTCAAACATAAAGATATAAAACTGTATTTTTTTGTGAAGAATCAACAACAAGTGGGACACAATCATGAAGTGGAACGACATTTATTAGATATTTCAAACTTTTTTAACAAATCAAAAACTGAAAAATTGGGCGTGCAAAATTATTCAGCCCCCTTAAGTTAATACTTTGTAGCGCCACCTTTTGCTGCGATTACAGCTGTAAGTCGCTTGGGGTATGTCTCTATCAGTTTTGCACATCGAGAGACTGACATTTTTTCCCATTCCTCCTTGCAAAACAGCTCGAGCTCAGTGAGGTTGGATGGAGAGCATTTGTGAACAGCAGTTTTCAGTTCTTTCCACAGATTCTCGATTGGATTCAGGTCTGGACTTTGACTTGGCCATTCTAACACCTGGATATGTTTATTTTTGAACCATTCCATTGTAGATTTTGCTTTATGTTTTGGATCATTGTCTTGTTGGAAGACAAATCTCCGTCCCAGTCTCAGGTCTTTTGCAGACTCCATCAGGTTTTCTTCCAGAATGGTCCTGTATTTGGCTCCATCCATCTTCCCATCAATTTTAACCATCTTCCCTGTCCCTGCTGAAGAAAAGCAGGCCCAAACCATGATGCTGCCACCACCATGTTTGACAGTGGGGATGGTGTGTTCAGGGTGATGAGCTGTGTTGCTTTTACGCCAAACATAATGTTTTGCATTGTTGCCAAAAAGTTCAATTTTGGTTTCATCTGACCAGAGCACCTTCTTCCACATGTTTGGTGTGTCTCCCAGGTGGCTTGTGGCAAACTTTAAACGACACTTTTTATGGATATCTTTAAGAAATGGCTTTCTTCTTGCCACTCTTCCATAAAGGCCAGATTTGTGCAATATACGACTGATTGTTGTCCTATGGACAGAGTCTCCCACCTCAGCTGTAGATCTCTGCAGTTCATCCAGAGTGATCATGGGCCTCTTGGCTGCATCTCTGATCAGTCTTCTCCTTGTATGAGCTGAAAGTTTAGAGGAACGGCCAGGTCTTGGTAGATTTGCAGTGGTCTGATACTCCTTCCATTTCAATATTATCGCTTGCACAGTGCTCCTTGGGATGTTTAAAGCTTGGGAATGTTTTTTGTATCCAAATCCGGCTTTAAACTTCTTCACAACAGTATCTCGGACCTGCCTGGTGTGTTCCTTGTTCTTCATGATGCTCTCTGCGCTTTTAACGGACCTCTGAGACTATCACAGTGCAGGTGCATTTATACGGAGACTTGATTACACACAGGTGGATTGTATTTATCATCATTAGTCATTTAGGTCAACATTGGATCATTCAGAGATCCTCACTGAACTTCTGGAGAGAGTTTGCTGCACTGAAAGTAAAGGGGCTGAATAATTTTGCACGCCCAATTTTTCAGTTTTTGATTTGTTAAAAAAGTTTGAATTATCCAATAAATGTCGTTCCACTTCATGATTGTGTCCCACTTGTTGTTGATTCTTCACAAAAAAATACAGTTTTATATCTTTATGTTTGAAGCCTGAAATGTGGCAAAAGGTCGCAAAGTTCAAGGCGGCCGAATACTTTCGCAAGGCACTGTATACATACACTGCTCAAAAAAATGAAGGGAACACTTAAACAACACAACTTGTAACTCCAAGTCAATCACACTTCTGTGAAATCAAACTGTCCACTTAGGAAGCAACACTGATTGACAATACATTTTTCATGCTGTTGTGCAAATGGAATAGACAACAGGTGGAAATTATAGGCAGTTAGCAATACACCCCCAATAAAGGAGTGGTTCTGCAGGTGGTGACCACAGACCACTTCTCAGTTCCTAGGCTTCTTGGCTGATGTTTTGGTCACTTTTGAATGCTGGCGGTGCTTTCACTCTAGTGGTAGCATGAGACGGAGTCTACAACCCACACAAGTGGCTCAGGTAGTGCAGCTCATCCAGGATGGCACATCAATGCGAGCTGTGGCAAGAAGGTTTGCTGTGTCCGTCAGCGTAATGTCCAGAGCATGGAGGCGCTACCAGGAGACAGGCCAGTACATCAGCAGACGTGGAGGAGGCCGTAGGTGGGCAACAACCCAGCAGCAGGACCGCTACCTCCGCCTTTGTGCAAGGAGGAGCAGGAGGAGCACTGCCAGAGCCCTGCAAAATGACCTCCAGCAGGCCACAAATGTGCATGTGTCTGCTCAAACGGTCGGAAACAGATCCATGAGGGTGGTATGAGGGCCCGACGTCCACAGGTGGGGGTTGTGCTTACAGCTCAACACTGTGCAGGACGTTTGGCATTTGCCAGAGAACACCAAGATTGGCAAATTCACCACTGGCGCCCTGTGCTCTTCACGGATGAAAGCAGGTTCACACTGAGCACATGTGACAGACGTGACAGAGTCTGGAGACGCCGTGGAGAACGTTCTGCTGCCTGCAACATCCTCCAGCATGACCGGTTTGGCGGTGGGTCAGTCATGGTGTGGGATGGCATTTCTTTGGGGTGCCGCACAGCCCTCCATGTGCTCGCCAGAGGTAGCCTGACTGCCATTAGGTACCGAGATGAGATCCTCAGACCCCTTGTGAGACCATATGCTGGTGCGGTTTGCCCTGGGTTCCTCCTAATGCAAGACAATGCTAGACCTCATGTGGCTGGAGTGTGTCAGCAGTTCCTGCAAGAGGAAGGCATTGATGCTATGGACTGGCCCGCCCGTTCCCCAGACCTGAATCCAATTGAGCACATCTGGGACATCATGTCTCGCTCCATCCACCAACACCACGTTGCACCTCAGACTGTCCAGGAGTTGGCGGATGCTTTAGTCCAGATCTGGGACGAGATCCCTCAGGAGACCATCCGCCACCTCATCAGGAGCATGCCCAGGCATTGTAGGGAGGTCATACAGGCACGTGCAGGCCACACACACTACTGAGCCTCATTTTGAATTGTTTTAAGGACATTACATCAAAGTTGGATCAGCCTGTAGTGTGGTTTTCCACTTTAATTTTGAGTAACTCCAAATCCAGACCTCCATGGGTTGATAAATTTGATTTCCATTGATAATTTTTGTGTGATTTTGTTGTCAGCACATTCAACTATGTAAAGAAAAAAGTATTTAATAAGAATATTTCATTCATTCAGATCTAGGATGTGTTATTTTAGTGTTCCCTTTATTTTTTTGAGCAGTATACTTCCCCCCAAAGTGCGGACTCCAGCCACAAAACCTTAACCTATAGGGGAGGGTCTGGGTGGGCATCTGTCCGCGGTGGCGGCTCTGGCACTGGATGTGGACCCCACTCCACCATAGTCTTAGTCCGCTTCTGTGGCCTCCTAGGAAAGGCGACCCTCGCTGCCAACCTAGGACTGGCAACCCTACTAAAGGGCAGCTCCGGACTGAGGGGCAGCTTCGGACTGAGGGGCAGCTCCGGACTGAGGGGCAGCTCCGGACTGAGCGGCAGCTCAGGACTTAGGGGCAGCTCAGGACTGAGGGGCAGCTCAGGACTGAAGGGTAGCTGGGGACTGAAGGGTAGCTCAGAACTGAAGGGTAGCTCAGGACTGGCTGACGGCTCTGGCAGCCCCTGGCTGGCTGACGGCTCTGGCAGCCCCTGGCTGGCTGGCGGCTCTGGCAGCCGCTGGCTGGCTGGCGGCTCTGGCAGCCCCTGGCTGACTGGCGGCTCTGGCAGCCCCTGGCTGACTGGAGGCTCTGGCAGACCCTGGCTGGCTGGCGGCTCTGGCAGACCCTGGCTGGCTGGCGGCTCTGGCAGACCCTGGCTGGCTGACGGCTCTGGCAGCTCCTGGCTGACTGACGGCTCAGGACAGACTGGCGGCTCTGACAGCTCAGGACAGACTGGCGGTTCTAGCGGCTCAGGACAGACGGGAGGCTCTAGCAGCTCTGGACAGACAGGAGGCTCTAGCAGCTCTGGACAGACGGGAGACTCTAGCAACTCTGGACAGACGGGAGACTCTAGCAGCTCTGGACAGACGGGAGACTCTAGCGGCTCTGGACAGACGGGAGGCTCTAGCGGCTTTGGACAGACGGGAGGCTCTAGCGGCTTTGGACAGACGGGAGACTCTAGCGGTTCTGGACAGACGGGAGACTCTAGCGGCTCTGGACAGACGGGAGACTCTAGCGGCTCTGGACAGACGGGAGACTCTAGCGGCTCTGGAACGACGGGAGACTCTAGCGGCTCTGGACAGACGGGAGACTCTAGCGGCTCTGGACAGACGGGAGACTCTAGCGGCTCAGGACAGACGGGAGACTCTAGCGGCTCTGGACAGACGGGAGACTCTAGCGGCTTTGGACAGACGGGAGACTCTAGCGGCTCAGGACAGACGGGAGACTCTAGCGGCTCATGACAGACGGGAGACTCTAGCGGCTCAGGACAGACGGGAGACTCTAGCGGCTCAGGACAGACGGGAGACTCTAGCGGCTCAGGACAGATGGGAGACTCTGGCGGCTCAGGACAGATGGGAGACTCTAGCGGCTCAGGACAGGAGGAAGGCTCTGGCAGCACTGGAGAGGAGGAAGCACCTGTAGGCAGAAGACGGTGAGACAGCCTGGTGCGGGGGGCTGCCACCAGAGTGCTGGTGCGTGGTGGCACTGGATAGACCAGACCGTGCAGGCGCACTGGAGCTCTTGAGCACCGAGCCTGCCCAACCTTACCTGGTTGCATGCTCACAGTAGCCAGGCCAGTGCGGCGAGGTGGAATAGCCCGCACTGGGCTGTGCTGGCGAACCGGGGACACCATGCGTAAGGCTGGTGCCATGTACGCCGTCCCGAGGAGACGCACTAGAGACCAGATGCGTAAAGCCGGCTTCATGGCACCTGGCTCGATGCCCACTCTAGCCCGGCCGATACGAGGAGCTGGAATGTACCTGGAATGTACCGCACCGGGCTATGTACACGCACTGGGGAAACTGTGCGCTCCACCGCATAACACGGTGCCTACCCGGTCCCTCTCTCTCTCCGGTAAGCACAGGAAGTTGGCACAGGTCTCCTACCTGGCTTAGCCACACTCCCTGTGTTCCTCCCCCAATACATTTTTGGGCTGACTCTCGGGCTTCCAACCGCGCCGCCGTGCTGCCTCCTCATACCAGCGCCTCTCTGCTTTCGCTGCCTCAAGCTCTGCTTTGGGGTGGCGATATTCCCCTGGCTGTGCCCAGGGTCCTTTTCCGTCCAACTCGTCCTCCCATGTCCATGAGTCTTGTGACCGCTGCTCCTCCTGCTGCTGCCTGTTACCACGCCGCTTGGTTGTTTTGTGGTGGGTGATTCTGTCACGATCATGCCGAAAACACGAAGTAAACTGAACAAAACAATAAATGAACAACGTCCGTGAAGCTATACACGAAATGTGCTGACACAAAACACTACACATAGACAATCACCCACAACCCACAATGACAAAACAGGCTACCTAAATATGGTTCCCAATCAGAGACAACGACTAACACCTGCTTCTGATTGAGAACCATATCAGGCCGAACACAGAAACAGACAAACTAGAAATACAACATAGAATGCCCACTCAGATCACACCCTGACCAAACAAAACATAGAAACATACAAAGCAAACTATGGTCAGGGCGTGACAACTACTTCATGTTAGATCCCTCACTTCCAAGGCGGTCATAGTCAATGAACTGATCATAAACTTGATGTGATTGGCCTGACTGAAACATGGCTCAAGCCTGATGAATTTACTGTATTAAATGAGGCCTCTCCTCCTGGTTACACTAGTGATCATATCCCCCTGCGCATCCCGCGAAGGTGTTGCTAACATTTATGACAGCAAATTTCCATTTACGAAAAATGAAATAACTGCGTTTTTGTCTTCTGAGTTTCTAGTCATGAAATCTATGTGGTATACTCAGTCACTTTTTATATCTACTGTTTACAGGTCTCCTTGGTCGTATACAGCATTCCACACTGAGATCCCTGAATTCCTATCGGACCTCGTAGACATGGCAGATAATATTAAACTTTTTGGTGACTTCAATATTCATATTAAAAAGTCCACATACCCACTCCAAAAGGCATTCAGAGCCATCATCAACTTAGTGGGTTTTGTCCAACATGTCTCAGAACCTACGCATTGCCACAATCATACCCAGGATTTAGTTTTGTCCCAAGGAATAAATATGGTGGATCTAAATGTTTTTCCTCATAATCCTGGACTATCGGACCACCATTTTATTACATTTGCAATCACAACAAATAATCTGCTCAGACCCCAATCAAGGATTAACAAAAGCTGACCTATAAATTCTCTGCATCTACCCAAGGACGTCGGAGTACAAAAATCAGTTAACCACCTAACTGAGGATCTAAACTTAACCTTATGTAATACCCTAGATATAGTCGCACCTATAATAACTAAAAACATTTTTCACAAGAAATTAGCTCCCTGGTATACAGAAAGTACCTGGGCCCTGAAGCAAGCTTCCAGAAAATTGGAAAGGATATGTCACCATCTTCTGACTAGCTTGGAAAAACAGTACAGTGCAGTTTAGAAAATCCCTCACTGCTTCTCAATCAGCACTACTTTTCCAAGCTGATTGAGGAGAACAAAAATTATTAAAAATGTATTTTTGATACAGTCGCAAAGTTAACAAAAAAAAACAGCATTCCCCAAGTGAGGGTGGCCTTCACTTCAGCAGTGATGAATTCATGAACTTCTTTGGTGAAAAGATTATGATCGTTAGAAAGCAAATGATGGACTCTTTGAATATGCATATTTCTCAAAAACTCAGTCGTCCCGAGTCTGCACAGAACTTCCAGGACCTAAGATTAATGGAGACACTCATGTTTTTAATCCTGTATCTCAACACTTTCACGAAAATAGTAATGGCCTCTAAACCTTCCAGCTGCCTACTGGACCCTATTCTAATAAAACTACTGAAAGAGCTAATTCCTGTACTTGGCCCTCCTATGTTGAACATAATAAACGATTCCATATCCTCCAGATGTGTACCAAACTTACTAAGAGTGGCAGAATTAAAGCCTCTCCTGAAAAAGGCAAATCAGAGCGACACACAGAAGCATCTAGGGTCAATGCCCTACTCAAGGGCACGTTGACAAATCTACCACCAGGCCAAAAAACGTGAACCCGAACTCTCCAAGATTCCCCCACAGTATCCCAATAGCTGTTCCTCTACCATTCGAGACCCCTCCCACACCCATCCCCAAGAAGGAACAAACACTTAGCTTCCTAGTACATATGGTAATTAAAAAGTTTTATTGAATGACTTTGAGGATTACCATCAAAATTACTTGTTAATGGAGAAAATAGACATCGATGACAGGTGCATGGGCCCCCAGAGCTCATGGGCTCCTCCCTCCTTGCGGGGGTGTCCGGTACGCCAGTGACCTATATACCACTATTTCATACAAAATAAAAATTACCACCCGATCCCACTACTTGACCCTAACTGATCCTACACCATGCCGACAGCCTGGGAGGACAGGACTCTTTCATTCAACACACCTTGTAACTCTTCTGCAGTAAAACCTCATACACCCATGTACTTCTCTGCAGCTTCCAATTCAACATCTATTTTCTGTGATTTACGTTCCATTTCTGCATTAGAGTTGATAACAATGTCAATGAATGGTAAGAAGCCAACCTTTTTTTAAGCACAAATTTGTATATCACTCTGTATTGGCCTAGGCATACTACTCACTCTTGACCCATCATCCTTCCACTCTCTTCACTGCCTTAGCATATGACACCTCATGCAGATGTGCTACTACAACATCTACTCTAACCCTGGTAACCTCAACCGGTCTCTTCTGATCCCAAGCAACATGGGCACCCCCACAATTTAGTTTTTTCCACCGATACTACAGTCATGGCCAAAAGTTTTGAGAATGACACAAATATACATTTTCACAAAGTCTGCTACCTCAGTTTGTATGATGGCAATTTGTATATACTCCAGAATGTTATGAAGAGTGATCAGATGAATTGCAATTAATTGCAAAGTCCCTCTTTGCCATGCAAATGAACTGAATCCCCCAAAAACATTTCCACTGCATTTAGGACCAGCTGACATCATTTCAGTGATTCTCTCGTTAACACAGGTGTGAGTGTTGACGAGGACAAAGGCTGGAGAACACTCTGTCATGCTGATTGAGTTCGAATAACAGACTGGAAGCTTCAAAAGGAGGGTGGTGCTTGGAATCATTGTTCTTCCTCTGTAAACCATGGTTAACCTGCAAGGAAACACGTGCCGTCATCATTGCTTTGCACAAACAGGGCTTCACAGGCAAGGATATTGCTGCCAGTAACATTGCACCTAAATCAACCATTTATTGGATCATCAAGAACTTCAAGAAGAGCGGTTCAATTGTTGTGAAGAAGGCTTCAGGGCGCCCAAGAAAGTCCAGCAAGCGCCAAGACCGTCTCCTAAAGTTGATTCAGCTGTGGGATTGGGGCACCACCAGTACAGAGCTTGCTCAGGAATGGCAGCAGGCAGGTGTGAGTGCATCTGCACGCAGTGAGGCAAAGACTTTTGGAGGATAGCCTGGTGTCAAGAAGGGCAGCAAAGAAGCCACTTCTCTCCAGGAAAAACATCAGGGACAGACTGATATTCTGCAAACGGTACAGGGATTGGACTGCTGAGGACTGGGGTAAAGTCATTTTCTCTGATGAATCCCCTTTCCGATTGTTTGGGGCATCCGGAAAAAAGCTTGTCCGGAGAAGACAAGGTGAGCGCTACCATCAGTCCTGTGTCATGCCAACAGTAAAGCCTCCTGAGAACATTAATATGTGAGGTTGCTTCTCAGCCAAGGGAGTGGGCTCACTCACAATTTTGCCTAAGAACACAGCCATGAATAAAGAATGGTACCAACACATCCTCCGAGAGCAACTTCTCCCAACCATCCAGGAACAATTTGGTGATGAACATTGCCTTTTCCACCATGATGGAGCACCTTGCCATAAGGCAAAAGTGATAACTAAGTGGCTCGGGGAACAAACATCGATAGATATTTTGGGTCCATGGCTAGGAAACTCTCCAGACCTTAATCCCAATTTGTGTTCCATCCTCAAGAGGTGGGTAGACAAACAAACCCCCACAAATTCTGACAATCTCCAAGCATTGATTATGCAAGAATGGGCTAACATCAGTCAGGATGTGGCCCAGAAGTTAATTGACAGCATGCCAGGGCGGATTGCAGAGGTCTTGAAAAAGAAGGGTCAACACTGCAAATATTAACTCTTTGCATCAACTTCATGTAATTGTCAATAAAAGCCTTTGACACGTATGAAATGCTTAGTAGATATTGCGATCTAAGAGCTTACACCTAAGCAGACAGGCTAAGTCAGGATTTTTGTGACAGTATGTCATTATGGCTACATGATTATGTAGGCTTTGACAGTGTCCAAGTAAGCTATTACCAAAGATCTTTTACTGATCATCAGATAGGCACGGACTATACCAAATATTTTTCACAGACATGTTTATTATATTAAAACACACGTGAAAATGAATACAAGTTATGTTCTCAACAGCAGACAAAATATGCATAGATGTGTTATCATATATTGGAAAAAGTGGTGTCCGATTATTTGGGTTGGATTACACAAATAAAGTTAAGTACATGGACAAAAGTGTTACATATGTTTTAATACATTTCTGTTTTAAAATGTTTCTGAGAAATATCTACAGGGCCCATTGTTGAACATCTCTCTGGCCTTGAGTCTTACATGGGCACCAAAGCAGAAAAAGGAGACTGATGAAACCCAGACAGGGAAAATAAGTTCTGACTTACCCTGAAAAATAAACACAAAATTGCAACGTTAACACAGTGATATGAATCTGGCCATATTTATCAATAACAAGAAAAGGTATTACCTTATTGTTGATGGTCACTTTGGCATAGATTTAGCCAAATTGTAACATATGTTCAATCTAAATTACCTAATACGATTGCCATCTATTTGGCTTTGCTCAGAATCCATAAGCAAAGCATTGAGTTCATGAACAAATCTCAAATATCTATAATGGGTCCAAAATATCACCCGGTGTGTCCAATACTGGCTCATTATGGTAACTACAGTAGTTTCTGCTAACATGTTTGAAAAATAACAGCAAATCAGATCATGACATCATGTCTATAAAAGGTTGACTTATCAAAATTACATCATACACAGCAGGGCTTCTTTCTGCTTAAAGAAAACAGAATAAGAAATATGCCAAATCTGCACCCTCCCTTGAGCCTAGCCCAGATTGGGAAAAGCCTCAAGTAGCAATCTCAGAAGATTTGAATACTGTTGTTGATTTATGTATGCAGTAATTTGCCCCGTTTTGTATGATTGTCATATTGACGACTCCACCTTTACAAATACAGTAACTATCTCCAGAACAGAAACCTTTGTCCAGATGAGGTTCCTTGTGAGTTTCTTCTCTAAAGTGGCAGCACCTAGAATATATAGAGAACAAATGAAAAGTATCTTGGTTCAACTTTAACACAGTTAAAAGACAAAATACCTGAAGCCTTGCTTGTAGCAATCTGGAACTAGTTTAGAGCCATATGATTAACCAAATATCCACAGTCAGGTATATGAGCAGCTTGGAATTATATTTTTAACCAGAAAGAGTAGATGTCATGTGGAGAAAAGGAAGGAGGCCATAAAAGTATTGTGAGAGAAAACGTATGGAAACAAACTTTTAAGGTATGTTATTATGAGTGTCTATTATAAATGCATTTAATAAAATAGTAAGTGAAAGTGATTCCCCATCTTGTCTTTTCTATCACCCCAGTGTTGTTTGCTTTTTGTATCTACCCATGCCATCAAAAAGGACCTTGATAAGTGGCTTTGTGGAGGTCTTGTCTCTCTGAAAGTGGAGCCCAGGCTGGAGAAGGTGCTGGGCTCTGTCTCGCTCTCAGCCACCACAGGAAACATCATTGTTGGGAAAAACATCAAACATCAGTTAGTGTCAGTAAAAAAAAGCACACAAAAATATATATTTTTTGTGTTGTCTTTTGCTTATTTGGTTTGAAACTAAATTTAGCATACAAGTGCCAAATCCTAACTTGAGATCTGTGTTCATCAAGTTATGCGCACAAATCAAGTTGGGATTCCAGCCTAAAAACTGCACAAAAAGCTGATGAAAACAAAAGTATTCTAGTTAAGGTTTGTGGATTAGTTTTAAAAATACAGAATTTCGGTTAATTGTTAGACACTTAAAGGGGCCTGAACATTGGCATGTGTATGTAGGGAAGACATTTGTGGAAAAGGCATAAATTCTCCATCAGCTACACATGTGTGGGCTCTTTTATTTCTGTTTTGCTCCTATAAGAACATTAAAATATATAACACAAAATAAAGTAGAGGCAATTACCGCTCATAACAAGCAGACTCAAAGCTCAGAGAATAAATATCCCTGTATCAAAAGACAACATGATCATACAAAACATGAAAACCAATGATAGAGGGAAACAAAACACTTAAATATCCTTCTTTTTTAGAGGAACATGCCTAAAATAATTGCAACACATGAGTTTGAATACATAGCAAGACTGCTATCCTCACATGCAGTTTCTAACATTGTATCAAGGGAACACATGAAAAACAAAAAGGTATTTGTTACAGGAGAGCAAGAAATTCTGAGCTGTTCCATTAAGATAAGTACACTGAAGGTGCTCTTGTCCATCATAGCTTGTTGAATGCAGCCCCCCCATACCCGACCCAACTTCCTCTCCACAATTTGGGTGCGTGACTTGATTAAGTTTACTTTTATCCAGTTTGTCTTTGACATATTTTTAAACAACATGTAAACCATGTCTATTATGGCATCTGGCTAAAACAATGTGTACAATATTAAAATATATTTTAAAAATAAATAAACATACGAGGTAATAACCAGGTGAAGTTGATGGGTTTTGTTTTTTGGAAGAGGGGGGATAGCTTACCTTCAATGTACTGAAAGTGGTATACAATCTGCTTTAAACATGAGGGGCCATCCCTGCAAGTGGGCTCAAGTAGGACCCAAGGACCCCCAACCGTTTGGGTTTTCAGCACTGACAGACCTACAGGCAGCGGCAGAACGGGCATGCGGACCAGGGCCTGCACAGACACCAGGGTGGGGGATGGGGTGAGTGGGGGAGCACTCTGGGTTTTCAATACCTGGGGGAGACGTGGATATAAATAGCATTTACGCTGGCCCTGCACCACAGCACAACACAACACAGGGCATGACAGGTAATAACCGCACAGAATAATAGTAAGTCAAAGGAGCTGCCAAGTCTGCAAGACTTCACCTTCTACAGACTGTACAAACATGCCATTCAAAAGGTTTAGGGCATTGGATTACGAACAATTGGGTTGCGACCAATCAAACAAAGCCCAAGTTAAATAACTGTGATCATTATCTGGAACCCCTCCCTGCTCGTCACAGCCTTGGCAACTCATGAATGACAGTAAACCCCAACAATCAGAATTATATTTTTACAGCTACAATATCATCCACCTTCAGTCACCTGCAAGGGGCCAATCAAAAACTGAAAATCCAAGTGGATGAAACTCAAACTCTTTATGAGTGCGTCATTATAAGCTTTTTATCTGGCTTGCAGGTAGGCGGAGATGGAAAATATGTTGTAAAGCAGACATTCTGCTTGGAGCCCTACTATGGTTTAGGGATGTGACAAATGGAAAATATTTCTTAACGTTTAAACTGCCATTTAAAAAAAAAAAAGTTTTCCCCCCGTTAAAACGATAAGAACATTTAACAAAATTCCATGTCAAATCATATTGCATGGTATGACCGCTAGGGGGAAATTAAGTTCTACCGTGGGCTTACAGTAGGTGGCATCTGGAATGGGTTTCTGCAGGTGAAATTACGATCCGACCGCTCCCTCTACACACATGCACCCAAGCTCCCATTAGGCCTTAAAGGTCTAATACAGCCATTTTTATCTCAATATCAAATAATTTCTGGGTAACAATTAAGTACCTTACCGTGAATGTTTTCAATTAAAATGGTCAAAAAGAAACAGCTAACAGCAATTTCACAAGCAAGAATTTTGCTAGGACTGTCTGGGAGTACTCTTAGTGGGGAAGGGAAAACTGAAAATTAACCGTTATTGAAAGAGAGGTTTGGAACTCTTTCTTATTGGTCTTAACTAATTTCCCACCCAGTGATGTCACCAGGCAGGCCAAAACTTCATCTCACCAAAACAGGTTGAAATTTCAGGCTGTCTTCTCAAACAGCTCTTACACTAAAAGGGCATTATCATAATTTTCACAATTTCATAGTATTAATGCCTATAAAAATTTATCGAACTGATGGGATACACAAACAAAACTGTAGACAAACTACATTCCTTGCCGAATCACGACAGCTTTATCACAAATTCAAAATGGACTGGTTGATTAACGTAGGGAAATGTGTTCCAGCCACGCACTGCAGATTTGGAATAACTGCAGTGCTATTTTAGGCTTTTTTGTGAACTGCTATAGTGTTCCATTTAGAATAGGTTACAACCCCCCTAAACCTAAGCAGGTTCCATAATAAAATATGAAACAAAAACATTATTTTGATGAAGGCAAATTGTGTATTCAATAGTCTAGGGGCCTACTTTATTTCATGATTAACAAAAGCCTGCCACCAAGTTTAAGCTCACAAATAAAACACAGGGCAAAAGAAATCCCACTAAATGCAGATTGGTTAAACATGGAATCATTTTAGCTTTCTAATGCTGTTGACTATATGTCTCAACTACCATTATAAAAGGAATAACACCCTGTTGAAATGGGAGTAAACTGCGAAATTTATGAGAAAGACGCACCCATTTCAGTAGCGTGAGTCGAGGCTCAAATGGCGTTTGCAGTTCTTCATTTAACAAATGACCTCACATCTCAAATAGTCCATTGAAAACAGATGCATACCAACTGTAATAAGCACTTTTTTTCAAACTGTTAACGACGATGACGTGCGGATGCATATCCCCTCTTACTAACGTTACAGCATTGTTGTGTTAGGTAGGCCTATTCCCTTTATGATGATCAGGACCTGTTAGTGGTAGTTTTGTGATAACTGCACTGGGATTTAAATTTTGTAGAAAATAAAAAAAACACAATTAAATGTTTTCCCTTAACGTTAAGGATTCAATTTCGATTAAACATTGAAATGTTCACACCCCTACTATGGTTATATAATACAAGTCCTTAGATCAATGTAAAACGGGAGAGCATGTGTGTGTTGTTCAAACAGGGGAAGAAAGATAATACTACTTCCTCTCCATCAGCAGAGTCTGCCAGCTCAAATAAATACATTTATTGGGCTGGGGTGGGGTCCAACCATAGTCAAACTAGGGACTCAGTACTAGCTTCTGGATGTGTCAATCAATCAATGCATGACTGTGAGTGGTACAGTAAGATATGCTCAGAAGATCTTCTCCTGGATGTAGGGGTGCTGCAGGGCCTGGTTGATGCTGATCCTCTTGGCCGGGTCCAGCATAAGGGTCAGGTCCAGCAGGTCCTTGAGCTGGGCAACCTTCTTGCGCTGGTCTTCAGGGAGACGCTGGCAGCCCACCATGTCAGCCAGCAGCTCCTTGGTGGGGTTGATGGTGCTTATCACTGTCACCTTCTCCTGTGGATAGATGGGACAGAAGAAGGACAGAGGTGGTACAGGGGGGATGGAAAGAGGGGAGTCAGGAAAGAAAGGGAGGGCATGCGATAGAGAGAGAAAGATAGAAGAGAAGGAGTCAGGATGAAAAGCGGAACAGATATGAGTGTGCGGGTTGGGTGGGGTGTGGCGAAAGGGATCAGTGTCGAGAAAGAACCAGGGAGGAAAACAAACCATTTCATAAGAAGGCGAGAGAAAATAATAAAATTGGCATAGAGATGTAGAGGGGGTGATTGGAATAGCAGGAAAAGGAGAATGAACCATGGGCTTAGCTAACTTTGCACAAAATGGAAATATACTGAACAAAAATATAAAGGCATCATGTACAGTGTTGGTCCCATGTTTCATGAGATGAAATAAAAGATCCCAGAAATGTTCCGTACACACAAATTTTGTGCACCATTTTTTTTATATCCCTGTTAGTGAGCATTTCTCCTTTGCCAAGATAATCCATTCACCTGACAGTTGTGGCATATCAAGAAGCTGATTAAACAGTATGATCATTACACAGGTGCACCTTATGCTGGGGACAGACAAAAGGCCACTAAAATGTACCATTTTGTCACACAACACAATGTCATAGATGTCTCAAGTTGAGGGAGCGTGCAATTGGCAAGCTGACTGCAAGAATGCCCGCCAGAGCTGTTGCCAGAAAATGGAATGTTCATTTCTCCACCATAAGCCGCTTCCAACGTTGTTTTAGATCATTTGCCAGTATGTCCAACTGGCCTCACAACCGCAGACCACGGGCCTACCCAGGGCTGCGCCCATTCCCAGTCATTAGGGCCTAATCAATTTATTTCAATTTACTGATATCCTTATTTAAACTGTAACTCAGTAAATTCTTTGAAATCATTTCATGTTGCATTTATATTTTTGTTCAGTCTAACATCAGTTGACTGATACTGATACCAGAGGGGTTTTCATGCAAACATTCCCACTCTGAGACAACAACCTACCCTTTCAGTGACTTTGTCTACTTCTGTGTACAGGAAGTTGAGGTTCTGGTCAAAGTGCTGGTCCTTGAACACGCCTTTCCTGATCATCTGTGAAGGGGTAGAAAGATATCAGTTGGGATCAATTCCATTTCAAATGTATCTGTCCAGGAAGAAACCAGAAACTCAAGTTTCAAGTTTCCTCATTGATAGGAAACTTCATTGATATTTCAGAATTCTTATTTCACTTCTGAATAGTTTTTCTTTCTGTACATTTCCAGTAGTAGGGGGAAGGGTGTGTTTCTGGATGGACCCTACAGTACAGTTGGTCTCACCTTGTTGGGCATCTTGCCCTTGATGTCCATGGCGAGCTTAATCATGTGGTTGTTGGTTTTCCCTGGGAAAAGTATCTTGCCCGTGTACAGCTCATACAGAGTGCAGCCAACGGACCACATGTCGATCCCATAGTCGTAAGGCTTCCCGATGACTGCAAGGAAAGATGTAGGCTTTAGGGGACTATGACAAACCATAGCAAATGAGTATGTTTGATCAGTGATGTGCTCATAAAGGCACACCTTCTCAAAAATATTAAAAATAATCTGTTTTCTTCCGTTTGGTGCCGACTAAACATGACAGTTGTACATTTTCCCTACAAGTTAAGACCTACAGCAGTGGTCACCAACTGGTTGTGGAGAGCTTCTGGATGCACTAATTCAACTAATCAAGGACTTGATGAGAGGTGATTAGTTTAATGTAGTTAATGTAGTTTGTGCTGGGATGTAAAAGCCTGCACACTAAGTATAGTAGTACTTCAGGTCAAGGGTTGGTGACAAAAAGTTGAGAGGATTAATTCTAAACCAATCCAAAGAGAAGAAAATAAAAAAGAACAAAGGAGAAGAACACAAAAGTGAATAAGAAAAGCGAAGACTCACTAATCTCAGGCGCCCTGTAGAACCGGCTGACCAAGTAGGGCGTGATGTCATTCTCTGCCACGTGCGACGCTGAACCAAAGTCACAGAGCTTTAGGATGGTTTTCGACTCGTTGACCTGTTGAAAACAAACTAATCAAAAAATATGCCACTCGACCTATGTAAAACTCCAGCCAACATGTTTCAAAAGGTCAATGGTGATGGCTAATCTTCCAGCATTCCCCTTCCACCAAATGCATTTATTGTAGAGTTCAAGCACAATGACAAACCACATGCTATCAAAAGAACTGAGATGCAGAAGTGAATAACCCTATTCCACTATTACATCACTGTGGAAAAGGAGTGCTGCGTGCCACAGTCACAGGTCAGTAAATACTAGTCAGCAAGCATCTAGTTATTTACTGGCTAGTTAGCAAGTGAGACAACCCTGCTGTAAACTAAACTCTTAGGTAAGTGATACAATTTTAAATGTACTGTATCTAATTTATATTCAGAGCATTGACATTGTACAACGGTCATCTCTAGTTAACAGTGTTAATCCCCCCCAAAAGATCACATTGTTCACACAATTAGACTAAACTGAGGTGCACTGGGCCACGGCTGGTCACATGACCGGGCAAAACAGGTCAGGGCAGAGTGCCAGAGTGCCTCAGTTATCAGTGCAACTGGGTCATAATGCCAACAAGACAGCATAATGGATCATTCAGAATCATACAACAATATAGCAGATGCGCAAAATGGGTTCAGAAAGAAACAAAGTTGCCTGGAATACACCACCCGATTTACCACAATCAGATTCAAATAAAAAAATGAACAAGTCCACTTACTGTTCTTTAATAGATTTCTCTAAAGCCTTTGACCACAATGACATATGGGACAAGCTGGAGTCAAATTGGTCTAAATGGTAACATCCTGAAATGCCTTATGTATGATAATATGAACTGTCTAACTGGCTGCCTAACTGACTGGTTACCTGTTGACATTGGAGGGAAACAGGGTTGCTTTTAATCACCTATTCTGTTCTCAATGTACATTAATGATCTCACTCTGGCCATCAAAGCTTGAGGAAAAGGTCTTAACAATGAACGAGTGTCTACTCTTTTATATACAGATGACATCGTATTGATCTCTGAAACTGAAGATGAGTTAAAAAAAAGATCATATTGCTTTTAACTGGTGTGAACAATACAAATGGAAAATCAATGTAGACAAAACTTAGGTAGGAATTAATCCGTGCCTAGAACACCTTATTTTCTCCTGTGGTCCTGCCACAGATGTTGTCAGTGAGTACAAGTATCTGGGGGTGATTATTAATTCAGTTTTGGATTAAGTGCATAGCTAACGATGCAAATCGTGCCCTTGATGCCGTCATTGTGAAGTGTAAATAGTTTTATTTAACTAGGCAAGTCAGTTAAGAACAAATTCTTATTTACAATGACGGCCTACCCTGGCCAAACCCGGACGACGCTGGGCAAATTATGCGCCGCCCTATGGTACTCCCAATCACGGCCAGATGTGATACAGCCTGGATTTGAACCAGGAACTGTAGTGACACCACTCGCACTGAGATGGAGTGCCTTAGACCGCTGCGCCATGGTAAGGAATGGGTGGCCTACCTTTTAAATGTTTCACTAAACTGTTTGAATCACTGGTGCTTCCTATTATTACCTATGCTGCAGCAGTATGTGGGCAGATAAATTGTACTTGTGTTAATGCTGTTTTTAACCGTGCCTGCAGATGTTACCTTTGTGCTGCTATTCAAGGTGATATGGTCTGGAAAACTCTATGGCATCACTAGTGGCTATGCATTTAAAAACATTTGCAGAGATTTTGCAGTATGCCAAATGAACGTGTTAAAGTGTATTTGTATGGGCTTGTGATGTTGCAAAGAAAAATGTCAAAGCCAGAGTGTATTCTAGAAATACCCAAAATGCTTTTGAATCAGCGCTTTTATGAACACAATTAACTAAAGTGGTACCAACTGATAAATAAACCTGAAAGTAATAAACTGTGCACTTACTGCCTATGTACACACAGTTTTTTCGAAGTAATATCAAAGCTCTTTTGTTAAATTTAGATGTGGAGTGGCCCCTCTCGCCATTGAGACTCGTCGATACACAAACATTCCCTTAAAAAAACGTGTAGGTACTTCTTGGAACAAGGGTTCAATTGAAACAGAAGCTCATGTCTTGCTTTTCTGTGGGTTATAAAACAACATTAGGGATGATGTTTTTAGTCAGCTGTCCAGACAAAATTATAATTAACAGTCTAGATTAAAATAATAAATTGGGTGACATTTTATCGTCAAGTAATAATAATTTAAATGCCTGCGCCAAAGCCTGCCACATTATCCCACAATGGAGATGTTTCTTTATAAGTGCTTAATTGTCCTTTTATCTACTGTACTCAGTTTTTTTGTTTATGCATACATGTGTATAGATGATGTAATGAATTCTAGACGACGCCTTTACCATGTTTGATAATGATTGTTAGACTCTCAAAACTACATTTGAGTGGTTCACAATGTGTTTAAAAACAAACAAATCTGTATTATTGTATCATTGTGGCGTGACACAAATACAATTTTCTAAACCAAAACCTGCTTTAAATATGTATTTTTGTAGTGTTATTGACTCTCTCTGGGTGCTTTGGTTGGTTAGAGGAGACGCACCAGGATGTTGTCAGGTTTGATATCGGCGTGCAGGATGTTGCAGCGTTTCAGCAGCTTCAGGGCCAGAAAGAGCTGCTGGCTGTAAGAGCGCACCGCCTTGATGTGGAGGCCCACGTCTTTGCCATACTTCTTCAGTACCTCGCGCAGGTTCATACTGAGGAGTAGAGAGAGATGACACTTACAATCTAGAGGTGCATTGTGCAAAGCTATGGCGTAGTGGTAACACTCCCTGGCATATCACATATCCCACTGGAGACCAGGGTTCAATCCCTGTGACCAACCTTCCCATTGTTTTTACCACTTGCCTGTCACCCCACTTAATTTCCTGTTTGCATAAAGTTGTAAAGTAACTGTCCAGTGCCCTCTGCTTAATGTGAGTCTGGAAGGAGAGTTTACAGTCTAACCAGACACCTAGGTATTTGTAGTTGTCCACATATTCTAAGTAATTCTAAGCCTATGTAGATATTCCATTAAAAAAATCCAGCTACAATAGTCATTTACAACATTAACAATGTCTACACTGTCCTTATGATCGATTGTATGTTATTTTAATGACCAAAAATGTGTTTTTCTTTAAAAAACAAGGACTTTTCTAGGTGACCCCAAACTTTTGAACGGTAGTGTGTATGTGTGTGTGTGTGTATACAGTATACAGTTGAAGTCGGAAGTTTACATACACCTTAGCCAAATACATTTAAACTCAGTTTTTCACAATTCCTGACATGTAATCCAAGTAAAAATTCCCTGTCTAGGTCAGTTAGGATCACCACTTTATTTTAAGAATGTGAAATGTCAGAAAAATAGTAGAGAATTATTTATTTCAGCTTTAATTTCTTTCATCACATTTACATACACTGAATTAGTATTTGGTAGCATTGCCTTTAAATTGTTTAACTTGGGTCAAACGTTTCGGGTAGCCTTCCACAAGCTTCCCACAATAAGTTGGGTGAATTTTGGCCCATTCCTCCTGACAGAGCTGGTGTGACAAAGTCAGGTTTGTAGGCCTCCTTGCTTGCACACGCTTTTTCAGTTCTACCCACAGATTTTCTATAGGATTGAGGTCAGGGCTTTGTGATGGCCACTCCAATACCTTGACTTTGTTGTCCTTAAGACATTTTGCCACAACATTGGAAGTATGCCTGGGGTCATTGTCCATTTGGAAGACCCATTTGCAACCAAGCTTTAACTGATGTCTTGAGATGTTGCTTCAATATATCCACAATTTTCCTCCCTCATGATGACATCTATTTTGTGAAGTGCACCAATTCCTCCTGCAGCAAAGCACCCCCTACTACATGATGTTGCCACCCCCGTGCTTCACGGTTGGGATGGTGTTTTTCAACTTGCAAGCCTCCTCCTTTTTCCTCCAAATGGTCATTATGGCCAAACAGTTCTATTTATTTTCAGACCAGAGGACATTTCTCCAAAAAGTACGATCTTTGTCCCCATATGCAGTTGCAAACCATAGTCTGGCTTTTTTATTGCTGAGCGGCCTTTCAGGTTATGTTGATATAGGACTCGTTTTACTGTGGATATAGGTACTTTTGTACCAGTTTCCTCCAGCATCTTCACAAGGTCCTTTGCTGTTGCTCTGGGATTGATTTGCACTTTTCGCACCAAAGTAAGTTCATCTCTAGGAGACAGAACGCATCTCCTTCCTCAGCGGTATGACGGCTGCGTGGTCCCTTGGTGTTTGTACTTGCATACTATTGTTTGTGCAGATGAACGTGGTACCTTCAGGCGTTTGGAAATTGCTCCCAAGGATGAACCAGCAGACTCAGATGTCAAACAGTATCTTTGCATCAACAAGACCATCTCTTTACAGACTCTATGTTCACTTTCCCCAATATTATTTTTAGGGCAGGGTGCAAAGGCTTCCCAAAATCAGCAGCTGGGGCTTGTTCAATTGAAACCAAATTACTTTACAAAGAAAGGGAGAGCAGACCTATGCGGAGACCCACACTGCCTATTAGGACTGCCCCTGACCCCCCAAAAATATTGGTAGACTGAGAGTCTGTTCTTTCGACCAATTGATTGGCTGAAATGTTTAAATGTGTAATTTTCCATATACAGTGCATTCGGAAAGTATTCAGACCCTTTGACTTATTCGAGAGCATCCTGGCGGGCTGTATCACCGCCTGGTACGGCAACTGCTCCGCCCTCAACCGTAAGGCTCTCCAGAGGGTAGTGAGGTCTGCACAACGCATCACCGGGGGCAAACTACCTGCCCTCCAGGACACCTACACCACCCAATGTCACAGGAAGGCCATAAAGATCATCAAGGACATCAACCACCCGAGCCACTGCCTGTTCACCCCGCTATCATCCAGAAGGCGAGGTCAGTACAGGTGCATCAAAGCTGGGACCGAGAGACTGAAAAACAGCTTCTATCTCAAGGCCATCAGACTGTTAAACAGCCACCACTAACATTGAGTGGCTGCTGCCAACACACTGACACTGACTCAACTCCAGCCACTTTAATAATGGGAATTGATGGGAAATTATGTAAATATATCACTAGCCACTTTAAACAATGCTACCTTATATAATGTTACTTACCCTACATTATTCATCTCATATGCATACGTATATACTGTACTCGATACCATCTACTGTATCTTGCCTATGCTGCTCTGTACCATCACTCATTCATATATCCTCATGTACATATTCTTTATCCCCTTACACTGTGCATTGTCAGAACTAGAAGCACAAGCATTTCGCTACACTCGCATTAACATCTGCTAACCATGTGTATGTGACAAATACAATTTGATTTGATTTGATTTGATTTGGAGGTGTTGAATGCCGAGCTATAGTCAATGAACAGCATTCTTCCAAAGGTATTCCTCTTGTCCAGATGGGATAGGGCAGTGTGCAGTGTGATGGCGATTGCATCGGCTGTGGACCTATTGGGGCGGTATTCAAATTGAAGTGGGTCTAGGGTGGCAGGTAAGGTGGAGGTGATTTGATCCTTGACTAGTCTCTCAAAGCACTTCATGATGACAGAAGTGAGTGCTACGGGCGATAGTCATTTAGTTCAGTTACCTTTGCCTTCCTGGGTACAAGAACAATGGTGGCCATCTTGAAGCATGTGGGGACAGCAGACTGAGATAGGGAGAGATTGAATATGTCCGTAAACACACCAGCCAGCTGGTCTGCGCATGCTCTGAGGACGCGGCTAAGGATGCTGTCTGGGCCGGCAGCCTTGCGAGGGTTAACAAGTTTAAATGTCATACTCACGTCAGCCACAGAGAAGGAGAGCCCCCAGTCCTTGGTAGTGGGTTCCGTCGGTGGCACTGTATTATCCTTAAAGCGGGCAAAGGTGTTTAGTTTGTCTGGAAGCAAGACGTCAGTGTCCGTGATTGGCTGTAGATCCTGCCACATACGCCTCGTGTTTGAGCCGTTGAATTTCTCCTTTGTCCCTATACCGATATTTCACTTGTTTAATTGCCTTGCAGAGGAAATAACTACACTGTTTATATTCTGCCATATTCCCAGTCATCTTTCAATGGTTAAATGCGGTGGTTCGCGTTTTCAGTTTTGTGCGAATGCCGCCATCTATCCTGGTTAGGGTAGGTTTTAATAGTCACAGTGGGTACAACATCTTCAATGCACTTCCTTATAAACTTACTCACCGAATCAGCGTATAAATCAATATTATTTTCAGGCTACCCGGAACATATCCCAGTCCGTTTGATCAAAACAATCTTGAAGCGTGGATTCCGATTGGTCAGACCAGCGTTGAATAGTTCTTGTCACAGGTACATCCTATTTGAGTTTCTGCCTATAGGACGGGAGGAGCAAAATGGAGTTGTGGTTAGATTTGTCGAGGGGAGGGCAGAGGAGGCCCTTTTATGCATCGCAGAAGTTAGAGTAGCAGTGATCTAGTGTATTGCCCGCACGAGTGCTACAATCAATATGCTGATAGAATATAGGTAGCCTTGTTCTCAAATTTGCTTTGTTAAAATCCCCAGCTACAATAAACGCAGCCTCAGGATGTAGGGTTTCCAGTTTGCATAAAGTACAGTGAAGTTCCTTGAGAGCCGTCGTGGTATCGGCTTGAGGGGGGATATACACGGCGGTGACAATAACCAACGAGAATTCTCTTGGGATATAATATGGTCGGCATTTGATTGTGAGGAATTCTAGGTCAGGTGAACTAAAGGACATGAGTTCCTGTATGTTGTTACGATTACACCATGAGTCGTTAATCATGAAGTATACACCCCGCCCTTTTTCCCAGAGAGATGTTTATTTCTGTTGGTGCGACGCATAAAGAATCCCGGTGGCTGTACCGACTCCGACAACATATCCTGAGAGAGCCATGTTTCCATTAAACAGAGTATATTACAATTCCATAGGCGAGTAATAAACTCGGAAGCGGTGGGTGGTGTGTACGCCTCCGAAGTCTGACCAGAAGGCCGCTTCGTCTCTCTCTTCTGTGGCGACGTTTTGGGTCAGCCTCTGGAATCAGATCAAATGCCCTGGATGGTGGTGCAAACAAAGGATCCGCTTCGGGAAAGTCTTATTCCTGGTCGTAATGTTGCTAAATTGCCGGTCGCGCTGATATCCAATAGTTCTCCCTTAAGTGTATGTAATAACACTTAAGATTTTCTGGGCAAACAATGTAAGAAATAATACATAATACACAAATACACAATTCGGCATTGTTTCCTCTGGACTAGAAGCGAGGCGACCCCCTCTGTCAGCGCCATCTTGGTCACCTCCCTGACCAAGGCCCTTCTCCCCCCGATTGCTCAGTTTGGCCAGGTGGCCAGCTCTAAGAATAGTTTTGGTGGTGCCTCGACACAATCATGTCTCGGAGCTCTACGGAAAATTCCTTTGACCTCATGGCTTGGTTTTTGCTCTGATATGCACTGTCAACTGTGGGACCTTCTATAGACAGGTGTGTGCCTTTCCAAATCATATCCAATGAATTGGATTTACCACAGGGGGACTCCAATCAAATTGTAGAAACATTTCAAGGATGATCAATGGAGACAGGATGCACCTGAGCTCAATTTCAAGTCTCATAGCAAAGGGCCTGAATAATTATGCAAATAAGGTATTTATGAAATTTCCATAAACTGTTTTCCCTTTGTCATTATGGAGTAATGTGTAGATCAGGTCTGGGCAATTCCAGTCCTCGGGGACCTGACTGGTGTCACATTTTTCCCCCATCCCTAGCAAACACACCTGCTTTAAACTTATTGCATTTTTAACTGAAGATCATGAGTAGATTATTGGAATCAGGTGTGTTAGCTGGGGCAAAAGTGTGACACCACTCAGGTCCCTGAGGACTGGAGTTGCCCAGGCCTGGTGTAGATTGAGGATTTAAAATTGTTTTTTTAGATTTTAGAATAAGGCTGTAACAAAACAAAATGTGGAAAAAGCGAAGGGGTCTGAATACTTTCCGAATGCACTGTATAGACACATCCTATGTATTTTAATCAAATCAACTATATGCACTAAGCTTGTCTGATGCTTGGAGTGCAGTGTTTGATGAAATAATTAAGACACATAAATGACTTGAGGGAGTCCAATCACAATTGATTTGATTGTGCCGGGCATAGAATTGCTGAAGTGTGTTAAAAAAAATGTACAGCGAGTGACTAGCACCCATTGTCTCTCAACGCAGTGACCACCACAGAACATCAACAGTGTTTATCGCGCTGTCTGTGTTGCTGAAGTCAAAACATAATTACAGCCATTTCTGACTGAAAAGTTCTGTTACCGAAATCCTTAATTTGTTTAGGGAAAACATTCCCTATTCCCTCAACCCTTGCTTTCTTTACGTGACATGTATGCATGCAAAATGGATGCAGAGGGCGTGACAAACTAGACTTTGCTGGTTGCTCAGGAGATAATGGGGAAGTCAGATGTGTGGAATAAATTTGACGAGATGTGGAAAATCAATAAAAAGGTAAGGAGCAAATGCTGCATGCATATTATGTGTGCAAAACAGGTGTTGTTAGATTACAATATCATTTCTCTGACCGTTTGGAACAATGTAAACAGTAAGCCTTTATTACAGCAAAGATTATTTTGTGAATGCAATTTCCGAAATGGAACTGTTTATTTATTTTCTACGCAAATTATTCAAGGTTTGCATTATTTTATTTTAAAACTAAATGCTTGATTGCATTTCAAATCATGAATGACTCGTCTGCTGTGTGATGACATGAATGAATGAATACAGTAGCCTATATAAGTATTGAAATATAGGCCTAAGTAAGCTACAGTTTTAAGACTAAATAGGATGCGCTCTTAAGATGTCCGCATACTTCCAAGCCGAAAGAGTTTTGCACATATAAATGACAACAATTTGTGAAGTAGACTATAGAGATGGCAAGGTCTTTACCTGGAGAAAACCAATGAGCAAGAATTCAGAATCACATCCGCAGAGGAGGAAGAGTAGATCTTTATTTTTCAACTTTACGAGCAGTGACAATGAGGATCACCCCAGACACTCAGAGGCCAGCTCCTCCCAAGATTTTTTAGATCGGGAAGAGGAGTCACGCAGGATCCTCAACAAGACAAGGAGAGGACGCGGAAGAGGCCAACACGGAGGGGGAGGAAGAAATCAAGACTATCCAACCACACGGAGCAGGACCAGAACAAGGCTGTGATCAACATTTCTGGAGAACCCCTTTCTGATGATTGCGTAAGGGTCTTGTCTAAAGGACTGTCCTTTGCCCCCCCCCCCCCCCCCCCCACATACTCAACTAATAAATGGAATACAACGATTGACCTATTTAGTTTCTACGGGAATCTACATCTGAAGGCCTGGTACAAGCAAAACATCTCTCCAACTACAGACACCAGTGTCTCAGGTCAGGCAGTTTCTTTGCCCTCAAAACACCTTGTAAGCCCAAGTCCACCTTTTGTCCCATCGTCCAGAATGCCACACTAAATACATTTGCCAAAAAGGTGAATTTTCATGTGGAGAATCTGTTTAAGGGTAAAATTTACTCCAACCAAACACAAGATAATATTTCGAAGACAGAGAGGGATGCAGTTCAATCATTGTCCAAAAATTAACAGATTGTGGTTAAAAAGCAGACAAAGGTGGCGCAACAGTAGTGTGGAGTAGAGGTCGACCGATTATGATTTTTAACGCCGAGACCGATTATTGGAGGACCAAAAAAGCAGATACCGATTAATCGGCTGATTTTTAAATATTTTTTATTTGTAATAATGACAATTACAACAATACTGAATGAACAATTATTTTAACTTAATATAATACATCAATAAATTCAATTTAGCCTCAAATAAATAATGAAACACAAAGTGTTGGAGAAGAAAGTAAAAGTGCAATATGTGCTATGAAAGAAAGCTAACGTTTAAGTTCCTTGCTCAGAACATGAGAACATATGAAAGCTGGTGGTTCCTTTTAACATGAGTCTTCAATATTCCCAGGTAAGAAGTTTTAGGTTGTAGTTATTATTGGAATTATAGGACTATTTCTCTCTATACCATTTGTATTTCATTAACCTTTGACTATTGGATTTTCTTATAGGCACTTTAGTATTGCCAGTGTAACAGTATAGCTTCCGTCCCTCTCCTCGCTCCTCCCTGGGCTCGAACCAGGATCACAACAACAACAGCCACCCTCGAAGCAGCATTACCCATTCAAAGCAAGGTAAACAACCACAGGCTCAGAGCGAGTGACGTTTGAAATGCTATTAGCGCGCACTAACTAGCTAGCCATTTCACTTCGGTTACACCAGCCTCATCTCGGGAGTTGATAGGCTTGAAGTCATAAACAGCGCAATGCTTGACGCACAACGGAGAGCTGCTGGCAAAACCACAAAAGTGCTGTTGGAATGAATGTTTACGCGCCTGCTTCTGCCTATCACCGCTCAGTCAGATACTTAGATACTTGTATGCTCAGTCAGATTATATGCAATGCAGGACACGCTAGTTAATATCTAGTAATATCAAACATGTGTAGTTATCAAGTGATTATGATTGATTGTTTTTTATAAGATAAGTTTAATGCTAGCTAGCAACTTACCTTGGCTTACTGCATTCGCGTAAAAGGCAGTCTCCTTGTGGAGTGCAACGAGAGAGAGGCAGGTCGTTATTGCGTTGGACTAGTTAACTGTAAGGTTGCAAGATTGGATCCCCGAGCTGACAAGGTGAAAATCTGTTGTTCTGCCCCTGAACGAGGCAGATAACCCACCGTTCCTATGACGTCATTGAAAATAAGAATGTGTTCTGCCTAGTTAAATAAAGGTATACTTTTTTAAATATATTTATTTTTTAATCGGCTCCCCAAAAATACCGACTTCCGATTGTTATGAAAACTTGAAATCGGCCCTAATTAATCGGCCATTCCTATTAATCGGTCGACCTCTAGTGTGGAGTAAAGACAAATATGTGACAGAAGCCTACCATTAGACAATGATGAATTCTACCAATCGCTTACCTTCAACCCTTCAGAGGACCTAAAAACTGAATTGAAAGGGATCCTCACAGAGGCTAAGGAGAATGGCTACATTTCAGACAGTGAGTTCAAATTTCTTTTCAATGGCAGTCAGCGTATGGCTTCTTTTTATCTTCTTCCAAAAGTCCACAAGAATCTTGAAACCCCCCCAGGCAGACCAGTCATTAGTGGTTATGAAAGTAAGTTCATTGATTACTTTATCAATCCTTTTCTGGCGTCACTCCCAGCCTATCTTCAAGATACCACAGATGTGTTGAATAAAATTAAGGAATTTAACAATATAGGTACAGCTTCCCTTTTAGTCACCATGGATGTGGAGTCTCTATACACCACAATTGAACATGAACAAGGATTGGCAGCTATGCACCATTTATTGAGTACCCAGCCTGAAACTGAGGTGCCTCCTACATAACTAATTGTCTCACTGACTGAATGGACTCTTAATCATAACATCTTCATCTTTCAGGACTGTATTTTTAAACAGGTCAAAGAATGTGCCATGGGAGCTTGCTACAGCCTTTCCTACGCTGGTTTGTACTTGGGTAAATGGGAAAATAAATTCATTTTGGATCCTTCTAATAACCATTTCTTTGACCGGATAATATGGTGGGGACGCTATATTGATGATGTTTGCTTGTTTGGTCCGGCTCAGAAGATGAACTTATTTCCTTCCACCAATACCTTAACAGCATTAACCCCAACATCAAACTAACTATAACAACAAACAATTTTTTGGAACTCGACATCAGTAAAAATGACAAAGGTTGTTTGCACACATCAATCTTTAGGAAGCTTACAGATGGGAATACCATTCTGAGGGCAGATAGCTTTCACCCCAAAAGGCTAAATAAAACATTCCATATGGCCAATTCCAAAGAGTCAGTAGAATTTGCAATCAGGAAACAGACTACAATGTCAAATGTGCTGAATTGGAGAATCGCTTCTTGAAACGGGGCTACCTCAAAGATGCAGGTATAAGGGCTGGATTACTTGACAGAGAGAACTTGTTGCGAAGGGGAGTGCCTCGTGATACATCGGAGAGAGTATATTTTCTTACAAAATACAGCACTGAAGCAGAGAACATTAAAATAATCATTAAAAATAATTGGGGAATCATCCAAAGTGATACGCTACTACACCAAGTCTTTCCTGAGCCACCAGTCATAAGCTTTAAGAGATGTCCTACCCTAAATGACAAATTAGTCCACAGTTATCTTCTGGGTGACTCTGAAAAAACTTGGCTTGACCACAAACCCAAAGGCTCTTTTAAATGTAACCAATGCAACCATTGCAGAAATATTGAACAGAAAAAGTATTTTGGTGACACAGCTTCTAAAATGGAGTATTACGTTGAGCATTTCATTAACTGCAAAATCGCTCATGTCATCTATAGATTGGAATGTCCACAGTGCAAGGTGTTCTACATTGGACGGACAAAGAGACGCCTTCAAGACCACTTAGTGGAACACAAGTACGCCATACGGGTAGGCAATGAAGACTACACCATGGCAAGGCACTACAAGTCCTTACACCATGGCAACCCTGCCTCCCTACAAGCTATGGGTATTGATCATGTTCCGGCCTCAATTAGAAAAGGGGACCATCTTAAACAGTTAAACCAAAGTGAAAGTTTTTTTATTTACAAACTACAGGCCACTAAGTACCATGGTTTAAATGAAGATATGGATTTCTCACCCTTCCTGTAGGGTCGTGATGGGTCCATTTGCTGTCATCTAGTAGACATTTTGCTCAATTGCCGTCAGCTATTTTTAGACTGTTGTTGTTCATATTTGCTGTGTTCTAGTGTACTATGGAATATAATTGCTTTCTTATTCTTTGACGCTTCTCCCAGTCATATTTAAGGATAGAACTACCTTTCTAGGTGTTCTGATACTTCTAGCTTGGAGTTAAATTTTTTGATAACATTGCTACAGTATTTCACTTTTTAATGTGTATAGTATTGTTTACTAGGTGTGTCCAATCAATTTTGTAACCACTCCCTCTTCAAATTAGGGCAATTGGAAAAGCTGTTAAAAAAAGGACATTGTATTATTTCTTTGTACTCCCTGACGAAGGCCATGCAGCCGAAACGCGTCAGATTTTTAAAACTTTGTTTCTATTTAACATGCCATACAAATAAAGGCATTTTAATTAATTATATGAAGAGTGCCTTGGTCATCCTTTCTTTTTGTGGTGTTTTGTTCGTTTTGGACTTTGGTAAGTTTTTTTTTCGGTTATTCAGACACACAAAAAAAATTCTCAGGCAACCCGATGTCGTAGCCGAAGCCGATAGCCGAAGTCTACGCGCCTTTGTCTGTGATTGGTCAACAGTAGGGATTCTTCAGTAAAGTCTGTTGTCATTCAACAAGAGAAGATTCATTTTCATGCATATTTTTTCATTTAGAAATACTGCACCAAACATCTTAGTTATATGTAAAATTGTGCATCTAAGATCTCCTCGGCAAAAACATCAATTTATGACAAATTTCTTAATCTGTCACAATCTGTCTCAAAATGGAAAAACAGTAATATTTCTGCTTTTTTTGCGAGCACACGTGTTCAGTCCGCCAAGCTGACTTTGACTAGCCGCCAGCCGAACTGAAGCGTGCTGACGCCCTTAGGCCTACAGCTCGATGGTTGTTATACAAGGCCGCTATACTATGCCTACTAATGCTAATGACATTACAATAATAGTAATAATAACAATAAGGATCAAGAAAAACAAAGGCTATTATATTATTTTTCAGGACAATATGGAACCGTGTGAATAAATTATAAATACCCGAGAGGCTGTTCTAACAAAAAAACAAAAAAAGGTGTAAAGCCTTTATTACAGCGTTGCAAAGATTAAAAACAGACGCATTTGTGAAATTGTTTATCCGACATGTTGTGGCTGCGTGAGGCTTGGGGCTAACGGAATCAGTAGGCAATTAAACACTCCAACAGGCAACAGAAGCAGGATCTATCTTATTTCTGTAGATACAGTATATACAGATTTATAAAGCCAGGCACATTTAACAATTAAGCTATTGATTACAGACCCAATTAAGTTGGGGATTCCTTCACTTTTCTTAGACAATTAAGGCAGGGGCTGTTTTCTCAACTCCTAACTCCGCTGCTGCCTCTACCGCATTGTTCTCAACACCAATATGCTGGTTAACTTTGCTATTATGCACATAGCAACATGGTCTAGGAAAAGGCGCCAATTCAACAGCGCACTGATGCGTTTCAGAACCGAGGACAGCGACCGCTATCCGATGGGGAGAAAAGCGCATTTGTTATAAAACAATATAATTTGTATTAGTGTTGCACCATTGTTCTTACATAACCATATACAATTTGAGTAGCAAATGTCTTAGAGTGGACTGTGCCATCCCCACGGCCCCTACAATGGATGAATCCACTCAGACAGGCGCAAATCAGATAGAGGTACACCATGCTACTGCTCGACTAAAGAAATCTCGGGCGACCAACAGCCAATCGACCAAACAATCTACCAGTCAGCTACAGTGCCTTGCAAAAGTATTCGGCCCCCTTGAACTTTGCGACCTTTTGCCACATTTCAGGCTTCAAACATAAATATATAAAACTGTATTTTTTTGTGAAGAATCAACAACAAGTGGGACACAATCATGAAGTGGAACGACATTTATTGGATATTTCAAACTTTTTTAACAAATCAAAAACTGAAAAATTGGGCGTGCAAAATTATTCAGCCCCCTGAAGTTAATACTTTGTAGCGCCACCTTTTGCTGCGATTACAGCTGTAAGTCGCTTGGGGTATGTCTCTATCAGTTTTGCACATCGAGAGACTGACATTTTTTCCCATTCCTCCTTGCAAAACAGCTCGAGCTCAGTGAGGTTGGATGGAGAGCATTTGTGAACAGCAGTTTTCAGTTCTTTCCACAGATTCTCAATTGGATTCAGGTCTGGACTTTGACTTGGCCATTCTAACACCTGGATATGTTTATTTTTGAACCATTCCATTGTAGATTTTGCTTTATGTTTTGGATCATTGTCTTGTTGGAAGACAAATCTCCGTCCCAGTCTCAGGTCTTTTGCAGACTCCATCAGGTTTTCTTCTAGAATGGTCCTGTATTTGGCTCCATCCATCTTCCCATCAATTTTAACCATCTTCCCTGTCCCTGCTGAAGAGAAGCAGGCCCAAACCATGATGCTGCCACCACCATGTTTGACAGTGGGGATGGTGTGTTCAGCTGTGTTGCTTTTACGCCAAACATAACGTTTTGCATTGTTGCCAAAAAGTTCAATTTTGGTTTCATCTGACCAGAGCACCTTCTCCCACATGTTTGGTGTGTCTCCCAGGTGGCTTGTGGCAAACTTTAAACAACACTTTTTATGGATATCTTTAAGAAATGGCTTTCTTCTTGCCACTCTTCCATAAAGGCCAGATTTGTGCAATATACGACTGATTGTTGTCCTATGGACAGAGTCTCCCACCTCAGCTGTAGATCTCTGCAGTTCATCCAGAGTGATCATGGGCCTCTTGGCTGCATCTCTGATCAGTCTTCTCCTTGTATGAGCTGAAAGTTTAGAGGGACGGCCAGGTCTTGGTAGATTTGCAGTGGTCTGATACTCCTTCCATTTCAATATTATCGCTTGCACAGTGCTCCTTGGGATGTTTAAAGCTTGGGAAATCTTTTTGTATCCAAATCCGGCTTTAAACTTCTTCACAACAGTATCTCGGACCTGCCTGGTGTGTTCCTTGTTCTTCATGATGCTCTCTGCGCTTTTAACGGACCTCTGAGACTATCACAGTGCAGGTGCATTTATACGGAGACTTGATTACACACAGGTGGATTGTATTTATCATCATTAGTCATTTAGGTCAACATTGGATCATTCAGAGATCCTCACTGAACTTCTGGAGAGAGTTTGCTGCACTGAAAGTAAAGGGGCTGAATAATTTTGCACGCCCAATTTTTCAGTTTTTGATTTGTTAAAAAAGTTTGAAATATCCAATACATGTCGTTCCACTTCATGATTGTGTCCCACTTGTTGTTGATTCTTCACAAAAAAATACAGTTTTATATTTTTATGTTTGAAGCCTGAAATGTGGCAAAAGGTCGCAAAGTTCAAGGGGGCCGAATACTTTCGCAAGGCACTGTAAATGGGGTAAGCCCTACTGCCTATACAGTGAAAGGGGAAACACTGTACTCAATCTAGGGGAGCAAGTGAACATGTTGGTGTACCTGAGAGGCTCGAAGACCAGACAGAGGTGTTGCTTGTGGTAGAAGTGTCGGAAGAGCCGCAGACAGTGGAACTTGTCGTCCAGGTCAGCATTGTTGAGCTTCTTAAGGAACTCCAGCTCCTTCAGCCCAGTCTTCTGCCTGTTAGGACAGAGAGATCACTGGGATGAGTCTCAAGTTATGGACAGACTGGCGTCCCAGTAGGACAGGTCCACCTGGAGAGCTACTGGGTGTACTGGGGAGTATCCATTCGTCTGTTGCAAAACATTTAGCAATGGAAACCATTTACCATTTACTCTAGGAACCAAACAGAAGCAAACGGAACCAAACTGGGAGGGTCATACATTCATTTGTCCAATAGAAACTAAAATTTTCATTGGAAAACATTTCCCATTTAGAGTAAACGGTTTCCGTTGCAAAATCAGACTAATGAATACACAGTATTTTGTTCCAACCCTGCTCTGACAGCCCCGATTCAGCTAAGGAAGTAGAGGTTAGTGGAATCCGGTGTTAGAGCCTGGTTAGAACAAAAGCCTACACACCCATCCCTCCAGGAGGAAGGTGGCTACCCTTGTAAAAATATTAAATAGAAGCTTCTTCCATGTAACAAAGGCATAATGCTGAGGGAAAGTTCACATTATGAGTTTGATGAGTTGTGTTCAGTGGTGCACACCGAGCAAAACTTTTTGCAACAGGCAAGTTCAGGTAATATCTCCCCTGTTTCCCTCCATTTAGCTGCTGAACAGGGCCCAGGACTAATTATTGGTAGACTGACACTCACATGAGCTCGTTGTTCCGAATTATCTTGATGGCCACCTCATGGCTGGCGCGGGCCACGTCTCGGGCGCGGATGACGTTGCTGAACACCCCCTGGCCCGTGTAGCCGTACACGCTGTACCGCTTGTCCAGTATCTCCCCGATATTTAGTCCTGTCAAACATCAAAAGACAGAATATATTAGCTGGTTATGGATAGGGAACCTTCTCTTCTAACAATTTTGACGGATAATGTAGATTCAAAATACACAATTGTGCACAAACATATCAACATACAACAGAATAGATCTAACCAAAACACTTCACTATGAGTGATTAATGAACTAACAATCTAACAAACAAATGAAGGTAGGAACAAAGGAAGGAAGGAACTTTGTGCCACATAGACTTACGGTAGTATCCCTCTGCGTCTGTCCAGTTGTCTCGGAGGTTGGGGTTCTCCTTAAAGTCCTTCCCAATGCCTGCTGCTCGAAGCCTTGCACTCTGCAGTGACCATAAATCACTTAGTAAAAAAACAATGTTTTTTCAACAACAACAAAAATAAATATATCCTTTCAAGTAATAAGTTATTATTAAGTGTGCTTGATTGAGCTTGCCTGGCGCAATGGAACCAAATTAATAGTCCCAAAAGCGTAAATCACGTCCATCTGGCGCCATAAGCAGGCTTAATCAAACACTCATAGAATAAAAATAATCTATACTGAACAAAAATATAAATGCAACATGCAACAATTTCAACATTTTTATTGAGTCACAGTTCATAAAAGGATATCAGTCAATTGAAATTAATCAATTAATGGAAATATATGGATTTCATATGACTGGGCTGGGAGTGCAGCCATGGGTGGGCCTTGGAGTTCAATAGGCCTACCCACTTGGCAGCCAGGCCCACCCACTGGAGAGCCAGGTCCAGCCAATCAGAATGAGTTTTTCCCCACAAAAGGGCTTTATTACAGACACAAATAGTCCTCAGCACCACCCCCCACCCCGCCTCAGACGATCCCACAGGTGAAGAAACCAGATGTGGAGGTCCTGGGCTGGCGTGGTTACACACGGTCTGTGGTTGAGGCCGGTTGGACGTACTGCGGTTGGACGTACCGTAAATTCTCTAAAACGGCGTTGGAGGCAGCTTATATTAGAGAAATTAACATTCAATTCTCTGGCAACAGCTCTGGTGGACATTCCTGTAGTCAGCATCCCAATTGCATGTTCACTCAAAACTTGAGACATCCGTGACATTATGTTGTGTGACAAAACTGCACATTTTAGAGTGGCCTTTTATTGTCCCGAGCACGAGGTGCACCTCTGTAATGATCATGCCGTTTAATCAGCTTCTTGATATGCCTCACCAGCCAGGTGGATGGATTATCTTGGCAAACGAGAAATGCTCACTAACAGGGATGTAAATGAATTTGTGCACAGAAATTGAGAGCAATCAACTTTTTGTGCGTATGGAAAATTTCTGGGATTTTTATTTCAGCTAATGAAACATGGGATTAACACTTGCGTTTAAATTTTGTTCAGTGTAATAATTGTTGAACCCAGGTCTGACTGTCAGGCTGCAATACAAAACCTATTCAGACACAGTTGAGGTGGTATTCTGACTTGGGATCAATGTGCAAGTTCCCCACTGACCTCAGTTAATGATTTACGTGAAACCCAGACTCTAAATCGAACTAGCAGTTCTCACAGAAATGTCACCAGAGAAAACGCTGTGGCCCAGTTTACAGTTACCACTGACAGAAGCTTGTTTTGACAGGAATACAAAGGTGACCCGGACACCACACTGTGCAACTATCTGCCAGAATCCTATTCCATAGACAACTTCAATTAAAAGTTGACTCGTGGTCAGAATCGGAATGGAATCATAGCACAGGAGGAGTACTCACATCGTAGGCGGCGAACATGTCATCCGATTCAGTGAACATATCAGGGGCGGATGTTTTTTTCGGGTTGGTTCCTTCTAAAAAAGAAAGGGAGTACAGTTATAAGCACTGTTAAACTGTAAAAGCATTTTGTGAATACTGCTGATGTCAAAAGGCCATACATTTGATTTATAAATAAGAATTCATTGTGTAAAATAGGATATGACATAATGAATAATGGACTTTGGAACTACATTTGTAACTCGATCACCATCAAAAGTATTAGTCTGAAGCAATGCAAAATATGACAAATTATGTTTCTATTAGAGGTCGACCTATTATGATTTTTCAAAGCCGATACCGATTATTGGAGGACCAAAAAAGCCGATACCGATTAATCGGACGATTTTTATATATATATATAAACATATAAATGTTTTATATATATATATATATTTATATATATATATATATATAAAACATTTATATGTTTATATATATATATAAAAATCGTATATATATATATATATATACATATATATATATATATATATATATATATATATATATTTATATTATTTATAAAAATATAAATGTTTTATATATATATATATATATAAAACATTTCTATTTTTATATATAATATAAATATATATATATAAAAAAATATATATATATATATATATATATATAAAAATAGAAATGTTTTATATATATATATTTCTTATATATATATTTTTTTTTATATATATAATATAATAATATAATAATGACAATTGAATGAACAATGAACACTTATTTTAACTTAATATAATATACATCAATAAAATCAATTAAGTCTCAAATAAATAATGAAACATGTTCAATTTGGTTTAAATAAACGCAAAAACAAAGTGTTGGAGATGAAAGTAAAAGTGCAATATGTGCCATGTAAAAAAGCTAACGTTTAAGTTCCTTGCTCAGAACATGAGAACATATGAAAGCTGGTGGTTCCTTTTAACATGAGTCTTCAATATTCCCAGGTAAGAAGTAGGTTGTAGTTATTATAGGACTATTTCTCTCTATACCATTTGTATTTCATATACCTTTGACTATTGGATGTTCTAATAGGTACTTTAGTATTGCTAGCCTAATCTCGGGAGTTTATAGGCTTGAAGTCATAAACAGCGCAATGCTTGAAGAATTGCGAAGAGCTGCTGGCAAACACAGTAAAGTGCTGTTTGAATGAATGCTTACGAGCCTGCTGCTGCCTACCACCGCTCAGTCAGACTGCTCTAGTAAATCATAAACTTAATTATAATATAATAACACACAGAAATACGAGCCTTAGGTCATTAATATGGTCAAATCCGGAACCTATCATTTCGAGAAAAAAAAACGTTTATTCTTTCAGTGAAATACGAAACCGTTCCGTATTTTATCTAACGGGTGGCATCCATAAGTCAAAATATTGCTGTTACATTGCACAACCTTCAATGTTATGTCATAATTACGTAAAATTCTGGAAAATTAGTTCGCAACGAGCCAGGCGGCCCAAACTGTTGCATATACCGTGACTCTGCGTGCAACGAACACAAGAGAGGTGACACAATTTCCCTAGTTTAATATTGCCTGCTAACATACATTTCTTTTAACTAAATATGCAGGTTTAAAAAAATATACTTCTGTGTATTGATTTTAAGAAAGGCGTTGATGTTTATGGTTAGGTACACATTGGTGCAACAATAGTGCTTTTTTAGCGAATGCACTTGTTAAATCACCCGTTTGGCGAAGTAGGCTGTGATTCAATGATAAATTAACGGGCACCACATCGATTATATGCAACGCAGGACAAGCTAGATAAGCTAGTAATATCATCAACCATATGTAGTTAACTAGTGATTATGTTAAGATTGATTGTTTTTTATAAGATAAGTTTAATGCTAGCTAGCACCTTACCTTGGATCCTTGCTGCACTCGCATAACATGTAATCGGCCATAATCGGTGTCCAAAAATGCTGATTACCGATTGTTATGAAAACTTGAAGTCGGCCCCTAATTAATTGGACATTCCGATTAATCGGTCGCTCTCTAGTTTCTATCCCCACTACTGATTCATGTACCAGCATGAGCTTCTATCAGCATGAAAAAAACACGCACACGCACCTGCGTCAAATGCATATGTCAAATACTTTCGATACAGTGCCTTGCGAAAGTATTCGGCCCCCTTGAACTTTGCGACCTTTTGCCACAGTTCAGGCTTCAAACATTAAGATATAAAAATGTATTTTTTTGTGAAGAATCAACAACAAGTGGGACACAATCATGAAGTGGAACGACATTTATTGGATATTTCAAACTTTTTTAACAAATCAAAAACTGAAAAATTGGGCGTGCAAAATTATTCAGCCCCTTTACTTTCAGTGCAGCAAACTCTCTCCAGAAGTTCAGTGAGGATCTCTGAATGATCCAATGTTGACCTAAATGACTAATGATGATAAATACAATCCACCTGTGTGTAATCAAGTCTCCTTTTATATGCACCTGCACTGTGATAGTCTCAGAGGTCCGTTAAAAGCGCAGAGAGCATCATGAAGAACAAGGAACACACCAGGCAGGTCCGAGATACTGTTGTGAAGAAGTTTAAAGCCGGATTTGGATACAAAAAGATTTCCCAAGCTTTAAACATCCCAAGGAGCACTGTGCAAGCGATAATATTGAAATGGAAGGAGTATCAGACCACTGCAAATCTACCAAGACCTGGCCGTCCCTCTAAACATTCAGCTCATACAAGGAGAAGACTGATCAGAGATGCAGCCAAGAGGCCCATGATCACTCTGGATGAACTGCAGAGATCTACAGCTGAGATGGGAGACTCTGTCCATAGGACAACAATCAGTCGTATATTGCACAAATCTGGCCTTTATGGAAGAGTGGCAAGAAGAAAGCCATTTCTTAAAGATATCCATAAAAAGTGTTGTTTAAAGTTTGCCACAAGCCACCTGGGAGACACACCAAACATGTGGAAGAAGGTGCTCTGGTCAGATGAAACCAAAATGGAACTTTTTGGCAACAATGCAAAACGTTATGTTTGGCATAAAAGCAACACAACTCATCATCCTGAACACACCATCCCCACTGTCAAACATGGTGGTGGCAGCATCATGGTTTGGGCCTGCTTTTCTTCAGCAGGGACAGGGAAGATGGTTGGGAAGATGGACAGGGACAGGGAAAATTGATGGGAAGATGGATGGAGCCAAATACAGGACCATTCTGGAAGAAAACCTGATGGAGTCTGCAAAAGACCTGAGACTGGGACGGAGATTTGTCTTCCAACAAGACAATGATCCAAAACATAAAGCAAAATCTACAATGGAATGGTTCAAAAATAAACATATCCAGGTGTTAGAATGGCCAAGTCAAAGTCCAGACCTGAATCCAATCGAGAATCTGTGGAAAGAACTGAAAACTGCTGTTCACAAATGCTCTCCTTCCAACCTCACTGAGCTCGAGCTGTTTTGCAAGGAGGAATGGGAAAAAATGTCAGTCTCTCGATGTGCAAAACTGATAGAGACATACCCCAAGCGACTTACAGCTGTAATCGCATAAAAAGGTGGCGCTACAAAGTATTAACTTAAGGGGGCTGAATAATTTTGCACGCCCAATTTTTCAGTTTTTGATTTGTTAAAAAAGTTTGAAATATCCAATAAATGTCGTTCCACTTCATGATTGTGTCCCACTTGTTGTTGATTCTTCACAAAAAAATACAGTTTTATATATTTATGTTTGAAGCCTGAAATGTGGCAAAAGGTCGCAAAGTTCAAGGAGGCCGAATACTTTCGCAAGGCACTGTACATACTTCATGGTGTTTGTACTGAGCAAATTAAATCAAATGTGGCTCAAGTATCTGAAAGTATTTCATATGTCTTAGTTTTCCACAGGTTTGGTGAACACACACACACACCAGTGTACCGTCTTTTTCCTGTTTGATGAAGTTGTGCTTTGCCTTGATGTTTTCTTCGAAGGTGTCCACGTTTTCCCGCTCATACTCTTTGACATCGGCCGCCACGCGCTCCAAGATGTCGTCTGGCGACGGCGAGCGGCTGCGTGGGCTGCTCTGGGGGCTGCCGGGCTCCGATGGTGCCGACATGTTACTACCCTCGTTCCCTCCCTTGTACTTCTGTTCATGGGAACACAGATAGACACACAATATAAGCATGAATACCAAGCACAGGCACGCCAACATGTACACACATGATGAACTAACAATCAAACACCTGTGTGTGCCATGTGTGCATGCAGTGGATGACAATAACCAATAATACAGGGTAAATGGCATATCATGACATTAAACGGCTGTTTATGGCTCTGTTTAAAGTAATGTCAGTGCATCGAGGATGATATTATTGAGGTCTTATCACCCACCTGGACGATGGCCAGGCGCTGTAGCCTCCTCTGTTCAATGAGAGCCTCCTCATCCTCCTCATCCACATCGTAATCTTCCAGCCTGGACAGGAAACACCACGTCAACTCTCGACGAACACATACAATGTGGTCATCCTCACCACACTCATGAACAAAAGCTTATATTACAAAAAGCCTGCCCTAAAACAAAAATGGTGTGGTTAATTGAGACTGAAATTGATTAATGTTGAATCATGTGTATGAACCATACAGTCAACACTTAAGACAAAATCTGAGGTAAGCAATACCCTATTAAAGTGATCTGTCATTTTCCAGTTTTTGAACATTTGTAGGTTTTTTAAGCGTTTTCAAGGCAAAACTTATAAATGGCATCTGGCAGAAGTAAATGTATTCACAAACACAAATATAATTGTATAAATACACACCTTAAATGACTACGTTTCCACAAATGTTATGATATAATCGTTATGCCCATTCAAAAGAATAGGGGACATGATGCAGAAGTATTACTTTCATAGGGTATAAGCAACTAAAATTCCTTAGTGCACTGCCTACACTTCATCTTCAGAGTCCTCCTTGTCGACCCTCATTCCCTCCGAGAGGCTGCCTTTGAACTTGTCCTCTCTGTCCCGGCTCCATCTCCTCTCCTGGGATCTGGAACGCCACCGCAGCCTCCGTCCCAACCGATCCAACGACCTATGGAGAAGAGCGAAGAAAAAGCCTGAGCATCTTACAGGTGCAATATGGAAGACATCCTGCTGATCAATGGTAATTTATATTAATGATATAGCTATTACCATTGAATCTTCAAGAATAACAAAACACCTTATAATCAAAATTTCATAACCCAAAACTTATGTGAGTTGCAATTCTCTCCATTATAAAAATCGTTATTGTATTTAAATATCAATATAAAGAATGAAGTTTCAGTCTATGCAGACCTTCAATGCACAGACAATAGGACTAGTGACCTACAGTGTCTTCAGAAAGTATTCAGACCCCTTGACAATTCCACATTGTTACGTTACAGCCTTATTCTAAAATAGATTCAATTAGTTTTTTTCCTCATCGATCTACACACAATACTCCATAATCACAAAGCAAAAACAGGTTTTTATAAATGTTTGCTAATTTATAAAAAATAAAAAACGGAAATAATACACTTACATACAGTGGTTGCTCCACTAAAAGTTTTGCGATTATACTGCGGTACTTAGAGGTAATTTGTGGATTAGTACGGTACCCTGCGTCACCACTTCATTGCTCCAGACCAGGTCTAAGACACTGCTACAGATGCTGGTTCAATACCCGTGCTGACCTCGACTAGGAGACCCATAAGATGACAGTAGGTTTTTGGTTTCTCTCCCTTTAAAAACAGAAAAAAATAATTCTAAATAACAAACTGGCTTTATTTACAAATTGGCAACAATGTCTCTCCCCATATTCAAGAATGGCCTTTTTCTGGCTCATTTTACATTATTTGACAACGAAATCTCCAAATTATATATATTTTTAAACAAAATGATTATTATTAATTTTGAATTATATAAAAGCCCCTTGTATATTCTCACAGATATATTATTAACCCTGTTATTAGCAGGACAATATATTGATCATATTGGTCATGTCTCCCAAGTGGCGCACAATGGGATTGCCTTGCAGTTCTCCAGCTGTAACCACTGAAAGCGTGCAAGGTTCAAGGCACGAGGGTAGGGGTGGATGCCCACCCTGGGTAGTACAGAACACTTTAAGGGGCATCGCACTAATAATGGTGCTGACTAGGGAAACGTTCCCACTGTTCTTAGTGCTAGTCTGCGCGTTCAAACTAAAACAATGTAACTAATAATAGCTACTTATCGTTAATAAAATAAAAATACTATTTCAAAATGCCAATGTTTATTTAGTTATGGATCCATAAATTACTATGGGAATAAATATCACTGAATTACAGAAATATCCTCCAATCTTCTATATGTGATTATTGGCAGTCATGTCATATTTTCCGAAATACTGTAGGTGACATAAGTCTCACTAGTGTTGAGTAATGTTCTGTTAAAAGTGGTGTAGGTCTTATTTAAAGAGCATGTTGAAGTTGGAAGCAATAGGATTTCAAGCAATAGCCTACAACTATTTTAGCACCGTTTCACGTTGCTCTGAGCCAAGTATGGGGACTGGTCTTGATAAACCATTGACATTTATATTTTCACTGAATCTCCGTTTGGGTATTGGTTAGACTACAATTATACAATAAGGGTGTAGAAATGTTATACTCTCAGTGTAACCTTTAAACTAGACAAGTCAGTTAAGAACAAATTCTTAGGGAAATTGAACCCCGGTACCCGGGATTCTTTAGCTAAATACTGTAGCCTACTCCCGACAGTCACATTGTACAGCACCATATTTTCCTTTTCATCCTAATGGAAACCCAGAGGGTTTGTTTTTCTTGGAATTAGAAACACCATATTATTAATCAAATTAATCCCAAACTCTAAAAGTAATTGGAAAGGTATATACAAATTATTTGTGACATTATGGTTACAATAAAGAATGTAAACAAGATAGTTTTTATTTACAGTAGTGATGGACAGACGGTGGAATTATGAAAACAGGTTTTCAAACACTTGTTGCCCGATTAGCAGGACAATAGACTTTTTTATAGCCTGGCTACTAAAGTGCAAACAACCCTACCTGCAATGTATTCAACGCTTAAGTACTCTGAAGTGTTACATTTATAACTGAAAACAGCAGTACAGTATTTCTTCATCAACATCTTCATGCTTTTGTTAATAAAATAACTAGAAAAAAGACATTCAAAATGCAGATGGTTATTTAAACTACAATTTAGTTGCACTTCCACCCAGCTCCACAACCACGCTGAGATGATCAATGTATTTGTTGCATTGTAGTATCATCAATTTCTCTTGCCAAAATGTCTTGATGTCCTTCACCAGTTCATCTTTGCTTGTAGGCTTGGCAGAGATATGGATTAATATTTTCAGTTGATGCCAAACAAGTTCGATCGGGTTTAAAATCAGTAGACCTACAAGATGAGATTAATAAAAAACATTTTTAGATATACTGTAGGCATACCGTAGGTGTTGTCTTATTTATTTAACCTTTATTTTACTACATAAAATCTGCTGGCATCTTGACTCAGTTTATGCCCTCATTTGCAATGCAAACCCGGGCGGCAGTGTGTTTTGGGTCATTGTCCGCATTTGAGGAAAAAAAAACAAAAACATTTAGCCTAACAGCCAACATTAGGTACAACACTAGAAATATACATAGGCCTAAATGTAACAGTATAACTTTAGACCGTCCCCGAGCCCATACCCGGGCGCGAACCAGGGACCCTCTGCACACATCAACAACAGTCACCCACGAAGCATCGTTACCCATCGCTCCACAAAAGCCGCGGCCCCTGCAGAGCAAGGGGAACCACTACTTCAAGGTCTCAGAGCAAGTGACCTTGAAAGAAACAATGTGGTCCCAGAAACACCTCTCTGACTTACGGTCCAGCATATCTCTTGATTTCTTCCTCAAAGAAATCTTGATCCATGACACCTGAAAAAGGAGGCAACAGTGAATTGTGGAACACATAGCAGTCCGTGCGTTGTAGGCTACAATATTTGATGTACCCTTTGATTTGTAAATAGCCAAGCTAACCATCAAAAATCAAATTTGGGCCTGGTCCCTGGCGAGAAATTGCCCCACACACGTCGAGTTTGAGCGGATGCTTGGGACTCGGCTTGCTTAACCTTCTTTCTTTTTTCTGTAGCAATTTTAAGAAAATTGCTCAAGGGCCACGGTTGATTCGTCTGTGAAGATGACATTGAATGTCTTGCCAGATTTGATCCATGCCTGGACCCGCAGGACGCAAAGTTCTTTGTTCGTCAGACAAATTATCGGGTCGAACCTACAGAGCAGTACAAAACAAGCGAACAAACATGGTTAATGTTCAAGGAGGGGGGGGGGGGGGGGGGGGGAGTGATGTTTTAAAAAATATATATTTATATGTCTTACCGAGCCTTTCCATAAGTACACGCCAGTTTCTTCAACTGTCTTCTGACAGTGATTAGAGCAATGTTGATGTTGTGCCGTGATGCCAGCAGATTACAGATTGCCTTTGCCGATCGCTCATAATCTTCATTCATCAGTGAGTCGATGGCTTGAATAGTCTCGCTGGAAATGGAATACAATGTAAAAATGTGCAGCATACAGTAAAGACCAGCAATCGATTTAAGCATGTTTTTTTGCATTATTAGGCCTACTTTACAGTATTGCCGCCTACTGTACCTGTTCATAGGCCACTAATCGATGGGGGCTCAGGGCGGTACCATTCTGCTCACCTGATGAAGGTGCACATGGATCAGATTCAAACTTTGAAGACCGAGATCGAGCCATTGAAGGCAGACCAGCAGAAAGATAAACATCTGAGGGCAGATACAGGCGAAAGCTGATGCGTTGGTCCAGAGCCAGGTGGCATTGGCGGAGACTGACGCGTTGAAGAGGGCGAGGAACGAGATGGAGTCACAATGCCAGGCACACCAGTGAGCTCTGGAACTCCACCTCCGACATTCAGAGTCAACATACCTGGCAGTTTCATCAGGTCGTCGGTTCATCCTGACATTCCCATTCCTCTTCTGACAACAGAACTTGATCAACTGCTACCCAGGCACAGCAAGGGCGGTCCGGACCGTTGTGCTGTTCTGCTATAGCCTAATAAACAAATTCAGGTGGCTTATATATGCAAAACGCTTTAAATGCTTTATTATCTAAATGTAAAAGCATATACTTTGCAGTACTGTATTTCTCTATCCGTATCTTTATGCTTTCGTTAATAAATAATGATTAAAAAAAATACCCTTTCAAAATGCAGGTGTTTACTTAGTTATGGATCCATAACAAATTACTATGGGAATAAATATCACTGAATTACAGAAATATTGGAACAAAGTTGTCTAATGAAGGTAAAGAAATTGTTGTTCACTGGAAAATACACACGGTCACGTTGTCCAGCAACATCATGGCTATTAGCAGGTAGCTGGTAGTTATGTTGGCCGTGATTGGTTGCAATTTCAGTTTAATCCACCAGAAAAGACAAAAAATATAATGGATCACATCCGACCCCTGATTGGGAATCACATAGGGCGGCGCACAATTGGCCCAGCATTTCTCTCCCTCTAAAAATAGAAATAAATGTTTTGGCCTTTATTCAGATTACAATCGCTCACTTTCGTTTAAAAAAACAACAAAATAACCTCCAAAATATTGTTATATATTTTCAAGTTGATGGCAAAGTCATATAGCCCGGCACCTACATAAAGCTGAGTGACTCACTCATTCATGGCTTTGGATCAAAACAAATAAGTACCAACATTCTTTCTGATAGTCTTTAAGAAATGCTTTGGTTTTCCTGACCTGGACACCACGTACAGTAATAATATAGCCCATTATGGGCTATTAGCAGGACAATATTCCTTTACCAACACCACTCTGTATTTTGATACTTTGTGCTTCAAATTCTATTGCTTCCAACTTCAATATGCTCTTCAAATAAGACCCACACCACTTTTAACAGCACATTACTCAACACTACTGAGTCTATGGTAGGCCTACAGTATATCGAAAAATATGACGTGACTGCCAATAATTACATATAGAGGATTCAGAATTAAATCCAAAAGCCGCCTCATGGGTCTCCCGGTGTTGGCCGCCACTAGTTTTGAGTAATGTGCTGTTAAAAATGGTCTTATTTATTTGAAGAGCATATTGAAGTTAGAAGCAATAGGATTTGAAGCAATAGCCTACAACTATTTTAGCACTGTTTCGCGCTGCTCTGAGACAAGCATGGGGACTGGTCTTGATAAATCAATGAGATTTTTATTTTCACTGAATCTGTTTGGGTAGGCAAGTAAGTTAAGAACAAATTCTTATTTACAAGGACAGCCTACTCCTTCCTCCCCATCAGAGAATTGAACCCGTCTCCCGCACAGAGGGATTCTTTAGCAAAATAGCCAAGTACTGTAGCCTACTCCCGACCGTCACGCTGTAGTGACATATTTTCCGTTCCATCCTAATGGAAACCCAGAGAAATTTGAGTTGTTCTTGGACTAGAAACACCATAATATTAAGCAAATTAATTAAGCTAAATTTCTAAAAATCAGTCCCATATACTGTGTTCTTACAAAAAAAGGTTTTACATTTTCTAGTACAGCCACTATTGAAGGCTATCAAATGCTTTTCAAAGATCCCCTCTTGGTGGTCAAACTAGCACTAACTAGCATTAATGGTACCAGTGGTTGGCACTTAAATAAAGTGCCATAGAATTCTGCAGCATCACGCAAGCTGTACAGCAACTTTTAAAGGACGAACCACTATGGAAAGAAAAAGTATGAACCCCTAGGCTAATTACTTCTTCAAAAGCTAATTGGAGTCAGCTAACAGCTAACTAGTCTAATCAATGAGACGAGATTGGAGATGTTGGTTAGAGCTGCCTTGCCCAATAAAAATAAAAAAAACTCAAAATGTTTGCTATTCACAAGAAGCATTTTCTGATGTGAGCCACGCCTTGAACAAAAGAGATCTCAGAAGACCTAAGATTAAGAATTGTTGACTTGCAAAAAGCTGGAAAGGGTTACAAAAGTATCTCTAAAAGTATCTAGCCTTGATGTTCATCAGTCCATGGTAAGACAAAATGGTCTCTAAATGTAGAAAGTTCAGCACTGTTGCTACTCTCCCTAGGAGTGACCATCCTGGAAAGACGACTGCAAGAGCACAGCGCAGAATGCTCAATGAGGTGAAGAAGAATCCTAGAGTGTCAGCTAAAGATTTACAGAAATCTCTGGAACATGCTAACATCTCTGTTGACGAGTCTACGATACGTAGAACACTAAACAAGAATGGTGTTCATGGGAGGACACCACGGAAGAAGCCACTGCTGTCCAAAAAAAACATTGCTGCACGTCCGAAGTTTGCAAAAGTGCACCTGGACAGCGCTACTAGCAAAATATGTGGACAGATTAAACTAAAGTTGAGATGTTTGGAAGGAACACACAACTATGTGTGGAGAAAAAAAGGCACAGCGCACCAACATCAAAACCTCATCCCACCTGTAAAGTATGGTGGAGGGAGCATCGTGGTTTGGGGCTTCTGGAGTGGACCAAACGCCTTCTGGAGTGGCCCAGTCCTGACCTCAACCCAATTGGGGTGCTATGGCATGACCTCAAGAGAGCAGTTCACACCAGACATCCCAAGAATATTGATGAACTGAAACAGTTTTGTGAAGTGAAATGGTCCAAAATTCCTCCTGACCATTGTGAGGAATTCAGATGCTTTACTCAGTACTTTGTTGAAGTACCTTTGGCAGTGATTACAGCCTCACGTCTTCTTGGGTATGACACTTCAAGCTTCGCACTAGAGGTCGACCGATTAATCGGAATGGCCGATTAATTAGTGCCGATTTCAAGTTTTCATAACAATCGGTATTTTTGGACACCGATTTCTTTTTATACACCTTATTTAATCTTTATTTAACTAGGCAAGGCAGTGAAGAACACATTCTGATTTTCAATGACGGCCTAGGAATGGTGGGTTAACTGCCTCGTTCAGGGGCACAACAACAGATTTTCACCTTGTCAGCTCGGGGGATCCAATCTTGCAAACTTACAGTTAACAAGTCCAACACAATAACGACCTGCCTCTCTCGTTGCACTCCACAAGGAGACTGCCTGTTACGCGAATGTTGTAAGCCAAGGTAAGTTGCTAACTAACATTAAACTTATCTTATTAAAAACAATCATAATCACAGGATAACTACACATGGTTGATGATATTACTAGATATTATCTAGCGTGTCCTGCATTGCATATAATCTGACTGAGCATACAAGCATCTAAGTATCTGACTGAGCGGTGGTAGGCAGAAGCAGGCGCCTAAACATTCATTCAAACAGCACTTGTGTGTTTTGCCAGCAGCTCTTCGTTGTGGGTCAAGCATTGCACTGTTTATGACTTTAAGCCTATCAACTCCCGAGATGAGGCTGGTGTAACCGAAGTGAAATGGCTGGCTAGTTAGAGCGGGCTAATAGCGTTTCAAACGTCACTCGCTCTGAGCCTGTGGTTGTTTCCCTTGCTCTGCATGAGTAACGCTGCTTTTAGGGTGGCTGTTGTCATTGTGTTCTTGGTTCGAGCCCAGGGAGGAGCGAGGAGAGGGATGGGAAGCTATACTGTTACACTGGCAATACTAAAGTGCCTATAAGAAAATCCAATAGTCAAAGGTTAATGAAATACAAATGGTATAGAGGGAAATAGTCCTATAATTCCTATAATAACTACAACCCAAAACTTCTTACCTGGGAATATTGAAGACTCATGTTAAAAGTAACCACCAGCTTTCATATGTTCTCATGTTCTGAGCAAGGAACTTAAACGTTAGCTTTCTTACATAGCACATTTGCACTTTTACTTTCTTCTCCAACACTTTGTTTTTGCATTATTTAAACCAAATTGAACATGTTTCATTATTTATTTGAGGCTAAATTGATTGTATTGATGTATTATATTAAGTATTGTTGTAATTGTCATTAATACAAATAAATAAATGAAAATTGTGCGATTACTCGGTATCAGCTTTTTTTTGGCCCTCCAATAATCAGTATCGGCATGGAAAAATCATAATCGGTCGACCTCTACTTTGCACACCTGTATTTGGGGAGTTTCTCCCAATCTTCTCTGCAGATCCTCTCAAGCTCTGTCAGGTTGGATGGCTGTACAGCTATTTTCAGGTCTCTCCAGAGATGTTCAATCGGGTTCAAGTCCGGGCTCTGGCTGGGCCACTCTAGGACATTCAGAGACTTGTCCCGAAGCCACTCCTGCATTGTCTTGGCTGTGTGCTTATGGTCATTGTCCTGTTTGAAGGTGAACCTTTGCCCCAGTCGAAGATTTTCATCAAGGATCTCTCTGTACTTTGCTCCGTTGATCTTTCCCTTGATCCTGGCTAGTCTCCCAGTCCCTGCACCAGAAAACATCCCCACAGCATGATGCTGCCACCACCATGCTTTACCGTAGGGATGGTGCCAGATTTCTTCTAGACGTGACGCTTGTCACTCAGACCAAAGAGTTCAATCTTGGTTCCATCAAACCAGAGAATCTCGTTTCTCATGGTCTGAAAGTCCATTAGGTGCCTTTTGGAAAACTCCAAGTTGGCTGTCATGTGCCTTTAATTGATGAGTGGCTTCTGTCTAGCCACTCTACCATTCAGGGCTGATTGGTGGAGTGCTGCACAGATGGTTGTCCTTCTGGAAGGTTCTCCAATGCCCACAAAGGAACTCTGGATCGCTGTCAGAGTGACCATCGGGTTCTTGGTAACCTCCCGGACCAAGGCCCTTCTCCTCCGTTTGCTTAATTTGGTCAGGCGGTCAGCTTTAGGACCTCATGGCTTTGCTCTGACATGCAGTCAACTGTGGGACCTTATATAGACAGAAGTGTGCCTTTCCAAATCATGTCCAATCAATTGAATTTACCACAGATGGACTCTAATCAAGTTGTAGAAACATCAAGGATGATCAATGGAAACAGGATGCACCTGAGCTCAATTTCAAACTCTCATAGCAGAAGGTCTGAATACTTTTGTAAATAAGGCATTTGTTGTTTATTTTTAATACATTTGCAAACATTTCTAATAAGCTGTTTTCACTTTGTCATTGTGGGGTATTGTGTGTAGATTGCTGAGGATTTTTCTTTATTTAATCCATTTTAGAATAAGGCTGTAACGTAACAAAATGTGGTAAAATTCAAGGGGTCTGAATACTTTCCAAAGGCACTGCATCTGTAGTTTTAGACTCAAATACATAACACAGGTAGTGGTTATACAGATAATGAGACATGCACCAACATGGATACTAAAAAACACTTTTGAACCTGTCCTCCACCCACCTCCTCCTGAATGGTGACCTGCTGCATCTCCTGGGAGAGCGCGATCTCCGCCTGAAAGGTGAGCGGCTGAACCGTCGCCGGGCACCTAGGGCCGGGCTAGTGTCCCTACGGACCCCTGCCTCTTCCTGGCTCCACATCCTGAAGATCACGTGACAAAAGGATAAGGTGTTACACATTCAATATTCTCCATGCATTACCTAAAGTCGGTCTGATTTTATTTGGACAGGATTCAATGTGGGGATGATGTACAATGGACCGTGTTTGTTTGGGAATATTGTGGCATGACGACATGTAAAGTGCTATCTCCCATATAGCAATTAAGTACTCGTCTTTCTTGCACTAACATCTGCACTTGTTTTTTCTTATTGGCACTGTCTCTGCTGATAGCTGTCAAGGGTCTACCGGCAATAACAGTGATATTGCAAGTATCCTCCTCCCCTCACATTACTAGGGGTGTATTCACTAGAAACCAAATGGAAGCAACCGGACAAAATGGGGTCTCACCTGAACTTGCCTGATAAGAAACGCTACTTTTAGTTTCAAAACATTTTCTGTTGCAAAAAAAGGCATTACAGTGTACACTAATCAATACACTCCAGGGCTTCCCATTCCAATGCTCATGGTCTATCCCAGGAGGAGAGTGATAACCCAGGAGCTGATGGTTTTGTCACAATATGTTACCGGTAAATTCATTTGTGGATTCTGTACCTGGTTGCGAGAGGACACATCTCCTCCTCGAAAACAATAGCACGTGTTTATCTGTATTTAACACAAATTAATGTGTGTTTATGACGGATGTGTGTATGTTTATGATACACCTGTGTTTGTTTTGGAATTGATATTTGGCCCCCAAAAATTCTGACCTGCCAGGTGGAAGTCTCAGTCGGTCAATCACTCTCCTTCGACTCTCCGGGGAGCGTGGGTGACCCCCTCTGGGTGGTGACGGTGACATGGCCCTTCGCTCAGCTGCCTGGGGGCCTGAGGATGAGTCCAGGGAGTTCTGACATTGTGATGGGGACGTGCTGCGCTGCAGCTGGAGGGCGGGGCCTGGCGGCCTCCCTCGCAGGCCTGGAGAGCGGTTCTCCTTCCCAGAGGAAGCGTCCTTAGCGGGGGACTTGGTCGCCTTCTTGTCCTTGTCCCTTTCCTTATCTGGCCACCTGGCCTTGTAGTGCTCGGGTGACTTGTGGTTGCTGCCGCTGGGCTCCTGATTTTGGGCTCCTCTGCTCTGAGCCGGTGGGGAAGGCTGCTTGCTGGTGCCAGGAGGAGACCTAAAGCACACTGAACTCCTGGAATGTCTTCTGCCGTCTCTATCCCTGGACGTGCTCCGTCCTCTCATCCGATCCTTGGTCTTCCCGTCTGTCCTGCTCTTCCTGGCATTTTTATTGGGATTGCTCTGCTTAGCTTTTCCGGCATCTGTCGACTCTCGCCGTTCTCTACAGGTGTCCTTAGCGGTCTGTGAGCCGGACCCGGGACCTGTTGCCCCTATACACCAGTGCTGCCCATTGTGCTCCCTCTCCACCTGAAGCTCCCCATCCTCATCAGAGTGGTAGCCCTGGAGTATGAGCCCCATGTCCGACTGTACCCCCCTGCCCCCCTCAGTCAGTTCACCGTCTAGCTCGGCTTGGATCAGGGCCCTCTGTTTCTCCAGCTCCTCCAGAAGTGCCATCTCATCATCTTCCAGTCTTGGGTGCTTGGCAGAGGAGGAGTACAGGGAAGCGTCGTCATCGCCACAGTTTGAGAAGACATCGGTTGAGGGGTTGTCTTTACGCTTGTGCCTCTTGTGCTTGTGCCGGTGCCCGTGGCGCCGCTCCTTGACCTCTGGGGAGACGTGCTTCTGTCGCTTGTGTTTGCTGCGGTGCTTGTGTTTCTTCTTCTTGGTCTGGGCCGAGCTCACGGCGACGCGGAGCTTCAACGAACCGGCTTCGACCTTCCCGGCACTTCCTTCTTCCTCCTCTTCACATGACAGGTCCTCATTTTCCTCTTCATTGCCACTCCTCTCTGAGCTCTCTGCATCCTCTCCCCTGCGAACGAAAAAGATATAGGAAAGGGTAATGATTAGTCAATTGGGAAGGTCTATTGTAATTGGTTCATTTGACAACTAATGCTGGTTTATTCCACAACTACTAACGTTAGTGGTGCAACTTAAGTGTCTCTCAGACCTTTCCTTGGGGACCCTCAGTCGTTTCACAATTGTGTTCTAGTCTTGAACAAGCACACCTGGTTCAATTAGTCTAAACTTGTCGAGTATTTCTCCGAGTTTCATAACTGACATTGACTTGGAAGATAGGTAGCTAACGTTAGCTACCTACCTAAATAACGTTAAACATCTAGCTATATAACTAAGTTAGCTAGTTTCAATTACAAACGGCAAATGTCTTCTAATTTCTTCTAACGTTAGCTACTGTAGTTAGCCGCGTTAGTTAGCTACAGTATTGAAACAGGCTCTCTGTTATATACGATTTTTTTTTTTTCTCATTAACTTTAGTTACGACCACACGCAGAATACCCTATCGCGACAACTATACATCTTGCCTAATACACAATTTTAAAAATGTCTTACGCTTGTTTTCTCTCGCCGTCGCCAGGTATGAAACCCATAGCAGCCATTTTCATTGTTAACTTTGGACATGCGCAATGGATAGGAAGACAAGGCAAGGCACTGTCTGTAAAAGTAATGACAATTTTGCGTTTTGTCTGTACCCCTTATATAAGAGATTTCGAAATAATGAATCTTCTTTGGGCCTATATTTTGATGTGACACACTATTATATAATTATAAGTCAATAAGACAAAATGTGATTTACTGCACTGAAACGAACTATTCCACTAACAGTCAGTGGTCCCTAAAAAAGTCAGCAGGTTGGCTCATTGGCAGCTGGGATCCAGTTCGTTTTGGACGTGTTTACATTTCATACAGCATGAACTCATCGCTGATATAAATGTGACGTTATTGTCGTATATGTCTTGCTATGTACTGTAGATCTAGGTAACGTTAGCTACCTAGCTACCTGGAATTTGGCTATGTGGTGACGAGCGAGTTTAATTCAGCGCGATTCCATGTTTATCAAACGTAATGAACGCTAACTAGCTATCGTGGTAAATAGAAACGTTGCATATTTCAGCAAATTCAGTGTGTGTTCGTCATTATCTACCTACGTGCATGTGTTTGTATTTATTGTAGATTTCAGTTTCGCATGCATGCATTTTCCACAGCTAGCCAGCTTGACTTGTAGTGCTATGACTAAGTTCTTCCTATTATGCATGGTCAACAAGTGTAAGGTTAGACACTAAGCAAGACTTTCTCTATTCATTATCTCTCTTGAATACAGAATATCTTGCTTAATCGGAGTATGGCTAGGACAAGTGTAGTTCAAACGAAGCTAATGTTGCATCCCCAACATTTTAGTTATGCTAATCTCATGCAATCCCTCTGTCTCCCCATGTTAGCTCAACCCAGATGATGAGTCCAGTCAATTATGATTTCCAGGACATCAGGCCAGTCACACTACACCTTCCAGAAGAGACGGTCACCTCCTTGTACTGTGTCACTGCTAAGGGGCTGGAGGCCCAAGTGGCTTCCTTAGTCGAAGCCTTCCTGGTTGAAGTCTACCGCTGCAGAGTGTGCCAGTTCACCAGTGGCCTAAAAGGCAGTATCCAAACACACGTACTGGAGAGGCACGATTTAGGAGCCTCCTCCTGCCCTGGTCTTCCCTGTCTTGAGAAGGACAATGGCCTTGAGACAGGGGTGGGAGTTGACAGAGAAGATGATGATGATGAACTGGACCAAAATGGCTCCCCAGGCTACAACCTGGAGGATGACCTCCATTCTGTCTCAAAGGATGCTGATGATGACCAGATGGATCATATGGGCTTGGAGCGCATGTCCTTCCTGCTGCCCATGTACGGCATGCTGCCCAATATCAGTCCCCAGTCATGTGACATGGCCCTGAGTTCCAACTCGGACGGGAGCCTCCACGTTGCACAGACCTGTGAGGTAAGAGAGAAGTTTAACTGGAGTGGGAAAAAATTGTGTTTCAAATGCAGTGAAAATTCCAGTCGAGTGGATTCGTCACTAAAGGTGGACTAGTAATTTCCAATTCTATGTAGGCAATATATTCACAGATTTGTAGCTGAGAATCAGTTTTGTTTATCCTGCTCTGGTCCTATACAGGTGAGCACTTTGTTTGAGGAGGACGAGAGACATGGTGAGGAGGACGAAGAGGAGAGCGTGTTCCGATTGGATGCTGCCGACTCCGTCAACCTGTCGTGTCCAATGGGCTCGGTGGTGATAAACGAGGCCAAGGATGATGAAATGGCCCAGTCAGCTCACCTCATGACCCTGGGCCTCTGTCGCATCTCCACAGCCAACAAGGGCCTCTCAGGCCGAGCGGTTACCCAGCTTCCCTCAACTCCCATCGGGCAAGAGGGTTTGGAGTCAGACACCTCCCTGGATGACAAGATGGATGACAAAATGCCCCAGTCCCAGGGAAAGCAGTCCCCTCCTCCTCATGGCTCCAAGCAGCGGAGGTCACTGTTTTGTGTCCTCTGCCGCGCCACCCTGACCTCTAGACACTTGCTTGAGGTCCACCTTAAATGCCACAACGGGGACAGGGGCTTCAAGTGCCTTCAGTGCGGCTGGACGTCGGCCGGGTGGGGGGAGATGGAGCGCCACTGGAGGGCCCACGGGAAGAGGATGCGGCGAGGGAAAAAAGAGAAAGAGAGGGGGTCAAGGCCCCATGGCTGCCAGGTTTGTCTCCGGAAGTTCCGGAGTGTTAAGTCCCGGGATGCACATGAGCGGCGGCACCACAGTCAACGGCGGAGTCCTCAAGAATGCTTCACGTGCCAGCACTGTGACTACAGTGGTGAGGATCTGTTCCAGTGTTTATTCCAATTTTACCCTACTATTCCACCTAACATTGAACTTGTTCCGGGATAGAGTTGCAAAGGGGGGGTTTATTACTGGAATCTTTACCAGTAAACTACTCAAATTTTGGTATCTGTCAAGTTTTTTTTATTTTATCAGGTGACATCCGGTTGCCTTTTTGGGTACTTTTTGGGTACATATTATCACAGATGTCTGTAATTATCTCTGGGGTAGTTCCACCTCAAAAAATGCGAGAGGATTTTGACACCCAACATTTAAGATTGTTCTGAAATTGTTTCTTTAGTTAGAAACTAATAAGATAAGCATTTCTGCAATATTGTTTTGTTAAAATATAATTTGATCTCTGAAGAATTTAATCTAATTGATTGCACCCAAATTGGCAATTTTAATTTATAGGATTCAGATAACATTCAATAAATATAGTACGTAACATCTGATTTGGACAAAACTTCATCCTAACAATGAGTAAGACTTTTTTTTTTAAGCCGCCCACCCCAACGGCCAATATACAGTATCAGTTCTCTATGTTTGACAATATGAAGCTGCTGCTTGGAGTATTGTTGGTGATGGTTTTTGCCCATTCAGAAAGAGTATTAATTGAAGTCGCTTGCATTTTCCCCCATAAATAAGAGTCAAAGTACAATGTTTTGCTCACCAGATGCTGTTCCTGCTATTGCCACACCCTTTTATCCATTTTGCTGGTCTCTTGTGTTTATTAAATGTATCACATTTTCTTTCAAACCTTGGGTAGAAAACCAATAGCTTTTGTGATGAAAATAAATTGTGATCATCCTCACAATTCAAGCCAGTCCTCAATGAAAGCAATTCAGTTTTTCCTTCCCTTAGGCTTAATCTATGTCCAGGAAACTGCCCCTGTGTGTAGTTTATTCCCTACAGCAAACCGTTAGGCTACAGCAGTTATTGTCTCTAAGGGTTTTCAATGGTAAAAGTCCCAAACATACACTGTATAGTGTTTTGTAATGGTATTGGGTTGTGTTTAGTCAATAACCCATTTCTCCATCACATTTTTGGTCTTCATATGATAATTGCACCATAGGCATAGCCCTCTCAGAGAGCTGCCACATGTTGGACATATTCAAGGAGAGTTGGGTTGCTAAGAGAAGGACAAAATGAATTGCTTTCATGGGGGACTAGTTTAACTTGAGGATAACCACACAAAAAGCTATTGGTTTTCTACCCAAAGCTGCAAAGAAAATGCTGTGATACATTTGATTACACAAGAGACCAGCAAAATGGATAAAAGCAGGAACATCCCGGTAGCTGGTACTTTCACTTCATTTTGGGGGAAACACATGCGACTTCAATTGCTAATTTCTCTGATCAGGGGGAAAAAACAAAAACATCACAAAAAACACTGACAGTACATTACACAGTCTGAATAAACAATGCTCTGAGTTGCAGCTTCATACAATTTGTCAAACTGATACTGTATACTGGCCATTGGGTTGGGCTTGGTTTGGGTTGACTGGCTACCCAGACTCCTTGCTCCGGCTAAAAGCCACGCTCACGTACATTAGTTTCTTCTCCGCAATGAGTCTGGATCGGAGTAGCCCTCCAAACCATAGCCTGATAACTCAAGCTAATTGTTCCCGCAAGAAAGGGTGGGGACCGACAATACCACGATCAGAACAACTCCTAGAACTGCAAGCTTCAAGAAGGACATTCAATCTAAAAAGTACACTATTTGCGTAATGTCTTTTTTTTACCCTATGTGTATACAGTACTGTATTTATTCTTGGGATATTGTTTTTCAAAAGGAAAATATCAGGAGTGTGTCTTTAATTCCCCAAGTTACCAAAGATTCTGTTAACTTTGGTAAATTACCAGCAGCTTTCCAACTCTATTCAGCGATGAACACATTTACATTAATACAGATGATACAAATTTTACCCAGCTGTACCATCTCTGTCTGTCTTCCAGATAAGTCGTGGGACAAACTGCACAAACACATTCTCTCAGAGCACAAAGCCTTTGGGGACAGACTGACAAACCCGGATGGACTGAGCACCCATGTTGTGTAAGTAGTTTGCCTGTTCACTTCCTGCGCCATAGTCTAAGAGCAACAAACCAACCTACTCATTGTGTGCACCCAAAATATTTAAAAAGCATTTGGTCTGGACATATGCCATATTTGAGTTTCATAAAAATGCATCCTTCTCCCCTGTATTCTGTGAAGTAATCAATGATTAGACATGGCACAATGGCTCAATCAAATGGCTTTCAGGAAAAATTTACTTTTTAAAGAATTTTAATGGGAATACTGTATAAAATCTATTTGGATGAATTTTCACAAGTTGGTCTTTGAACACAGTTGAGAGAGTTGATTATCTCAACCATACGTCTTTGACCATTAAAGGGGCAATCTGGTATTGGTACAACCATTTTGGACTTGATAATATACTTGGTAAAGATATACTGTATACCCATTGATTAGTGAAGAATATAACTTTTGTCTCAAACAGTTTTTAAATTTGTTTATAATGAAATTTCATAAATACCTTATTTACATAAGTATTCAGACCCTTGTGACTCAAATTGAGCTCAGGTGCATCCTGTTTCCATTGATCATCCTTGATGTTTCTACTACTTGATTAGTGGTAGAAACATGGTTTTTGCAACTGCAGATTTTCCGTATTGACTGACCTTTATGTCTTAAAGTAGTGATGGACTGTTGTTTCTCTTTGGTTATTTGAGCTTTTCTTCCCATAACATGGGCTTTGTCTTTTACCAAATAGGGCTATCTTCTGTATATCACCCCTACCCTGACACAACACTGTCTAAAACGCATTAAGAAGGAAAAAAATTCCAGAAATTCACTTTTAACAAGTCACACCTGTTAATTGAAATGGATTCCAGGTGACTACCTCATTAAGCTGGTTGAATGCTAAGAGTGTGCAAAGTTGTCATCAACGCAAAAGGTGGATACTTTGAAGAATCTCAAATATATATATTTTTTGATTTTACACTTTTATGCTTACTACATGATTCCGTATGTCTTATTTCATAGTTCTGATGTCTTCACTATTATTCTACAATGTAGAAAATTTTAAAAAATTAAGAAAAACCCTGGAATCAGGTGTGTCCAATTTCTTTTGCTTCGTCATTATGGGGTATTGTGTGTAGATTGATTTAGGAAAAAAACAGTGGAATCCATTTTTGAATAAGGCTGTAAAGTAACAATATGGAAAAAGTAAAGGGGTTTGAATACTTCCCGGATGCACTGTAAGCATTTTTAGAACAAACATTTTATAGCCTCAAATGGTTAAAACTATAAATTTGATCTCATGGATGGTCAGCCCTTGCATTAATGGCTGTCTTTATGAATTTGAGACTGGTTATATTTCGACAACCCATCCATCCCTCAGCTGTTTACCAAAACGACAATGGCGTCGTGAGCGATTTGTTGTTGTTTTCAAGTGCAGATTGTCCATTTAACGTTGCCATCTCCAACTCACAGGTGTGCTTTGAGGAAGTTCACCCACGAAAGTAATTACCCACAAGATCTGCAAGGAGTGGAGCCAGAAAAGTGGAATAAGTGGAGGCCGAAGCAGAGGGGAAGAAAGGACGGCGAGGAGGGCAGAGAGGAGCGCAGAGAGGAGCAAGGGCAGAAAGCGGAGGAATCGGTGAGGAAGAAAGGGAGGAAAGAGTTCTGCTGTGCCCTCTGCAACAGGTACAGTCACTCAGAAGTGTCAGTAACACATTTTACCACAAGGGGTCAGAGTACAGTTTGTTGTGGAAGAAAAGAGTATTGCAGAAGCTTTGTTTGTTTATTTCCTTTTCTGTGTGTTTTCAGTACCATATAAAACTGGGCCGTAAAAACCATAGAGATCCTATTAAATTAAACCCCTCAAAGTTCCAGAATGGTCTGAAAATGGCAGCCATTGTGGTCAGAGAGAAATCCAAACCAGTCTAATGAATGGTAGTAGAGGCATAGGTGATGCATTTCCTGCTTTTACTTGTGCAGGAAAATAAAAGTAAGGCATGTGATTAGGGCTGGGCGATATGGCCAAAATATCATATCATATATGGTATTTTAATTTTATGGTATGACTATTTGACAGTATTTTATGTTTTTGATTAATAAAAGTTCTACATTTGCTTTGAGTAGTACCTGACCCTAGGGTGGCAACAAATACATTCTAAATTATTTCAATGGGTCTTTCTCCATTCTGATTGATTGTTTTATACTGTTCAATTCAACTTCAACCTAAAATAATTTCCTGCATTTCCATCAATTTCAGCATTTCATTTCCACACTGTCACGATATGGGCAAAAAAAATAGGCCTTATTTTTAACCAAATGTTGCAATTGTGATATAGATCAAAACACTTGGATGAACAAGTCTATAGTTAGAATATAAATAATACTGGGCACTTTGAATACAGTGTTGTTTGTTTGACATGACAACAAATGAAAATGCCATGGATGAGTTATTGTGACAGGGTAGGAACCAAAGTGATGATCTGTGTTTCTTAGGGGACCCTATAATCTTACATTAAATCTTTATTCATGTAGCCAACATATTCATGCTTCGCCTATTCCTCTTTGATTTAGAAGATACTGTTGCACAAACAACATACTGATTTAGGCCCCTGCCAGCACTGGTAGAGCGCTCCTTAAGTGACGGTGTGGTACTAGGTCTGTGTGGAGTGAGTGAGGTGAGTGACTGACTGACTGACTGACTGACTGACATAGATGATGACGACTCAAGTAGCGGAGTAAACTACAAATGGATGTTACACACAGCGTATCACATTTAACAATTAAAAATACTGTTTATACAGGTTTTGTACAAATGGAATGTTGCCATATTGGCAGTTATTTAGAAACATTTACGGAAATGGATGGCTAGCTAGCTAACTGGATGGCTAGCTAGCTAACAAACATACAGTGCAGATAGTGTAAAACTATGAATTTTTTAAGATTCTTAGCACAGCACTGGCAAACCATAGTTGAACAACTCCCTTGCCAAAATGGCTGACCTTTCATACCATCATAGATGCGGTAAAGAGGTCAATTGAACGGAGACCATGGCGGATAGAAGAAGGATGCCAGATTGGTGCACATTCAACATAATCTGATTTTAACAAAGTGGATATTCGTCAAATCTTTTCCCCGTGCGTTTCCATTGTTTGATCGAGTTCCATTGGCCTTACTGCATCAGTAGCTAGGTTTCAATCCAATTGGCGACAGATTTTAATGCAAATATTCTAAAATCTGCATTAAGAAAATACATTTTTTTTTCACCAGTGGTGTCTCCACCAAACGGACTTTGTGCGGATAGAAATTAGTGCGTGATGGCGTAGTGCACACAAAGTAATTTTTCGCTTAAGTTTTCATGTTCAAAATAAAAATCTAAAGTTCAATGTGTTTGCATCACATTTTGCATCACAAAAACCTTTGGGTTAAATAGCAAATGTGCCTCCTCTGGTCTTGGCACGTGTGCTCTAGCCAATAACGGATACAGTGCAGGTAGGCTAGTCTAAATGATGAGATTATTATGGTAAGAGCAATAATATTTTAGTTTGCCAAGCATCGATCATCATGTCACCAGAATAAGACCCTCAATATTTTTTGTAAAGGAGCATCAAGCTCATCAGTTCATCATAACTTATTACATCTGTAGCCTAGTAAAATGCATGTTTTCCCGACGAGTTGTAGTGGGAGTCAAAGTTTACTTTGATATGATGGTTATTATATCAATATTTGCGCATAAAAGCATTTCTACTGACATTTCTTGCATAATTAATTTTACCAACACAAAAAGTTCCCACCATGTCAAACGAACAAATTATCTGTCGGCATTTACAAAATTGTACTGAAACTTCCTGTTTCAATCACAGCTGTCATGATTTTTTTAAATATATGGAATGACTTTATGCACAAAAGCTGTGGATGGAAATGTGGTTTAAAAGAAGGTTCATGTTCATTCTAGTGTTCTAATTCTATGTGTAAAACTTTCATAGAATCATTGCCACTTTATGGTGGTATAGTTGCAGCACATATCAAGTAAATGCTACAGTGTGTGTTTGAGAGACATGCATAGAGGAAGCCCACTTTAAACAAACTACAACCTTTAAGGCCTAATGTATACACAATTTCTGAAGCATTGATGTAGTGCTTATAAAGACTTTCTGAATGACATATAAAGCCTTCATAACGTGTTGTTTATTTAAAGTATGACCAGGTTGCAAATGCATCTCAATGAGCCCTGTTTCCTGCCATGACAGGAAGTTCTCCACCAAGCTGACCATGCGTCGCCACATGGGCATCCACCAGGGGGACAAGCCCTTTGAGTGTCCCCATTGCCACTACAGCACCCGGCTCAAGGCCTCACTGGTACAGCACCTCCGTGTTCATACAGGTAACGTCTTTAGACCATATTCAATCATCCTAGCTGGTACTGTAGTCCGTACAAAGACACACACACACTGGTGTTATTCATTACATTGTTGTACCTCAATGTTCTACCTGTGTAGTAAGGCACATATTACTGTGTGTGTGACATGTGGGAAATGTGTACGTTTTGGAGTGTTACATTTGTATTGTAAAGAGACAAGTCCAGAATAGCTGGACATGCAAAATCCAGTGTCGGGAACACTGTTGGAGGAGTAACTGGACCCTCAATTATTTGCCCATTGTGCGTTGGTTCTTACCAAGGGGCGGGGGGGATGTTGCCCAAATTTATTAGAAAACTTTTCCCGCACCTTCTCTCCCAGCAATGACTTTGAGAGCTGTGTGGCCATGGTAACAGTAGTGAAGTTGCATAATATGCCATCAGATTGAAGACTGAAATGTTCATCCAATATAGGTCAATTTTCCATTCCACTGACATGATCTCTACATAACAAACACAATGTTTAGGGGAATTCAGTGTTTCTCCCAGGTAGTGCCACCCCGAGAAACATGCAGGAAAGCCGACACCAATATTTACTATATAATGCAGCCATTTTCTTTAGGAATTGGGGTGCACTGGGCAACAGAGTAATAATTTGCAGTTTGATTCTGAGCAAAACATTCTTTTTTGTCAATAGTTGGAAAGCTACTGAACCCCATAATAGTAACTGTTTTTTTGCTGAAGATTATGAAAATGAGGTTGAAAAGTGGTGAAATTGCCCTTTAAGTAGCTACCTACTCTGGCCCAATAAAACAGTTATCTACAGCAGCTTTGGGTTTAAAAATGTATTTCTACTATACAAGGGGTGCAGAGTTCCCAACCTGTCCTTGAGGGCCACAGTCACATAGATTGTTGTACTTGCCTTTAAATACCCACAGTAGTGACTAGTGAAAAGGCAGCTTTTCAAACCAAAAAACAATGTTCTGAGCCCACCAATAATCTTGTACAGAGTTTTTAGTATGACAATAATATGTGATAAAAGGTTCAGATTGAAGCCTTACTGTCTTTGTGACCTCTGAGCTGTCAACTATCTACCTGTAGGTGAGAAGCCCTTCAAATGCCTTCAGTGTCCCTACGCCTCCATCGACAGCAGCTCCCTGCGCCGACACTCCCGCACGCACACACAGGAGAGGCCCTACTGCTGCCAGTACTGTCCCTACAGCAGGTAACCACACACACACCCACTAATGTATGTTTAGAGTTCATGTTAATCGTTTGCTAACTCTATCTCTACTCCTCAATGACTCAATGTGTGCCTCGCCAGTCTCCCACACTGCCGACACTGTAAGTTAGCTCTCTCTCTCCCTCCCTGTCTATCTCTGTCTCACTCTCACTATCTCCCTCTTTCTCTTTCAATCTTTCTGTAGCATCCAGAAAAAGAGCTTAGATCTCCACGCACGACGCCACCACACAGGCGAGTCTTTCCCCTGCCACCTCTGTCCGTACGCTACACCGGATCGCCAGCTGCTGCTGCGACATGTGCGCAAGCACCACTCTTCTGAACCATCCCACGTATTGGGACCAAGGACACCCAAACGTCCCAAATCCTCTGTCTCTGCAGGAAGGGTCCAGTAATCCTGACAAATAACCTTTTCTGGGTCATGTTCAGTAGACACCAAACAAAAGAAAACTGACTGATTGAGAGGGACTACCTGGACTTCCTTTTCCATTATGTGGCCTAATGGAACATGAACCTGGTCTTGAATGAAAATGTGTCTTTAATCATATTAAACAAGCACATTTATTTTACCATACCTCACAATACTTGATATTTCTTTAGAAATTAAATGGTAATTGGTAATTACATAGTAATAACCAAATAATTTTCTGTGAAGTTTCTGAAGTTGAATCGGTACCGCTTGCCGTGCAGGAACAGAGAGAACAGGCTGGCTGGAGAAGGGGTCCTTATGGTGTAACTGACCCTGCTCATTCCTGATAAATGTAGGATTTTAGACAAATCTGACGGAGTTGACCAAATCCCCGGACACATTTTTTAGGGATCACAGTTTTGAGAGAGACATTATTTAAAGTCAGAGAGGACAATTGCAAGAAACTACATACAATCTTTTTTCATGTAATATTCATTATTGCCAGTTTTTTTGAATTTGGAACACTTTTTTGGAGAGTTTGAAATTGGGATCCTTTGCTCCAGACAAGGGCATTTCCGGGCATAGCCGACATGTAAATGTAATTTTTAATCTCAAATCCACCCCATTTTCGAACGTTGCTATGAGCACAACCAAATAACAGAAGTGATGGATTCGACTTCCGCTTTACCTCTCTACTGCAGCACGCCGGTGCCAAACTTGCCAGAGTCAATTATTTGAAAGAGTCAATTTTAGGAGAATAAAAGTCAAGTAAACATGAATTAGTGTAAGTAGACTTTATAGTAGGCTAGTTCTGTTGTGATAATAACGTTAGTGTTGTTGTATAGTTAAGGCCTGGGCCATCCAGCAAGCCAATAACTATAACGACAACTAATGATCAACTATAGGCTACATACAGTAACTGTAAAACGTTGGTGAGCATCCACACTAAAGGAAAGTTTATCATTTATCGTTCTACAGTCCTACCCTTTCAATCAACTTATCCTACTGCAAGCCACCTATTAAAAAGGTGCTAACACAAGACCATTCATGAGGTCTCTAACTCACAGACGCTGGTTCAGACCATTCAGTGCTTACAGTGTGTGTTCATTGTCATAGTGACAACTGCAAATAATACTTCAATGTAAATGTAGGCCTAACGAGAAATAATATAGTAATTCATACTTAAATGTAGTAATTCAACAACAAACTCAGTTTAGCCTGCACATCTTTTACAGCATGTCATTGCCTCATTGCTTAAGTGGTTTGCAAGTGATTTCCATTTTTGTAATGGTTGTCAATTCCATTGGGTCTGCTTTTTCACTGTGTTCATCTCTGTATGTCCTGTGCCACCATTTGCAATGCATCAGTGCGACAATGTTATCATAACCGGCCAAAAGTAGTCACACCAATGCACTTTCTCTCCTCCACTTTCCCAAACATACATTTTCTATGCAGTAGGCCTGTAAAATAATCTGTCCTGTTCCTCCTCTCTACCTGACTTTCCCTCACAGTCCCTTAAGTCCCATTAGTTTGGCTGTTCAGCCTACCTTAGTTATCCCTCACCCATTATAACGCTGCTATTCCCAACCAATCGGAGCGTTTGGAAATGCGTATTTGGACACTACACCCGCGGCCAAAAGTTTTGAGACTGACACAAATATTAATTTTCACAAAGTCTGCTGCCACAATGTCTTTTATATTGAATTATACGTCTTATTTATTTATTGTCCTATGATTGTGGAACAGTTTTAAAATAAATTATACGTTTAATTTATTTACTGTCCTATCATGGGGATCTACATTTTTTAAAATTAATTATATCTAATTATTTATTTATGATCCTATTTTAATGGTACGGTCCACGACCCTATACCCTAGACAGCCACCTGAATGACCCAGATACTAAGGAGAAGTCCCTAACTGTTTTATGTGCCTGCTGTAAGCGGTCTGTATGCAGCCAAAATGAGGTCAGAGACCAAGAGCAGCACTGCCTCCTCAAGATTCTGAGCCTGCTTGGCAGGGTTGGTCCTGCAAAGCCAAAGCCCCCTAAAGGGAGAGCATACTACACAAGGAAATTCTCAAAGCTGCTAATGAGAACCTTGACGACCTTGTACCTAGCCGGTGGGGATTCCGGTGGGGTGCCCCCACCCAGGCAGTGGCAGTGCTGGCAACACTAGCTGCAGTAACCCATGGAGAGGGGGTCACACTCGGACATTCAGAGAGGGGGTATATTATTGTGACCCTGGTGGCAGCGTCTGACTGCATGGAGATGCTTGGGAATATGGTCAATACGGGTGACCATATTGTAGGTGTTTCAGGGAAAAGGTGTACACTTGACCTCCATTATCTAGGATGTGACAATCGTTAATAAAATCTCTCAATTTCTGCCCATTTTTTTGCGCGATCTTGCAGGCCTTCTGTAGTGCATTTGCAAATCAAGACATTTCTTGAGTTGGGCTCTGGGATGGTGCAATTGTTGAGAATGTGAGCTTATGGTTGTGTGGGGGGAAAGGGTTGAGTGTGTGTGGGTGTATGTGTGTATCCCACAACCGTTGCGAAGGAGTAAAAGATGTTAGGGACAATAGAGGATGATCCACAGCTATATATAATACAAATCGAGGTGAGGGCGATGGAAATGCATTTGGCAGCTGCTCTACTTCAATTCGGTAAATGGCACTGTGTGCTCTTTTCAAAGGATGGATCCTAGTCGGTTCAGGGCTATGGGATACAGGTGGTCTACCGGGCATTGGGATGACAACCCAACTCGGAATGAGGAGGGCTTTTAGCGGATGGAATAGTAGGGACCTAGTAGAAATGCAAATATCATGGTACAGCTATATAGACACTCAATCATGTTACTTTTTAATGGTATGTTTACAAACATATATTTTGATAAAAAATAATTGAAAGTTGTCTCATTATGGTAAGTGGTGAAATAAGTATAGCCAGTTACAATTGTAGTGGCTTAGCAGATAAGAAAAGACGATCAGCATTTACCTGGCTAAAAGAGAAGGAATATAATATCTATTGTTTACAGGAAACCCATTCAACAATTTTAGATTAAGTTTTGTGGAAAAAGAACTGGGGAGGCGAAATATATTTATCCCATGGGCAAAGAAATTCAAAAGGGGTGATGGTTTTAATTGTAACGCTCATCTGATGAAGAAGTGGACCAGAGCGCAGCGTGGTAAGTGTTCATGATTTATTCTCAAAACACTTGAATAAAATAACGAAGAGCAAAACGACAATGAACAGTTCTGTCAGGTGCAGAAACACAAAACCGAAAATAACTACCCACAAAACACAGGTGGGAAAAAGCTGCCTAAGTATGATTCTCAATCGGAGACAACGATAGACAGTGGCCTCTGATTGAGAACCACACCCGGCCAAACACAAAGAAATAGAAACTAGAATGCCCACCCTAGTCACATCCTGGCCAAACCAAAATAGAGAATAAAAGCCTCTCTATGGCCAGGGCATGACGTTTATTAACAATCATTTTGATCCAAATGTGCAAATTGTCCAAACAGATCCTCAAGGTAGATGGACTATTTAAATATGTTATTGGACAATAAACCGATATGACTTATTAACCTGTACGGTCCGAATAATGATGATCCAAGCTTCTTTGAAAATATAATATCACACTACAAACTATCACCCTCAGGCACTTAAGGAAATCATGAATGTCATGGATATATTGGAATTAGTGGATATATGGAGACTTAAATACCCTGATCTAGTGAGATGTACATTGAGGAGGCTTAATTAAGCTAGTCATCTTGACTACTTTCTTATGCCATTCTCTCTGGCTCCAAAAGTAAAAAAGCGTTGATTGGGGACAGAATGCGGTCGGATCATCACATAATCGGCATATATATTACTCTTACAGAATTTCCACGTGGGCGAGGATATTGGAAATTTAATCAAAGCCTACTAGATGATAAATTGTTTAGAGCTAGGACAGAAGAATGTATAACTGACTTTTTCCAGACATATCATAGGTACAGCAGATCCCCATATTGTATGGGACACTTTTAAGTGTGCCTTTAGAGTCCATGCAATTCAGTAGTCATCTGTAAAACAAAAGCAATTTAGATCAAAAGAGTCCATATTAACAAAGGAAATGGAAGTACTAACAGTATCTCTTATAAAATGGGTTAACGTTATGTATAGTAAACCTAGGTGTAAAATAGTAAATAAAGGCTACATCTCAAAGTTTTTAACTATCTGGAGGAGTAAAACAAGGTTGTCCACTATCGGCATATCTGTTTATTATTGCCATCGAAATGTTAGCTGTTAAGATTAGATCAAACAATAGAAATCTGTGGCTTAAAAACTAAGGTGTCATTGTACGCTAATGATTCATGTTTTCTTTTAAAACCACAATTAGAGTCTCTCCACGGCCTCATAGAGGAACTAGATACTTTTGCTATCATTTCTGGATTAAAACCAAATTATGATAAGTGTACTATATTACTGTCACGTTCTGATCATAGTTCTTTTGTGTTTTCTTTGTTTTAGTGTTGGTCAGGACGTAAGCTGAGTGGGCATTCTATGTTGTATGTCTAGTTTGTCTATTTCTATGTTTGTCCTGATATGGTTCTCAATCAGAGGTAGCCTGTTTTGTGTTGGCTTTTGTGGGTGATTGTTTCCTGTGTCTGTGTTTGTGCCACACGGGACTGTTTCGTTGCCAGTTCACTTTGTTATTTTGTATTTGTGTTCATGTTGAGTTTTCTTATTAAATAACATGGACACCTACCACGCTGCATATTGGTCCGATCCTTGCTACACCTCTTCAGAGGAAGAGGAGGAAATCTGTCATGACAGAATCCACCCACCACAACAGGACCAAGCAGCGTGGTGACAGGCAGCGGCCGAGGACACAAGACTCCTGGACGTGGGAGGAAATCCTAGAGGGGAGAGGACCCTGGGCTAAGCCAGGGGAATATCGCCGACCCAAAGTGCAGCAGGAGAAGCAGCAGCAGCAATGTCAGGATTCCTGGACATGGGATGACGTTTTGGATGGCAAGGGTTGCTACACATGGGAGGAGATCCTGGCTGGTAGGGATCGCCTACAATTGGAACAGGTGGAGGCAGCCGGAGAGAGGAGCCAACGATACGAGGGAACGCGACTGGCAAGAAAGCCCGAGAAGCAGCCCCAAAAATGTATTGGGGGGTGGCACACAGGGAGTGTGGCTACGCCAGGTAGGAGACCTGTGCCAACTTCCTGTGCTTATCGGAGAGCGAGAGGGACCGGGCAGGCACCGTGTTATGCTGTGGAGCGCACGGTGTCCCCAGTAAGGGTGCATGCCCCGTTGCGATACATTCCAGCTCCTCGTATCGGCCGGGCTAGAGTGGGCATCGAGCCAGGTAAGGGTGATTGTTTCCTGTGTCTGTGTTTGTGCCACACGGGACTGTTTCGTTGCCAGTTCACTTTGTTATTTTGTAATATATTTTCATGTTGAGTTTTCTTATTAAATAACATGGACACCTACCACGCTGCATATTGGTCCTATCCTTGCTACACCTCTTCAAAGGAAGAAGAGGAAATCTGTCGTGACAATTACGTATTGGATCACTAAAAAAATGCAAATTCTACATTACCATGTAGTTTACCAATTAAATGGTCTGACGGAGATGTGGATATACTCGGTATACAAATCCCAAAAGAAAGAAATTCTCACTCCAATACATTTTTATAGAAAGTTAGCAAAAATAGATAAGATCTTGCTACCATGGAAAGGAAAATACCTGTCTATTTGGGGAAAAATCACCCTGATTAACTCTTTAGTCATATCACAGTTGACATATTTGCTTATGGTTTTGCCTACACCTAGTGACCTGCTTTTTAAATTATATGAACCAAAAATATTCAATTTTATTTGGAAGGGCAAGCCAGATAAAATTAAAAGGGTATATTTATACAATGAATATGAATTCGGAGGGCAGAAATTATTAAATATTAAAGCATTAGACCTCTCACTAGAGGCATCAGTCATACAAAAGTTATACTTAATTCAAAACTGGTTCTCTAGTAAATTGGTATGAATGTCTCATCCTATGTTCAAGAAGGGCCTTTTCCCCTTTATTCAGATTACACCTGCTCACCTTCGGTTGTTTGAAAAGGAAATAATCTCCAAAATATCTTAATTTTTTTAAACAAGCCTTAGAAAGTTGGTTGCAATTTCAGTTTAATCCACCTGAAAAGACAGAACAAATAATACAACAAATATTGTGGTTAAATTCAAATATACTAATTGATAGAATACATTTTTAAAAAAGGTATCATTTTAGTGAATGATATCATAAATAGGACTGGTGGAGTTATGTCACAAATGCAGCTAACATAGACATATGGATATGTCTGCTCTACCCAAAATTACAACCAATTAATTGCAGCATTAACACAAAAATGGAAGAGGCAAGTAGAAGGGGAAAAAAGTAAGGAACTTGTATGTCGGCCCTGTATTAAAGAATATAAATGGTTAAAGAAAAGTGTGATAAATAAAAACACATACCAATTTCATTTAAGGACCAAAAAACTGACAGCTGTGCCATATAAATTGCAAAATAGTTGGTAAGAGATTTTCGATGTACCCATTCCATGGCACATGGTTTATGAATTGATACGCAAAACAACACCGGATTCAAAACTTCTAATTTTTCAATTTAAATTAGTATACAAAATTATTGCAACTAATATAATGTTATATATATGGGGGATACAATCTTCCCAGCTCTGCAGATTCTGCTGTGAGGAGGCATAGTCTTTAGATCATTTATCTTGGTATTGTCCATATGTAGCTCGTTTTTGGTCACAGGTCCAGGAATGGCTGAAGAATTGCAACATTTGCCTAGAACTAACGCTACAGATAGCAATACTGGGTGATCTGAAAAGCCATAGTCAATCAATCAATAATATAATTATTATTTTAAATTTACAATCTGTAGAAGCTATGAGAATAGAAAGGTTCAGTTATTTTGTGAAGCATCACAGCACAGTTGAAAAATATATGGCAAATAGAAATCCGAAATGGTTGATGTTGAGAGATAGATGGGAGGGGTTGAATGGAGCTGAAGGGTGGGACTAATAACAAGATAAACAATGTAAACCATACAGGGTCTGTAAAATGTATACAGGTTCAGAACTTTAGTGAAATAGCACAGTTACAAATAGAAATAGAGGAAGGACTAAGAACAAACAAGAGAGAACTATTGTAAAGTAGACTGTGTCTAAAATTGGGGGAAGGGTGGTAGGGTTTGCGGGGAATAATAATAAAGGTATATTCTTTTTTTAAAGTATTTATGTCTATATAGGTATGCGTATGTGTATATGTTTGAATGCGTGTATGGAAAAATAAATTTACCCAAACAATATATGGGGGATTGGAAATGATGCAGACAATTACATTGATGGAAGCAACATTCTTTTCGCAAACACGTGCCGCCATCATTGCTTTGCACAAAAAGGGCTTCACAGGCAAGGATATTGCTGCCAGTAAGATTGCACCTAAATCAACCATTTATCGGATCATCAAGAACTTCAAGGAGAGCGGTTCCATTGTTGTGAAGAAGGCTTCAGAGCTCCCAAGAAAGTCCAGCAAGCGCCAAGACCGTCTCCTAAAGTTGATTCAGCTGCGGGATCAGGGCACCACCAGTACAGAGCTTGCTCAGGAATGGCAGCAGGCAGGTGAGTGCATCTGCACGCACAGTGAGGCGAAGTCTTTTGGAGGATGGCCTGGTGTCAAGAAGGGCAGCAAAGAGGCCACTTCTCTACAGCAAAAACATCAGGGACAGACGGATATTCTGCTAAAAGTACAGGGATTGGAATGCTTAGGACTGGGGTTAAGCCATTTTCTCTGATGAATCCCCTTTCCGATTGTTTGGGGCATCCGGAAAAAAGCTTGTCCGGAGAAGACAAGGTGAGCGCTACCATCAGTCCTGTGTCATGCCAACAGTAAAGCATCCTGAAACCATTCATGTGTGAGGTTGCTTCTCAGCCAAGGGAGTGGGCTCACTCACAATTTTTCCTAAGAACACAGCCATGAATAAAGAATGGTACCAACAAATCCTCCGAGAGCAACTTCTCCCAACCCTCCAGGAACAGTTTGGTGACAAACAATGCCTTTTCCAGCATGATGGAGCACTTTGCCATAAGGCAAAAGTGATAACTAAGTGGCTCGGGGAACAAAACATCGATATTTTGGGTCCATGGCCAGGAAACTCCCCAGACCTTAATCCTATTGAGAACGTGTGCTTAATCCTCGAGGCGAATGGACAAACAAAAACCCACAAATTCTGACAAACTCCAAGCATTGATTATGCAATAATGGGCTGCCATCAGTCAAGATGTGGCCCAGAAGTTAATTGACAGCATGCCAGGGCGGATTGCAGAGGTCTTGAAAAAGAAGGGCCAACGCTGCAAATATTGACTCTTTGCATCAACTTCATGTAATTGTCAATAAAAGCCTTTGACTCTTATGAAATGCTTGTAATTCTACTTCAGTATTCCATAGTAACATCTAACAAAAATATCTAAAGACACCGAAGCAGCAAACTTTGTGGAAATTAATATTTGTGTCATTCTCAAAACTTTTGGCCATGACTGTACAGCCGCCCCTCAGGTCAGAGTTATTGTCATACTAAGAGAGAAGACGCAGATGGACTTTTTGTTGTCGACAACAACACGAATGTCTGAATGCATCGAAATAACCACAACAATAAGATTTCAAGTCATTCAAATTGCCACACATAAAGAGCTACCTTCAATTGAAGCACTGTGTGTGTGTGTGGTGGTGACAATTAAGAGAGTAATGGACATCAACATTATGTTCTAAGCGGACAACACTGTAGTGAGCGGAACCTAAGCAATTATCATAAGTTAATAGCGTGTGAGTGCATTCACAGCCGACCCCTCAGATGAGTGTAGCACATGGTGTTGTGTGAAACTTACTAAAACAGCTAGATGTTTTCACAATGCTTACTTACGAGCACTTAACCAACAATGCAGTTTTTAAAACATATGGAAAGAATAAGAGATAAAAGTAACACGTAATTAAAGAGCAGCAGAAAAATAACAATAGCGAGACTATATACATGGGGCTACCGATACAGGGTCAATGTGCGGGGGCACCGGTTAGTTGAGGTAGTATGTACATGTAGGTAGAGTTACAGTGCCTTGCGAAAGTATTCGGCCCCCTTGAACTTTGCGACCTTTTGCCACATTTCAGGATTCAAACATAAAGATATAAAACTGTATTTGTTTGTGAAGAATCAACAACAAGTGGGACACAATCATGAAGTGGAACGACATTTATTGGATATTTCAAACTTTTTTAACAAATCAAAAACTGAAATATTGGGCGTGCAAAATTATTCAGCCCCTGAAGTTAATACTTTGTAGCGTCACCTTTTGCTGCGATTACAGCTGTAAGTCGCTTGGGGTATGTCTCTATCAGTTTAGCACATCGAGAGACTGAAATTTTTTCCCATTCCTCCTTGCAAAACAGCTCGAGCTCAGTGAGGTTGGATGGAGAGCATTTGTGAACAGCAGTTTTCAGTTCTTTCCACAGATTCTCGATTGGATTCAGGTCTGGACTTTGACTTGGCCATTCTAACACCTGGATATGTTTATTTTTGAACCATTCCATTGTAGATTTTGCTTTATGTTTTGGATCATTGTCTTGTTGGAAGACAAATCTCCGTCCCAGTCTCAGGTCTTTTGCAGACTCCATCAGGTTTTCTTCCAGAATGGTCCTGTATTTGGCTCCATCCATCTTCGCATCAATTTTAACCATCTTCCCTGTCCCTGCTGAAGAAAAGCAGGCCCAAACCATGATGCTGCCACCACCATGTTTGACAGTGGGGATGGTGTGTTCAGTGTGATGAGCTGTGTTGCTTTTACGCCAAACATAACGTTTTGCATTGTTGCCAAAAAGTTCAATTTTGGTTTCATCTGACCAGAGCACCTTCTTCCACATGTTTGGTGTGTCTCCCAGGTGGCTTGTGGCAAACTTTAAACAACACTTTTTATGGATATCTTTAAGAAATGGCTTTCTTCTTGCCACTCTTCCATAAAGGCCAGATTTGTGCAATATACGACTGATTGTTGTCCTATGGACAGAGTCTCCCACCTCAGCTGTAGATCTCTGCAGTTCATCCAGAGTGATCATGGGCCTCTTGGCTGCATCTCTGATCAGTCTTCTCCTTGTATGAGCTGAAAGTTTAGAGGGACGGCCAGGTCTTGGTAGATTTGCAGTGGTCTGATACTCCTTCCATTTCAATATTATCGCTTGCACAGTGCTCCTTGGGATGTTTAAAGCTTGGGAAATCTTTTTGTATCCAAATCCGGCTTTAAACTTCTTCACAACAGTATCTCGGACCTGCCTGGTGTGTTCCTTGTTCTTCATGATGCTCTCTGCGCTTTTAACGGACCTCTGAGACTATCACAGTGCAGGTGCATTTATACGGAGACTTGATTACACACAGGTGGATTGTATTTATCATCATTAGTCATTTAGGTCAACATTGGATCATTCAGAGATCCTCACTGAACTTCTGGAGAGAGTTTGCTGCACTGAAAGTAAAGGGGCTGAATAATTTTGCACGGCCAATTTTTCAGTTTTTGATTTGTTAAAAAAGTTTGAAATATCCAATAAATGTCGTTCCACTTCATGATTGTGTCCCACTTGTTGTTGATTCTTCACAAAAAAATACAGTTTTATATCTTTATGTTTGAAGCCTGAAATGTGGCAAAAGGTCGCAAAGTTCAAGGGGGCCGAATACTTTCGCAAGGCACTGTGTTAAAGTGACTATGCATAGATGACAACAGAGAGTAGCAGTGGTGTGAAGGGAGGGGGGGAATGAAAATAGTATGGGTTGCTATTTGACTAGATGTTCAGGAGTCTTATGACTTGGGGGTAGAAGCTGTTTAGAAGCCCCTTGGACATAGTCTTGGCACTCCGGTACCGTTTGCCTTGCGGTAGCAGAGAGAACAGTCTATGACTAGGATGGCTGGAGTCTTTGAACATTTTTAGGGCCTTCCTCTGAAACCGCCTGGTATAGAGGTCTTGGATGGCAGGAAGCTTGGCCCCAGTGACATACTTGGCCGTTCGCACTACCCTCTGTAGTGCCTTGCGGTCAGAGGTCGAGCAGTTGCCATACCAGGCAGTGAGTGATGCAACCAGTGCTCTCGATGGTGCAGCTGTAGAACCTTTTGAGGATCCGAGGACACATGCTAAATCTTTTCAGTCTCCTGAGGGGGAATAGGTTTTGTCGTGCCCTCTCCACAACTGTCTTGGTGTGCTTGGACCATGGTTGTTTGTTGGTCATGTGGACACCAAGGAACTTGAAGCTCTCAACCCAATTCAGCCTCGTCGATGAGAACGGGGGCGTCCTCTTTCCTGTAGTCCGCAATCATCTCCTTTGTCTTAATCACGTTGAGGGAGAGGTTGTTGTCCTGTCACCACACGGCCAGGTCTCTGACCTCCTCCCTATAGGCTGTCTGGTCATTGTCAGTGATCAGGCCTATTGCTTTTGTGTAATCGGCAAATGTAATGATGGTGTTGGAGTCGTGCCTGGCCGTGCAGTCATGAGTGAACAGGGAGTACAGGAGGGGACTGAGTACGCACCCCTGAAGGGCCCCTGTGTTGAGGATCAGCGTAGCGGATGTGTTGTTATCTACTAGAGGTCGACTGATTAATCGGAATGGCCGATGAATTAGGGTCGATTTCACGTTTTCATAACAATCAGAAATCGGTATTTTTGGGCGCCGATTTGGCGTTTTTTTTATACCTTTATTTAACTAGGCAAGTCAGTTAATGATGGCCTAGGAACGGTGGGTTAACTGCCTTGTTCAGGGGCAGAACGACAGATTTTCACCTTGTCAGCTCGGGGGATCCAATCTTGCAACCTTACAGTTAACTAGTTGCACCAATAACGACCTGCCCCTCTCTCGTTGCACTCCACAAGGAGACTGCCTTTTACGCGAATGCAGTAAGCCAAGGTAAGTTGCTAACTAGCATTAAACTAATCTTATAAAAAACAATCAATCATAATCACTAGTTAGCTACACATGGTTGATGATATTACTAGATATTATCTAGCGTGTCCTGCGTTGCATATAATCTGACTGAGCATACAAGTATCTAAGTATCTGACTGAGCGGTGGTAGGCAGAAGCAGGAGCGTAAACGTTCATTCAAACAGCACTTTTGTGCGCTTTGCCAGCAGCTCTTCGTTGTGCGTCAAGCATTGCGCTATTTATGACTTCAAGTCTATCAACTCCCGAGATGAGGCTGGTGTGACCGAAGTGAAATGGCTAGCTAGTTAGCGTGCGCTAATAGCGTTTCAAACGTCACTCGCTCTGAGCCTTCTAGTAGTTGTTCCCCTTGCTCTGCATGGGTAATGCTGCTTCGATGATGCCTGTTGTTGTTGTGTTGCTGGTTCGAGCCCAGGGAGGAGCGAGGAGAGGGACGGAACCTATACTGTTACACTGGCAATACTAAAGTGCCTATAAGAACATCCAATAGTCAAAGGTTAATGAAATACAAATGGTATAGATGGAAATAGTCCTATAATTCCTATAATAACTACAACCTAAAACTTCTTACCTGGGAATATTGAAGACTCATGTGGTAAGGAACCACCAGCTTTCATATGTTCTCATGTTCTGCGCAAGGAACTGAAACGTTAGCTTTCTTACATAGCACATATTGCACTTTTACTTTCTTCTCTAACACTTTGTTTTTGCATTATTTAAACCAAATTGAACATGTTTCATTATTCACTTGAGGCTAAATTGAATGTATTGTTGTATTATATTAAGTTAAAATAAGTGTTCAGTATTGTTGTAATTGTCATTATTACAAATATTTTTTTTTTTAATCGTCCGATTAATCGGTGTCGGCTTTTTTGGTCCTCCAATAATCGGAATAGGTATCGGCGTTGAAAAATCATAATCGGTCGACCTCTATTACCTACCCTTACCACCTGGGGGCGGCCCGTCAGGAAGTCCAGGATCCAGTTGCAGAGGGAGGTGTTTAGTCCCAGGGTATTGATGAGCTTTGAGGGTACTATGGTGTTGAACGCTGAGCTGCAGTCAATGAATAACATTCTCACATAGGTGTTCCTTTTGTCCAGGTAGGAAAGGGCTGTGTGGAGTGCAATAGAGATTGCATCATCTGTGGGGGTTGTATGCAAATGGGAGTGGGTCTAGAAATACAGTGTATACATTGTTAATGTTGTAAATAACTATTGTAGCTGGATACGGCAGATTTTTAATGCAATATCTACATAGGCATACAGAGGCCCATTATCTGCAACCATAACTCATGTGTTCCAATAACACGTTGTGTTAGCTAATCCAAGTTTATAATTTTAAAAGGCTAATTGATCATTAGAAAACCCTTTTGCAATTACGTTAGCACAGCTGAAAACTCTTGTTCTGATTTAAAGAAGCAATAAAACTGGCCTTTATACTATGAGTATCTGGAGCATCAGCATTTGTGGGTTCGATTACAGGCTCAAAATGGCCAGAAACAAAGTACTTTCTTCTGAAACTCGTCAGTCTATTCTTGTTCTGAGAAATGAAGGCTATTCCATGTGAGTAATTGCCAAGAAACTGAACTCGTACAATGCTGTCTACTGCTGGCTCTAACCAGATTAGAAAGAGGAGTGGGAGGCCTAGGTGCACAACTGAGCAAGAGGACAAGTACATTAGTGTCTAGTTTGAGAAACAGACGTCTCACAAGTTCTCAACTAGCAGCTTCATTAAGTAGTACCCGCAAAACACCCGTCTCAATGACAAAAGTGAAGAGGCGACTCCGGGGTTCTGGCACACCCCCCCAAAAATGCTAACCTCCCCTGTTATTGCAATGGTGAGAAGTTAGCATGCCTTGGGGCTATGATATTTATGCGTCTAACTTTTTCACTTATCATAATTCGCGGTTCATTCAGGATTATCCGTAATCATGGTAGCATCTGCATTAAATTACTTTGTCATTTTGTAATGTAGGTGAACTATCCCTTTGGTATGTCAATTACAGTTTTTTATCTTTCATTGATGAGTTGCCACCACCAACACAACACAACAGAGACAACCAGTGCCAACCAGAGTATGAAAATAGAGCAGTCAGAGGTATGATCAATAACAACCTAGAAATGCATTGATCAGTATGTACAATATAGATCTGATGTGGGTTCGGGGACTGTATGTAGTTGGAAGAGGAATTGCAGTGCTTGCTCACTGACTGAGAAGCTGCATGTCAGGAAAGCCACTACACAACACAACACTAAACAATACATTACTTGCATTATAACATTGACAAACGGTGTCCACAAACTGTAGGGCCTATATAAAGCTGTCCCAACATCAGAGGTTTCTTTTCAGCACCCTGGATTGAATCCTTGCAACAGCTACACCTGGCTATCAGAGGAGCATTGTCTGGCAGCGAAACAGTTCATTCATCCTCATTTACAAAAAGTTTAAAAAACATAGCTGATATGGCTGACTTGCTTAAACAAATGTGGTTTCTACTGACAATTGAGATATACAAAACATGGCATACGGGAATGATAAGCGGATAAGAGGCAATCCTTAATTTCAATTAAGACATTAATGAGTGAAATAAGATGGACGTAGTCAATGTAACTATTTGTTCATTAATTTTGAAATGTACAGCGACAGTATTCTCCCTGTACACCAAGTCAGAAGCGTAGGATAAATAATGGGGCATGTAAGAAGACAATGAAAGCTCTTACAATATTCGATGATGATATTTCTCTAAAACAGGCTATAGGTTACATGGTTAAGTTACACCAAGTCAGAACCGTAGGCTAAGTTAGGAGGGGTAAATAGACCAAATTATTAGTGTGAGACACATGGGCTACTAAGAGCTTACTACACAACATACACTTAGTATTACTTTCTTAGCTACTGTATATATATCTCTCTGGTATACTACATAATCTATGCAGCAGCATACAATACATTTTTGGACTCACCTTGTTGGCGCGGCGATACTTCTTGTGGGTAAATTTTGTCAGCAAACTTTGTCATCAAAGTCTGGCATTCTCTGGATGTATGGTGCTTTCAAGACAACAAAAAAACAAGGTTGAGTCATGACGCCAGTGATCTTCAGGTTGGAGCTCTAGAAAGAGACCCGAGTTCCTGACTTGGAATTCCGATTTGGATTACCGTTCAAAATGTATTTTCCTAGTCAGAGCTCATTTTGTTCCAAGTCCCCAGTTGTCTTGAACTCACTGAAGTCTGAGATTTCCCAGTTCCGAGTATCTAGTTGTTTTGAACACGGCAGAAGTCATGCTGGATTGACAGCATGGCCAATGTATTCAACATTTTCTGACCCATGGTGCTAGCATTTGAGTGTTTATCCTTTTAAGCTTGGAAAAGAGACCCTTAAACCCAGACTTGGACCACACATCCTCTCCACTGAATAGCAGGCTAGTGATTGCTTTGGAACGCTTGCAGTTAGCCACTTCCTTCCAAACCACTCATTTTTGAATTTGGGATTTCCAACTGGTTGTGTAATGTTTATGTCCAATGGCCGATGAGCACCGATACATTTTATCTATAATTTCTCTTCATATGACAAGGATAGAAAATGATTTGCCAGTAGATTGCAGCTTTATTAACTCAATAATTTTTTACATTGTTTGCAAACTGATATGTGACACGTATTAATGCCAAAATAACATGCAAAACAGGCAACGACAAAAACAAAAACGCTAAAAGCCTATGTTTCCTATTATTCCCTGTAATTGTATTGTGAAAATTGTAATCTCTTTATTAGATTGCTACACAACGTTTTTCTTTATGGATATTTCTTTAACATTTCTGTTATTGTTTGCAATTTTTTTCTCAATGTATTTATAGGCCTATTTTTATTTTGATGATAGTTTGCTGATAGATATTTCAAATAAATTACTAGACTTACATTTTGAATAAAGAGTGAACCACATTATTTGTATTCTTTCACTACTCTGTTTGAATCGAGGTAGGATGAAGTTTTTGATGAACCATTTAACACATCTCCATATCCAAATGAAGGGTGGCAAGATTGTGTAACACTTAGTTTATTGCTGCCACCTATGTCATATTATTAAAAGTCCTGGAAATAATTTAAAGCCACTCTGTAAGCTTTAACATTTGCGGACCCACCAATACAAATGTTAACAGGTGTAGCGAAAAATTACATTGCAGTCTATGCAATGTCAAATCCAATACACGGTCTTTCAAACAGGCCTACATCCGAGTGAGATCACCCATTCCAGCCTGGTCTCATAGACTAGACGTAACTTAATAAATGTACACCTGAGACACTCAAATTAGTATGATATGTTAAGGGTGGTATGGTTACATAAGACAGATGGTTACTTGATGCGAATGTTTAGCAACCAAAAGTTGCAAGGTTGAATCACATCACAGACTATTTTAGCTAATTAGCACCTTTTCAACTACTTACTACTTTTGCGACTACTTAGCATGTTAGCTAACCCGTCGCCTAACCTTAACCCTTTTAGCCAACATTTCCCCTAACCTAATTATTTAACTTAACTCCTAAACCTAACCTTAACCCCTAACCTAGCCTAGCTAACATTAGCTAGCTGCCACCTAGCTAGAATTCGTAACATATCATACGTTTTGCAAATCTGTAATATATAGTACATTTACAAATTCACAACATATTCTACGTTATGCAAATTCGTAACATATAATATGAATTGTGATTTGTAACAGATCATACGATATGGGTGATAGACATACACAAATGAATACTATTAATATCGTAGTAAAATGAAGTACAATGCATTTATGTACAGAGCAATACGAAAGGCTATGAGACCAGGTTGACCATCCAAGAACGTTCCATTTTAAAGGGGGCTTTTACTCTGACAGACTGTTCCAGGATTTGTTTGTGGCCTTGTTGCTCAACAATCTAAGCGCAGCAGACAAACGGCAGCGGAGAAACCGAACCGGATCAGTGCTTCACTAGTGAAATCGCTGATTGATTATTTATTGGATAAATCATTGCGTGAAAATTATGGAAAATAAAAAGTTTGTCGTCTTGTGTACAGGTAGGCTACTAATTAATGTCAATACAAACTTGCGATGTTGATTAGGCGACCGTGTATTTTGTAGGTTACTCGAATTTATCATGATGGTCCAGTTAATTGCTTAATGTTCTTAACGAGCAATAATAGCCTGTTTTAATTTGTTCCAGTTGGTTTGTGTCAGTTGTGTCCTTATTGTAATATTTACTCTGTATGCCTCTAGTTTCTTTGACGTTTTTGTTGAGTATAGCTACGGTTTCAGCCTTCGTTGAAGAGCTCGATGACACGTAAGTTATTTCTATTAATTAGAAATATGTTGCTAGTTATTGCTTTGATAATAATGCTGAAATGGCAGACTATACGTTTTGGTCTGTGAATTCCATAACAATAAAAAATCCGCCAAATAACGAAATATGAAATTTAGATTGCTGTTACCCACACCACTTGACAAGGCACACATGTCATCCTCTGTCCATGGTCCTTAAAAATGTTAAGGCTACATACCCGTACCTAGAAAGGATTGTGAAAAGTTTATCATAAAATGCATTTTCACTGTTTAGATTTACCAATGGTTGTTGATTTCTCTTACTAATTTGCAGGTTTAAAGACACACGAATGCCTGATGAGATATGGCTTATACAAGTAAGTATGGATGAAATTTTATACACAAGAAAACCCCTAATAATATGTGAAAACGGATTGTTTACTTTAGGGCAACATCAAGAGAATGCAAGGGGGGACATTAAAATACGCACGCATGACATTGAAATACGCGTGCACACATAGCTTTGATGCGTTGTTTTATCATGTATGTTGTGTGTGTCATGTTTTTTTAGTTGAAAATGGTTTTATTTGAGAGCAGAAATAGAAATGCATTTTAAATTGTGGTGATTGTGCCCCACATGTTTGGTGTCAGTTCTACGCTCCCTGGTGTACCTATTGCAAGCAGCTGGACCCAGTGTGGTATGAAATCGGGGCTGAGCTGAAAAGTATGGGGTCTCCAGTCAACGTGGGCAAGGTCGACGCCACAGCCCACACCAGTGAGTCGAATTATCTGATTTGCAAGACAAGACATATGGCAGAACAACAGTAAAAAAAAAACTGTTAAAAAACAGTTTAAAAAATAAACAATATTACAGCAATATAAGGTGACAAACAGAATATAAAACTGACTGCCTGGCGGAATAAGTATTGTACTGATGAGAAAGATACTGGAGAAGAGGAAGAGGATAAAACAGGAAAACTGTGTTGAAAAATAGAGGAATATCTAACACCTAATTAGCCATTAGTATTTTGTGCCTTCTCAGAGCCTGCTTTAAGAAAATACAGATATTTTGGTACGGTCTCTCTGTTCGGATCCCACTGTGACACCATGTATTGGTAAGGAGACAGGACACCATTGACATAGCTTCAGGAACATCTTTTTAAAGATAAAATTGGATATCTGATACAGGGCATTATGGGTACTGTAGTTCATCATACTACAACAAGTACTCCTGCTTTTACTGTTTAGATCATAAGGACTGGGATAGAAAGTGTGAATTGATCCAAATAGTTTCTTAGTTGCTGAAAAGTTACTGGAGCAAAATGCATCCCAAACCAAAACCAAACCAAGGAAGGTTTTAAATCACTCTCAGGCAGCACTGACATCTGCTGGTTGGTCAATATACAATAGTGACAGAATATCTGCATATTAAAAAAAAATCTTGTAATAATATAATAATCTGTATAATACATTTTGCATGTATTTTGTAGTTATTCTGAAGGCTTAGCCTACCGAAACTATGCTGAAATACAGACTTGTCAACTGCTATTGACCGAATATTCTCTTAATAACCACTATCCTATATCGTTGTCACTTATCACCACTTGATCCATCCATTATATAAATGGTCTCTGAAATAGTTTTCTTATGTTTATCATAGATGAAGGGTTTACCAAATTGTGCAATAAGGCAACCAGTCACAGTGCCCTGTCACATTTAGGCCCACAGAGCCAGGATTAGGTCAGCCTGTTCACACTAATAGGCTTAGTGAAGCTTTAAAAGCCCTTCCAACTGTGTGCATGTTTGTGTGTATGTACGTGTGTTTTGTGCAACAGATGGTAAGCCATGCAAACCAGATGGGCTAACAGTGTAGTGAGCATTTTCAGAGCTGTTCGGCTTTGTTGAACCTTCAAATCCCCTATTATCTGCTCCTGTATGAGGGAGTGGAGTAGGTTAACTGGTTAGCTACTCTCTCTCTCTCTCTCTCATTGTGAAGATTTTTTTAAGTAGCAGGATTACATTTTGAAGAATGATCTCTCTGTCCACCATGTTGGCCTAAACCTGTCAGCCATTACATTAGATTTATCTTACCTTGTACATGTACTGAACTATGTCAAAATGTTTGAGATATTTAGTCATTTAAAACCAGAACTTTACTATAACAATGGCTTACATACACTCCTTTCAATATTCATTTGAAGTCTTTCCATGTCATTTCAGCAAGACATTTTTCTTCCGCCCCGTTCTGAGAATTTAGCCATTGAAGTCAATTGCATTATTTACAGCACAAATTGACACAATTAATGATTTTACGAAACATCTCCCTCTGCAACTGGATCCTTTACTTCCTGGCGGGCCGCCCCAGGTGCTAAGAGTAGGCAACATCACATCTGCCATGCTGATCCTCAACCCTGGGGCCCCTCAGGGGTGTGTGCTTAGTCCCCTCCTGTACTCACTGTTCACACACAACTGCATGGCCAAGCACGAGTCCAACACCATCTTTATTTTTTTCTGACAACACAACAGTGGTAGGCCTGATCACAGACAACGATGAGACCGCCTATAGGAAGGAGTTCAGAGACCTGGCAGTGTGGTGCCAGGACAACAACCTCTCCCTCAATTTGAGCAAGACAAAGGACCTGATCGTAGACTACAGGAAAAGGAGGGCTGAACAGGTCCCCATTAACAACGACGGAGCTGTAGTGGAGCGGGTCGATTCCCACATCACCAACAAACTATTATGGTCCAAACACACCAAGACAGTCGTGAAGAGGGTTTTTATTTGTTTTTACTAAAGTGTTAAACAAATCAAATATATATTTTATATTCTTCAAAGTAGCCACCCTTTGCCTAGATGACAGCTTTGCACATTCTTGGCATTCTCTCAACCAGCTTCATCAGGAATGCTTTTCCAACAGTCTTGAAGGAGTTCTCACATATGCTGAGCACTTATTGGCTGCGTTTTCTTCACTCTGCGGTCCAACTCATCCCAAACCATCTCAATTGGGTCTGCGGTCAAACGACCACCCCTCATCACTGTCAAACGTGATTGTGGAGGCCAGGTCATCTGATGCAGCACCATCACTCTCCTTCTTGGTCAAATAGCCCTTACACAGGATGGAGGTGTGTTTTGGGCCATTGTCTTGTTGAAAAATGAATTATAATTCAACCAAGCGCAAAGCAGATGGGATGGCGTATCGCTGCAGAATGCTGTGGTAGCCATGCTGGTGTGTCTGTTACTTGAACTCTATGAAACATATATTTGGGCTGCAATTTCTGAGGCTGATAACTCTAATGAACTTATCCTCTGCAGCAGAGGTAACTCTGGGTCTTCCTTTCCTCTGGCGGTCCTCATGAGAGCCAGTTTCATCATAGCGCCTGATGGTTTTTGCGACTGCACTTAACAAAACATTCAAAGTTCTTGAAATTTTCTGGATTGGCTGACCTTCATGTCTTAAAGTAATGATGGACTGTCGTTTCTCTTTGCTTATTTGAGCTGTTCTTGCCATAATATGGACTTGGTCTTTTACCAAATAGGGCTATCTTCTGTATGCCACCCCTACCTTGTCACAACACAACTGATTGGCTCAAACGCATTAACAAGGAAAGAAATTCCACAAATGAACTTTTAAGACGGCACAACAGTTAATTGAAATGCATTCCAGGTGACTACCTCATGAAGCTGGTTGAGAGAATGCCAAGAGTGTGCAAAGCTGTCATCAAGGCAAAGATTGGCTACTTTGAAGAATCTCAAATATAAATATGTTTTGATTTGTTTAATGCTTTTTTGTTACTACATGATTCCATATGTGTTTTCTCATAGTTTTGATGTCTTCATATATTATTCTACAATGTAGAAAATAGTACAATAAAGAAAAACCCTTGAATGAGTACGTGTGTCCAAACTTTTGACTGGTACTGTACATGTACAAATTACCTCGACAAACCTGTACTCCCGCACATTGACTCGGTACCGGTAGCCTCGTTATTGTTACTTTTTATTTAAAAATATGACTTTAGTTCATTTAGTAAATATTTTCTTAACTCTATTTATTGAACTGCATTGTTGATTGAGGCCTTGTGTGTAAGCACTTCACAGTAAGGTGTACTACCCCTGTTGTATTCGGTGCGTGTGACAAATAGCATTTGATTTGTTTTTCCCATACATTTTTATTGGGCACAACATAATCCAAAACACAACCAAAACAAACTTCAAATGCATCCACCAAGTTTGTAGTGTCACAAGCTTTATCTATTCATTGCGTGCTAGGAATATGGGACCAAATACTACACTTTTGAATACTTCAATAGACTATAATATATACATTTCCATTCCTAACTATAACATTTTCTGACAAGATAGAACTGTCAAAGGGGGCAGAGTTGCAATCTACTGCAGAGATAGCCTGCAGAGTTCTGTCATACTATCCAGGTCTGTGCCAAAACAATTTGAGCTTCTACTAAAAAATCTACCTTTCCAGAAACAAGTCTCTCACCATTGCTGCTTGCTATAGACAACCTTCTGCCCCCAGCTGTGCCCTGGACACCATGTGTGAATGGATTGCCCCCCATCTATCTTCAGAGCTCGTGCTGTTAGGTGACCTAAACTGGGACATGCGTAACACCCCGGCCATCCTACAATCTAAGCTTGATGCCCTCAATCTCACACAAATTATCAATGAACCTACCAGGTACAATCCCAAATCTGTAAACACGGGCACCCTCATAGATATCATCCTAACCAACCTGCCCTCCAAATACACCTCTGCTGTCTTCAACCAGGATCTCAGCAATCACTGCCTCATTGCCTGCGTCCGTAATAGGTCTGCGGTCAAACGACCACCCCTCATCACTGTCAAACGCTCCCTAAAACACTTCAGCGAGCAGGCCTTTCTAATTGACCTCGCCTGGGTATCCTGGAAGGATATTGACCTCGTTCCGTCAGTAGAGGATGCCTGGTTATGTTTTTGAAGTGGTTTCCTCACCATCTTAAATAAGTATGCCCCATTCAGAAAATGTAGAACCAGGAACAGATATAGCCCTTGGTTCATTCCAGACCTGACTGCCCTTGACCAGCACAAAAACATCCTGTGGCATTCTGCATTAGCATCGAATAGCCCCCGCGATATGCAACTTTTCAGGGAAGTTAGGAACCAATATACACATGCAGTTAGGAAAGCAAAGGCTAGCTTTTTCTAACAGAAATGTGCATCATGTAGCACAAACTCCAAAAAGTTCTGGGACACTGTAAAGTTCATAGAGAATAAGGGCACCTCCTCTCAGGTGCCCACTGCACTGAGGCTAGGAAACACTGTCACCACCGACAAATCCACGATAATTGAGAATTTCAATAAGCATTTTTCTACGGCTGGCCATGCTTTCCACCTGGCTACCCCTACCCCGGTCAACAGTCCTGCACCCCCCACAGCAACTTGCCCCAGCATCCCCCATTTCTCCTTCACCTAAATCCAGATAGATGATGTTCTGAAAGAGCTGCAAAATCTGGACCCCTACAAATCAGCCGGGCTAGACAAAATAAAATTATCAGCCGAAATTGTTGCAATCCCTATTACTAGCCTGTTCAACCTCTCTTTCAACCTCTCTTTCGTATCGTCTGAGATCCCCAAAGATTGTAAAGCTGCCGCAGTCTTCCCCCTCTTCAAAGGGGTAGACACTCTGTTACAGACCTATATCTATCCTACCCTGCCTTTCTAAGGTCTTCGAAAGCCAAGTTAACAAATCACCGACCATTTCGAATCCCACCATACCTTTTCCGCTATGCAATCTGGTTTCCGAGCTGGTGACTGCCCCTGGTCACCATAGCAGCACCCACCCGTAGCACGCGCTCCAGCAGGTATATTTCATTTGTCACCCCCAAAGCCAATTCCCCCTTTGGCCGCCTTTCCTTCCAGACTTTTTCTATTGTGACTGTTGACTGTATGTTTGTTTATTCTATGTGTAACTCTGTGTTGTTGTTTGTGTCACACTGCTTTGCTTTATCTTGGCCAGGTCTCAGTTGTAAATGAGAACTTGTTCTCAACTAGTCTACCTGGTTAAATAAAGGTGAAATAAATAAATAAAATAAGTGAATATGTCCAAATACCTATAACAGATTCAAATGGGGGGGACTAGATACATCAAGTCTTTTACATTTCTAAACAGTAAAACAGATATAGTTCCTTCAGAAAGTATTCACATATTTTCCACATTTTGTTGTGTTAGAGCTTGAATTTAAAATGAATTAAATGTAGATTTTTTTTTCAGTCACTTGCCTACACCATAATGTAAATGTTATGAATCAATAAAAAATGAAAATCTGAAATACCTTCAGTCAATAAGTATTCAACTCCTTTGTTATGACAAGCTTAAATACGTTCAGGAGTAAAACGTTGCTTAACAAGTCACATAATAAGTTGCATGGACTAACTCTGTGTGCAATCATAGTGTTTAACATTTTCTAATACCTCATCTCTATACCCCATACATACATCTGTAAAGTCCCTTAGTCGAGCAGTGAATTTCAAACACAGATTCAACCACAAATACCAAGGAGGTTTTCCAATGACTCGCAAAGATGGGCACCTATTGGTTGATTGTAAAAAAAAAATGAAGCATACATCAAATATCCCTTTGAGCATGTTGAAGTTATTAATTACACTTTGGATGGTGTAGCAATACACCCAATCACTACAAAGATACAGACATCCTTCCTAACTCATTTGCCAGAGAGGAATGATTTCATCATGAGGCCAATAGTGACTTTAAAACATTTAGAGAGTTTATTGACTGTGATAGGAGAAAACTGAGGATGGATCAACAACATTGTAGTTACTCCACAATACTAACATAGAAGAAGAAAGAAGCCTGTACAGAATAAAAGCACTAAAGTAATACTGCAAAAAATGTGGCAAAGCAATTACATTTTTGCCCTGAATATAATGTGTTCTGTTTAGGGCAAATCCAATGCAACACATTACTGAGTACCACTCTCCATATTTTCAAACATAGTGGTGGCTGGATCATGTTATGGGTATGCTTGTAATCGTTAAGGACTGTTTTTCCAGGATAGAAATTAAACGTAATGGAGCTAAGCACAGGCAAAATGGACAAGTAATCAAGTTACATCTGTGAATGAAATGTACTTTAAAATCTATGGCGAAACCTGAAAATGGTTGTCTAGCAATTATCAACAACCAGTTTGACAGAGCTTGAAGAATTTTGAAAAGAATAATGGGCAAATGTTGCACAATCCAGGTGTGGAAAGCTCTAAGAGACTTACATCTGTAATCGCTGCCAAAGGTGTTTCTTCAAAGTATTGACTACTTATGTAAATGAGATATTTCTTTATTTATTTCAATACATTTGCACAAAAAAAACGTGTTCACCTTGGCATTATTGGGTATTGTGTGTAGATGGGTGAGAAAAAAAATCAGTTTTTTCCATTTTCAATTCAGGCTGTAACACAACAAAATGTGGAATAAGGCGCTGTATGTATGAAAATACCCTCAAATAAAACATTTAATCTCAAATCCCAAATCCTGGAGTATAAAGACAAATAAAACATTTTAGCTTCACTGTCCAAATTAATACAGATTAAAATTAATATAGGGAGTGTATGTGATATTATAATAGAGGATATCAACATGATTGCATTCACTCCTTCAGCAGTGCTGAAATTAACAACAGAAATATTTATTGCTATTATTTACTTACTTATCTTCTTATGGCTTGAATCCCGCTAACGGGATCGATATGACAACACCCAGTGAAAGTGCAGGACGCCAAATTCAAAACAACAGAATGTCATAATTAATATTCCTCAAACATAGAAGTATTTCACACCATTTTAAAGATAAACTTGTTGTTAATCCCACCACAGTGTCCGATTCCAAAAAGGCTTTACGACGAAAGCACACTAAATTATTATGTTAGGTTTGCACCTAGTCACAGAAAAACAGACAGCCATTTTTCCAGCCAAAGAGAGGAGTCACAAAAAGCAGAAATAGAGATAAAATTAAATCACTAACCTTTGATCTTCATCAGATGACACTCATAGGGCTTCATGTTACACAATACATGTATGTTTTGTTCGATAAAGTTCATAGTTTACATTGGCGTGTTATGTTTAGTAGTTCCACAACATCTGGTGATTTTGCAGAGAACCACATCAATTTACAGAAATACTCATAATAAACATTGATAAAAGATACAACTATTATGCAGGGATTTATAGATACACTTCTCCTTAATGCAACCGCTGTGTCAGATTTCAAAAAAGCTTTACCGAAAAAGCACACCATGCAATTATCAGATCAAGCCATACAGATATCCGCCATGTTGTGGAGTCAACAGAAGTCAGAAATGTCATTATAAATATTCACTTACCTTTGATGATCGTCATCAGAATGCACTCCCAGGAATACCAGTTCCACAATAAATGCTTGATTTGTTCGATAAAGTCCATCATTTATGTCCAAATACCTCCTTTTTGTTCGCACGTTTAGCCCAGTAATCCAAATTCATGACGCGCAGGCCAGATGAAAAGTCAAAAACGTCCGTTACAGTCCGTAGAAACATGTCAAACAAAGTATATAATCAATCTTTAGGATGTTTTTAACATAAATCTTCAATAATGTTCCAACCAGAAAATTCCTTTGTCTGTAGAATTACAATGGAATGCAAGCTAACTCTCACGTGAACGAGAGTGACCAGCTCATGGCACTCTGACAGACCTCTGACTCATTCAGCTCCCATCCCCCCCTCCTTTACAGTAGAAGCATTTTTTTTGCCTGTTTTTTTCTGCCATATGAGTTCTGTTATACTCACAGACATCATTCGAACAGTGTTAGAAACTTCAGAGTGTTTTCTATCCAAATCTACTAATACTATGCATATACAGTGCCTTGCGAAAGTATTCGGCCCCCTTGAACTTTGCGACCTTTTGCCACATTTCAGGCTTCAAACATAAAGATATAAAACTGTATTTTTTGTGAAGAATCAACAACAAGTGGGACACAATCATGAAGTGGAACGACATTTATTGGATATTTCAAACTTTTTTAACAAATCAAAAACTGAAAAATTGGGCGTGCAAAATTATTCAGCCCCCTTAAGTTAATACTTTGTAGCGCCACCTTTTGCTGCGATTACAGCTTTAAGTCGCTTGGGGTATGTCTCTATCAGTTTTGCACATCGAGAGACTGACATTTTTTCCCATTCCTCCTTGCAAAACAGCTCGAGCTCAGTGAGGTTGGATGGAGAGCATTTGTGAACAGCAGTTTTCAGTTCTTTCCACAGATTCTCGATTGGATTCAGGTCTGGACTTTGACTTGGCCATTCTAACACCTGGATATTGCTTTATGTTTTGGATCATTGTCTTGTTGGAAGACAAATCTCCGTCCCAGTCTCAGGTCTTTTGCAGACTCCATCAGGTTTTCTTCCAGAATGGTCCTGTATTCGGCTCCATCCATCTTCCCATCAATTGTAACCATCTTCCCTGTCCCTGCTGAAGAAAAGCAGGCCCAAACCATGATGCTGCCACCACCATGTTTGACAGTGGGGATGGTGTGTTCAGCTGTGTTGCTTTTACGCCAAACATAACGTTTTGCATTGTTGCCAAAAAGTTCAATTTTGGTTTCATCTGACCAGAGCACCTTCTTCCACATGTTTGGTGTGTCTCCCAGGTGGCTTGTGGCAAACTTTAAACAACACTTTTTATGAATATCTTTAAGAAATGGCTTTCTTCTTGCCACTCTTCCATAAAGGCCAGATTTGTGCAATATACGACTGATTGTTGTCCTATGGACAGAGTCTCCCACCTCAGCTGTAGATCTCTGCAGTTCATCCAGAGTGATCATGGGCCTCTTGGCTGCATCTCTGATCAGTCTTCTCCTTGTATGAGCTGAAAGTTTAGAGGGACGGCCAGGTCTTGGTAGATTTGCAGTGGTCTGATACTCCTTCCATTTCAATATTATCGCTTGCAGAGTGCTCCTTGGGATGTTTAAAGCTTGGGAAATCTTTTTGTATCCAAATCCGGCTTTAAACTTCTTCACAACAGTATCTCGGACCTGCCTTGTGTGTTCCTTGTTCTTCATGATGCTCTCTGCGCTTTTGAAGGACCTCTGAGACTATCACAGTGCAGGTGCATTTATACGGAGACTTGATTACACACAGGTGGATTGTATTTATCATCATTAGTCATTTAGGTCAACATTGGATCATTCAGAGATCCTCAATGAACTTCTGGAGAGAGTTTGCTGCACTGAAAGTAAATGGGGCTGAATAATTTTGCACGCCCAATTTTTCAGTTTTTGATTTGTTAAAAAAGTTTGCAATATCCAATAAATGTCGTTCCACTTCATGATTGTGTCCCACTTGTTGTTGATTCTTCACAAAAAAATACAGTTTTATATCTTTATGTTTGAAGCCTGAAATGTGGCAAAAGGTCGCAAAGTTCAAGGGGGCCGAATACTTTCGCAAGGCACTGTATTAGCAACTGGGCCTGAGTAGCAGACAGTTTACTCTGAGCACCTTATTCATCCAAGCTACTCAATACTGCCCTCAGCCATAACAAGTTATTTACATTTGTGTTTCAGATTTTGCAAAAGAGTTTCGAGTTGGAGGCTATCCCGCTATAAAGTTGTGAGTTGTGAACATTTTAGCTGTATTTTCATTGTTGGTACATGGAACTGAGATTTGCCCTACTGAACACATAACCCAGCTCTTGTTATTCTAACTTACCATTCTCTGTTGGATAGGTTGAAGGATGACTTGAAATACAACTACAGAGGTCCTAGAACCAAGGATGGCATAATGGAGTTTGCAGACAGAGTATCTGGGTAAGACTGAGGATGGCAGTTTAGTTGTTGCTCATGGCCTGTAAAAAGCTTGTATTTTACTTCTAAAGGCCCACTTTGTGATATGTGGTTACATTTCTCCAGCCCCATCCCTCAACTTTATGGCAAACCAAGTGGCTGGCTGCTTTATTGTTTTTCAAATTAAGGAGTGGGGCTTTAACAGAGTATGCATGACCAGTAAGGGCCAGATTTACTAAGCATGTTCAAATTTTGCCCCTATTATTTTGAGGGTGAAACAAATATTAGAATAACAAAGGTAGCTTCACCATGAAATGGTCTTTGTTTACACTTTCACCAGCCCAAAGGCCGTCAGAGGGTGATATTGAGATGTTAATTCTTACTGGCCAAACACATTGTATGCAGCCAGAAAAACATTAGTATCCCTTGTGGACCGGTTTGTACCTAAAATATTCTCAATTCAGGCTGCATAGGCTTTAATTAACATCCTCCTTAACTTTGTTTATTGACGAGAAGGCGGGAAAAAAACGGATAAAGTATACATTCTTTCCTTATGAAACACAATTTTCCACCACCATGCTAGAGTAGCTAAATGCTCATCTCGGATGGTATGTATCGCGTTCAGCCAATCAGGTTAAAACTATCAGACCAGGGGTTGCATTTCTTTTATGCCTGCCGCATTAGCAGCATTGCATTAGTGGAAACCAAGAATGTTCTAAGGGCAGATCTGGTTGTAGCTAGATATATTCGAGTCGCGTCGGAGACCATTTTTGCATTTTTAGCTTATCCTTACCCTTTTCCTAATCTGAACCTAATTCTCATAATCTACCACGTTAATTATCCTAACCTGCTATGTAAATTCCCCTGACCTGCTACGAAAAGTAACTTCTGGTAGTCAAAACCGTCGTACCCCTCCTGAGAACAGTGTTGGTGTCCACTAATGTGATACAGCGCTGCGTTAGGTTAAGGGTGAAAAAACAGACTGCTGCAACCTGATTGGTTGAATGTGATACACAACATCCAGGATTAGCATTTAGCCACTTATTCAAAGTATTACATGCCCTTATGCAAGTATTATTAGACGGCGGGCTGTTAGTGTACAAGCAAACTCTGCATGGTGAATACAACAGAACCAATTAACTTGATGTGTGGCTTAAAAGAACAAACTGAAAGCCACGGCCCAAATAAGCCATGCCTCCTCATAGGCTGCCTCCGCTACACTGCCTTCACCGCTAAGCAATGCGAATGTGTATGAGGTGTTGAAAGCAATTTAGAAACTTTCATTCAATTAAAAAAAATATTGATCTTTCAAATTCATTGTTTGATTTCAGACAAATTTAATAGAATAGGTTATACTAACCAGAGCGTACACAAATCAGTAAAAGCACTTCAGATGAACGACAGCGCCGACGCACTTTTTACAGTGGGGTCTTACCCTTGATCGTTTGTAAATCTGGCAAAAAGTGTGTAAACATGATTTCGGTACAAATTGACAGATTATGATCTTTAAAATAAGATTTTCATTGGACAGTTACTTTAAGATGTACTCTCTCTATCTCTGCCCATCTGTCTCTCACTCCCTTCATCAGCCCCTTATATGCTCTCTCCATCTCTCTCCCCATCCCTCCTTTGTTTTAGACCTGTGGTGAGAGCACTGCCAAGTCAGCAGTTATTTCAGAATGTTATGAGTAGACATGATGTTCTCTTTGTATACGTTGGTGGACCGTCCGACTTGAAGGTATGAGTACACCCGCGCATTAAACACACAAGCACACACACACAGGCACACGTACGAACGCACGCGTGCACAATCACACGGGACACAATAAACAAATGATTATTGCGGCATCTGTGCCATAGTCTGTCTGAGGTTTCCTCCTTTTCCCTTTTGTCCCCCAAGGAGAAGTACATATCTGTGGCCAAGGAACTGATTGTGCATACTTACTTCTTCTCTGCTGCAAGGAACATTTTACCCAAGGTACGTTTTAGAAATTGGGTATATAGACTACCGTTCAAAAGTTTCAGGTCACAGAAATGTCCTTGTTTTTGAAAGAAAAGCAATTTTTAGAACACAGGAGTGATGGTTGCTGATAATGGGCCTCTGTACACCTATGTAGATATTCCATAAAAAATCATCCGTTTCCAGCTATAATAGTAATTTACAACATCAACAATGTCTATCTACACTGTATTTCTGATCAATTTGATGTTATTTTAATTTTCTTTCAAAAACACAAGAATTTCTAAGTAACCCCAAACTTTTGAACATTAGCGTTAAAAACATATATAAAAACATATACTAGGGTATTTTGATGTTTTATGGCAGGTTTAGGAGGAGATGGGGAGATAAATCAGGAGGTTACAGCACAGAAAGTGAGCGGTGGTATGGGGGATTGAACCGCTGCCTCCAGGGGCCTTGACATTGAGCTCCAATCATATTTTGTGACTGAGGTATTCTCTCTCTTTTCTGGTCATTCTCAGGCAGTTACTCTCAAGGAATACCCGGCTGTGGCAGTGTTCAAGGATGGCACTTACTTCCTTTATGATGGTAAGAGACCAGTGTTGCATTCATAGCCGCAGGAAGTATTTGTGCGGAAGCACCCCCTGTGGTAAAATGGCAAAACGGCAGCACCCCCTGCAGAAGAATGTGTTGTTGCAAGAAAAATAGATTAAACTATTTTTCCATTGCATTATTGATATAAACAATGCACGACCGCAGGTTGAATGTTGGTGGTTAATTCCTTCCTGTAGGGAAGCAGTTCGCATTTACAACATCAAGCACAATCAAAATCTAAACGTCTCAGAAAATACTTTCGGGTTTCTTCAATCCTGGCATGAGCCAATCAAAAACAAACTGACAACACAGTAGCCCCAGCTGATGCCTGCTATTGCCAAACAATGGAGACCGAAGTGGTGGCACCCAAAGCAGGAGAACTCGGGTGGAGATGCGAGTTCTTTGAAGTGGTGGATCTGGTGCAATCAGAAGTGGAGAGAAGATTGAGTTGGAAGAGCTAGGGATATACAGTGCATTCGGAAGGTATTCAGACCCCTTGACCTTTTCCACAATTTGTTACATTACAGCCTTCTTTTAAAATGTATTGAAATGCTTTTTTTCTCTCATCAATCTACACACAATACCTCATCATGACAACGCAAAAACAAGTTTTTAGATTTTTTTGCAAATTAAATCCAAATAAAACACTTAAATATCACACTTACAGATTAAATTTTATGACCAGGTATTTCCAAAGGGTTCACATACTTTTTCTTGCCACTTTAAATTCAGTATTCAGACCCTGTACTCAGCACTTTGTTGAAGCAGCTTTGGCAGTGATTACAGCCTCGAGTCTTCTTAGGTATGACGCTACAATCATGGCACACCTGTATTTGGGGAGTTTCTCCCGTTTCTCTCGGCAGATCCTCTCAAGCTCTGTCAGGTTGGATGGGGAGGGTTGCTGCACAGCTATTTTCAGAGATGTTCTCCAAAGATGTTCAATCGGGTTCAAGTCTGTGCTCTGGTTGGGCCACTCAAGGACATTCAGAGACTTGTCCCGAAGCCACTCCTGCATTGTCTTGGCAGTGTGCTTAGGGTCATTGTCCTGTTGGAAGGTGAGCCTTCGCCCCAGTCTGAGATCCTGAGCACTCTGGAGCAGGTTTTCATCAAGGATCTCCCTGTACTTTGCTCCATTCATCTTTCCATCGATCCTGACTAGTCTACCAGTCCCTGCCGCTGAAAAACATTCCCACAGCATGATGCTGCTGCCACCACTATGCTTCACCGTAGGGATGGTGCCAGGTTTCCTCCAGACGTGACGCTTGGAATTCAGACCAAAGTTCAATATTGGTTTCATCAGACCAGACAATCTTGTTTCTCATGAGACTCGTTTAGGTGCCTTTTGGCAAACTCCAAGCGGGCTATCATGTGCATTTTACTGAGGTGTGGCTTCCATCTGGCCACTCTACCATAAAGGCCTGATCGGTGGAGTGCTGCAGAGATGGCTTTCCTTCTTGAAGGCTCTCCCATCTCGACAGAGTAACGCTAGAGCTTTGTCAGAGTGACCATCGGGTTCTTGGTCACCATCTTGACCAAGGAAGAGGAAGAGTCTTGGTGGTTCCAAACTTATTCCATTTAGGAATGATGGAGGCCAATGTGTTCTTGGGGAACTTCAATGCTGCAGACATTTTTGGTACCCTTCCTCAGATCTGTGCCTCAACACAATACCTTCGACCTCATGGCTTGGTTTTTGCTCTGACATGCACTGTCAACTGTGGGACCTTATATAGACAGGTGTGTGCCTTTCCAAATCGTGTCCATAAAAAAAGGGATATGAATACTTACCGAATGCACTGTATATACAGTAGCAGAACAATATACTATTAACACCTATAATAAATACTACAGTTCTTCAAAGGGAATACTTACATATGGTGGGTGCAGTGAGGTGTTCGGAGTCACTTTGATACAAGGTGAGATTGTTGTTATGGGATCTTTCACATCTCCTCTTGAGTCATCAACTTCTTTGTATCCAACATACTGTTCATCGTGTGAGGGGTAAATTGCCCGAATGGCCCCAACAACAAATGCAGGCAAAGGGATTCGGTGTCCTCTGCTTAGCTTCTCCCCACGTAAAACAAACTCCAAAAATAATCTATAGGCCACCATGCGGTATTGTCTGTAAGAGAATGATAAAAAGCCTATTAGACTTTCATGGGCAATCGTTGTGTACTGTCTGTATTCCTACTGTAGAAGCACAATGCAGAATATTACACATCTCACAAACACACAGTACCAATCAAAAGTTTGGACACTCCAACTCATTTAAAAATAATTTATGTTTTAACCTTTATTTAACTTGGCAAGTCAGTTAAGAACAAATTCTTATTTACAATGACGGCCTAAGAACAGTGGGTTAACTGCCTTATTCAGGGGCAGAACGACAGATTTTTAAATTGTCAGCTCTGGGATTCGATCAAGCAACCTTTCGGGTACTGGCTCTAACCACTAGGCTATCTGCCACCCCGAGCTGTGGTTTTCTTTATTTTTACTATTTTCCACATTGTAGAATAATAGTGAAGACATCAAAACTACGAAATTACACATATGGAATCATGTAGTAACTTTATTTTTACTATTCGAAAAGACATCAAAACTATGAAATCAAAAAAAGTGTTAAGCAAAACAAAATATATTTCATATTTTACATTCTTCAAAGTAGCCACCCTTTGCCTTGATGAAAGTTTTGCACACTCTCGGCATTCTCTCAACCAGCTTCATGAGGTAGTTGCCTGGAATAACATTTCAATTAACTGGTGTGCTTTCTTAAAAGTTAATTTGTGGAATTTCTTTCCTTCTTAATGTGTTTTAGCCAATCAGTTGTGTTGTGACAAGGTAGGGGTAGTATACAGAAGGTAGTCCTATTTGGTAAAAGACCAAATCCATATTATGGCAAGAACAGCTCAAATAAGCAAAGAGAAATGCCAGTCCATCATTACCTTAAGACATGAAGGTCAGTCCATCTGGAACATTTCAAGTGCAGTCACAAAAAAACAAGCGCTATGACGAAACTGGCTCTCATGAGGACCGCAACAGGAAAGGAAGACCCAGAGTTACCTCTGCTGCAGAGGATAAGTACATTAGAGTTACCAGCCTCAGAAATTGCATCCCAAATAAATGCTTCACAGAGTTCAAGTAACACACATCTCAACATGAACTGTTCAGGCCTTCATGGTCCAATTTCTGCAAAGAAACCAGGTGAGGTGTGAGGGTGCATTGCAGGTGACACTGTCAGTGATTTATTTAGAATTCAAGACACACTTAACCAGCATGGCTACGAAAGCACTCTGCAGCAATATGTCGTCCCATCTGGTTTGGGCTTAGTGGACCTATCATTTGTTTTTGAACAGGACAATGACCCAACACATCTCCATGCTGTGTAAGGGCTATTTGACCAAGAAGGAGAGTGATGGTGCTGTATCAGATGACCTGGCCTCCACAATTACCTGACCTCAACCTATTTGAGATGGTTTGGGATGAGTTGGACTGCAGAGTAAAGGAAAAGCAGCCAACAAGTGCTCAGCAAATGTGGGAACTCCTTCAGTACTGTTGGAAAAGCATTCCAGGTGAAGTTGGTTGAGAGAATGCCAAGAGTGTGCAAAGCTGTCGTCAAGGCAAAGGGTGGCTATTTGTCAAACACTTTTTTGGTTACTTTATGATTCCATATGGGTTATTTCATATTCTACAATGTAGAAAATAGTAAAAACTAAAGAAACCCTTGAATGAGTAGGTGTGTCCAGACTTTTGACTGGTACTGTACGTTAGCTAGATAGCTAGCTACCACACACATGTATAGTTAATATGCATCATAAAGCCAAAGTCATTAATTTTCTCTTTGTCATCATCAACAAAAAATATTGATCCAGTTTTGCTCCTGATGAGATGCACTAAAGCTAGTTAACTTTATCTAACTAGCTATATCATTAGGCTACAGTACACGTTGGGTATAGCAAACAAAGCTGGCTAGCTTGGCTTGTAGTAGTACCAGCAAGCCCGTTATGGCTGAATCGATTACAAAATTATTCTGTACTGAAGGACACTGCTTTGTGTAAAAAGAGAGCATAAATTGCTAGCAAGCTAACGAGAGCAAAACACCGTACTCATTTGTCAGTTGCCCTCCTGGTCCAGATGGTCTAGGCTGCCACCACTAGTTGATCTTGGAGGTTCTGTTTACAGGAATTAAATTCCTCTGTTTTAATACCCAATTAAAATTAAACACTCTGTCAATTCATAAGAATTTGTATGACTCTTATTTGTATAAAATGGACAGAGCCCAGTCTTAAAGTCAATCAGCAGCGTTTATTCACGAGAATACTGCCCATTACACATTTTACCACAGGTTATAAACTGAAAATGACGTCATTAGTTTTAGTACTAGCCCGTCTCATCTCCGCTCCAGTACAATGGCTGTATGGTTCTCACATCGTCTCTCCCTATTAAGATAATTTATGACCGAGCCAAGGCCAGCTTGTGTAGATAAGCCTTTTAGCCAGTCTGGCTATAAGTTCATTCATTTCTACCATGGTAGAAATGTCATTGTTCTAGTTCTTGATTATATTTACACACATTATATTCAGTACTAGGATTAAAAAGAAAATTCATACATATACAGTAACATAATAGTATTCTGATTAGTACATATACAGTAACATAATAGTATTATGATTAGTCAGTCCTGATTGAACTGTATACATAAATAGTCATTATTGATAAAAATTCCCTTAACAGGTTCATAAAAACATGCTGGAGCAGCACCCCTCTATCCACATGTGCGTCGAAACTTCAATTGTCCATGATCAAATTCGTGGCGGCACAGACATTCCTCTTCTGTCGACATTCGCATAAGCACCACCAGTCAGAGTCTGTGTCACCGTATCGCTACTTGCTGGTCTCGCAATTCTTGTTCTCACTGTCTCAACTCATCTTCAGTGTTTTCTGGCTCAAATTAATAGGGCTGTATGTCCCGATGTAAAAGAACATCAAAAACGTTTTCAGCGACCAGCTCTTGGAAAGAAGAATTATCAGAAGTAGCCATTGTAATTATTTGGCAATCTCGTATAGAGTGCAGAGTAACATAGCTCCCATGAACCTGTAGAAACTAGTACAGCCCTTGTTTTGAAAGGCCTGCCTTTGAGGTTGGGAACAAAATTGGACAAGGAAGTAGGGCTCCTGTCAGGAAGTAGTCTTTACAAAGCCAGGGAAAATTAGTCGACGTAGATAACCTGCAATGTCGTGGCAAATAGGAACATTGTTGAGAAAAGTCCAATAGTTCTATTGAACAAGGACAACCATATCTCCTTGCTGCTAGCGTCAACGTGCAATTGGCGAAACACAAAGGCCACAATAATTGCTACAAAACATGACTCAATTCATTTTTATATCAGACAGCAGGCTCAATCAACCAATGACGTCATTGGTTGTCTATTCTGGTGAGAAAATGAAAAAATACCACTATAGTGCATAATTATGTCTGAAACACATTTCATCGCAGTTGTTGTGTTCTGTTTGTTGGGCAATTATTTCCAAGGATTGTGTGCTTTGTTGGGAGGTTCTGGTGATAAATGAGTCCATTTTGCTGGATTTAGTTGGGTGGCAACAGCCGGATTCTGCACGGAGAGCTCTCAGCTCTGTTTTGTAAGCAGTGCGCTCATGATTTATGGGGTTTGGAGTAGAGGTAGACCGATTATGATTTTTCAACGCAGATAGCGATACCGATTAATCGGCCGATTTAAAACACACACATTTTTGTAATAATGACAATCGCAACAATACTGAATGAACACTTTTATTTTAACTTAATATAATACATATTATGGGCTTTTGGATGGGTGTTCTTAATGTTCTTAAGGTGATTCCACAGGTTGGAGGTATTTTTTTATTTAGCCGTTGCTGACCCCATGCTTACATCTTTATCACAAATAAGACACCTTGCTTTCCCTGGTGCCAATTCCATGTAATAGTGCGTTTCTCTGCCATCTGTAAAACACACACACAGCTCTGAATTGACAATGATACTGAAGAGTCTGCTTAGGAGACAAATACTCTCAACTGTTTGAATTTGAGTTTAAGTTACCTGTGATGAATGTTGGAAAATAAACTGTAATTTCTATATGCAGGAAATCCTATTTTAATAATGGACATGGTAAGAATTGACTACCAAAGTGCGAGTCATAATTCCCATGACACCTTCTAGCAAAATCTGAAAAGCAGTTCCTTCATTCATTTATTCGATAGGATATTTTTAGATTAATTTAAAATAAGGTCTGTGTTTCGTGTAGGCTTACACCACCTTGCCAGTTTTATAACTGTGTAGATATCCATAGGACAAGGTAACTCTGATCAATATTGGCTAAATATAAGCGAAGATCATTTTTTTTGTAGAGTGGATTTATGAAAATATTTTGTCAAACGTTACCTTATCCTAGTGAGATTTACACGGGTATCAAAATGCCGAGGTGGTTTAAGTTTGCACAAAACACAGACTTTATTTGAAGTAGATCAAGACATTCTCTATGGAAGACATGAACGGTAAAATAACGAAGGAACCCCTTTCAAGTTCAGCCGCAAGTTATTACAGAAATTATAACGCGTCGACTATTTCTCTCTAAAGCATATACCTTTGACTATTACGAGCCTGCTGCTGCCTACCACCCCTCAGTCAGACTGCTCTATCAAATATCAAATCATAAACTTAACTATAATAAACACACAGAAATACGAGCCTCAGGTCAAATCCAGAAACTATCACCTCGAAAACAAAACGTTTATTCCGTTCTGTATTTTATCTAGCGGGTGGCATCCATGATTCTAAATATTCCTGTTACATTGCACAACCTTCAATGTTATGTCATAATTACGTAAAATTCTGGCAAATAAGTTCTCAAAGAGCCAGGCGGCCCAAACTGTTGCATATTCCCTGACTCTGCGTGCAATGAATGCAAGAGAAGTGACACAATTTCACCTGGTTAATATTGCCTGCTAACCTGGATTTCTTTTAGCTAAATATGCAGGTTTAAAAATATGTACTTGTGTATTGATTTTAAGAAAGGCATTGATGTTTATGGTTAAGTACACATTGGAGCAACGACAGTCATTGATTGATTGTTTTTTACAAGATAAGTTTAATACTTGCTAGCAACTTACCTTGGCTTACTGCATTAACAGGCAGGCTCCTCGTGAGGCAGGTGGTTAGAGCGTTGGACTAGTTAACTGTAAGGTTGCAAGATTTGATCCCCTGAGCTGACAAGGTAAAAATCTGTCGTTCTGCCTCGTTCCTGGGCCGTCATTGAAAATAAGAATGTGTTCTTAACTGACTTGCCTAGTTAAATAAAGATTAAATAAAGGTGTAAATATAGTTTTTTTTTTTGGCAAAATCGGCGCCCAAAAATACTGATTTCCGATTGTTATGAAAACTTGAAATCGGCCCTAATTAATTGGCCATTCCGATTAATCGGTTGACCTCTAGTTTGGAGTCTCTGCTGTACCATAGTCAGTACAGTGTACCACCATTTGCACAAGTGTCCCAAAGCCGAGTGAGTTAAAAACTTCTTGATGCACCCATCCCGTTAGCGGGATCATTTACGTCAACATCAGCTGGGTTGCAGCGCGCCAAATTCAAATTAAATATTTTTTTTCTTCATGAAATCACAAGTGCAATATAGCAAAACACAGCTTAGCTTGTTGTTAATCCACCTGGCGTGTCAGATTTCAATAAAGCTTTTCGGCGAAAGCTATCCAAGCGTTTATGTAAGAACATCTCTCTCAGTAGACAACATATTACAAACAGCTAGCCGCCAAGTAGATTGGTCACGAAAGTCAGAAAAGCAATACATTAAATCGCTTATCTTTGATGATCTTCGGATGTTTGCACTCACGAGACTCCCAGTTACACAATAAATGTTCATTTTGTTCCATAAAGATTATTTTTATATCCAAAATACCTCCATTTGGTTGGCGCATTATGTTCAGAAATCCACAGGCGCGAGCGGTCACTGACATCGCAGATGGAAATTCCATAGTATCCGTAATGTCCACAGAAACATGTCAAACGTTTTTTATAATCAATCCTCAGGTTGTTTTTTCAATATATAATCGATAATATATCAACTGGGAATTTAGCTTTTTCAATAGGAGAGAGAGACACAATGGCTGCTCCAAACTGTTGCGCAAGCAAAATTCTGGGGACACCCAGCTATCCACTGACGCGATGTGATCTTTCTTGCTTATTTTTCAAAATTAAAGCCTGAAACTATGTCTAAAGACGGTTCATGGGGAAGCCTTGGAAAAGGAATCTGGTTGATATCCCTTTAAATGGAGGGAAGGCATTCAATGGAGCTTTCAAAATAGAGGCCACTTCCTGGTTGAATTTTCCTCAGGTTATCGCCTGCAATATCGGTTCAGCTGGATCTTCACAACTAGCTAACTAGCTAACCGCAACCCCGGATGATTACTCCTGGCTAGCGTTTCCATCCACTTAGCTTGAAGCTAACCCGGCCAGAGCTCCTGTGCTACCACCGAAGCATACTCCTGGGCTACAATATCCGGACCCACGACCGGTCTATCGATGTCACCGCATGAAGAGGCATAAACAGACTCACCCCATCGCGACGTCCCCCAAAGACTAACTTTCTAGCCCTTGCTATCTGCTTGCTTGCTAATTTGGCCTGCTAACTGCTAGCTTGTTTAGCCCCGGTCTGCTAACTGCTACCTTGCTCAGCCCCGGCCTACTAACTGTTAGCTTGTTAGCACAGGCCTGCTAACTGTCTGAATCGCCGCATCCCCAGCCAGCCCAACCACTCACTGGACCCATATTTACTTTCAATCTCTTTTCAATTTTTAATTCGATTATACCTTCTGGTAACCTGCCTCACCCAATGTGATACGGAATCGCTATTATTTGTAATTTTTAGAACACATTCAAGAACCTCCAGAAGCTAACCAGTTAACTAGCTACAAGCTATTTAGTCATTGTTAGCCACTGCTAGCGGCTTTACCATCTGCACAGCCAGCCAGTTTTTTTTTTACCTGGATAATACTCGCCAGTCCCATCCACCGCTGCCCCCTGGACACTGATCACTTGGCTACATAGCTGATGCATGCTGGACTGTCCATTAATCACGGTACTCCATTCTGCTTGTTTATGTTTTATCTGTCGGCCCCAGCCGCACTCAGGCTCTGTGTGTAGTTCATCCGACCCTCCCTGCCTAGTCAACGCTATTTTACCTGCTGTTGTTGTGCTAGCTGATTAGCTGTTGTTGTCTCACCTACTGTTTAGCTAGCTCTCCCAATTCAACACCTGTGATTACTGTATGCCTCGCTGTATGTCTCTCTCAAATGTCAATATGCCTTGTATACTGTTGTTCAGGTTAGTTATCATTGTTTTAGTTTACAATGGAGCCCATAGTTCCACTCTTCATACCCCTGATACCTCCTTTGTCCCACCTCCCACACATGCGGTGACCTCACCCATTACAACCAGCATGTCCAGAGATACAACCTCTCTCATCATCACCCAGTGCCTGGGCTTACCTCCGCTGTACCCGCACCCCACCATACCCCTGTCTGCGCATTATGCCCTGAATATATTGTACCATGCCCAGAAATCTGCTCCTTTTACTCTCTTGTCCCCAACGCTCTAGGCGACCAGTTTTGATAGCCTTTAGCCGCACCCTCATACTACTCCTCCTCTGTTCCGCGGGTGATGTGGAGGTAGACCCAGGCCCTGCATGTCCCCAGGCACCCTCATTTGTTGACTTCTGTGATCGAAAAAGCCTTGGTTTCATGCATGTCAACATCAGAAGCCTCCTCCCTAAGTTTGTTTTACTCACTGCTTTAGCACACTCTACATTGACCTCATCCCGTCAGTTGAGGATGTCTGGTCATTCTTTAAAAGTAACTTCCTCACCATTTTAGATAAGCATGCACCGTTCAAAAAATGCAGAACTAAGAACAGATATAGCCCTTGGTTCACTACAGACCTGACTGCCCTCGACCAGCACAAAAACATCCTGTGGCGGACTGCAATAGCATCGAATAGTCCCTGCGATATGCAACTGTTCAGGAACCAATACACGCAGTCAGTCAGGAAAGCTAAGGCCAGCTTCTTCAGGCAGAAATTTGCATCTTGTAGCTCCAACTCCAAAAAGTTCTCGGACACTGTGAAGTCCCTGGAGAACAAGAGCACCTCCTCCCAGCTGCCCACTGCACTGAGGCTAGGTAACACGGTCACCACCGATAAATCCATGATTATCGAAAACTTCAACAAGCATTTCTCAACGGCTGGCCATGCCTTCCGCCTGGCTACTCCAACCTCGGCCAACAGCTCCGCCCCCCCCCCCCCCCCCCCCCCGCAGCTACTCGCCCAAGCCTCTCCAGGTTCTCCTTTACCCAAATCCAGATAGCAGATGTTCTGAAAGAGCTGCAAAACCTGGACCCGTACAAATCAATCTGGACCCTCTATTTCTGAAACTATCCGCCGCCATTGTCGCAACCCCTATTACCAGCCTGTTCAACCTCTCTTTCATATCATCTGAGATCCCCAAGGATTGGAAAGCTGCCGCAGTCATCCCCCTCTTCAAAGGGGGAGACACCATGGACCCAAACTGTTATAGACCTATATCCATCCTGCCCTGCCTATCTAAGGTCTTCGAAAGCCAAGTCAACAAACAGGTCACTGACCATCTCGAATCCCACCGTACCTTCTCCGCTGTGCAATCTGGTTTCCGAGCCGGTCACGGGTGCACCTCAGCCACGCTCAAGGTACTAAACGATATCATAACCGCCATCGATAAAAGACAGTACTGTGCAGCCGTCTTCATCGACCTTGCCAAGGCTTTCGACTCTGTCAATCACCATATTCTTATCGGCAGACTCAGTAGCCTCGGTTTTTCTGATGACTGCCTAAAAATCGCTGAAGTTGGAGACTTTTATCTCCCTCACCAACTTCAAACATCTGCTATCTGAGCAGCTAACCGATCGCTGCAGCTGTACATAGTCTATCGGTAAATAGCCCACCCATTTTTACCTACCTCATCCCCATACTGTTTTTATTCATTTTATTTTATGCTCTTTTGCACACCAATATCTCTACCTGTACATGACCATCTGATCATTTATCACTCCAGTGTTAATCTGCAAAATTGTAATTATTCGCCTACCTCCTCATGCCTTTTGCACACAATGTATATAGACTCTCCTTTTTTTCTACTGTATTATTGACTTGTTAATTGTTTACTCCATGTGTAACTCTGTGTTGTCTGTTCACACTGCTATGCTTTATCTTGGCCAGGTCGCAGTTGCAAATGAGAACTTGTTCTCAACTAGCCTACCTGGTTAAATAAAGGTGAAATAAAAATAAAAATTGGGTGTAAGGGCTAATTAGACCCTAAGCCACTTTTACCGAGCCAGCAAGGCTGCAGGCTTCAGAGCAAGTGCAATCCTGGCACGCAATGCGATATGTTTGGAATTTATGCTATTTCATACAAAAGAATGGAGAGGCATGCCTAATTATATACAAATAGCATTTGTTTATGTCTTATTTTGAGACTTGACACGTTACAAATGAAACCTCCCAAATGAAATGTTTAACTGTTACTGAGGCTTATATCTTGTAAAATGACGGGGGATTTGCTTGTTTGTAATTCCATGGTCGTTTTTATTTTTAAAAGTCAAATATGAATTGCATCATTCAGAAGTTTGTCCCGAAGATAATGGGTTTATTGATCCCATTGCCAGTCTGGAAGTCACCATTGCCAGTCTGGAAGTGGCAACGGTGGGCCCTTCGATTGAGTTAGTAGGGGCTAGGGGGTGGTTTAGGATTCACAGTTTCTCTCCCTCTCTCTCTTTATCCCTCTTCTCTTGTGGTTGATATCAAATGATCTGGAGCAGTCTCCCATTTCTATTTTCTATTAGTTTACAATTCTAAACTTGTAAAAAAGGGAATGGGAGCAATATCAAATAAGGAACATGGCACTATCTCTGCCTCGGCTCGCAGGCCTGCTCCAGCCCATGTCAAACACGTAGGCTTAGTAGCCCACTAGCAATCAACACAGGGTGCGGCCCCGCGGTGCTGGATTGACTTGAGCACTTTTCTACGTGATGGCGTGTATAGCTGTCATTGGTCCTGAAACCGTTTATTTCTGTGCTCAGTTTTATTAGGCCCAATCTTGTGTTTACTAAGGGTATTTTCACACTTTGTCTCTTACAGCAACTTTTTGTAAACTCAGTGCGTTTCGCTTAATTTTTTTTTCAGTCTGAATTCTCCAAAGGATCTCCGACCACTCAAATGAGCCCCCGAAGCGAACCAGCTCAAGAGGTGGTCGCTTGAATTCTGTGTTCCGGTGTGCTGTTTTTGGATATTGTTTAGCGATTGTCAAGGATACACAGAAATTCCAAAATATGTGTGGAGTTTTGTACTGACACGATGTTCAGATTATTAGTTTGCAATAGGCTAAGAGCGCTTCATCAGCAGTGCATTCGATTGTGGGGTTTGAATGGTGTGAGAAGACAATATATTTTGTGAGGTCATTGCTATTCGGTATCCCTGGGACGTCCCAACCCTGATGTTACCCTATTGACGTTGACATTTAAAATGGTTAAGGTAAGGGTTAAAGTTAGGTAAGGGTTATGGTTGTGGTTAAGGTTAGGATTTAGGGTAGGGATGTCCCAAGGATTCCGGATAACTCTAATCACAAAATCAATGCTAGGTCTTTAAAGGAGCAGTACCCTGCATTGGGTGTAGAATTTTCAATTACAGCATTATTTAATCTGCAGTATTCTTATGCTATTTACTCTGTCACCGATAATATTTACATGTTAATATCTTCTGATTATAATTATTATGTCTCATCTTTTAACTAAATGCAATCTATTAGCTTCCAAAATGTAAGTCGGTATATCTAGCTGTCCGATAACATGATCTGATGGAATGGCTTATCTGGCACTTTGTAAAAACCCAGAGTGCATTGAGTGAATGTTGGAAAAAGATCTTGGTTCCCTTCTGAACATAGCATTGTGAAGGCAAAAAGGACTCGGCCCACAAAATAGGTGAAGTGAACTGGCAAAAGAGTTGAGTCCTCATTCAAAGGCAAGGGCAGTGTCAATACAAAGACTTACGTACGTATATTGCTTTTTTTTACCCCAAATTTCACATTAAAGAGGACTGAGATTGGTTATTTTAAAGAGGCCTATTTGTGAAAACAACCTAATTTATTTACAACACTTGTTTTCTCTCTCTGACACACCTGTTATTGTGCAGTGCAAAGAAATGTATGGACTGTTTACAGCAGGCTTTTTTTTTGCAAACAGCCATGATTTAAAGGAACTTAGGCTGCAGTGATACTGTTACTGAATCGTGTCCTATGCTTAGCTACTCATCACATTAGGAATTGAATTTTATTGTTAGTCTGCATAGATCTCCCTAAAACATTTCTTTTTCGATCAGCACCAACATTTTCGATCAAAACAACTTCCCACGGCTATGGATTGCAATTATTTCCCCTTCACCAAGAAGTGTCCACTCATTCACTCCCCTTCACACAGTTAAAAGCTTTGGATTGGTGCAACCATGTCCGGAGGGAGTTTCCACCAAATTCCTTTCCTCTGTCCATTCCTTATAAATCCATGAAGGGAAGTGTGTGATTGCACACTTCGGGAGAAGGGTAGAGAATCTCACCGCAGCCCTAGAACGTAGTCAGCTACAATATTTTTTGGAACGGATAATTTGCTAAAAGTTGTTCATTATACTGTAGCCTACAGTGCCTTGCGAAAGTATTCGGCCCCCTTGAACTTTGCGACCTTTTGCCACATTTCAGGCTTCAAACATAAAGATATAAAACTGTATTTTTTTGTGAAGAATCAACAACAAGTGGGACACAATCATGAAGTGGAACGACATTTATTTTTTAACTTTTTTAACTTTTTTAACAAATCAAAAACTGAAAAATTGGCCGTGCAAAATTATTCAGCCCCTTTACTTTCAGTGCAGCAAACTCTCTCCAGAAGTTCAGTGAGGATCTCTGAATTATCCAATGTTGACCTAAATGACTAATGATGATAAATACAATCCACCTGTGTGTAATCAAGTCTCCGTATAAATGCACCTGCACTGTGATAGTCTCAGAGGTCCGTTAAAAGCGCAGAGAGCATCATGAAGAACAAGGAACACACCAGGCAGGTCCGAGATACTGTTGTGAAGAAGTTTAAAGCCGGATTTGGATACAAAAAGATTTCCCAAGCTTTAAACATCCCAATGAGCACTGTGCAAGCGATAATATTGAAATGGAAGGAGTATCAGACCACTGCAAATCTACCAAGACCTGGCCGTCCCTCTAAACTTTCAGCTCATACAAGGAGAACACTGATCAGAGATGCAGCCAAGAGGCCCATGATCACTCTGGATGAACTGCAGAGATCTACAGCTGAGGTGGGAGACTCTGTCCATAGGACAACAATCAGTAGTATATTGCACAAATCTGGCCTTTCTGGAAGAGTGGCAAGAAGAAAGCCATTTCTTAAAGATATCCATAAAAAGTGTCATTTAAAGTTTGCCACAAGCCACCTGGGAGACACACCAAACATGTGGAAGAAGGTGCACTGGTCAGATGAAACCAAAATTGAACTTTTTGGCAACAATGCAAAACGTTATGTTTGGCGTAAAAGCAACACAGCTCATCACCCTGAACACACCATCCCCACTGTCAAACATGGTGGTGGCAGCATCATGGTTTGGGCCTGCTTTTCTTCAGCAGGGACAGGGAAGATGGTTAAAATTGATGGGAAGATGGATGGAGCCAAATACAGGACCATTCTGGAAGAAAACCTGATGGAGTCTGCAAAAGACCTGCGACTGGGACGGAGATTTGTCTTCCAACAAGACAATGATCCAAAACATAAAGCAAAATCTACAATGGAATGGTTCAAAAATAAACATATCCAGGTGTTAGAATGGCCAAGTCAAAGTCCAGACCTGAATCCAATCGAGAATCTGTGGAAAGAACTGAAAACTGCTGTTCACAAATGCTCTCCATCCAACCTCACTGAGCTCGAGCTGTTTTGCAAGGAGGAATGGGAATAAATTTCAGTCTCTCGATGTGCAAAACTGATAGAGACATACCCCAAGCGACTTACAGCTGTAATCGCAGCAAAAGGTGGCGCTACAAAGTATTAACTTAAGGGGGCTGAATAATTTTGCACGCCCAATTTTTCAGTTTTTGATTTGTTAAAAAAGTTTGAAATATCCAATAAATGTCGTTCCACTTCATGATTGTGTCGCACTTGTTGTTGATTCTTCACAAAAAAATAAAGTTTTATATCTTTATGTTTGAAGCCTGAAATGTGGCAAAAGTTCGCAAAGTTCAAGGGGGCCGAATACTTTCGCAAGGCACTATACTTAGGCTGTTGCTGATCAATCGGGAAAGTCTGGAAGTGTATTTTTGGGTTGTTGAATCACTCTCAGCAGCCTCTGGATAACATTAGTATTCTCTGACTACAAACGTGTATATTTTATATTCTTTCTCTTGTCTCTTAGAACAACATGATGGGGACCTCGCATCCTGGATCAATAGTGAACGATTCCTTAATTACCTCCAGATTGACAGCTACACTTTGTATGAAATGGGAGATACAAGTATGTTACACTCTCTCATGCCCACACAGATACACACACACACACACACACACACACACACACACACAGCAAGCATGGTAGAGGATGTGCTTTACCAGTAAATAACTTTGAATTAGAAGATTTCAATAGAATAGATGTCTTTGTGTGTCTACTTGTCTACCACAAGGGGGCAAGCAACAGTGTTCAATATTCAGTGAGTGTATGAACTAGTGCATTACATTGCTATTAATTCTTACAGTGTGGCTTTAATGAATCAGATAGGAATAAATTCCTATGTGAATGATGGTTATGAAGTGAAGTTAATGTGTGTTTTTTCTGTGTTTAGAATAGTTTTTTTGTGTTCCTCACCATATGAAATGTTTGGTGTTTAATGTGTGTTCCTCACCATAGGCAAACTGGTGGCTCTGGCTATAGTGGATGAGAGAAACCCTACTGAGGAGAGCATCCGGTATGAGTATCTCTTTTATCCCAATATAATGTAAGGGGTAGTTCACCTGAATTAAACATTTACCTCATATGTGCTACAATTCAAGTTACACATGTAGATCTCAAGTTTACATTAGGACAAGATCACCCTTACAAATCAACTTTTGTTCATGTGATAAATATTGCACTCAAAACATATTAACTGCCTATTCTTATTAATCAAATATTCCTCCCTACCCAGTTACAAGACCATGGTGGAAAGAGTGGCAAGTGAATACAAGGACCTCTATAGCAAGTGAGTTTATCTGAAACAGAGCGAAACGGGGAGTTACTATCTGAACTTGCCCTGTTTTTGTTTTATTTTGCAATAAGTTTTGCTACGATGTATCATAATGAATATGGTCCTGATGTCTTCTCAGAGAATTCCAGTTTGGTCACATGGACGGAAACGAGTACATCAATGGCCTCATCATGGAGTGAGTGGTCATATCTCTTTTCTGCCCTTATTTAAAATTCAGAAGTAGCTAGAGTTTTTGCACAAATCCACAATTGACATCAATACATAATATAGGCGATTGTTGTGTTAAGTGTGGTTAGGATCTTTGTTTCGGGCAATGGTTCTCCAGGACCTGGCCTGCCTAGTAGTGCCTTCCATACACAGCACAGTGGCACAGTGGTTCAGGACAGGTGGGGTAGAGCCATAGATTTACAGTAGAAATGCCCATCCAAGAAGGTTAAAGGTCATTGGCCACAGACAAAATGATGTCAAATCACGTTAAATTTTGCTGTAGTTTTGATTGGACTGATAATGTCAACATCATACTTTTAAAATCCTGGCTAGCTAGATAAGCAGTCGGAATCATAAATCACATCAATTATCTACTGGAAAATACTTTTCCTTGTCATATAAAAATAAATTAGAGAGAAATCTTCTCAGTGCTCATTGGGCATAAATATTACACAAGTTGGAAATCGCAAATTCAACAATGAGGGTGTTGGAAGGAAGCAGTGGCTAACTGTGAGCATCGCAAAGCAATCACTATTTTGCTTCACCTGCCTGCTATTTGGTGGAGGGGTGGTTGGTCCATGTCTGGGTTTAAAGATTTAGAACATCTGTCTGAAAGGGACTCAAAATATGAGAATTGTGCATCACATCTAGATAACGTTGATAAACTGGGACTTCTGGGGAAACCAAACATTGTGGCTAGACACCGCATATAGATGAGCAATCAACCTTCACAACCAACAAATGGAGGAGAATAGGTATGTGCTTGCCAAAATTATAGCATGCATTAAATTGTGTGGCTAAACGAATAAGGATATAGCAGTGCATTCGGAAAGTATTCAGACCCCTTTACTTTTTCCGCTTTGTTAGGTCCCAGGCAGTAATTGAGGCTGGATGAACTGTTTCGCTGCCAGCCTTATTCTAAAATTAATTAAGTTGTTTTTTTTCCCATTATCAACATACACACAATAACCCATAATGACAAAGCAATAGCACGTTTTTAGATTTTTTTTTTGCAAATGTATTAAAAATAAGAAACTGAAATCTCGTATTTACATAAGTATTCAGACCCTTTACTCTACTTTGTTGAAGCACCTTTTTGGCAGCGATTATAGCCTCGAATCTTATTGAATATTATGCTACATGCTTGGCACACCTGTATTTGGGGAGTTTCTCCCATTCTTCTCTGTAGATCCTCTCAAGCTCTTTCAGGTTGGATGGGGAGTGTCGCTGCACAGCTATGTTCAGGTCTCTCCAGAGATGTTTGATTGTGTTCAAATTCGGGCTCTGGCTGTGCCATTCAAGGACATTCAGAGAATTGTCCCAAAGCCACTCCTGCTTTGTCTTGGCTGTGTGCTTACGGTCGTTGTCCTATTGGAAGGTGACCCCAGTCTGAGGTCCTGAGCGATCTGGAAAGGCTGTCATCAAGAATATCTCTGCACTTTGCTCTGTTCATCTTTCTCTCGATCGTGATTAGTCTACCAGTCCCTGCTGCTAAAAGAAAACATCCACACAGCATGATGCTGCCACCGCCATGCTTCACCGTAGGGATGGTGCCAGATTTCCTCCAGAACATGATGCTTGGCATTCAGGCCAAAGAGTTCAATCTTGATTTCGTCAGACCAGAGAATCTTGTTTCTTCTGGTCAGAGAGTCTTTGGGTGCCTTTTGGCAAACTCCAAGCGGGCTGTCATGTGCCTTTTACTGAGGAGTGGTTTCCGTCTGGCCATTCTAACATAAAGGCCTGATTATTTTGAATGCTGCAGAGATGGTTGTCCTTCTGGAATGTTCTCACATCTCCACAGAGGAAGTCTGGAGCTCACCTCCCTGACCAAGGCTCTTCTCCCCCGATTGCTCAGTTTGGCCGGGCTGCCAGCTCTAGGAAGAGTCTTGGTGGTTCCAAACTTATTTCATTTAAGAATGATGGAGGGCACTGTGTTCTTGGGGACCTTCAATGGTGCAGACATTTTTTGGTACCCTTCCCCAGATCTGTGCTTCAACACAATCCTGTCTCGGAGCTCTACGGACAATTCCTTCCACCTCATGGCTTGGTTTTTACTCTGACATGCATTGTCAACTGTGGGACCTTATATAGGTGTGTGCCTTAGGTGTGTGCCTTTCCAAATTTTTAATACTTTTGCAAAAATTTTCAAAAAACACATTTTGCTTTGTCATTATGGGGTATTGTGTGTAGATTGGTGAGAATTTGTATGTATTTAATCATTTTTACAATAAGATTGTAACGTAACAAAATGTGGAAAAAGTCAAGGTGTCTGAATACTTTCCGAATTTACTTTAGGCTACCGTCCGTCTCAGCTCATGTCTTAATCAAAATTATGGCTTGATTCTTTTCTGCTCATCGTTCCATTATGCCGTAGTTTGTACATCTTCATTGTTATGTTGCTTAGATACGTCTCATTAGGATTATTCATCATTTTAGGCAATGTTAGAATGATGCATTTCATTGGTTTCCTTAATTTGGGTATTATAATAGTTAATGTGGTTTTCTCCATGAGGAGGGGATACTATATAATGCTGTTAGGTCTGTAACCATGTTTGCCAGTGAGTCTCTTCCCATTCAAAATGTTATGTTCACAAAAAGTTCAGGAATGGACCCATGTAATTCCAGTTCATATTGTGAGGGTTGTTTTGTTTTTGCAATGCGCTGTCTGTCCGTCAGTAAATTGTCAATAAAAGTGGATCCTCATAATTGTATTTTCCTTCCCTTTAAGACCACATAATAAAATACTTCAAACAGTAGGCTAACCACTGAGTCTCTCTCTCTCTCTCTCTCGTGACTTAAAGAAGAGAAAAGTTAATGCCTCAACATCTTACTGATTTTATCTGAACTAACATCTATCTGAATTTCTGTTACTGTCCATTTCCATGGTGCTGAACAAATGTACCTCGTCGCAGCTCGTGTGTTTGCACTTGCTTATAGTTTGAGCTACTTGTGTTAATGATAAAATAACAAACATGATGAATTTACTGAACATAAATGTAATAATGTTGGTGTATGGTTCAAAAGTCAAAACAAATGTCGGCATTCTTTATTATTGAGGGAGAATACGGTTCTTGTCGAGTTACATGAATACACAAGGAGTCAGTAGAGACCATATTTATTTAAGCAAGTCAGCCATATCAGCTATGTTTAAAAAAAAAGGCTGGATGAACTGTTTTTCTGCCAGACAAGGCTCCGCTGATAGCCATGTGTAGCGGTGGCAACGATTCACTCTCTGGTGCTAAAAAGAAAGCTCTGCTTTTGGGACAGCTTTATGTAGGCCCTAGCAGTTTGTGGGCACCGTTTGTCACTGTAATGGTGCATTTAATGTATTGTTTATTGTTGTGTTGTGTAGTGGCTTCACTGAAATTGCCACTGACACAGCGTGTTGACAACTAACCCTAAACCCTATGTGTTGACAGAGAACTGGCCATGCCCTCTATTATCGTGCTCAACGTGTCTAACGATGGATATTTCCTACCGCCCAACAAAGTGGAGACAAAGGAACAGTTGGTGAAGTTCATCGATGGAGTGTCGAAGGGCCGGATTAAAGTCAGTCTAACTAAACCTAAATCTGACCTGGGATGAAATTGTATTTGAAATCTTTGAAATACTTTACCTGTGCTTGATTAAGCTTGCCCAGCACAATATAAACATTAGAATTGTTCCAAAGTGCAAGCCCTGTCAATTTCATTAAAGCTCAAACAAACACAGGTTTAAAAAATGTAAAACACAGAGAAGCATGTTCAAATATGATACATTTGATGCAATGTGTAGTGTCCATCGAAACATTGTATATTACCCAATAACATTTGTAATATCCAACATTAACAACATGAATAATCTTGTTTCAATCAGTCCCAGGGAGGGAATGGATACTATCAATGCTTTATAAGGATTGCGTTCAACACCAAAACGACTGTTACAGTAAGTCACAGAACATGTTGGCACGAGGCTTTCATTTTCACTTTGACATACAGTTGAAGTCGGAAGTTTACATACACTTAGGTTGGAGTCATTAAAACTCATTTTTCAACCACTCCACAAATTTCTTGTTTAACAAACTATAGTTTTGGCAAGTCGGTTAGGACATCTACTTTGTGCATGACAAGTCATTTTTCCAACAATTGTTTACAGACAGATTATTTCACTTATAATTCACTTCATCACAATTCCAGTGGGTCAGACGTTTACATACACTGTGCCTTTAAACAGCTTGGGAAGTTCCAGAAAAGGATGTCATGGCGTTAGAAGCTTCTGATTGACATCATTTGAGTCAATTGGAGGTGTACCTGTGGATGTATTTCAAGGCCTACCTTCAAACTCTGTGCCTCTTTGCTTGACATCATGGGGAAATCTAAGAAATCAGCCCTCAGAAATAAAATTGTAGAACTCCACAAGTCTAATTTCCAAATGCCTAAAGGTACCATGTTCATCTGTACAAACAATAGTACGCAATTATAAACACCATGGGATCACACAGCCGTCATACCGCTCAGGAAGGAGACACGTTCTGTCTCCTAGAAATGAACGTACTTTGGTGCGAAAATTGCAAATCAATCCCAGAACAACAGCAAAGGACCTTGTGAAGATGTTGGAGGAAACAGGTACGAAAGTATCTATATGCACAGTAAAACTATATCGACATAACCTGAAATGCCGCTCAGCAAGGATGAAGCCACTGATCCAAAACCACCATAAAAAGCCAAACTACGGTTTGCAACTGCACGTGGGGACAAAGATCGTACTTTTTGGAGAAATGTCCTCTGGTCTGATGAAACAAAAATAGAACTGTTTGGCAATAATGACCAACGTTATGTTTGGAGGAAAAAGGGGAACGCTTGCAAGTCGAAGAACACCATCCCAACCGTGAAGCACGGGGGTGGCAGCACCATGTTGTGGGGGTGATTTGCTGCAGGTGGGACTGACCCAAGTTAAACAATTTAAAGGCAATGCTAAATACTAATAGAGCAGTATGCAAACTTCTGACCCACTGGGAAGCTGAAATAAATAATTCTCTCTACTATTATTCTGACATTTCACATTCTTACAATAAAGTGGGGATTCTAACTGACCTAAGACAGGGAATATTTACTGGGATTAAATGTTAGGAATTGTGAAAAACTGAGTTGAAATGTATTTGGCTACGGTGTATGTAAACTTCCGACTTCAACTGTAATTACATTTTATCAGTGCTGTTGTATAATGGATATTTTTTTGTATAGCAAAGTATGGCTTTGCCTTAACCCTGCGCCCTGACCACAAGATCAACTCCACCAATCTACACCTCTCTTTCTCGCTCTCTCTCTCAGAATATATTTACCAATGCGCCCCTTTTGGGCGCCTTCCTCGTCGTTGTTTTCTGCGGCGGCGGAAGTGCCTTGTGTTACGGTCTATGCATGGCCTGGCGCTCAATGAGAAACACAGAGTCGATGAGAGACACAGAGGACGAGGAACCAATAACTGGGGAGAGGGTGGAGCCAAAGCAGCTCAAAGGTCCTGGGGAAGACAAGAAGACTGAGACGAAAGTGAAGAATCCGGCAGAAAAGAAGGCCGATTAAGTATGAAGTGGTATGAAGTATGACGTTTTTTTAATTGAAATGCCCTCGTGGCCATGTCTCCCTCATAAAATACGTATGTATTCTGACCTCAATAGGACTTCCTGGATAAATAAAGGTTAAATAAAAAAATAACTAAAATAAACCCCTACCCCTTATCTACAAGAGGGGCTAAGAAAATGGGATAGGTTTAAATAAGCAATATGGTAATAACTTTAAATTGCCTTCCTATAGACTGTGTGGTGTTTTCGCCATATTGCTTCAACGTACCCTAGGGAGGAGGTACTAGGGGTCAATTGGCGATTCAGGGTGAGTAGTTATCCTGAGTATGTTCAGCGATACGTCATTAATCATTTTCTAAGAAATTATTGGGGTTTTGTTGCATCACTCCAAACTCTTTTATTTATTTGATTTGGACTTTTTTATCATATATATTTTTATTTGAAACATTCATTAATGAATTAATGTCAATTCAATGTTGTTGAAGACATTGAATTGTAGGGCCTATATAAACCGGAAATGTCTTCACAGTGGGTTACAGGAGACGATTACAGTGAAAATGTTCTATTTTGTTCCACTGTAGTGTTAGTTTTTAAGCACCATCAATAAACCCAGCAAACAATTCTAGGTAGAGAACGTTTTTGTAATGTTACCTGTAATGTTCTCCTGATTGTATCCAGTTTGTGCCCACTTTTCTGTTAGTTAGGGGAACATTCTATGTATGCTAGCAAAAATTCCTGAGAACCTATTTAGCATGTTTTGGCGTTACAGATTAAATGTGATGCCATGTTCTCAGAAAATCCTATGTTAAAGAGCAATTTCACCACTTTTCAACTTAATTTTAATTATCTAGCACAATACCAGCGACTACATATGTGAAAAGGGAGCATTTCTACATTTTGTAGAAATAAATATAAAGTTAACAAGTTCTACACGATAATATAATCAAAACAGTGATTTTCAAACACTATGAAATTCGCAGTGATGTGGGGAGCAAGAAAATATTGGCTAGAAACTTGTTGCAAGTTTTGAAAATCACAGTTTTTCTTACTTTTAATCCTACCCTGTGATGTCACAGAGAAGCGTTTTTTTTTTACGTCCTTTTCTTTTTAACCACAGATCATAGAAATGTGCAGTTTTCGTATTATGTAAACACTGGTATGGTGCTGGAGATAATGAATATGAGGTTGAAAGTGGTGGAATTGCCCTTTAATGTTCTAGACACATTTCATTGGAACTTTCTCAAGTCCAGTTTTCTGAGGGTTAGGAGAATATTCCATCAAAGTCCCACCAAACATACGCAGAACATGGTTGCCATGACTGTTCTCAGAATATAGATATTAATCCAGGCCACCAAAGCTTTTAATTGAGTGGCCCAAAATTATTTTTTTTAATTGGGTAAACCCAGGCCACCTTTGTCTTTGGGTAAAAAAAAAAGCACTTTGAGTCTTGCTCTAGGTCTCTTGTTTTGCCATATGAATTTGGAAATAAGCTTATGAAACAGCTTGAAGGTAGACACAGGGACTAGAATGGGTAATGCATGAAATGGAATGAGCAATCTGGGCAACATATTCATTCTTACCATTTCCACCCTACCAATTAAAGAAAGTGGCAGATCTTCCCAAGTCTGTCTTAATCTGTGAGATCCGTTTAGTATAGTTTCCTGAGTAAAGCTGTGATGCACAGGGTGTTAAAAATAATACGCACATATCTAAACCCTTGTCTAGACCAATGAAAGGACACATCTTTATTCAACTGAGAGGGCCAATTTCCTGAAATCATCATACCTTCTGATTTTGCTTCACTGACTTTATGCCTAGACTGTTCTTCAAAGCACCTCAAACCGTGTAAGAGTTTAGGGATAGAGGATAAGGGATTTTTTAAATACAGCAAAATATCATATGCAAAGAGGGATATCTTGTGTGTCACACCTTCATCCACTCTACCTTAAATTTGTGGGTTCATCATCATTTCTGCCAGTGGCTCAATATTTAGAGAAAATTATGCTAGTTCCTCTTTTCAGGCTGAAGAATTGTGAGCTGTAACCTTTCAATGGGCTGAATCCCATACTCAATAGTGTTTGTTTTAGGTATAACCAATCAACTATAATGCACGAAATCCATTTAAGCTGAGATGTATTAAATGTTTGTTGTCTACCCTTTGTCAGTGATTGAATGTTTAATACTCTCCTAATGTGTCTGAAATGTGTCTGCCAGGTATACAACCTGTCTGATCTGGGTTAATCACTTTCCCTATACGTTTCTGAATTCTCTCAGTAATTATTGTGGATAACAATTTCAGGTCCGTGGGAAGAAGACTAAAAGGCCAAAATGAGCTTCACTGGGAAGGACCTTTACCTTTCATATGGATTACTGTAATGGTTGCCTCCTACCACGTTTTGGGTTGCTCTCCCTTTGATAATTCACAATCACAGTATTTACTCTGCACAGAACTGGGGTCTTATAAAATTAACTTCGGTATCCATCGGTCCCTGGTGATATTATTTTTCAATCCCTTAATGGCTTCCTCAATCTCACTATCTGTAACTGTTCGTGTCATTTCGGCCCCCTCTTCCTCTGATTATTTAGTGAGATTTAAGTTAGACAAAAGGGTTCTATTTTGTTCTTGTTTATGGTCTTGTTCTAATGAATCGTACAGGTCTTTATAATATGCTCCAAATGCCTCTGCAATGTCTCTTGGTTCTGCTTTAGAGAAGGGATGAATTATCTTAGGGACTACTCTGCTAGCCTGGGATTTTTGTAGCTGAAAGGCTAACAACCATCTGGCTCTATTACCCACCTCATAATATCTTTGATTAGTAAATCTAACTGCCCCTTATACTTTGTAAATCAATATCTAATCAAATTTTTGTCTACATTCATTCAACTTATGCAATATATCATCATCCCTTGTTTTTTTATGTTCTCTTTAAACTATGATTTAGAATTTAGAATTAATTAATGTTTGCTTCATTCATGTGACCAACCAATACTGGTTCATGCATGTGGCAGACCAATACCTCACAAGGCTTCTTCTTTCCAAGCTGAGACCTTGAAACTGAGATATCATCCTCAAAACAAGGGTCTGGGCCTACTGCCAAATTGAAGATATTACAGTGAGAATTTCTCACAGGAGTTCAATCACTTGCATGAACACAGAAATTGGTTTATAGAAAAACACAAACAGAACACAGAAATTGGTTATTTAGAAAAGTACAAACATAAAAATGTCCATCACATTCCATCCTCTTATCACTTGAGTGATAATAATCATTACATTTTCATGTAAGTATTTTGATCTTAGCTTCTATTTTCATATTTCTATTGAATAACACAATTTAGACAAACTAAGAAAAAATACATGCTGCAGCCCATGTGGCAATTTTGGATCCCCAACTTAAAAAAACAGGGATTCCAACCAAGTTGCAGGAGTCCACTCTGGATGAGACTGGGGCAAGGTTAGCCCAAGCTACAATCTAGTGGCTCTCCTCACATTTTAGGAAGCCTCGTCTTTCCAAATCTTTTAGCACTGTTCATAAATTATCCAACCCAAATTTAGAATGACAGTCCTAAGTGCCTCACATTGGTTCTATCACTTTAATTTAAGACCCTCAACTTAGCACACACTGGCAGAATATACATTTACATTGACATACAGTATATTCATCTAGATGCAAGGAAGGGATAATTTGACCAAGAACAGGTTCACACTGTTCTTGGTCAAATTATCCCTTCCATGCATCTAGACACCCTTTGTGGTCACCTTCTCCATAACATTGAGAGAGGTCAGACCAGAACAACAGTTTAGTTTAGGGCATTTCTGATTCAGGAAATCCAGACAAATTATTTTACTCTATGACAAATGACAAGGTATTCATTGTATGACAAATGATCACTACTACCAATACTCTTATATATTTTCCAATACTCCTAGGCTCAAAATGATGGTCAAGGATAAAGAAGCATAGAACACATAGAACGTAACCAAACAAACAAAGTCTGTGTTCCCCCTACTGTTGTTGGCACATGGGCAGATCCAAAACACAGTTGGAACCCAGATTAAGCTGTTTGCATGTCCTAATACCTCGACTAACCTGTACCCCCGCACATTGACATGGTACCGGTACCCCCTGTATATAGCCATGTAATGTTATTGTGTTACTTTGAATTTACATTTTTACTTTAGTTTATTTGGCAAATATTTTCTTAACTCTATTTCTTGAACTGCATTGTTTGAATGTTAAATGACGAGACAGAGGCATTGATGCGAGTAACCAGTCTTGTTCAGTACATCACAACACATCCGGGTATCTGAAGCACCCCGGTAAAACACAAGAGTTGCAGTAATGAACATTTACCAACAGATGGCATCACTGTGCCATCTTACACCCATAACATCTTCCCTTTAATAAAATAGGACAGGAGGTGTCAATTCACTAACAAAACAAACCTAGTAACAATTTCCAACATGAACAGTTTAGTATTTTTTTTTTTTTTTTTTCCAGAACAACAACACATTTTGATATTCTCTTCACTTTTATCTCTGTCAACAATCCCTGATGGGAAACCTACAGATTAAGTCTTTTTGGTGGCTGGGACAGACGCCCGCATCGTGAAAAGACAGGGGGCTTGTCTGCGAGGACTGCGGGTTCCCGCACAGGCGTGTCACCTGAATGTCTAAGGGGAGAATTGATGGGTGAGGGAGCGGCCGACCTGTGATCCCCTGGCTCTTCGCCCAGTGCCTCAGGCCCCATGTGACTTGCTGGGGTTCTGTCTTTTGTCATGCGACCCCTTTGACCATCAGGGTTCTGAGTAGGTGCTGGCTCAGCAATCCGAAGGTCAACCCTGTTACGACGGTACAGTGATCCATTCACTTCGACCAAGTAGGAGCGTGGTGCCACTTTCTGTACACAGGATCCGAGTCTCCAGAGGCCTGTCCGGTCCCCTGGTAGTGGCTTCATTCGCACCGTTTCACCCACCCTGAGCTCAGGTAAGTCTTTTGCTGATTTGTCGTAGATGAACTTGGAGACCTGTCTTCTGTGACGTAGCTTCACCAGCACGTCTGTCACCACACATGGCTCCAGGAGAGTGCTGGCTACTGGCAGAGCTGCTTTTAAGCGCCGTGCCATGAGGCGCTGTGCCGGGCTGCTGTCCATGCCTTCTGTCGGGGTATTGCGCCACTGCAGGATTGCTTTCCAAGCATCTTTGCCCTCTCGCAGAGCCTTTTTGCAGAGGTTCTTTGCGATTTTTACTGCGGACTCTGCCTTCCCATTAGCTTTTGGGTGTCGTGGTGATGAAGTGACGTGCTCGAATTCCCATCCTGCAGCAAATTTTCGGAACTCAACTCCGGAGAATTGGGGTCCATTGTCTGAAATTACCCTATCTGGCTGGCCATAGCGGGCAAACTGAGCCTTGCAGCGTTTGATCGTTGTCTCTGCTGAGAGGTCGGGGAGGAGGTCAATCTCCCAAAAGTCTGAGTAATGATCGACTACCAGCAGAAAGTCTTTGCCACTGTGCTGGAAGAGATCTAGACTTACTATCTGCCAGGGGCGCATCGGTAGCTCGTGGGACATCATCGTCTCTCTCTGTTGCTCAATGGCATATTCATTGCAGATTGTGCATTTACTGACATAGTCTTTAATTTCACTCTGCATTCCTGGCCAATACAGTGTGTCACGTGCTTGTCTGTAACAGGCCTCACCTCCTATGTGACTTGAGTGCACGCGTGCCAACATCTCAGGGCGCAGAGACCGGGGAATAACGACTCTCTGACTCTTGAATATTACTCCGTTTTGAACACTGAGCTCCTCTTTGATTGGCCAATATTCTCTGACGGCTAAAGCAGTTTCTTCCCTGCAGTCGGGCCAGCCCATCATAATCACAGACCTCAATGCCTGGAGTTGCCCATCCCTGTCTGTGTGCTGTCTGATTTGTATAAGGCGCTGGTCCGTAACATTAAGGTAGTCAGCCTGGTTGATGTGTTCAACATCCACTTGCTCTGTTTGTAAGCTGCACACTGCGTGTTGTTCATGCATGGAGCGTGTGTGTGTGCCTGATGCAGTAGCCCTGCTGAGCGTGTCACTCACATACATCTCTGGCCCTGGCTTATACACCACCTTGAGGTTGTAGTTTTGTAGGGCCAGTAGCATGCTCTGCAGTCGTTTTGGGGCATTCAGGAGAGGCTTGCTGAATATAGCAATAAGGGGCTTGTGATCGGTCTCTGCGGTAATATTGTCGCGCCCGTACAGGTAGTGGTGGAAGCGTTGGCATGCAAACACAATGCTGAGGCACTCCTTCTCTATCTGGGCATAGTTCTGCTCTGTTGGGGTGAGTGCCCTAGAGGCGAATGCCACAGGCTGGCCCTCCTGCATGAGGCAACAGCCAAGTCCATACTGGCTTGAGTCACTCTGAATCGTGACAGGTTTTGACACATTGTAGTATCGCAGTACAGGTGTCTGGGTGACCAGTTGTTTTATTTCCCTCACCGCTGCGTCATGTTTTGGGAGCCAATGCCAGATGGTGTCCTTGTCCATGAGCCTCCTCAGTGGCTCACACACTTCAGAGAGCCGCGGTAGGAATTTGGCCAGGTAGGTGACGAATCCGACGAAGCGCTGCACTCCCTTCACGTCAGATGGGTGGGGCATTTCCAAGACAGCCTTCACTTTTTCAGGATCCGCCTTCAATCCGGTGGAGGACAAGATGTGCCCATGAAAGCGGACCTCTGGCACTTTAAACTGAAGCTTTTTTATGCTTAGCCTTAGCTTGACCTGTCTGCATCTGACCATCAGGGCCAGCAGCTTGGCATCATGGTCACATTCTGCCTCCTCATCACTGTCCCCACAGCCCACTACAAGAATGTCATCTGCTATGGGTTCCACGCCACTGAGTCCCATCAACAGCTCATGCTGTTTCCGCTGATACACCTCTGGAGCAACGGAGACACCAAACGGAAGCTTCAACCACCTCTTCCTGCCCCAGGGTGTCCAAAAGGTGGTCATGTAGCTGCTGGGCTCGTCGAGCTTGCATTGCAGAAAGGCATCTCTGGCATCCACGAGCGTGAAGACTCTGGCCTTTGGGAGCTTGTAAAGAACATCCTCCAACGTGGGCATAATGTAATGTGAACGTCGCAGAGCCCGGTTGAGGTGTTTAGGATCAATGCATATCCGTAGCTTGTCTGGTTTCTTGACGATAACCATATTACTTATCCAGTCCGTAGGCTCGGTGACGGATATGATGTGGCCATCTGCTTCGTATTTGTCAAGCTGAGCCTTCGTAGCTGCTTTCATGGCCACTGGTACATTGCGGGGTGCACACTGGACAGGCTGGATTGCTGCGTCCAACTCAAAGTGGACTTCCCCAGGAACTGACTCGACCGGTGCGTTGAAGACATCATGGTACTTGCTTAGGAGTGTCTCCTTGCTCAGGGGCCCAGCCTGGACTTTGTCTATAATGTTAAGATCAGCTGGGATGGTGAAGTTAATAAGTCCAAGGCGCTCGCATGTAGAACCTGACAGTAATGGCTGTTGACTAGCCTCAACTATTTCAAACTCAAGGGTGTATTTCTGGCCACGTAAAACACACTCTGTCACAAACAGGCCTAAAGAGGTCATGAACTGGCCTGAATACAGTTTCAGCTTGGTGCTACTCTGTGTGAGTTTGTCTCTGGGCGCGAGCCTCCTTTTGTCTTTAAGGCTCATAACGTTGCATGTGGCCCCTGAATCTAGCTGGCATTGCTGTGGTTTATTATTAAGTAGCAGAGTGACAAACCACTTTTGTCCTTTTGCCCTCACTGCCCCTATGCACTCGCTAGCATGTACATCCTCTGTGCTGTCGTTCCATTCATCTGTGTTTGTTTCCATGGAGTGCACTTTACCCTCCTTTCTCTTGCTTTTCATGCAGACCCTTGCGAAGTGATTAGCTGTACCACAGGATTTGCATATTTTTCCATAGGCTGGGCAGTGTTCTTTTCCTCGTCCATGAGAAATGCCACAATATCGGCATGTATTGAGGTTGTCTACTGCAGAGTTGGCTGTAGTATTAGCATTAGCTGTGGCAAAGGGGAATTTCTTTACTGGCTGCCTGAATGTAGCATTTACATTGTCCGTATGTTGCCTTTCTAGCTCCATGGACCTCATCCGTATATCAGTAAGCTCTGCTGCACGGCATGTCTCCACTGCCAAGGCCAGCGTCAGGTCACGTTCTCTCAGCAAACGTCTGCGGGTGCCCTCATCCGTTATGCCAAGCACAATCGTATCTCTGATCAGTTCATCTCTTAAAGCACCATAGTCACATGTAGCTGCCTTTTCCCTTAACCTAGTGACAAAGCTGTCAATGGACTCCCCGTCCTCCTGTTTGCAATGACCGAAAACATAACGCTCGTAGATGACGTTCTTTGCTGGCGTAAAGTAATGTTCAAGAGCATCAAGAATAGCTATAGCGTTACCTTGCTGTGCTGCTGTTAGGTTCAGGTTGTGTTTGTATACGTGTCGGCATTCAGTTCCCATTATAGTCCTCAAAGTGGCAGCCACTACCTCATCTTCCTTTTCCAGAAGTCCCGTTGCTAGCGCGTAGTCCTCCCATTCACCTCTAAACGTATCCCAGTTCGTGCTCCAATCCCCGCTGAGCTTCATAACGGCGGGAGGGGGAATGTTCGCTGCCATGTCTAACCGGTGCTAACAACACTGAAGCTAACTAGCAAACTCACTCTAGCTTAAGGCCAATTCCGGGCGAAATTTTACACAAATAAGCATTTGTTTGTAAACCAGAGCAGGTGACTCTAATTTGCGGAAAGCATGGTTAGTTATCCGACTCTGACACCATGTTTGAATGTTAAATGACGAGACAGAGGCATTGATGCGAGTAACCAGTCTTGTTCAGTACATCACAACACATCCGGGTATCTGAAGCACCCCGGTAAAACACAAGAGTTGCAGTAATGAACATTTACCAACAGATGGCATCACTGTGCCATCTTACACCCATAACATGCATTGTTGGTTAAAAGGGCTTGTAAGAAAGAATTTCACAGTAAGGTCTACACCTGTTGTATTCGGCGCATGTGACAAATAAATATTGATTTAATTTGGAATAATTTGAAAGATTACCTCAGAAAAACACGTTTTAATCGGCGTATGCTTACTTCAATTATGACTTTACACCTTTTAAGATAAGCAGAGTAAGGTGTTAACATGACTAATGCTATACTCGACCTTCTGCCATAATCAGTTTAATATAGATTTTTTAGTGTGCATTTCAACGTACTCATTGAAGCTACGGAAGTTCAAGGCCGACTGTGGTTATGTTGGCATGGTTTGCAGAAAACAGGATCTCCCATTATAGTGAATGGAACAATTGCAATCTTCGTGGTCAATCGGGGAAGACAATCGTGGTACCAATAATTGCTGCCAATACACCAGATGTACACTACTGGTCAAAAGTTTAAGAACACCTACTCATTCAAGGGTTTTTCTTTATTTTTTACTATTTTCTACATTGTAGACATCAAAACTATGACATCAAAATCAGCTTCACCTGGAATGCTTTTCCAACAGTTTTGATGGAGTTCCCAATATGCTAAGCACTTGTTGACTGCTTTTCCTTCACTCTGCGGTCAAGTGAAGTGTGGGCATTACACAGTGTAGGCATTACAAATGCCAAAAAGGCATTAGAATGGCAGCATGTGGCGGACGCTGTGAATGCTGCTGGCTCAGAAGGTCGGACCCAATCAGAAATAAAAAAGAAGTGGTCTGACATAAAAGTGGAGGCCGAAAGGAGCATAGCCTTACACAGACAAAGTGTTTGTGCCACAGGCGGGGGAAAAGGGACACCGGAGCTCAACCCCCTTGATGAGCGACTTTACAGTATTTTTGGGGAATACCTCCTGAGTGGAGTAGTGACGGTGGTGGAGGGGGACACGGACATGCAAGACGCACCAGATGATCCAGGTATGTAATTCGTATTCCCTCATTTGAAAACAGTAAACCGCATAAATTCAAGTTGTTTAAACATTTATTTACACAAACAATTGTGACATTTTCTATTGTTTTTAGCCGCTGCGTGTTCCAGCGGGGTCGGTGGGGCTGCAGATGAGCAGGAGCCGAGTGCGCCCAGCCCCGTCGTCTCTACTGCACCTCGTGCATCACAACTCTCCAGCGGCCATGTCCTCACAGATGCAGTACTGCAAACGCAAAGAGACACCATTGACGCTACTAACGAGGTTGCCAAGGAGTTGATGTGGGACAGGCATGGCTTAGTTTCTGCGGGTGCTTCTCTGTAATGCTGGGCCCACTATAGCACGGAGATCCAGGAGAACAGCTCTTGGTAATTGGAACCGGTTCATAAGCCACTTATCATCATTGGCCATTAAATCTTGCTGGTCTCTGAAAATTCACTTTCTCTGAAATCTTCCATTTGCCAAATCTTCCAACAGTGCCAAAGCTGCCATTGTGTGTCATTACGCATTGTAATTGCATGCCTTTTTATACCCACCCATTTGATTGTCAAAGCTACTCAATTGTGTTACACCTTCAGGTGTGGTAATTACCCTGATTGTAACTTACAGGGCCATTATCACATTGACAGTTCTGCTCAAGGAACATGTGATAACAATATATGAAACTGTGTACTCGCACCTGCCCGACTGAGGCATCAAAAACGGCATCAGTTTAAAAATAATTTTTCCTACTGTTCACCTTATTATTTATGAGAATACATTTCATAACATGCAAGTATTGTTTAATAATTACAGATCCAATTAAATATGATTCCCGATTAAACTGTACAACATATTTGAGGGGTTCTTTTGCAAAAACTGTTTGTATTTATTATTATTATTATTATTATTATTATTATTATTATTATTACCTAAATCATGTTTTTTTGTGTGTTTTTTTGTGTGCACTCCAGGAAACTCGTCATATTTAATACGTAAGAGGTAATATTTAGATTTATTTGTCCATGGTGGCGGCTCTGACTCCACCATAGTCTTTGTCCGCTTTAGTCTCCTCCTAGGTACGGTGACCCTCGCCGCCGACCTAGGATTGGCAACCCCACTAAAGGGCCCTACTGGACTAAACAAACTTCTCCGGACTGATGGGCAGCTCCGGACTGAGGGGCAGCTCAGGACTGAGGGGCAGCTCAGGACTTAGGGGTAGCTCAGGACTGAGGGGTAGCTCAGGACTGAGGGGTAGCTCAGGACCAAGAGGTAGCTCAGGACCGAGGGGTAGCTCAGGACCGAGAGGTAGCTCAGGACTGAGAGGTAGCTTAGGCTGACTGACGGCTCTGGCAGCTTCTGGCTGACTGACGGCTCTGGCAGCTCCTGGCTGACTGGCGGCTCTGGCAGATCCTGGCTGAATGGCGGCTCTGGAAGATCCTGGACAGGCTCTGGACAGGCGGGAGACTCTAGCAGCTCTGGACAGGTGGGAGACTCTAGCAGCTCTGGACAGGCGGGAGACTCTAGCAGCTCTGGACAGGTGGGAGACTCTAGCAGCTCTGGACAGGCGGGAGACTCTAGCAGCTCTGGACAGGTGGGAGACTCTGGCAGCGCTGGAGAGGAGGAAGGCTCTGGGAGCGCTGGACAGGTGGGAGACCCTGTAGACAGAAGACGGAGAGATAGCCTGGTGCGGGGGGCTGCCACCGGAGGGCTGGTGCGTGGAGGTGGCACTGGATAGACCAGACCGTGCAGGCGCACTGGAGCTCTTGAGCACCGAGCCTGCCCAAACTTACCTGGTTGAATGCTCCCCGTAGCCCGAACAGTGCGGCGAGGTGGAAGAGACTGCACTGGGCTGTGCTGGCGAACCGGGGACACCATGCGTAGGGCTGGTGCTATGCACCCCGGCCCGAGGAGACGTACTGGAGACCAGATGAGCTGAGCCGGCTTCATGGCACCTGGCTCGATGCCCACTCTAGCCCGGCCAATACGAGGCGCTGCGATGTAACGCACCGGGGTATGCCTGCGCACCAGGGACACCGTGCTGTTTGCTTAGAAATTCTAGGGACAATTAGGAGGCCTGCGTATTGTGACCCTAGAGTACGTGTAGGTATGTACTGCAGGACCAAATTAGAAAGATAGGTAGGAACAAGTCCATGTAATGCTTTGTAGGTTAGCAGTAAAACTTTGAAATCAGCCCCTGCCTTAACAGGAAGCCAGTGTAGGGAGGCTAGCACTGGAGTAATATGATCAAATGTTTTGGTTCCAGTCAAGATTCTAGCAGCCGTATTTAGCACTAACTGAAGTTTATTTAGTGCTTTATCCGGGTAGCCGGAAAGTAAAGCATTGCAGTAGTCTAACCTAGAAGTAACAAAAGCATGGATTAATTTTTCTGCATCATTTTTGGACAGAAAGTTTCTGATTTTTGCAATGTTACGTAGATGGAAAAAAGCTGTCCTTGAAACCGTCTTGATATGTTTGTCAAAAGAGAAATTAGGGCCCAGAGTAACGCCGAGGTCCTTCACAGTTTTATTTGAGACGACTGTACAACCATCAATATTAATTGTCAGATTCAACAGAAGATCTCCTTGTTTCTTGGGACCTAAAACAAGCATCTCTGTATTGTCCGAGTTTAAAAGTAGAAAGTTTGCAGCCATCCACTTCCTTATGTCTGAAACACAGGCTTCTAGGGCAATTTTGGGGCTTCACAATGTTTCATTGAAATGTACAGCTGTGTGTCATCCACAAAGCAGTGAAAGTTAACATTATGTTTTCCCATGTCATCACCAAGAGGTTAAATATATAGTGAAAACAATAGTGGTCAATAGTGGTCCTAAAATGGAAACTTGAGGAACACCGACATTTACAGTTGATTTGTCAGAGGACAAAACATTCACAAAGACAAACTGATATCTTTCCGACAGATAAGATCTAAACTAGGCCAGAACATGTCCATTGTAGACCAATTTGGGTTTCCAATCTCTCCAAAATAATGTTGTGATCGATGGTATTAAAAGCAGGACTAAGGTCTAGGAGCACGACGACAGATGCAGAGCCTCGGTCTGACGCCATTAAAAGGTAATTTACCACCTTCACAAGTGCAGTCTCAGTGCTATGATGGGGTCTAAAACCAGACGGAAGCATTTTGTATACATTGTTTGTCTTCAGGAAGGCAGTGAGTTGCCTTTTTCAAAAATGTTTGAGAGGAATGGAAGATTCGATATAGGCCAATATTTTATAGGCCAATATGCCAATATTTTTTTTTTTTTTCTGGGTCAAGGTTTGGCTTTTTCAAGAGAGGCTTTATTACTGACACTTTTAGTGAGTTTGGTACACATCCGGTGGATAGAGAGCCGTTTATTATGTTCAACATAGGATGGGCAAGCACAAGAAGCAGCTCTTTCAGTAGTTTAGTTGGAATAGGGTCCAGTATGTAGCTTGAAGGTTTAGAGGCCATGATTATTTTTCATCATTGTGTCAAGAGATATAGTACTAAAACACTTGAGTGTCTCTCTTGATCCTAGGTCCTGGCAGAGTTGTGCAGACTCAGGATAACTGAGCTTTGGAGGAATACTGTAACAGTTGTCTTCAGTGGAAGGAGAGGAGGACCAAAGTGCAGCGTGGTGAGTGTTCAAGATCATATTTATTTAAACTCAGAACACTAAACAAAATAACAAAGAGAATGAAACGAAACCGAAACAGTTCTGTAAGGTGACGAAAAACACTAAACAGAAAATAACTACTCACAAAACATAGTGGGAAACAGGCTACCTAAGTATGGCTCTCAATCAGAGACAACGATCGACAGCTGCCTCTGATTGGGAACCATACCAGGCCAAACATAGAAATACAAAACCTAGAACAAAAAGATAGAATGCCCACCCCAACTCACGCCCTGACCACACTAAAACAGAGACATAAAAAAGGAACTAAGGTCAGGACGTGACAAAGACGCAGATTTAAAGAGGAGTCCGTAATTTGCTTTCTAATGATCATGATCTTTTCCTCAAAGAAGTTCATGAATTTATTACTGCTGAAGTGAAAGCCATCATCACTTGGGGAATGCTGCTTCTTAGTTAGCTTTGCGACAGTATCAAAAATAAATTTTGGATTGTTATTATTTTCCTCAATTAAGTTGGAAAAATAGGATGGTCGAGCAGCAGTGAGGGCTCTTCGATACTGCACGGTACTGCCTTTCCAAGCTAGTCGGAAGACTTCCAGTTTGGTGTGGCACCATTTCCGTTCCAATTTTCTGGAAGCTTGCTTCAGAGCTTGGGTATTTTCGGTATACCAGGGAGCTAGTTTCTTATGACAAATGTTTTTAATTTTTAAGGGTATTGTGCATGGTTAAATTGAGTTCCTCAGTTAGGTAGTTAACAGATTTTTGTCCTCTGTCGTCCTTGGGTAGGCAGAGGGAGTCTGGAAGGGCATCAAGGAATCTTTGTGTTGTCTGAGAATTCATAGCACAACTTTTTGATGCTCCTTGGTTGGGGTCTAAGCAGATTATTTGTTGTGATTGCAAATGTAATAAAATGGTGGTCCGATAGTCCAGGATTATGAGAAAAAACATTAAGATCCACAACATTTATTCCATGGGACAAAACTAAGTCCAGAGTATGACTGTGACAGTGAGGAGGTCCAGAGACATGTTGGACAAAACCCACTGAGTCGATGATGGCTCCGAAAGCCTTTTGGAGTGGGTCTGTGGACTTTTCCTAAATCACCAAAAATGTGAATATTATCTGCTATGACTACAAGGTCCGATAGGAATTCAGGGAACTCAGTGAGGAACGCTGTATATGGCCCAGGAGGCCTGTAAATAGTAGCAAAAAAGTGATTGAGTAGGCTGATTCTCTGGTCTGATGAAACCAAGATTTAACTCTTTGGCCTGAATGCCAAGCGTCACGTCTGGAGGAAACCTGGCACCATGTCTACGGTGAAGCATGGTGGTGGCAGAATCATCCTGTGGGGATGGGAGACTAGTCAGGATTGAGGGAAAGATGAATGGAGAAAAGTACAGGGAGATCCTTGATTAAAACCTGCTCTAGAGCGGTCAGGACCTCAGACTGGGATGAAGGTTTACCTTCCAACAGGACAATGACCATAAGCACACAGCCAAGACATGCAGTAGTGGCTTCGGGACAAGTCTCTGAATATCCCTGAGTGGCCCAACCAGAGCTCGGACTTGAACCCGATTGAACATCTCTGGAGAGACCTGAAAATAGCTGTACAGCAACACTCCCCATCTAACTTGACAGATCTTGAGAGGATCTACAGAGAAGAATGGTTGAAACTCCGCAAATATTGGTGTGCCAAGCTTGTAGCGTTATACCCAAGAAGACTCAAGGCTGTAATCGCTGCCAAAGGTGCTTCAACAAGGTACTGAGTAAGGGTCTGAATACTTATGTAAATGTAGAATTTCAGTTTTGTATTTGTAATAAAATAGCAAATATTTCTACAAACCTGTTTTTGGGTTGTCATTATGGCGTATTGTGTGTAGATCGAGGAAAACATTTTTTTAAATCCATTTTATAATAAGGCTGTAACGTAAAACAAAATGTGGAAAAGGGCAATACTTTCCGAATGCAGTACCAGTACCAGTCAAAAGTTTGTACACTTACTCATCATTTTTCATTAATTGTAATATTTTCTTCATGATTGAACATTAGTGAGGACATCAAAACTATGAAATAACACATATGGACTCATCAAGTAACCTGTAATGGGTGCGTGTTGGTGGCAGGGAAGTCAAGTGCAGGAGAACGAACTTGGTATAAACGGAGTCATTTAATAAGTGCTGACCAAATTCCAAAAAACAAAATATATAAAAATAACAAAGTGGGTACAAAACGTCGCACATCAACACATACTAGCACAATCACATACAATAGAACAATCTCCGACAAGGACATGAGGGGAAACAGAGGGTTAAATACACAACATGTAATTGATGGGAATGGAACCAGGTGTGAAGGAAGACAAGACAAAACCAACTGAAAATGAAAAATGGATCAGTGATGGCCAGAAGGTTGGTGATGTCGACTGCCGAACACAGCCCGAACAAGGAGAGGGACCGCTGCGCGGCTCCAGCTGCGCGTCGGCACCGACCTTGGGGATGACCCGGAGGGGGTGGCACAGGGCGTTCCGGATGGAGACGGTGGAAATCTCGCAGCATAGAAGGATCCAACTCGTCCTCCACTGGAACCCAGCATCTCTCCTCCGGACCATACCCCTTCCAGTCCACGAGGTACTGAAGTAAGGAACGAACGGAGTACGCCGGGGCCCCCTCAATGTCCAGAGGGGGGCTGAGGAAACTCCCATACCTCAGACTCCTGGAGCGGTCCAGCCACCACCGGCCTGAGGAGAGACACAGTGCGGTAATCGGGGGAAATCTGTAACCTGTAACATACCTTGTTCACTCTCCTCAGGACTTTAAATGACCCCACGTGGACCCAGCTTCCGACAGGGCAGTCGGAGGGGCAAAGGGTTAAATACACAACATGTAATTGATGGGATTGGAACCAGGTGTGAAGGAAGACAAGACAAAACCAATGGAAAATGAAAAAGGGATCAGTGATGGCTAGGAGGTCGGTGACGTCGACCGCCGAACACCGCCCGAACAAGGAGAGGGACCAACTTCGGCGTGTTAAACAAATCAACAATTTTTTTAGATTCTTCAAAGTAGCCACCCTTTGCCTTGATGACAGCTTTGCATACTCTTGGCATTCTCTCAATCAGCTTCACCTGGATTGCATTTCCAACAGTCTTGAAGGAGTTCCCACATATGCTGAGCATATCACACTGCAGTCCAACTCATCCCAAACCATCTCAATTGGGTTCAGGTCCGGTGAATGGAGGCCAGGTTGTCTTATGCAGCACTCCATCACTCTCCTTCTTCGTCAAATAGCCCTTACACAGCCTGGAGGTGTATTGGGTCATTGTCCTGTTGAAAAACGAATGATAATCCCACTAAGCGCAAACCAGATGGGATGGCGTATCGCTGCCGATTGTTGTGGTAGCCATGCTGGTTAAGTATGACTTGAATTCTAAATAAATCACTGACAGTGTCACCAGCAAAGCACCCCCACACCATCACACCTCCTCCTTCATGCTTCATGGTGGGAATCAAAAAATGCACCACATGTGGAGATCGTCCTTTCACCTACTCTGCGTCTCACAAAAACAGGGTGGTTGGATCCAAAAATATAAAATGTGGACTCATCAGACAAAAGGACAGATTTCCACCGGTCTAATGTCCATTGCTTGTGTTGCTTGGCCCAAGCAAGTCTCTTTTTATTGGTGTCCTTTAGTAGTGGTTTCTTTGCAGCATTTTGACCATGAAGGCCTGATTCACGGAGTCTCCTCTGAGCAGTTGATGTTGAGATGTGTCTGTTACTTGAACTCTTTGAAGCATTTATTTATTTTATTTGCAATCTGAGGTGCAGTCAACTCTAATAAACTGTCTCTTCTGCAGCAGAGGTAACTCTGGGTCTTTCTTTGCTGTTGTGGTCCCCATGAGAGCCAGTTTCATCATAGCGCTTGATGGTTTTTGCGTCTGCACTAGAAGAAACTTTAAAAGTTCTTTAAATGTTCCGGATTGACTAACCTTCATGTCTTAAAGTAATGATGGACTGTCATTTCTCTTTGCTTGTTTGAGCTTTTCGGGACATAATATGTGCTTGGTCTTTTACCATCTTCTGTATACCACTCCTGCCTTGTCACAACACAACTGATTGGCTCAGACACATTAAGGAGGAAAGGAATTCCACAAATTAACTGCTAACAAGGCAGAGCTGTTAATTTAAATCCATTCCAGGTGACTACCTCATGAAGCTGGTTGAGAGAATACCAAGAGTGTGCAAAGCTGTCATCAAGGCAAAGGGTGGCTACTTTGAAGAAATCAAATATAACATTGTTGAACAGTTGTTTGTGTACTACATGATTCCATGTGTTATTTCATAGTTTTGATGTCTTCACTATTATTCTACAATGTAGGAAATAGCACAAATAAAGAAATTCCCTTCAATGTGTAGGTGTGTCCAAACTTTTGACTGGTACTGTAAATACATGACTGCTTCTGCTTTGAATTTCCAGTTGTGTTTCCACGTACCAGTAGATGGCGATACAACACAGGATAACCCACAGAGACAGTATCAACTGATATCAACTCAACTCAAATCACAATCACAGATCATTGTGTCTTATGCCTTTTTTATTGAAAATTACTCTGAAAAATAACAGTAATAATAATTTCAGGGCTGACTTAAACTACTGGTATTATATTATAACAGTTCCATACAGTTTTGAGTGGATGGGCAACAATGACACAATTAGTAATTTAGTATGGGATTCATTCTGATCCGTGTTATAGCGCATCTGACATTTAAATTGTATTTTGTTTTGGTACCTTACCCCCCTTTTCCCCCAATTTCGTGATATCCAATTGGTAGTTACAGTCTTGTCCCATCGCTGCAATGCCCGTACAGACTCGGGAGAGGCAAAGGTTGAGAGCCATACATCCTCCGAAACACAACCATGCCAAGCCACACTGCTTCTTGACTCACTGCTCACTTAGCCCGGAAACCAGCCGCACCAATGTGTCAGAGGAAACACCGTACAATTGGTGACCGAAGTCAGCGTGTATGCACCCGGCCCGCCACAGGAGTCATTAGAGCGTGATGGCCAAACCCTCCTCTGACCCGGATGACGCTGGGCCAACTGTGCGCCACCTCATGGATCTTCCGGTCACGGCCTGGGATGAATCCCGGGTCTGTAGTTATGCCTTAAGCACTGCAATGCAGTGCCTTAAACAGCTGCACCACTCGGGAGGCCTAAAGGTTATTTCTATTCGAGCTCACATCTTTAGCATTTACCTTGAATGCAATCTCCACAAATGCTGTAACATTGCCTTTAAAAGCTGTGTTTTCTACAAGCGTGATCGGATTAAATCCAGGCCTTAGACCAATTATGAAAATAAACATTAAATCCAAAACGATAAATGAAATGAAATTTAAGTTTTTAACTGAAGCCATTGCCCCATTATGTACTCTCTGTATTGGTGTGGCATTCGACTTTAATGACTGCCCAGCGGGCCAGTGTACAATTCCCCTTGTTTTCTAATGTCTAGCCCTGTGTGGCTGAGCACAAACATAGACATGTCGCTCTATTGAAAAACATAATTATATATACAGTACCAGTCAAAAGTTTGGACACTCATTCAAGGGTTTTTCTTTATTTTTACTATTCAAGAAAACATCAAAACTATGAAATAAAAAAAAGTGTTAAGCAAATCAAAATATATTTTAGATGTTCGATTATTCAAAGTAGCCACCCTTTGCCTTGATGACAGCTTTGGACACTCTTGGCCAGCTTCATGCGGTACTCCAATCCTGTCCCGGTGCACCACGGACAATTCCTTTGGCTTGGTTTTTGCTCTGGCATGCACTGTCAACTGTGGGACCTTATATGGACTGGTGTGTGCCTGTCCAAATCATGTCCGATCAATTGAATTTATCACAGGTGCATTCCAATGAAGTTGTAAAAACATCAAGGATGATCAAAGGAAACAGGATGCACCTGAGCTCAATTTCAAGTCCCATAGCAAAGGGTCTAAATACTTATGTAATAAGGTATTTCTGTTTTTTTATTTATAATACATTTGCAAACATTTCTAAAAACCAGTTTTTGCTTTGTCATTATGGGGTATTGTGTGTGTTTTTTAAAAATGTAATCCATTTTAGAATAATGTAACAAAATGTGGAAAAGGTCAAGTGGTCTGAATACTTTCCAAATGTACGGTAAAAGACAAAACACCAGGAAATCAGCTCCAAGTTATTTTTATTTTGGAAATCTGTTCCCAAGTATTCCCACACATAATAGAGAGACTTGATCGTATACAAATATAAGCAATGTTTGAAATGATTGTTTTAGTCAAACATATCTGTTTGGGCTTCTTGTGGTCAATTTGCAGTCTACAACTTATTTGTAATTCTTTTCTGACCACCCCACCGTCCGCTCAAGAAAAAATCGTCCCGTGACTGAATCTAGTTGATGATCCCTGTTCTAGTGTATTCACAGCAGACATGGATTCAATTTAGAATTCCATCAAATTTATTTTATGATTTACTGTGACAAGTAGACTACATCAGACTACATTATGGTTATCCCCCCTCCCCAAACTACACAAAAATCACTTTCCAACTGTTTCTTTCCCAAAGGACAGATCCATCAAAAGTGTTAGTATGCCTCACACAAACGGCAGTGGATAAAGACAGATCCATACTCCATTTTACAGAATCAATCCCATTCTGTGGGATGGGGATAACGTCCTGGCATCTAGATAGAGATTCTCTCTGTCTCTCACACACTCCTATCTATGCCGATGTGATTTCTGTTCACTTGCAGATTTTAGAGAAATATTGGCCTCACTTAATTAATTTTCAACCAGTTAAGCGAGATATTCAGATTAACTGGTTAAGTCTAGCCAAAGTGGGATCTGGAATCATATTTGTTTTATACAGCATAATTCATATTTAAAGATGACATTCTTGAACAGCTCACAAGACGGGGGTAGGAGGTCAATGTCACCACCCTATGACATACTACTACCCCCGTCTTGTCACCATATTCAAACATTCTGATCTTTAGCTGAATTTGGTACATCAGAAGTGGTGTCCTCTAGGTAATGTAGTCCAGTCAAACCCTAACCCAACACACTAAACTGCCGAACAAGGGGGAGATTGAACACAACCTCAATCTAAGGGGTTTTTACATGTGGGACTCTCCCAAGTATTACGCAAGAACACTGCACACAGTTTTTAGGAAGACAATTGCCCTTTATGTGGCCTGCCTCTGTCTGCGCATTTTCCCCTACCACTTTCACATTTGAAAAGGGGGTTATCCATCCCTCCCTGTATCCGTTCCCTACACCCAAATATGGTCCTCAGGACAGATTTCCAAGTAAACTTTGATTGAAGGCTGTGCTTTGGTAGGAACATTACACCAAGAGCCTCAAATCTCTTAGTGAGGTAGCTAGGCGTTGTATAACGTCACTACTAAATATTGTTGCTTCTAAATGTTATACACTTATTACATTTACGTTTTAGTCATTTAGCAGATGCTTTTATCCAGAGCGACTTAGAACAATGCTAATAATATTATGCAGTGCTTACTCAGAGGGAAAATAGAGTCCCACCATAAATGATCCCTAACTGTTATGACTGTTATAAATGTTATATTGCTACCTATACATGCGTATATGTACAAAGATTATCTCTGTATCTATGACTCCCAGCATGAGTGGCCCGTAGAAAATAATAGATCATATAGATCAACGGGGACAGAAACAAAGGATATGTCATTATGTTTAAGTTGGTGGATAAATATTCTAAATCTCCAGGGATACAGTAACAGAGGCAATTGGGTTATTAAAATGAAAGGCATGTCTTGATTCTTGGTCATTACTTTATGTAGCAGCTTGTGGCAACATGTGATCTTTTGACATATCACATGTGAAAATTTTAATTTACATGGGCAAAGACAAGATGATCATTTCACATGACTTTTCTATAAGGGACACACGCGCATACACACACCCGCACGCACGCACGCGCACACACACACACACACACACACACACTGACCAGAAAAGCTCAGTCCCTTTGTGACATGGATTTATTAAAGAAATTACACCTTTTGTTAGAGAAACCATAATATCCTTCCTGCCATTGTGTGACTATGACAAATGTCAAAGCCTAACATCTCTGAACTATCATGCCAGAGGTCCATACAGTTGCCATTGGTAACATCAAAGCCTACTTATTAAATTATCCAACTGAATTTCATGTAAGACAATGAAGTAAAAAGGAAAATAACGCAGCCTAGAGAAAAAGGCAAGAAGATGGAGATCACAGCACACGTAATTCCATGTGAAGTCAAATACTTATTTCCATCAGGTGGCTTGTAAAGCAACAAGCCCAGGGGCAGCGACCATATGACAAATATTTCTCATAATGGTCGGAAAACTAATGAAGCATGAAAAGCTATTGAGCTCTGCTGGGGGCCCTGAGGCCATCGTCATCCCATTCTCCTTCTTCACTCTTCCCATCCTTCTCTAGACGTATTTCTACTTTTCCCACCTCTCTCTCTTCCATTCTTCCCATTCTATTTCTCTCCTTCAGCCTTGTTCTTTTATTTCCTCTCTCTCTCTCTCTCTCTCTCTCTCTCTCATGGTCAAAACATATTCAATGGTTGTAAAGATGGAGATAAATAATAATAAAGAAATAAAGAGATGCACTGCTTTTTTGACATCACACTCCACAAAGCATGTCCTGCAGGCTCTAGTTTTATCTAATCTTGATTATTGTCCAGTCATATGGTCAAATGTCACAAAGAAAGACCTAAGCTGCAGCTGCAGCTAGACCAGAACAGAGGAGAACTGTCACACCCTGATGTTTCACCTGTCTTTGTGCTTGTCTCCACCCCCCTCCAGGTGCCACCCATCTTCCCCATTATCCCCAGTGTATTTATACCGGTGTTCTCTGTTTGTCTGTTGCCAGTTCGTTTTGTTTGTGAAACCTACCAGCGTTTATTACCCTGCTCCTGCCTGTTTCTTGCTCCTGTTTTCTAGTCCTTCCCGGTTTTGACCGTTCTGCCTGCCCTGACCCTGAGCCTGCCTGCCGTTCTGTATCTTGCCCCACCTCACTGGATTATTGACCCCTGCCTGCCCTGACCCTGAGCCTGCCTGCCATTCTGGACCCTTTGACCCTCTTTGGATTATTGACACCTGCCTGCCTTTGACCTGTCGTTTACCTGCCCCTGTAGTAGAAATAAACGTTTGTTTCCACGACACTGTCTGCATCTGAGTCATACCTAAAATGTGATAGGAACATCTTGCTCTTCATTGCAATCAGAGGGCTAATATTAATACTATGCATGCCAGTCTCTCTTGGGTAAGAGTTGAGGAAAGACTGACTGTTCTTGTTTTTATAAGAAACATTATTTTTTGCACAGTCAACTTACAAACACACTCCTACCCCTACATACATGCCACCAGGGGCCTTTTCACAGTCCCCAGGTCCAGAACAAATTCAAGGAAACATAGTATTATACAGAGCCATGAGAGCATGGAACTCCCTTCCATCTTATACAACGCAAGTGAACAGAAAACCTGGTTTCAAAACACAAATAAAGCAACACCTCACGGCACAACGCCTCTCCCCCATGTGATCTACTTATTGTGTGTATGTACTGAAATGTATGTGTAACTGATAGATGCACGTACACACACACACTACATGTCAATGTTTTTAAATGTACATAAATTGTAAAGTATTTTGTCTGTAATGTCTTTTTCGTTATGTGTCGGACCCCAGTAAGACTAGCTGACGGCTAATGGGGATCCTAAAAAATCTAATCAAATCTCTCTCTCTCTCACACACACTATTTTATTCTCCCCATCCTTCTTTCTCTCCTTCACACCTGTTCTCTTATTTGTTCTCTTATGTCCATGCTGTCTCTCCCTCACTCTTTGAAGACACCGAATTGTCTGTTCAAGCAGTTGACACACAATTTGGACACTCATCGGTGCAACACAAGACATCAGAGTTCTCTTCAAACAGAGGCAGGAAGCGCACAGTATTCAATAGAGCCAATATAATAATGGCGCTGGAGGGGGATGGCTGCCGTTTTAAGTGCTCCGAACCAACAGTGAAATTTTAGTCATTTTTTTCGCACTGTTTATCAACAATTTTGTACATAATGTTGCTGCTACCATCTCTTATGACCGAAAATAGGTTTTGGACATCAGAATAGCAATTACTCACCTCGAACTGGATGAAGATTTTTTCTTTAATGGGTCCGACGCGAAGGATATACTGCTTTGTCAAAACAAGGCCCAAATCCCCATCATCAGCATGAAAAAAAGATGGAGAAAAAGGGGGAGGAGGGCGTGGTACCTTGTAAGAATTCACAGACGAGTAGGTTAACCTGTCTAGGGAACACGTTCCGCTTCTTCCCAGCCAAAGATAATTACAAAAGCAGAAATGGAGATAAAATTAATCACTAACCTTTCATAATCTTCATCAGATGACACTCATAGGACATCATGTTACACAATACATTGATGTTTTGTTCGATAATGTGCATTTTTATATCCATAAATCTCGGTTTACATTGGCGTCATGTTCAGAAATGCCTCCAAAATATCCGGAGTAATTACAGAGAGCCACGACATATAACAGAAATACTCATCATAAACTTTGATGAAAGATACATGTTTCACATATAATTAAAGATACACTTGTTCTTAACCACCACTTAACCGTTACTCTCTCGCGGGAATTCTGCGGGAAGCTGCTGCTCATTTCGTTTGCTTGAAAATTGAGAAAGGGTTAAAAAAATGTATCTTGCACTGTTTGTGTTCGGTCATGTTTCCAGTCGCCTTGCTATGATTAAAAGCGATGGTTTGCGCTTTCAGTTTTGTCCGAATTCTGCCATCAATCCACAGTTTCTGGTTAGGGAATGTTTTAATAGTCACAGTGGGTATGACATCTCCGATGCACTTGCTAATAAACTTGCTCATCAATGATGCCCATGTGATCGAAGCAATCCTGAAGCATGGAATCTGATAGTTGGACATTTCCTGTTTTAGTTTCTGCCTACAGGCTGGGAGCAACAAAATGGAGTCATGTTAAGAGTTGCCCGAAGTCAGGGCGCGGGAGGGCTTTGTATGCATAACGGAAGTTAGAGTAGAAATTATCCAGAATGCTATCAACCCGTATTCAATATGGTGATAGAATTTAGGAAGTCTCGTTCTCGGGTTAGCTTTGTTAATCCCCGGCTACAATAAATGCAGCCTCAGGATTTATGGTTTACAGTTTACATAGAGTCCATTGAAGTCCTTTCAGGGCTGACAAGGAATCTCCTTGGGGGTGGGATATACACGTTTGTGACTATAATCGAAGAGAATTCTCTTGGAAGAAAACGCGGTCGGCATTTGATTGTAAGGAATTCTTGGTCAGGTGAACAAAATTACTTGAGTTCCTGTATGTTGTTGTGATTACACCATAAGGCATACACCCCCGCCCTTCTTCTTACCAGAGAGATGTTTGTTTCTGTTGGGGCGATGCATGAAGAACCGGGTGGCTGTACCGACTCTGACAACATATCCCGAGTGAGCCATGTTTACGTGAAACAGAGAATGTTACAATCTCTGATGTCTCTTTGGAAGGCAACTCGTGCCCTACTTTTGTCCACCTTTTTATCTAGATATTGGACATTGGCGAGTAATGTGCTCGGGAGAGGTGGATGGTGTGCTCGCCTTCTGAGTCTGACCAGTAGGCCGCTCCGTCTTCCTCTCATGCGGTGACCACGTTTTTTTGTGTCGTTCTCTAGAATAAGATCCCATGTCCAGGGTGGAGGTCCGAACAAATTATCCGCTTTGGGAAAGACGTATTCCTGGTCAAAATGTTGGTTAAGTTATCATCAATTTTATATCCAATAGTTCTTCCTGGCTGTATGTAATAGCACTTAATATTTCCTGGTCTAACAATGTAAGAAATAATACATAACATAATACGTAAAAAAAACTAATTGCATTGTTTCCTAATGACCTGAAGCGAGGCAACCATCTCTGTCGGCGCCATCTTGCAATATATCTGACTAGATATCCACCTTTCCCTTTCCTTTTATCTTTCCTCCTCTCTGGTGCTCGTTGTCACAAGTTGTCTCATCATTACGCACATCATCATTATGTGCACGCTACTCGTGCTTGTTATATTGTTCAATGTTCCGTTTGTTATTAAACTCACCACCTGCACTTGCTTTCCGACTCCCAGCGTATACATTACAGTATGTTGTGTGTGAATGGATGAGAATGGATTGGATGAGTGGATGAATGGATGAGTAAGCACATGTATAGAGGGGTGTAAATGTGATTCAGAAGGAGGGGGGGAAACAGAGGTTGGGATAAACTTGGCCTGGGTGGGTAAGGGAGGGCAAGTGGTGATAAGCCCACACACTCTATACAGATGAAGTCGGATGTTTACATACACCTTAGCCAAATACATTTAACCTCAGCATTCCACAATTCCTGACACTTAATCCAAGTACAAATTCCCTGTTTTAGGTCAGTTAGGATCACAACTTTACTTTAAGAATGTGAAATGTCAGAATAATAGTAGAGAGGAATGATTTATTTCAGGTTTTATTTATTTCATCACATTTCCAGTGGGTCAGATGTTTACATACACTCAATTAGTATTTGGTAGCATTGCCTTTAAATTGTTTAACTTGGGTCAAACGTTTTAGGATAGCCTTCCACAATAAGTTGAGTGAATTTTGGCCCATTCCTCCTGACAGAGCTGGTGTAACTGAGTCAGGTTTGTAGGCCTCCTTGCTCGCAGACACAGTCACGGTTGGGATGGTGTTCTTCGGCTTGCAAGCCTTCCTCTTTTTCCTCCAAACAAAACAATGGTAATTATGGCCAAACAGTTCTATTTGTTTCGTCAGAGGACATTTCTCAAAAAAGTACGATATTTTGTCCCGATGTGAAGTTGCCACCACAGTCTGGCTTTTTTATGGCGGTTTTGGAGCAGTGGCTTCTTCCTTGCTGAGCGACCTTTCAGGTTATGTTGATATAGGACTTGTTTTACTGTGGATATAGATACTTTTGTACCCGTTTCCTACATAATCTTCACAAGGTCCTTTGCTGTTGTTCTGGGATTGATTTGCACTTTTCGCACCAAAGTACATTCATCTCTAGGAGACAGAACACGTCTCCTTCCTGAGCGGTATGACGGTTTCGTGGTCCCATGATGTTTATACTTGCGAGCTATTCTTTGTACAGATGAACGTGGTACCTTCAGGCTTTTTGCTCCAACGGGTGAACCAGACTTGTGGAGGTCTACAATTTATTTTCTGAAGTCTTGGCTGATTTATTTGGATTTTCCCATGATGTCAAGCAAAGAGGCACTGGGTTTGAAGGTAGGCCTTGAAATACATCCACATGTACACCTCCAATTGACTCAAATTATGTAAATTATCCTATCAGAAGCTTCTAAAGCCATGACATCATTTTCTGGAATTTTCCAAGCTGTTTAAAGGCACAGTCAACTTTGTATATAAACTTCTGACCCACTGGAATTGTGATACAGTGAATTATAAACTAAATCATCTGTCTAACAATTGTTGGAAAAATGACTTGTGTCATGACAAAGTAGATGTCCTAACCGACTTGCCAAAACTATAGTTTGTTAACATGAAATTTGTAGAGTGGTTGAAAAACGAGTTTTAATGACTCCAACCTAAGTGTATGTAAACTTCCGACTTCACCAGCTCCGGAGGTCTACGTCACTGGCCTTTTAGGCGTCACTGAACTGGATCATTACCACCAACCCCGGACTGTCTTGTCTCATTATTCACAGCTGGTTCCCATTCCCCCTGATTAGTATGTGTATATATGTCCTCTCTGTTCCCCATTGTCCTTGTTGGTTATTGTTCCATGCCTGTTGGTCTTGTGAGTACCTGTGCTCTTTTGTATCGGCTTGCGTGTTACTGTGTTAGTGTGCACTTGTTATTACCGGTGTCATCCCATGTATTTATTAGAGGTTTACACCACGCTCTGTTTGGGTTACAGCCCTGTGTCACATACACGTGTTTGTTTAACAGGTATTAGTGAACATGAATATAAACTAAACTTATTCGCAAATGATCTCCTGATATACCTGACCAATAATGAAAACTCAATTCTGTAACGTTCGTCTGTGGGAGAAAGAGATGAGGACCAAGAAGCAGCGTGGTAAGTATTCATTATGCCTTTTAATGAAAACAAATACTCGAACAAAACAACAAAACGATAAACGAGTGACACAAAACTGTCCTGTCTGGTAACATACACAAATACAGAAAATAATCACTCACGAAACACAATAGAAAACAGGCTCCCTAAATATGGTTCTCAATCAGGGACAACGATTGACAGCTGCCTCTGATTGAGAACCATACCAGGCCAAACACAGAAATAGCAAATCATAGAAAAACACAGACAACCCACCCAACTCACCATACTAAAACAAAGACATTTTACGTGAACCAATATCACTCCATAAAAACACAACCTTATCAAACAATCCTTTTCAGTATTCACCCATAAATTGGTCCACATGGGAAACTAAAGGCATAGAATCCGTAAATTACTTGGTAACAGGAAATACTTTTGAATTCTGTCATGGAAATAAATGTAATTTTGGACTGACCAATGTAGATTCAAATACATGTACTTAAAAGTTACATGTCACAACATTTTTATTTCAAATCAAAATATTTAAGTTAGAAAAGAATGCTCATATGATAAGATATACAGAGCCTTGCAGAGAGCATATCCAATTTACAAAAATATTACTATTGGAACCATGTTGGCACAAGATGGAGGGACATTTGGAGCGTAGCTAATGAAATACAGAATACAAATACAGCCTAATCCAGTATAAACTAATGTGTAGAATTTGTGACTCGTTTCAGGGAACTAGGCGAATGTCGCAAGTCACAGCAGAGGCATTTGACTTCACAGCAGAGGCATTTGAATGTTTATTTGTATTTTTTTTATCAAAAGGCTATTTTTGGGCAGAAATGCCTTCTGGAACCTTGAACTTTCATGTGCCTTAATAACAAACTTGTATGCCATCTGTAAATATGATTAAAGTTCTTAAATTACGAGTCCAGTTGGTTTAGCCACAGAAAAAGCCAGGAACCTTCCCACTAGCCATGATTGGCTGAGATAATGAATGTGCTGGACATGAAATTCGGATTTGTCTGCCATGTTGCATTCTTTGTCTATAAAGTGAGCTGCTCGTTATGTTGATAATCCTTTCTACTGCAGTTATTTTTGAAAGATATAACGTTAGCCATGGACAACTGCAAATGTGTTGCTACTGCTCTCAATAACATTGCTGCCTTGAATTTATCAGGGCAGAAAAAACTTCTGATGGACTATTTTCAGGAGGACGATTGTACCATGCTGATTTTCTTTGACTCTTATGGCATGGCACACGGTCAATGTGAACCAGAGTGACTTGACACAATGAGCCAAGAAAGTTGTACAAAGAAAATGGAAATGACACAGGACGTCTTATTTCATGAAAGGGGTTTGCAGTCTGCTGTGTAGCGTTCATCCATGTATACGGGTAAGAGTCCAGCTACAGTTTCAGATATAAGTTTATAATTTTGTCAGAAAGTCGTTTTCATTGCAAGTTAAAGCTTTCTGTTAGCTAGCTAACTGACATTAGGTGGCTGGCTCGCTAGCTAACATTTGCATTCAGTGTAGGATCTGTGTAGTAATATTATCTCAGAAATCCATTTGCATTGCTAGTTATAGCCTAATGTTAGCTAGCCTGGTGCGTGGGTCTGGCACAGTCTTCACCAGACGGCTAGCACGCACCTCAGGACGAGTATGGAGAGCTGACTCAGGTGACATAAAATCCCAGACACGCTCCGTCGGGCGGTCGTGCCTCATGCACCAACACAACAACTCCCTCATTACTCTCTCCTCCAATCTCCCCATTAACTCTGTCTCTGCTTCGCTTCCGTTGTTCACCTCCAATTACGCCCTGACCGGCTCCGGTTCCATCCTTGGCTCCTTACGATAAGCACGGGGAGAAGGCTCAGGTCTGACTCCTGACTTTGCCACACTCCCTTTGTGCCACCCCAAGACATTTTTGGGGCTGCCTCTCGGGCTTCCTTGCCAGCCGTACCAACTCCCCGTAGTGTTTCCGCTCAACCTTAGCTGCCTCCAGTTCCTCTTGTGGACAGAGATACTCCCCAGCCTGTGCCCAGGGTCCCTTGCCTTCCAGTATCTCCTCCCATGTCCATTTCTCCAGATGGCTCTGCTGCTCCTCACCACGCTGCTTGGTCCTTTGGTGGTGGGTAGTTCTGTAACGCTTGTCGTTGGTGGAAGGAGAAGAGGATCAAAGTGCAGCACGGTACATATTCATAATAATTTAATAAAGAATGAATACTGAATAAAACAACAAACCGACAAACAGTTCTGCAAGGTGCAACAAAACACTAAACAGAAAATAACTACCCAGAACCCATAGTGGTAAAACAGGCTGCCTAAGTATGGTTCTCAATCAGAGACAACGATCGACAGCTGCCTCTGATTGGGAACCATACCAGGCCAAACACAGAAATGCAAAACCTAGAACAAAAACATAGAATGCCCACCCCAACTTACGCCCTGATCAAACTAAAACAGAGACATAAAAAAGGAACTAAGGTCAGGACGTGACAGTCAGCCACTTGCATGAACGCATAAATTGGATTATAGAACAGCATATGAATACAACACAGAAATTAGTTATAATAAAAGCACAAACATGAATTCCCATTACATCTGTTTTACAGCTTCGATGCTCAGAAGCCTGGTGGTGTTGTTGCCAAGGAGCGTTTGGACTCAGCCGGGACCAGGTTTCAGCTGCTGTGCAATGCTGATATTCTTACTCCCATAGATCGACTGCCTGTACAAGCACCACCTGCACTGGACACAGATAGACAAACTTATCTTTTAGAGAAGATTAGGGAGCTTTGCGACAAAGAGGCTATGGACATCAGATGCCCTGCACCAAAGTCAAGGGCAGGACAGAAACAGGCTCTACGAATATAGATTCCCTTGTTAATGCGTGGGTCGGACAGACCAGTTCATCACTGGGGGCGAGATCCCAGTCATCAGCACTATCTGCAGTGCCTCTATGGACATTCACATTACTCTCTCCTAACACACACGCCATATATTGCTGCTACTATTTATTTTTTATATTGCTGCTCAGCCACTTTACCCCTGACTGTTTGCATATAACTATCTCATCTATCACCAGTATCACTGATATTGTTCTTGTACATATTTTAAATTATTTTGTTCTTTCTCTACTTCTATTTTTTATTTATATTGACACTATCTATTTTTGATATTGCTACAATGCAAGTAACCATTTCACTGTACTGTTTACACCTTCTGTAGAGACCCATCCACCTAGCAAGATGTGGCTGGGGTTATAGCATTTCTTTCAGATGACCCATCAATTTAGACAAGTGTGTCTGGGTAAGCGTCATCTAATATTTAAAAATATTTTATATCTGGGCACTTTCTGTTTACCTGGAATTTTTCCTTATTGTAGGCTACTACTTTTACCACTTTTAGTCTTAATCTTTACCACACTACATGACCTTTAGCACATGACCTCACATGTGAATACTTAAAGAGATGGGTGGGGCTAAGGCTTTAGAAGGTGTGAACAATGCTGAATGGGTGTAGACAAAAGAGCTCTCCAGAAGTTTACCAAACATTCAAGGGCCGTTTTCTCAAAAAGTGGGATTACAAGTTTATCAACTTTCAAAGCAGAATTCATTTCCCATTGTTCCTCAAATGCAGTGTATGATATACCATTTTGTATCTCTGTGTCCCTACTTTTATCCAATGTAAAAAAATATTTGTTTCAAATTTTGCTATATAAGACCCTTGTTAATTGTTAATCAAGGCGGTCGGTTACAAAATTCCCAAATTCTACAGCAGAACAGCAGAGTCATGTCTTAAGTGGAGAAATAATGATTCAATAATCCATGCTTTCTGGGAACGCTATAAAGTCCAAAAGTTATGGGCGGAGCTTGAAAGTTGGCTATTAAGCTGGTTGAGAGAATGCCAAGAGTGTGCAAAGCTGTCATCAAGGCAAAGGGTGGCTGTTTAACACTTTTTTTGGTTACTATATGATTCCATATATGTTAATTCATATTCTACAATGTAGAACATAGTAAAAATAAAGTAAAACCCTTGAATGAGTAGGTGTATCCAGACTTTTGACTGGTACTGTACATTAGCTAGATAGCTAGCTACCACACAAAGGTATAGTTAATATGCATCATAAAGCCAAAGTCATTCCTTTTCTTTTTGTCATAATCAACAAAAACATTTATCCAGTTTTGCTCCTGATGAGATGAGACTAGCTAACGTTATCTAGCTAGCTGTATCATTAGGCTACAGTACATTTTGGGTATAGCAAACAAAGCTAGCTAGCTCAACTTGGCTAGCTTGGCTTGTAATAGTACCAGCAAGTCCGTTATGGCTGAATCGATTACAAAATTATACTCTACGGAACAACACTGCCTTGTGTAAAAAGAGAGCATAAGTTGCTAGCTAGCTACCGAGAGCAAAACACCATACTAATATGTCAGTTGACCTCCTGGTCCAGCTGGTCTAGGCTGCCACCACTAGTTGATCAAGGAGGTTCTGAAAAACGTCTCCAGCACCCCTCTATCCACACGTGCATCGAAACATTGATGGTCTGGCTCACACACTCGATCCAAGGGGTCTGCAGTGACCCGCGGCCATAATACCGCAGACTGAAGGAAAAGCAGCCAACAAGTGCTCAGCATATGTGGGAACTCCTTCAAGACTGTTGGAAAAGCATTCCAGGTGAAGCTGGTTGAGAGAATGCCAAGAGTGTGCAAAGCTGGGTGGTTATTTTGATTTGTTTAACAGTTTTTTGGTCACTACATAATTCCATGTGTTATTTCATAGTTTTGATTTCTTCACTATTCTTCTACAATGTAGAAAATAGTACAAATAAAGAAAAACCCTGGAATGAGTAGGTGTATCCAAACTTTGAGTGGTACTGTAAAATGTATAAATGCCATTGTATGTGCTTGCTTATCATCTCTGATTCTCTGCTAGGCATGCAATATCAAGTGTGCCTATATTTAGTGTGGTCTCATTTAAATTATCAATAGCCTATACTAAGCTATAGACCTAGGAAATACGAAGTGCATGCTCGGAGAAGCACAGAGGAAAGTTACATTTCAAAGAAAATAACTTCCTTCCTGAGTTTTTGCGCTGCTGGGATGATGTAAATAAAGCTAGGCTACACGGCAATGGATAACCCAATAATGAGCCCTGGCCTACCCTGCTCTTGCTGATGTAAACATTTTTGTTTTCCTAACCAATGGCTGAACTTTGTAAAGGTGGCGCTTCAGCGGGTGAGTCAAAGGCTTCTCACAAAAATAATTTTAGATTTGTCCTAAAAAATGAAATATATCTGTGGCTGGTAAAGGATGGACCTAGTGCTATGGTAGGAGTTGACTTTACTGATAAATGCAAAGATCAGAATAATAAACATGTAAAATGAAAATATTGCTGTTGAACCACCAATTCTGTAACATCAATTGTATGGGGTTGGAAGGGGTGTTGGGGAGGATAAGAAAGTTAAGAATCATAAAATTAGCATTATTAGCACTTCCATGCATAATGTAACGTTTGGTTTCCCATTTTGGGAGGAAGTTGCCAAAACTTTGCAGTGGCCAATTGGAAAACCCATTGTCACTAAATGTAGTGTCAAAAAATCTTAGGAATATCTGGGGCAAGAATAGAGGTAACATTTATACATTCTATTGCAGGTGACACCAAGGTGAAATTAAACTAAATGGCACAAACAAATAATGTAATGGGGTTCAGGTACAAAAACATTTATCTATGGAGAATTTAAATAAGGGAATGTCAACAAAAATCGGATCCGCACCCTCTGCCTTTTAAAAACAATCGCAGCTGTGGTATTTATGTGTGCTTGTTCTCTAAAGCAGTCTTATGAGAGGGCAATGTGAATATACTTTTTCACAATGGCATCCAAGACTATGTTTTACATGAGTTATCGAAGATTACTTAGTGGAAAGAAGTTATGATTTTGTAACGGATTTCCTCCTCTTCGTCTGAGGAGGAGTAAGGATCGGACCAAAACGCAGCGTGGTAAGTGTCCATATTGATTTAATCAAAAACACAACTGAACACTGGAACAAAATAATAAACGTGAATCAACTAAACCGAAACAGTTCTGTAAGGTGACAACACACACTAGACAGAAAATAAACACCCACGAAACCCAGGTGGAAAAAGGCTACCTAAGTATGATTCTCAATCAGAGACAACTAACGACACCTGCCTCTGATTGAGAACCATACAAGGCCGAACACAAAAACCAACATAGAAAAACAAACAGACTGCCCACCCCAACTCACGCCTTGACCATGCTAAAACAAAGACAAAACAAAGGAACTAAAGTCAAAACGTGACAGATTTTAAACTTGAATATATAGCAGACTGATTAAATATTAAATATGCTTAATGATGAAATGATATTTAAGTATAGATGTGTTATTTATTTCATATAGTGGTGGGCACCAATATCAAACATTTTATATGATATCGATACCGTTTGATAGCAATATGAGCAAGGCATATTTTAAATATTGCTTTATTCTTCCTGTTCTGAAAAAAGCATACTTGACTGTTCCTGTGTGCACAAAGCCCTCTCACAGACCTTCTAGCAGGCCACTTAGCACTCTTTAAAAAATTAACACTAAAACAAAAACAGGCTGCACAGCATTCTTAATTGCATGCTGATGGGCCATCAATTTTGGATGGTCTTTACATTGTAATAAAACTAGTAAGGTCGGTTTGTACCAACAGAACACACCAAACAGTTGTCTGGAATTCACAGAAAAGTGAACATTCACGAAGTTGCAAAGTATTTTCTTCGAATCATTATAATATAAATATTGAATCTAAAAATGCAACTGATATCGATATAGATTTTCCAAATCGGTGCCATTCACTAATTTTATGGATTTTTTTGATGAGGGTTTCCAATGAATGAATGTATCATAAAGTGTGTCAGACCATTAATTTTTTGGCGAAACCTTTTAGAAAATGGGGGACTGTAGTGATTGTGTACCTGTAGCTCAGTCTATATTCATGATGCTTAAATTGTAAATTAATTCAATTTTCATTTTGACTAAAAAGTTTGCCTTGTGTGTTTGCTTTTTGAGTGTTGATAGTTTAGTGTGTGTATATATACTGTAAGCATTGACTTCAGGACCATGGTTATCACCGCGTCATTTGAAGGGGGTTTCGACAGACCGCACAGAATAAACCCAACCACACTTTTACCTCTGCACAAAGAATAGTCTATTTCTATATAAACCAAAATGAAATGTATAGATCTACAGTGTATTGCATTGAACCAATGGAATGGGTGGAGTATAAAAATTTGCTGGGTATATAGACCTCAGTCCCACATGAAATAACACCGTAAACACTACAGACCCTACTAAGTACTAACCATCCACAACAACAACACTGAACTAGGGAAAATGGAGGACAGAAGATGGCTGCGCTGAATGCCTTGATATTTTTTTAATTAATCAATGTCCCTAAAACCGACTAAATAGCAGTGTACCTCTCCAACGATGATCCGTTAACTCGTGGGCAATGGCATCCAAACTGGAAAACAACACAAAAAAATGTGTAAGGATATTGACAAATACTACCAACACAGTCAAAGCCAAAACATGTCAGAGAGTAACCACAGAAAGCATGGAGAACCAAACTATGAGATTCCTCGACAGACACAGTTTACCTATGCTTTTCGTCTCCCGGTACTGCTAAAATCGCTAAATGACAAATTGTGACCATTTCAGGAAAGTAGACGTATGTCGCAATTCATGATTTCACAGTAGAGCCATTTTAAGGTTCAATTTTTTTGGCAGAAATGCCATCTTGAACATGTGAACTTCCATGTGCCTTAATAACAAACTTGTATGCCGTCTGTAAATACTAATAAAATTGTTACATTACGAGCCTCGTTGGTTAAGCCACAGAAAAAGTCAGCAACTTTCCACTAGCCATGATTGGCTGAGATAATGAGTGGGCTAGACATGCCGAGAGATGAGTTTGGATTGGTCTGCCATGTAGAAGCCTTCTGTCTATTTGAGCTGGTCAGTCTGTGTTGGTAATCCTGTTGAACGTGTCCTTTTTATGTATCATGTGGTGGAGCTGCATAAGTGTTGCTCTCTACTTTATGGAGGATTGAGTTTTGAAATCAGTGGAATTAGAGTATGATAGCTAAAGAGATGTAGAAAACACCTGTCTCCGGATTACATCTTCAAACTAAGGGCAACTGTGGCATGGCATCCATGACAGGGAGACGCATCCATCATGCATGATGATGTAAGATAGTCTAGCTAGTTACATTTTCAGATATTACACATTTCTAATTGACAGAGTGGTTTCATTTCAAGCAAAATTGTACTGTTAGCTAGCTATTAATGTTAGTTGGCTGGCTCCCTAGCTAACGTTAAATAAAATCAAATAACATTTTATTGGTCAAATTGTCACGTTCTGGCCTTAGTTTCTTTGTTTTGTCTTTTGTTTTAGTATGGTCAGGGCGTGAGTTGGGTGGGTTGTCTATGTTAGTTTGTCTATGATTTTCTATTTCTGTGTTTGGCCTGGTATGGTTCTCAATCAGAGGCAACTGTCAATCGTTGTCCCTGATTGAGAATCATACTTAGGTAGCCTTTTTCCACCTGTGTTTCGTGGGTATTTATTTTCCGTGTTAGTGTCTGTACCACACGGGACTGTTTCGGTTTGATTTACTTCACGTTTGTTTTGTTCAGTGTTCGTTATTCATTAAAAAACATGAACACTTACCATGCTGCGTTTTGGTCCTCCGATCCTTCATACTCCTCCTCTTTATCAGAAGTAGTATGAGGAGTAGTCACAAATAAACATGGTGAACAGATGTTATTGCGAGTGTAGTGTAGTGAAATGCTTGTGTTTCTAGTTCCAAAAGTGCAGCAATATCTAATAAGTAATCTAACAATTCCACAACCCTTACCTAATTCACACAAATCTAAGTAAAGGAATGGAATAAGAATATATATATATATATGGATAAGCAACGATCGAGCGGCATAGGCAAGATGCAATAGATGGTATAAAATACCGAATATACATATGAGATGAGTAATGCAAGATATGTAAACATAATTAAAGTGGCATTATTAAAGTGACTAGTGATCTATTTATTAAATCAATCAATCACATGTATTTATAAAGCCATTCTTTCCTCAGCTGATGTCACAAAGTGTTGTACAGAAACCCAGCCTAAAACCCAAACAGCAAGCAATGCAGGTGTAGAACCACAGTGGCTAGGGAATACTCCCTAGAAAGGCTGGAACCTAGGAAGAGTTTCTGGGAAGATCACACTTCTCCGGCGTGCCAGTGGCCATCGAAGGTGAGCATTTTCCCACTGACTTCACTCACTCATCACCCAGTCACCCAGGGGCACAACACAATGCCGAGATTCCATTTACTTTAGTCAATTTAATTTATGAGTGCAATGAGATAATGTAATGTTTACCAAGTATGCAGCAGAAATCCCATTATTGGGGTTAAAGCATACTTGATGCGAATTTTCGCAGCTTTTTGTTAAAAATCACGCAACATTTCAAAGTCCTGCTATTCATGCCAGGAATATAGTATATGCATATGATAAGTATGTGTGGATAGAAAACAATCTGAAGTTTCTAAAACTGGTTGAATCGGGTCTGTGGCTATAACAGAACGTGTTTAGGAGTAAAAATCCCTGGTAAAACTGTTTACCAAAAACAAAAATAAAATATTCGTCCGCCATTCAATGAATTGTTTAAGTTTATCCTTGGTTACAACACGAATAGACCCCTCCCTTCTTGAGGCGCACCACAGTATGTTGTGAAACTGAAAAAATGGACGATATTTTCCAGACTTGCTGCTATCGAATACAGATCGCCCCGTGATCAATTTGATACATCATTAACATTTATTAATACCTAAAGTTGGTTTAGAAACGTCGTTTGAAGTGATTTGTAAAAGTTTATAGGCGACTTTTGTAATTTTAAAAAGTGACGTTGCGTCTTGTAAATGGACTTTTTGCAGCATCAGACTGGCCTTCAGCAAATGACATTTTGGGTATACAATGATGGATTTAATCGGGAAAAAGACCCAATTGTGATGTTTATGGGACATATAGGAGTGCCAACAAAGAAGCTCGTCCAAGGTAATGAATGTTTTATATTTTATTTCTGCGTTTTGGGTAGCGCCGGCTACCGCAAAATCTGTTGTTTACGTGTCGTGCTGGTATTTTGGGGGGTGCATGCTATCAGATAATAGCTTCTCATGCTCTCGCCGAAAAGCATTTTACAAATCTGACTTGGTGGCTAGATTCACAACGAGTGTAGCTTTAATTCAGTACCTTGCATGTGTATTTTTATGAAAGTTTGAGATTTAACGAGTACTAAGTAAAGTACTATAGGTGGCGCTCTGAAATTTCCGCTGAGCGGTCCCTGTACAGGGACCACCTCCATAAAAGGTTAAGAGTATGAATTATTAGAAGGCTACTTGAGAGAAGGTTTGAATCTTAAGCAACCATGCCCCGTGGTGAGTAGGCCAACATGTTTTTTGCCATGCTGTTAAATCATAATAATTATCCAGTTTAAACCTATTAGGAGGGCATAATGGTACACCTGGGCTGCGTCCAGGACTAAAGTAGTGGACTAAATGTAAAATAGGGTGCCATGGGCTCATTTGGCTAACTGTAATTCCGTTAATACCTCGGTCAGCTTTCGTAACTCTCTACGCTGTGCACGCATATCCCTGAGTTTCACTATCTGTACACTGAACCATTCTACTGTGTATTAGATCACAAGGCCTTTAATACCACTCAAAGCACAGACCCTGGTATTACAGATTGGATCGTCGGACGCATTACGGGTCTGTGACAGTCTTAGTATTCAGGGTGCTTTAGGAAATGTAATTGCATTATATGGGTCCAGTCTCTTCAAAAAGTAATTAAATTATCTATGGGTCCTTCGGCGAGAAAGGGAAATAGAAAGTAATGCTTTATGCATTATTCATAAAATGTACTAGAAGCTCATTAAGTAAAAAGGGCCACTTCATGTTTTGATAACCTTTTATATATTATTTCTGAGAGGGGCTCATTGTTTGCAGAAAACAATGGATGCATCCCAAATGTCATCCTATTCCCTATGTAGTGCACTATTTTTGACCAGATGTTTTGGTCAAATGTAGTGCATTATGTAGAAAATATGGTATCATTGTTTCACCAAGCTATATTAAAATATTGGGCATGTGAGAGTTTCACAGAGTTAATTCTACTAATATATTTAGTTTTACTTGTATATGGTTTTATTTTTTTTTATCTTGTTTCATTATCTGTAATAATTGAAATATACATACAAAAAACATATCCATTTACTGGTCAATCAAGGTGTAACGGTTGTCGTAGGTGGAAGAAGGTGAGGACCAAGGTGCAGCGTGGTACATGTTCATAATTATTTTAAAAGAACACTGAAAAATACGAAAACAACAACGTGAACAAACGAAACAGAAACAGTTCTGGTACAGATACGAAACAGAAAACAACTACCCACACCCATAGTGGGAAAACAGGCTGCCTAAGTATGGTTCTCAATCAGAGACAACGATAACCAGCTGCCTCTGATTGGGAACCATACCAGGCCTAAACATAGAAACACAACACCTAGACATACAACATAGAATATCCACCCACATCACACCCTGACCAAATGAAAAATAGAAACATACAAAGCAATCTACAGTCAGAGCGTGACAGTACCCCCCCCCCCCCCCCCAAAGATGCAGACTCCGGCCACAAAACCTAAACCCATAGGAGAGGGTCGGGGTGGGCATCTATCCGCGGTGGCGGCCCTGGCACGGGACGTGGACCCCACTCCACCTTAGTCTGGGCCCACTTAGGAGGCGCCTTAGGACCGGCGACCCCGGACTGGGGACCCTTTCAGCGGGCCCTGAATAGATGGGAAGGGCGACTCTGGCAGCGCCGGAGTGAAGGGCGACTCTGGCAGCGCCGGAGTGAAGGGCGACTCTGGCAGCTCCTGACTGACGGGCGACTCTGGCAGCTCCTGACTGACGGGCGGCTCTGGCAGCTCCTGACTGACGGGCGGCTCTGGCAGCTCCTGACTGACGGGCGGCTCTGGCAGCTCCTGACTGACGGGCGGCTCTGGCAGCTCCTGACTGACGGGCGGCTCTGGCAGCTCCTGACTGACGGGCGGCTCTGGCAGCGCCGGAGTGAAGGGCGACTCTGGCAGCTCCTGACTGACGGGCGACTCTGGCAGCTCCTGACTGACGGGCGGCTCTGGCAGCTCCTGACTGACGGGCGGCTCTGGCAGCTCCTGACTGACGGGCGGCTCTGGCAGCTCCTGACTGACGGGCGGCTCTGGCAGCTCCTGACTGACGGGCGGCTCTGGCAGCTCCTGACTGACGGGCGGCTCTGGCAGCTCCGGACAGGAGGGAGACTCTGGAAGCGCTGGACTGGCGGGAGCACCTGGAGGTAGAAGACGGAGAGACAGCCTGGTGCGTGGGGCTGCCACAGGAGGCCTGGTGCGTGGAGGAGGCACCGGATGGACCGGACCGTGGAGGCGCACTGGAGGTCTCGGGCACCAATCCTGCACAACCTGTCCTGGCTGGATACTCCCTGTACCCCGGCAAGTGCGGCGGGGTGGAGCAGACCGCACTGGGCTGTGCTGGCGAACCGGGGACACCCTGCGTAGGGCTGGTGCCATATAACCCGGGCCGAGGAGACGCACTGGAGACCAGATGCGCTGAGCCGGCTTCATTACGCCTGGCTCGATGCCCACTCTAGCCCGGCCGATATGAGGAGCTGCGATGTAGTGCACCGGGTTATACCTGCGCACTTGGGACACCGTGCACCTCACGGCATAACACAGTGCCTGCCTTTCAACCTCTCGCCATGGTAAGCACGGGGAGTTGGCTCAGGTCTCCTACCTGGTACGTGTTCATAATTATTTTAATAGAACACTGAAAAATACAAAAACAACAGCGTGAACAAACGAAACCGAAACAGTTCTGTCTGGTACAGATACGAAACAGAAAACAACTACCCACACCCATAGTGGGAAAACAGGCTGCCTAAGTATGGTTCTCAATCAGAAACAACGATAACCAGCTACCTCTGATTGGGAACCATACCAGGCCTAAACATAGAAACACAACACCTAGACATACAACATAGAATACCCATCCACATCCAACCCTGATCAAACGAAAAAATAGAAACATACAAAGCAATCTACGGTCAGGGTGTGACAGTACCCCCCCCAAAGGTGCGGACTCCAGCCGCAAAACCTAAACCCATAGGGGAGGGTCTGGGTGGGCATCTGTCCTCGGCGCGGGACGTGGACCCCACTCCACCTTAGTCTGGGTCCACTTAGGAGGCGCCTTTGGAGCGGCAACCCTCGCCGCCGACCCCGGACTGGGGACCCTTTCAGCGGTCCCCAAATAGACGGGGGCTGCCAGAGTCTACGGTCAGGGCGTGACACAATCTACGGTCAGGGCGTGACACAAGTGTATCATGGCTTAATACTATATGTGTTTGTCTCAAATTCTGTAGGTTATTGACTGTGCAATTCGGGGTCAAACGACAGCAGTAGGGCTAGCTCGGAACATTGGAACATGAATTTTAAATAACTGATTTTAGCATTAAAAGACTCCAAAAAACGGCCAATCATTTCAGTGCCATCGTTGGGCCACGGGTGTAAAAGATTCAGCAGACTGCTGTCATTACACATCTGGCTAAAAGACTACTGTAGCTCTGCTGGAGTCACTTTTATTGACACCTTTGACACCTTCTGGAAACAGAAGATACCCTACAGGAATTTTTATTTATTTATTTTTCTACCTTTATTTAACTAGGCAAGTCAGTTAAGAACACATTCTTATTTTCAATGACGGCCTAGGAACAGTGGGTTAACTGCCTGTTCAGGGGCAGAATGACAGATTTGTACCTTGTCAGCTCGGGGATTTGAACATGAAACCTTTCAGTTACTAGTCCAACGCTCTAAACACTAGGCTACCCTGCCGCCCGAATGATGGAGTCCATCCAAATCATCTTGGCTCCAGCCCACGCATTTCAGGGCTGCGTTGAAACAATGACTGGTAAATGATCCAAGACCAGCTCAGTTAATCCCTACCATTGTGACAATGAGTCGTCATAATGCTGCATCAAATTTACATGATCTTAGGGGCATTGGCAAACACAATGTACGTACTTTAATATATGTACCCCTAATTGCACCGAATACACCTGTTTATCCTACAGCTATTGTAAGCAGTAGGCATGAGCCTACTTGTATCTCATATTCTTATTCGTATTTTTTTAAACTGCACTGTCGATAAAATAAATCACTTACCTTTGAAGATCTCCCTCTGTTTGCAATTCCAAGGGTCCATGTTACACAACAAATGGTTGTTTTGTTCGATAAAGTCCTTCTTTATATCCCCAAAAAAGTCAGTTTAGTTGGCGCGTTTGATTCTATAATCCACCCGTTCAACTCGTTCAACACTTCGTCAAAACAAGTCAAACAACTTTTCTAATCAATTGTTGTCTGAGGCTATCCGGAACATATCCCAGTTCATGTGATTGCTTCATTCTTGAAGTGTGGAGTCTGATTGGTCAGACCAGCGTTGTATTGAACTGAGCATAGACGTTTCCTGTTTCAGTTTCTGCCTACAGGCTGGGAGCAACAAAATGGATTCATGTTCAGATTTGCCGAAGGCAGGGCGCGGGAGGGCTTTGTGTGCATGGCAGAAGTTCGAGTAGCGATGATCCAGAATTCTGCAAGCTCGTGTCGTGCATTTGATATGCTGATAGAATTTAGGGAGTATTTATCTTAGGTTAGCTTAGTTAAAATCTCCAGCTACACTAAATGCAGCCTCAGGATGTATGGTTTCCTGTTTACATAGAGTCCATTGAAGTTCTTTCAGGGCCGATGAGGAATCTGCTTGGGGGTGGGATATACACAGCTGTGACTATAATCGAAGAGAATTCTCTTGGAAGATAATGTGGTCGGCATTTGATTGTAAGGAATTCTAGGTCAGGTGAACAAAAGGACTTGAGTTCCTGTATGTTGTTGTGATTACACCATGAGTCGTTAATCATAAGGCATACACCCCAGAGATGCTTGTTTCTGTTGGCGCGATGCATGAAGAAACCGGGTGGCTGTACCGACTCTGACAACGTATCCCAAGTGAGTCATGTTTCCGTGAAACAGAGACACCTTGTTATCTAGAGATTGGACATTGGCGAGTAATATGCTAGGAGGTGGTGGATGGTGTGCTTGCCTTCTGAGTCTGACCATCGGTCTCTCCTGTGGCGACCACGTTGTTTTGGATCGACCTCTGGGATAAGAATGCATGTCCAGGGTGGAGGTCAAAACAAAGGATCCGCTTCGGGAAAGACGTATTCCAGGTCGTAAATTGACATCGCTTTTATATCCAGTAGTTCTTCCTGGCTGTATAGAATAACACTTGAGATTTTCTGAGCTAGCAATTTAAGAAATAGTACATGAAACTGTGTTGTTTGTAACTACCCTGGTAGGTTGACTGACAACCTGATCCAGGTTGCAGGCACTGGTTACAGTTTGAAGTTTTTTCCTGAGTGGGCAGCTTGATGATAGCCAGTCACCTCTTAGAACTACCCATCCCGGATCTGGGAGAATTGTCATCAACTACACTAATTAGCACAGCACAACTGTCAAAACAAAAAATATTACTAGAAAATATTCATATTCATGAAATCACAAGTGAAATATAGTGAAACACAGCTTAGCCTTTTGTTAATCACCCTGTCATCTCAGATTTTGTAATTATGCTTTACAGCCAAAGCAAGACAAGCGGTTGTGTAAGTTTATCGATAGCCTAGCATAGCATTATGTCCAGCTAGCAGCAGGAAGCTTGGTCACGAAAATCAGAAAAGCAATCAAATGAACCGTTTACCTTTGATGATCTTCAGATGTTTTCACTGACGAGACTCCCAGTTAGACAGCAAATGTTCCTTTTGTTCCATAAAGATTATTTTTATACCCCAAATTCCTCCATTTGTTTGTCATGTTGTGTTGAGAAATCTACCGGAAATAGCGGTCACGACAACCTCAATTTTTTTTTCTAATTATATCCATAATGTCAACAGAAACATGTCAAACGTTTTTTATAATCACCATCAAGGTGTTTTTCAACTATCTATTCGATAATATATCAACTGGGACAATTTGCTTTTCAGTAGGAGCGAGAGGAAAAATGACTACCTCTGTCTTTTACGCAAGAATCACTCAGAGCCCTCAGCTGGCCTCTTACGCAATGTAGTCGTTTACGCTCATTCTTCAACATAAAGGCGTGAAACTACGTCACAATGCTGTAGACACCGTAGGGAATACGTAGAAAAAGGAATCTGGTTGATATCCCTTTCAGTGGCCAATAGGGGTGCATAGGAAGACAACGGTTTCAAAACATGGGTCACTTCCTGATTGGATTTTTCTTAGGCTTTTGCCTGCAATATCAGTTCTGTTATACTCACAGACAATATTTTGACAGTTTGGGAAACTTTAGAATGTTTTCTATCCTAAGCTGTCAATTATATGCATATTCTAGCATCTGGTCCTGAGAAATAGACGGTTTACTTTGGGAACGTTATTTTTCCAAAAATGAAAATAGTGCCCCCTAATTTCAAGAGGTTAATTAAATCACCCAGAAAAAAATACTTCTCTGTTGATATCACATACATTATCAAGAATTTCCCACGTTCTCCAGATCTGGACTGTTATCACTTGGTGGTCTATAGCGGCTTCCCAGAAGAATGGCCTTTAGGTGAGGCAGATGAACCTGTAGCCATATTACCATATATATACAACAGTATTTAAATGTGTTAACCCTTGCAAGGCTGCCAGCACATACGGCATCCTTAACCGGGTCCTTAGAGCATGCGCAGACCAGCTGGCTGGTGTGTTTATCGACATATTCAATCAATCCCTATCCCAGTCTGTTGTCCCCACATGCTTCAAGATGGCCACCATTGTTCCTGTTCCCAAGAACCTAAGATAGCTGAACTAAATGACAATCTCCCCATTGCACTCACTTCCGTCATCATGAGGTGCTTTGAGAGTCAAGGATCATATCACCTCTACCCTACCTGATACCCTAGACCCACTCCCATTTGATTACCGTCACAATAGGTCCACTGAAGATGCAATCGTCCTCACACTGCCCTATCCCATCTGGACAAGAGGAATACCTATGTAAGAATGCTATTCATTGACTACAGCTCAGCATTCAACACCATAGTACCCTCCAAACTTGTCATTAAGCTCGAGACCCTGGGTCTCGACCCCTCCCTGTGCAACTGGGTCCTGGACTTTCTGAATGGCCGCCCCCAGGTGGTGAAGGTAGGAAACAACATCTCCACCCCGCTGATCCTCAACACTGGGGCCCCACAAGGGTGCATTCTCAGCCCTCTCCTGTACTCCCTGTTCACCCATGACTGCGTGGCCATGCAAGCTTCCAACTCAATCATCAAGTTTGCTAACGACACGACAGTGATAGGCCTGATTACCAACAACGACGAGACAGCCTACAGGGAGGAGGTGAGGGCCCTCGGAGTGTGGTGTCAGGAAAATAACCTCCCAGTCAACGTCAACTAAACAAAGAAGATGATTGTGGACTACAGGCTTCTTTGGAGATGGGAATGGATATTTGAACAACCACATTTAAAATAAATGTGTCTTCTGCATTTAACACAACCCCTCTGAATCAGAGAGGTGCAAGGGGCTGCCTTGATTGACATCCATGGAGATGTTGTTGTTGGGGGTTAATTAAGGATTGGACCCTTTTTCAATTTTCACCTAAAATTAAACACCCAAATCTAACTACCTGTAGCTCAGGACCTGAAGCAAGGACATGCATATTCTTGATACGATTTGAAAGGAAACACTTTGTGTAAATGTGAAATTAATGTAGGAGAATATAACACATTAGATCTGGTAAAAGATAATACAAAAGAAAAAACATGAGTTTTCTGTTAAATGTTTTCTTCCATCATCTTTGAAATGCAAGAGAAAGGCCATTATATGACTTAGGATTCAGGGCACAATTTATATTTTGGCATCTAGTAGGAGTTTACACTGATCCAATGAACCATTGCATTACTGTTCAAAATGTTGTATCAAGTCTGCCCAAATGTGCCTAATTGGTCAATTGATACATTTTCAAGTACATAACTGTGCCCTCTCCTCAAACAGTAGCATGGTATATTTTCACTGTAATAGCTACTGTAAATTGGACAGTGCAGTAAGCTTCAATTCTTGTTAGTCTTTCTGCCCATATCAGACATGTCTATATCCTGGGAAATGTTCTTGTTACTTGCATCATGTTAATCACATTAGCTCAACCATCCTTTGGGGGGCAGAACAAAATATTTTTCCACCTTGCCAGCTCTGGGATTTGAACCAGCAACCTTTTGGTGACTGGCACAATGTGCTTAACAACTAGGCCACCTGCCAACACCATTGTGTGTATGTTTTAGGATGTACAGTATATTTTAAATCAAGGCACTCTGACGGATAGACCATTTAAACACCTTAGGCTGCTTTTCAAGGCCAGGACAGAAAAGACACAATGCAGGGTAAGGTTAGCCTATGGAGGGCTTGATATGAAACGTAACACAAGCAATCTGTTTTTTAAAACAATAACAATATTTCTAAATAGGATGGGGTCAGAAGTATGATATCATAAATCACTTCTCTCGTTCCATGGCACTGTGTGCACATGTAGGCCTGAATGTCTTAACGCATAACATGTGCACGTCTATAAAAAATACTAGACTCCTGTCAATTGTATAGTTGCCTATGTGTGAGGCAGATTCCCAAAATAATCCACTGTTGACATGGCATTATAAGAGGACTGAATAGCTATAGGAGTGTTCTTTGAAAATGGGGATGGATAGCCTACTTGAACAAACAAAATGAAGTATGCAGCTGTGAATTGTGAATAATGAAAAGGCACGAGGGCAAAAACTTCCAAAATATTTCAAAGCACTCTCGGTAGACCATTTAAAACCCCTTTATTCTGAGGCTACTTTGTTAATGGCCAGAATAAAAAGAAGCACCTATGCGATGCTGCTAAACCAGCCTTGATTAACGAGAGGGTAAGCTATTCTTGGTTTTTAATCATATTCAAGGGAATGGGGGGGAAACCAATCTTTTTTAAGTTTCTATATACGAGATTCACTGGCACAAAATGCACGTCTCTCTTCCATGGGCATTGTGCATCATGGCTGGTAAGACCTGCTTTTTGTGGGTCTTAAAACGTCCCATTAGTGCCACATTAAACTGTCACTTTTGCACTTCTTTTTAAGGATACACCTGAGACTTAGAGATATGACGTCACAATAAGCAACAGTGAAACCAAAGATGGCAACCATTTCACATTACAGTGCCCATATAACTGTGTATTTATTACTCTAAGTACAGTGAAACAAGACTAATTACTGATTGTTAGTCATTCCTTCATTGTACTTACACTGTACTTGCAGCAGTAAATCTAGCTCAAGTACAGTGTAATAATGAGTAATTACATACTTGGTACGCTGTACTTACAGGAAAATGACAAGGGTACTGTAATGAAAAGTGTTATCGATACGTTTATGCAAATCTGCACTGCAAATATGGACAGGAGTTTGCTCCTCTCTTATGCGATGTGATGTGTCACAACAAATGCCAATGCAATTTGCCTCTTGCTTCATACTGTCATCTTTTCGGAAGTTGCCAGGCTTCATGTGGTTACTTTATCGCTGAGTCTACCTTCACTATTCTTACAATATATTCCGTTGTTGTTTTGAGGACATATAGCAATGAAAAGCTCATTACCCATGTTTACATTAACTGTATACAGTGTGTATTGTGATGGCTGTACCCTGTAATCACACAGGCACCTTAACCATCTATATTAATGACAATGTTTTGGCAAAGCAACACTGAAGTCAACTGTGGTCCATAAACCAATTATGTTTTCCTGACGTTATGAATCACCTTTGATGGTAAGTTATAAATTGAACATATATAGTATAATCTCCCCCCCCCAAAAAAATGTGGACATAATTAACAAATATATTTGTTATCTTGTGCTTTTATTGTAATGGTATATTGTTTGGTGCTCTATACAAATATACAAATGTGCCGTATACATTTTTAAAATATATAATATTGAATCACAATGCCAGTAAGTGAGAACTCCTCTACTGGAAATGTGAGAGATGTCACATTGAATGTGCAACCTCTGAGTTTAGAGTTTGTAAGATTATCCAGTATCTTCCAAATCTTAGTCTCTCTGAAAAAAAATACTCCCTATTGCTGCTATGTTTAATGAGTCAGAGGAGAGGTTATGAGAAGTTGATACAAGTTTCCAAACACGTTTACTCCTGACTTCCACAAAATTATCCTTCCAGAAGTAGATAGCTAATTTAGTGCAATGAGAAACTCCTCACATTCAAAACCAATTCAGCCAGATAACGCCAACAGAAAGTGTTCGAATTTGACCATGACATGCATCTGCAAGCAAATAGCATTACGTGTCAGAAATGTATATTTTTGGGAGGGAAGACTTTAATTGCTAATTTCAGCAGGCAATACAGGACAGCCGGAGGGCACTTTCAGCGCTGTCTCTTATCATTAAACCAAGCAGCTAGGTTCATTCACACTCACACATATTTGTACCGTTTCAACACAAATAACTCATATTTCCCTCCTCTACACATTGTTGTTCTGTTTTTGGGAATGTTAAGTCTCATTTGTCTGTCATCACATTAGGATAACTATTAATCCAGTTAGTTAACACATCTCTCGCTCTGTCATTCCTTTACTGATTTTGCTCACATGAGCACTGTACAACAAACTACAGCTAAACAAAATGGGATTTTAATAAAGTATCTGATATAAATGTGGCATAGCCACTTACTTGAAATGTTTGCCTTTTCTACAAAAAGGAATATACAAAGAATATACTTCCTATAGACACTGTAGGATGGTACTAGTATGCAACAGGCAGGAGATGCAGTGCCCACAAAAGCAGATCTTAGATTAAATCCACTCCTAGAAACATTATCTGCAATCGGATACAATTCCTATTGCACAATAGAAATTGTCCTGATATTATGCTTTGTGTTCTGAAAGTGTTCACTAAAGCCCTGCTTATACCTGGTTCTAACATGCGTCTCTAACATACGTCTCTAACGTGTCAGTTGGGGCTACATTTGTCGACAGGTGTAGACAATCAAAAGACGCATTGTGATCTGATTGTGATTAGATCTTCCTGACCACCTCTGGCAGTCAGAGACACGTCTTGTATGGATATCCTTGAATTGTAAACAAATACTGACAACGAAAGCTTATGAATTTGGCCAATGTAATGGTTGTCCCGCACTCTCAAAAAAATCACACCAGCCAGTTGAATAAATATCATGGTCTTCATTAGAAACCAAGAACCAAGTGCCTATTGGCACTGTGGTTGGATGCCACACTCCAATACAGTATCAGATACTGTATACAAAAAAATGAAGTGTCACTATAATGCAATACTTTTTGATTTTGTTATGTTATATTCTGTGAATATTTGAGCATTTTCTAGCTACACTTGATTTGTTTCTAATGCTTTACATGCGTGCTCCTTTGCCCTTTCTATCAATTGCTGCTTTCATCTGTGCTTCATCTGTCTTACTGAATTATCAGTGATTTGGAGGAAACTAAACCATGGCTGATGGTCATTCTCCCAACATGTAATTTTTTATCTCCCTTTGGTACCGTTTAGGCCTATACTAAAGGTTATTTACAATACAAGATTACAATAATATAAAGACAATGTATGTAAACATCCATGCGTAATATCAACCCTGTCCAGACCTGTTTGGATAAATGTGTTTCATCATTCGGAGATGCACTTTGTAACCTATTCTGTAATTTCAACTGTTTCTGTTTTTACTGTATCCATTAGGGCCTAAGTGTAACTTTTTTTGTACACACATACAGATACTCAGCTCGTTTGTGTGGTAACTTTTTTAGGGATGGGAGAGATTCTCCGAATTTTATTTCTCTGGCTGTGGACAGGTAGAGGTTATCGGGACACCCACTCTTAAATTGTTGAATAACAAAAGTAGGCTCTAATGATGAGAGTAAAAAAACTATTGACTATAAAAGTGTGCCGTTTTCTATCGATTTTTTCAGATTGTGTCATCAGGGGAGGTCCACGGCAGGTGGGATAATTTGCATACAGGGAAGGATCAGGGAATCTGGTCACAATATGGACGAAGTAGGGAGACAAGAGACACATTTTATTACCAACTGTAGACGCAACAAATCTTGATCAGATAATGATTGAATCATTTTGATTGGATGACAACAACCACATGTTAATGCTTCAGACACCAAGGGATATTCATTGGAAAGCAGCACTGTATTGTTATGGTACAATGCCAATGAGCAGAGGCTAAAACACTCTTTGGGTTTATCGGAGCTGGCTTCAGGCCAGCTCTGATAACATGCTACTGGCCTGGAACATGCTACTCTTTCATTTAGAGCTAATGGCTTAGCCAAAGTTATTATTTTCGGAATGGGAAAGACGGCACTAGTCCAAATGAAGGTAGAAGGGAGTTTTCTGTTCAATCTCCGTTTTCATCAGGAATCGATTAACCGCTCCAATAAAATTAATTACCTCCAGACTTGAGTGTAATTATTGACATGATGGCTGTCGTCCAAAATCGGGATTACATTGCGCTGCAGGACAAAGAGACGTCAAATTGGAGAAAGTACTGTAATAGAAGAAAATGGAAAGAAAATGAATTTCCAAGGTGACACATTCAGCCCAACGCTTTTGTTTGAAATAGGGCCTGACTGCCACTCAACTTGAGTAAGACCCATATATTGTAAATGAAACTATGCTCCATACTTAAGATTCCATTGACATGTAACTCCTGGTTAGAAGCACATAGAAGAAGCCTAGTTCTGGACTAAAAAACTGTATCAATTGAGATTCACAATTTAGTATGCTTTTTAGTCAAGGACTTGCCTTAATCTATGTCCAAGAAACAGGCCCTATGTGTCCTGGATTTAAAAGCATGTTCAATGTACATTTTTTATTGAAATAACTTTAGACTTATTTGATACAGTCTTTAAGCTGTATCCTAGAGGTGTCTACCATAGCTCCCTGTATTCCTATGTATTTGGCTACTTATATGGCCTCTATTTTTTCTCCACAAAGAGAGATGTCCACTGTTGGTTTCTCATCCATGCATCACTCATACACAATGCCCAGAGTTACTGCCCATAACAGTGAGTGAATGATACGTATAATCACATCTCTCACTCCGCCTCATTAGCTTCCTCACCTCATCCCCTGATCCATTGGCTGGAGATTCACAGTGGTGGAGTGCTAATTCAAAACCTGAGAGTCGTCAAGTTTGGGCGGCTGTCCTGTCATGGTGCGAGTTTAACTGAGGGAAAGATGGTTGCGGACATCAGCTCCGAGACCTGTTAATTTGATTTATCGCTGCAGGAGCATAGGAGCATTGCCACAAAATTAAATTAACGTGTTCTGGAGGACTCAGAAGACGTCTCCTTCAATTTGTGAAACAACTATTGCTGAACCTGAAATATGTAGGCTGCCCCTTGGTATGACTAAATAATTTATGCTGTCGAAGTTGTGGGGAGTTGACTGAAAAGCCAGGGTTTCCCATTGTTTCTCAGTGGATATTTGTGATACTGAAAAATAGATTCCTAACAGCATCCTCCTTTGTTTCTGACACTGTCGGCCTATATGTACAATGCCAAGTTATACACTGAGTATTAAAAACATTAAGGACACCTTCCTAATATTGAGTTGCTCCAACCTTTTTTGCCCTCAGAATAGCCTCAATTTGTCGGTGTTGACTCCAACGCTTCCCACAGTTGTGTCAAGTTGGCTAGATGTTGTTTTTTGGGTGGTGGACCATTCTTAATAAACACGGGAAACTGTTGAGTGAGAAAAAAACAGCAGAATTGCAGTTCTTGACACAAACCAGAGCACCTGGCACCTACTACCATACCCCGTTCAAAGGCACTTCAATATTTTGTCTTGCCCATTCAACCTCTGAGTGGCACACACGCACAATCCGTGTCTCAATTGTCTGAAGGCTTAAAAATCCTTATTTAACCTGTCTCCTCCCCTTCATCTACACTGATTGAAGTGGATTTAACAGGTGACATCAATAAGGGATCATCGCTTTCACCTGTATTCACCAGGTCAGTCTATGTCATGGAAGGAGCAGGTGTCCTTAATGTTTTGTACACTCAGTGTATATCTTTGCTTACCTTCCAAAAAATCTATGCATACTTCTAAACAGTACTAGAATTACATTTTCTAATGGGGACCTTCACAGTACTGCTAAATCTGAGAGCTAAAATATTTTTAACCAACTCATAAACCATTTGAAACGCACTGGAATAGTCTTACTCATATTACATATTTGAGAGATGTCTTCTTGTTAAGTTAAAAGAAAGTAACAAAACTTCACCCCTTTGATTTTCCATGTTAGAACAATAGAAACACTTTAGTCTCTCCTTTGTCCAACTTGCCATCTCTGTGGTAGATTTTGCTCAGAATTTAATAACAGATGGACACCACACAGCTTCACAAGCTTTATGAGCCCTGGTCAAAAGTAGTGCACTACATAGTCAATATGGTGCAATTTGGGACACAGCCTGACATACAAGATAAGAGCTGAAAGTAGATGTCTTGTATAAGGGACTCTCGAGATTAGTTCTGCTTGCCCTCAGCTCTCAAGAGGTCTCTCTCACAAGTCGTCGTTTGATGTTCAGGCTGAGGACCCTATTTAGCATTCCAGCAGTGAGGGCAGATCACACAACAATCTCATGCATTGGAATTGAGGGTTATCATTGTGCTGTTATGAGCTCTCCTACTTTCTATATTGGCACACTGCATCAAAGGCAGATAAGAAAGTAATTGAAAACTATTTTAAGGCAGAGGCGAGGGTCCTATCATCATATACAATCATCTGGACAAAACAACTTAAGCCTGAAATAATGTAACCTTTCTTTATGTTTAAAGGTTTCAATAAGTTGCTAGTGGTCATTCAGTGTGATGTAACAATATTGCACCACTAGCCTCCCTGAAAACCGCTGTATTCATTGGTTTCATTTTCCCTGTCTCCTCCGATTTTCCCTTCCGATTTTGACTGCAGTGTTTTTCGTCAGTGAATAGGCCACCGCCTGTTAGCTACCTAGCTGAGCCTATTGACAACAATTTGCATAGCAGAGATAACTAGCTTGCATACTGTACATGTCAGACACGAGGGGCAAACAACCTGACCCAGCAGCAACAGCTCCTCCATCTAAGCCAAAGAAGCAGAGAAATGTGCAGAGCAGACAGGCAAAAAGGGAACAAGATAGAGCCCGGGCCAAGATGAGAGTAAACCTTGGATTTGCATTCATACAGTTGAGAAAGCTAAGGGAGTTGAAGGGATTCAAAACCGACCCAGAATTGTATTTCTGAAAAGTAAGACATACAGTTGAAGTTGGAAGTTTACATACACCTTATCCAAATACATTTAAACTCAGTTTTTCACAATTCCTGACATTTAATCGTTATAAAAATTCCATGTCTTAGATCAGTTAGGATCACATGATTTTAAGAATTTGAAATGTCAGAGTAATAGTAGAGAGAATGATTTATTTCAGCTTTTTTTTCTTTCATCACATTCACAGTGGGTCAGAAGTTTACATACACTCAATTAGTATTTGGTAGCATTGCCTTTAAATGGTTTGACTTGGGTCAAATGTTTAGGGTAGCCTTCCACAACCTTCCCACAGTAAGTTGGACAAATGTTGGCCCATTCCTCCTGACAGAGCTGGTGTAACTGAGTCAGGTTTTTAAGTCTCCTTGTTAAACACGTTTTTTCAGTTCTGCACACACATTTTCTACAGGATTGAGGTCAGGGCTTTGTGTGGCCACTCCAATACCTTGACTTTATCCTTAAGCCATTTCGCCACAACTTTGTAAGTATGCTAGGGATCATTGTCCACTTCGAAGAACCATGTTGCTTCAATATATCCACATACTTTTCCTCCCCCATGAAGCCATCTATTTTGTGAAGTGCACCAGTCCCATCTGCAGCAAAGCGCCCCCACAACATGATGCTGCCACCCCCATGCTTCACGGTTGGGATGGTGTTCTTCGGCTTGCTAGCCACCCCCTTTTTACTCCAAAACATAATGGTGGTCATTATGGCCAACCAGTTCTATTTTTGTTTCATCCGACCAGAGGACATTTCTCCAATAAGTACGATCTTTGTCCCCATGTGCAATTGCAAATTGTAGTCTGGCATTTTTATAGCGGTTTTGGAGCAGTGGCTTCTTCCTTGCTGAGCGTTCTTTCAGGTTATGTCGATATAGGACTTGTTGTTCTGGGATTGATTTGCACTTTTCGCACCAAAGTACGTTCATCTCTAGGAGACAGATCACGTCTCCTTCCTGAGGTCTTTAAACTTGCGTGCTATTGTTAATACAGATGAACGTGGTACCTTAAAGCCTTTGGAAATTGCTCCCAAGGATGAACCAGACTTGTGGAGGTCTACAATTATTTTTCTGAGGTCTTGGCTGATTTCTTTTGATTTTCCCATGATGTCAAGCAAAAAGGCACTGAGTTTGAAGGTAGGCATTGAAATACATCCACAGGTACACCTCCAAATGATGTCAATTAGCCTATCAGAAGCTTCTTAATCCATAGCATAATTTTCTGGAGTTTTCCAAGCTGTTTATTAAAGGCACAACTTCTAACCCACTGTAATTGTGATACAGTGAATTAAGTGAAATAATACGTCTTAAACAATTATTGGAAAAATTACTTGTGTTATGCACAAAGTAGATGTCCTAACCGACTTGCCAAAACTATAGTTTGTTAACAAGACATTTGTGGAGTGGTTGAAAAACTAGTTTTAATGACTCCAACCTAAGTGTATGTAAACTTCCGACTTCAACTGTAGCTAGCTAGATAAAATATCTCTGGTATTGAACATACTACGTTCCTAACCCTACATATTAGGGTACCTGAGGATTGATTAGAAACATTGTTTGACTTATTTGGACGAAGTTTACTGGTAACATTTGGGATTCCTTTGTCTGCATGTTGAACGAGTGGAACGGGTGGATTACTGAATCAAATGCACCAACTAAGCTGACTTTTTTGGGATATAAAGAAGGACTTTATCGAACAAAACAACCATTTGTTGCGTAGCTGGGACCCTTGGAATTGCAAACGGAGGAAGATCTTCAAAGGTAAGGGATTTATTTTATCGCTATTTCTGATTTTTGTGACGCCTCTGCTGGTTTGGAAAATGTATTTAATGCTGGTATATGCGGGGCGCTGTCCTCAGATAATCACATGGTATGCTTTTGCCGTAAAGCCTTTTGGAAATCTGCCAAAGCGGTTGGATTAACACAAATTTAAGCTTTTAAACGATGTAAGACACTTGTATTTTCATTAATGTTTAATAATACGATTTTTGTATTTTGAATTTCGTGCTCTGCAATTTCACCAGATGTTGTTGAGGTGGGGCGCGTGCGTCCCACCTAGCCCAAAGAGGTTTTAACACTACAGCATACAACAATGTTCTAGACGATTCTGTGCCTCCAACATTGTGGTAACAGTTTGGGGAAGGCCCTTTCCTGTTTCAGCATGATAATCAAATCAAATCAAAGTTTGTCACGTGTGCCGAATACAACATGTAGAACTTACAGTGAACTATTTACTTACAGGCTCTAACCAATAGTGCAAAAAAGGTGTTAGGTGAACAATATGTAAGTAAAAAAAAAAAAAACAGTTAAAGGACAGGCTAAATACAGTAGCGAGGCTACATATAGACACCGGTTAGTCAGGCTGAATGAGGTAGCATGTTCATGTAGATATGGTTAAAGTGACTATGCATATACAGTGCCTTGCGAAAGTATTCGGCCCCCTTGAACTTTGCGACCTTTTGCCACATTTCAGGCTTCAAACATAAAGATATAAAACTGTATTTTTTTGTGAAGAATCAACAACAAGTGGGACACAATCATGAAGTGGAACGACATTTATTGGATATTTCAAACTTTTTTAACAAATCAAAAACTGAAAAATTGGGCGTGCAAAATTATTCAGCCCCCTTAAGTTAATACTTTGTAGCGCCACCTTTTGCTGCGATTACAGCTGTAAGTCGCTTGGGGTATGTCTCTATCAGTTTTGCCCATTGAGAGACTGAAATTTTTCCCATTCCTCCTTGCAAAACAGCTCGAGCTCAGTGAGGTTGGATGGAGAGCATTTGTGAACAGCAGTTTTCAGTTCTTTCCACAGATTCTCGATTGGATTCAGGTCTGGACTTTGACTTGGCCATTCTAACACCTGGATATGTTTATTTTTGAACCATTCCATTGTAGATTTTGCTTTATGTTTTGGATCATTGTCTTGTTGGAAGACAAATCTTCGTCCCAGTCTCAGGTCTTTTGCAGACTCCATCAGGTTTTCTTCCAGAATGGTCCTGTATTTGGCTCCATCCATCTTCCCATCAATTTTAACCATCTTCCCTGTCCCTGCTGAAGAAAAGCAGGCCCAAACCATGATGCTGCCAACACCATGTTTGACAGTGGGGATAGTGTGTTCAGCTGTGTTGCTTTTACGCTAAACATAACGTTTTGCATTGTTGCCAAAAAGTTCAATTTTGGTTTCATCTGACCAGAGCACCTTCTTCCACATGTTTGGTGTGTCTCCCAGGTGGCTTGTGGCAAACTTTAAACAACACTTTTTATGGATATCTTTAAGAAATGGCTTTCTTCTTGCCACTCTTCCATAAAGGCCAGATTTGTGCAATGGATTGTTGTCCTATGGACAGAATCTCCCACCTCAGCTGTAGATCTCTGCAGTTCATCCAGAGTGATCATGGGCCTCTTGGCTGCATCTCTGATCAGTCTTCTCCTTGTATGAGCTGAAAGTTTAGAGGGACGGCCAGGTCTTGGTAGATTTGCAGTGGTCTGATACTCCTTCCATTTCAATATTATCGCTTGCACAGTGCTCCTTGGGATGTTTAAAGCTTGGGAAATCTTTTTGTATCCAAATCCGGCTTTAAACTTCTTCACAACAGTATCTCGGACCTGCCTGGTGTGTTCCTTGTTCTTCATGATGCTCTCTGCGCTTTTAACGGACCTCTGAGACTATCACAGTGCAGGTGCATTTATACGGAGACTTGATTACACACAGGTGGATTGTATTTATCATCATTAGTCATTTAGGTCAACATTGGATCATTCAGAGATCCTCACTGAACTTCTGGAGAGAGTTTGCTGCACTGAAAGTAAAGGGGCTGAATAATTTTGCACGCCCAATTTTTCAGTTTTTGATTTGTTAAAAAAGTTTTAAATATCCAATAAATGTCGTTCCACTTCATGATTGTGTCCCACTTGTTGTTGATTCTTCACAAAAAAATACAGTTTTATATCTTTATGTTTGAAGCCTGAAATGTGGCAAAAGGTCGCAAAGTTCAAGGGGGCCGAATACTTTCGCAAGGCACTGTATGATGAACAGAGAGTAGCAGTAGCGTAAAAGAGGGGTTGGCAGGTGGTGGGTGGCGGGACACAATGCAGATAGCCCAGTTAGCCAATGTGCGGGAGCACTGGTTGGTCGGCCCAATTGAGGTAGTATGTACATGAATGTATGGTTAAAGTGACTATGCATGTATGATAAACACAGAGTAGCAGCAGCGTAAAAAGAGAGGTTTGGGGGGAACATTTGATTAACTGTTCAGGAGTCTTATGGCTTTGGGGTAAAAACTGTTGAGAAGCCTTTTTGTCCTAGACTCTGGTAACGCTTGCCATGCGGTAGTAGAGAGAACAGTCTATGACTAGGGTGGCTGGGGTCTTTGACAATTTTTAGGGCCTTCCTCTGACACCGCCTGGTGTAGAGGTCCTGGATGGCAGGCAGCTTAGCCCCAGTGATGTACTGGGCCGTACACACTAATCTCTGTAGTGTCTTGCGGTCAGAGGCCGAGCAATTGCCGTGCGTGCACAAAGCGAGGTCCATACAGAAATGGTTTGTCAAGAAAGGTGTGGTAGAACTTGACTGGCCTGCACAGAGCCCTGACCTCAACCCCATCAAATAGCTTTGGGATGAATTGGAACGCCGAATGCAAGCCAGGCCTAAATGCCCAATATCAGTGCTCGACCTCACTAATGCTCTTGTGGCTGAATGGAAGCAAGTCCCTGCAACAATGTTCCAACATCTAGTGGAAAGCCTTCCCAGAAGAGTGGAGGCTGTTATAGCAGCAAAGGGGGGACCAACTCCACATTAATGCCCATGATTTTGGAATTACATGTTAGACAAGCAGGTGTATACATACTTTTGGTAATGTTGTGTATATTATAGACATTTTGCTATTTAGTTGTAAATATCATGTGTATGCGAGTAATATTTTGGATTACTTGTTTTAATTGTTTTCAAGCCACACATCCGATTAGCTAGCTAGCTAACGCTACAAAATGAGACATTGATTCATTTCATTTGAATAGAAAATGTTGCTACACTAGTTAGTCATAATTAACTAACTTATGTGTATAACGTTACTTGACCTTGTGTTACATTTCTGATGTCTGTGGTCTGAAAACCACGCTGATATTGGCTAGTTAGCTTGCTAAGTACTTCAGTTCACACAAGTGTACTGGCACAGAATAGCCAAAAAGCCCCGTTCAGATACAAAAGATGAGACACAACGCAACGGTTTCTTGCTCTGAATGGTGTAGTTTTGCAACGTCTTACATCATTGGATTGGAGTATTCAAGGCATGTCAACACTAGCCAAAGTCTTGCGACGAGACGGATCCATTTAGCCATTCAAAGATCAGTGCGCAAACATTGTGCATTCAGCTTAGCAGCTAGCAAGCTAGCAAAGCAGAGAGCTAGCTAGCTATTTTGTGTACACCGTTTCTTGTGCATGTATTTCATGACACTTGTTTGCTACAACAAGTGGCAACTTTGTCTCAAATCTTCAACAGGGAATTGTAAAGCGGCACCGTTACCATGCCGCCTCGTGTTCTTGATCTGAATGCCCTGTTTTTAGTCAGATGTTGCACAACACACCATTCTAAAACTATAGTAGCTAGTTTTCTCTCTGATCTAAGTCATGGATGGTCAACTCCTTGGGGGCTTTATTTTTGACTCACTTTTGCCACAGCTGACACACCTGACTCCAATAACCAACTAATCATGGTCTTCAGTTTGGAATGCAATTAGTTAGGGGGATCACGTGACCCTTAAGATGGCCGCATGAACTAAGAGCTCCGCACAAGTAGTTTCCAATTCTTAATCTTACCTCCACTTCAAGTTAAAACTCTATTAACTCTCAGCTCAGTGCAATAAGGGCCAAGGTGACAACCCTGGAAAATGCTTTGTCTGACATCAACAACAAGATCAGCGTGGGGCGCCTGGATGAGGCAGAGGGAAGAATCTTATCCATGGAAAACTCACTGGATGACGCCATGGAAACAATAGCATCTGCTAAAAAGAAAATATAGCATCTGGTAGAGAAAACAGAGGCCCTAGAAAATAGGGGGGAAGAAATAATTGTGTTATATTAAATCTGGCCGAAAAAGAGGAGGGAAATGCCACTGATCCGCTACCTTCAAAGCAAACTTCCGAGTGGCTCCACCTGTCCAACGACAGGCCCGAGAGAGAGCTCACCGAGCACTGAGGCCCCCACCAGCAGCCAGACAAGCACCACACCCAATCACCATACGTTTTCTGAGATGCACTGACAAGGAACGAGTCCTACAGGTAGCAAAAATCAACACCATTACAGTGGGAAATGCCAATCTCACCTTATATCAGGACCTGTGAGCTGGAATACGCCGAAAACGCAGAGAGTTTGACGAGGTGAAGGAATACTCCATTGACCGAAGCATCTTTAGGGGATTTAAATACCCAAACGAGCTCAGGATTCTTCACCAAGGAGCCCTGCGACACTTCAAAACTCCTGAAGAGACAAAGTTTTTTGAAAAACAATCTTGGTCACTGAGAATTGGACCAACGATTAAAATTGATTACTGATATTATTAATGGAGGTAAGACAACATATAGCCACCGTCCAATGAACCACCCAACCGCTAAATGTCATTACAGCCATCTAATTTGTATTTATTTTAATTTAGCTGAGAGTGGGATAGGCCCTATAGTCTAACCTAGGCCTACCAACGTTTTAGCTTACTTTTATTTCCCCTTTTTTAAATTATTATTTATAGTTATCATTTTCACATAGGCCTCCACCTTTTATAGGCTGTCGATTACGACACATTTACAGACCTAACGAGCGGCTCAATGTGTCAATTGTATGCCTATTGTCAAGGCTGTGGGTAACTGGTGAAAGGAGTCAGGCGCAGGAGAGCTGAGATGCGTGGACAATGTATTAAATACAAGACAACACCAGTATAAACACAGTATCACGGTGTGGGAAAAATACCAGTATCACGAAAATACCAGCCGTCAGTAACAGCCTGAACAATAAAACAAACACGCACACAAACATGGGGGAAACAATGATGAACATTGTTAAATAATGAACATGGAATGGGGGGGATAAAAACCAGGTGTGTATAAAACAAAGACAAAATAAATGGAAAATTAAAAGTGGATTGGTGTTGGCTAGAAGGCAGGTGACTCCGGCGGAAGTCGTGACACCTATGGCCTTATCCTGTTGATATTTAGTTTTAATATAAACAATCCAACTTATCCTATAGATCTCTCTTAAGGATTTAAACCATAGTTTCTGTTTTATTTGGTCCTAACGATTAGCCCTATGTCCTTTGGGGGAGATATTTGTAGGCTGGGCTAATGATTTTATTTTCTCCCTCTTTTTTACTGTGATCTGGACGGGGGCTACGTTGTTCCAGGATGGAGTGGATAAGATTCCGCTCTACGCAGAGGATGTCTTGCTCTACATATCCAACCATGAGAAATCCCTCCCATTTTAGACACAATTGCTCAGTACGGCAAGTTTTCAGGATGGTAAGATACATTTGAACAAATCCACTGTTTGCCCTGTCAATCTTACACTCAACAGCTCTATGGAGACACGCTGTCAGTTTCAGTGGAAGACACAGAGGTTTCAATACCTTGGGATCTTTCCCAACACCAGATCTGAATTGCCTTTTCAAGGAAAATTAGCTCCCACTCCTGGATCGAATCAAGAACGATCTCCAAACCTGGATCTCCCTCCCTATTAGCTTAGTCGGAAGAATCAATGTTATCTGTATGAACATCCTACCTAGATGTAACTATTTATTTCAGATGCTCCTATGCTATCTCCCAGTTTCCTTTTTCAAAACAACTAACCAAAGCATCACCAAATTTATATGGGGCAATAAAAAACCTAGGATCCAGTTCTCCACTCTATCGAAACCTGAATCTATGGGTGGTCCTGCCCTTCCCTTCTTCAATTACTACTGGTCTGCCCAAATCCGCAACATGCTAACATGGATTACACACAGACAAGACTCAATGTGGATTCAGTTAGAAGCCCAAACCTGTGGTTCATTGCCCCTTAGCTCAAATATATTCATTAATAACTTCAGTGAAAGGGGCAACATAGCCAAATCTTTGTGATTTACAGTGCTCTACAAGCATGGAGGGACTACAAGAAATACCTTGGCATTTTCTCCTAAATATGTTCTCACTCGCCTATTGTATGCAACCCAGACTTGCCAAAAGCAAGTGGCATACTCTAGGGATTAGGACCTTTTCAGACCCGTTTCATCAGAAATCCACTATACTGAAATCCTTTCAAGAGCTCTGCAGTGAATTCAATGTGCCAAGATCCATTTTTTTTATATCTTCAATTTAGACACGTCATTTCCTTATTTACTTCCAAGGGGAGGTTTAGTGCTCAGGGAATGAAGTTGAGACCCTTCTTGCTACAGCACAATCCATCAAAGGCAAAATCTCATATCTATAGAGTTCTTTCTGAGAAAGGGGGCTCCTCCTTAACTCCTTTGAAAATAATCTGGGAAAAGGATCTTTGTTTGACTATCAGTGATGAGTTATGGGCGGATGTTTGCGACAGGGTATAGTGCTCCTCTACTAATGTTAAAATGAAGAATCCAATGACAAATTTTTGTACACATTTTATTACACCCCAGTGCGACTCCATTGAATGGATACAGACTGTAAAAGATGTACCTCTGAAAGGGGAACCTATATGCATGGATTTTGGAGTTGTAGAGAGATTACCAGATTTTGGCATACTATACATACTGCTGCACAGAAAATACTAGATGTACAGTTTGATATGACCCCGTGTCTCTATCTTCTTAATGCCCAGCAGGACTTTGTTCTTGATCCTGACAGAGAAAATGTGTTCATGACCATCACATACTTTGCTAAGAAATGTATTCTCCTATGGTGCGCTTCTAATACTTCTCCTACATTTACAATGTGGATTGACCAGACTGTTGACTTTCTTCCTCTTGAAAAGCTCACTTATGACCTCCACAAGAAACAGGCCAAGTTTGATAGACTCTGGTCTCCACTACTCAACTATATTTCAAATTGGACACAGTAATGGGGTGATTAGGGAAATGAGCAGATACATGTTGTGTAAGATGCTGTAAAAAGTAATGATTTGCTCGTTGTCTCAGCTAAGGCTGGAAATATCTAATAGGAATGCAGATGGTGCTGCTGCAAGTTTGTTTGTTTTGTTTTATATATTATTTATGTCTGCCACATCTGTGAATGTGGAATGTCTTGTTGGTTGATTGAAAAACAAGAAAATGAAATAAAACTTTAGTTGAAACAGATAATTCAATTCATTTTATCAGGTGTTATACTTATAGGGCTGGGGGAAAATGTGACACCAATCAGGCCCCTGAGGACATGAGTTGCGCCACCCTGATCAATGTATACATCTGAGCTGGAGTCCTTCCAGAGTCACATACACGGTTTGCTTTCCCTCCTCCAGTCTATGTGGCTGCAACCCTACTGGCAGCACTTGACTAAAACCTCTGTAACCATCTTCCAGCCTTGGAGAACGCGTAGGGCAGTGTTCCCCAACTGGCAGTCTGTGGGTGGTTTAAGTTTTCTAAGCAAAAAATATGTATTTGTTTTATTTTCATTGTTGGATGTAAAAACACCAGTTATTTTAATTTGGGAAATCTGTTCTCAATATCCCCACACATAATAGAGAGACACGTGACCTTATACAAATGTAAGCAAGGTTTGAAATGATTGATCATGTTTTTGTCAAATATTAAATCTGTTTAGGATTCTTGTGGTCAATTTGCAGCCTACAAATGATTTGTAATTATGTTCCGGCCCCCCAACCATCTGCTCACGGAAAAAATTGGGCCGTGGCTGAATCTTGTTGATGATCCCTGGCGTAGGGCAATAAGATGTAAGTGTTAGTTGTCCTCTCAGTTGTGAAAAATATTTGAATGATGTTAAACTAAAACATTTAAATTTATTAGAACTTACACAATATAATGCATTCTATCACTGTAATATGTTCAACAAATGTCAACATTACAGTTCTGCACAGACAGTAATGAAATTCTATAGACAAAATACTCACCAAATATTATTATATCTTTCAGCTAAAGGAGACTCTACAATAACAAGCCTTGAAGGTGAAATTTCTACTCATTGAAAACTGCAAAGGACTACACCTACATCCCAATACTTCAGATGGCAGTGTTGCGAAGACTGGGCTCTAAAATCGGGGCAGTGTTGACAGACTTGGTGGTCCTAAAACCAAACATATAAATCATATAAATAAGGGAAGTTTATGTGGGCAAAAATAAACTTGCGCGAGAAACAATACTTGTGCATTCATTATCTAGCATATAGTCATCATTATTGTACATTTGGAATGGCCTAGAACAAAACAAGTAAATCATATAAAAAAGGGAAGTTTGTGTGGTCAACAACACTTGTGCATTCTTTATCTAGCATATAGTTATTATTATTGTACTTTTGGGTTGATTTTGAAATGATTTACTAAATTGTTGTCTTTTCTTGGATATTGTCACGCCCTGACAAAAAAGCTGTTTATTTTCTATGTTGGTTGGGGCGTGATAGTGACTAGGGTGGGTCAGCTACCAGAATTGTATTTCTATGGTGGCCTGATATGGTTCCCAATCAGAGGCAGCTGTTTATCGTTGTCTCTGATTGGGGATCCTATTTAGGTAGCCATTTTCCCCATTGTGTTTGTGGGATCTTGTCTACAGTTAGTTGCCTTTGTGCACACCAGTAGCGTCACGTTTCGTTTGTGCTTTATTGTTTTTGTTTTGATGAGTTTCGATTTATTTTAAATATGTGGAACTCTACGCACGCTATGCCTTGGTCTACTTCTTTCGACGATCGTGACAGACATCTATTTTGTTGACGGTTTACTATTCAATTGATTTTCAAGCAAAAGAGTCGAGTATAACACTTTTGTAATCCATACACAACATATTCATAGTCATAGCTCTCGAGAATCAAGGGGCCATCCCAGTAATGTTATTAGCTAGCTAGTATAGCTATGAGTCAGAAGGGCAAAGGATTGAATGAATGCCAAAGCCAAGGTTATTTTCCATGAATACAGAGCTATGATAGTCAAAATGACTCTTCTACAATCAATGCATGTCTTCATAGCCATAGCTCTCCAGAATTACAAGGGGCAATCCCAGTAACGTTATTAGTTAGCCAGTTAGTATGGGAGTTGGAGAAGGGCAAAGATTTGCGAAAGCCAAGGTTATTTTCAATGAATGCAGAGCTAGGATAGCCTGATGTACTAAAGCTATCGATATTGCTAGTTTGTACCAGGCAGGGAAATTCAAGGTAGCTATTATCAACCATGTAGCTTTCTAAATTAGCTAGCTAGTGTGGGGGTTCATTTCTTTACTATCAAATGAGGAGAGACAAACTTATCACACAAGTCAGAGTTATACTTAAACTAAATTTTTAATCACTTATTAATAAGGGAGCAGGTCAATACAACCCACACATATAAAGTGAATCGATTGAGTGCTCTATGATAATGATAGCTGGTCAACAAATCACCCTCAGATGATTCGATGAGAGCCCCGAGACAAAAGTACAAAGGTCTGTTATAGCCAAGATACACCCCTTTCATTCTACAAGTCGAACAACAGATGTATGGAGTGGGTCACAAGGTTAAGATTTGTATGAAAGATACTTATAATTCACAGCAGACAGTATCTGCTGTAAAAACATTAACTCATGCTCTGGAATTCGGTATCCCCAAAGACATTGTAAATCTTCCAGAGGCCCATTCTCAGAAGAACACACACAGATGAGCGTTCTAACAATCCCTTATTCTGTTGCATAAAACAACCATTTGATGCAATAAAAGTATTATAACATAATCTTGCAATTTTGCTCTCACTCTAGCTACATTGACATTGTTAACATTAGCTACCTTTCTGGCTTACAACGTGAATATTATAACATGTATATGATTGTGCCTGTTCTGAAGACATTGTTGCTAAAAAGATCTACAATCTTGTCCATAACTGTTATCGCATCGGCATCCACAGTCTCAAATTACCAGACTCTGTTGGGTTATCACTAGTTACCACCGCCACAAAGTATCAGAGAGGATCATGATGTCAAATCAAATCAAATCATCCCAGCGGCGACTACCAATGAGAGCTGGGGTTTTTGGCATATCATGTTCAAATCAAGAAAAAAGACTGCATTCTTGCCAGAGGGGTCTTCAAAAACACCTGTACACACATAATTACTCAGTGAAGGTTTAAACAACTTAAAAGTGGTTACCTATTTAACTAAAGTGGAAAGTCTGGAGATGACAGAGATGTGACTCCGTGACCTGGAAACAGTTGGAACTCCTAAAATAGGAAACGGAATCACTCAAATCATTCCCCTAAATTCATTGTGAGGGTCACAGGACCTGAAACAGGAAACCCAACTTCCTTCATGAGCAATCGTTTCTATGAAGATTTTGGGCAGGAGAAGGGTCCCATGCCGCTGATTGACAGTACGCACCGCATGGGTCAAGTCCGCAATGACTCTAGCTGTATGATTGTACGGATCCACAGCTTTGAAGTCAAGCAGCGAATTGTTCGCCTTGCAATGGAATCCGGGGGTCTGACCTATGCAGGGAAGAGTATCAGTATCTACCCAGACCTGGGGGACCAACTTCTTATTAAACAAAGGGAGACCTACAACGAGGAATGTTTCATGTTTAATATTACGATTTTTAATATTTTGAATTTCGCGCCCTGCAATTTCACCAGATATTGTCGAGAGGTACTGTATCTGTGACCAACAGATGCATATCTGTATTCCCAGTGATGTGAAATCAATAGATTAGGACCTAATGAATGTATTTCAAATGACTGATTTCCTTTATATGAACTGTAACGCAGGACAATCTTTTAAATTGTTGCATGTTGCATTTATATTTTTGTTCTGTGTAAGTTGGTCACTATCCCCCTACAATATTTTGTTTAATTTTGTATTTATTTATTGTTATTGGCAAGGATAGATGGACAGTCCCATATGGGCTACTACCACATAATTGCTTTTTTGCTTTTGATTGTTTTTCTTCCTGTTCATTCCTACCCCCCCTCTGGTTAGGCTACTGACTGTATCTCCCAGGGAGGGCTTGCCCCACAGGCAATGATTCATTATTATATAAGATCTAGTGTATAGACTTCACTTTTTGCACATACCCCGTTCTTTTTTTGTGTCCATATTGTAAAGCATTTAAACTTCATGGATTAAATGCTGTTGGTCCAACAGCTATCTTATTTTTGACTGTTTAGGCATTAGACTTGCATGTCTGTCTTATCTTCATTTTATTTTCATATTCTTAATTTTTTCTTTATTACCCATTACTCAACAAGTCTATTTATTTGTAAAGGTATCCCCAAGCCACAAGACTGCTAAATAGCCAGACTGCTAAATAGTACATTTACAGTACCAAAATTATCTGCACTGACTCTATCTTGCATGGGCCCTTACGCACTCACTCTACTACAGTGGGGAGAACAAGTATTTGATACACTGCCGATTTTGCAGGTTTTCCTACTTACAAAGCATGTAGAGGTCTGCAATTTTTATTATAGGTACACTTCAACTGTGAGAGACGGAATCTAAAACAAAAATCCAGTATACCACATTGTATGATTTTTACAATTCATTTTCATTTTATTGCATGACATAAGCATTTGATCACCTACCAACCAGTAAGAATTCCGGCTCTCACAGACCTGTTAGTTTTCCTTAAGAGTCCCCCCTGTTCTCCACTCATTACCAATATTAACTCGTTACCTGTATAAAAGACACCTGTCCACACCCTCAATCAAACAGACTCCAACCTCTCCACAATGGCCAAGACCAGAGTGACGTGTAAAGGACATCAGGGATACAATTGTAGACCTGTACAAGGCTGGGATGGGCTTCAGGACAATAGGCAAGCAGATTGGTGAGAAGGCAACAACTATTGGCGCAATTATTAGAAAATGGAAGAAGTTCAAGATGACGGTCAATCACCCTCGGTCTGGGGCTCCATGCAAGATCTCACCTTGTGGGGCATCAATGATCATGAGGAAGGTGAGGGATCAGCCTAGAACTACACGGCAGGACCTGGTCAATGACCTGAAGAAAGCTGGGACCACAGTCTCAAGGAAAACTATTAGTAACACACTACGCCGCCATGGATTAAAATCCTGCAGTGCACGCAAGGTCCCCCTGCTCAATCCAGCGCATGTCCAGGCCCGTCTGAAGTTTGCCACTGACCATCTGGATGATCCAGAGGAGGAATGGGAGAAGGTCATGTGGTCTGATGAGACAAAAATAGAGCTTTTTGGTCTAAACTCCACTCGCCGAGTTTGGAGGAAAAATAAGGATGAGTACAACCCTAAGAACACCATCCCAACCGTGAAGCATGGAGGTGGAAACATCATTCTTTGGGGATGCTTTTCTGCAAAGGGGACAGGACGACTGCACTGTATTGAGGGGAGGATGGATGGGGCCATGTATCACGAGATCTTGCCCAACAATCTCCTTCCCTCAGTAAGAGCATTGAAGATGGGTCGTGGCTGGGTCTTCCAGCATGACAACGACCTGAAACACACAGCCAGGGCAACTAAGGAGTGGCTCCATAAGAATCAGCTCAAGGTCCTGGAGTGGCCTAGCCAGTCTCCAGACCTGAATCCAATAGAAAATCTTTGGAGGGAGCTGAAAGTTTGTATTGCCCAGCGACAACCCCGAAACCTGAAGGATCTGGAGAACATCTGTATGGAGGAGTGGGCCAAAATCCCTACTGCAGTGTGTGCAAACCTGGTCAAGAACTACAGGAGACGTATGATCTCTGTAATTGCAAACAAAGGTTGTTGTACCAAATATTAAGTTCTGCTTTTCTGATGTATCAAATACAAATTAATTACTTAAAAATCATACAATGTGATTTTCTGGATTTTTGTTTTAGATTCCGTCTCTCACAGTTGAAGTGTACATATGATACAATTTACAGACCTCTACATGCTTTGTAAGTAGGAAAACCTGCAAAATCGGCAGTGTATCAAATACTTGTTCTCCCCACCGTATATATATAAACCTGATAAATCACAAATAAAGAAGATATCAGAACTGGAAAAGTTGTTAACGACGTTCTCAACAAACAATCTTTTCAGAGCAGGTAGTGACTACTCTCTCCATAGTCAAGACCAGCATCCCAGAGTCGCCTCTTCAATGTTAATGTTGAGACTGGTGTTTTGCGGGTACTATTTAATTAAGCTGCCAGTTGAGGACTTGTGAGGCGTCTGTTTCTCAAACTAGACACTAATGTACTTGTCCTCTTGCTCAGTTGTGCACCGGGGCCTCCCACTCCTCTTTCTATTCTGGTTAGATTCAGTTTGCGCTGTCTGTGAAGGAAGTAGTACACAGAATTGTAAGAGATCTTCAGTTTCTTGAAAATGTCTTGCAGGGAATAGCCATCAATTCTCAGAACAAGAATGGACTGATGAGTTTCAGAAGAAAGTTATTTGTTTCTGGCTATTTTGAGCCTGTAATTGAACCCACAAATGCTGATGCTCCAGATACTTAAGTAGTCTAAAGAAGGCCAGTTTTATTGTTACTTTAAAGAGATGGGTGGGACTAAATCTTAAGAGGGCGTGAACGATGCTGAATGGGTGTAGACAAAGTAGGGCTCTCCAATAGTAGTATCAAAATATTCAAATGCCATTTTCTCGAAATTGTATCAAATTGTATCATTGCTTCTGGGGTAAAGTTACACAATTATTTTTAAAGTGCATGAATGTAAATATTCAATGATTTGCATCTGCTATGTTGCTTAACAATGATCGCTCCTTGAATCCCTAAATCAATCAGAGACAACTACTGTTGGCAAGCAGCACGGAGGCAAAAGGTGGAAAACATGGGGGTTGGAGACATGTTGGGCTGGGGGTATGGGATGGGGAGTTGTGGGCGTAGGCCTACCTCTTTTTGTTTGTTTGTCTTTTCATACCAATTTTACTATCACAAAATCCTGTTTGATTGATATGATAATTTCTACAGATGTATTTCATACTTTTGTTTTTCTTTTGAGTGGCAGCCAAAATATAAGTGCCACGAATCCCTCCAGAACTTTCATCACGTACCCCTGTCCCCTATTCCCACTGACTAGTACGCCCTTTAGTTTCCATTGGGCTGTCCATTATTGTTCCCATGTCCGTTGGTGGTGTGAGTACCTATGCGTTGGTGCAGCTGTTATGCTGCGTGCTATATATATATATATTGTGTATTACGGGTATCGTCCTGTGTCGTTCAACAGGGTTTACCCTCACTCTTTTGTTTGGGTACAGTCCAGTGTTTTTGTATACGCATTTGTTTTGGGTGTATTAAAAACCCCTATTGTGTATTCCTGCATCTGTCTCCAAAATCCTTTATACCAGCACGACAATATGAATGGAAATTGTACCTGTAAACTCAACAAAAATAAACAAGAACTCGGTATAATAAAATAACTAATAAAAAACATCAGAACCCATGAGAGAATATCACATTGCAGTATGTTTTTTTAAATATTATGTAAAGTTTGCTAGCAGCTTCCTTTAGTTATTTACTGCACCCACATTTAGGAACAAAATCAAAACTGTGCTAATACTGACTTCATATGTGATTTACAACAGTGTGGTTCTGTGGCAAAGAGAGGTTTCTGTAAACAGTTCAAGCTATAAGTACTTTATTAGGCTTTGGGCAATTAAACTGTTTTTACAGTGTGTAACAGAAAAAAACCATATTTTTTCCCAGAGCAGGGCGTCGCAGTGTCATGAATTGGAGTGACCCACCTGCAGTGGCATATTGTTATTATTGACCAAATGTAATGCATGAATGTGCTTTGAAACAAATCAACACGACAATGTGAATCATATTTCCTAATCATAATAAATGCTATCATCCACATCACTAACAAGTATATATCAGCCAAACAGTCATCACAGACTATCCTCCTCTCACCCATGGACAGCTGACTGTCAGAGAATAATTACTCCTTGACTCAACCTCCTCTTGCTCCTGGACCTACTCCACCTTTTGTGAGTCTTCCCAAGCAGCGAGGGTTGGGTCATGGGCAGGTGTGATAGACCCACCATCACCCTCCCCGGTGCCTACCATTACCTGTCACGCCCTCTCCGGGCATCTCGAAGGGGCTACCCTACTTCTGTCACCCTCATGCCAGGACGATCTTGCCAGACAGGCATCTCGTCTCGCACTAGTTGTCAAATGGAGCATCATGTCTACTTTCACCTTCGTAGATAAAGAACATGTGGTGAATACAGGAATCTGTGTCTTTATTAATGAATAGCATATTAACATTCTCTCAATGTATTTTAACATTTGCTATTGCCCTGTGAGAAGAGGAGAGAGTCTGTCATTCAAAACCACCTGTTAACCATATTGTTCGCTATCACACATTTTCCAATACCTATTTAGAATACTCTAGCAATGTCCTGGTCAAAGAAATAAATTGTTCAACGGGCCTTCCCCCCCGAATAAAAGTGAGAAAATAGTACTCTATAAAAAAAGCATGTTGTACGTGCAGAAAAATACACTTATGGTATTCTAAATGTATTGAATGTCTGCCACACACAGGTTATTCAGGAGACGAAGAAACATACAACTGTTTAGACGAGGTGCTGGCTAGAGGAGTAGAACACTTGAAAAAGATCTGCACACTCTAGGAGCTCAGATGAAATAATTTAATAACCAACGTTTCAACAGACAAGCTGTATTCATCAGGGTATACATACAGGTTACCATATCCACTTTAGTGTTACATTTCCCCAGTAAAAAACGTAGTTGACCTGCGTACTACCTTCAAACTAAAACGTTTCAAAGGGCTAAATGTCAAGCTGGTATGAAGTATTTTGGAGATAGACGCAGGAATACATAACAGGGGTTTTTAATACACCCAAAACAGACACGTATACAAACTGGGCTGTACCCAACCAAAAGACTGAGGGTAAACTTTGTTGACCGACACGGGACGATACCCGTAACACACAATATATATAGCACGCAGCATAGCAGCTGCACCAACGCATAGGTACTCACACAACCAAAGGACATGGGAACAATAACCAACAAAGACAGAGGGAACAGAGGGCACATGTATAACATACTAATCAGGGGAAATTGGAACCAGGTGTGTGTAATCAGACAAGACAGTCCGGGGTTGATATTAATGAGTCCCGTTCAGTGAAGCCTAGAAAGCCGGGGGGGTGTAGACCTCCGGAACTGGTGAACAGAATGAGCATCAGTACCGGGTGGATCCATGACACTATAAATGGATTCATGCCAAGTCAATAGCCGTTTCCGCACCTAGGACTCAACTCAATCTATATCCCCGAAGTTCAGCGCTATAGCCCAATTTTAATTCATAGGCATTGTTCCCGTGTTCGTGGAGAATTCATGGTAAACGCTGCATATGTCAGCTAAATCAGAAATTTGCTTTATATTTCAAGTGCAATATAGCATTGAACTTCGGCGATACGGATTGAATCGAGACCCTATATTATATTGCAACAGCAGAAGACAGCAGCTTAATTTAAGGGTGAATCCATTTGATGGATGAGTGTGTGAGTGTATGTACTCTCCGAAGGCCCCCCTTTGTCTGACACTGGATAACTCTGTTCAGGTTGACCTACTTAAATCCCACCTTTTCCAATGAAATTGCTTTATTAGTATTATTACATGCATCGCTATCATCGTTATAAATCATTTGACACGGGCCCCATGGTCATCATTGACACGTTCCCCACAGAGTGATGAAGTGCTCTCAAAACAAAAACTCATGTTGACCCAGTTACGAATTCAAGACTGTTGCTCCAACTGAGTTTTTAAAGTGAAGCTACATGAAGCTAAATTGTATGGGGATTGTTGCACTTCGAGCACAGAGTTGAACATGTGCAGTAGATTTGTTTATAATCTCTCTCTTTACAGATTTTTGCCTATGGATGTGGTCAATTTACTACACAGATACTCATACTTTTCCAATATTTTTCATCATTACTACCCTTTCTACTTAGCTTTCCCTTACTAAAAGTAATATTACTACTACCACTAGTATTACCATGCTACTAGCACAGCAATAATGATCACAATACCAGTTTAACCACCAGTTCAGTATTTTCTTTCATTAATAAAACTTGTACATGTCTCAACAAGAGTTGCAGCAGATGTTGGTGTGGAATAATTGTGTCTGTTACCAGCAAGTCTTTGAGTTCACGTCTTCGGGAAATATGGCTTCTAATGATTTCATTTCACACCCCATCCAAAATACAGGTTATCATACTGCAGGTATAATTGCTTGGGTTCCTCCGGTTAGGGGAGACTGTGTTAAGTAAGGATATACTGTACCACTGATAAGTTAGTTATTATTATTTCTTTGTATCTTCCTTGCAGTATTAGGATTATGGCATTTATACAACAGGGACTGGAGATATTTTGGTTTTATGACAATGACAAAAAATGTAAACCATTGAACTGATGATACATAATAAGTACAGTTAGAAAAAAGGGGAACTTGAACAGAACAAAAATTGGTGTATTTAGTCTTGTAATAGTATTGTTACAGTATAACTGTAATAGTATTTACTGCTCAAAATAAACATAATACCATTCTCTTTTCAACTGTATGACTGCCATTACTATGTGGGACTGGGGGGAGATGAATGGTTGCTGACAGGCCAAACCTCAAATCTTAGCCCGACATGCTGACATTTGAGTTGTTCAATTTGAAGGGTTTGATTAGTTAGCCCAGGTGCAGTTATTGTTCCCAGGTGCAGCCCCTTTGTCTCCGCATGAGCTCAGGAAGCATGAGGCAAGGCTCCCCTAGGTACATGAAAAACATAAGGAGACCAGGTGGTGGAAGATGGTTGCAATTCTGACAAAGCAGCAATGTTTCTTAGTCTCCCAGGTACAGATCCACCTGCCACAGAAGCCCAGGATGCGGGAAGATGCTGGGTGCATTCAAGGGAGTCTGTTGTGAAGGCACTGAGTTTGTGATGCGGTAACACGTTCAAACCCGAAAAAGTGTCCCAGATGTTCCAAAAAATGGTGAAGCTGAGCAGTACACTGAGCAGTATTGCACAGTATTAGCTCTCTTTCTTAATGCAGCACTGCTGCACAAGAAAATAACAAGTTTTATATATTGAAAAGAGGGGCATGAAATCTATTCTTGTTACGCCCTGACCTTAGAGAGCCTTTTTATTTCTCTATTTGGTTAGGTCAGGGTGTGATTTGGGTGGGCATTCTAGTACGTCTGTTTCTTTGTTGGCCGAGTATGGTTCCCAATCAGAGGCAGCTGTCTATCCTTGTCCCTGATTGGGAATCATACTTAGGCAGCCTTTTTCCCATCCGCGTTTCTTGGGTAATTATTTATTTTCTGTGTGTGTTTGTGTGCGCCACGGTTGCGTCACGTTCGGTTTCTGTTTACCTGTTTTTTTGTGAAGGTTTCACTTTATTAAAGATGTGGAATACATGTACGCTGCGCCTTGGCTCATCTATGACAGGGAGTTGGAAGACAGTGAACGTGACAATTCTATTGCAAACATTTTCCAATTACAGAGTTAAGGTTTGACCAGACTGATCCATGGAGAACAAACACTGAATTGGAATGGATTAATATTGGTCTGTGGTCACACACATGATTAGCATATGTTATTGCGGGTGTAGTGAAATGCTTGTGCTTCTAGCTCCGACAGCGCAGTAATATCTAACAAATGACACAACACATACCCAATACACATAAATCTAAGTAGAAATGAATTAAGACTATATACAGAGCCTTGCAAAAGTATTCATCCCCCTTCTCTTTTTCCTATTTTGTTGCATTACAAACTGTAATTTAAATGTATGTTTTATATTTCATGTAAGGGACATATACAAAATTGGTGAAGTGAGATGAAAAAAATTACTTGTTTAAAGGAAGTTCGATTTTTTGGGGGGGAAAGTGATGCGTGCATATGTACTCACCCCCTTTGCTGTGAAGCCCCTAAATAAGATCTGGTGCAACCAATTACATTCAGAAGTAACATAAATAGTTGAACAAAGTCCACCTAAGTGTCACATGATCTGTCACATGATCTCAGTACATATACACCTGTTCTGAAAGGCCCCAGAGTCTGCAACACCACTAAGCAAGGGGCATCACCAAGCAAGAGGCACCATGAAGACCAAGGAGCTCTCCAAAAGATCAGGGACTAAGTTGTGGAGAATTACAGATCAGGGTTGGATTATAAAAGAATATCAGAAACTTTGAACATCCCACAGAGCACCATTTAAAAAAATGGAAAGAATATGGCACCACAACAAACCTGCCAAGAGAGGGCCGCCCACCAAAACTCACGGACCAGGCAAGGAGGGCATTAATCGGAGAAGCAACAAAGAGACCAAAGATAACCCTGAAGGAGCTGCAAAGCTTGGAGTATCTGTCCATAAGACCACTTTAAGCTGTAAATTCACACAGAGCTGGGCTTTAAGGAAGAGTGGCCAGAAAGAAAATCCCTTGCTTAAAGAAAAAAATAAGCAAACACATTTGGTGTTCACTAAAAGGCATGTGGGAGACTCCCCAAACATATGGAAGAAGGTACTCTGGTCAGATGAGACAGAAAATTAGCTTTTTGGCCATAAAGGAAAATGCCTTACGCAAACCCAACACCTCTCATTACCCCGAGCACAGCATCATGCTGTTGGGATGTTTTTCAGGGACTGGGAAACTGGTCAGATTTGAAGGATTGATGGATGGCGCTAAATACAGGGAAATTCTTGAGGGAAACCTGTTTCAGTCCTCCAGAGATTTGAGACTGGGACGGAGGTTCACCTTCCAGCAGGACAATGACCCTAAGCATACTGCTAAAGCAACACTCAAGTGGTTTAAGGGGAAACATTTAAATGTCTGGGAATAGCCTGGTCAAAGCCCAGACCTCAATCCGATTAAGAATTTGTGGTATGACTTAAAGATTGCTGTAAACCAGCAGAACATATCCAACTTGAACAGCTGGAGCAGTTTTGCCTTGAAGAATGGGCAAAAATCCCAGTGGCTAGATGTGCCAAGCTTATAGAGACATACCCCAAGAGACTTGCAGCTGTAATTGCTGCAAAAGCTGTCTCCACAAAGTATTGAATTTGGGGGGGTGAATAGTTATGAACGTTCAAGTTTTCAGTTTTTTTGTGTCTTATTTCTCATTTGTCTCAAAATAAAAAAACATTTTGCATCTTCAAAGTGGTAGGCATGTTGTGTAAGTCAAATGATACAATCCCCCACAAAAAAATATATTTTAATTCCAGGTTGTAAGGCTACAAAATAGGAAAAATTCCAATGGGGTGAATACTTTCGCAAAGCCACTGTACATATGGACGAGCGATGTCAGAGCGGAACGGACTAAGATACAGTAGAATAGTATAGAAAACAGTATATACATATGAGATTAGTAATGCCAGATATGTAAACATTAAGTGACTAAGTGACTGTATAATAGTATAGAATACAGTATGTACATACGAGATGAGTAATGCAAGATATGTAAAAATTATTAAGTGACTAAGACGCCATAGAATAGTATAGAATACAGTATATACTGTACACATTAGATGAGTGAATCCAGAAATGTAAGCATTATTAAAGTGACTAGTGTTCCATTCTTTAAAGTGACCAGTGATTCTTAGTCTATGCCTATAGGCAGCAGCCTCTAATGTGCTAGTGATGGCTGTAAAACAGTCTGATGGCCTTGAGATAGAAGCTGTTTTTCAGTCTCTCGGTCCCAGCTTTGATGCACCTGTACTGACCTCGCCATCTGGATGATAGCGGGGTGAACAGGTAGTGGCTCGGGTGGTTGATGTCCTTGATGATCCTTTTGGCCTTCTTGTGACATCGGGTGCTGTAGGTGTTCTGGAGGGTGGGTAGTTTGCCCCAGGTAATGCGTTGGGCAGATCACACCACCCTCTGGAGAGCCATGTAGTTGAGGGCGATGCAGTTGCCGTACCAGGCGGTGATACAGCCTGACAGGATGCTTTCAATTGTGCATCTGTAAAAATTTGTTTTTAGGTGACCAGCCAAATTTCTTTAGCCTCCTGAGGTTGAAGGCTCTGTTGCACCTTCTTCACCACACTGTCTGTGTGGGTGGTCCATTTCAGTTTGTCAGTGATGTGTACGCCAAGGAACTTGAAGCTTTCCACCTTCTCCACTGTGGTCCCATCGATGTAGATGGGGCGGTGCACCCTCTGCTGTTGTCCTGAAGTCCACAATCATCTCCTTTGTTTTGTTGACGTTGAGTGAGAGGTTGTTTTCCAGGCACCAAACTTCCAGCGCTCTCACCTCCTCCCTGTAGGTTGACTCGTCATCGTTGGTAATCAAGCCTACTACTGCTGTGTCGTCTACAAACTTGATGATTGAGTTGGAGGCATGCATGGCCATGCAGTCATGGGTGAACAGGGAGTACAGGAGGGGGCTGAGCACATACCCTTGTGGGGCCCCAGTGTTGAGGATCAGCGGAGTGGAGATGTTGTTTCCTACCTTCACCACCTAGGGGCAGCCCATCAGGAAGTCCAGGACCCAGTTGCACAGGGCAGGGTTCAGCCTTAGGGCCTCAAGCTTAATAATGAGCTTGGAGGGTACTATGGTGTTGAATGCTGAGCTGTAATCAATAAACAGCATTCTTACATACACTACAGTGTGCAGAGTGAAGGCGATTGCATCGTCTGTGGATCTATTGGGGCGGTAAGCAAATTGAAGTGGGTCTAGGGTGGAAGATAAGGTAGAGATGATTTGAACCTTGACTAGTCTCTCAAAGCATTTAATGATGACGGAGGTGAGTGCTACGGGGCGATAGTCATTAAGTTCAGTTACCTTTGCCTTTTTGCGTACAGGAACAATGGTGGCCATCTTGAAGCATGTGGGTACAGCAGACTGGGATAGGGAGTGATTGAATATGCCTGTAAACAAACCAACCAGCTGGTCTGCGCATGCTCTGAGGACGCGGCTGGGGATGCCGTCTGGGCCGGCAATCCTGTAGAGGGTTAACACGTTTAAATGTTTTACTCACGTTGGCCACAGAGAAAAATAGCCTTACAGTCATTGGTAGCAGGCTGCGTCGGTGGCACTGTCTTATCCTCAAAACGTGCGAAGAATGTGTTTAGCCTGCCTTGCGTAGTGAATAACTACACTGTTTATATTCTGCCATATTGCCTTGTCATGGTTAAATGCGTCCATAATAAATACAAGTACAAAGACAACAAACAAAACTCATCCCAGTCCTTCAGTCAAAGTCCTATCCAAAATACATCCCTACACAGGCTCGGGGGAGGAACACTTGTTGACAGAATTCCTTGCAAGGCCTTGGCTGTGAAATCCCAAAGACCCCAAAAATGTTCCTGCCGATCTCACAATGATGCCAATTTTCTCAAACCTCTTCTCCGTTTGTACTGTACAGTTTAAGAGTTCAACAGGCACTCAAAGATGTTCGCCACCACAATTGCAGCATTTCAACTCAGCTGTCATACGATACTCTTCCTGTCTGCATACATATCTTCTGCATTTCTGACACTGAGGGGCTTGTGCATGCATAACAGTTCTTACAGGGTATCTCATGAATCCTAACTTCACATGAGAAGGGAGAGACTCTTCATCAAAGAACAATAGTAAGGATTAAATTAATTTATTTATTCCATTCATTATTCCAGTCAGTCAACGTGCACCAACCACTCCATCTAGTTCTTCAGTTGTATCATCTGTATTTACTTAATGCGCCAACGCCAGAGATAACCCCCCTTGATAGGCACCTTGCTTCGAAGATCCATAAACTAGACATTACACTCCAATATCTTTTTGAGGTGCAAATAACGCTTCTTCTGCTCCGCAGACATAAAAAATCTAAATAAGATAACTAATTGTGCTGCTCACCGACCCCACATCATCCTCCAACGCATCCCAGAAATTCCTTGAGACGTCAAATGAGTGTCCCAGTTAGCATTGTTCCAAAACCCTCACTCGACTAAAAGCGAGTTTAGTCTAGGCTTGGATTTCACCTCAACTTCTCTTGTTTACTTTATTTTTTGCCACTGTAACCCACTCACTCTCTGTGCTCTCATCTTTACATGACACAGCGTCGGTTTCAAAGAGAACATGCATTTCTGCCATCTTTTCTTTGGACTTCACTAACAAATAGGCCTATCTTCTGTATACCAACCCTACCTTGTTACAACACAACTGATTGGGTCAAACACATTAAGACATTCCACAAATTAGCTTTCACAAGGCACACCTGTTAATTGAAATGTATTCCAGGTGACTACCTCATGAAACTGGTTGAGAGAATGCCAAGAGTGTGTATTCGGAAAGTATTCAGACTCCTTATCCTAAAATATTGTTTCCCCCCTCATCAATCTACACACAATACCTCCATAATGACGAAGCAAAAACAGATTTTTTGACATTTTTCCATATTTATATATATTTTTGAAATATCACATTTACATAAGTATTGAGACCCTTCACTCAGAACTATGTTGAAGTACCTTTGGCAGTGATTACAGCCTCGAGTTGTTTTGGGTATGACGCTACGAGCTTGGCACATCTGTATTTGGGAAGTTTCTCCCATTCTTCTATACAGATCCTCGAAAATCTGTCAAGTTGGATGGGAAGTGTCGCTGCACAGCTATTTTCACGTCTCTCCAGAGATGTTTGATCGAGTTCAAGTCCGGGTTCTGGCTGGGACACTCAATGACATTCAGAGACATGTCCCAAAGCCACTTCTGCGTTATCTTGGCTGTGTGCTTGTCCTGTTGGAAGAAGAACCTTCACCCCAGTCTGAGGCTTGAGCGATCTGCAGCAGGTTTTCATCAAGGTTCTCTCTGTACTTTGCTCAGTTCATCTTTGCCTCGATCCTGACTTGTCTACCAGTCCCTGCCGCTGAAAATCATCCCCACGGCATGATGCTGCCACCATTATGCTGCAGTTACTTCCGTCTGGCCACTCTACCATAAAGGCCTGATTGGTAGAGTACTGCAGAGACTGTTGTACTTCTGGAAGGTTCTCACGTCTCCACAGAGGAACTCTGGAGCTCTGTCACAGTGACCATTGGGTTCTTGGTCACCTCCCTAACCAAGGCCCTTCTCCCCCCATTGCTAAGTTTGACCGGACGGCCAGGTCTAGGAAGAGTCTTGGTAGTTCCAAACTTCTTCCATTTAAGAATGATGAGGCCACTGTGTTCTTGGGGACCTTCAATGCTGCAGAAATGTTTTGGTACCTTTTCCGCAGATCTGTGCCTCGACACAATCCTGTCTCAGAGGTCTACGGACAATTCATTGGACCCCATGGCTTGGTTTTTGCTCTGACATGCAGTGTCAACTGTGAGTCATTATATAGACAGAGGTGTGCCTTTCAAACTCATGTCCAGTCAATTGAATTCACCACAGGTGGACTCCAATCAAGTTGTAGAAACATCTCATATATGGACATCTCATATATGTATTTCACATGACTGGGCATGGGTGCTGCCATGGGTGGGCCTGGGAGGATATAGGCCCACCCACTTGGCAGCCAGGCCCACCCACTGGGGAGCTAGGCCCAACCAAATATAATTAGTTTTTCCCCCAAAAAGGGCTTCATTACAGACAGACAGATTTTGTAGCTCATGAAACATGTGACCCTTTACATGTTGTGTTTGTATTTTCGTTCAGTGTACATTAAATGCGGATGCTACCATCATTACGGATAATCCTGAATGAATCATGAATAATGATGAGTGAGAAAGTTACAGGCGCACAAATATCATATGTCAACTTCCCCTTTTATTATAATGGTGAGAGGTTAGCATAGCCAGAAATGATTTGGTGGGTAGCCCTCACTCATCATTGTTCACAATTCAATCAGGATGATCTGTCATCATGGTAGCATCCACATTAATGTAGAACTGTTTAGAAACATATTCTATTCTTATTTATATTACAAGTGACTCCAAAATGACCCGATACATTATTTAACATTACTTTCTATTGGGCCCAAAATAATCTGAAACACATGAACCTCAGTACCCACAATGCCAGTTATTGAGGTTACATATGTGCCTACTGCATTGTATCACGACTATTGTAGATCTTCATTGGATTGGTGGGTAAAATCAGCTGGTTGAATGTTTGTGATCAGCAATGTGTAGCCAGCAGATCTATATGTGAATTTTAATTTGAAAATGTTTTACTCCATATTTGACTATGCACATGTTAAGTTAATAGTAAATGCAAACTTCTTAAGGCTAGGGGGCACTATTTTCACCGGATGAAAAGTGAGCCCAAAGTAAACTGCCTGCTACTCAGGCCCAGAAGCTTGGAAATGCATATAATATATTTGGATAGAAAACACTCTAAAGTTTCTAAAACTGTTAAAAGTATGTCTGTGAGTATAACAGAACTTATTTGGCAGGACACACCATCCAGGAATTTTTATTTTTGAGGTGACAGTGTTTTCAATGGGATTTCTATGTGGATCTAGATTTCCAAGGCACTTGGTTGCAGTTCTTATTGCTTCCACTAGATGTCAACAGTCTTTAGAAATTGGTTGATGTTTTTCCTTTGAGAAATGAAGAAGTAGCCATTTCCTATCTGGGTGGTTAGCCAAGTGTACTGTTGTGTTTGGGGCGCACAACCTGAAAGCTCGATCCATTTTATCCTCTATTGAACATGGTTTATACTGTCTTAAGTTTGATCGATTATTTACATTTAAAAATTCCTAAAGTTGTATTAGGAAAGTTGTTTGAAATGTTTGGATCAAGTTTACAGGGACCATATTAGATACTTTGTAGTCATGTTGCGCGAGTTGGAACTGGTGTATTTTCTGAATCAAACGCGCCAAATAGATGTTGTTTCCTACCTTCACCACCTAGGGGCAGCCCATCAGGAAGTCCAGGACCCAGTTGCACAGGGCAGGGTTCAGCCTTAGGGCCTCAAGCTTAATAATGAGCTTGGAGGGTACTATGGTGTTGAATGCTGAGCTGTAATCAATAAACAGCATTCTTACATACACTACAGTGTGCAGAGTGAAGGCGATTGCATCGTCTGTGGATCTATTGGGGCGGTAAGCAAATTGAAGTGGGTCTAGGGTGGAAGATAAGGTAGAGATGATTTGAACCTTGACTAGTCTCTCAAAGCATTTAATGATGACGGAGGTGAGTGCTACGGGGCGATAGTCATTAAGTTCAGTTACCTTTGCCTTTTTGCGTACAGGAACAATGGTGGCCATCTTGAAGCATGTGGGTACAGCAGACTGGGATAGGGAGTGATTGAATATGCCTGTAAACAAACCAACCAGCTGGTCTGCGCATGCTCTGAGGACGCGGCTGGGGATGCCGTCTGGGCCGGCAATCCTGTAGAGGGTTAACACGTTTAAATGTTTTACTCACGTTGGCCACAGAGAAAAATAGCCTTACAGTCATTGGTAGCAGGCTGCGTCGGTGGCACTGTCTTATCCTCAAAACGTGCGAAGAATGTGTTTAGCCTGCCTTGCGTAGTGAATAACTACACTGTTTATATTCTGCCATATTGCCTTGTCATGGTTAAATGCGTCCATAATAAATACAAGTACAAAGACAACAAACAAAACTCATCCCAGTCCTTCAGTCAAAGTCCTATCCAAAATACATCCCTACACAGGCTCGGGGGAGGAACACTTGTTGACAGAATTCCTTGCAAGGCCTTGGCTGTGAAATCCCAAAGACCCCAAAAATGTTCCTGCCGATCTCACAATGATGCCAATTTTCTCAAACCTCTTCTCCGTTTGTACTGTACAGTTTAAGACCTTTTCAATAAATGACACAAAGTACACCTTTTTAAAAAGTACAATGATCACTTAGATGGTGAGAAACCTTCACTGGTGGAGGCTCTACTACCATTGCTCCTTCAACTCTTCTCACCGTCTTTCTCCTTCAACAGGCACTCAAAGATGTTCGCCACCACAATTGCAGCATTTCAACTCAGCTGTCATACGATACTCTTCCTGTCTGCATACATATCTTCTGCATTTCTGACACTGAGGGGCTTGTGCATGCATAACAGTTCTTACAGGGTATCTCATGAATCCTAACTTCACATGAGAAGGGAGAGACTCTTCATCAAAGAACAATAGTAAGGATTAAATTAATTTATTTATTCCATTCATTATTCCAGTCAGTCAACGTGCACCAACCACTCCATCTAGTTCTTCAGTTGTATCATCTGTATTTACTTAATGCGCCAACGCCAGAGATAACCCCCCTTGATAGGCACCTTGCTTCGAAGATCCATAAACTAGACATTACACTCCAATATCTTTTTGAGGTGCAAATAACGCTTCTTCTGCTCCGCAGACATAAAAAATCTAAATAAGATAACTAATTGTGCTGCTCACCGACCCCACATCATCCTCCAACGCATCCCAGAAATTCCTTGAGACGTCAAATGAGTGTCCCAGTTAGCATTGTTCCAAAACCCTCACTCGACTAAAGGCGAGTTTAGTCTAGGCTTGGATTTCACCTCAACTTCTCTTGTTTACTTTATTTTTTGCCACTGTAACCCACTCACTCTCTGTGCTCTCATCTTTACATGACACAGCGTCGGTTTCAAAGAGAACATGCATTTCTGCCATCTTTTCTTTGGACTTCACTAACAAATAGGCCTATCTTCTGTATACCAACCCTACCTTGTTACAACACAACTGATTGGGTCAAACACATTAAGACATTCCACAAATTAGCTTTCACAAGGCACACCTGTTAATTGAAATGTATTCCAGGTGACTACCTCATGAAACTGGTTGAGAGAATGCCAAGAGTGTGTATTCGGAAAGTATTCAGACTCCTTATCCTAAAATATTGTTTCCCCCCTCATCAATCTACACACAATACCTCCATAATGACGAAGCAAAAACAGATTTTTTGACATTTTTCCATATTTATATATATTTTTGAAATATCACATTTACATAAGTATTGAGACCCTTCACTCAGAACTATGTTGAAGTACCTTTGGCAGTGATTACAGCCTCGAGTTGTTTTGGGTATGACGCTACGAGCTTGGCACATCTGTATTTGGGAAGTTTCTCCCATTCTTCTATACAGATCCTCGAAAATCTGTCAAGTTGGATGGGAAGTGTCGCTGCACAGCTATTTTCACGTCTCTCCAGAGATGTTTGATCGAGTTCAAGTCCGGGTTCTGGCTGGGACACTCAATGACATTCAGAGACATGTCCCAAAGCCACTTCTGCGTTATCTTGGCTGTGTGCTTGTCCTGTTGGAAGAAGAACCTTCACCCCAGTCTGAGGCTTGAGCGATCTGCAGCAGGTTTTCATCAAGGTTCTCTCTGTACTTTGCTCAGTTCATCTTTGCCTCGATCCTGACTTGTCTACCAGTCCCTGCCGCTGAAAATCATCCCCACGGCATGATGCTGCCACCATTATGCTGCAGTTACTTCCGTCTGGCCACTCTACCATAAAGGCCTGATTGGTAGAGTACTGCAGAGACTGTTGTACTTCTGGAAGGTTCTCACGTCTCCACAGAGGAACTCTGGAGCTCTGTCACAGTGACCATTGGGTTCTTGGTCACCTCCCTAACCAAGGCCCTTCTCCCCCCATTGCTAAGTTTGACCGGACGGCCAGGTCTAGGAAGAGTCTTGGTAGTTCCAAACTTCTTCCATTTAAGAATGATGAGGCCACTGTGTTCTTGGGGACCTTCAATGCTGCAGAAATGTTTTGGTACCTTTTCCGCAGATCTGTGCCTCGACACAATCCTGTCTCAGAGGTCTACGGACAATTCATTGGACCCCATGGCTTGGTTTTTGCTCTGACATGCAGTGTCAACTGTGAGTCATTATATAGACAGAGGTGTGCCTTTCAAACTCATGTCCAGTCAATTGAATTCACCACAGGTGGACTCCAATCAAGTTGTAGAAACATCTCATATATGGACATCTCATATATGTATTTCACATGACTGGGCATGGGTGCTGCCATGGGTGGGCCTGGGAGGATATAGGCCCACCCACTTGGCAGCCAGGCCCACCCACTGGGGAGCTAGGCCCAACCAAATATAATTAGTTTTTCCCCCAAAAAGGGCTTCATTACAGACAGACAGATTTTGTAGCTCATGAAACATGTGACCCTTTACATGTTGTGTTTGTATTTTCGTTCAGTGTACATTAAATGCGGATGCTACCATCATTACGGATAATCCTGAATGAATCATGAATAATGATGAGTGAGAAAGTTACAGGCGCACAAATATCATATGTCAACTTCCCCTTTTATTATAATGGTGAGAGGTTAGCATAGCCAGAAATGATTTGGTGGGTAGCCCTCACTCATCATTGTTCACAATTCAATCAGGATGATCTGTCATCATGGTAGCATCCACATTAATGTAGAACTGTTTAGAAACATATTCTATTCTTATTTATATTACAAGTGACTCCAAAATGACCCGATACATTATTTAACATTACTTTCTATTGGGCCCAAAATAATCTGAAACACATGAACCTCAGTACCCACAATGCCAGTTATTGAGGTTACATATGTGCCTACTGCATTGTATCACGACTATTGTAGATCTTCAATGGATTGGTGGGTAAAATCAGCTGGTTGAATGTTTGTGATCAGCAATGTGTAGCCAGCAGATCTATATGTGAATTTTAATTTGAAAATGTTTTACTCCATATTTGACTATGCACATGTTAAGTTAATAGTAAATGCAAACTTCTTAAAGCTAGGGGGCACTATTTTCACCGGATGAAAAGTGAGCCCAAAGTAAACTGCCTGCTACTCAGGCCCAGAAGCTTGGAAATGCATATAATATATTTGGATAGAAAACACTCTAAAGTTTCTAAAACTGTTAAAAGTATGTCTGTGAGTATAACAGAACTTATTTGGCAGGACAAACCATCCAGGAATTTTTATTTTTGAGGTGACAGTGTTTTCAATGGGATTTCTATGTGGATCTAGATTTCCAAGGCACTTGGTTGCAGTTCTTATTGCTTCCACTAGATGTCAACAGTCTTTAGAAATTGGTTGATGTTTTTCCTTTGAGAAATGAAGAAGTAGCCATTTCCTATCTGGGTGGTTAGCCAAGTGTACTGTTGTGTTTGGGGCGCACAACCTGAAAGCTCGATCCATTTTATCCTCTATTGAACATGGTTTATACTGTCTTAAGTTTGATCGATTATTTACATTTAAAAATTCCTAAAGTTGTATTAGGAAAGTTGTTTGAAATGTTTGGATCAAGTTTACAGGGACCATATTAGATACTTTGTAGTCATGTTGCGCGAGTTGGAACTGGTGTATTTTCTGAATCAAACGCGCCAAATAAATTGACATTTTGGGGACATAAAGACAGAATTTATCAAACAAAATTACACTTTGTGATGTTTAATGGACATATTGGAGTTCCAACAGAAGAAAATCTTCAAAGGTAAGGCATGAATTATATCGTTATTTCTGACTTTTGTGTCACGAATGGCGGGTTGAAATATGATTTTCATGTGTTGATATGCTGGGTGCTGCCTTCAGGTAATCGCATGGTTTGCTTTCACCGTAGGGCCTTTTTGAAATCTGACATTGTGGCTGGATTAACAAGAAGTTCATCTTTAAACTGATGTATAACACTTGGATGATTTATGAATTATTATTATGAGTATTTCTGTTTTTGCGCGCTGCTATTTCACTGAGTGTTGTCAAATCAATCTGGTTAACGGGATTGGCACGCGAAGGGATCACTAAGAAGTTAAGCCGTTGCTATTTTACCTCGTTTGCCCATGGAAACTTCTACAATATTGTTAATGACAGTATAACAAATCAGTAAGGCTGGGCATTGTTTGTTACACATGAAAGGTGAATGGTCTTGACCTTTTGACCTTTTATATGGACCTGGTAATGATGGGCTGTCAAACAAATCAATATGATGGAAAAATAAGGCACTCGTCGTGATTGCGTCTGACATCATTCCTCATTGGTTGCGTTGTCCAAGTTGTGCTGAGTCGCTCATAATTATAGTTATTTCCTTTAATTGCATTCTAATTTGTCGTCCAAGGCACTAAAATGAATTGGCAATCCTATTACTTGGTTAGATGAGAGAGGCTGTTCTGTCCTCTGTGGTTCCCTTACTACATCATGTGGTTCATATGTTTCAGAATTGTCTAAAGGAAATGCATTTCATTCAAGTAAAAGGTGTCAGTTTGAAAGCAGGGTATACACAGAAAGAATAATAAAAAATGTGCAGCCTGCTCTCACCTACTTCAGTGTCTTTCTGCAGCCTTTTTGAGTTAAGCACCACTGTTAACATCCCCAGTTACTTTCTGCTTGGTTCAGGGTACAGATGTAACCAAAATTGCATCACCGAAAACCTGATCAAGCCTACATAATGCTTCAAAACAAGCAGAGAAATCTGATGAACACAACTGACCTCTTCATATCATGTTGTTCAGTGTGCTACAGGATGTCAAGAAAGGCCATCCAACATTTGGGAAATGTTATGATAAATAATGCATGTCGTTAGCTGACCAAGGGGAGTTATTAGAGCTGGGAGCGCTGCCAATAAGGAGCGTGATCCTTCATTGCCACCTCAATTAATCATAATCCTCGCAGCTAATCCAATAACGCCCAGGTGACTCTGGCCTTCCCTATTATTTAGTATGTGTGTGTTACAGTTTGGAATGGGTGCATTTGGGCTGTGAATTCATTCTGTCTTAAAACAAAGAAAACTTTTAAAATGGGATTATATGTTGATACAATCTCATTTAAGCATCTAAAGAACATGTAAACACTTGATTATTTTACTTTGCTCGCCTACAAACGGGTCGTTCACAAAATTAGCCTCAAGGTCTAACTTTTTGTACAGCTTGATAGAGGAATAATTGAGCTCTGAACATGCGTTACTATAAAAGTATAACATGAAAATTAAATTAAACATCTCTATCATACCCCGTGTAGGGATGTTAAAGACACAAAAATTAGTTTGAAATCCTGGAAAGAGATTGGGGATGTAATAGGGACAGATGTGGTAAAGAGGTAAATGGAATGCAAACCGTGGGGTATATTAGGATGCTAGATTGGCGCACATTCAACAAATCTCATCTAACAAAGTGGATATTTATCAAATCCGTTATGATTGATATATTGTAACAGGCCCACAATGTGGTAATTAAAATCAGATGTTGATATATTTGGCTGATTTTGCTGCATAACATTTAGAAGTTAAATGCTAATTCCCATTCGTATAAACTGGTAGCTTAGCTAGCATACAGAAATCGGTGGTGGTAGTCAGAGTTTTAATTGTAATGTAGATGATTGATGATGACGTGAACATGTATTGGGGTTGACATCCATACAAGCATTATACTCTTGCAATAGGGAGAGATTCGGGATGGAGATGCAGGTGGGAAAACAGTGCAGTCTTTTTACTTCATGCTACCTTGGCTGAGCTCCAATGTCAAGAACCGGGAAACGGACTCCAACATTTCAGAAGAGGTAAGGTCTTGTCTTTTCGTTTAGCCAGTTGCTTGTAATTAGTTGGATGGCTATAGAGATTAGGCCTCATTCACTAGGAGTGTTGCGGTGCAGACCAATTTATTGGATGAGTATGACAGCTTCCCGAAGCAAAATAAGTATGAACTCTGACTTCTACAGAGGCCGCATCACAGTACATGCTTTAAGGCCACTGCAGATGTCAGACTGACCACGCAGAACCTTTAATTAGCTCCTACACCCTAGATCATTTTCACTCCCTCAGCTTTGGGACAATTGTGCATATGGCATAGGCGCACGTGAATGCACAAATGGAGGGCCGAGGGGAAGGGGAAATGGAAGGGACTGGTTTGAGATTCAGCATAGTATTGTTTGCTACTTAGAGGGAATTTAGGCCTCTTTTCTCCCATACTCCACACTGCTTTGGTCAAGGGTTAAAGTTCTCGGTCACTGCGACGTATTTCCATCATATGGATTCTGGAGAGGTCATTTTGAGATTAGTGTAGATCCACAAAATAATCTCTTGGGGGATGTGGGCTGGAGATGACAGAAGCCTGCAGAAGTATGTCTGTTCTACAAAATACACGATATATACAAAAGTATGTGGACACCCCTTAACATTTGTGGATTCAGATATTTCAGCCATACCTGTTGCTGACAGGTGTATAAAATCGTGCACACCGCCATGCAATCTCCATAGACAAACAGTGTCAGTAGAATGACCTTACTGAAGAGCTCAGTGACTTTCAATGTGGCACCGTCATAGGACGCCACCTTTCCAACAAGTCAGTCAAATTTCTGCCCTGCTACAGCTGCCCCGGTCAACTGCAAGTGCTGTTATTGTGAAGTGGAAACGTCTAGGAGCAACAGTGGCTCAGCCGCGAAGTGGTTGGCCACACAAGCTCACAGCACTGGAATGCTGAGTGCTAAAGCACATAACGCGTAAAAACTGTCTGTCCTTGATTGCAACACTCACCACCGAGTTCCAAACTGCCTCTGGAAGCAACGTCAGCACAAAACTGTTTGTCGGGAGCTTCATGAAATGGATTTCCATGTCCGAGAAGCTGCACACAAGCCTAAGATCACCATGCGCAATGCCAAGTGTTGGCTGGAGTGGTGTAAAGCTCGCCGCCATTGGACTTTGGATCAGTGGAAACGTGTTCTTTGGAGTGCTGAATCACGCTACATCTGGCAATCCGATGGACGAATCTGAGTTTTGCGGAAGCAAGGAGAGCGCTACCTGCCCGAATGCATAGTGTCAACTGTAAAGTTTGGTAGAGGAGGAATAATGGTCTGGGCTAGGCCCCTTAGTTCCAGTGAAGTATGCTACAGCATACAATGACATTCTAGACAATTATGTGCTTCCAACTTTGTAGCAACATTTTGGGGAAGTCTCTTTCCAAAATGGTTTGTCGAGATCGGCGTGGAAGAACTTGACTGGCCTGCACAGAGCCCTGATCTCAACCACATTGAATATCTTTGGGATGAATTGGAACGCCGACTGCGAGCCAGGCCTAATTGCCCAACATCAGTGCCCGACCTCACTAATGATCTTATGGCTGAATGGAAGCAAGTCCCCGCAGCAATGTTCCAACATCTAGTGGAAAGTCTTTCCAGAAGAGTGGAGGTTGTTATAGCATTAAGGGAGAGACCAACTCCATATTAATACCCATGAGCTTTGAAAATTAGATGTTCGACAAGCAAGTGTTCACATACTTTAGGTCATGTTGTGTATATTTTGTGTATATTCACAAATATTTTATTTCCTTTGTTAAACTGTGTGCATTGAACTGACATGCATGATTGTTGCTTAAACTCAGATGAAGGGAATTAATTAGTCTATGAATAGTTTCAAATAGCGGTGTGTAGCATACTGTAGCTGCTGGCAAAGTAATTCAAAGCCTCTACTTCACTCAGGTCAGGATGCAACTTTCCAGTGCTACAGTACAATTTGTTCAATGTAATATTGTTATTTAAACCAAATCTGACAACATAATAGAACAATAGTTGACCTATTTACCTAGTCAGCTTGTTGTTGTGTGTTCTATTATGAGAGAAATATTCATCTTTAGGAGCATTCAAGTTACGAAAGTGATAGGGGGGGAAACATGCATTCTGACAAGAAGTCAATGGACAACAATTCTTAATGCAATTGCGTAAAAACAACCTTGAAAGCAGTTGTGGCAAATGTATTTTGAAAGCAGCTTTGGCCTTTTAGGTGAACGGAGCCAAATGATCGAGCTCAAAGAAAAATGTATATTGACATGATTCAGCTTATGTAAATTGTATAGCCACTTTGCTGCATCAGTTGGGCAACATGTAATAATGCTTATTGCTAATAGCACATCTGATAATAGACCATGCATAGGCTACATGTAATTTTTTGGGGTAATTTACATAATTTTTACCAATGTGTTTTTGGGCTCATTTCTGGAGTGGAAATTGATTTTAGATGTTAGCAGTATCTTTTCATTTTGGAGTAGAATGTCCTTTTAAAAAGTCACCAGAACTGATCATTTCAGTCCTTCTATATAAAAATCATCCCAGGTAGGACCCCAGACCCCTAAGCAAGGGGCCTTGAATCAGGAAGCTGGTGCAGAAGGTGGGTTTAATAATAAAACAATACAAATCAACAAACATGAGAACTGAGAGATAAAACAATACTACCTATTGACTGATGATAACTTAGGGCTGATTATAGGTGGAGTAACCAAGGAGAAAATTATGACCAGCTGTGCGTAATGACGGGGTACCCGTGTGCATAATATAGTGGTTAGTGGTTAGTAGAAGGTGACGTCGAGTGCCGGAGGGAGGGAGCGTGACAGTATTCCCCTCCTGATGCACGGCTCCAGCCGCAGGAGCACGGCCCCAAGGGCTGGTCCGGACGGCGGAGATGGAATTCCCTGATGATGTTGGGGCCCAGGATGTCCGCCACCGGGATCCAATAGCGCTCCTCAGGACCGTATCTCTCCCAGTTCACTAGGTACTGGAGCCGACCCCCATGACGTCCAGGAAGGCCCTAACAGCATAGGCGGGGTCCCCTCGATGTTCAGGGGAGGTGGTGGGGTGTCACGGTGGATGGCATCAGCCAGGGACTTGGAACAGCCAGGAGCGAAACATGAAAGGGGGGTGAGATCCGGTAATTGGTGGGGAGTTTGAGACAATAGGTTACCCAAGAGGACCTTGAAAGTCTGCACAAATCGAGGGAAAACAACCAAAAAGGCAGTTTTGGCAAATGTATTTTGAAAGCAGTTTTGGTCCTTGTTAAAAAAAGCAAGGAATCCCAGTTTTACATTTCTACCATGTTTATTTCTCTACTCCATCAATTGTGCATGTGGCATCATTTTACAAATGCAGATTTACAACATAACTTTCAAGCATGGTTTAGGCACACACAGCTGTGCAACTGAGCTCTAAATAGGGGGAATGTCGTTTTAAAGGAGCAATGACATACTTTGTAATGTAAAAAAAAGTGAATAATAATTCTAAATTGTTTCTATTCATATTTATAATAACATTTTAATTATAAAAAAAACAATCGGGATGTTGTGTTCAATGGGGTAAATGCAGATGGACAAACATTATAAAATGTACATTTTATAGCCACTATGCTTCATCAGTTGGGCTACAGGTGATAATGCTTATTGCTAATAGCATCTGATAATATAGACTATGCATAGGATATATGCATGGTCCAATATGTAAAAATAATTACATCATTTTCATCAAAATGTTATTGGAAATATTATTTTAGATAATGTCAGCATAATTTTTCTTTATTTAATTTCGAAGTGGAATCCCCTTTAAAAAGTCAACAGAATTGAGATTCTTCGTTTTTCTACAGACAAATTATCCCGGGGAGGAGCCCGAAGCCTCTAAACAAGGGGACTGGATTTGGGGTAGCTGCATCCCAATATGGTGGAGTGTGGGCGAGTGTGTCGAAAGGAAAGTAGCGGGAGTGTGGAAAGGAGTAGGTGTGTTGAAAGCACCCTGCTATAGGTTAGATGGTTTTGAATGAGCTGTGTTTTTTTTCTTCCATTTCTTACCATGCAACTACCATACAGCGAGAGTTTGGACATCTGTTTTTAAGATGGAAGATGAATTAGTCTGAGTCCTATTTCACTGTTAGTTTTACACAAACAATTGCACATTTTCAGTTATAAAACTGACTATTGTTTATTTTGGATTCAAAGTATTTTTGATGGGTGTGCTGTTGCTTCATGCTTTTTACTGTATGTGTGTGTTTACTCTGACTGTCAACCTGATATTGGCTACTAGGTCACTACTCCCACGCCAATACTGGACAGTACAGTAGTGCTTGTCAAACGGGAGCGAAGGGCACTGCGTCCCGGCGTTGTTGCCATGTTGTTGCCGTTCACACCCTCCCGATTGAGTTGTAGACTGTATGTATTATAGTATCAAGGTGACATCTAGATGGTTATCAATATTAGTTCATTCTTGTGTAGGCTGCTATCCTACTCGAGAAAAAATGGCTACGTAGCTACTGCCGGCAACACAACCATGATACCCAGTAGAAAGCATGCACTAAACTAGGCAGGCACTAAACTAAAGCACTGGTTGTCGGCTTATTGACTTGTAGTGTTGTCAAAGCAACCAAGCAAAACGGTCTTGAGTGGCAACAAATCTACCCAATTAGCTGATTCACTTTCCATTCCACACACCCACTCACCCATTCTTCGGTCGCCATATCGGGATGCAGCTACCCATACGTATTAAGCTGCAGCTACCCATAAACTTGCAGTTTAATACATGTACAAAATGATCCTCTTTCTCTAAAAGCATGATGGTCATGACTTTCTTACATGAAAAGGGAGGTTAACTTGGTCCCCTGGGTTTGGTGCAAAATAGGCATTGAAAAGATCAGAGACAACTATTTTCTTTGGAATTTTTGGATTATTGACTTTATACCTGGGATTATGTTGGGATTACTTTTTAGTTTTTTTCCACCTTTGGATTGTATATTTCTTTGGATATTGACTAAGACTTCCATTCTAAGACTTCAAAGGCTCTATCTAGTCATAACAAACAAAGGTCAACACATGTGCACCTTGTTGAACTAAGAGTCAAACCGGTATGAAAATGTACCTCAGTCCAGGAACTGAAGTTGTCGTTGTTCTCATAATAATCAGTGGTGGAAAAAGTACCCAATGTCATACTTGAGTAAAAGTAATTAAAAGTAAAAAGGGAAAGTCACCCAGTAAAATACTACTTGAGTAAAAGTCTAAAATTATTTATTTTTAAATATACTTAAGTATCAAAAGTAAATGTAATTGATAAAATGTACTTAATTATCAAAAGTAAAAGTATAAATAATTTCAAATTCCTTATATTAAGCAGCCCACACGGCACCATTTTCTTGTTTTTTACTGATAGCCATGGGCACACTCCAACTCTCAGACATAATTTACAAACAAAGCATTTGTGTTTAGTGAATCTGCCAGATCAGAGGTAGTAGGGATGACCAGTGATGTTCTCTAGATAAGTGCGTGAATTGGACCATTTTCCTGTCCTGCTAAGAATTCAAAATGTAACAAGTACTTTTGGGTGTCAGGGAACATGTATGGAGTAAAAAGTACATTATTTTCTTTAGGAATGTAATGAAGCAAAAGTAAAAGTAGTCAAAAAGCACAGATACCAAGCAGTACTTTACTTACAGTGCCTTGCGAAAGTATTCGGCCCCCTTGAACTTTGCGACCTTTTTCCACATTTCAGGCTTCAAACATAAAGATATAAAACTGTATTTTTTTGTGAAGAATCAACAACAAGTGGGACACAATCATGAAGTGGAACGACATTTATTGGATATTTCAAACTTTTTTAACAAATCAAAAACTGAAAAATTGGGCGTGCAAAATTATTCAGCCCCTTTACTTTCAGTGCAGCAAACTCTCTCCAGAAGTTCAGTGAGGATCTCTGAATGATCCAATGTTGACCTAAATGACTAATGATGATAAATACAATCCACCTGTGTGTAATCAAGTCTCCGTATAAATGCACCTGCACTGTGATAGTCTCAGAGGTCCGTCAAAAGCGCAGAGAGCATCATGAAGAACAAGGAACACACCAGGCAGGTCCGAGATACTGTTGTGAAGAAGTTTAAAGCCGGATTTGGATACAAAAAGATTTCCCAAGCTTTAAACATCATGAGGCCCATGATCACTCTGGATGAACTGCAGAGATCTACAGCTGAGTTTGGAGACTCTGTCCATAGGACAACAATCAGTCGTATATTGCACAAATCTGGCCTTTATGGAAGAGTGGCAAGAAGAAAGCCATTTCTTAAAGATATCCATAAAAAGTGTTGTTTAAAGTTTGCCACAAGCCACCTGGGAGACACACCAAACATGTGGAAGAAGGTGCACTGGTCAGATGAAACCAAAATTGAACTTTTTGGCAACAATGCAAAACGTTATGCTTGGCGTAAAAGCAACACAGCTCATCACCCTGAACACACCATGCCCACTGTCAAACATGGTGGTGGCATCATCATAGTTTGGGGCTGCTTTTCTTCAGCAGGGACAGGGAATATGGTTAAAATTGATGGGAAGATGGATGGAGCCAAATACAGGACCATTCTGGAAGAATGGAGTCTGCAAAAGACCTGAGACTGGGACGGAGATTTGTCTTCCAACAAGACAATGATCCAAAACATAAAGCAAAATCTACAATGGAATGGTTCAAAAATAAACATATCCAGGTGTTAGAATGGCCAAGTCAAAGTCCAGACCTGAATCCAATCGAGAATCTGTGGAAAGAACTGAAAACTGCTGTTCACAAATGCTCTCCATCCAACCTCACTGAGCTCGAGCTGTTTTGCAAGGAGGAATGGGAAAAAATGTCAGTCTCTCGATGTGCAAAACTGATAGACATACCCCAAGCGACTTACAGCTGTAATCGCAGCAAAAGGTGGCGCTACAAAGTATTAACTTAAGGGGGCTGAATAATTTTGCACGCCCAATTTTTCAGTTTTTGATTTGTTAAAAAAGTTTGAAATATCCAATAAATGTCGTTCCACTTCATGATTGTGTCCCACTTGTTGTTGATTCTTCACAAAAAAATAGTTTTATATCTTTATGTTTGAAGTCTGAAATGTGGCAAAAGGTCGCAAAGTTCAAGGGGGCCGAATACTTTCGCAAGGCACTGTATGTACTTGTCACCATTGATAATAATTTCACCACACCAAACGGCAAATTGACAACATTTAAATCATGCTAGATTTGATATAAACTGCCTTATTCTATTGTCATCCTAGGCAAGCTAATGCTAAATGCAACCCACTGGATTCCATGAAACCGTAGGTGGGTAGCTGCCTTAAGTGTTGTGGAATTAAACGGGCTGCTTTAGAAATGGATATTTACCATGAGGATGAAAAAGGCAGTTTAAATAAATAATTACAGTATTTCAATCTTATCCATTTGCTGTTTTTCTAGGAGATTTATCAAATCTGTGTTTATTTGATCTATGGTCTGGTAATGTTGGCATAAATAACAAGTTATAAAGGGTTAGTAAGGTGACCAGCAAGGTCATCGGGATGCAACAGGCAGGTATTCAAGAAGCAAGTGAAGAAAAGCTGATAGTATCCTAGACTCTCCTGAACATCCCCTTGTTGCCGATTTTGAGCCCCTCCCTTCAGGTCCTTGTTTGAGACTTCACAAACTCAAGAGCAGCAGATCCAATAACTCTTTCATCCCACAGGCCATAACCTTCTTAATCTGCATTATTTATTGATGCACATGTGTACAATACCTGCTACAATTTATGATTTTAACACTGTAACTGACCTCATACTTATCTTATGTGTATATCTTTTGTATGGTTGTTACTGTTTTTATTGTTGTAACCCTGACTGCACTACACATTTCCCAATTGGGACTATAAAGACATTGATTGATTTAAGTGTCATATTGACAAATCCCTAAATGTACCAGAGATTAATCATACGTAACTCTGACAAGCGACAGCCCTAGACCAGGTATTCCCAAACAGTGGTACGCGCAACGCCGTCGGGGTACGCCAAATAAACATGTGATTTACATTTAAAAGAAAACAAAATCCAGTCCATTTATATATTGGGGCTGTACATTTGGTGAGTTTTTCTTCTTGCCTGAGTAGCCTCGTTTCACTGCCAAAAATGTAATTAAACAATCTATTGTTCAGCGAAATAACAACACAATGTCAAATACAGGTAGCCTAGTTAAATAGTTAACATCAAATCACATTAACCATTACTCTCTCTCTGGAATTCCATTGACAGTCCGTATGTAGCCAAACGTAACTGGTGCTCATTCCGTTTGTTCGGAAATTGATAAATGGTTAAAAAAGGCGCTTGTCCATAAAGACACATACCAGCTCTACTGGTAGTACTGCTAATACCAGCAGTACTACAGTTGTGGCCAAACGTTTTGAGAATGAAACAAATGTTAATTTTCACAATGTCTGCTGCCTCAGTTCGTATGATGGCAATTTGCATATACTCCAGAATGTTATGAAGAGTGATCAGATGAATTGTAATTAATTGCAAAGTCCCTCTTTGCCATGCAAATTAACTGAATCCCCCACAAAAACATTTCCACTGCATTTCAGCCCTACCACAAAAGGACCAGCTGACATGTCAGTGATTCTCTCATTAACACAGGTGTGAGTGTTTACGAGGACAAGGCTGGAGATCACTCTGTCATGCTGATTGAGTTCGAATAACAGACTGGAAGCTTCAAAAGTAGGGTGGTGCTTGGAATCATTGTTCTTCCTCTGTCAACCATAGTTACCTGGAAGGAAACATGTGCCGTAATCATTGAGTTGCACAAAAAGGGCTTCACAGGCAAGGATATTGCTGCCAGTAAGATCGCACCTAAATCAACCATTTATCGGATCATCAAGAACTTCAAGGAGAGCGGTTAAATTGTTGTGAAGAAGGCTTCAGGGCGCCCAAGAAAGTCCAGCATGACACGAACGTCCAGCATGACACCGATGACACGAACACCTGGATTTGTTATCCCTTTCATGCCCTGCCTCAGTCCAGTTACAAATATCTGAAAAAGAGAGCCTTATCGAAATTGCAAAAGCGGTTCTGTGAAAATGTTATTTAATCAGATGCCACTGCCATATTTCTGGATTGGGCTGCGCTCAGAATATCCCAATCACGGCCGTTTGTGATACAGCCTGAAATCGAACCAGGGTCTGTAGTGACACCTCTTATAATATTTCCTTATAGCTGCTGGTTGAAAATACAGTCTACCACAGGATCTTCTAATCAGCAGGTTTGCATGGCAGTCATTCCATGGTGACATCACCTTCCATTGTAAATTGGTTAATAGACCAATAACAAAAAGAGTTCCAAACCTCTCTGCTAATAGCAGGTCGTTTTCAGTATTCCCCTCTCCTGTCACGCCCTGGCCTTAATTATCTTTATTATTTTGGTTAGGCCAGGGTGTGATATGGGTGATTTATGTGTTTTGTCTTGTCTAGGGTTTTTTTTGTAGATTTATGGGGTTGTGTTCAGTTTAGGTGTCTAGGTAAGTCTATGGTTGCCTAGATTGGTTCTCAATCAGAAGCAGGTGTTTATTGTTGTCTCTGATTGGGAACCATATTTAGGCAGCCATATTGTTTGGGTATTTTGTTGGGTGATTGTTTCCTGTCTTTGTGTTTACTGCACCAGATAGGGCAGTTACCCATAATTAATTTTATATTGATATAAAAATGGCTGCATTGGGTCTACGGCCATAACAATGAAATGACAAATACACTTCAAAAGTTTGGGGTCACTTATAAATGTCCTTGTTTTTGAAAGAAAAGCATTTTTGTCCATTAAAATAACATTGAATTGATCAGAAATACGGTGTAGACATTGTTAATCTGGTAAATGACTATTGTAGCTGGAAACGGCTGATTTTTAATGGAATATCTACATAGGCGTACAGAGGCCCACTATTAGCAACTATCACTCCTGTCTTCCAATGGTACATTAGCTAATCCAAGTTTATCATTTTAAAAGGCTAATTGATCACTAGAAAACTGTTGGTCTGATTAAAGAAGCAATAAAACTGGGCTTCTTTAGACTAGTTGAGTATCTGGAGCATCAGCATTTGTGGGTTCGATTACAAGCTCAAAATGGCCAGAAACAAATACCATTCTTCTGAAACTCATCAGTCTATTCTTGTCCTGAGAAATGAAGGCTACTCCATGCGAGACATTGCCAAGAAACTGAAGATCTCATACAGTGCTGTGTACTACTCCCTTCACAGAACAGGGAAAACTGGCTCTAACCAGAATAGAAAGTGGAGTGGGAGGCCCCGGTGCACAACTGAGCAAGAGGACAAGTACATTAGAGTGTCTAGTTTGAAAAGCAGACACCTCACAAGTCCTCAACTGGCAGCTTAATTAAATAGTACCCACGAAACACCAGTCTCAATGTCAACAGTGAAGAGGCGACTCCGGGATGCTGGCCTTCTTGGCAGAGTTCCTCTGTCCAGTGTGTGTTCTTTTGCCCACCAGAAATCTGGCAGTGGCATCTTTTCTTTTTATTGTCCAGTCTGAGATATGGATTTTTGCTTGCAACTCTGCCTAGAAGGCCAGCATCCCAGAGTCGCCTCTTCACTGTTGATGATGGTTAAGATCTCCATTAAACTTGGTTTAAACCTAAGGACTAGGTTTAATCTCCCTAAAGGCACAGCAGAAAATGTAGATATCACACAAATTATTTTCAGATGTATTGAATATGATATTCATCAGTGCATGTGATATTCATCAAATAATCTAGTATTCATAAGAACAGGTGGGTTTTTTACAGACTTCTGTAAAGTGAAAGAGGAATAGCTGCCAGCATTCAAAACAGAACCACAAATAATTTTCACATTCACTGGCACAAAAGCAAAAAAGAAATAGCATATACACTATGCTGCCCGCAGAAAAGATATGGGAGAATTTGGTTGGCCTAAATAGATGAAACAAAAATGTCTGTTTTATATTGATTGATTGATTGATTCTCTTTTTTGTATGGTTCACAGATTTAAAATGATTTTGTTTCCAGTTGTCTTCTCTTTGGACAAGTAGGAATTAGATACATTGTTTTGTGGGATGATTTTTTTTGTTGACAAGATATCAGGTTAGACAAGCTGAAAACGAAGGGGTAATTTTTTTGTTGGCCTGAGCTCAATTTAGACTAGCTGAAATTTCCAACTGGATAACTGACAGCCAGCAGAATGTCTTCTCTTTTTTCCCCACTATTTCTCACAGTGTGGTAATGTCTGTGAAGGTCAAGTGTAACGATTCTCGTTTGTGGAAGGAGAGGAGGACCAAAATGCAGCGTGGTAAGTGTTCGTCATATTTTAATTGAAAAAACTGAACACTACACAAAATAACAACGAAGAGAAAACAAAACAGTTCTGCCAGGTGAACAGACACTAAACAGAAATTAAACATCCACAACCAAAATGGGGAAAATAGGCTACCTAAGTGTGATTCTCAATCAGAGACCACGAACGACACCTGCCTCTGATTGAGAACCATACTAGGCCAAACACATAGAAATATAACAACATAGAAAAAGAATGTGACATCAAAATAATTCCTGTAATGAATTTGCCTAAAGAGATGAATTTGACAGGCACATTAAAGTGCCCTTATGGCAAGTAGCCTATTCTATAATTTTGGTATTGTATAACGCAATCACTCAGCTGTGCAGGGTAACTGCAGATATGATAGAGACAACTAATTATTTTTCAGAAGAAATACTAGTACGGTAGCCTAGTGGTTAGAGTGTTGGACTAGTAACTGAAAGGTTGCAAGTTCAAATCCCTCAGCTGACAAGGTACAAATCTGTAGTTCTGCCCCTGAACTGTTCCTAGGCTGTCATTGAAAATAAGAATTTGTTCTTAACTGACTTGCCTAGTTAAATAAAGAAAAAATAAACTAGTAGCCTACTTACTTAGTATTAGTGTAAGCACCTTCATTGTTTTTAATACAGTGTACATGCTGTGATGTACTGGTGTACTTGCAATTTTCTACAATTCTACAATTTTCTTTCTTTTGACAGAGGATATGTACAATTTGTTCTAGTACATCTCTTAATAGGTCAATGGCATGGTTAAATAATGTAGTACACCTATTAGAGGGTTGGAAAAGAGAAAACAGGAAATTACCCAAGGGGGGGGGATCTAAAAGTACAGATGACAAGGTAATTTAATGTACGTTTCTGGGTTTGCGCAAGATATGCTTTATTTCTATGCTCCATACATACTTTGTTAAATTCAAAAACCTTTGTTGAAATGCCCAAATTCCAAGGCAGCAGCTACTCTTCCCGGGGTCTGGCAAAATTATGTCAGTTACACATTTTTAAAAACATTACAATACATTCATTACAGCATTCACAACACACAAAGTGTGTGCCCTCAGGCACATACTCCACTATCACATATCTACAACGCAAAATCCATGTGTACATGTGTGTATGTTATCATGTATGTTATAATTTGTTTGTATGCATGTGTCTGTGCCAATGTTTGTTACATACACAATCACCGCTGTTCCATAAGGTATATTTTTACCTGCTTTTTAAATCTGATTATACTGCTTGCATCAGTTACCTCATGTGGAATAGAGTTCCATGTAGTCATGGGTCTATGTAGTACTGTGCGCCTCCCATAATCTGCTCTTGTGGCATGTCTTGTGGGGTATGCATGGGTGTCCGAGCTGTGTGCTAGTATTTTAAAACAGACAGCTCGGTACCTTCAGCTTGTCAACACCTCTTACAAAAACAAGTAATGAGGAAGTCAATCTCTCTTCCACTTTGAGCCATGAGATATTGGCATGCATGTCATTAATGTTAGCTCTCCATGTACTTTTAAGGGCCAGCCGTGCTGCCCTGTTCTGAGCCAACTGCAATTTTCCCAAGTCCCTCTTTGTGGCACCTGACCACACGACTGAACAGTAGTCCAGGTGCGACAAAACCAGGGCCAGTAGGACCTGCCTTGTTGATAGTGTAGTTAAGAATGCAGAGTAGTGCTTTATTATGGACAGACTTCTCCTTATCTTAGCTAATTCAACTGCCTGCTACTCATCCCCAGAAGATAAGATATGCATATTATTAGTAGATTTGGATAAAAAAAACACTCTGAAGTTTCTAAAACTGTTTGAATCATGTCTGTGAGTATAACATAACTTATGTAGCAGGCAAAACCCCAAGGACAAACCATTCCGATTTTTTTTTAGTTCACTCTTTTCAACGAGTTTTCAGAATCCAGATTTCTAAGGGACTTGCTTGCAGTTCCTACCACTTCCACTGGATGTCACAAGTCTTTAGAAATTGGTTGAGGTTTTTCCTTTGTGTGTTACGGTTTTCTTCTATCGAAAGAGAAGCGGACCAAAATGCAGCATGGTTATTTTGATTCATGGTTCTTTAATAAAGAAACTACACATGAACGAACAAACTAACAAAACAAGAAACGTGACGTGAAAACCGAAAACAGCCTTATCTGGTGCAAACAAACACTGAGACAGGAACAATCACCCACGAAACACTCAAAGAATATGGCTGCCTAAATATGGTTCCCAATCAGAGACAACGATAAACACCTGCCTCTGATTGAGAACCACTCCAGACAGCCATAGACTATTCTAGATAACCCACAATCCCAATACCTACAAAAACCCCAAGACAAAACACACCACATAATAAACCCATGTCACACCCTGGCCTAACCAAAATAATAAAGAAAATACAAAGACCAGGGCGTGACATTGTGTAATGGAGAAGTAGCCCTTTTCAAAATGAGGGTCACTTCATGTGTACTGTTTGAAAGAGGCGCATGACCAGAAAGCTAGCGCCAGTTTGTTTTCTTCATGTATTGAACACAGATCATCCCGTCTTCAATTTTATCGATTATTTACTTTACAAAATACCTAAAGTTGTGCTAAAAAAGTAGTTTGAAATGTTTTGGCAAAGTTTACAGGTAACTTTTGAGATATTTTGTAGTCACGTTGCGCAAGTTGGAACTGGTATTTTTCTGGATCAAACCTGCCAAATAAATGGACATTTTGGATATATATGGACGGAATTAATCGAGCAACAGGACCATTTGTGATGTTTATGGGACATATTGGAGTGCCAACAGAAGAAGCTCGTCAAAGGTAAGGCATGATTTATATTTTTATTTCTGCCTGCAGGGTTGAAATAGGTTTTCTCTCTTTTGTTTACGGAGGTGCTATCCTCAGAAAATAGCATTGTTTGCTTTCGCTGAAAAGCCTTTTTGAAATCTGACATGTTGGATGGATTCACAACACATGTAGCTTTAATTTGGTATCTTACATGTGTGATTTCATGAAAGTTTGATTTTTATAGGAATTTATTTGAATTTGGCGCTCTGCATTTTCTCTGGCTTTTGGCCAAGTGGGACGCTACCGTCCCACATATCCCAGAGAGGTTAAGTGTTTCAGTCATTTCAGTTGCTGTAGTAGCTGACGTGTATAGTGTTGAGTCATCCTCATACATAGAGACACTGGCCTTACTCAAAGCCAGTGGCATGTCATTAGTAAAGATTGAAAAAAGCAAGGGGCCTAAACAGCTACCCTGGGGAATTATTGCTTCTACCTGGATTATATTTGAGAGGCTTCCATTAAAGAACACCCACTGTGTTCTGTTAGACAACTAACTCTTTATCCACATTATAGCAGGGGGTGTAAAGCCATAACACATTCGTTTTTCAAGCAGCAAGCTATGATCGATAATGTCAAAAGTTGCACTGAATCTAACAAGACTGCCCTCACAATCATGCCATCATTGTTGAATGTCCTTCCCTATATGTGTGTGGAAAGTCTGTTGTCAATTTGTTTATTGTGAAATAGCATCGTATCTGGTCAAACACAATTTATTCCAGAAGTTTACTAAGGGTTGGTAACAGACTGATTGGTTGGCTATTTGAGCCAGTAAAGGGGGCTTTTTTATTATTGGATAGCGGAATGACTTTAGCTTCCCTCCAGGCCTGAGGGCACACACTTTCTAGTAGGCTTAAATTGAAGATGTGGCTGTAAGGGGTGCGTACTGGTGGCAGAGAAGTCCGGCACAGGAGAGAAAAAGAGGAACCAACTTCGGTGGAAGTAGTGATAGTGGCAAATAGGAGTGGCAATATCGTCCGCTATTATCCTCAGTAATTTTCAATCCAGATTGTCAGATCCCCTGGCTTTTTCATTGTTGATAGACAACAGTAATTATTTGACCTCTTCCACACTGACTACGGAATTCAAAAGTACAATTGTTTTAAAAAATTTGGTCAGATATATTTGGATGTGTAGTGTCAGCGTTTGTTGCTGGCATGTCATCCCTAAGTTTGTTTATCTTCCCAATGAAAAAGTAATTAAAGTAGTTGGCGGTATCAGTGGGATTTGTAATGAATGAGCCATCTGATTCAATGAATGATGGAGCCGAGTTCCTTTAAGGTACTCCAAAGCTTTTTTACTATCATTCTTTATATAATTTATCTTTGTTTCATAGTATAGTTCATTTTTATTTAGCTTAGTCACATGATTTCTTAATTTACAGTATGTTTGCCGTGGCTTTTTCCTCATCCCTCTCAACCGTACCATTTTTCAATTCCTCATCAATCCAAGAGGATTTAACAGTTTTTACAGTCATTTTCTTAATGGGTGCGTGCTTATTAGTAACTGGAATAAGCAATTTCATAAATGTGTCAAGTGCAGCATCTGGTTGTTCCTCATTACACAACACAGACCAGCAAATATTCTTTACATCATCAACATATGAATCACTACAAAACTTCTTGTATTACCTCTTATACACTATATTAGGCCCAGCCTTTGGAACTTTGGTTTTCCTACATACGGATATTATATTGTGATCACTACATCCTATGGATTTGCATACTGTTTTAGAGTACATTTCTGCAGCATTCGTATAGATGTGATTAATACATGTTGATGATTTCATTCCTGTCCTGTTTGTAAATACCCTGGTAGGTTGAAATCACTGGTCACTAATCACTAACTCATGTAGCCATATTACTTCAACAGTATTTTACATTAGATCTTCTCTAAGCTTTACAGGAATGTGGTTCTTTATATAGACCGCAACACCGTCCCATTTGTCTTTTCGGGTAAATGTTATAACCATGTATTGTTACCACTGTATCATCAAAGGTATTATCTAAGTGAGTTTCAGAGATAGTCAGAATATGAACGTAATCTGTTACAAGCAAGTTATTGACTTCACGGACCTTATTTATCAGGCTGCATATGTTAATATGGGCTATTTTTTTAGCACTTTCCGGGTTGCTTGATTGTTTTTAATGCTACTGGGAAGCTTATCAGAAGTAGACTTGATAGTGCAGGGGGAACTGCACAAAGTGGTCTTCCTACTAGGGCACACCGCCTCAGTGCTATCAGTGTAACTCTGGTTCATAGGTTTGTGATTACTACATCCAATAGCTGTAGGATTAACAAAGTTATTCGTGGCAATTAGGGGGCCATGAATTAAGTTACTTACATTGTGTCTGCCAATGCCCCTAGGATAATATACATCTAATGCAGCATTATGATCACTCATTGTCACAATGGTAGGGATTAGCTGAGCTGGTCTTGGGTCATTGATAAGTCAATGTTTCAATGCAGCCTTGAAATGCATGGACAGAGTCCACGAGCCAAGATGATTTGGATGGACTCCGTCATTCCTGTAGAGTAGCTTCTGTTTCCAGGTGTCAAAGTAATCAATAAAAGTGACTCCAGCTGTGCTGCAATATTTTTTTAAGCATTCATGCAAGGCTGATATTGTACAGCATCTACTCCCTTTATTACAGTGCACCCATACCCATTGCGAAAGGACACCCAATAAAAACCACCAAGTATATAGCTACTAATGAGAAATCGTCACCCTATTGCCGACCATTTAAGAACATAATTAGGCCCGGCCCTGCTACATTTGATACTGACCCAAAAATGGGCATTTGAATCCGTCCATGTGCGGTGTTTGGGATTATTTCTTATTGTCCACTGATGAAGTATCACAACATAAAATGCTAGCCTGTGTTGCCCTGCTTGGTGGAACCCTGAGTGAACTGGAAGGTTTAGTAATCAGCACTTGTCTTCTTGTCAGAAGAGTAGAATGAAACCCCCCCCATCCAAATCCAATCCCCTCCTGGTTTGGGTTAGCCTTTTCCAGTGTGATTTAGCATATATTAACAGAGAAACATACAGTAGCACGATTACCTCTCTCTTAGCTTTTTCATCACAATGCTAGATAGCTTTAACACTCCAGAGCATTCATTACCCCAGCCAAATGTTGCGGGCAATTTCTCACCTCCCTTTGCCACCATCCACCCACAACTCCAAAACCTCCTTTAATTACATAGCAACCAATCTGTCAGCCTGTGTAGCTTGCATATGGCCAAATCTAATACTAGAAGGGGGGGAGTATCTTGCTTAAACCAGACTGAATGCTAACATTTCATGTAAAACAATAGTGAGTGTAATGTTCAGTCTTGTTAAACCAGTACCTATGCATGTGTCATGTTTCAGGGTAAACCCAATGACGCAACTAAATAACAATGGCAACATTTTTGTTGTAGTTCTTATTGATTATTATAGCAGTTCCAACGGTAGCCACAACAGTGAAACAGATATGAGGTAATGGGCGTTTAAGATTGTATGTCACATTTATGCTTATGGACAGTAAGTGAGCAAATTCAAGAATCTGTCAGAAAATTTAACATTGTGTAAATGTTTAGTTATAAAAATATTTTAAAGACTGAATTATTATGCTGCAGTTTTTTCCTACAGTAGTTGTTTACCCATCTAGAGGTATTTCTTAAAGCTGAAATCTGCAGCGACACTTTTCACCCAAGCACATTTGTTATTGTTTTTGTTTTGTTGATGAAATGGAGGAGAGGAGCGTCCTGCATCATGGTAAAAATAAATTGCAGACCATACTCTGCTGTTCTATCGCACGTGCAAAGATGCTCAATGATGTCCGAGGAAAGAAAATTGTGTTCGTTGTTTGAAGTAACTTTTTTGTTGTTGTAATATCGCAAATGGTCATGGCAGTTTCACCAAGTATGAATTGCAGCTTTAAGAGCCAGGCAGTGGTTGAGTGAAAGTGTCTGAGTGCAAATAGTGGGCCCCATTTTCAAAACTAATTACAGATTTCACAATGCCAGTCGTTCACACAATAAGAAAATGAAGTACGTTGAAAGAGGTCCTCAAATAGAGCACTACCTTCAATGCTCTCAAAGCTCTTTCAGCCCGAGTGGATTGATTTAACTGTCATTCTTAGTGTTGTTTCCCTCCCTGTCATAAAACACTTCCCACCTATTCCTGAGGATCTCGGCAAATGGCATGACAACATTATGATCTATACGTTTGAACTTCTTTCTTGGGTTTGAGCTATTGAATATAGAAGTTGATTCAGTAGTCTGGTGTGAATGTATTTTTATTTTACTCTTTCCTTTTCTTTTAAGCTTTATACTGTATATTGTGTCATTATTGCACATGCAATATGCAATTACACACTTCACCGCTTTGCTGAATAAACAAGAAAAAAATAAATACACAATGACTAATTCTCTGGTTCGATCAGCCCATCAAACCTGTTAATAAGATGCTGATTTATTTAAATGGAAAAGTGAAACTGTGAAATATCAAAAAGGATCTGATGAGGGGAAAAATGACGGCTAAACCCTCTTGACCTTTTAGCCCAAGCCATTATGCCTGGACTGTCAGCACCTGCTTCATAATTAAAGTTTAAATACAATTGCCCCCCCACTCCCCCTAGACAACCCCAAACCCCTCCACCATCCTCCACTTCTCCATCCTTCACTTCTCCGTTCTCCCTTTCCCCTCACTTTCTCTCAATTAGGCACTAGCATCTAATGTAGATTCTCATTACTGAAAGCAAATTGGTTTTAAATTCTGAGTCCATCAAAGGCTAAGTAATCTAGGGGTCTATACATGAATGGCTAAGCCGTCCCTGTGTCATCTTCCTCCGTCTCATTTCGCTCTGGCGCATGTAGCAGCCAAAGTATTTTCTCCATAACAACAAAGAACGAAAGTGCAGTGTTTTAAGATTTTTTATTGTACTTGCTGTCGAAAGAGCAAGACTTTGATATTATGCTCAGTTGAGTCAATATTTAAGTTAAAAGCAATGTAGGAGGAAAATATTCACCCTATTTCACCTTATGCCATTTTAACCCACCATTGACTACAGTGTCTGTTGAAGATACATTTTGGTTAAAGCAACATTTATGAGCTCGACTGCCTTCTTGGGTATATTATGTATGCTGATGAGTTGAGAATATATGTTGGAGATGGAAGAGAGAAAGGGGGCACATGGAGGGGATTTGCTTTTCATTTTGCTCAATCACAAGCTGACAAGCCCATAAACCCCTAAGAACCGAAGGCTGCACTCAAAAGACACAATAGTAATCCACCCCAATGAGAATTTCAATGTGTTTGCCAGCTCTGCTGTTGCTGCTACAGCACAAATATCCCACAGATAGTTCACATCTTGCTGCACTCCATTGTCTCTCTTGACTATAGAAGTTGAATGCCAGAGTACAGAGCAGAGTACTTCAATTTCTAACCGAGCACACCGAAATTGGTTCTGTGAAAGTTCCCAGAACATTCGTTAGGTTGCGGCAAATGCTTTCATAACACAAAACATTTCCAGTTGTGCTGATGATTTGTTTGTTACACCATTTTAAGGGGTCCTTATAAAAGTGCAATTACACTGCATAAAGTATTGTAATTAATTTTAATAATCAGTGGCAATTTTAGCATGCCAGCAAAGCCACTCACAACACTAAACAATACATTAATTGCACTTAATTGCCTAATTGCCTACATAAAGCTGTCCCAACCACAGAGCTTTCTTTTCAGCACCATGAAGTGAATCCTTACCACCGCTACACCTGGCTATCAGCGGAGCCTTGTCTGGCAGTAAAACAGTTAATTCAGCCTCATTTACTGCCTTTTCAAAAAAACACAACTGATATGGCTGACTTGCTTTAACAAATGTAGTTTCTACTAACAATTGAGTTGTACAAACTATGGCACAAGAGAACAATGAGCGGATAAGAGGCAATCTGTAATTAAGACATTAATGAGCGAGCTAAGACAGACGTAGTCAATTTAACTATTTGTTAACGGAATTCAGAACATGAGTGTTCTTACAGTATTCTCCCTGCACCACCAAGTCAGAACAGTAGGCTAAGGGACCAAATAATTAGGGTGAGGCATATCAAATTTTATTGGTCATATACACTTATTTAGAAAACGTTATGCGGGTGTTACGAAATGCTTGTGTTCCTAGCTCCAACAGTGCAGTAGTATCTAACAAAACACACAAATCTAAAAGTAAAATAATAGAATTAAGAAATATGTGAATATTAGATTGAGTAATGTCGGAGTGGAATTGACTAAAATACAGTAGAATAGAATATAGTATATACTTATGAGATGTGTAAAGCAGTATGTAAATATTATTAAAGTGACTAGTGTTCATTTATTAACTTCTCTAGGGTAAGGGGCACTATTTTCACCTCTGGATGAAAAGCGTGCCCAAAGTATTCAGGCCCAGAAGTAAGGATAGTAAGGATAGTAAGGATATGCATATAAGATTTGGATAGATAGATTTGGATGGAAAACTCTAAAGTTTCCAAAACTGTTAAAATAATGTCCATGAGTATAACAGAACTGATTTGGCAGGTGTAGTTTTCTATTCAATTCCATTACAGTATCCGTTGACTTAGGACTCAAATTGAAGTTCCTATGCCTTCCACTAGATGTCAACAGTCTTTAGAAATTGTTTCAGGCTTGTATTCTGAAAAATGAGGGAGTAAGACCAGTCTGAATGACTGGACCCTAAAGTGTCACAGAGCTGTTTCATGGGCAATCCCGAGAGCGCGCCTTTCTTGTTTACCTTTTATATGGACAAATCTATTGTCCGGTTGAAATATTATCGATTATTTAGGCTAAAAACAACCTGAGGATTGATTATAAACATCGTTTGACATTTTTATATGACCTTTACGGATACAATTTGGATTTTTTTGTCTGCCTGTTGTGACTGCATTTGAGCCTGTGGATTACAGAAGAAAACGCGAACAAAACAAGGTTTTTGGATATAAAGAGAGAATTTATTGAACAAAACAAACATTTATTGAATAAACTAATGTCTTCTGAGTGCAACCATATGAAGATCATCAAAGGTAAGTGATTCATTTTCTCTATTTCTGACTTGTGTAACTCTTCTACTTGGCTGGTTACTGTTTGTAATGATTTGTCTGCTGGGCGATGTTCTCAAATAATCGCATGGTTTGCTTTCGCCGTAAAGCCTTTTTGAAATCTGACACCGTGGTTGGTTTCACAAGAAGTTAATCTTTAAACCTATGTATAACATTTGTATGTTTTCCGAATTTTTATAATCAGCATTTCTGTTTTTGAATTTGGCGCTCTGCAATTTCACTGGATGTTGGTCAGGTGGGACGCTACCGTCCCACGTACCCTAGAGAGGTTTTAAAGTGGCCAGCGATTGCAAGTCTATGTATATAGGGCAACAGCCTCTAAGGTGCAGGGTTGTCTAACCGGTTGGAAGCTGCCTAGTGATGGCTATTTAACAGTCTGATGGGGATAGGGGCACATGGGCTACTAACAGCTTCCTACACAACATAAACTTAGTATTAATTTCTTAGCTACAGTATACATATCTCCCTGGCATATTAAATAATTTATGCAGCAGCATACAATACATTTTTGGTATCACCTTGTTGTGCTTGAACAGGAAGGGCACATTTTGTGGGGAAATTTTGCCATCAAAGTTTGGCATTCTCTGGATTTATGGTGCTTCCAAGACAACTGGGAACTCTGAAAAAAACATGGTCAAATCATGACGTCAGGGATATTCAGGTCGGAGCTCTAGAAAAAGGCCTGAGTTCCCGACTTGGAATTCCGAGTTGGATGACAGTTCAAAATGTATTTTCCCAGTTGGAGCTAGTTTTTGAACTTCATTTTATATATTTTTTGATTTAACCTTTATTTTACTTGGCAAATCAGCTAAGAACAAATTCTTCTTTACAATGACGGCCTACCCCAGCCAAACCCTAACCCAGACGACACTGGGCCAATTGTGCGCCACCCCATTGGGACTCCCAATCACGACCGGTTGTGATACATCCTGGAATCGTACCAGGGTCTGTAGTGACACCTCTAGCGCTGAGCTGCAGTGCCACTCGCTGAAGTCTGAGATTTCAGAGTTTCCAGTTGTTTTGAACACGGCAGAAGTCATGCTGGATTGACAGCATGGCCAATCAATGTATTCAACCTTTTCCGGCCCATAGTGTTGCATGTGAATGTTTATCCTTTTAAGCTTGGAAAAGAGACCTTTATACCCAGACCTGGACCACACATACTCTCCACTGAATAGCAGATTTCTAAGTTGTGTAATTTTTATGGCCGATATGCACCAATATATTTTATTTATATTTTCTCTTCATATGACAAGGCTGGAAAAGGATTTTCCAGTAGATTTTCCACTTGATTCATGATGGTGACTGCTTGTCTAGCTTGCTAGCTAAGATTTTGAAAGTATTGGACATCAGTCCAATCAAAGCTAAGGTAACATAACATAACATGATTTGATATAATTGTAACTGTGGCCAATGACCTTGAGACTTCTTGGATGGGCACTTCTAATGTACATTTTTTGGCAGCACCCAAGGGGCTTGAATTTTCGAGCTCTCCCTTTGGATTATGCGGTGACGTAGTGTCCCCATGAGTGACAGAACACTGAGTCAATCACGGCGCAACTAGAGATCGTCACCAACCCCTACGCTCTGTATTTTCCTCTGGCTGACCTACCACCACAGAAAGCACAAACCTAGGCTGAAATACCTGCAGTTTAGGTCTGTCTTACTCAAGAAAGCAAAAAAGAGACCATGTTTGTATGTCTTTATTAACTCAGTTATTTTTGTTATTTTACATTGTTTGCAAACTGATATGTGACATGTATTAACGCCAAAATAACATGCAATAGTTTCAGATAGCATCACTGTCATGTATTGTCATGTTGTGTCCTGTTCCTGTTCTTTCTCTTCACCCTGTCTCCCTCTGCTGGTCGTATTAGGTTACATTTTCTTCCCCTCTTTCCCCCAGCTGTTCCTTGTCTTCTCTAACTACCTCGTTCACCCCTTTTCCCACCTCTTCCCTTTTTCCCTCTGATTAGGTCTCTATATCTCTCTCTGTTTCTGCTTCTGTCTTTGTCGGATTCTCGTTTGTGTTTCTCATGCCTGAACCAGACTATCGTCGTGTTTGCTGCAACCTTGTCCTGTCCTGTCGGAATCTGCCAGTTCATCTAACCTTGTCCTGTCCTGTCGGAATCTGCCGGTCCATCTGAGCCTACGTTTGTTTTGTTATTAAAGAAGCTCTGTTTACGTTAATTCGCTTTTGGGTCCTCATTCACGCACCGTAACAGAAGAATCCGACCAAGAATGGACCCAGCGACTTCGGATCCTCTCCACTCAGCCGTCGAGATCCAGGGAGCGATGCTAGGCAGACACGAGCAGGAATTGTCTGCTGCTCGACATGCCGTTGAGACCCTGGCCACCCAAGTCTCCAACCTCACAGAACAGGTTCACCATCTCCGCCTCGATCCACCGGCCACTTCCAGGGCTTTCGAATCTCCGGAGCCCAGAATCAATAACCCGCCGTGTTACTCTGGGGAGCCCACTGAATGCCGCTCGTTCCTCACCCAGCCCAACACTTACTCCAGGAGCACTGCTCGTGTCGCCTACGTCATATCTCTCCTTACTGGACGGGCTCGTGAGTGGGGCACGGCAATCTGGGAGGCAAGGGCTGAGTGTACTAACCAGTATCAGGACTTTAAGGAGGAGATGATACGGGTTTTTGATCGATCTGTTTTTGGGGAGGAGGCTTCCAGGGTCCTGTCTTCCCTATGTCAAGGTAATCGATCCATAACAGACTACTCTATTGAGTTTCGCACTCTTGCTGCCTCCAGTGGCTGGAACGAGCCGGCTTTGCTCGCTCGTTTTCTGGAGGGTCTCCGCGCAGAGGTAAAGGATGAGATTCTCTCCCGGGAGGTTCCTTCCAGCGTGGATTCCTTGATTGAACTCGCTATTCGCATTGAGCGACGGGTTGATCTTCGTCACCGAGCTCGTGGAAAGGAGCTCGCGTTCTCCGTTGCCCCCCTCTCCGCATCACTACCATCTTCCTCTGCCGGCTCGGGTGCTGAGCCTATGCAGCTGGGAGGTATCCGCATCTCGACTAAGGAGAGGGAACGGAGAATCACCAACCGCCTCTGTCTCTATTGCGGTTCTGCTGGTCATTTTGTCACTTCATGTCCAGTAAAAGCCAGAGCTCATCAGTAAGCGGAGGGCTACTGGTGAGCGCTACTACTCCTGTCTCTCCTTCAAGATCCTGCACTACCTTGTCGGTCCATCTACGCTGGACCGGTTCGTCAGCTTCCTGCAGTGCCTTAATAGACTCTGGGGCGGAGGGCTGTTTTATGGACGAGACCTGGGCTCGGGAACATGACATTCCTCTCAGACAGTTAAGGGAGCCCACGGCCTTGTTCGCCTTGGATGGTAGTCCTCTCCCCAGGATTCAGCGTGAGACGCTACCTTTAACCCTCACTGTCTCTGGTAATCATAGCGAAACCATTTCTTTTTTAATTTTTCGTTCACCTTTTACACCTGTTGTTTTTGGCCATCCCTGGCTAGTTTGTCATAATCCTTCTATTAATTGGTCTAGTAATTCTATCCTCTCCTGGAACGTCTCTTGTCATGTGAAATGTTTAATGTCTGCTATCCCTCCTGTTTCCTCTGTCTCTTCTTCACAGGAGGAGCCTGGTGATTTGACAGGGGTGCCGGAGGAATATCACGATCTGCGCACGGTGTTCAGTCGGTCCAGGGCCACCTCTCTTCCTCCACACCGGTCGTATGATTGTAGTATTGATCTCCTTCCGGGAACCACTCCCCCCCGGGGTAGACTATACTCTCTGTCGGCTCCCGAACGTAAAGCTCTCGAAGATTATTTGTCTGTAGCTCTTGCCGCCGGTACCATAGTCCCCTCCTCCTCTCCCGCCGGAGCGGGGTTTTTTTTTGTTAAGAAGAAGGACGGGTCCCTGCGCCCCTGCATAGATTATCGAGGGCTGAATGACATAACAGTGAAGAATCGTTATCCGCTTCCTCTTATGTCTTCAGCCTTCGAGATCCTGCAGGGAGCCAGGTTTTTCACTAAGTTGGACCTTCGTAACGCTTACCATCTCGTGCGCATCAGGGAGGGGGACGAGTGGAAGACGGCGTTTAACACTCCGTTAGGGCACTTTGAATACCGGGTTCTTCCTTTCGGCCTCGCTAACGCTCCAGCTGTCTTTCAGGCATTAGTCAATGATGTCCTGAGAGACATGCTGAACATCTTTGTTTTCGTTTACCTTGACGATATCCTGATTTTTTCACCGTCACTCCAGATTCATGTTCAGCACGTTCGACGTGTCCTCCAGCGCCTTTTAGAGAATTGTCTTTTTGTGAAGGCTGAGAAGTGCACTTTTCATGCCTCCTCCGTCACATTTCTCGGTTCTGTTATTTCCGCTGAAGGCATTAAGATGGATCCCGCTAAGGTCCAGGCTGTCATTGATTGGCCCGTCCCTAAGTCACGCGTCGAGCTGCAGCGCTTTCTCGGCTTCGCGAACTTCTATCGTCGTTTCATCCGTAATTTCGGTCAGGTGGCAGCTCCTCTCACAGCCCTTACTTCTGTCAAGACGTGCTTTAAGTGGTCCGTTTCCGCCCAGGGAGCTTTTGATCTCCTCAAGAATCGTTTTACATCCGCTCCTATCCTTGTTACACCTGACGTCTCTAGACAGTTCGTGGTCGAGGTTGACGCGTCAGAGGTGGGCGTGGGAGCCATTCTTTCTCAGCGCTCCCTCTCTGACGACAAGGTCCACCCTTGCGCGTATTTTTCTCATCGCCTGTCGCCGTCGGAACGTAACTATGATGTGGGAAACCGCGAACTGCTCGCCATCCGCTTAGCCCTAGGCGAATGGCGACAGTGGTTGGAGGGGGCGACCGTTCCTTTTGTCGTTTGGACTGACCATAGGAACCTTGAGTACATCCGTTCTGCCAAACGACTTAATGCGCGTCAGGCGCGCTGGGCGCTGTTTTTCGCTCGTTTCGAGTTTGTGATTTCTTATCGTCCGGGCTCTAAGAACACCAAGCCTGATGCTTTATCTCGTCTCTTCAGTTCTTCAGTAGCCTCCACTGACCCCGAGGGGATTCTCCCTGAGGGGCGTGTTGTCGGGTTGACTGTCTGGGGAATTGAGAGGCAGGTAAAGCAAGCACTCACTCAAACTCCGTCGCCGCGCGCTTGTCCCAGGAACCTTCTTTTCGTTCCCGTTCCTACCCGTCTGGCCGTTCTTCAGTGGGCTCACTCTGCCAAGTTAGCCGGCCACCCTGGCGTTCGGGGTACGCTTGCTTCCATTCGCCAGCGTTTTTGTTGGCCCACCCGGGAGCATGACACGCGTCGCTTCGTGGCTGCTTGTTCAGTCTGCGTGCAGACTAAGTCCGGTAACTCCCCTCCTGCCGGCCGTCTCAGGCCGCTTCCCATTCCCTCTCGACCGTGGTCTCACATCGCCTTAGATTTTGTCACCGGACTGCCTTCGTCAGCGGGGAAGACTGTTATTCTTACGGTTGTCGACAGGTTCTCTAAGGCGGCTCATTTTATTCCCCTTGCTAAGCTTCCTTCTGCTAAAGAGACGGCACAAATCATCATCGAGAATGTTTTCAGAATTCATGGCCTTCCGTCAGACGTCGTTTCGGACAGAGGTCCGCAATTCACGTCTCAATTTTGGAGGGAGTTTTGCCGTTTGATTGGGGCTTCCGTCAGTCTCTCTTCCGGCTTTCACCCCCAGTCTAACGGTCAAGCAGAACGGGCCAATCAGACTATTGGTCGCATCTTACGCAGTCTTTCTTTTCGCAACCCTGCGTCTTGGTCAGAACAGCTCCCCTGGGCAGAATACGCCCACAACTCGCTTCCTTCGTCTGCGACCGGGCTATCTCCTTTTCAGAGCAGCCTCGGGTACCAGCCTCCGCTGTTCTCATCTCAGTTCGCCGAGTCCAGCGTCCCCTCCGCTCAGGCTTTTGTCCAACGTTGCGAGCGCACCTGGAAGAGGGTCAGGTCTGCACTTTGCCGTTATAGGGCGCAGACTGTGAGGGCTGCTAATAAGCGTAGAACTAAGAGTCCTAGATATTGTCGCGGTCAGAGAGTTTGGCTCTCCACTCAGAACCTTCCCCTTAAGACCGCTTCTCGCAAGTTGACCCCGCGGTTCATTGGTCCGTTCCGTATTTCTCAAATCATTAATCCTGTCGCAGTTCGACTTCTTCTTCCGCGATATCTTCGTCGCGTCCACCCGGTCTTCCATGTCTCCTGTATCAAGCCCGTTCTTCGCGCCCCCGCTCGTCTCCCCCCCCCCCCCCCCATCCTTGTCGAGGGCGCACCCATCTACAGGGTCCGTAGGATTTTGGACATGCGTCCTCGGGGCCGTGGTCATCAGTACCTAGTAGATTGGGAGGGGTACGGTCCTGAGGAGAGGAGTTGGGTTCCCTCTCGGGACGTGCTGGACCGTGCGCTGATCGAGGATTTCCTCCGTTGCCGCCAGGTTTCCTCCTCGAGTGCGCCAGGAGGCGCTCGGTGAGTGGGGGGGTACTGTCATGTATTGTCATGTTGTGTCCTGTTCCTGTTCTTTCTCTTCACCCTGTCTCCCTCTGCTGGTCGTATTAGGTTACCTTTTCTTCCCCTCTTTCCCCCAGCTGTTCCTTGTCTTCTCTAACTACCTCGTTCACCCCTTTTCCCACCTGTTCCCTTTTTCCCTCTGATTAGGTCTCTATATCTCCCTCTGTTTCTGCTTCTGTCTTTGTCGGATTCTCGTTTGTGTTTCTCATGCCTGAACCAGACTATCGTCGTGTTTGCTGCAACCTTGTCCTGTCCTGTCGGAATCTGCCAGTTCATCTAACCTTGTCCTGTCCTGTCGGAATCTGCCGGTCCATCTGAGCCTACGTTTGTTTTGTTATTAAAGAAGCTCTGTTTACGTTAATTCGCTTTTGGGTCCTCATTCACGCACCGTAACAATCCCGGCCATATATCCAAAAAGCACCATTTTTCAGCCTGCACATTTCATCCTGCATAAACCATGTGATGAGTTTTAGCCAATTTAACACCAACCACCTCATTGACACAACTCTGTAGTAAAGGGCTCTAAAGTCTGATGCCAAGGCCCAGTGGAAAAAACGAGTTCACAAACGGTTCCCTACTTTAAATTGTTAAATAATTTAACGGTGCATTTGACAATGGGTCTATTACTTTAACCATCGATTCAAATGTTTTAGACACAATAATAAACAGTTATGGTTAAAATTGTCACGCCCTGACCATAGTTTACTTTGTATTTTCTATGTTTTGATTGGTCAGGGTGTGATCTGAGTGGGCATTCTATGTTACATGTCTAGTTTGTCTAGTTCTATGTTCGGCCTGATATGGTTCTCAATCAGAGGCAGGTGTTCGTCATTGTCTCTGATTGGGAACCATATTTAGGTAGCCTGGGTTTCACTGTGTGTTTGTGGGTGATTGTTCCTGTCTATGTGTTTTTCACCAGATAGGCTGTTTTAGGTTTTCGTTACGTTCATCACGTTCTTTATTTTGTAGTGTTTGCATTGATTCGTGTTTTACGTTTGTTCATTAAAACATGGATCGCAATCTACACGCTGCATTTTGGTCCGACTCTCCTTCACATACAGAAAACCGTTACAGAATCACCCACCACCAACGGACCAAGCAGCGTGTCAACAGGCAGGAGCAGCGCGAGGAGAAGCGCAATAAGGATTTCTGGACATGGGAGGAAATCCTCGACGGGAGAGGACCCTGGGCTAAACCAGGGGAGTGTAGCCGCACTAAGGTGCAGCGTGAGAAGAAACAACAGGAACAGCCCAAGGAGGAGTACAGTATGGAGTATACTACTTGGGAGGAGATCGACAGGTGGGCGGCCGACCCAGGGAGAGTGCCGGAGCCCGCCTGGGATTCGCTGGAGCAGTGCGAGGAAGGTTACCGAAGAATGGAGGCGGTGAAAGCAGAGAGGCGCTGGTATGAGAAGGCAGCACGGCGACGCGGATGGAAGCCTGAGAGGCAGCCCCAAAAATTTCTTGGGGGCGGGCTAACAGGGAGTATGGCTATGCCAGGTAGGAGACCTGGGCAGACTCCCTGTGCTTACCGGGGGGCTAGAGAGACCGGACAGACACCGTGTTATGCAGTGGTGCGCACGGTGTCTCCAGTGCGGGTGCATAGCCCGGTGCGGTATATTCCAGCTCCGCGTGTCTGCCGGGCTAGATTGAGCGTCGAGCCTAATGCCATGAAGCCGGCTCTACGCAGCTGGTCCCCAGTGCGTCTCCTTGGGCCGGCTTACATGGCACCAGCCTTGCGCTCGGTGTCTCCGGTTCGCCTGCATAGCCCAGTGCGGGCTATTCCACCTCGCCGCACTGGCAGGGCGACCGTGAGCATTCAACCAGGTAAGGTTGGGCAGGCTCGGTGCTCAAGAGCTCCAGTGCGCCTGCACGGTCCGGTTTTTCCAGTACCACCTCCACACCCCAGCCCTCCGGTAGCAGCTCCCCGCACCAGGCTTCCTGTGCGTGTCCTCGGCCCAGTACCACCAGTGCCAGCACCACGCATCAGGCCTACAGTGCGCCTCGCCTGTCCAGCGCTGTCGGAGCCCTCCTCCTCTCCAGCGTTGTCGGAGTCTCCCGCCTGTTTAGCGCTGTTAGAGCCTTCCTTCTCTACAGCGCTGCCGGAGTCTCCCGCCTGTTCAGAACTGCCAGTTTGCAAAGAGCTGCCAGTTAGCATAGAGCTGCCAGTTAGCATGGAGCTGCCAGTCTGCAAGGAGCTGCCAGTCTGCAAGGAGCTGCCAGTCTGCATAGAGCTGCCAGTCTGCAAGGAGCTGCCAGTCTGCAAGGAGCCGCCAGAGCTGCCTGTCTGCAGGATGCCGCCAAAGCTGCCAGTCTGCAAGGAGCCGCCAGAGCTGCCAGTCTGCAAGGAGCCGCCAGAGCTGCCAGTCTGCATGGAGCAGCCAGGGCCGCCAGTCAGTATGGAGCAGCCAGGGCCGCCAGTCAGCATGGAGCAGCCAGGGCCGCCAGTCAGCATGGAGCAGCCAGGGCCGCCAGTCAGCATGGAGCAGCCAGTCAGCATGGAGCAGCCAGAGCAGCCAGTCAGCATGGAGCAGCCAGGGCCGCCAGTCAGCATGGAGCAGCCAGGGCCGCCAGTCAGCATGGAGCAGCCAGGGCCGCCAGTCAGCATGGAGCAGCCAGGGCCGCCAGTCAGCATGGAGCAGCCAGTCAGCATGGAGCAGCCAGTCAGCATGGAGCAGCCAGAGCAGCCAGTCAGCATGGAGCAGCCAGAGCAGCCAGTCAGCATGGAGCAGCCAGAGCTGCCAGTCAGCATGGAGCAGCCAGTCAGCATGGAGCAGCCAGAGCTGTCAGTCAGCATGGAGCAGCCAGTCAGCATGGAGCAGCCAGAGCTGCCAGTCATCATGGAGCAGCCAGTCAGCATGGAGCAGCCAGAGCTGCCAGTCGACCAGACTCTCCCAGATCTGCCAGTCGACCAGACTCTCCCAGATCTGCCAGTCGACCAGACTCTTCCAGATCTGCCAGTTGACCAGACTCTTCCAGATCTGCCAGTCGTCCAGACTCTTCCAGATCTGCCAGTCGTCCAGACTCTTCCAGATCTGCCAGTCGTCCAGACTCTTCCAGATCTGCCAGTCGTCCAGACTCTTCCAGATCTGCCAGTCGTCCAGACTCTTCCAGATCTGCCAGTCGTCCAGACTCTTCCAGATCTGCCAGTCGACCAGACTCTTCCAGATCTGCCAGTCGACCAGACTCTTCCAGATCTGCCAGTCGACCAGACTCTTCCAGATCTGCCAGTCGTCCAGACTCTTCCAGATCTGCCAGTCGTCCAGACTCTTCCAGATCTGCCAGTCGTCCAGACTGTTCCAGATCTGCCAGTCGTCCAGATTCTCCCAGATCCGCCAGTCGACCAGATTCTCCCAGATCCGCCAGTCGACCAGATTCTCACAGATCCGCCAGTCGACCAGATTCTCCCAGATCCGCCAGTCGACCAGATTCTTCCAGATCTGCTAGTCGACCAGGATCTGCTGAAACCGCCAGCCGGCCAGGTTCTGGTAGTTTCTACTACCTGCCTGGGCTTCCTCTCAGTGCTGAGCTTCTTCTCAGTGCTGAGCTTCCTCTCAGTGCTGAGCTACCCATCTGTCCCGAGTTACCTCTGTCCCGAGCTGTCCCTCTGTCCCATGTTATCATTGTGGTGTGTAACCTATTTAGGGACGTTTAGGAGGGGGATTAAAACTGTCATGGAGTGGGGTCCACGTCCAGCGCCAGAGCCGCCACCGCGGACAGATGCCCACCCAGACCCTCCCCTATAGGTTCAGGTTTTGCGGCCGGAGTCCGCACCTTGGGGGGGGGGTACTGTCACGCCCTGACCATAGTTTACTTTGTATTTTCTATGTTTTGATTGGTCAGGGTGTGATCTGAGTGGGCATTCTATGTTACATGTCTAGTTTGTCTAGTTCTATGTTCGGCCTGATATGGTTCTCAATCAGAGGCAGGTGTTCGTCATTGTCTCTGATTGGGAACCATATTTAGGTAGCCTGGGTTTCACTGTGTGTTTGTGGGTGATTGTTCCTGTCTATGTGTTTTTCACCAGATAGGCTGTTTTAGGTTTTCGTTACGTTCATCACGTTCTTTATTTTGTAGTGTTTGCATTGATTCGTGTTTTACGTTTGTTCATTAAAACATGGATCGCAATCTACACGCTGCATTTTGGTCCGACTCTCCTTCACATACAGAAAACCGTTACAAAAATTGTGAGATAGTCGTTGAATAATGGTTTATAAAGGCACTTAAAATGTTCATAAAACAATTATTCCATTATATAACCTTGCAAGGATTTCACTGTTGAGGAACAAGCTCACCTTTGAATGGGATGCATTGGTGAAATGTTTAATTTATCACAGAAATTAAGGCATTTTAGGTCTATCCATGTGCACAACACACTCAAAATAATGACAACCTAGGAGACACTCACGTCACAGAATAGACATTCCATGCAATCTGTTGAGGTTTTTGGGGGGACGGGACGGGGGTAGGTAGCTAGCTAGCACACTAGCTAGCAAGTTCGTTTTTTTCTAAGCTTGACTAGCTAGCTACCCGACTAGCGAGCCAACATTAGCTGGGCTCTATGGTCTCATCTTCCCTGAGCCTTGTTTTCAGGGTATCCGTACCCCAAGCGTATTACGTGAGACACACCCAGCATGTTAATGTTAGCTAGCTATCTGCTTGAGTCAACACACTATAGCTGTGTTTGAATACCCACACTAACATACTGTATACTACATACGTAATGAGTATATACTACATACTATTAGTTCATTTTAGTATACTGTAAATTAATAGTATCCTTTTACTCTAGTGTACTAGCGCTACGCCTGTCTAACGGAAGTTGATGCTGTTACTATGCAACCTCTTGCTAGCTTGTTAGCATAACAAATTACTAGCTAGACATCTTACAACTTCATTAACAATGTCCATTGAGAACGCACAACAAATATACCACTTAGCTAAGAATGACGTGAATAATCAAGCCAATAAATGTTGGCTACTTAGATAGCATATAGTTAATATACTGGAACGTTCGATGTATTAGTAACCAATTAACGTTAGGTAGCTAGCTAACATATCGGTACAGACTGCTGTAATGATATGCTTTGCAGTTCGTAAGGATAGCATAACTAACAAATTGTTAGGCAACATAAAGTGTAACCCAACTTATTTGAAAAGTCATTACTTTATTGCATTGCTCAACATTTTCTTAACATTTGTCATAATAAGTTAAAGTAATTAATTTCTCTCCGCTCTCGTCGAACTTCGGCTGCATATTTTCCGCCATTTTCTTCAAATGCGAAAACGTTATAGATCCATACCCATTTTCTGAAGAATTGCATTATGGGCCCTAAAATCACTGCTTGTATACTTTGTTTGTAGCACGACATCTGGGAAGTTTTGGCATAATAACTATATCCATACTATGACCGGTAAGCATACTACATACTCAATTTACATCACAAATAGTATGGTTAGTGCTGTTAGTATGAGTATTCGAACACAGCTTATGAATAACGTTAGCTCCTTTTCAATTTAGCTAAACACTTGCTATGTAGCTAACTAGGCCTAGCTAGCTATATGACTGAACCATCGAAATCATGATGACTAATGTAAATTGTCATAGCTCATGTAGCCTACAGGATACTGTATATTGCATTTAATATAAATACAATGAAGAGATAAATAATATTTGTCCAGCCTTTGCTGCTATGCTTGAAGATGTGCATAAAATAACAAAAACTTAGCTAGTTTGTTTAACATTCAAACTTAAAACATGTTTCATGTTTTTGCACTGCATGGATCACTGGTGCATTTGAATGCGGCATTGCTGTATGGTGCACTCAAAATATCTTGTAGTTGAGTCGAGGCTACTGCTCAAATCTGGCTGTAATAGCACTACATGTATCACGTTTCAGGAGAAGACCCAGATGCCGACAGGGTTGAAGTAAAAAAAGTTTATTACTAAAACAGGGGGCTGGCAAAATTACAGATCAAGGGTCAGGCAGAGCTCAGTAATTCAGGGTGGTGTGACAAGGTACAGAACAGCAGGCAGGCTCAGGTTCAGGGCAGGCAGAATGGTCAAAAATGGGAAAACTAGAAGACAGGAACTGGAACTAGAACTAGACAGGAGCAGGTGGAAAACGTTAGTAGGCTTGAGGTACAAAACAAACTGCAGCGACGAATGCGGAGAAATCAAAAACCAATGTAGGCCACTAAAGCGTTGTCGCACAAAGGCCAGTGTCCGATGGGAGCCTGGGTGGCAGGCAAGCTTGGAGGAGTAGGCCACTCCAGGACCGAGAAGCGGACAGCGTCAGGAACAAACATTATTTGGCCCCCCCTCGGGGTTCGGCTGGGAACACTGCCCCTCACAAACCTGCTTCCCTGTTCCCCAGCTAAGTGCTGTCATAAGACATGAGGTGGGAAGGATGGTCTCGGGTTCTGGGGATGTAGCCGAGGGGCTATAGAGGTGTGACAGGGCATCATGCTTGACCTTCTTGGATTCCGGTTGGTATGAGAGGGAGAAGTTGAATCGGGTGAAAAGCATGGCCCACCTAGCTTACCTGGAATTGAGACGCTTGGCGGTGGGGAGATATTCCAGATCCTTGTGGTATGTCCACACAATGAATGGACGTTCCGCACCCTCTAGCCAGTGCATCCACTCTTCCAACGCGATCTACACCACGTGATGCTCACGATTCCCCACATCGTAGGTCCTCTCCATGGAGTTGAGGCGATGGGAGAAGAAGGTGCAGGGATGGTGGACCGATGGAATTGGCACTTCTCTGCTTTCACAAAAAGCTGGTTCACCAGGAGGCTTTGTAGAACCTGTCATACTGGAGCACGTGTTCTTGGGCGGAGTGGGAGAAAACGAGGATGTTGTTGTGATAGATGAAGACAAACCGGTTAAACATGTAGCAGAGAACATCATTCACCAGAGCCTGGAACACAACAGGGGCGTGACCGTTGGCCGTGTTGAAGGCATTCTTCCACTCGTCCCCTCCCGTATCTGCACCAGGTGGTAGGCATTCCGTAGGTCCAGCTTAGAGAGCACGGTGGCACCCTGGAGCAGCTCGAAGGCCAAGGAGATAAGCGGTAGCGGTTCATCACCAAGATGTTGTCGCAGGGTTTTGTCCTTCTTCTCCACAAAGAAGAACCCTTCGCCGGCGGGGGAGGCAGAAGGACAGATGAACCCTGCAGCTAGGGAGTCCTCAATGTAGGTCTCCATATCCCTGGTCTCCGGACCCGACAGAGAGTACAGTCATCCCCGGGGCGGTGGTGCCTGGGAGAAGGTCGGTCCCGCAATCATAGGGTCGGTGCAGCGGAAGCGGCCGGGCATTACTGAACACCTCCGGGAGGTCCTGGACCTCCTTGGGAATGGCAGAGAGGTCCGGCGCAACTTCTGAGCCCCCAGGAAGACGTCCCGGGGCAGAACGGGCTCCATCCCATGATGGCACCAGCAGACCACCCAATGAGGTGATTGTGTCACTGGAGCCAAGAGAATCCCAATACCACGGGAACCTGAGGAGACTTAATAAGCAGCAATTGGATCGTCTCTCTGTGGTTCCTTGACACAAGTAGCTTGATGCAGGTGGTATTGTGGGTGACCCGGCATATGGAGCGCCCGTCCAGCGCTATAATGTCCATGGGAATGGAGATTTGCTGAGTGGGGATGCCCAGCTCAGATACCAGCGTAGGGTCCATAAAGCTCTCATCTGCCCCAAAGTCGATGAGTACCCAAAGAGATTTCGACTGGTTCCCCCACAGCAAGATGGCATGAAAAGGGGTGCGAGTAAGGGGAGAGGAAAAGTTATCCATATGGCCCATTAGAGTTCTCGCTCCTATCGGAGAACCTGGTCTTTTAGTGGACAAATGGACACGAAATGACCAGTAGTCCCGCAATATAGGCAACTTTTTGTGTGAAGCCTGTATAGCCGTTTGGCTGGGGACAGCCAAGCTCTGCCTCGTTGCATCGGCTTGGAAAGAAGTGAATTGGCAGATTTTGGTGACTCTCGGGGGAACTCGGGTATCCTCGGGTTGTCTCCTCAACGGAGCCGTTGAGGGCTTCTGGGATGTCTCGGAAGATAGGTGGAAGCTTTGGTCGGGGGAGTGAAATCGAACCTCCTCCCCTTCCTTCGCTCCGGTAGTCGCCCATCGATCCGAATGGTCAAGGCGATGAGCCAGTCAAGATCCATTGGACCTTTACTTCCTCCGATACTCCTTACAGGAACACGTCGAACAGAGCTTCTGGGTTCCAGGCACTCTCAGCTGCCAAAGTGCGGAAATCCACTGCATAGTCTGCCACACTGTGGGAGTCTTGCCAAAGCCGGAGTAACTTCCAGGCATCCTCTCTCCTGGACAATGGAGCATGGAAAACGTTCTTCACCTCCGCCACAAACTCCTCCAGACTGAAGCATATGGCCGACTACAGTTCCCATTCTGCCGTAACCCAGGCAAGATCCCTCCCGGACATCAGCGTGATGAGGTACGCTATCTTAGAGTGGTTCGAGGGGAAGGATGAGGGCTGCAGCTCGGTGATGGAGGGAACACTGAGTGAGAAACGCCCGACAGGTGTTGACTCTCCATCAAAGCATTCCAGGGGAGGTAAGCATGGTTCCTGGGTGGCCGGGGAAGTGGCGCTGCTACCAGCTGGGTTACTGAGGGGCTGGGAAGTTACAGTCTTGGTAGGCTGCCTAACAGACAACCCACGGAATTGCTTCAGCCAAGGTCTGTAACCCTTCCATAAGACCACGAAGCAACTCCTCGTGCCTTCCAATGGTGGCTCCTTGGGAGGAGATGACGTTGCAGAGATAGTCTGAGTCTGTTGGGTCAGTTATGGCCAGTTCGTACTGTCACGTTTCAAGAGTAGACCCAGATGCAGACAGTGTCGAAGTAACAAAAGTGTATTACTAGAACAAGGGGCAGGCAAAACGACAGGTCAAGGCAGAGGTCAGTAATCCAGATCAGAGTCCAAAAGGTACAGAACAGCAGGTAGTCTCGGGGTCAGGGCAGACAGAGGTCAATAATGCAGGATGGTGTGACAAGGTACAGAACGGCATTCAGGCTCTAGGCAGGCAGAATGGTCAAAAACGTGAAAACTAGAAAAAGAAAGGAGTAAGGGTAAAAACACAGGTAGGCTTGACGGACAAAACGAACTGGCAACAGACAAACAGAGAACACAGGTATAAATACACTGGGGATAATGGGGAAAATGGGCGACACCTGGAGGGGGGTGGAGACAAGCACAAAGACAGAAACTGTCACGAGAATGTTCAATTCCATTGATGATAACTAAACAATTATTTAAGCTTTGACCAATCCCCGAGGATTGTAAGACCCTGGGTTTAATAATAATTAGGCAAAGATCCCGCTTCTGCAAAAGGTCTGTAAGGTTTATTCAGTGAACGTTCTAAAGTCCAAAATGCAAAGACATGTCATTTTATAACTCCCACCCCCCACCTACTTACATGCATACACAGACAAAAAAACGAAGGCGGGCAGTATCTTTCCCCACAGTCCACATTCCTCGTTTATCACTACCAAGCTGTCAGTTCCATGCCGTTCCCTCCCTCCCTAGATTAGAGGGACCTTGGAAGGAGCCTCTTTCCTGTTGTCCTTTGTTCGCTCAACTCTCACACCATTACACAGCAACACAATGGTCCAGTCACACATATTACGGAATTATGACTACTAACACATGTCATACAATTATATGAGTTCAGGGTGGAATCCTTTAGTCATTACTTTAAACATATAAATGACCTTATCAGAAACAGATCGGGGTGTGACAACATGTTTCTCATTTGCTGGGTGATTTATTGCAAGTGTTGTTTATTGGTTATTCATTGTCAAGTTTTAAAAACCGAAGCCAGAAAGCAACATTTTAGTAGCCTAGGACTGTGGCATGTGTCTCTAAAGTCTACACTTTGTCTTCTGTGTGCTGTAAATGGGACACATGAAAGCAGGGCAATTGATGTGGAATTCATTGATGGGATTGATCAGGCTATAATTTTATAAAGTAGGTGACTCAGCTGTTAACTCATTTATTCTCACTTGTGTGTCCTATTGTCCTTTAATAGTAATTTATACCTAGTAATTAGTCCTTTGTCTTATAACCTTTTATTATAACTTTTTGACAGCAAAATGACATTATCTATAGGCTACAGCAAGGAATTATTGGAACTGAAACATGGCATGGACATTTAGTCTAAAGCAAATTTCAACTTTTGGTAGGGTAAAATATTTGGTCAGTGCCATTAGTGATGTTATGATACAGCACACTGGCTGGCTCGGGTGGGTCTGTGTGTGGATCTGGGAGGAGGGGTGTGTCTGTGGCAATGCACTGCAGTTTGGCGTGCAGACTGTTGGTAGTGCAGCGCATCTCGGACGGCTTGGAGGCGGGCCAAAAGACTGCACAATTATCTTGTTTTTATTTATTTACAGATAGCCAGGGACACACTCTGACACTCAGACATAATTTAGAAATAAAGCATGTGTGTTTAGTGAGTCCACCAGATCAGAGGTAATAGGGATGAACAGGGATGTTCTCTTGATAAGTATGTGAATTCGACCCTTTTCCTGTGCTGCTAAGCATTAAAAATGTAACGAGCACTTTTGAGTGTAAGGGGGGGAAAAAGTACATAATTTCCTTTAGGAATGTATTGAAGTAAAATTAAAAGCTGTCAAAAATATATATAGTAAAGCACAGATAATCAAAAAAAACTACTTGAGTAATAGTACTTTACACCACTGCATGGGCTAATATACACTTAATTTTAACTAGCTAAATCCTGTGTAACACCTGGTAATGACATTGTAATTATGCCGATTGTACATGTACTCGGGTGTACTTGTGTGTTTATCCTCCCCCTTGAAGATCAAATCAAATCAAATTTTATTTGTCACATACACATGGTTAGCAGATATTAATGCGAGTGTAGCGAAATGCTTGTGCTTCTAGTTCCGACAATGCAGTAATAACCAACGAGTAATCTAACTAACAATTCCAAAACTACTACCTTATACACACAAGTGTAAAGGGATAAAGAATATGTACATAAAGATGTATGAATGAGTGATGGTACAGAGCGGCATAGGCAAGATGCAGTAGATGGTATCGAGTACAGTATATACATATGAGATGAGTATGTAAACAAAGTGGCATAGTTTAAAGTGGCTAGTGATACATGTATTACTTAAAGATGCAGTAGATAATATAGAGTACAGTATATACGTAGACATATGAGATGAATAATGTAGGGTATGTAGACATTATATTAAGTAGCATTGTTTAAAGTGGCTAGTGATATATTTTACATCAATTCCCATTATTAAAGTGGCTGGAGTTGAGTCAATGTGTTGGCAGCAGCCACTCAATGTTAGTGGTGGCTGTTTAACAGTCTGATGGCCTTGAGATAGAAGCTGTTTTTCAGTCTCTCGGTCCCAGCTTTGATGCACCTGTACTGACCTCGCCTTCTGGATGATAGCGGGGTGAACAGGCAGTGGCTCGGGTGGTTGTTGTCCTTGATGATTTTTATGGCCTTCCTGTGACATCGGGTGGTGTAGGTGTCCTGGAGGGCAGGTAGTTTGTCCCCGGTGATGTGTTGTGCAGACCTCACTACCCTCTGGAGAGCCTTATGGTTGTGGGCGGAGCAGTTGCCGTAGCAGGCAGTGATACAGCCCGACAGGATGCTCTCGATTGTGCATCTGTAGAAGTTTGTGAGTGCTTTTGGTGACAAGCCAAATTTCTTCAGCCTCCTGAGGTTGAAGAGGCGCTTCTGCGCCTTCTTCACGATGCTGTCTGTGATGTGTACGCAGAGGAACTTAACTTACTACCCTCTCCACTACTGTTCCATCGATGTGGATAGGGGGGTGTTCCCTCTGCTGTTTCCTGAAGTTCACAATCATCTCCTTAGATTTGTTGACGTTGAGTGTGAGGTTATGTTGTGTCGTCCGCAAACTTGATGATTGAGTTGGAGGCGTGCGTGGCCATGCAGTCGTGGGTGAACAAGGAGTACAGGAGAGGGCTCAGAACGCACCCTTGTGGGGCCCCAGTGTTGAGGATCAGCGGGGTGGAGATGTTGTTACCTACCCTCACCACCTGGGGGCGGCCCGTCAGGAAGTCCAGTACCCAGTTGCACAGGGCGGGGTCGAGACCCAGGCTCTCGAGCTTGATGACGAGTTTGGAGGGTACTATGGTGTTAAATGCTGAGCTGTAGTCGATATACAGCATTCTCACATAGGTATTCCTCTTGTCCAGATGGGTTAGGGCAGTGTGGTTGAGATTGCATCGTCTGTGGACCTATTTGGGCGGTAAGCAAATTGGAGTGGGTCTAGGGTGTCAGGTAGGGTGGAGGTGATATGGTCCTTGACTAGTCTCTCAAAGCACTTCATGATGACGGAAGTGAGTGCTACGGGGCGGTAGTCGTTTAGCTCAGTTACCTTAGCTTTCTTGGGAACAGGAACAATGGTGGCCCTCTTGAAGCATGTGGGAACAGCAGACTGGGATAGGGATTGATTGAATATGTCCGTAAACACACCAGCCAGCTGGTCTGCGCATGCTCTGAGGGCGCGGCTGGGGATGCCGTCTGGGCCTGCAGCCTTGCGAGGGTTAACACGTTTAAATGTTTTACTCACCTCTGCTGCAGTGAAGGAGAGTCCGCATGTTTTGGTTGCGGGCTGTGTCAGTGGCACTGTATTGTCCTCAAAGCGGGCAAACAAGTTATTTAGTCTGCCTGGGAGCAAGGCATCCTGGTCCGTGACTGGGCTGGTTTTCTTTTTGTAATCCGTGATTGACTGTAGACCCTGCCACATACCTCTTGTGTCTGAGCCGTTAAATTGCGATTCTACTTTGTCTCAATATTGACGCTTAGCTTGTTTGATTGCCTTGCGGAGGGAATAGCTACACTGTTTGTATTCGGTCATGTTTCCAGTCACCTTGCCCTGATTAAAAGCAGTGGTTCGTGCTTTCAGTTTCACACGAATGCTGCCATCAATCCACGGTTTCTGGTTTGGGAATGTTTTAATTGTTGCTATGGGAACGACATAGCAACGATGATACCCACTTGAGGATGACACCCGTACGGTAGACCACACACAGTGATATTGATCTATATCTTATCTGTTTTCGTAAACTCGACCAAGATAACCTAGATGGTACACTTTTTGGGGACAAGTGCTAGCAACAACATTGAGTGGACATTTTGAAGAGAGTGCATTCACGGGTATGTAAGTAATTAGAGCATACAGTGCCTTGCGAAAGTATTCGGCCCCCTTGAACTTTGCGACCTTTTGCCACATTTCAGGCTTCAAACATAAAGATATAAAACTGTATTTTTTTGTGAAGAATCAACAACAAGTGGGACACAATCATGAAGTGGAACGACATTTATTGGATATTTCAAACTTTTTTAACAAATCAAAAACTGAAAAATTGGGCGTGCAAAATTATTCAGCCCCTTTACTTTCAGTGCAGCAAACTCTCTCCAGAAGTTCAGTGAGGATCTCTGAATGATCCAATGTTGACCTAAATGACTAATGATGATAAATACAATCCACCTGTGTGTAATCAAGTCTCTGTATAAATGCACCTGCACTGTGATAGTCTCAGAGGTCCGTTAAAAGCGCAGCGAGCATCATGAAGAACAAGGAACACACCAGGCAGGTCCGAGATACTGTTGTGAAGAAGTTTAAAGCCGGATTTGGATACAAAAATATTTCCCAAGCTTTAAACATCCCAAGGAGCACTGTGCAAGCGATAATATTGAAATGGAAGGAGTATCAGACCACTGCAAATCTACCAAGACCTGGCCATCCCTCTAAACTTTCAGCTCATACAAGGAGAAGACTGATCAGAGATGCAGCCAAGAGGCCCATGATCACTCTGGATGAAATGCAGAGATCTACAGCTGAGGTGGGAGACTCTGTCCATAGGACAACAATCAGTCGTATATTGCACAAATCTGGCCTTTATGGAAGAGTATCAAGAAAGCCATTTCTTAAAGATATCCATAAAAAGTGTTGTTTAAAGTTTGCCACAAGCCACCTGGGAGACACACCAAACATGTGGAAGAAGGTGCTCTGGTCAGATGAAACCAAAATTGAACTTTTTGGCAACAATGCAAAACGTTATGTTTGGCGTAAAAGCAACACAGCTGAACACACCATCCCCACTGTCAAACATGGTGGTGGCAGCATCATGGTTTGGGCCTGCTTTTCTTCAGCAGGGACAGGGAAGATGGTTAAAATTGAAGGGAAGATGGATGGAGCCAAATACAGGACCATTCTGGAAGAAAACCTGATGGAGTCTGCAAAAGACCTGAGACTGGGACGGAGATTTGTCTTCCAACAAGACAATGATCCAAAACATAAAGCAAAATCTACAATGGAATGGTTCAAAAATAAACATATCCAGGTGTTAGAATGGCCAAGTCAAAGTCCAGACCTGAATCCAATCGAGAATCTGTGGAAAGAACTGAAAACTGCTGTTCACAAATGCTCTCCATCCAACCTCACTGAGCTCGAGCTGTTTTGCAAGGAGGAATGGGAAAAAATTTCAGTCTCTCGATGTGCAAAACTGATAGAGACATACCCCAAGCGACTTACAGCTGTAATCGCAGCAAAAGGTGGCACTACAAAGTATTAACTTAAGGGGGCTGAATAATTTTGCACGCCCGATTTTTCAGTTTTTGATTTGTTAAAAAAGTTTGAAATATCCAATAAATGTCGTTCCACTTCATGATTGTGTCCCACTTGTTGTTGATTCTTCACAAAAAAATACAGTTTTATATCTTTATGTTTGAAGCCTGAAATGTGGCAAAAGGATCGCAAAGTTCAAGGGGGCCGAATACTTTCGCAAGGCACTGTATGTAGTCTCGGGAAACCCAGCGCATCTGTCCACAAGAGATTACAACCTTGTGATAGTTGTTACTGAATCGGATGCGGCGGAGAAGAAACAAATACCAAATTGGTGAATTTAGTGGAAACTTGTCTTTTAGAAACAAGCGTTCATTGTTATACCTCTAATTACAGACTGCAAATACCATATGTTATAAGATGCAACTAGGAGTTATTACAATTAACTACAATTCTTGTTAGTGTAATTACACATGTTAAGGACCCCTTAAAATGAATTGTTACTGGATGTTTGTATAAAACAATTGCCTGATGTTGCAAGAATGTTTCCAGAACACATTGTCTTTTCTTTACCTGGAAACCTAATGAGAACATTTATGGAATGATCTGTGGTGTGTGTTACAGATGAATGTTAGGAGAACATTCCAAAGATATGTTTTTAATGTTTAAGGAAATGAACCGAAATACAAAAAATAGTTTTATTTAGGAGCACATTTGGGATGTTATGGTCCTAATGTTAAATAATTTTCTGGGAATGGGAAATGGTTTGGGAAATATCTATAGTGATGTCTACAATGAGCTGCATTTCTTTTAGAGAACATGTATATCCTAGAAACACATTGTGTAGAGAGGACCTACTTGGGCTGGGGTTGCTGCAGAGAGGAGAAAGAAGTCAAAGAGGGGTGAAGAAGAGGCTGAAGTGGAGGTTCTGTGAATTACACTAACATGACTGAATAGAATTATGTGGATTGTACTAGTGACATGACATGTGTTATAAAATAAAACATGTTATGCAAACATAGTATACTTTTTGTCATGGGTGTGGGGTGGGTGCCCCTTTCTGTTCAATGGGGCAATTTCTGGACAATATTCCTATCTATTTAGGGGACCCCATTTGACTCAACAGCACTCCCAGAAACAAAAGTTCTGTATAGCATCTTTAACTTTGGATGCAACAATAATTGCCACTATGAATAGCAGGTTTGCAGTAAGATACCGAATAGACCAATCACAAATTATAATTTATCATGCATATCTCATTATCAAAAGACAGATTCATTGTTACATTAAGAGCAAAAGGGCACACATTGTATTGGATACTTACTTTCTTGCTGCTGACAGTATTCTTTGTGTCTCTGCTTAGAAATGGTGAATGTGCGGTGGTGTCCTGGGAGATGGAAGGCTCCTCCAGCAAAAATGTTCCCGTCATTAAAGGTGAGGATAAATAAAGGGTACGGACATGATTGGGATGCCAAAAAGCAGAGTAATTCCAAGGTAATGAGTACCTATTTGACACGGAGCCACTATATGGAGCCCTGTGAGTTGAGAGTGAAAAAATAAAACTCAAGGTCGCATGCTGCATGCAGGCAGTTACACATCTTTCTCTCACACAGAGGTCTCAGCTGCCTGAGTGCATTCTGTGTTCAAACTGCTCTGAATGATAAGCATATTGATGAATATACATGATACTCCAATTTGTCATTCTCATACACCAATTCTCCTTCCCTGATGTATTTGGTCAGTTCCTGTAATTTGGATTTGGGCCTGAAATTATATGAATTTATTCTGGCTGGGAGAGGGTCAGGGTTAAGCAATACACAGCATTTTCACAAACAAAATCGTGAGTGGCAAGAGGGTACACACAGTGTTTGACTGCTAAGGTGGCACACTCACCATTTGCACCTTATGTATAGTGGGTTGTTTTTTTATTAATCTCCCTCTATACCACCCACCACACACACTCCATTTACACGTAATATAGTGGATTGTTTTTTATTAATCTCTCTCTATACCCCTGACCACACACACACACACACACACACACACACACACACACACACACACACACACACACACACACACACACACACACACACACACACAGCCACTAACTCAACGTCTGCTTTCGTTTGGTGCTGCAGGCCTTCGATAAGTCCTTGTTTGTCTCCTGCAAATCCTGTGTAATTGCTGGGCTCCTGTTTGCGAGGGTAAATGAGCCGTCTCCAAACACTGGGTTGCGTCCTAAATAGCACCCTATTATCTATGTGGTGTACTACTTTTGACCTGACATCATTTCTGACTTCCCACGTCACGACCATTAATGAAAAGACGTTGTCCATATTAGGCCAGACCCGCGTCTCTCCTAGTATGGACACCATATGAAAACTACTGAAAACTAATATCACCCTGTTAATGTGCATGGAGTGGTAAATCTGTTTTCCAAACGTTTCCATGTTAAATGCCATAAACCCATTATGTTTCTTGCCATATGGAATCTTTGTTGTCATGTCAAACATGTTGTCATGCTAATGATAGTGTAAACCAGCAAGCAAAACTGGTTGAAATGATGAGTTTTGCCCACTGGAAAGCCTATGCAAATGTAGGCAACTCCCTCAAAGCATTGCCTGAAATAGCTAAGATAACTCTGATAAGCACTGAACACCTAGTTATTTGAAGGAATATTGGGAACCAAGGTCTTCCAAGAATAGACAGAGAATAAGTAGCAGATTGTAATACACCACATTTTGCAGTGGCCCCTGCCCCTTTCCCTGACATTCTCACAATGACTCCGGGATATGCGTAATTCATTTAATAATTTGCATATGAAAACAGTCGTTTTTAGACAGCAATGGGAAAAACTAGTTGCCACGAAGGATGGAAGTACCTGACTCATATCTAATGCCCAAACTGAGTATGGTTTATTAAAAATAATGTCTGAGTAAAGAAGAGGAGAGAAAGGCAGCAAGGCTCAGAAAATTTCATGCCTACTATTAAAGTGTAATGGGCATCATGAATTTCTACAAAAAGCCTTTTGTCTGCTAAGGAAGTATTTAAAAGAGAGTGACGTTTTTACTCTATCATATTTACAGTATCATATCCCATAACCATAACACTAACATTAATATTTGCGGGGGGAGGGTTGACTAAAGTTAACCTTTCAAGGTTGGTGCGTTACTGAATTGATGTTGATGAGCCAAGTGACTCAGTTATAATTTAACGTTTCAGCCAAAGAAACCACCTCATGAATTAATACTGAGCTGACTGGGTTTAGTTGGGTACATCTAGCCCTACGTTTTTCATATAGGCTGTGTTACACAGGTCCCACAGAAGAACAACTACGTAACATATGGCCAACCATCATAAAGTGCCTTCATTATGAAGGGGACCATAACCTTGTACTCTGATTAGGCAATGCCTTTATTCTGCCACAAACAGCTGTTCAATTAGGAATGGTGGCACTTCTCAATAAGCAGACTAATGTTATGTTAATGGCACACCTCAAGACCTGGTGTTGGTATTAGATAAGCTCAAAAGTGACATTGCTTTAATGACCTACAGTGCCTTCAGAAAGTATTCACACCCCTTGACTTTTTCTACATGTTGTTGTGTTATACTCTGAATTTAAAATTTATTAAATTGAGATGTTTTTGTCACTGGCCTACACACAATACCCCATAATGTCAAAGTGGAATTATGTTTTTGAGTCAATAGGTGTTCAATCCCTTTCCTATGGCAAGCCTAAATAAGTTCAGGAGTAAAAACATGCTTTAACAAGTCACAAGTTGCATGGACTCACTCAATGTGCAATAATAGTGTTTAACATGTTTTTTTTAAAGACTATCTCATCTTTGTACTCCATGCATACCATTTTCGGGAATGTCCCTCAGTCGAGCAGTGAATTGTAAACCCAGATTCAACCATAAAGACCGGGGAGGTTTTCCAATGCCTCACAAAGAGCACCTATTGGTAGATGGGATTAGATTTTTTTTTTAAAGCAGACATTGAATATCCCTTTGAGCATGGTGAAGTTATTAATTACACTTTGGATGGTGTATCAATACAGCCAGTCACAACAAAGATACACAATACAAAAAAAGCAGACATTGAATATCCCTTTGAGCATGTGAGCATGGTGAAGTTATTAATTACACACCCGGTCACTACAAAGATACAGGCGTCCTTCCTAACTCATTTGCCAGAGAGGAAGAAACCGCTCAGGGATTTCACAATGAGGCCAATGGTGACTTTAAAACCGCTTAAATGTACCTAAATGTAATAGAAAACGTAATCCCCAAAATAATTGTTTATCATGAGAGGGCCATGAACAATAACTAGTAATGCTGCATACTCCAAGAAAGGTTAAAATCTCACCTTTCTGGTAAAAATACACTGAACAAAAATAAAACGCAATAAGAAAATTCATTAGGCCCTAATCTATGGATTTCACCTGACTGGAAATACAGATATGCATCTGTTGGTCACAGATATTCTTTGGGTATTTTGTGGGTGATTGTTTCCTGTGTCAGTGTTTGTGCCACACGGGACTGGTTTCGGTTTTCACGTTTCTTGTTTTGTAGTTGTGTTCATGTTTAGTGTCTCTTCTTAAAGAACCATGAACTATAACCATGCTGCGTTTTGGTCCGCCTCTCCTTCCCAGGAAGAAAGCCGTGACAATAGGCTGTCTCGTCGTTGTTGGTGATCAGGTCTACCACTGTTGTGTCGTCTGCAAACTTAATGAATGTGTTGGAGTCATGCCTGACTATGCAGTCGTGGGTGAACAGGGAGTACAGGAGAGGACTGAGCACGCACCCCAGGGGAGTTCCAGTGTTGAGGATCAGCGTGGCAGATGTGTTGCTACCTACCCTCACCACCTGGGGGTGGCCTGTCTGGAAGTCTGAGATCCAGTTGCAGAGGGAGGTGTTTAGTCCCAGGATCCTTAGCTTAGTGATGAGCTTTGAGGGTACTACGGTGTTGAACGCTGAGCTGTAGTCAATGAATAGCATTCTCACATAAGTGTTCCTTTTGTCCAGGTGGGAAAGGGCAGTGTGGAGTGCAATAGCGATTGCATCAACTGTGGATCTGTTTGGGCGGTGTGCAAATTGGAGTGGGTCTAGGGTTTCTGGGATAATGATGTTGATGTGAGCCGTTACCAACCTTTTTAAAGCACTTCATGGCTATGGGCGTGAGTCTGTAGTCATTTAGGCAGGTTGCCTTTGTATTCTTGGGCACAGGGACCATGGTGGTCTGCTTGAAACATGTTTGTATTACAGACTCAATCAGGGACATGTTGAAAATGTCAGTGAAGACACCTGCCAGTTGGTCAGCACATGCCCGGAGCACACGTCCTGGTTATCCGTCTGGCCCCGCAGCCTTGTGTATGTTGACCTGTTTAAAGGTCTTACTCACGTCGGCTATGGAGAGTGTGACATCACAGTTGTCCGGAACATGCCTTATGCATGCCTTAGTGTTGCTTGCCTTGTTCTCCCCACTGTTTATGCATAGTCACTTTACCTATACATTCATATACATACTACCTCAATTGTGCCAACCAACCAGTGCTCCAGCACATTGGCTAACCCAGCTACAGTATCTGCATTGTGTCCCGCCATCCACCACCTGCTAACCCCTCTTTTACGTTACTGCTACTGTTCATCATATATGCATAGTCACTTTAACCATATCTACATGTACATACTACCTCAATCACCCTGACTAACCAGTGTCTGTATGTAGCATCACTACTTTTATAGCCTCGCTACTGTATATAGCCTGTCTTTTTACTGTTTTATTTATTTGCTTACCTATTGTTTAAGTTATTCAATACCGCTCTAGATAACATATACACAGCCTAACTAGCTCTGTGTGGGCGAGTATAAAAGCCAGAGCGTGGTATTCTATAATTTGTGTCTGGAAGTAGCTAGCAAGCTAGTCAAATTTAGCCAGTTAGCTTGGGTGCTTGACTGGCGTTGTGAGGAAAGCTCGGGTCAACCTTTCTCCTCGACAGTGTCCAGTGTCAATTTGTGCAGTGAAACAGACAATCTGGCGACACTCCGAATTTATGAACGACCCAAAGTGCGCTCTGACACACTGGAGGCAATTTATGACAGCACGATAAGTTGTCAATCATGGCTTGATCAAATGAGCTGGCAGGCAGGCAAGTTCCCATTCAGTTGTCAAAACATGGGTTGGGAGAAGCATGCATAGGCAGGCAAGCTGCAAAAGGAAGAGCAGGCTACTGTTCCCCATTGTTTATCATTGCAATTGTGACGTCCAACAAGCTGAAAAAGTTTGAGGGGGTTTATCTAATGTTCCCTCATTAGATTTCAGCTCCTCTCACTATGGATAGCATTAGTTGTTGACCTTGTTGTTTTTATGTGCATAACTGAGGGAGAGAGAGCCAATTGAGAACCAATCCAGGCAACCATAGACTTACCTAGACACCTAAAAGACACAACCCCATAAATCTACAAAACCCCTAGACAAGACAAAACGCATAAATCACCCATGTCACACCCTGGCCTAACCAAAATAATAAAGAAAACAAAGATAACTAAGGCCAGAGCGTGACACCTATAGGGAGGAGGTCAGAGACCTGGCCGGGGGGTGCCAGAATAACAACCTATCCCTCAACGTAACCAAGACTAAGGAGATGATTGTGGACTACAGGAAAAGGAGAACCGAGCACGCCCCCATTCTCATTGACGGGGCTGCAGTGGAGCAGGTTGAGAGCTTCAAGTTCCGTGGTTTCCACATCAACAACAAACTAGAATGGTCCAAACACACCAAGACAGTCGTGAAGAGGGAACGACAAAGCCTATTCCCCCTCAGGAAACTAAAAGGATTTGGCATGAGTCCTGAGATCCTCAAAAGATTCCACAGCTGCAACATCGAGAGCTGCCTGGTACGGCAATTGCTAGTCCTCTGACCGCAAGGCACTACAGAGAGAGGTGCGTACGGCCCAGTACATCACTGGGGCTAAGCTGCCTGCCATCCAGGACCTCTACACCAGGCTGTGTCAGAAGAAGGCCCTAAAAATTGTCAAAGACCCCAGCCACCCCAGTCATAGACTGTTCTCTTTACTACCGCATGGCAAGCGTTACCGGAGTGCTCCTAGACGTTTCCGCTTCACAATAAAGCACTTAAAGTTGACCGGGGTAGTTCTAGCATTGCAGAAATTTGACGAACTGACTTGTTGAAAAGGGCTGACCCCATTTAGTCGACTGCTCGATTGTTTGGTTGATTGGTCCATTGTTTGGTCGACAGGCTGCTGGTCGACCGAGAATTTTTTAGTCGAGCAGTCGCACATGTTTTTCTTTTTCATGGTGGACAAGACACCTGTCCGATTGGCGCCTGTCTCAGTGGACTAATCCATTGGGTAGGTCATAGTGATGGCACAGTCCATCACTCTGTGACGTGATACTGAAATTGTATAAGGTTATATTATGTAAAAATGATGGTGCAACACTAATAAATCAAACATTATTTTATAACAAATGCTCTTCTCCCGCGTTGGATACGGTCGCTGTCCGCGGTTCTGAAACAATCTTCAGTGTGCCGTAGAATTGACGCCTTTCCCTATGTTGCTATGTGCATAATAGCAGAGTTAACCAGCATATTGGGATTGAGAACAATGCAGCGTAGGCAGCAGCAGCAGAGATGAGGAAACAACCCTTGCCTTGAACCTAATTGTCTAAGGAAATTGAGGAGAGGAAACCCCAACTTAATTAGATCTATAATCAATGGCCTAACTGTTAAATGTGCCTGGCTTTATAAATCATCCATATATACAGTGGGGAGAACAAGTATTTGATAACCTGCAAAATCAGCAGTGTTTCCTACTTACAAAGCATGTAGAGGTCTGTAATTTTTTATCATAGGTACCCTTCAACTGTGAGAGACGGAATCTAAAACAAAAATCCAGAAAATCACATTGTATGATTTTTAAGTAATTCATTTGCATTTTATTGCATGACATAAGTATAGAAGAGATTTAGCTCGTCTGGTAGGCTTGTGTCACTGGGCAGCTCGTGGCTGTGCTTCCCTTTGTAGTCTGTAATAGTTTGCAAGCCCTGCCACATAAGACGAGCGTCATAGCCAGTGTAGTATAATATTCAGCGAGTGTAACGTGTTCGTAAATTTATCAGGTACATCAGCTATTTGCACTCTGGCACACTCAGACGAGAGTGCTCTGAAATCAGAGTAGATAGCCAGAGTGAATTTATGAATGCAAGAGATATGCTAACTGAATAACAGTCGTTCAAGTTCAGCATAGCTAGCTAACTCACCCACTCCTCCAATGACATGACATCCTCCCAGCTAACGTTAGGCTCTGTGTTTTTAGCTAGCAAAATAAATAGTTACACTGTTATGACCGACTTGTGATCAATGCCCTTGCTAGTTAGTTGCATTTGTACATTTTTGTCAAAAAATTATGAGTCATTGAAACTAAAACAGTGCATCCCAAATGGGAGGAGGCAGCAAACAATGTACCAGGCCAGCTGTGATTTAACGTCTTGGGTAGGGGGCAGTATTTTCACATCCGGATGAAAAGCGTGCCCAAAGTAAACTTCCTGTTACTCAGGCCCAGAAGCTAGGATATGCTTATAATAGATAGAAAGCACTCTAAAGTTTCTAAAACGGTTTAAATAATTTTGGTAATACAACCAACGCAAAATAACAGTTGTTTTGATGTTATTTCCAATGGTAAGAGTTCATGAAGTGTAGACTTGATGGAGCAGATGGACACACACCCTCCTAAACAAAAATATAATTTCTCTGGTATGCACAACCTACATGGCACCCCTACAAACAATAACCTCAAGTCAAAACCGTTACAATGTACTAACATTATTGCTTGTTTTTATTTGCTATTTCTGTCTCCCTGCAGAAAATATATACATACTACGTTACCCACCGGCTGGCCAATCCTAACCAAAGCCAATGAAGACAAGAATCACAGACTAATGCCAACTAAACTGTAAATTATATCATCTAACTCAACTGTACTGTGATTTTATCCATCTGACCAACCTTCCATGCTATTTACCATAATCTGAATATAAAGACTCAGGTCGGCTATATTAGCATATTGGAAGACGTTTACATACACTTACAGTGCCTTGCGAAAGTATTCGGCCCCCTTGAACTTTGCAACCTTTTGCCACATTTCAGGCTTCAAACATAAAGATATAAAACTGTATTTTTTTGTGAAGAATCAACAACAAGTGGGACACAATCATGAAGTGGAACGACATTTATTGGATATTTCAAACTTTTTTAACAAATCAAAAACTGAAAAATTGGGCGTGCAAAATTATTATTGTTTTCAATTAACTGGTGTGCCTTGTTAAAAGTTAATTTGTGGAATTTCTTTCCTTCTTAATGCGTTTCAGCCAATCAGTTGTGTTGTGACAAGGAAGGTGTGGTATACAGAAGATAGCCCTATTTGGTAAAAGACCAAGTCCATATTATGGCAAGAACAGCTCAAATAAGTAAAGAGAAATGACAGTCAGTCAATATGGAAAATTAAAGTTTCTTCAAGTACAGTCGCAAAAACCATCGAGTGCTATGATGAAACTGGCTCTCATGAAGACCGTCACCGGAAAGGAAGACCCAGAATCAGGCCTTCATGGTCGAATTGCTGCAAAGAAACCACTACTAAAGGACAACAACAATAATAAGAAGAGTCTTGCTTGGGTCAAGAAACACGAGCAATGGACTATACCGGTGGAAATCTGTCCTTTGGTCTGATGAGTCCAAATGTGAGATTTTGGGCTCCAACCACGGTGTCGTGGTGAGATGCAGAGTAGGTGAACGGATGATCTCTGCATGTGTGATTCTTACCGTGAAGCATGGAGGAGGTGTGATGGTATGAAGGTGCTTTGCTGGTGACACTGTTAGTGATTTATTTAGAATTCAAGGCACACTTAAGCAGCATGGCTACCACAGCATTCTGCAGTGATACGCCATCCACCTGGTTTGGGCTTAGTGGGACAATCATTTGTTTTTCAACAGGGCAATGACCAAACACACCTCCAGGCTGTGTAAGGGCTATTTGACCAAGAAGGAGTGTGATGGAGTGCTGCATCAGATGACCTGGCTTCCACAATCACCCGACCTCAACCCAATTGAGATGGTTTGAGATGAGTTGGACCACAGAGTGAAGGAAAAGCAGAAAACTGCTAAGAAAATGTGGGAACTCCTTCAAGACTGTTGGAAAAGCATTCCATGTGAAGCTGGTTGAGAGAATGCCAAGAGTGTGCAAAGCTGTCATCAAGGCAAAGTGTCTCTACTTTCAAGAATGTAAAATTTGTTTAACACTTTTGGTTTCTACATGATTTCATATGTCTTATTTCATTGTTTTGATGTCTTCACTAATATTCTACAATGTTGAAAATAGTAAAAATTAAGAAAAACCTTTGAATGAGTCAGTGTGTCCAAACCTTTGACTGGTACAGTACATCACTCGCCGCTGGTATCACCAGCACCATCCAATCTCTGTCAGATAAGTACTGGTGACACACCTTGGCACAGGAAACTTGGGACCACGGTCAGAAACAATATCCTCCGGAAAGCCATGTACCGGAAAACCAGCTGGAATAGTGCAGTATGTGAACTCATGTTCCATATGTACCCAATCCAAATCTCCCCGGCACTCTCCAGCAGGGAATGTACTTCCCCTTACGTACCTCAGCGGCCATGGTCACATCTGTCCATAGACTTTGTAACTGATCTCCCCCTTTCTGATGGGTTTACCACTAATATGGTTGTTATCGACAAATTCATCTCTTTGGTCTACTTACCACTCTCCAGGTCGCTGAGGCACTATTCCAGCTGGTTTTCCGGTACCTGGCTTTCCGGAGGATATTGTTTCTGACCGTGGTCCAAAGTTTACGTTGCAGATCAGGAAAGCCTTTATGGAAAAGCTGGGGTCACGGTCAGCCTCTGGTAGAAAATGACAAGATTATGTTTTAATACGGTTTATGCATTGGATAACTTTGATGAGTACTCTCTCGTATGACTGAGTTGTGCCTCTGGGGCTTGGTGCTAGCAATTGATTTATGATGGCTTGGTGATAAAACCTACAGCCTGCATTCCATAGAATCAGTTGGTGTTTGTGACCCGAGATAGATAGAGCCTGGCGGAGTAAAACAACACCCGGTGCACATAACTCACAAGAAGAACCCAAGATAAGTAGCTTGTGATGCCCCGAGCTGCCGGGGAGGGGTGGAATCAGCCATGACTAAGCATTTTTTTGTGTTAGCTATATAAGACCCATGATTCCCCTGTAAGGTTGGGCTCTTAACGATCACTGATGGGTGGTCATTGACCAGCTCCATTATTGCAATTCGTAATCAATAATAAAGATTGTTTGAAAAAAATAAGTCTCTCACTGTATAAAGAATTTTGCACAACAAGCCTCACATCTAGGTACCGGCCTCAGTCCAACGGGCAGGTGGAGAGGACCAACCAGGAGTTGGGGATGTTACTAATGAGTCACTGCTATGACCGGCAGGGGGAGTGGGCCCGGTTCCTTCCCTTGGCAGAATACACCCAGAACTCACTTCGACACTCCTCCACCGGGCTGACTCCCTTCCATTGTGTTCTGAGATATCATCCGGCTCCGTGGACTACGAGACAGACCGATGCCCCTGCAGTGAATCCAAGATGGCGTAGCAGTAGGACGTATTGTCGTGTTGTCGTGTTGTGTCCCTTGTATATTTCGTTTGTTTTCGTTTTTTTTTCTTCACATATCTTTAAAACTTTTTGCTGAACCTCAACTTCTTCTAAATACTCTCCTGCAACCCGCCTCACCCAACGTAGCTATTTTTCCTAAAGTATTTATATTTACTTCGGACCTTGGAACCCCTCAACTGAAGCTAGCCAACGAACTACCAGCTTCAGCAAAACATTGCTAGCGGTCTTCAGCTAACCGGTCATCAGCTAACCTTTAGCTCGGAAAGCTCTCGCCAGTTCGAACAACGCGACTCTAACCAGAGCATAACGGACCTATTTATTATTTTATTTTATTTTTCATCCCCGGATTCCCATCGCAAACGGAACATTTTGAGCTCCTGGGCTACAATATCCAGACCCACGACCGGTCCATCGATGTCACTGCATGAAGAGGAATAAACAGATACCCCCATCGCGACGTCCCCAAAGGCTAACTCTCTAGCCCTTGCTATCTCCTTGCTTGCAAATTCGGCCTGCTAACTGCTAGCTTGTTTAGCCCGGTCCGCTAACTGCTACCGTGTTTAGCACCGTCTACTAACTGTTAGCTTGTTAGCACAGGCCTGCTAACCGTCTGAATCGCCGCGTCCCAAACACTCACTGAACCCATATTTACTTTCTATCCCTTTTCGATTTTTAATTTGTTTATACCTTCCGGTAACCTGCCTCACCCAATGTGATACGGAACCGCTATTATCTTTACATTTTTAGAACACACTCAAGAACCTCCAGAAGCTAACCAGCTAACTGGCTACAAGCTATTTGGTCATTGTTAGTTTTCTAACCTGGATAACACTCGCCAGTCCAGCTTCCCTGCCCCATCCACCGCTGCCCCTTGGACACTGATCACTTGGCTACATAGCTGATGCATGCTGGACTGTCCATTAATCACGGTAATCCATTCTGCTTGTTTATGTTTTATCTGTCGGCCCCAGCCGCACTTAGGCTCTGTGTGTAGTTAATCCGACCCTCTCTGCCTAATCAATCGCCATTCTACCTGCTGTTGTTGTGCTAGCTGATTAGCTGTTGTCTCACCTACTGTTTTAGCTAGCTCTCCCAATTCAACACCTGTGATTACTGTATGCCTCGCTGTATGTCTTTCTCAAATGTCAATATGCCTTGTATACTGTTGTGCAGGTTAGTTATCATTGTTTTAGTTTACAATGGAGCCCCTAGTTCCACTCTTTATACCCCTGTTACCTCCTTTGTCCCACCCCCCACACATGCGGTGACCTCACCCATTACAACCAGCATGTCCAGAGATACAACCTCTCTCATCATCACCCAGTGCCTGGGCTTACCTCCGCTGTACCCGCACCCCACCATACCCCTGTTTGCGCATTATGCCCTGAATATATTCTACCATGCCCAGAAACCTGCTCCTCTTATTCTCTGTCCCCAACGCCCTAGGCGACCAGTTTTGATAGCCTTCAGCCGCACCCTCATACTACTCCTTCTCTGTTCCGCGGGTGATGTGGAGGTAAACCCAGGCCCTGCATGTCCCCAGGCACCCTCATTTGTTGACTTCTGTGATCGAAAAAGCCTTGGTTTCATGCATGTCAACATCAGAAGCCTCCTCCCTAAGTTTGTCTTACTCACTGCTCTAGCACACTCTGCTAACCCTGATGTCCTTGCCGTGTCTGAATCCTGGCTCAGGAAGGCCACCAAAAATTCTGAGATTTCCATACCCAACTATAACATCTTCCGTCAAGATAGAACTGCCAAAGGAGGAGGAGTTGCAGTCTACTGCAGAGAGAGCCTGCAAAGTAATGTCATACTTTCCAGGTCCATACCCAAACAGTTCGAACTACTAATTTTGAAAATTACTCTCTCCAGAAATAAGTCTCTCACTGTTGCCGCCTGCTACCGACCCCCCTCAGCTCCCAGCTGTGCCCTGGACACCATTTGTGAATTGATCGCCCCCCATCTAGCTTCAGAGTTTGTTCTGTTAGGTGACCTAAACTGGGATATGCTTAACACAGTCCTACAATCTAAGCTAGATGCCCTCAATCTCACTCAAATCATCAAGGAACCCACCAGGTACAACCCTAACTCTGTAAACAAGGGCACCCTCATTGACGTCATCCTGACCAACTGGCCCTCCAAATACACCTCCGCTGTCTTCAACCAGGATCTCAGCGATCACTGCCTCATTGCCTGTATCCGCTATGGAGCCGCAGTCAAACGACCACCCCTCATCACTGTCAAACGCTCCCTAAAACACTTCTGTGAGCAGGCCTTTCTAATCGACCTGGCCCGGGTATCCTGGAAGGACATTGACCTCATCCCGTCAGTTGAGGATGCCTGGTCTTTCTTTAAAAGTAACTTCCTCACCATTTTAGATAAGCATGCTCCGTTCAAAAAATGCAGAACTAAGAACAGATATAGCCCCTGGTTCACTCCAGACCTGACTGCCCTCGACCAGCACAAAAACATCCTGTGGCGGACTGCACTAACATCGAACAGTCCCCGCGATATGCAACTGTTCAGGGAAGTCAGGAACCAATACACACAGTCAGTCAGGAAAGCTAAAGCCAACTTCTTCAGGCAGAAGTTTGCATCTTGTAGCTCCAACTCCAAAAAGTTCTGGGACACTGTGAAGTCCATGGAGAACAAGAGCACCTCCTCCCAGCTGCCCACTGCACTGAGGCTAGGTAACACGGTCACCACCGATAAATCCATGATTATCGAAAACTTCAACAAGCATTTCTCAACGGCTGGCCATGCCTTCCGCCTGGCTACTCCAACCTCGTCCAACAGCCCCCCCCCCCCCGCAGCTACTCGCCCAAGCCTCTCCAGGTTCTCCTTTACCCAAATCCAGATAGCAGATGTTCTGAAAGAGCTGCAAAACCTGGACCCGTACAAATCAGCTGGGCTTGACAATCTGGACCCTCTATTCCTGAAACTATCCGCCGCCATTGTCGCAACCCCTATTACCAGCCTGTTCAACCTCTCTTTCATATCGTCTGAGATCCCCAAGGATTGGAAAGCTGCCGCAGTCATCCCCCTCTTCAAAGGGGGCGACACCCTGGACCCAAACTGTTACAGACCAATATCCATCCTGCCCTGCCTATCTAAGGTCTTCGAAAGCCAAGTCAACAAACAGATCACTGACCATCTTGAATCCCACCGTACCTTCTCCGCTGTGCAATCTGGTTTCCGAGCCGGTCACGGGTGTACCTCAGCCACGCTCAAGGTACTAAACGATATCATAACCGCCATCGATAAAAGACAGTACTGTGCAGCCGTCTTCATAGACCTTGCCAAGGCTTTCGACTCTGTCAATCACCGTATTCTTATCGGCAGACTCAGTAGCCTCGGTTTTTCGGATGACTGCCTTGCCTGGTTCACCAATTACTTTGCAGACAGAGTTCAGTGTGTCAAATCGGAGTGCATGCTGTCCGGTCCTCTGGCAGTCTCTATGGGGGTGCCACAGGGTTCAATTCTCGGGCCGACTCTTTTCTCTGTATATATCAATGATGTTTATCATGCTGCGGGCGATTCCCTGATCCACCTCTACGCAGACGACACCATTCTATATACTTCCGGCCCGTCCTTGGACACTGTGCTATCTAACCTCCAAACGAGCTTCAATGCCATACAGCACTCCTTCCGTGGCCTCCAACTGCTCTTAAACGCTAGTAAAACCAAATGCATGCTTTTCAACCGTTCGCTTCCTGCACCCGCACGCCTGACCAGCATCACCACCCTGGATGGTTCCGACCTTGAATATGTGGACATCTATAAGTACCTAGGTGTCTGGCTAGACTCTAAACTCTCCTTCCAGACCCATATCAAACATCTCCAATCGAAAATCAAATCAAGAGTCGGCTTTCTATTCCGCAACAAAGCCTCCTTCACTCACGCCGCCAAACTTACCCTAGTAAAACTGACTATCCTACCGATCCTCGACTTCGGCGATGTCATCTACAAAATTGCTTCCAACACTCTACTCAGCAAACTGGATGCAGTTTATCACAGTGCCATCCGTTTTTGTCACTAAAGCACCTTATACCACCCACCACTGCGACTTGTATGCTCTAGTCGGCTGGCCCTCGCTACATATTCGTCGCCAGACCCACTGGCTCCAGGTCATCTACAAGTCCATGCTAGGTAAAGCTCCGCCTTATCTCAGTTCACTGGTTACGATGGCAACACCCATCCGTAGCACGCGCTCCAGCAGGTGTATCTCACTGATCATCCCTAAAGCCAACACCTCATTTGGCCGCCTTTCGTTCCAGTTCTCTGCTGCCTGTGATTGGAACGAATTGCAAAAATCGCTGAAGTTGGAGACTTTTATCTCCCTCACCAACTTCAAACATCTGCTATCTGAGCAGCTAACCGATCGCTGCAGCTGTACATAGTCTATTGGTAAATAGCTCACCCATTTTCACCTACCTCATCCCCATACTGTTTTTATTTATTTATTTTTCTGCTCTTTTGCACACCAATATCTCTATCTCTACCTTTACATAACCATCTGATCATTTATCACTCCAGTGTTAATCTGCATAATTGTAATTATTTGCCTACCTTCTCATGCCTTTTGCACACAATGTATATATAGACTCCCCTTTTTTCTACTGTGTTATTGACTTGTTAATTGTTTACTCCATGTGTAACTCTGTGTTGTCTGTTCACACTGCTATGCCTTATCTTGGCCAGGTCGCAGTTGCAAATGAGAACTTGTTCTCAACTAGCCTACCTGGTTAAATAAAGGTGAAATAAAAAAAAATAAAAAAATAAAAGTGGACAAATGGTTCCGGCGTGCAGAGGAGGTGTGGAATGCCACCCACGTGAGGCTCCAGCGTACCATGCACCGTCAGAAGGATCAGGCGGACAACTGGCAGGCATCGTCGGGCGGCATCAGTGTGGGGGATACTGTAACGCCTACCCCTGCTCTCACCCTCCGGTGCTTGACGTCGTCGGTCTACTAACCACCGGCCCTGGCAACTATATTACGGTCACCTGTTCGCCATTATTACGCACACCTGGTCATCATTTTCTCCTTGATTATGCCTTTATTTAGCCCTCAGTTGTCATCTGTCATTAGGTAGTATTGTTTCCTCTCATGTTCAGTACACTTCTCATTTGTGTTAATTTGTTTCATTTCATTATTAAACTTGTCTTCTGCACCTGCTTCCTGACTCCCAAGCGTGTACGTTACAACCATTATATACAGTGCATGATACAGTACATGAATCCTGTTTGCAATAAGGCACTAAAGTAAAAGTACAAAAAATATGGCAAAGAAATTTACTTTTTGTCTTGAATACAAAGTGTTATGTTTGTACAAATCTATCACATCATTAAGTACCACTCTTCCTATTTTCAAGCATGGTGGAGGGTGCATCATGTTATGCTTGTTATCGGCAAGGGCTAGGAATCTTTTTATGATAAAATTCAACGGAATAGAGACAAGCACAGGCAAAATCTTAGAGGAAAACCTGGTTCAGTCTGCTTTTCAACAGACTAATATCACCTTTCAGCAGGACAATAACCTAAAACACAAGGTCAAATATACAATGGAGTTGCTTACCATGATGATATTGAATGTTCCTGAGTGGCCTAGTTACAGTTTTAATTTAAATCACCTTGAAAATCTTTGGCAAGAAAATCTATGGCCATTGAAAATGGCTGTCTAGCAATGATCAACAACCAATTTGACAGAGCTTGAATAATTAAAAAAATAATAACGTGCAAATATTGTGCAATCCAGGTGTGTTAAGCTTTTAGAGACTTACCCTGAAACATTCATAGCTGTAATCACTGCCTAAGGTGATTCTAACATGCATTTACTCAGGAGTGTGAACACCTATGTAAATGAGACATAAATATTTTTAAATGTCATTAAGTTAGCAAAAAATAAATAAACAAATGTTCACATTGTTATTATGCGATATTCTGTGTAGATGGGTACGAAAATATATATATTTAATCCATTTTGAATTCAGGCTGTAAAACAACAAAATGAGGATTAAGTCAATGGGTTTGAATACTTTCTGAAGGCACTACACATATGTACAACAGCTAACAATATCTATACCACAATGCAGTTGGGCATTCTATATTATAGGCATTCTATATTATACTACAACGTTACTCAAACTGAATATGGATGTTGTGTTGACTGAATGTTCCAGGCAGGTTCCATAATGTTCTTCAGCTGGTGAACCTCTTCTTGTGTTGTGTAATGGCAGCTGGTTTAGCAAACGTTGGCGCTGTGTCGATGTTGACAGGGATTTTGGGTTTGGGGCTCCTTGTAGACAACTTCTGGTCCTTTCTGCACTCTACAGCCAGGTGGACAAGCCTCTCCTACACTTTATTCACCACCCACTGCTTCAACCTCTTACAGAAGATTTGTTTGTACTGCAGGTCTCCTCGAAAGACATGAAGGTTGATCATGAGGATGTGCAACCATACAATAAATTATGTTCATCTGTAAACAACAAAGAGCACAGTAGACTGGTATGTGTTTTGTTACACTCAGTCAATAATGGAGCATTGAGATGGGCTGTTAGCAAAAATGTGAAAAGTTTGAGGGGACTTGACTTGTAGACAGCCTAGTTGAGCAGTGTGGTGTATGAGCCCTTACAGTTGTACTATTGAGCAGACAAGAACAGCCAACAATGGAGTGAATAGGCTAGAAGAGTATACTAACAGCCCCTCTTCGCATGCCAAAGAATTGACTACAAGTGTGTGAAAAGTTTGAGGAGCACTTGTCTGCATAGAGTTGAGTGTATTGGGGATTTTGTTTTCTCAGGAGAGTATTGTGCTTTTGTAAATACTTTTGGCTTTCCTAGCTTATTTCAAAGTCAGATCATGTTTAGCTTGAGCTTATTCCCAGGCTGAAAGCTTTCATCCAATGGGTCAACGGGTTCTGTACTACTTATGCTGGTGTCTAGGTCATTGGGGCGGCAGGGTGGTTAGAGCGTTGGACTAGTAACCGCAAGGTTTCATGTTCAAAACCCCGAGCTGACAAGGTACAAATCTTTCGTTCTGCCCCTGAACAGGCAGTTAACCCCCTAGGCTGTCATTGAAAATAAGAATTTGTTCTTAACTGACTTGCCAAGTAAAATAAAAATATATATATATATATTTTTTGTCATCAGCAGCAGGCTTAGTCTGTAGGCAGTGAACATTTACACATACTACTTTCCCTCCATCAATACACACTCAATACAAACAACATTCTATGTCCACCCACCCCCCTATGTCAATAGATCATGCATACTAACCTTCACACACAATAGTCACCCGCACCATCCCCTCCTTAATAATACCTAATTTCCTCCAATTTAGACTTCAAGCCTTGCATGAGTAATCAACTAAGCCTCCATAAGTTGTAGCCTACTTGTAAACACACCAACTATGACATCAAGACAAGCACTGACCATCTATATGCCTGGCTCCAGTATATTTATTTGCTCATCATGGAATCATGGAAAGATTTAGTAGATTTTAGTAAGATTTTACAACAGAAGGTGACTTACTAGTTCCTGGTGCTGAGCTTGATGTTGATGCCTCTACAGATGTTGATGGGATCAGACTCTAAATAGAACACAGTCACGTTAGCTTCTGTGGTAGTTAGTTAGCTAGCGTAACCTAATGAAGCTAATGGTAGCTTGCAAAGTTACAAATCACATTGCCAGATAGCAGCTGCCTAATTACATCGGAATGCTTTGGAATGTCTAGCTAGCGTATTAGGAAAGCTAGCTAGATAGATTTTGGTTTAGATAAATGCATTTATTTTGCTAGCTAGCTAGGTAGCGTTAGCTGAGTTACCTCTGCTTGACTTATTTTTTTTTACTGTGGTGTTGTTGATTGGATAGGATTGGATAGCTGCCTCTTTTTGAATTGAAGGGGAAAATCGATAGAATGACATGACTTGTTTGACGACATGGCAACCCCATCACATGAGACTTTAAATCTGTTTCGAAATCTTCTGGCTGTAGGTGCTGGCTACAAACACAGACATTTAGAGATTTCTCACACGTCCACGGGGCTATCCTCCACATCCTGAAATTACTATGAATTCTGGAAAATGTGGTTTGCTAACAGCCAGGCAATGTACTGTAGCTGGCCCGTTTCTACCAGTGAGATGCAGAAACGCTCGTATTCGGGTGTGGTGAGGAAATGCTACATTTTTTTTACACATATGACATGTTAATAACGTATTAATGGACATATATAGTGACATAGAGCAGTGGTGAAATTTCCCTTTAAGGTGATAGAAGTTCAGTTTCCACTAGTTTTAGATCTCAATGACAGCAGATTAAGATTTTGAGTCCTGAGGAGAAGCCCTGGGTCTACTGAATCAAAGCAGGCAGAAAATGCAAATGTGTGTCCTGAGGCAAACTTCCTGTCCAGGTTTTCTTGGTACAGATCTAGGATTAGCTTCCTTCTCTTCAGTCCCAACTTAAACCATAAGTGGGGAAAATTCAAACTGACCAAAGATCAGTGACTAGGGGCAACTTCATCCTACTCCCTAGGTAAAACTAGAAAGAGCGAGGTGGACTTCATAAAATAAGTTGGATCCTACGGGTTACCTGGGTTTCCCTTTGCTTGTAATATGTCTATCAGCCTCAAGGCGAGCTTTCATCATGAGACGCTTGGTTATCTTCAGTAGCCTATTAGCCAAATTTCTTTATTAAAAGTTTAAGTAGCATTTATGGACAATAGTATGTAATCAATTTAGTTTCTTTGTAGCCTTTAGTAATTGGGTAATGCTTTATTATACAGCCCACTCTTAAATTAGTTATCACTTATGATATGCTTGGAAAGTGGAGATAACTGGAGACACTGTGCCATTTTGGAAACACTGTCACGCTTGCAAGCTAGAAGTTAGTTAGCAATCGCTTCTAAACTATTTTGCTAGGTACAGTAGTGCTACTGTGTCATTAATAACCTGTCTCCAAAATGTTTATTAATAACTGGTGTCTACAGTTGTGTTTACATTTGACCAGTGTGATGCGTATCCACTATCTATGCATATTGTATAGTAATTACAATTTGGTAATTGCATTAGAATCTATATGATGAAGTATTACTTTATGTTATATGGTCAATCATGTTAAAGTAAACAGTGGCACTCATGACATCCATGATCTGAGATGTTACTGAATTCCAGATTAACCGAAGGACAGTTGGCTGTCAATCATTGTTTGTTTCATTGTGAAATTCCAGCAGTTTATAACCTTGCTTCATTCTCTCTCCCCTCTCCTTGTCTGCCTCCGAGGCATGTATTGCAACAGCACTGTTATTCTAGAAACAAAAGCCTCCTCCTTTTGAAATCTTTTGTTTCAAGCAGCATGACTCCTGTGTTCCACCGATTGTTTGTTGTTTCCATTTTCTTCGCTCACTTCAGAGGGATTTCCCTCCTCTCTCTGTGATGCAGACCTCCTTCTCCTAGACCTGGATTCAAACCCTATGAAAAATAATTTAAAATACTTTAGCTGCGCATGATTGAGCTTGTCTGGCACAGTGGAACAATAGAAGTGCAACCTCATCTGGCACTCCAGGTAGGCAAGAACACACAACAAATATATATATTTGAAAGATTTTGCATAGTATTTGAACCCAGGTCAGCCTTCTCCCCAGCAACGCCACTAAGACTCAATAAGAGCCGCAACCAAGGACAAAGACAGTTATTTCTGTAGGACACACATGCCTCTTTGAGCGTCTTCCACAAAGACAGTCATGTTCACTAGTAAATAGGAAGTCCTTCGTTCTGTCAGTTGTACTGTGCCAGTTTGTAAAGAAGGTTTGGTAACACTTTCCTTAAAGCAGACATGTATCATGCTGTATTACTTGTCATAAGCATGGATGAGCCATTGTAATGTATTAGTATAAGGCTTATAATCAGTGATGGACAAAGCTTTTTGGGGGCCCTGTGCAGGATTTGATTTGTGGGGCCATCTCTCTCTCTCTCTCTGTTGAATGTTTGTTTTGTTAATATTGAAGGATAGGTCTTGTTATACAGTCCCTGTTGCATATACGCATTATTGAATAGGTGACATGGGATGCTTTAACTAATCTGTGTTAAATTATTTTGATAATTTATGGAATATGTTTCCCTGCAATTTAGATCAACGACGTGTAGATAGCTATAAGAATATATAATTCATTGCTGGATGAAAAAAGGAAGATTTAACTTTCGATTAGGCCTCTTTTTTTTTTACTGCTTCCTATCCTACCATGAAAACGTAGCTAAACTTTCTCAAAGTAGTGGTTAACAAACAATGGTCATTCACCCTGGAAATGCTTTGAAGAGCCAGAGCAAAATTTACATTGCACAAAGCTTTACTCACCATGAGTATATACAGTGCCTTGCAAAAGTATTCGGCCCCCTTGAACTTTGCGACCTTTTGCCACATTTCAGGCTTCAAACATAAAGATATAAAACTGTATTTTTTTGTGAAGAATCAACAACAAGTGGGACACAATCATGAAGTGGAACGACATTTATTGGATATTTCAAACTTTTTTAACAAATCAAAAACGGAAAAATTGGGCGTGCAAAATTATTCAGCCCCCTTAAGTTAATACTTTGTAGCGCCACCTTTTGCTGCGATTACAGCTGTAAGTCCCTTGGGGTATGTCTCTATCAGTTTTGAACATCGAGAGACTGACATTTTTTCCCATTCCTCCTTGCAAAACAGCTCGAGCTCAGTGAGGTTGGATAGAGAGCATTTGTGAACAGCAGTTTTCAGTTCTTTCCACAGATTCTCGATTGGATTCAGGTCTGGACTTTGACTTGGCCATTCTAACACCTGGATATGTTTATTTTTGAACCATTCCATTGTAGATTTTGCTTTGTGTTTTGGATCATTGTCTTGTTGGAAGACAAATCTCCGTCCCAGTCTCAGGTCTTTTGCAGACTCCATCAGGTTTTCTTCCAGAATGGTCCTGTATTTGGCTCCATCCATCTTCCCATCAATTTTAACCATCTTCCCTGTCCCTGCTGAAGAAAAGCAGGCCCAAACCATGATGCTGCCACCACCATGTTTGACAGTGGGGATGGTGTGTTCAGCTGTGTTGCTTTTACGCCAAACATACGTTTAGCATTGTTGCCAAAAAGTTCAATTTTGGTTTCATCTGACCAGAGCACCTTCTTCCACATGTTTGGTGTGTCTCCCAGGTGGCTTGTGGCAAACTTTAAACAACACTTTTTATGGATATCTTTAAGAAATGGCTTTCTTCTTGCCACTCTTCCATAAAGGCCAGATTTGTACGATATACGACTGATTGTTGTCCTATGGACAGAGTCTCCCACCTCAGCTGTAGATCTCTGCAGTTCATCCAGAGTGATCATGGGCCTCTTGGCTGCATCTCTGATCAGTCTTCTCCTTATATGAGCTGAAAGTTTAGAGGGACGGCCAGGTCTTGGTAGATTTGCAGTGGTCTGATACTCCTTCCATTTCAATATTATCGCTTGCGCAGTGCTTCTTGGGATGTTTAAAGCTTGGGAAATCTTTTTGTATCCAAATCCGGCTTTAAACTTCTTCACAACAGTATCTCGGACCTGCCTGGTGTGTTCCTTGTTCTTCATGATGCTCTCTGCGCTTTTAACGGACCTCTGAGACTATCACAGTGCAGGTGCATTTATACGGAGACTTGATTACACACAGGTGGATTGTATTTATCATCATTAGTCATTTAGGTCAACATTGGATCATTCAGAGATCCTCACTGAACTTCTGGAGAGAGTTTGCTGCACTGAAAGTAAAGGGGCTGAATAATTTTGCACGCCCAATTTTTCAGTTTTTGATTTGTTAAAAAAGTTTGATATATCCAATAAATGTCGTTCCACTTCATGATTGTGTCCCACTTGTTGTTGATTCTTCACAAAAAATACAGTTTTATATCTTTATGTTTGAAGCCTGAAATGTGGCAAAAGGTCGCAAAGTTCATGGGGGCCGAATACTTTCGCAAGGCACTGTATGAACAACTGTCCATCCAATAATTGAAGGTTGTATCCTCCATCTTCTTACAGAATTTGAAATGTTTTCATAGATTAAGCATGGCCCCTGTATTATAGTTTGTAAAGAATTTCCCTTTTAAAACGAAATAAATCTAATGTCTGTATTCTTTCCTCCCCAAACCTTAATCTAATGGGTGTGTGCCCTCGCCAAGTGTCTAAAAGCCAATTACACATGCTGAATTATGTTGGAAAACTGACCTTTTAATGGTTATCTTTCTAATTATATCACATAGAGGTCAAACCTGTAGCAAATGACATATTCCTTTACTCACAAAGTGACCTCTGAGTCAGGATTAGTGAGATACATGAGTCAAACTAAGTGCTGTTTCTGAGATTGATTTAGAAAAATTACATACCCACGTAACGTAATTATTTTCATGAGATGGCCAGAAAAATGAACTAGTAATGTTGCATAGTTTTATAAACTTCTGGAACTCACCTTTCTTTTAAAAATAGTTAGAAATTGCTGAGGTGTACTCACTTTTGAAGACACAAGCTCAAGAACATACCCTGTACCAAATACCCTAGTTTCAGACTCCTAATAATTCCTACACCTCTGAAGATTCTATCCACTTCATGCCAATAGGAAGAACTTCGTTGTTTCTCCATCGACAGACGGATAAGGCGAACAATGGGGTGTTAACACTCGGTGCAGACTAGAGATCCTGACTGCCAATGTGCCCAGCATGAGACATGCCATTAAGTTATCCTGACACTCACAGCTAACCATTGTTATCATTGTCTTCACTCTGTTATTTAGGTTGGTATTGTGGAATAACTACAACGTTGTTGATCCATCCTCAGTTTTCTCATATCACAGCCATTAAATTCTATAACTGTTTTAAAGTCACCATTGCCCTCATTGTGAACTCCCTGAGGGGTTTCCTTCCTGTCCGTGAACTAAGTTAGGAAGGACACCTGTACCTTTTTAGTGACTGGGTGTATTGATACACCATCCAAAATGTAATTAATAACTTCACCATGGTCAAAGGGATATTCAATGTCTACTTTTTAATGTTTTACCCATCAACAATAGGTGCACTTATTTGCAAGATGTTGGAAAAACCTCCCTGGTCTTTGTGGTTGAATCTGTGTTTGAAATGTACTGCTCGACTGAGGGACCTTACAAATAATTGTATGTGTGGGGTACAGAGATGAGTTTGTCATTCAAAAAGAATGTTATTAAACACTATTATTGCACACAGTGAGTCCATGCAATTTATGTGACTTGTTAATTAAGTTAAAAAAAATTATCCTGAGCTTATTTAGGCGTGCCATAACAAAGAGGCTTATTTATTGACTAAAGAAATTTCAGCTTTTCATTTTCAATTAATTTGTAAAAATGTATAAAAACATAATTCCACTTTGACATTATGGGGTATTGTGTGTAGGCCAGTGACCCAAAAATCTTAATTAAATTCAGGCTGTAACACAACGAAATGTGAAAAAAGTCAAGGGGTGTGAATACTTTCTGAAGGCACTGTTTTATTGTTGGGTGTAAAGTTACAGGATAGATAAGACAGTGACAGAAGTGTATGTGGTAAGTGAAAGTGTGTATGTGTGTGAGTGGCGTCAGTATGCATGTTTGTGTGTGTTGGGGTGTCAGTGTATTGTAAGTACAGTATGTGTGAGTGTGAGTCCTGAGTGTGTGAATGGAGTCAGTACAAGATAGTTGGTGCAAAAAAAGGGTCAATGTAGGTAGTCTGGGTAGCCATTTGATTAATAATTTAGCAGTCTTGTTTAGTAGTCTCATGGCTTGGGGATAGAAGCTGCTCAGGGTCCAGTTTATTCTAGACTTGGTGCGCTGGTACCGCTTGCCATGCAGTAGCAGAGAGAACCGTTTATGGCTTGGGTGGCTGGAGTTTTTTTGGGCCTTCCTCTGACACCTCCTGGTAAAGTGGCCCTGGATGGCAGGGAGCTCTGCCCCAGTGATGTACTGGGCCATACACACTACCTTCTGTGCCTTGCAGTTGCCGTACCAAGCTGTGATGCAGCCAGTCAAGCTGATTTCAATGGTGCAGCTGTCGAACTTTGAGGATCTGAGGGCCCATGGCAAATCTTTTCAGCCTCCTGACGGAAAAGAGGTGCTGTCGTGCCCTCTTCACAACTGTGATGGTATGCTTGAACTATGCCAATTTCTTAGTAATGTGGGTGCAGAGGACCTTTGCAGGTGATTGTCTGTGGTCTATTGCACAATCAGATGTTCTGGATAGGGCTGCGGTGGACGTGGATGGTTGCTCTGGTTTTTGTTCTGAAGGAGCCTTTTCTCCCCATAAGCACGCTTGGCCTTTTATCCGGTCTGCTGACACAATCAGGTCCTCAAACTCAGGGGAGAGGCATGGTGGGGAGGTTATGAAAAATGCATCAGTATCCTCTGGGTCTGTCTCCACATCAGACATCATGTCTTCAGTTGCCTTCGCAAGTTGCTGCATCACCTCAGCAGATTTCTTTTGACCGACTGACCACATCCTGTGAAATTACAGGAGATAATATGTCATTCTGCTGTCTTGAACCAAAAAAAAGCTAAAGATGCAGACACACTGAAATCAAAAGCTGTGGAACAAGTCTCAACATTTCAAAATTCGGTACTGCGTTTAAAATGTATGGATTGGTTTACATGTATAAACTAACCTGTCTCTGGCAAGACCGCCTTCACTTTTTGATGCCCCGTTCTTTCTTGTCTGGGGTGTCCGACGGCTTATTCCACTCTTTCAGTCCAATGCAGATTTGCAGCTGAATCTGAGGAGTCAATTGGTGTATTATCAATGGTTATATGCATCAAAACCCTTGAGAAAATTTTACAATGTGGAATGTTTGTAATGACTGTTAGTCAGTCCATGTCTTTAGGAAATTACTCACCTTCAAAATCTGCCATCTCAGCTGACTAACCATCAGATCCAGTACACAGGCGTTATGCGGATTGTTCTTCCAGAGACATGACAAAGAAAAAACATGACATTTAGATTTTTTTCAACCTTTATTTAATTAGGCAAGTCAGTTAAGAACACATTCTTATTTAGAATGACAGCCTATGAACAGTGGGTTAACTGCCTTGTTCAGGAGCAGAACAACCTTGTCAGCTCGGGGATTCGACCCACAAACCTTTCAGTTACTGGCCCAATGCTTTAATCACTAGGCCACCTGCTGCCCCACCAGATTATGCTATTCGGATCCCTATTTCATGTAACATATTTGAGAATGTGAAGATAACTATCACACAACTTACGGATAGCTCATTCCATCTTTCTCAACAAACAACCTTCGCCCGTTTTGGTGCAGGCGCTGGAGGAGTACTGTAGCTGCTGCGGATGCTGTTGTTTTTGGAATAGTTGAGCTACTTGTGCCATCAGCCTTTCGTTCATGTCAGCTACCATGTTGTAGTCTGGCATCTGATTCAGCCTGGACATGAGTTGTTGGAAAACCATGCTATCGTTTGGTGATGCATCGTTTCCTTGCAAGAAGAGGCTCCCACAAACTAATTGTATCAATGGAAAAAATATAGTAAATAAAATTTGATTTGTCTCCTTTGCTGTATTTTACCAGGCTTGTAAGAATAACTAGCTACCAAGCTATCCGTTCTTCCACCAACGTTGGGTAGCTAACGTTAGCGAACTATGCTTTGGTTGTATGTTTTAGTATTCAATAAAAAAAACTACTTGCAGTGAAGCCGCTCAACATTTACAAAGAGAAAGACAAAAACAAAAGGACAACACAAATCATGACAGCAAGGCCAACTGAATATGTGTGTCTGTGCATTTTGAATGAGTGTGTATATATGCATGTGTACAAACATCTGTGCGGCATCATACTCAGGCAAACAGGCATTAGCTGTAACAACGTTGCCCCTTAGCTAACTTTGATTGCCAACTCACATTAGCTTGTTTTAGTCAAAACAGCAATGTTCCATTTCTTACTCCTACATCTAAAATCCATGTAACATGTCAGCTACAATTTTGTTAACTAGCTAGCTAGTAACATTACTTATTGACTATATTGGCTGTAGTAATTTACTTTGGTTAGCTACCTCTGCTAATGCTACAGTAGCTAGATTGCTTTGTTGACAAATAAGAGGGTGGCTTCTTGTTGCATAGTCGCATTCGGAAGGTTGCGGCTGTGGGGTGTAGATTATTGCGGACTTGGAGTACCGTTATATATGTGATCCATAACCATTTCCGTGGCTTGGGGTGATTAATAAAAATTCTGGGAGTTGTTCAATGTTAGCTACAGGATTATTATGTTTTATTGCTGCAATAACTTTTTGGGTGACCCGACCAAATTCACATATGTTATAGATCCATCATTCTCATTGAAAGCAAGTCTAAGAAGTGGCAGATCTGTTCTATGGGCGCTATTTCTATTCTTCCCATTCTAAAGTTTTGTTTTTGTACATCAGCTTCAAACAGCTGAAAATACAATATTTTTGGTTATGGAAAAGGCATTTCACAGCGGTTTAGATGGTACAATGATTCTCTACACTATACACCTAATTTTTTTGTGATGATGTCACGACTTGTCACGACCTCTCCTTGTTCGGGCAACGTTCGGCGGTCGACATCACCGGTCTTCCAGCCATTGCCGATCCACCTTTCATTTTCTATTTGTTTTGTCTTGTCTTCCATCACACCTGGTTTGAATCCCATCAATTACATGTTGTGTATTTAACCAACTGTGTCCAACATGTCCTTGTCCAGTACTGTTGATGGTAAGAGTTTGTGCATGTTATGTCTGGCGTGCGAAGTGTTTTGTCCCATTGTATTTATTTATTTGTGTTTGTTCACAATAATTTTATTATTAAACTGCACCGTTGTAACATAGTCGTTGCTCTCCTGCGCCTGACTTCTCTGCCACCAGTATGCACACATTACAGAATACCGGACCAGACTTATAGAGTCAGCAGGAGCAGGTACCCCAGGAATAGGGGTGGAGGAGCGCGTCCGGGAGCACGCAGCAATGCTCCACCATCTTGGTACCGCCATGGACCGCGTTGTCCAGACAATGGACCGCTGGGAGAGACAGGGAGTTATCCCAGCGCCTCCACCAGCACTACTGCGGTCTCCAGTACTCGCCCCTCCATCTCCTAGTCCCAGTGGGATTCGTCTCTCCCTTCCCCAGGAATATGATTCGACGGCTGCGAACTGCCAGGGGTTCCTATTACAACTGGACCTATACCTGGCAACCGTCCATATGGCTCCTTCGGGCCGTGAGAGGGGGTCCACCCTCATCTCGTGCCCCACCGGGAAAGCCCTGGAGTGGGCCAATGCCGCATGGAGAGAGGGGGATGCAGGGTTGGACCAGTTTGAGGAGTTTAGGGATCCCCATTGTTCCTTTGGCTGTGCCCTTCCCAGTTCACGCATTAAACAGTCGACCATTAGTGTCAGGGTTGATTAGGGAGGTCATCACTCCTCTGGGCATGGTGAAGCAGGGGGCTCACAAGGAGAGAATTAGTCTCTTCCTTATTTACTCTCCTGCTTTTCCCGTGGTGCTAGGCCTACCCTGGTTAGCTTGTCATAACCCCACTGTTTCTTGGCCACAGAGGGCTCTCACGGGGTGGTCGCGAGAGTGCTCGGGGAGGTGTTTAGTGGTTTCCGTTGGTGCTAATGTGAAATGGCTAGCTAGTTAGCGGTGGTGCGTGCTAGTGGCATTTCAATCTGTGACGTCACTTGCTCTGAGACGTTGAAGTAGTGGTTCCCATTGCTCTGCAAGGGCCGCGGCTTTTGTGGAGCGATGAGTAACGATGCTTCGTGAGTGACTGGTTGATATGTGCAGAGAGTCCCTGGTTCGAGCCCAGGTTGGGGCGAGAAGAGGGACGGAAGCTATTCTGTTACATTGATGCTGTTGACCCGGATCACTGGTGGCTGCAGAAAGAGGAGGAGGTCAAAAGGTGGTGAGTGTAGCCGATGTGAAATGGCTAGCTAGTTAGCGGTGGTGCGCACAAGTGGCGTTTCAATCGGTGACATCACTTGCTCTGAGACCTTGAAGTAGTGGTTCCCCTTGCTCCGCAAGGGCCACAGCTTTTGTGGAGCGATGGGTAACAATGCTTCGAGAGTGACTGTTGCCGTGTGCAAAGCGTCCCTGGTTCGCGCCCAGGTCGGGGCGAGGAGATGGACGTAAAGTCTATACTGTCTATACTTTGACATACTCCGCTACACGCGCCGAGCATGTGTCCCTGGTGTGCAGGGTGCTTAGTCGCCTGTTGGAGCATGACCTGTACGTCAAGGCTGAGAAATGCCTGTTCTTCCAGTATTTCTTCCAGAAATGCCTGTTCTTCCCTCTCCTTCCTAGGGTATCGCATTTCCACCTCAGGGGTGGAGACCGCATTTCAGCTGTGCGTAATTGGCCGACTCCCACCACGGTAAAGGAGGTGCAGTGGTTCTTAGGGTCTGCCAACTACTACCGGAGGTTTTCCGGGGTTTTGGTCAGGTAGCGGCTCCCATTACCTCACTGCTGAAGGGGGGCCCAGTATGCTAGCAGTGGTCAGCTGAGGCGGACAGGGCTTTTAATCACCCGAGGGCTCTGTTTACCTCGCTCCAGTGCTGGCCCATCCAGATACCTCTTTGGCTTTCATAGTGGAGGTGGACACGTCCGAGACTGGTATTGGAGCTGTGCTATCTCAGTTCTCGGGTACACCACCGAAGCTCCGCCCCTGTGCCTTCTTCTTGAAGAAGCTCAGCCCGGCGGAGTGAAACTATGACGTTGGGGACCGGGAGCTGTTGGCTGTCGTCAAGGCTTTAAAGGCGTGGAGACATTGGCTTGAAGGGGCTAGACACCCTTTCCTCATCTGGACTGACCACCGTAATCTGGAGTACATCCGGGCGGCGACTAAACCCTCGCCAGGCAAGGTGGGCCATGTTTTTCACCCGTTTTGTGATTACTCTTTGCTACAGACCAGGCTCCCAGAATGTGAAGGCAGACGCATTGTCTCATTGTATGACACAAAGGAGCGGCCCTTGACTAAGGACGTGAGGGTTTATGTTTCCTCCTGTTCGGTGTGCGCCCTGTGTAAGGCTCCTAGGCACCTGCACAGAGGTAAGCTACACCCCTTACCCGTTCCACAATGGCCTTGGTCGCACCTGTCGATGGATTTTCTGACATGTTTCTACGGACTGTAACGGAAGTTTTGACTTTTCATCTGGCCCTAGTGATCGTGCGTCATGAATTTGGATTACTGGGCTAAACACATAAACAAAAAGGAGGTATTTGGACATAAATGATCCAAATGCACAAGGCGCGGGCAAGTCCAGACGAAAAGATCCATTACAGTTCGTAGAAACATGTCAAACGATGTATATAATCAATCTTTAGGATGTTTTTATCATAAATCTTCAATCATTTCCCACTGGACAATTCCTTTGTCATTAAAAAGGAAAGGGAACGGAGCTCGCACTCACGGCCATGCGCGATAAACAACTAAAGGCTTTCAGCTGAGCCAATTACTGTGAGTGGTCTTATTCTCTCCCCTTTCACAATAGAAGCCTGAAATAACTTTCTAAAGACTGTTGACATCTACTGGAAACCTTAGGAAGTGCAATCTGAACCAATTTACACTGGATATTGGATAGGCAATCACTTGAAAAACTACAAACCTCAGATTTCCCACTTCCTGGTTGGATTTCTCTCAGGTTTTCGCCTGCCATATGAGTTCTGTTATACTCACAGACATCATTCAAACAGTTTTAGAAACTTCAGAGTGTTTGCTATCCAAATCCGCTAATATGCATATCCTAGCTTCTGGGCCAGAGTAGCAGGCAGTTTACTCTGGGCACGCTTTTCATCCGGACGTGAAAATACTGCCCCCTACCCCAAAGAAGTTAAACTGCACCGTTGTAACATAGTCTTTGCTCTCTTGCGCCTGACTTCTCTGCCGCAGTACACACACATTACAGATTATTGGACTTCCGCTTTACTTCCCTCCTGCAGCTCGCTAGTGCCAAACTTGCCAGAGTAAATTATTTGAAAGAGTAAATTTATGGAGAATAATAGTCAATTAAACAAGTATAACATCCTGTCACCATCATTACGCACAGCTGCACAATATTGGACTCACTCTGTTTTTGGCACAAACAGCTCTTAAAGACCAGGGCACAAATAATCATTTTTCTCTTTATGTTACCATCTTACATATAAAACCTAATTTGTTCATAACTCACCACAGGTTAATGAGAAGGGTGTGCTTGAAAGGATGCACATAACTCTGCAATTTTGGGTTGTATTGGAGAGAGTCTCAGTCTTAAATTATTTTCCACACAGTATGTGCCTGTATTTAGTTTTCATGCTAGTGAGGCCCGAAGATCCACTCTCACATAGGTACATGGTTGCAAAGCGCATCAGTGTATTAACTGCGCGATTTGCCAAGGCAGGATACTCTAAGTCCAGTAAAATCTGGCAGTAGCTTCTGATTAAATTCAATTTTCACAGAACCGCTTGTTGCAATTTTGATGAGGCTCTCTTGTTCAGATAAGTGGCAGGGCATGAAAGGGATAACGAGTCCAGTTGTTTGTGTCATCCATTTCGGGAAAGAAGCTGCGTAATTGCGCAACCAACTCACTCAGGTGCTTCGCTATATCATATTGTTCGAAAGCTTGAGTTAATTTGCACACAAAAAAAACATACAATGATGGAAAGACCTGTATGTTGTCCTTGTTAATGCAGACAGAGAAGAGCTCCAACTTCTTAATCATAGCCACAATTTTGTCCCGCACATTGAATATAGTTGCAGAGAGTCCCTGTAATCCTAGATTCAGATCATTCAGGCGAGAAAAAACATCACCCAGATGGGCCAGTCGTGAGAAACTCGTCATCATTACAAGCGGTCAGACAAGTGGAAATGATGGTCATTGAAGAGAATTTAAGCTCGTCTCTAAATAAAAAATAAAAAAACGTGTCAATACTTTGCTCCTTGATAACCAGTGCACTTCTGTATGTTCTAAAAGCGTTACATGGTCGCAGCCCATATCATTACATAGTGCAGAAAATACATGAGAGTTCAGGAGCCTTGCTTTTTAACAAAGTTAACCATTTTCACTGTAGTGTCAAAAACATCTTTCAAGCTGTCAGACACTCCCTTGGGAGCAAGAGCCTCTCAGTGGATGCTGCAGTGTACCCAAGTGAAGTCGGGAGCATCTGCTTGCACGCGCGTTACCACACCAGTGTGTCTCCCTATCATGGTTTTTGCGCCATCAGTACAGATACCAACATGCGCAGCAGCTACGTTTGGCTACATATGAACCGTTAGTGGAATTCCCGCGAGAGTATAACAGTTAACCAGTTGGATTTAGGGGGCGCTATTTTAATTTTTGGATGAAAAACGTTCCCATTTTAAACAAGATATTTTCTCAAGAAAAGATGCTTGACTATGCATATAATTGACAGCTTTGGAAAGAGGATACTCTGACGTTTCCAAAACTGCAAAGATAATGTCTGTGAGTGCCACAGAACTGATGTTACAGGCGAAAACCAGATAAAAAACCAACCAGGAAGTGCCGCATTTTTTGAAACCGCCTCATGCCAATGACTCCTTATATGGCTGTAAATGAGCTACGAATGAGCTTACCACGTTTTCCCCAAGGTGTCTACAGCATTGTGACGTCTTTTTAGGCATTTCCCTTGAAGAATGGCTGTAAGGGACCATATATGGCATGTGGTCACATGGTGTCTCCCGCAGAAAACCTTGCATAAAATACTGAGGTAGCCATTTTTCCAATCGCCTCTTATGAGAAACCAACTGCCTCGACGGATATATTATCGAATATATTTGTTAAAAACACCTTGAGGATGGATCCTAAGTAAGTTTTAAGTTCCTCGGCATACACATCACAGACAAACTGAATTGGTCCACCCACAGAGATAGCATCGTGAAGCAGCAGCGCCTCTTCAACCTCAGGAGGCTGAAGAAATTCGGCTTGTCACCAAAAGCACTCACAAACTTCTACAGATGCACAATCGAGAGCATCCTGTCGGGCTGTATCACCGCCTGGTACGGCAACTGCTCCGCCCACAACCGTAAGGCTCTCCAGAGGGTAGTGAGGTCTGAACAACGCATCACCGGGGGCAAACTACCTGCCCTCCAGGACACCTACACCACCCGATGTCACAGGAAGGCCATAAAGATCATCAAGGACAACAACCACCCGAGCCACTGCCTGTTCACACCGCTATCATCCAGAAGGCGAGGTCAGTACAGGTGCATCAAAGCTGGGACCGAGAGACTGCTTCTATCTCAAGACCATCAGACTGTTAAACAGCCACCAATAACATTGAGTGGCTGCTGCCAACACACTGACTCAACTCCAGCCACTTTAATAATGGGAATTGATGGGAAATGATGTCAAATATATCACTAGCCACTTTAAACAATGCTACCTAATATAATTTTTACATACCCTACATTATTCATCTCATATGTATATGTATATACTGTACTCTATATCATCTACTGCATCTTTATGTAATACGTGTATCACTAGCCACTTTAACTATGCCACTTTGTTTACATACTCATCTCATATCATATCATCTCATCTCACTTCTCTGATAGAGTTCAGTGTGTCAAATCGGAGGGTCTGCTGTCCGGACCTCTGGCAGTCTCTATGGGGGTGCCACAGGGTTCAATTCTTGGACCGACTCTCTTCTCTGTATACATCAATGAGGTCGCTCTTGCTGCTGGTGAGTCTCTGATCCACCTCTATGCAGACGACACCATTCTGTATACTTCTGGCCCTTCTTTGGATACTGTGTTAACAACCCTCCAGGCAAGCTTCAATGCCATACAACTCTCCTTCCGTGGCCTCCAATTGCTCTTAAATACAAGTAAAACTAAATGCATGCTCTTCAACCGATCGCTACCTGTACCTACCCGCCTGTCCAACATTACTACTCTGGACGGCTCCGACTTAGAATACGTGGACAACTACAAATACTTAGGTGTCTGGTTAGACTGTAAACTCTCCTTCCAGACCCATATCAAACATCTCCAATCCAAGGTTAAATCTAGAATTGGCTTCCTATTTCGCAACAAAGCATCCTTCACTCATGCTGCCAAACATACCCTTGTAAAACTGACCATCCTACCAATCCTCGACTTTGGCGATGTCATTTACAAAATAGCCTCCAATACCCTACTCAACAAATTGGATGCAGTCTATCACAGTGCAATCCGTTTTGTCACCAAAGCCCCATATACTACCCACCATTGCGACCTGTACGCTCTCGTTGGCTGGCCCTCGCTTCATACTCGTCGCCAAACCCACTGGCTCCATGTCATCTACAAGACCCTGCTAGGTAAAGTCCCCCCTTATCTCAGCTCGCTGGTCACCATTGCATCTCCCACCTGTAGCACACGCTCCAGCAGGTATATCTCTCTAGTCACCCCCAAAACCAATTCTTTCTTTGGCCGCCTCTCTTTCCAGTTCTCTGCTGCCAATGACTGGAACGAACTACAAAAATCTCTGAAACTGGAAACACTTATCTCCCTCACTAGCTTTAAGCACCAACTGTCAGAGCAGCTCACAGATTACTGCACCTGTACATAGCCCACCTATAATTTAGCCCAAACAACTACCTCTTTCCCTACTGTATTTTATTTATTTATTTATTTTGCTCCTTTGCACCCCCATTATTTTTATTTCTACTTTGCACATTCTCCCATTGCAAATCTACCATTCCAGTGTTTTACTTGCTATATTGTATCTACTTTGCCACCATGGCCTTTTTACCTTTACCTCCTTTATCTCACCTCATTTGCTCACATCGTATATAGACTTGTTTATACTGTATTATTGACTGTATGTTTGTTTTACTCCATGTGTAACTCTGTGTCGTTGTATGTGTCGAACTGCTTTGCTTTATCTTGGCCAGGTCGCAATTGTAAATGAGAACTTGTTCTCAACTTGCCTACCTGGTTAAATAAAGGTGAAATAAAATAAAGAAAATAAATATGTATATACTGCACTCAATACCATCTACTGTATCTTGCCTATGCCGCTCTGTACCATCACTCATTCATATATCTTTTAAATCTTACTCTCACTTTTTTGCATATCAGAGTTATTTTCTCATACCACTTATTATATACCTTACCTCTACTCTAAGCTTGATATTTTGTAATCTGATGAAGAAATATCGTCATTCAGCCTCTGACTGGTTCACAAACAAGTGTTTTATTATACACTGAAGGCCAAAACACTCTATGGAGATTTTATGAGTGATACCAAATTACCTCCAAGTACAGTATGTTCATGAGGCAAGCCGCCATATGGCCTCAGCTTAATGTGGCGGAACCTATCTGGACTGCATCCCAATGCATTATTACAATCATAATTCAAGAGAGCCAGAGGGAGAAGTACAGGATATGAGGGGAAAGTAGTGTGAAAGATAGTCAAGGCAAAAACATGGAGGTAGTGGGGAAAGGGAGAAAGAATAATAGGGTGATGGGAAAAGAGAGAATGTTGAAGACAGAGACCAAAATGAAGGGAGGAGGGGAAGGAGAGAAAAGGGCAGATGGATATACAGACTGAGAGTGAACACCGTCAATGTTGTTGTCTGGGCAGAGGTTAACCTGATTAAGGCTGTTACTGCGGTAATCCCGGATAGGGTGCTTGAGTAGATCATTACTCGGAGGGTAACAAACACAGACAGCCACTCACCATCAGGCTAATTCATAGAGTATCTCCCTCTCTCCTCAATCACAGAAACGATGGATCTCTGATTAGCCCTATTTAGCCATAGCTATACTCTCTGACTGAAGTGTGACAAAAGCTGCTAACACAGTCAGGAAAACAATGAACAAGTTCCTTAGAAATAATCATGATGAATCACAAAAGTGTCAATCTACAGTGCCTCCCGAGAGTATTCACACCCCTTGATTTTTTCACATGTTGTTGTGTTATAGCCTACATTTAAATTGGTGAGAGAAAAAAGTCACTGGCCTATACACAATACCTCATATCAAGGTGGAATTCTGTTTTTACAAATAAATAAAAAATGAAAAGCTGAAATGTCTTGAGTCAATAAATATTCAACTACGTTCTTATGGCAAGCCTAAATACATTCAGGAGTAAAGATTTGCTTCACAAATCACATAATAAAATGCATGGACTCACTCTCTGTGCAATAACAGTATTTAACATGATTTTTGAAGGACTATCATCTTTGTACCCCACACATACAAATAATTATAAGGTCCCTCAGTCAAGCAGTGAATTTCAAACTCAGATTCAAACACAAAGACCAGGGAGGTTTTCCAATGCCTCGCAAAGAAGGACACCTGTTGGTAGATGGGCTGGGTGACGGCTCCGACGGCTCCTGGCTGACTGGTGGCTCCGGCGGCTCCTGGCTGACTGGCGGCCCTGGCGGCTCCTGGCTGACTGGCGGCTCCGGCGGCTCCTGGCTGACTGGCGGCCCCTGCGGCTCCTGGCTGACTGGCGGCTCCGGCGGCTCCTGGCTGACTGGCGGCTCCGGCGGCTCCTGGCTGACTGGCGGCTCAGAACAGACTGGCGGCTCTGGCGGCTCAGGACAGACGGGAGACTCTGGCGGCTCAGCACCTGCAGGGAGAAGACGGAGAGACAGCCTGGTGCGGGAGGCTGCCACCAGAGGGCTGGTGCATGGAGGTGGCACCGGATGGACCGGACCGTGTAGGCGCACTGTAGCTCTTGAGCACCGAGCCTCCCCAACCTTACCTGGTTGAATGCTCCCCATAGCCAAGCCAGTGCGGCGTAAGGCTGGTGCCATGTACGTCGGCCCGAGGAGACGCACTGGAGACCAGATGCGTAGAGCTGGCTTCGTGGCACCTGGCTCGATGACCACTCTAGCCCGGCCGATACGAGGAGCTGGAATGTACTGCACCGGGCTATGCAGACACACCTGGGACACCATGTGCTCCACCGCATAACACGGTGCCTGCCCGGTCCCTCTCGCTCTTCGGTAAGCACGGGGAGTTGGCTCAGGTCTCCTACCTGACTTAGCCACACTCCCCGTGTGCCCCCCACCAAGACATTTTTGGGGCTGCCTCTCGGTCTTCCAGCCGCGCTGCCGTGCTGCCTCCTCATACCGCGCCTCTCCACTTTCGGTGCCTCCAGCTCTGCTTTAGGGCGGCGATATTCCCCTGCTTGTGCCCAGGGTCCCTTGCCGTCCAAAATCTCCTCCCAAGTCCAGGAGTCTTGTGTTTTCTGCTGTTGCCCATTGCCACGCTGCTTGGTCCTCTTGTGGTGGATGTTTCTGTAACGGATTTCCTCCTCTTCGTCTGAGGAGGAGTAAGGACCGGACCACAACTGAACACTGGAACAAAATAATAATTGTGAAATATACAAAACCGAAACAGTACCGTGTGGCCCAAACACTCACATGGAAACAAACACCCACAAACCAAAAGTGAAACCCAGGCTACCGAAGTATGATTCTCAATCAGAGACAACTAACGACACCTGCCTCTGATTGAGAACCATACTAGGCCGAACACAAAAAACAACAGACTACCCACCCCAACTCACGCCCTGACCATACTAAAACAAAGAATAAAATAACAGACCTATGGTCAAAACGTGACAACCATACTGTGCTTTCTTGGATATTTTATTTTTATACTGTCCAATTTTCAGCATGGTATCAACAACTACTGTATGGTGGATGCGCAATAAGGCCTTCCCAGTTCTGCTTGGCTGCGCTCAACTCAGTATTGTGAAAAGGGTGAAATACACCCATCTTTTGAAAACTATGCATAAGCTTATAGTGGTTCCCAAACTAGGCTGTTTCCCACCAAAAACTTTTTCAATATTTCTTTGCCCAACTAATATAATAAAATAAATGTTTCTAGTCATGAGCCAGCCTCTTTTTATGCTGCAAATAAACCAGTCGTGTTAATTTGGACACAATGGAAAATGCTTCAAAAAGTATGGTAATGTTCAAATGAGCATGTCTTATTGGACAAGTCAAGGTTGTCCCTCCTTGTTTGTCTGTTTTCTTTCATCTGGTGCGTAATGATCCCTCTGTTCCCATCATTTGGGAAACACTGCTCAACAGCTATCTTCTATTCCAGAAAGCAATCATAACAATGTTGAACATGTTTGACTAGAATCTCTCCACAAGTCTAACAGTCTAAAAGTGTCCCCTTTTACTTTCAACTGATAACTGACATTCACCATAACTAGATATGTCAAAAGAATCGAGAAACCCTCACAGTGCTCGTCCTCAAGTTTGGATAAAGGGGAATAGAGTGAGTACAAATTAAACAAATAGTGACCTACTGTTCTTAGAATACAAATGGCAAATCAATTATATGACACTCACACATGTACGCGCTCTCACACAAACACACATCTAGTCCATTCTGCTGAGCCAGCCAGGCAGTTTCTCTGGATCACTTTGAAGACACTTAATGATGTACCTTTGATTTTAAAAGGCTACATTTGGTTGGTAAGGAGTCAAATAAGAGCTATATGATATTTTTTCACACTGATATTGAGACAGTGTATGAGCTGAATCTGCACTTAATTTACATTGAAAAGGGGGATATTAAACAATCACACGTCCCTATGAAAATAATAGCGCTCTTAATCACTGCAGTAGCCCGTTCATTCATCCTGAAAGGACTGGGAGAGAGGTTTTTAAGGGAGAATGTAATCTAACGGCCATGGAGCTCACAATCAAGGTCCTTCCAGTATTGAATCAGTGGTACGTTTCCTTTGGAGTAAATTAATTTCAATTAAAGAGGGTCGATACACAGTCAATCACAGACACTAAAACAGTACACTTCTCCATAAAGACTGTCAACTGGGTGGGAATACTGGGGCTCAACATTCTTCTACACTTGCACACTCAGGAAAATGCAAAGCAAGTGCCTTCAATGCACATGAAGGCAATTGTAAATGGATTACCTTACCTACCTTTATACATAGTGTTCCAACAGTAAAGGACCACATAAGATGGATAATGCTTGGTTAAACCTTGCCTAATGCTGCAATGCACTGAAAAATAAACATGCTGATTCAATGTACAATTGCAAGGCAAACAGTTGCAATAGGATTGTGAGTTTACTCAACTTTTGGTCATATTTGCTGACCCAACATGCTCAAATGTTGCTGGTTGCCTTACAATTGTAGTCTGAATCAACCTCAAAGTCATTTTGTTGAGCAAATTCACATTCCTATTGCAGCTGGTTGCCTTGAATTATCCTCTTAATTGCTTACAATTCGATTCTTAAAATAAAAGTCACAATTATTGCACATGTGCAACTGAGATTAATTAAAGATTTTTAAACATATTTTGGGTTAAGTCAGATCCATGCATTAACCTCCAGATGGTCGGACAAAGTCAAATATATTGTATGGGGTGGCCATGACATTCAAACAAAATAGTGACCAATACACATTGGGTATGAGTGACATGCCATCAACTTAAAAGACAGGTGTTCAAACAAAGCAACGAGTAATACCACGTTAACCCCAACTATCAGTAAAGAATGGCTGGCATACCATTATAATGTCCAACGTATGTCCATAAACTAGACATCCTGTTACGGTGAGTGAATGAGGACCCAAAAGCGAACTAACTTAAACAGAGCTTCTTTAATAACCAAACATAGGTAGGCTCAGATAGACCGGCAGATTCCGACAGGACAGGACAAGGTTACAGCAAACATGACGATAGTCTGGCTCAGGCATGAAACACAACAAACAAGAATCCGACAAGGACAGGAGCAGAAACAGAGAGAGATATAGGGACCTAATCAGAGGGAAAAAGGGAACAGGTGGGAAAAGGGGTGACGAGGTGGTTAGGAGGAGACAAGGCACAGCTGGGGGAAAGAGGGGGAGAAAAGGTAACCTAACAACGACCAGCAGAGGGAGACAGGGTGAAGGGAAAGGACAGAGACAAGACACAACATGACAGTACATGACAGTACCCCCCCACTCACCGAGCGCCTCCTGGCGCACTCGAGGAGGAAACCTGGCGGCAACGGAAGAAATCCTCGATCAGCGCACGGTCCAGCACGTCCCGAGAGGGAACCCAACTCCTCTCCTCAGGACCGTACCCCTCCCAATCTACGAGGTACTGGTGACCACGGCCCCGAGGACGCATGTCCAAAATTCTACGGACCCTGTAGATGGGTGCGCCCTCGACAAGGATGGGGGGGGGGGGGGAAGACGAGCGGGGGCGCGAAGGACGGGCTTGATGCAGGAGACATGGAAGACCGGGTGGACGCGACGAAGGTATCGCGGAAGAAGAAGTCGAACTGCGACAGGATTAATGACCCGAGAAATACGGAACGGACCAATGAACCGCGGGGTCAACTTGCGAGAAGCCGTCTTAAGGGGAAGGTTCTGAGTGGAGAGCCAAACTCTCTGACCGCGACAATATCTAGGACTCTTAGTTCTACGCTTATTAGCAGCCCTCACAGTCTGCGTCCTATAACGGCAAAGTGCAGACCTGACCCTCTTCCAGGTGCGCTCGCAACATTGGACAAAAGCCTGAGCGGAGGGGACGCTGGACTCGGCGAACTGAGATGAGAACAGCGGAGGCTGGTACCCGAGGCTACTCTGAAAAGGAGATAGCCCGGTCGCAGACGAAGGAAGCGAGTTGTGGGCGTATTCTGCCCAGGGGAGCTGTTCTGACCAAGACGCAGGGTTGCGAAAAGAAAGACTGCGTAAGATGCGACCAATAGTCTGATTGGCCCGTTCTGCTTGACCGTTAGACTGGGGGTGAAAGCCGGAAGAGAGACTGACGGAAGCCCCAATCAAACGGCAAAACTCCCTCCAAAATTGAGACGTGAATTGCGGACCTCTGTCCGAAACGACGTCTGACGGAAGGCCATGAATTCTGAAAACATTCTCGATGATGATTTGTGCCGTCTCTTTAGCAGAAGGAAGCTTAGCAAGGGGAATGAAATGAGCCGCCTTAGAGAACCTATCGACAACCGTAAGAATAACAGTCTTCCCCGCTGACGAAGGCAGTCCGGTGACAAAATCTAAGGCGATGTGAGACCACGGTCGAGAGGGAATGGGAAGCGGCCTGAGACGGCCGGCAGGAGGGGAGTTACCGGACTTAGTCTGCGCGCAGACCGAACAAGCAGCCACGAAACGACGCGTGTCATGCTCCCGGGTGGGCCACCAAAAATGCTGGCGAATGGAAGCAAGCGTACCCCGAACGCCAGGGTGGCCGGCTAACTTGGCAGAGTGAGCCCACTGAAGAATGGCCAGACGAGCAGGAACGGGAACGAAAAGAAGGTTCCTAGGACAAGCGCGCGGCGACGGAGTGTGAGTGAGCGCTTGCTTTACCTGCCTCTCAATTCCCCAGACAGTCAACCCGACAACACGCCCCTCAGGGAGAATCCCCTCGGGGTCAGTGGAGGCTACTGAAGAACTGAAGAGACGAGATAAAGCATCAGGCTTGGTGTTCTTAGAGCCCGGACGATAAGAAATCACGAACTCGAAACGAGCGAAAAACAGCGCCCAACGCGCCTGACGCGCATTAAGTCGTTTGGCCTATACACAATACCTCATATCAAGGTGGAATTCTGTTTTTACAAATAAATAAAAAATGAAAAGCTGAAATGTCTTGAGTCAATAAATATTCAACTACGTTCTTATGGCAAGCCTAAATACATTCAGGAGTAAAGATTTGCTTCACAAATCACATAATAAAATGCATGGACTCACTCTCTGTGCAATAACAGTATTTAACATGATTTTTGAAGGACTATCATCTTTGTACCCCACACATACAAATAATTATAAGGTCCCTCAGTCAAGCAGTGAATTTCAAACTCAGATTCAAACACAAAGACCAGGGAGGTTTTCCAATGCCTCGCAAAGAAGGACACCTGTTGGTAGATGGGCTGGGTGACGGCTCCGACGGCTCCTGGCTGACTGGTGGCTCCGGCGGCTCCTGGCTGACTGGCGGCCCTGGCGGCTCCTGGCTGACTGGCGGCTCCGGCGGCTCCTGGCTGACTGGCGGCCCCTGCGGCTCCTGGCTGACTGGCGGCTCCGGCGGCTCCTGGCTGACTGGCGGCTCCGGCGGCTCCTGGCTGACTGGCGGCTCAGAACAGACTGGCGGCTCTGGCGGCTCAGGACAGACGGGAGACTCTGGCGGCTCAGCACCTGCAGGGAGAAGACGGAGAGACAGCCTGGTGCGGGAGGCTGCCACCAGAGGGCTGGTGCATGGAGGTGGCACCGGATGGACCGGACCGTGTAGGCGCACTGTAGCTCTTGAGCACCGAGCCTCCCCAACCTTACCTGGTTGAATGCTCCCCATAGCCAAGCCAGTGCGGCGTAAGGCTGGTGCCATGTACGTCGGCCCGAGGAGACGCACTGGAGACCAGATGCGTAGAGCTGGCTTCGTGGCACCTGGCTCGATGACCACTCTAGCCCGGCCGATACGAGGAGCTGGAATGTACTGCACCGGGCTATGCAGACACACCTGGGACACCATGTGCTCCACCGCATAACACGGTGCCTGCCCGGTCCCTCTCGCTCTTCGGTAAGCACGGGGAGTTGGCTCAGGTCTCCTACCTGACTTAGCCACACTCCCCGTGTGCCCCCCACCAAGACATTTTTGGGGCTGCCTCTCGGTCTTCCAGCCGCGCTGCCGTGCTGCCTCCTCATACCGCGCCTCTCCACTTTCGGTGCCTCCAGCTCTGCTTTAGGGCGGCGATATTCCCCTGCTTGTGCCCAGGGTCCCTTGCCGTCCAAAATCTCCTCCCAAGTCCAGGAGTCTTGTGTTTTCTGCTGTTGCCCATTGCCACGCTGCTTGGTCCTCTTGTGGTGGATGTTTCTGTAACGGATTTCCTCCTCTTCGTCTGAGGAGGAGTAAGGACCGGACCACAACTGAACACTGGAACAAAATAATAATTGTGAAATATACAAAACCGAAACAGTACCGTGTGGCCCAAACACTCACATGGAAACAAACACCCACAAACCAAAAGTGAAACCCAGGCTACCGAAGTATGATTCTCAATCAGAGACAACTAACGACACCTGCCTCTGATTGAGAACCATACTAGGCCGAACACAAAAAACAACAGACTACCCACCCCAACTCACGCCCTGACCATACTAAAACAAAGAATAAAATAACAGACCTATGGTCAAAACGTGACAACCATACTGTGCTTTCTTGGATATTTTATTTTTATACTGTCCAATTTTCAGCATGGTATCAACAACTACTGTATGGTGGATGCGCAATAAGGCCTTCCCAGTTCTGCTTGGCTGCGCTCAACTCAGTATTGTGAAAAGGGTGAAATACACCCATCTTTTGAAAACTATGCATAAGCTTATAGTGGTTCCCAAACTAGGCTGTTTCCCACCAAAAACTTTTTCAATATTTCTTTGCCCAACTAATATAATAAAATAAATGTTTCTAGTCATGAGCCAGCCTCTTTTTATGCTGCAAATAAACCAGTCGTGTTAATTTGGACACAATGGAAAATGCTTCAAAAAGTATGGTAATGTTCAAATGAGCATGTCTTATTGGACAAGTCAAGGTTGTCCCTCCTTGTTTGTCTGTTTTCTTTCATCTGGTGCGTAATGATCCCTCTGTTCCCATCATTTGGGAAACACTGCTCAACAGCTATCTTCTATTCCAGAAAGCAATCATAACAATGTTGAACATGTTTGACTAGAATCTCTCCACAAGTCTAACAGTCTAAAAGTGTCCCCTTTTACTTTCAACTGATAACTGACATTCACCATAACTAGATATGTCAAAAGAATCGAGAAACCCTCACAGTGCTCGTCCTCAAGTTTGGATAAAGGGGAATAGAGTGAGTACAAATTAAACAAATAGTGACCTACTGTTCTTAGAATACAAATGGCAAATCAATTATATGACACTCACACATGTACGCGCTCTCACACAAACACACATCTAGTCCATTCTGCTGAGCCAGCCAGGCAGTTTCTCTGGATCACTTTGAAGACACTTAATGATGTACCTTTGATTTTAAAAGGCTACATTTGGTTGGTAAGGAGTCAAATAAGAGCTATATGATATTTTTTCACACTGATATTGAGACAGTGTATGAGCTGAATCTGCACTTAATTTACATTGAAAAGGGGGATATTAAACAATCACACGTCCCTATGAAAATAATAGCGCTCTTAATCACTGCAGTAGCCCGTTCATTCATCCTGAAAGGACTGGGAGAGAGGTTTTTAAGGGAGAATGTAATCTAACGGCCATGGAGCTCACAATCAAGGTCCTTCCAGTATTGAATCAGTGGTACGTTTCCTTTGGAGTAAATTAATTTCAATTAAAGAGGGTCGATACACAGTCAATCACAGACACTAAAACAGTACACTTCTCCATAAAGACTGTCAACTGGGTGGGAATACTGGGGCTCAACATTCTTCTACACTTGCACACTCAGGAAAATGCAAAGCAAGTGCCTTCAATGCACATGAAGGCAATTGTAAATGGATTACCTTACCTACCTTTATACATAGTGTTCCAACAGTAAAGGACCACATAAGATGGATAATGCTTGGTTAAACCTTGCCTAATGCTGCAATGCACTGAAAAATAAACATGCTGATTCAATGTACAATTGCAAGGCAAACAGTTGCAATAGGATTGTGAGTTTACTCAACTTTTGGTCATATTTGCTGACCCAACATGCTCAAATGTTGCTGGTTGCCTTACAATTGTAGTCTGAATCAACCTCAAAGTCATTTTGTTGAGCAAATTCACATTCCTATTGCAGCTGGTTGCCTTGAATTATCCTCTTAATTGCTTACAATTCGATTCTTAAAATAAAAGTCACAATTATTGCACATGTGCAACTGAGATTAATTAAAGATTTTTAAACATATTTTGGGTTAAGTCAGATCCATGCATTAACCTCCAGATGGTCGGACAAAGTCAAATATATTGTATGGGGTGGCCATGACATTCAAACAAAATAGTGACCAATACACATTGGGTATGAGTGACATGCCATCAACTTAAAAGACAGGTGTTCAAACAAAGCAACGAGTAATACCACGTTAACCCCAACTATCAGTAAAGAATGGCTGGCATACCATTATAATGTCCAACGTATGTCCATAAACTAGACATCCTGTTACGGTGAGTGAATGAGGACCCAAAAGCGAACTAACTTAAACAGAGCTTCTTTAATAACCAAACATAGGTAGGCTCAGATAGACCGGCAGATTCCGACAGGACAGGACAAGGTTACAGCAAACATGACGATAGTCTGGCTCAGGCATGAAACACAACAAACAAGAATCCGACAAGGACAGGAGCAGAAACAGAGAGAGATATAGGGACCTAATCAGAGGGAAAAAGGGAACAGGTGGGAAAAGGGGTGACGAGGTGGTTAGGAGGAGACAAGGCACAGCTGGGGGAAAGAGGGGGAGAAAAGGTAACCTAACAACGACCAGCAGAGGGAGACAGGGTGAAGGGAAAGGACAGAGACAAGACACAACATGACAGTACATGACAGTACCCCCCCACTCACCGAGCGCCTCCTGGCGCACTCGAGGAGGAAACCTGGCGGCAACGGAAGAAATCCTCGATCAGCGCACGGTCCAGCACGTCCCGAGAGGGAACCCAACTCCTCTCCTCAGGACCGTACCCCTCCCAATCTACGAGGTACTGGTGACCACGGCCCCGAGGACGCATGTCCAAAATTCTACGGACCCTGTAGATGGGTGCGCCCTCGACAAGGATGGGGGGGGGGGGGAAGACGAGCGGGGGCGCGAAGGACGGGCTTGATGCAGGAGACATGGAAGACCGGGTGGACGCGACGAAGGTATCGCGGAAGAAGAAGTCGAACTGCGACAGGATTAATGACCCGAGAAATACGGAACGGACCAATGAACCGCGGGGTCAACTTGCGAGAAGCCGTCTTAAGGGGAAGGTTCTGAGTGGAGAGCCAAACTCTCTGACCGCGACAATATCTAGGACTCTTAGTTCTACGCTTATTAGCAGCCCTCACAGTCTGCGTCCTATAACGGCAAAGTGCAGACCTGACCCTCTTCCAGGTGCGCTCGCAACATTGGACAAAAGCCTGAGCGGAGGGGACGCTGGACTCGGCGAACTGAGATGAGAACAGCGGAGGCTGGTACCCGAGGCTACTCTGAAAAGGAGATAGCCCGGTCGCAGACGAAGGAAGCGAGTTGTGGGCGTATTCTGCCCAGGGGAGCTGTTCTGACCAAGACGCAGGGTTGCGAAAAGAAAGACTGCGTAAGATGCGACCAATAGTCTGATTGGCCCGTTCTGCTTGACCGTTAGACTGGGGGTGAAAGCCGGAAGAGAGACTGACGGAAGCCCCAATCAAACGGCAAAACTCCCTCCAAAATTGAGACGTGAATTGCGGACCTCTGTCCGAAACGACGTCTGACGGAAGGCCATGAATTCTGAAAACATTCTCGATGATGATTTGTGCCGTCTCTTTAGCAGAAGGAAGCTTAGCAAGGGGAATGAAATGAGCCGCCTTAGAGAACCTATCGACAACCGTAAGAATAACAGTCTTCCCCGCTGACGAAGGCAGTCCGGTGACAAAATCTAAGGCGATGTGAGACCACGGTCGAGAGGGAATGGGAAGCGGCCTGAGACGGCCGGCAGGAGGGGAGTTACCGGACTTAGTCTGCGCGCAGACCGAACAAGCAGCCACGAAACGACGCGTGTCATGCTCCCGGGTGGGCCACCAAAAATGCTGGCGAATGGAAGCAAGCGTACCCCGAACGCCAGGGTGGCCGGCTAACTTGGCAGAGTGAGCCCACTGAAGAATGGCCAGACGAGCAGGAACGGGAACGAAAAGAAGGTTCCTAGGACAAGCGCGCGGCGACGGAGTGTGAGTGAGCGCTTGCTTTACCTGCCTCTCAATTCCCCAGACAGTCAACCCGACAACACGCCCCTCAGGGAGAATCCCCTCGGGGTCAGTGGAGGCTACTGAAGAACTGAAGAGACGAGATAAAGCATCAGGCTTGGTGTTCTTAGAGCCCGGACGATAAGAAATCACGAACTCGAAACGAGCGAAAAACAGCGCCCAACGCGCCTGACGCGCATTAAGTCGTTTGGCAGAACGGATGTACTCAAGGTTCCTATGGTCAGTCCAAACGACAAAAGGAACGGTCGCCCCCTCCAACCACTGTCGCCATTCGCCTAGGGCTAACCGGATGGCGAGCAGTTCGCGGTTTCCCACATCATAGTTACGTTCCGACGGCGACAGGCGATGAGAAAAATACGCGCATGGGTGGACCTTGTCGTCAGAGAGGGAGCGCTGAGAAAGAATGGCTCCCACGCCCACCTCTGACGCGTCAACCTCGACAACGAACTGTCTAGAGACGTCAGGTGTAACAAGGATAGGAGCGGATGTAAAACGATTCTTGAGGAGATCAAAAGCTCCCTGGGCGGAAACGGACCACTTAAAGCACGTCTTGACAGAAGTAAGGGCTGTGAGAGGAGCTGCCACCTGACCGAAATTACGGATGAAACGACGATAGAAGTTCGCGAAGCCGAGAAAGCGCTGCAGCTCGACGCGTGACTTAGGGGCGGGCCAATCAATGACAGCTTGGACCTTAGCGGGATCCATCTTAATGCCTTCAGCGGAAATAACAGAACCGAGAAATGTGACGGAGGAGGCATGAAAAGTGCACTTCTCAGCCTTCACAAAAAGACAATTCTCTAAAAGGCGCTGGAGGACACGTCGAACGTGCTGAACATGAATCTGGAGTGACGGTGAAAAAATCAGGATATCGTCAAGGTAAACGAAAACAAAGATGTTCAGCATGTCTCTCAGGACATCATTGACTAATGCCTGAAAGACAGCTGGAGCGTTAGCGAGGCCGAAAGGAAGAACCCGGTATTCAAAGTGCCCTAACGGAGTGTTAAACGCCGTCTTCCACTCGTCCCCCTCCCTGATGCGCACGAGATGGTAAGCGTTACGAAGGTCCAACTTAGTGAAAAACCTGGCTCCCTGCAGGATCTCGAAGGCTGAAGACATAAGAGGAAGCGGATAACGATTCTTAACTGTTATGTCATTCAGCCCTCGATAATCTATGCAGGGGCGCAGAGACCCGTCCTTCTTCTTGACAAAAAAACCCCCCGCTCCGGCGGGAGAGGAGGAGGGGACTATGGTACCGGCGTCAAGAGCTACAGACAAATAATCCTCGAGAGCCTTACGTTCGGGAGCCGACAGAGAGTATAGTCTACCCCGGGGGGGAGTGGTTCCCGGAAGGAGATCAATACTACAATCATACGACCGGTGTGGAGGAAGAGAGGTGGCCCTGGACCGACTGAACACCGTGCGCAGATCGTGATATTCCTCCGGCACCCCTGTCAAATCACCAGGCTCCTCCTGTGAAGAAGAGACAGAGGAAACAGGAGGGATAGCAGACATTAAACATTTCACATGACAAGAGACGTTCCAGGAGAGGATAGAATTACTAGACCAATTAATGGAAGGATTATGACAAACTAGCCAGGGATGGCCCAAAACAACAGGTGTAAAAGGTGAACGAAAAATCAAAAAAGAAATGGTTTCGCTATGATTACCAGAAACAGTGAGGGTTAAAGGTAGCGTCTCACGCTGAATCCTGGGGAGAGGGCTACCATCCAGGGCGAACAAGGCCGTGGACTCCCTTAACTGTCTGAGAGGAATGTCATGTTCCCGAGCCCAGGTCTCGTCCATAAAACAGCCCTCCGCCCCAGAGTCTATTAAGGCACTGCAGGAAGCTGACGAACCGGTCCAGCGTAGATGGACCGACAAGGTAGTGCAGGATCTTGAAGGAGAGACAGGAGTAGTAGCGCTCACCAGTAGCCCTCCGCTTACTGATGAGCTCTGGCTTTTACTGGACATGAAGTGACAAAATGACCAGCAGAACCGCAATAGAGACAGAGGCGGTTGGTGATTCTCCGTTCCCTCTCCTTAGTCGAGATGCGGATACCTCCCAGCTGCATAGGCTCAGCTCCCGAGCCGGCAGAGGAAGATGGTAGTGATGCGGAGAGGGGGGCAACGGAGAACGCGAGCTCCTTTCCACGAGCTCGGTGACGAAGATCAACCCGTCGCTCAATGCGAATAGCGAGTTCAATCAGGGAATCCACGCTGGAAGGGACCTCCCGGGAGAGAATCTCATCCTTTACCTCTGCGCGGAGACCCTCCAGAAAACGAGCGAGCAAAGCCGGCTCGTTCCAGCCACTGGAGGCAGCAAGAGTGCGAAACTCAATAGAGTAGTCTGTTATGGATCGATTACCTTGACATAGGGAAGACAGGACCCTGGAAGCCTCCTCCCCAAAAACAGATCGATCAAAAACCCGTATCATCTCCTCCTTAAAGTCCTGATACTGGTTAGTACACTCAGCCCTTGCCTCCCAGATTGCCGTGCCCCACTCACGAGCCCGTCCAATAAGGAGAGATATGACGTAGGCGACACGAGCAGTGCTCCTGGAGTAAGTGTTGGGCTGGAGAGAAAACACTGTATGTTAGTACACTCAGCCCTTGCCTCCCAGATTGCCGTGCCCCACTCACGAGCCCGTCCAATAAGGAGAGATATGACGTAGGCGACACGAGCAGTGCTCCTGGAGTAAGTGTTGGGCTGGAGAGAAAACACAATATCACACTGGGTGAGGAACGAGCGGCATTCAGTGGGCTCCCCAGAGTAACACGGCGGGTTATTGATTCTGGGCTCCGGAGATTCGAAAGCCCTGGAAGTGGCCGGTGGATCGAGGCGGAGATGGTGAACCTGTTCTGTGAGGTTGGAGACTTGGGTGGCCAGGGTCTCAACGGCATGTCGAGCAGCAGACAATTCCTGCTCGTGTCTGCCTAGCATCGCTCCCTGGATCTCGACGGCTGAGTGGAGAGGATCCGAAGTCGCTGGGTCCATTCTTGGTCGGATTCTTCTGTTACGGTGAGTGAATGAGGACCCAAAAGCGAACTAACTTAAACAGAGCTTCTTTAATAACCAAACATAGGTAGGCTCAGATAGACCGGCAGATTCCGACAGGACAGGACAAGGTTACAGCAAACATGACGATAGTCTGGCTCAGGCATGAAACACAACAAACAAGAATCCGACAAGGACAGGAGCAGAAACAGAGAGAGATATAGGGACCTAATCAGAGGGAAAAAGGGAACAGGTGGGAAAAGGGGTGACGAGGTGGTTAGGAGGAGACAAGGCACAGCTGGGGGAAAGAGGGGGAGAAAAGGTAACCTAACAACGACCAGCAGAGGGAGACAGGGTGAAGGGAAAGGACAGAGACAAGACACAACATGACAGTACATGACACATCCAGGCAGAGTTGCATTTAAATTTAAAAGATCTGTACTGAAATTATAATTGGTTTCTTTGTAGCCCTTTCCTGTATTCAATTACCAAAAGTGCCCTTTTTGGCGGAATTTTATTACTATCTAATCAAATAAAATGTATTTATATAGCCCTTCTTACATCAGCTGATATCTCAAAGTGCTGTACAGAAACCCAGCATAAAACCCCAAACAGCAAGCAATGCAGGTGTAGAAGCACGGTGGCTAGGAAAAACTCCCTAGAAAGACCAAAACCTATGAAGAAACCTAGAGAGGAACCAGGCTATGAGGGGTGGCCAGTCCTCTTCTGGCTGTGCCGAGTGGAGATTATTACAGAACATGGCCAAGATGTTGAAATGTTCATAAATGACCAGTAAAAAAGTATTTAGTCAGCCACCAGTTGTGCAAGTTCTCCCACTTAAAAAGATGAGAGAGGCCTGTAATTTTCATCATAGGTACACTTCAACTATGACAGACAAAAAGAGGGAAAAAAGTCCAGAAAATCACATTGTAGGATTTTTAATGAATTTATTTGCAAATTGTGGTGGAAAATAAGTATTTGGTCACCTACAAACAAGCAAGATTTCTGGCTCTCACAGACCTGTAACTTCTTCTTTAAGGAGGCTCCTATGTCCTCCACTCGTTACCTGTATTAATGGCACCTGTTTGAACTTGTTATCAGTATAAAAGACACATGTCCACAACCTCAAACAGTCACACTCCAAACTCCACTATGGCCAAGACCAAAGAGCTGTCAAAGGACACCAGAAACAAAATTGTAGACCTGCACCAGGCTGGGAAGACTGAATCTGCAATAGGTAAGCAGCATGGTTTGAAGAAATCAACTGTGGAAGCAATTATTAGGAAATGGAAGACATACAAGACCACTCATAATCTCCCTCGATCTGGGGCTCCACGCAAGATCTCACCCCGTGGGGTCAAAATTATCACAAGAACGCTGAGCAAAAAATCCCAGAACCACACGGGGGGACCTAGTGAATTACCTGCAGAGAACTGGGACCAAAGTAACAAAGCCTACCATCAGTAACACACTACGCCGCCAGGGACTCAAATCCTGCAGTGCCAGACGTGTCCCCCTGCTTAAGCCAGTACATGTCCAGGCCTGTCTGAAGTTTGCTAGAGAGCATTTGGATGATCCAGAAGAAGATTGGGAGAATGTCATATGGTCAGATGAAACCAAAATATAACTTTTTGGTAAAAACTCAACTCGTCATGTTTAGAGGACAAAGAATGCTGAGTTGCATCCAAAGAACACCATATCTACTGTGAAGCGTGGGGGTGGAAACATCATGCTTTGGGGCTGTTTTTCTGCAAAGGGACCAGGATGACTGATCTGTGTAAAGGAAAGAATGAATGGGGCCAAGTATCGTGAGATTTTGAGTGAAAACCTCCTTCCATCAGCAAGGGCATTGAAGATGAAACGTGGCTGGGTCTTTCAGCATGACAATGATCCCAAAGACACCGCCCGGGCAACGAAGGAGTGGCTTCGTAAGAAGCATTTCAAGGTCCTGGAGTGGCCTAGCCAGTCTCCAGATCTCAACCCCATAGAAAATCTTTGGAGGGAGTTGAAAGTCCGTGTTGCCCAGAAACAGCCCCAAAACATCACTGCTCTAGAGGAGATCTGCATGGAGGAATGGGCCAAAATACCAGCAACAGTGTGTGAAAACCTTGTGAAGACTTACAGAAAATGTTTGACCTCTGTCATTGCCAACAAAGGGTATATAGCAAAGTATTGGATGAACGTTTGTTATTGACAAAATACTTATTTTCCACCATAATTTGAAAATAAATAAATTAAAAATCCTACAATGTGATTTTCAGATTTTCTTTTCTCATTTTGTCTGTCATAGTTGAAGTGTATCTATGATGAAAATTACAGGCCTCTCTCATCTTTTTAAGTGGGAGAACTTGCACAATTGGTGGCTGACTAAATACTTTTTTGCCCCGCTGTAATTACAATCACAGTAGTTGTCGAGGGTGCAGCAAGTCAGCACCTCAGGAGTAAATGTCAGTTGGCTTTTCATAGCCGATCATTAAGAGTATCTCTACCGTTCCTGCTGTATCTAGAGAGTTGAAAACAGCAGATTGGGACAGGTAGCACATCCGGTGAACAGGTCAGGGTTCCATAGCCGCAGGCAGAACAGTTGAAACTGGAGCAGCAGCATGGCCAGGTGGACTGGGGACAGCAAGGAGTCATCATGCCAGGTAGTCCCTGAGGCATGGAAAGAGAGAAAGAGAGAATTAGAGAGCATACTTCAATTCACACAGGACACCGGATTAGACAGGAGAAGTACTCCAGATATAACAAACTGACCCTAGCCCCCTGACACAAACTACTGCAGCATAAATACTGGAGGCTGAGACAGGAGGGGCCAGGAGACACTGTGGCCCCATCCGATGATACCCCCGGACAGGGCCAAACAGGCAGCATATAACCCCACCCACTTTGCCAAAGCACAGCCCCCACACCACTAGAGGGATATCTTCAACCACCAACTTACCATCCTGAGACCAGGCTGAGTATAGCCCACAAAGATCTCCGCCACGGCACAACCCAAGGTGGATCACCAACCCAGACAGGAAGATCACGTCAGTGACTCAACCAACTTAAGTGACGCACCCCTCCTAGGGACGGCATGAAAGAGCACCAGTAAGCCAGTGACTCAGCCTCTGTAATAGGGTTAGAGGCAGAGAATCCCAGTGGAGAGAGGGGAACCGGCCAGGCAGAGACAGCAAGGGCGGTTCATTGCTCCAGAGCCTTTCCATTCACCTTCACACTCCTGGGCTAGATGACACTCAATCATATGACCCACTGAAGAGATGAGTCTTCAGTAGAGACTTAAAGGTTGAGACCGAGTCTGCATCTCTCACATGGGTAGGCAGACCATTCCATAAAAATGGAGCTCTATAGGAGAAAGCCCTGCCTCCAGCTGTTTGCTTAGGAATTATAGGGTCAATTAGGAGGCCTGGGTCTTGTTACCGTAGCGTACGCGTAGGTATGTACGGCAGGACCAAATCAGAAAGATAGGTAGGAGCAAACCCATGTAATGCTTTGTAGGTTAGCAGTAACACCTTGAAATAAGCCCTTGCCTTAACAGGAAGCCAGTGTAGGGAGGATAGCACTGGAGTAATAGGATAACATTTTGGGGTTCTAGTCAGGATTCTAGCAGACGTATTTAGCACTAACTGAAGTTTATTTATTGCTTTATCCAGGTAGCCGGAAAGTAGAGCATTGCAGTAGTCTAACCTAGAAGTAACAAAAGCATGGATGAATTTTTCTGCATCATTTTTGGACAGAAAGTTTCTGATTTTTGCAATGTTACGTAGATGGAAAAAAGCTGTCCTTGATACAGTCTTGATATATTCGTCAAGAGAGAGATCAGGGTCCAGAGTAACGCCGAGTTAAAAATGACTATTTGTAATAATTTCATAATTAATAATGATAAAATCCAGTGTTTCTATGTTAAATGGTTTTGATATATTTCAGTCTTCTGTGATGTATTGTATATAAAATGTAATATTGGGATGAAAACTCATTAGACAAATACAGTTTTTTACAATTCCTGACATTTAATCCAAATAACAATTCCCTGTCTTAGGTCAGTTAGGATCACCACTTTATTTTAAGAATGTGAAATGTCAGAATAATAGTAGAGAGAATGATTTATTTCAGCTTTTATTTCTTTCATCACATTCCCAGTGACTCAGAAGTTTACATACACTCAATTAGTATTTGGTAGCATTACCTATAAATTGTTTAACTGGGGTCAAACGGTTTGGGTAGCCTTCCACAAGCTTCCCACAATAAGTTGGGTGAATTTTGGCCCATTCCTCCCGACACAGCTGGTGTAATTGAGTCAGTTTTGGAGGCCTCCTTGCATGCACTCGCTTTTTCAGTTCTGGCCACAAATTTTCTATAGGATTGATGTCAGGGCTTTGTGATGGCCACTCCGATACCTTGACTTTGTTGTCATTCAGCCATTTTGCCACAACTTTGGAAGTATGCCTGGGGTCATTGTCCATTTGGAAGACCCATTTGCGACCAAGCTTTAAGTTCCTGACTGATGTCTTGAGATGTTGCTTCAATATATCCACATAATTTACCTACCTCATGAAGCCATCTACAGTGCCTTGCGAAAGTATTCGGCCCCCTTGAACTTTGCGACCTTTTGCCACATTTCAGGTTTCAAACATAAAGATATAAAACTGTATTTTTTTGTGAAGAATCAACAACAAGTGGGACACAATCATGAAGTGGAACGACATTTATTGGATATTTCAAACTTTTTTAACAAATCAAAAACTGAAAAATTGGGCGTGCAAAATTATTCAGCCCCTTTACTTTCAGTGCAGCAAACTCTCTTCAGAAGTTCAGTGAGGATCTCTGAATGATCCAATGTTGACCTAAATGACTAATGATGATAAATACAATCCACCTGTGTGTAATCAAGTCTCCGTATAAATGCACCTGCACTGTGATAGTCTCAGAGGTCCGTTAAAAGCGCAGAGAGCATCATGAAGAACAAGGAACACACCAGGCAGGTCCGAGATACTGTTGTGAAGAAGTTTAAAGCCGGATTTGTATACAAAAAGATTTCCCAAGCTTTAAACATCCCAAGGAGCACTGTGCAAGCGATAATATTGAAATGGAAGGAGTATCAGACCACTGCAAATCTACCAAGACCTGGCCGTCCCTCTAAACTTTCAGCTCATACAAGGAGAAGACTGATCAGAGATGCAGCCAAGAGGCCCATGATCACTCTGGATGAATTGCAGAGATCTACAGCTGAGGTGGGAGACTCTGTCCATAGGACAACAATCAGTAGTATATTGCACAAATCTGGCCTTTATGGAAGAGTGGCAAGAAGAAAGCCATTTCTTAAAGATATCCATAAAAAGTGTCGTTTAAAGTTTGCCACAAGCCACCTGGGAGACACACCAAACATGTGGAAGAAGGTGCTCTGGTCAGATGAAAACAAAATTGAACTTTTTGGCAACAATGCAAAACGTTATGTTTGGCGTAAAAGCAACACAGCTGAACACACCATCCCCCCTACAATCTTTGTCTCAATGTGCAGTTTCAGGTTATGTCAACATAGGACTCGTTTTACTGTGGATATAGATACTTTTGTGCCTGTTTTCTTCTAGCATCTTCACAAGGTCCGTTGCTGTTGTTCTGGGATTGATTGGCAATTTTCACACCAGAATACGCTCATTACTAGGAGACAAAATGCGTCTCCTTCCTGAGCGGTATGACGGCTGCATAGTCCCATCTTGTTTATACTTGCGTACTATTGTTTGTACAGATGTACGTGGCACCTTCAGGCATTTGAAAATTGCTTCCAAGGATGAACCAGACTTGTGGAGCTCTGGAGGTCTTGGCATGATGTCAAGCAAAGAGGCGCTGAGTTTGAAGGTAGGCCTTGAAATACATCCACAGGTACACCTCCAATTGACTCAAATGATGTCAATTAGCCTATCAGAAGCTTCTAAAGCCATGACATCATTTTCTGGAATTTTACAATTTGTGTAATGGCACAGTCAACTTAGTGTATGTAAACTTCTGACCCACTGGAATTGTGATACGGTGAACTATAAGTGAAATAATCTGTCTGTAAACAATTGTTGGAAAAAAATACTTGTGTCATGAACAAAGTAGATGTCCCAACTGACTTGACAAAACTATAGTTTGTTAACAAAGAATTGTGCAGTGTTTGACAAACGAGTTTTAATGACTCCAACATGTGTATGTAAACTTCCGACTTCAACTATATCTGACGTGATACAGGTGTACCATAACCATTTGTTAGGTGTATACTTTTGTTTCAAAGTTGATTTGTTTAAGACTACCAAGAATCACTCTGTGACCCTGATTTAGCCCACTGCAGTAAAATGTAAAAAATTATATTAAATTAACCCCAACCATGCTGCTTAACCAGTTTTGCATTTATCTAGAGTATATTGTCTTCAAAACCCAGATTGAGCCACAATTTCTCTTCCAATCAGTTTAAAACAAGCTAAACATAAGTGCAAGATAGTCCAACAAGTACTGTATGCATGTTCTTCTTCTCACAAAGCAGGGACCCGGTCTCTTAGACTAAACATTTCCTTCAAAAACAAGTAGGCCTATTAGTACTGTATCCAGATAATTTTTACAAATCAAGTAGGCAACAGCACAATATTAGTTATGTACGAGTGGCATTACCAACTTCTCTAAGGCAAAAACTAAACAGACACACCTGTGTCACTCTATTTCAAAATGAACCGTACTGTATCAATCTTGAAACAAAGCAAGTTATTCTGTTTCCTTAAGGCCATGGAAGAAGTTGAGGTAGTCTAAAGTAAAATTGTCTGGAGATAGGTTAAGGTAGGAAATACAATGCAGAATAACTTAATATGAAATGTTGATCAGCCAGCAACATGACATGTCAAGGAATTGCAGTTCTAATCATGGCCTTTGTATATTTTCCCTTCAATTCAGCTGTTAAAGCTTGTTTTTGAGAGACTGTACTCTTATCACTAGACCGCCAGGTCACGCCCTGACCTTAGTTATCTCTGTTTTTCTTTATTATTTTGGGTAGGTCCTTTGAGGTCCTTTTGGTTAGGTCCTTTGACATCCAGACTGATTATAAACATCCTTTCTCTGGCAAGAGCAAGGGTGGTGGGCTCAGCTTTATGACCTTCACCGCATGGTGCGATGGGGGAAATGTACAGGAAATGGCGAGCTTCTGCTCTGCCGACTTGGAATATTTGGTCATAAAATGTTGTCCTCTTTACCTTCCGAGAGAGTTCATGGAGATTATCGCCATGCCTATGTACACCCCGCCCCAAGCCGACACCAAAAAGGCTCTCAAAGATCTTCATTGGACCCTGAACAAACTGGAGACTTCATTCCCAGAGGTAGCATTCATTGTTCCAGGGGACTTTAACAAAAGTAATTTGAGAATCATGCTCCCAAATTATTACCAGCACAATAAAATTATACTTTTGACCACTGCTACACGCCTTTTCGACATGGGTATAAGGCCCTCTCCCGTCCTCCTTTCGGAAAATCCGACCATGACTCCATTTTGTTTCTCTCTGCCAAACAAAGACTCAAGAGGGAAGTTCTGGTGATTAGGTCTGTACAGCGTTGGTCCAACCAATCAGAATTGACCCTCCAAGACTGTGTTGATCACGTGGACTGGAATATATTCCAGGTTGCCTCAGAAGATAATGTCAATGAATGTGCCGACTCAGTCACCGGATTCATTAAGAAATGCATAGATGTGATACCGTAGTAAAACTGAAAATAGGGCAAGGTGACAATAGTTTGGTTAACTTCTTATGGGCAGGTGGGACCGTAGCATCCCACCTGGCCAACATCCGTTGAAATTGCAGAGTGCAAAATTTAAACTACAGAATTGTAAATATTTAACTTTCATAAAATCACAAGTGTAAAACATCAAAATAAACCTTAAATTATTGTTAAACCAGCCGCTGTGTCAGATTTAAAAAAAGCTTTACGGCAAAAGCACACCATGCGATTATCTGAGGACAGCGCCCCACATACAAAACAGGAAAAACATATTTCAACCAGGCAGGTGCGTCACGGAAGTCGGAAATAGCGATATAATAAATGCATTACCTTTGATGACCTTCTTCTGTGGGCACTCCAAAAGGTCCCAGTTAAATCACAAATGGTCCTTTTGTTCGATAATGTCCTTCTTTATATCCATAAAACTCAGTTTAGCTGGCACGCTTCAGTCAATAATCCACCAGTTTCCCTCCATCAAAATGCATACAAAATGAATCTCAAACGTTGCTAATAAACTTTTCCAAACAAGTCAAACAACGTTTATAATCAAACCTTAGGTACCCTAATACATAAATAAACGATAAAATATAAGACAGAATCGTTATTGTCTTTACAGGAGAAAAAAAACAAAGAACGGGTTCTCTTCCACTCCCTTGGAAACAATACAGCCAAAATGGGAGCCACCTAGAAAAACTACAATTTCTGGATAATTTTTCAAAAAATCAGCATGAAACTCTTTCTAGCAACTGTTGACATCTAGTGGAAGCCCTAGGAACTGCAATATTGGAGGATTTTGCATTATAATAAAAGTTACAGCCGTTGAAAACAGTGGTAGGCTGATTTTTTTTGGGGGGGGGGGTTTGTTCTCGGGTTTTCGTCTGCCATGTCAGTTCTGTTATACTCACATACATTATTTTTAACAGTTTTAGAAACTTTAGAGTGTTGTCTATACAAATCTACCAATTATATGCATATCCTACCTTCTGGGCCTGAGGAACAGGCAGTTTACTTTGGGCACGCTTTTCATCCGGATTTGAAAATACTGTCTCCTAAGAGAGGTTAAACAGTACAAATATGACTTACGTAGATCGATCAAGATATCAGAAATGAAGGTAAGACCCACATGCAGACAACTTCAAATTAACAATGGTTTAATAATCCAACAGGGGCAGGCAATAGGCAGGCAGGGGTGAGTAAACCAGAGGTGGGGCAACGGTACCGGATGGCAGGCAGATCAGGGTCAATTGGGAAAAGGTACAGGTTGGCAGGCAGGCTCAGGGGCAGGCAGAGTGGTCAGGCAGACGGGCTCAGATTCAGGACAGGGAAGAGTCAAAACCAGGAGGGCGAGAAAAAGAGAGACTGGGAAAAGCAGGATCTGAGACAAAAATGCTGGTTGACTTGACAAACAAGACAAACTGGCAACAGACAGAGAACACAGGTATAAATACACAGGGGATAATGGGGGAGATGGGTGACACCTGGAGGGGGGTGTAGACAATCCCAAAGACAGGTGAAACAGATCAGGGTGTGACAAAGATGGCGAAACACAAGTATAGAGAAAAAGTGGAAGAGCAATTCAGTGGGTTGGACACAAGACATGAGTGGCAGGGGCTTCTAACGATCATGGAACCCCTTGAGTTGATTGATGCATTGGTGTATCAATCAATATAAGTAACATAATTTTAAAAATCCCCATCAAAATCCATCAGTTTTAAGCTAGAGATATCTATTTTATTTCATTGGCTGCGTCTCAATCCACAACATCTTCTAATGTCTCGCATCTGTGGGGAACGGTGGCAGAGCTAGAGTGGTGTTTGTCAGACTCAATGGAAAGATGAGACTCTCACAAACGGGGGACAGGACTCGTCTGAAGACGGTACAGTCGATGTGCCAACTTCTGTTTGTCGCGTCCAAACCGTTTGGGCTTCAAAATAATATGACCCGAATGTGAAAAGGGCAGATTCTCGTGAACAGAATGGTGTCCTTCGTTTTGCTCTGCGACTCCCACAAGTGTCACAGGACTCGTGTTCTTGTGAAAACAGTATAGAATTCACAGCATTGACCCAGTCAAGTACATAAAATAAATCTGTAGGAGAAAGACCAGACACACATGCACACACACCAATATAAACAATTAGGCCTACCATGCACATAGTCAACAGGCTGGCAGGTTTCTCTCTCAAATACAAGAGTATGTAAAGCAGTAGTTTCAGATGGGTCATGTTCTGAAACACAGTAAACATTTTAGGGGAGACTGATCAGCATAGGCCTATTCATTGTAGTTGTTAGGGCTAGGCGTGGCGCCTGTCGACAACTTCCGGTGAAATTGGAGGGTGTTCAATTCAAATAAATAATCATAAAAATTATGGATATTAAACATTTAGGTTCATACAAGTGTCTTATATCGGTTAAAATCTTAAATTCTTGTTTATCTAACTGCCTTGTCCGATTTATAATAGGCTTTACAGTGAAAGCCTGACATGCGATTGTCAATTTTTTTTCACTCTGAAATTTCTAAAACTGTTTGAATGATGTCTGTGAGTATAACAGAACTGATATGGCAGGCAAAAACCTGAGAAAATATCGAACCAGGAAGTGGGAAATCTGAGGTTCGTAGTTTTTCAACTCAGCCCCCATTGAAGATACAGGGTGATATTAGTTATGTTTCACTTCCCAAGGCTTCCGCTAGATGTCAACAGTATTTAGAACCTGTTTTTATGATTCTACTCTAAAGGAGGGGCTCATAAGAGCTCTTTGAGAGAGTGGTCTGGCAGAGTGCCACAGCCTCGGTCTGGTGCACTCACGTGAAAGGTACGTACGTTTCACTTCATTTGTGCAGATAAAGGAATTTTCCGGTTGGAACATTAATTACGTTTTAAACATCCTCAAGATTGATTCCATACTTAGTTTGGAATGTTTCTACGGGCTGTAACGGAACTTTTTGAACTTTTCGTCCTGCTTTTGGATTTGTTTACCACACGCTCTAACAAAAGAAGATATTTGGACATAACTGATGGACATTATCGAACAAATCAAACATTTATGGTGGAACTGGGATTCCTGGGAGTGCATTCTGATGATCATCAAAGGTAAGTGAATATTTCAAAAGCTATTTCTGAGTAATGTTGACTACCCAATATGGCGGGTATCTTTTTGGCTGCTTTGTTGTCTAAAGGCTGTACTCAGATTATTGCATGGTTTGCTTTCTCCATAAAGGTTTTTTGAAATTTGACACAGCGGTTGCATTAACCTCTCTTGGATATGGGGGACGCAAATGTCCCACCTGGCCAATTGGCAGGGAAAATGCAGAGCGCAAAATTCAAATAAAATACTATAAAATTCAAACCTTCATTAAATCGCACATGTAAAATACCAACTTAAAACCTGTCTAGGACTGGGGTTCCGAAAGTGGAACCCTCCCGCAACAGCCAGTGAAAGTGCAGGGCGCCAAATTCAAAACAACAAAAATCTCATCATTATAATTCCTCAAGCATACAAGTATTTTACACCATTTTAAAGATACAATTCTCGTTAATCCAGCCACAGTGTCTAATTTCAAAAAGGATTTACAGCGAAAGCACCACAAATGATTATGTTAGGTCACCACCAATTCACAGAAAAACAGCAGAAATAGAGATAAAATGAATCACTACCTTTGATGATCTTCATCAGATGACACTCATAGGACTTCATGTTACACAATAAATGTATGTTTTGTTTGATAAGGTTCATATTTATATAAAAAAATCGGAGTTTACATTGGCACGTTACGTTCAGTAGTTCTAAAACATGCGGTGATTGTGCAGAGAGCCACATCAATTTACAGAAATACTCATAATAAACGTTGATAAAGATACAACTATTATAAATGGAACTTTAGATAAACTTATCCTTAAAAAGGGGGCAACATTTTCACTTTTGGATAAATAGCATGCCCAATTTCAACTTCCTGCTACTCATGCCAAGAATATAAGATATGCATATTATTAGTATATTTGGATAGAAAACACTCTGAAGTTTCTACAACTGTTTGAATCATGTCTGTGAGTATAACAGATTCCAAAGACTGGTGACATCCAGTGGAAGCGGTAGGACCTGAAAACAAGTTCCTAAGAAATATTGTTTGCCAATGAAGACTCACTGAACAGACAGAGACCTCAAACAAAAAAAAACACTCACTGACATGATTCAAACATTTTTAGAAACTTCAGATTGTTTTCTATCCTAATCTAATAATATGCATATCTTATTTTCTTGGCATGAGTAGCAGGAAGTTGAAATTGGGCACGCTATTTATCCAAAAGTGAAAATTCTGCCCCCCTTAAGAAGTTAATCAAGTGTGTCCAGGAGGGAATGAAGTTCATCCCTGAATGCCCCCCTTCTGGCCCTATATAGCTTTATCAGTTGTCTTGCATGTGTAACCAAAAAAGTAAAGAAAGTTCCCTTGGGGTCCCTCTATGTGATTCGGTAAAACTCTGTACAGAGCTGAAAATAAATTAAGCACTGTCTCTCATTTAATGAAAGTCAGTGCTTCTCAAATTCAGTAGAGGCTTCTGGTGAGAGTGCTTGGAAGAACAAGCTTAATAGATGCTATTTAATTAAAATAAGTCCATCCTCCCACTATTCCCACCAGGAGCCTCCACTATTCTCAATCCATGCCTTTTGGGAGACCTTGTTTTAGCCCCATAAAACACCATATTCATTCTATCACCTAATCACCAACCTCTTGGCTGTTAAATCAGACCAGTTTGTGCAGGACTAGAACAAATATGTGCACACCCTGACAAGACAGATTTGAGAACACAATACTCAAGTAATGTGAGGTGACAGGAAAATTAATGTACCTAATCCTCCAGGAAAAGGGCTGGCCATCACTTTCTGTAACCAGAGGTGGCTCTTCTATGATCTCTTCTTCTCAATGAAAATGTCCCATCCATTTTGGAGGAAATGAGGGTCATGTTGCAATGCTTCTTTTTAATTTCATACTCCATTGCTGTTCTTTCCTTTTGCAGACTTTCATCTGTATGGCCAGTCAAATGGTCTAGGAGGAAATTCAAAACAGCATGAGAAGCCTGTTGGCAATCACTTTTCAAAATGTTTAGTTGTACTTCGGCGCAACCTGCATGCCATGCCGCAGCTTCTGTCGGTGGTTGCCAAAGCTGTAAATGATGTTCTTCTTCCATCTATACCATTCCGTTCCCTGACCTGGCTTTCAAAGACATGGGTGTACCAGGATGAGAGCTGTAGCAACATAATCAATATTCTGGCTCAAGGATATGGTTTGATGGAAATCTCCATCTTCATTTCTCTTTTTACATACAGATGTGTTTTCTTCTCCTCATACAGCTCATTGCCTCAGTTCAACATCATACGAAAAAGTAGGAATGGGGAAAGTGGATGGCCACGGATTATTTTGACATTGGCTAAGGGTGGGAGGTGTAGAACTCTCAAGGGAACTGCATGACATCGAGGGAGAGAGACTGGCAGTGTCTAGTGAAGAAACCAAGAGAGGTTCCTGTAGTTCCTTAAAATTCCAGAGCACCTTTAAAGTTGCCTTCTCTGGTGGTAGATCTGAAATGTCAATCAAATTAGTCCTCAAACTGAAAATCAAAGTCTCCTGTAAGTTTAAGCTTTTCCTGAAGAGAGGCTGTCTGTTCATCCAGTGACTCAAGGTTGTCCACTAGGGTGTAGTTGCTGTCCAATAGGCTCACGTGAACTACAATGTTCAACATACAAAACATGACCACTGGTGAGAAATTGTAGATGTCTGGCAAACCCCTACACTGTCCAGGAAACACAATCATGACCTCAAAGCAATGCGTGGGACATAAAATACTCTACATCAGGCTTTCTCAAACCATTGTGTCCACAGAGCCCATCAGTTTCACATACCTGAATAGCTAAACAAGTGTATGTGCACGTGAAAAACATTTCCCGTCTTCATAAATCTCCTTAGAGTAGGAGTGCTGATTTGGGACAGTTTTGCCTTTTAGGTCATAATGAATAACAGGGGGGAGTTAAACCTAGATCAACACTCCTACACTGAGACCCTTTATAATGCTTGTCCAGAACTAGCCCGAAGATCCGCTGGATTGCATAGTTCTTCCTGACATAGTTAGTAATCCGTTAAAAAAACAAGTAAATAGTGACCGCTAGAGGCTGTTCAGGCTGGTCCAGGGCAAGACACGTTGGGGTATTTTGCTGTCAAGGAAAAATTCAGTCTGCAAGCAAGTTTGTTGAGTAGACACATGCTCACACATTAGCACAATTTCTTGTCATTCTGAAGCGCTGTAATGCAGATTAAGCAAGTGGTTACATTAGCTTTTTTACAGTGTAAAGATTATTTAGCACTGCATATAAAATCAAGGTGGAAAGTGAGATGTAACCTTTCAGCTCATGCAACGAAAGAGAGAGAAACAGCTTAAATAAGATATGTTGATGACATTTCTTAAAAAATGTACATTGTGTTAGTATTTCCCTTAAGTTCCTATTACTTCAGAGAGCATGACATGACAACTTAAAATACGTTGTAGGGCCAGCAAACTTTAATACAATCCACATCACCACCACCACCACAGGAACTTGGGACAAGATAGAGAAGACAACTGTGCACTCTCAAAACCTTTAAACTCTATGACACGTTTCAAATGTTTGAAGCACTGTATTGGATTCAAGCTGAGAGTCATCCTAGACACACTCCAAAAGTGTTTTGGTGTGAATGGCAATTTCTGCTTGATTTGTGGACACAATACCAACCACATGGAGAGCCCTCAGCCTCCCCCTGTGGTTAGAAGCCGTGGTCTGCCAGGAATAGTCTGCAGTAAAGCAGATTGAGGTGATGATAGCTCTGTGTGTCCCTGATTGCTCCCTGTAACCCTAGGGAGTTTGGGGGATCCTTCTGGCACTTTCCTTCTCAAGTCTTGATTGTCTGGGAGACTCAAGGGGTCCTTTTTGTGCCCATCTGAATTTCATATTGAGAGCAGACTTTGGGACAGAGGTGATATGACATTTTCATATTAATGGCGAAAGTGTTGAGGGCAGTTGATTCTGATTGAAGTTTAGTGTCTGTCTGCCAGCCAGCCAGCCAGCCAGCCTTCTTTCTTTCTTTCAGGATTCCAGCCAGCCAGCCCGCAGTTGAGTCTTCTTTCAGGATTCCTATCGTAGAACTGGCTATAAACTAAAACACTGATCACCAAGCCAAAATATTAGCTCTAATGACAAGCACATTCTGGCTAAATTGCAAAGCCAGTGACCTCCTTTCAGTATGTTTGAACCGTAAGTCAGTCAACACACTGCAGTACCCTCCCTGTCACATCTACTCCCTTTCCGGCCTCTAGGTCATCCGGCTGCTGGTTATCCCACACACCTGTCACCATCGTCTTGCGCACCTGCGCCTCGTGACACTCACCTGGACTCCATCACCTCCTTGATTATCTTCCCTATATCTGTCACTCCCCTTGGTTCTTTCCTCAGGTGTTATTGACTCTGTTTTCATGATGGTGTGTTGTTTATGTTTCGTGTTCATAGTTTTTTTGTTTTATCACTCACTCCCTGAAATTGCTTCTCGACTCTCAATGCACACGTTACATTCCTGTTGTCTCGGCAATGAAATCATCATCACTTGCATAATTATTGTTGCTTGTTAAATATACAAAATCATATATCCAATTCTGCAAGTGAAATCGATAGTATACGGCTACATATACTACCTGCACAGACTGAGAAAAGGGAGGGTGAGGACTGAGGAAGGACCTACAGGTATCTGACAAAGTAAAGGCTCTGTTATGATGTGGGGTGCATTTTCCTGGCATGATTTAGATCCACTCAACCCCTTAGAGTGCAAGGTTAACACCAATAAATGCACAGCCATCTTGAGTCACCTTAAGCTAGGCGTCCCACTAGCGGGGCAACTTACGGTGACACAATTTTGTTAGAAAAAATCCTTCTTAATATTCCAAAAAGTCTGGATTTTCCCCTACCATATCTAGTGTGTTATAGTGTCCTGCAAACTTCAAAGTGTCTTCTTTCCAATGGCACCAATGATATGCATATCCTGGCTTCAGTGCCTGAGTAACAGGCAGTTTACTTTGGGCACGCTTTTCATCCGGATTTGAAAATACTGCCCCCTACCTAAGAGAGGTTAAATAGTAGAAATATGACTTATGCAATTGAGAAAAAAGGACCCTATCCTGAAGAAGTCAAACCTATCACATTTAGGTAAGACCCAGATGCAGACAGTGTAGAAGTAACACAAGTTTATTTTTAACCACAGGGGCAGGAAAACGACAGGTCAAGGCAGGCAGGGGTAACATTTGTAATTTATTTAACCTTTATTTAACCAGGCAAGTCAGTTAAGAACAAATTCTTATTTACAAAAACAGCCTACCGGGGAACAGTGGGTTAACTGCCATGTTCAGGGGACAGAACGACAGATTTTTACCTTGTCAGCTCGGGGATTCGATCCAACAACCTTTTCGTTATGCTCTAATCACTAGGTGGTGTTTGAGATCCTGGAACGCCCGATCAGCAGCTGGAGACCACGTGAACAGAACCTTGGGAGAGGTGAATGCAGACGGGGGATGCCAAGGTTCTGTAGCACCGGATAAAGCGGAGATAAAAGTTGTCAAAGCCCAGGAACCACTGCAGCTGGAATCTGGAGGTGGGCTTGAGCCAATCCACCACAGCTCTCACCTTCCCGGGATCCATCTGTACGCTCCCTGCAGCGATGATGTAACCCAGAAAGGGGATGTTTGAGACATAGAATTCTCATCTTTTACAAACAACTGGTCTCCAGGAGGCGTTGGAGAAACTGATGGACTTGGAGCACATGTTCTTGGATGGAGCGGGAGAAGAAATGGATGTCATCAAGGTAGATGAAGACGAACCGGTTCAACATGTTGAGGGGGACATCCTTAACCAGAGCCTGGAACACAGCAGGGGCGTTGGTAAGGCCAAAGGGCATGACCAGGTACTCGTAGTGGCTGCTGGCCGTGTTGAGAGCAGTCTTCCCCTCATCCCCCTCCCGTATCCGCACCAGGTGGTAGGCCCAGCTTGGAGAACACGCAACCCTGGAGTCGCTCGAAGGCCAGAGGAGATGAGAGAGCTGTCGGGGACTTCCGGACAGCTCGGAGGCGAGGTGGAATCCTTGGCCGGTCGAGTGGAATTGAATCTCCTCTCCTTCCTTCGTTCCCGTAGTCGCCCAACGATTCGAATGGTCAAGGCGATGAGCGAGTCGATATCCGTTGGTAGTTCTCGGGCAGGAAGTTAGTAATTTACTTCCTCCGAAACTCCGTGCAGGAACCCTGTCTAACAGTGCTTCCGAGTTCCAAGCACTTTCAGTTGTCAATGTGCGAAAATCGACTGCGTAGTCTGCCACACTGAGGGAGCCTTGCCAAAAGTGGAGTAACGTCCAGGCAGCCTCTCTCGGGGAGAATGGAGCAGCAAAAACCTTCTTTCCATCTTCCACAAACTCCTCCAGACTGGAGCATATGGCTGACTGTTGTTCCCATGCTGCCGTAGCCCAGGCGAGAGCCCTCCAGGACATCAGAGCGGAGCGGTCAGAGGGGAAGGATGAAGGCTGTAGCTCCATGATTAGTGAACACTGCGTGAGAAATGCCTGACAGGTGCCCGACTCTCCATCGAAGCGCTCCTGGGGAGGTAAGCGGGGTTCCCGGGAAACTGGGGTGAAGGCACTGCTACCAGCCAGGTTACTGGCTGGGAGGTTACCGTCATGGTAGGCTGCCTAGTAGACAACCCACGGATTTGATCCAGCAATGTGTTCAAGGCTTTGTTGTGATGTTTGGCCAAGCTCTGGAACCCTGCCATCAGACCACAAAGCAAATCCTCGTGCCTTCCAATGATAGCTTCTTGGGAGGCGAGGATGTTGCGGATGTGATACGAGTCTGCTGGGTCAGTCATGGCCAGTTCATACTATCACATTTAGGTAAGACCCAGATGCAGACAGTGTAGAAGTAACAATAGTTTATTACAACCACAGGGGCAGGCAAACTACAGACAATAATCCAGAAAGGTGGGGTAAGGTACAAATTGGCAGGCAATCTCAGGGTCAGGGCAGGCAAAACGGTCAATACAGAGAAGGACTAGACAAAAGGAGCAAGAAACAGGCAGGAGCAGGGAAAAAAACGCTGGTACGTTTTACGAACAAAATGAACTGGCAACAGAACACAGGTATAAACCCCTCTTTTACGCTCATGCTATTCTCTGTTCATCATATATGCATAGTCACTTTACTTTAACCATATTAAAGAAAAGTGTGATAAATAAAAACACATACCAATTTCATTTAAGGACCAAAAACTGACAGCTGTGCCATATAGATTGCAAAGCAGTTGGGAAGAGATTTTCGATGTACCCATTCCATGGCAAATGGTTTATGAATTGATACTCAAAATAACGCCGGGTTTCAAAACTTAAATTTAAATTACTATACAAAATTCTTGCAACCCATAGAATGATATATATATGGGGGGATACAATCTTCCCAGCTCTGCAGATTCTGCTGTGAGGAGGCAGAGTCATTAGATATTTATTTTGGTATTGTCCATATGTAGCTCGTTTTTGGTCACAGGTCCAGGAATGGCTGAAGAATTGCAACATTTGCCTAGAACTAACGCTGCAGATAGCAATACTGGGTGATTTGAAAAGCCATAGTCAATCAATCAATAATATAATTATTATTTTAGCAAAAAATATATTTTTTTAATTTACAATCAGTAGAAGCTATGACAATAGAAAGGTTCAAAACATTTGTGAAGAATCATTGCACAGTTGAAAAATATATGGCAAATAGAAATCCAAAATGGATGATGTTGAGAGATAGATGGGAAGAGTTGAATGGAGCTGAAGGGTGGGACCCATAACAAGATAACCAATGTAAAACATACGGTGTCTGTAAAATGTATATAGGTTCAGAACTTCTGTGAAATAGCACAGTTACAAATAGAAATCAAACTGGACAGACATCAGAAATAGAGGAAGGAAAACAAACAAAATAGATTGTGTCTGTAAAATGTGTATAAGAGATATAAACCGAAGGTAGAAGCCTAAGTGATTATTGCTTTACTCCAATTCGGGGAAGGGTGGTAAGGTTTGCGGGGAATAATAAAGGTATATTCAAAAAAATATATGTATGTCTATATAGGTATGTGTATGTATATAAGTGTATATGTCTGCATGCGTGTATGTTTATGGATATATATATTTACCCCCAAAATATATGGGGGATTGGAAATGACGCAGACAATTACATTGATGGAAGCGACAATCTTTCCGCAATATTAAGCTGATCCACCCCAAAAATAAAAAAAAATAAAAAAATGCTATGGTAATAAAAAATGTAAGTTTACACACTACCAGGAATGTCATACGTGATGGATCATTAGCTTTCCTACAAAAAAGACACTAACCTTCAAAAATCTAGATGGTTGTGCCGGGTGGGTGTGGAGCCAGAGACAGCAGTGGGGTCAAACTGTAGAACCCAGTTCCCTACATTTGAACATAAAATTCATTTTTTCAAACAAAACTACACTATATTTTATCTCGGGGACCTTCAGGATGACAAATCAGAGCAAGATTACTGAATGTAAGTATATTATTTACCTTCAAAGGTGAATGTATCAAACCAGTTGCCGTGATAAAACTGTTTTGTTGTTGTGCACTATCCTGTAATTGCTACTCTATATTGGACACTGCAGTTGGATTAACAAATATGTAAGCTTTTCACCCATATAAGACATGTCTATGTTACGTTTTCTAGTCATATTATCGCATATTGAGCGACAACTGTCCCAGTTTAGGGACACCAATCCCATAGATGTCTTAAGTGATAAGGTGTCCATTGGTCAGCTCCAGTCTCAGCAGGACTTGTGTCAGTCTTACCTTAAACTGATGACGACATTCTGAACCCCAACATGACTCAATAGTACTCAGCAGACAATCATTGCTCTGTTCTCCCCAGCCCAGCCAATCCTGTTTATTTGTTAAAATATATATATATATATATGTAAAGGAAATGTCAACTATGGCTCTGAATATAAGTCACCTGTGTAACTTTCAATAAAGTAATACGTATTGTTTAATTATAAAGTGCTTGTCTCAAGGAATAATATGCTGTCTTGCAACATTTCACATTGCATCCTAAACATTTTTGAGGTTCACTTGCATACAGTATTTGTGGGCAGACATTTGTGAAGAAAGTTTGTAGGAAATTTGAGCAGTAAGTGATTTATAAAGGGTTAAATATGTTTTGTAGATGCAACTGATTTACACATGACTCATCTCAATAATACTTTAACTTCTTATGGCTGCAGGGGCACTATTGACTAGCTTGGATGAAAGGTGCCCAGAGTAAACGGCCTGCTCCTCAGTCTCAGTTGCTAATATATGCATATTAGTATTGGATAGAAAACACTCTGAAGTTTCTAAAGCTGTTTGAATGATGTCTGTGAGTGTAACAAAACTCATATGGCAGGCAAAAATCTGAGAATAAATCCAAACAGGAAGTGAGAAATCTGAGGTTGGTATATTTTCAACCCATTCCCTATTGAAATCACATTGGGATATGAATGGAAATTCACTTCCTAGGGCTTCCACTAGATGTCAGCTGTCTATAGAAACTTGAATGAGGCTTCTACTGTGTTGTGGGACTGAATAAAGAGGGGAATAATTCAGGCTACTGGCAGAGAGCCATTTCCCGGTCATGCGCATACCACATGATATCTTTCTGCGTTCCTTTCCTACTCAAGACACAAAGGAATTATCTGGTTGGAACTTTATTGAAAATGTATGATAAAAACATCCTAATGATTGATTCTGTACTTAGTTTGAAATGTTTCTTCGACCTGCAATATAACTTTTTGAAGTGAAATGGTCAACCAGCACCAGCGTTTGGATAGGTGTACCAAACGCGCTAACAAAAGTAGCTAATTGGACATAAATAACAGTCATTATCGAACAAATCAAGCATTTATTGTGGACCTGAGATTCCTGAGAGTGCATTCTGATGAAGATCATCGAAGGTAAGCGAATATTTATCATGTCATTTCTGGTTTATGTTGACTCCAAAATGGCGGCTAATTGTATTATATTTCTGAGCGCCGTCTCAGATTATTGCATGGTTTGCATGATTTCAAAAAGTTTTTTTGAAATCTGACACAGCGGTTGCATTAAGGAGAGGTATATCTATAATTCCATGTGTATATCTTGTATTATCATCTACATTTATGACGAGTATTTCTGTTGAATTGATGTGGCTATGCAAAATCACTGGATGTTTTTGGAACTAGTGAACATAACGTACCAATGTAAACTCAGATTGTTTGATATAAATATGAACTTTATCAAACAAAACATACATGTATTGTGTAACATGAAGTCCTATGAGTGTCATCTGATGAAGATCATCAAAGGTTAGTGATTAATGCTATCTCTTTTTGTGCTTTTTGTGACTCCTCTCTTTGGTTGGAAAAATGGCTGTTTATTCTGTGGCTTGGTGGTGACCTAACATAATTGTTTGTGGTGCTTTCGCTGAAAAGCATATTTGAAATTGGACACTGTGGTGGGATTAACAACAAGATTACCTTTAAAACCGTATTAAATACATACATGTTTGAGGAATTTTAATTATGAGATTTCTGTTTGGCACCCTGTACTTTAACTGGCTGTTGTCATAACATCCCGTTAACGGGATTGCAGCCCAAAGAGGTTGTTAAAGGAAAACCAGACTTGCAAATGAACACAGATGTGGAATAGCCTAGTTCATTAACCTAACCAGGAGGTTACATTAGACGTTGTCTTATCTCTCACTGCAAATTGAATAATAGCAGGTGCAGAGGGTTGATTACTGTAACATGTCTGTGTTTTGTCCCTCATAACCAGGGTTTGGAACCAAAATTATTTTCCAATTGGTTCATTATGAACAGAATAATTTTTTCTGTTCTGTTCCGACCAGCAAAATAAAGTTCTGTACCAGTTCGAACCAAGAAAAGTACTGGTTTATATCGTTCCTTCCTGTTCATTTTTAAATATCTGAAATCAGAAAAATAATTGTTTAGCTCGACTTTCAAATACTTCACCAATCAGTACAAATATAGCAGCTTGCTATAGAGCTATAGTTGTTTAGATGCAATGGACAGACAAGCGTAGGGTGCAAAGACACCACTCCAATCAGGATAGAAATGATTCACCATAGGTTTTGTCACACCCTGATCTGTTTCACCTGTCTTTGTGCTTGTCTCCACCACCCTCCAGGTGCCGCCCATCTTCCCCATTATCCCATGTGTATTCCAAATCAAATCAAAGTGTATTTGTCACGTGTGCCGAATACAACCTTACAGTGAAATGCTTACTTACAGGCTCTAGCCAAAAGTGAAAAAAATGTATTAGGTGAACAATAGGTAAGTAAAGAAATAAAACAACAGCAAAAAGACAGTTGAAAATAACAGTAGCGAGGCTATATACAGACACCGGTTAGTCATGCTGATTGAGGTGGTATGTGCATGTTAACCATTTATGTTCTTTAATACAGGGCCGACATACAAGTTTCTTACCTTTTTCCCCTCTAATTGCCACATCCATTTTTGTGGTAATGCTGCAATTCATTGTAATTGTGGGTAGAGCAGACATTTCCATATGTCCGTGTTAGCTGTATGTGTGACACAACTCCACCAGTCCTGTATATGATATCATCCACTAAAATTATACCTTTTTTAAATATTATTTTGAAAAATATGTTTTTTTTATTATCAATTACTATATTTGAGTTTAATCACAATATTTGTTGTATTATTTGTTCTGTTTTTCAGGTGGATTAAACTGAAATTGCAACCAACTTCCCAAGGCTTGTTTAAAAAATAAAGCTTTTTGGAGATTATTTCCTTTTCAAACGACCGAAAGTGAGCAGGTGTAATCTGAATAAAGGGGAAAAAGGCCCTTCTTAAACATAGGAAGAGACATTCTTACCAATTTACTACAGAACAAGTTTGGATTTAAGTATAATTTTTGTATGACTGTATCTGTCAGAATCGTGTGTATAGGTGGCAGGGAAGTCAGGCGCAGGAGAATCAAACTGAATGAAAATGGAGTTGTTTAATAACAATAAATGTAACATAACTCCAACACTAAATAACAATAAAAGAAAGTGGGTACGAGGACCCGTCGCGCACCAATACAAACAGCACAACACTGAACAAACAAATAATCTCTGACAAATACATGAGGGGAAACAGGGGTTTAAATACACAACAGGTAATGAATGGGATTGAAACCAGGTGTGTAGGAAGACAAGACAAAACCAATGGAAAATAAAAAATGGATCAATGATTGCTAGAAGACCGGTGACGTCGACCGCCGAGCACCGCCCGAACAAGGAGAGGCTTCGACTTCGGCAGAAGTCGTGACAGTACCCCCCCTGACCGGCCTCGGGGACGACCCGGAGGACGAGGCGCAGGGCGATCCAGATGGAGACGGTGGAATTCCTGTAGCATGGAAGGATCTAACACGTCCTCCACCGGGACCCAGCATCTCTCCTCCGGAGCGTACCCCTCCCAGTCCACGAGGTACTGAAGGCCCCTCGCCCGACGTCTCGAATCCAAGATGGATCAAACGGAGTACGCCGGGACCCCCTCGATGTCCAGAGGGGGCGGAGGAACATCCCGCACTTCAGCCTCCTGGAGCAGGCCAGACACCACCGGCCTGAGGAGAGACACATGGAACAAGGGGTTAATACGGTAATTAGTGGGTAGCTGTAATCAATAACATACCTCGTTCACTCTCCTCAGGACTTTAAACGGCTCCACAAACCACAGACCCAGCCTCCGGCAGGGCAGGCGGAGGGGCAGGTTTCGGGTCGAGAGCCAGACCCTGTCCCCTGATGCGAACACCGGGGCCTGACGGTCTGACAACTTTCTGGCGCAGTATGGCGCACCGAAGGTGGACGTAGGCGGCCTCCCATGTTTCCTCCGCCCTCCGGGACCAATTGTCCACTGCAGGAGCCTCGGTCTGACTCTGATGCCAAGGAGCCAGAACCGGCTGATACCCTAATACACATTGAAAGGGAGAAAGGTTAGTGGAGGAGTGGCTTAGCGAGTTCTGGGCCATCTCTGCCCAGGGCGCGAAATTCGCCCACCCCTCCGGCCGGTCCTTGCAATAAAACCGTAGAAATGTACCCACATCCTGGTTAACTCTCTCCTGCCCATTACTCTCAGGGTGAAAACCTGAAGTAAGGCTGACCGAGACCCCCAGATGAATGCCTTCCAGACCCTTGATGTGAACTGGGGACCCCGGTCAGACATTATATCCTCAGGCGCCCCATAGTGCCGGAAAAAGTGTGTAAACAGGGCCTCTGCAGTTTGTAAGGCCGTAGAGAGACCGGGCAAAGGGAGGAGACGACAGGACTTAGAAAAGCGATCCACAACGACCAGGATCGTCGTGTTACCCTGTGAAGGTGGAAGATCAGTTAAAAAATACCCGTCAGGTGCGACCCCTGCCGTTGTGGATCGGTTAAGGGATGTAACTTACCTCTGGGCAGGTGTCTAGGAGCCTTGCCTTGGGCGCACACTGAGCAGGAGGAAACATAAATCCTCACATCCTTAGCTAAAGTGGGCCACCAGTACCTCCCATCAAGACAGAACACCGTCCGACCTATCCCAGGATGCCCAGAGGAGGGTGACGTGTGGCCCAATATATCAGTCGGTCGCGGACAGCAGATGGAACGTACAAATGCCCAGCTGGACACTGAGGGGGAGAGGGCTCTGCACATGACGTCCTCTCAATGTCCGCGTCCAGCTCCCACACTACCGGCGCCACCCAACAAGAAAACGGGAGTATGGGAGTGGGATTCATGGACCGCTCCCCCGTGTCACACAGCCGGGACAGTACGTCTGCCTTAATGTTCTGGGAGCCTCGTCTGTAAGCGAGGGTAAACACAAAACGAGTGAAAAACATGGCCCACTTTGCCTGATGAGGATTCAGTCTCATCGCCTGCCAGATGTACTCCAGATTGCGATGGTCAGTCCAGATGAGAAAAGGGTGTTTAGCCCCCTCAAGCCAATGTCTCCACGCCTTCAAGGCCTTGACGATCCCCCACGTCATAGTTTCGCTCCGCCGGCCTGAGCTTCTTCGAAAAGAAGGCACTGGGGCGGAGCTTCAATGGCGCACCCGAGCCCTGAGAGAGCACTGCTCCTATCCCAGCTTCGGATGCGTCCACTTCCACTATGAACGGCAAAGAGGGATCCGGATGAGCCAACACAGGAACCGAAGTAAACAGAGCCTTCAGGTGCCTAAAAGCCCTGTTCGCCTCAGCTGACCACTGCAAGCGCACCGGGCCCCCCTTTAGCAGTGAGGTAATGGGAGCAGCAACCTGACCAAAACCCTTGATAAACCTCTGATAGTAGTTGGCAAACCCTAAGAATCGCTTAACCTCCTTTACCGTGGTGGGAGTCGGTCAATTACTCACGGCTGCAATGCGGTCGCTCTCCATCTCCACTCCTGACCTGGAAATCCGATGCCCTAGGAAGGAGATGGACTGTTGGAAGAACAAGCATTTCTCAGCTTTGACATAAAGATCATGCTCCAACAGGCAACCAAGCACTTTGTTCACCAGAGACAAATGCTTGGCGCGTGTAGCGGAGTATATCAGGATGTCATCGATATACACCATTACACCCTGCCCGTGCAGGTCTCTGAAAATCTCGTCTACAAATGATTGGAAGACTGATGGAGCATTCATCAACCCATATGGCATGACGCGGTACTCATAATGCCCTGAGGTGGTGCTAAATGCCGTCTTCCACTCGTCTCCTTTCAGAATACGCACCAGATTGTACACACTCTTGAGATCCATTTTAGTGAAGAGGCGCCCCGTGCATTGACTCAATCGCTGTAGTTATAAGAGGTACCGGGTAACTATACCTCACCGGGATTTTATTTAGACCTCGATAATCAATACACCTCGATAATCAATACACAAACCACAATCCTTCTTCTTCACAAAAAAGAAACTCGAGGAGATGGGTGAAATGGAGGGCTGAATGTACCCCTGATGCAGGGATTCGGAGACATATGTCTCCATAGCCACCGTCTCCGCTTGCGACAGGGGATACACATGACTCCTGGGAAGTGCAGCGTCTACCAGGAGATCTGTCACACAATCCCCCCGTTGATGGGGGGGTAATTGAGTCGCCTTCTTTTTACAGAAGGCGAGAGCCAAAACGGCATATTCTGGGGGAATGCGCACGGTGGAGACCTGGTCTGGACTTTCCATCATAGTAGCACCAACGGAAACCCCCAAACACCTACCTGAGCACTCTCGCGACCACCCCATGAGAGCCCTCTGTGACCAAGAAACAGAGGGGTTATGACAAGCTAACCAGGGTAGGCCCAGGACCACAGAATATGCAGGAGAATCAATAAAGAAAAAAGTAATATTTTCCTTGTGACCACCCCTGCGTTACCATACGCAAAGGAGCGGTGGCCTCCCTGTTAAACCCTGACCGAAATGGTTGACTATCTAAGGCATGAATAGGGAAATGTATATCCACAGGAACAATGGGATCCCTAAACTATGAGCTAAACTTTTATTAATGAAATTCCCAGCCGTGCCTGAATCTACTAGCGCCTTATGCGGGGAAAATTCAGGAAAAGTGATAGACAAACATCTGGATGAGAATTGTGCACCTGGGGTGATGCCAGAGTGCCCTGCCTGCTGCCTTGCTTCCCAGAGGAACCAACCCGGCACCGACCAGCAGTGTGACCTCTGTGGTCACATATGGTGCACGAGCGGGAACCCCCTCCGGTCTCCCTGCGCACCATCCCTCCCAACTCCATGTACAGGAAAGGGGGTGCGAGAGGATGGAACAACCAGGCGGGTGAACTCCTCAAAATGGTCTAACGCCCCATCCTCTTCTCCACACACAGTGCTGGCCCACTCCAGGGCTTTCCCGGAGAGGCACGAGATGAGGGCGTAACTCTTCTCACGGTCCGATGGAGCTGGGTGGACCGTGGCCAGATACAACCTTAGTTAGAGGAGAAAACCCTGGCAGCCGGCAGTATCTCCGTCGTACCCCTTTGGTAGGGATAAATGGATCCTGCTGGGTTCAGGTGGGGAAAGGGCGCTCAGGGGAGACCCCGGTTGTGCTGGTGGAGGCGCTGGAAAACCTCCCTGTGTCTCCCAGCGGTCCATACTCTGAACAACGCGATTCATGGCGGCGCTCAGATTGTAAATCATCTCCATATGTTCCGATACGTGCTCCTCCACCTCCTTTGCCTGGGTACCTTCTCCTGCTGACTTCATTTTTTAAGGTCAGAGATTCTGTCAGAATTGTATGCATAGATGGCAGGGAAGTCAGGCGCAGGAGAATCAAACTGAATGAAAATGGAGTTGTTTAATAACAATAAATGAAACATATCTCCAACACTAAAGCGCATCAATACAAACAGTACAACACTGAACAAACAAACAATCTCTGACAAATACATGAGGGGAAACAGAGGGTTACATACACAACAGGTAATGAATGGGATTGAAACAAGGTGTGTAGGAAGACAAGACAAAACCAATGGAAAATGACAAATGGATCAATGATGGCTAGAAGACCGGTGACGTCGACCGCCGAGCTTCGACTTCGGTAGAAGTCGTGACAGTATGACTTTAGTGAATTTCTGCCCTCCGAATTCATATTCGTTATACAAATAGGCCCTTTTAATTTTGTCTGGATTGCAGTTCCAGATAAAAATTTATATTTTATGTTCATATAATTTAAAAAGCAGGTCACTAGGTGTAGGCAAAACCATAAGCAAATAGGTAAACTGTGATATGACTAAAGAGTTAATCAGGTTGATATTTCCAAAAATAGACAGGTACTTTCCTTTCCATGGTAGCAAGATCTTATCTATTTTTGCTAACATTCTATAAAAATGTATTGGAGTGAGACCAATTCTTTCTTTTGGAATTTGTATACCGAGTATGTCCACATCTCCGTCAGACCATTTAATTGGTAAACTACATCGTAATGTAAAATTATATGTTTTTTTGTGATCCAATATGTAATATAGTACACTTATTATAATTTGGTTTTAATCCAGAGAGGATAGCAAAAATATCTCGATCCTCTATGAGGCCGTGGAGAGATTCTAATTGTGGTTTAAAAAGAAAACATGAATCATCAGCGTACAATGACACCTTTGTTTTTAAGCCATGGATTTCTAATCCCTTAATATTATTGTTTGATCTAATTTTAACAGCTAACATTTCGATGGCAATAATAAATAGATATGCCAATAGTGGACAACCTTGTTTTACTCATCTAGATATTTTAACTTTCTGAGATGTGGCCATTATTTACAATTTTACACATAGGGTTACTATATACAATTTTAACCCATTTTATAAAAGATTCCCAAAAATTGAAATATTCTAGACATTTATATATAAACTCCAGTCATACTTTATCAAACGCCTTTTCAAAATCAGCTATGAAAACCAGGCCTGGTGTCCCCGAAATTTCATAGTATTCTATTGTTTCTAGTACTTGTCTTATATTATCTCCAATGTATCGCCGATATATAAAAAACCTGTCTGATTAGGATGAATAATATCTGACAATACTTTTTAAATTATATGCGCCACGCATTTTGCTAGGATTTTTGCACTGAAGTGAGGAGGTCTTCAATTTTTTAAATGGACTGGATCTTTATACATACCATTTGGATCTTGTTTCAGTAATAATGTTATCAGACCTTCTTGTTGCGTGTCTGATAATCTACCATTTATATAGGAGTGGTTAAAACATGCTAATAAAGGTCCTCTGAGTATATCAAAAAAAGTTTTGTATACTGTCATGGCCAAAAGTTTTAAGAATGACACAAATATTATTTTCCACAAAGTTTGCTGCTTCAGTGTCTTTAGATATTTTTGTCAGATGTTACTATGGAATACTGAAGTATAATTACAAGCATTTCATACGTGTCAAAGGCTTTTATTGACAATTACATGAAGTTGATGCAAAGAGTCAATATTTGCAGTGTTGACCCTTCTTTTTCAAGACCTCTGCAATCCGCCCTGGCATGCTGTCAATTAACTTCTGGGAAACATCCTGACTGATGGCAGCCCACTCTTGCATAATCAATGCTTGTATTTTGTCAGAATTGCTGGACCTTCTTGGGTGCCCTGAAGCCTTCATCACAACAATTGAACCACTCTCCGTGAAGTTCTTGATAATCCGATAAATGGTTGGCGATCTTACTGGCAGCAATATCCTTGCATGTTAAGCCCTTTTTGTGCAAAGCAATGATCACAGCACGTGTTTCCTTGCAGGTAACCATGGTTGACAGAGGAAGAACAATGATTCCAAGCACCACCCTCCTTTTGAAGCTTCCAGTCTGTTATTCGAACTCAATCAGCATGACAGAGTGATCTGCAGCCTTGTCCTCGTCAGCACGGATCCCCGTGGCATGGCTGAAATGCAGTAGGAATGTTTTTTGGAGGATTCAGTTCATTTGCATGGCAAAAGAGGGACTTTGCAATTAATTGCAATTCATCTGATCATTCTTCATAACATTCTGGAGTATATGCAAATTGCCATCATACAAACTGAGGCAGCAGACTTTGTGAAATGTAATATTAGTGTCATTCTCAAAACTTTTCCAGCCCTGGAACCATTTTTAAAGGCCCCAATTGCATCAAGAAGTTTCTCCTCTGTAATTTGGCCTTCACGTGAGTCTTTCTGTACAAATGTTAATTTTACATTATTATTAGGAAAAAAATCCATACAATTAGTTTCAGTTAGTGGAGATGGGAGACTGAAACGAAAACATAAAACATTCAAGGTTAAAAGAGGGCTATATGTGAAAACACCCTTAGACATCCATCCACAGTACAGTATTTCAGTTACATAAAAACAATAACTCATTTATAGGAGTCTTCTCATTTAGAAAAACATAAATAAATATATACTTTTTGTGTTTTCAACAATTGAATTTTAGCTAATCTCTACCACAATTTATAATTTTGTAATTTTGTTCCTTTTGTTCCATAAAGATAATTTTATATCCAAAATACCTCCGTTTGTTTGTTCAGAAATCCACAGGAAAGAGCGGTCACGACAACGCAGACGAAAATTCCAAATAGTTTCCATAATGTCCACAGAAACATGTCAAACATTTTTTATAATCAATCCTCAGGTTGTTTTTAAAATATATAATCGATAATATATCAACCGCAAATGTCTTTATCAGTAGGAGAGGGAAAAGCAATACCGATCCAAACTCTGTTGCGCGAGCAAAACTCATGTGACCACTTGACGCGATGTTATCGTTCTGGCTCATTTTTAAAAATAAAAGCCTGAAACTATGTCTGAAGACGGTTGACACCTTGAGGAAGCGATAGGAAAAGGAATCTGGTTCATATCCCTTTAAATGGAGCAAAGGGAGGCTATGGAACATGGATTTTTCAAAATAGAGGCCACTTCCTGGTTTGATTTTTCTCAGGGTTTCGCCTGCAATATCAGTTCTGTTATACTCACAGACAATATTTTGTTTTCTATCCTAATCTGTCAATTATATGCATATTCTAGCATCTGGTCCTGAATAATTTATTACTTACAATGCCATTCATTCATACAATTCAAAATCATAATTTTCTTTCAAACTCCAATAATGGCATTTTTAATGAACCTGTCTACGATATTGGTTCCCAATTGGGAATCAACCCTCCCACGTTCAGCTGAAACGGTGGCGCATGGAACGCAAAAATATTCTTAAAAATATTTAACCTCCACACATTAACAAGTCCAATAGCTCAAATGAAAGATAAACACCTTGTTCATCTAGCCAGCACGTCAGATCTCTATAATGTTTTACGGCGAAAACATAGCACATATATATGTAAAACCACCACCAGACACAGCTCATTTGAATAGCCAAAACATGCAATCAACAAACGCAGGATTAAAAAATAAATCGTTCACTAACCTTTTGAAAATCTTCATCAGATGACAGTAATAGGACATGTTACACAGTATATATATATTTTTTCAATAATATGCCATTTATATCCATAAATGTCCATTTACAGTGAGTTCACGTTCAGAAATTACTCAAAAATGCCCGCAGGAAATCTAGGTAGCGCGGCAAGATAACGTAAATAGACATAATAAACTTTGACTAAATATACATGTTCTACATATAGTTAGAAAGATACACTGATTCTTTATGCAACCGCTTTGTTAGATTTATTTTTAACGTTACAGAAATCGCACACTATTCAATATGCTGAGACGGCGCTCAGTTCCAAGCTACATTTCTACGTAATGTTGGAGTCAACAGAAACACAGATTTAAGCATAAATATTCCCTTACCTTCGATGGTCTTCGTTCAGAATGTTCTGGAAGGCTTCATACTTACCCAATACATCGTTTGGTTTCAAGTCTTGCGTCTTTGTATTAGCTACTGCTAATAACATCAGCTGAAATGCACCCAAAACGTCCTCTGGTCCGGAAAAGTTGCGCATCAAAACTTCAAAATTACATATTATATGTCGACTAAACAGGTCAAACTAAGTGCAGAAGCAAGTTTTATGATGTTTTAGACACACAAAACAAACTTCAATTCAATCGGCCATCGTCTGCCCTTCTCTTGAGTGCTGGAACAAAGGAATGGCTGGGACCTATTTTCTCGTGGCACGCACTAATTTCACTCCCATAGGGTCAATTCTCGCGGGATTTGAACGATTCAAAGCTCTACTGAAAGAGGACATCTGGCGGAAGAGATAGAAAGTCTCCCCAGAATCATAACTGGTTGGGAAGGGTGGGGGCCATGACGTCAAAGTTGCTCCAACTTTCATGGCCACAAAAACTAGTTTGGAAGAATGCCTGCCCTGTGAGTTCTGCTATACTTACAGACATAATTCCAACGGTTTTAGAATCTTTAGAGTGTTTTCTATCCAATAATAATTTTTATTTGCATATATTAGCAATTTTTGACAGATTTTTTTTCCAGTTTACTAGGGTACCCAATCTCTCCAAAGGGGGCATATGTCTGCCATATCCTTAACAGGTTTTAACAAAGAACACACAAACCAAAACAAAACCTCAGGGGAGCATCGTAACCTCCCCGTCATACCTAACCAATACCTTTCCCTATCTCCCCTTCCCTGATCTATCCCCTTACAAATCTACATCTAACACTCCCAGCCCTAAACCCCCCTTCCACCTCTCCCGTGCCGCATGCTGCCCCCACTTCCTCTCCTCCCTCTTCATCCTCCCCCTTAAATCTCGTTCCACCCTCCTCACTATCCCTTCCACCCCCAAATCTCTCCCTGTCTTGACCAAATTCTGCCTGGCTTCCCACAGTCCCCGTTTAAAGAGACTCATGAGAAGCCAGAGCAGAAACCTGTCCCTATCCGTCCCCTCGCTCTCCCTACACCTCTCTCTAACCTAGCCCACGTCAAAACAAAATCCCCTCTTACCTCTCCTAACAACACCCGCGCCCTAGCCCATACTACTCCGGCAAAGGCACAGTCCCAAAAGGCATGGCGCACAGTCTCCTCCCTGCCACAAGCAGATCTTGGACAGGTGGGGGATCGCGCCAAACTATGCCGGTACATGATGGAACGTACCGGCAAGCACTTGTGGAGGCTCAACCAATTCAGGTCCTTGAGCCTGTTGTCCAGGCCCCGCGCCTGCACTCCCTCCCAGACCCCTGCCGAGATGCCCGCTACAGGCGCCGGACTCCCTGCCTGTCTGACCTCCTCGTACAGGTGCCTGTGGTCTAAACCTACTCGGGCAACTTTAACCTCGGGGTGCGCACGCAGCCACTTGGCCGCATGGCCAAAGTGCCACGGCAGCTGTTCCGAACCGTGTTAGACCACACCATTACGCTTCTCGCCTGATACGAGAAGAACCCCCGCAGGAGGTAACCGGACGGGTGTATTACCGGCTGTGCAAGCTCCGTCAACAGAAAATAAACAAAAATTGCGTCCAACTTGAGGGGGAGATGTGGTACTCCCCTACCTCCCTCCCCGATGGGACAGAGCATGCGCGCCTTGGCGACCCACTCGTACCTGCCACCCCACATGAACTGAAACACCAGCCTCACTAGAGGCCTCCTCAGACAAGCCGGCAATGGGTAGATGTATGCCAAATACAAAAGAGATGGCAATACATCCACCTTTAGGACCAGGACCTTACCTATAAAAGACAAAGACCTAGCCTTCCACATTGCTAGCTTCTTCTGTACCACTGCGATACCCATGTTCCAGTTCAGCGTCGCTGAGCCAGAGGTCTCAAAATGGACCCCAAGAATCCTCAGGGCCCCCTCACAGAGAGATAACCACCCGGGCACATCCGTCCTACCACGCCATCTTCCGTAAAACTTAACGGAAGACTTTGCATGGTTCAGAACCGCCCCCGACACTCGGGTGAAATCCCCAATGATGGCAAGGGACCTTGTCAGGCATGAGTCCTTGCATAGCAGCAAGGAAGTGTCGTCGGCGTACTGCGTCATCTCAACACACAGCCCACCGCTTCCAGGGATCAACAAGCCCTCCACCCCTGTGTCTGCCCTGATGGCAGCCCCCAGAGGCTCCATGTACAGAACGAAGAGGAGAGCCGAGAGTGGGCATCCCTGCCTGACCCCAGACGAGAGGTCAAAAACTAAGTGACTATTTACATTGACTCGGCACCCCGCTGCGACATATAATGTACGGATCCATCCTATAAACTTCTCCCCAAATCCTAATCTACCTAACACCCTGAATAGAAACAATCTATTCACGCGATCAAAGGCTTTTGCCTGATCCTCTACACCGCACGTCTGATCCTCGTGGACGACGTAGGGAAGGGCTGTGCGCAACCGATCCGCCAAGACCTTTGCAAGTAGCTTGTAATCTACGCACAGCATGGTCAACGGCCGCCAGTTGCCAAGGTCAGTTACTTCCCCCTTCTTATAAAGAAGTGACAGCACACCAACAGCCATTGATCCCCCCCGGGACCCCTGTCTCAAGGATGGCCTTCAAGACTTCGAGGACCACTGGTCCAAGTATACCCCAAAACTTGAGGTAAAACCCAGCCGGCAGCCCATCCATCCCAGGCACCTTCCCTTTTCCCATCCACCTAAGAGCGCTCTCAACCTCTTCTAGTGAGATCTGGGCCTCCATCACGTCTCTAATGTCCCCCAGCAACCGCTGGGACAAGTGTTCTAAAAACACATTTCCCTGCTCTACATCTATTTCCTTTTCCTTAAACAAACCCCGGAAATGGTCAGTTGTCACCCTGACCATTTCCTCTGGTTTTCTTACTACACTACCATTTTCTTCCCTAACGCCATGCATTACCTTCCTACGCTGTCTGGCCCTAACCGACTTAAAGAACATAGCGGAACAAGTCTCATTATGTTCTAGAAAGCCACTATGCGCACGCTCCAGGAAAGCTCGAGCCTTCCGCTCCTACAGCTACCTGAGCTGCGCCTTTAGTGCAGCGGATTTCTCCCAGTCAATCGACCCTCCAAGGTTGCCTGCCTCATACTCGAGTTCGATTAACTTCTGGATACGATCCTCCTCCCTCCTCCACTCTAACACCCCCTCGCACATGGACCGGAGGCCATCAAGCCTCCGAAAGAAACAAAAAAATGTGTCAACAAAAGCCTGCTCCTCCAGTATACCCCGATCTAACTTCCAGTACCCCCTACCGAAGAGGCAGACTGGCGACCCCACCTGCAGGAACACCCCGTCGTGGTCCGAAAAGAAAACAGGCAACAGCCGCCCAGACAACTGACCCAAAGACCTGGATAGAAAAACCCCCCTGGAGTTGCGCCATGTATAACCGACCATTGCCTGAGTAGTGTGCAGACCACCATCAACCAGACCATGGCAAGCCATTAGCCCGGTGATGGCGCCTGCACTGCTATCTCCCCCTACCCCTAAATCTATATTAAAATCCCCTCCTATCACCAAGTGCCTATTTGTAACACACAGGGGCGCCAGACAGTCCACCATCTCCCTCCTGCCTGCCGCCACCTGTGGCCCGTACACCCCAATTAACCTATATATACCTTCTCTATACTTTACATCTACCCCTAAAACCCTACCCTGCATTATAACAAAAGTGCTCTCTACTTTAAACTCTCTATTCCCACACAAAATCCCTACCCCTGTTGAGTGCACCCCTCCTATGCCCCAAAAGGATTCTCCCTTATCCCACTCCCTCTTAAATCTACACACATCCCCACCATTCCTCAGGTGAACCTCCTGTAAAAAACAGAAATCAAACCCAACACCCTCTAAATAACTAAACACCGCCCTCCTTTTAACATAATCCCTCAAACCACTTACATTTAAACTAAGAAAAGAAACAGAAATATTAATTTAATAATTAACAACAAATAAACCCAAAAAACAAACAAAAAACAGGAGACTCACCCGATGCTCCCCTGCTCCAACTCCACTGGCAGGGACGTCCTCTCTACTCCTGACGCCCCCCCGTCCTCCTCCACCTCTCGAACCCAGGATGCAGGCAGTGTGTTAGGCCTTTGGGTGCCCTGCATCCCGGGTTCCACGCCAACACCCTCCATTCCTCCCTCCCTGTAGGCCTCTGGGCCGAGTGTAGGAGACCCCAACTCCTCAAACTGGAGTAGAGATCCCTCCCCCCCCCCCCCCCCCGACAAACAGCCCCCAGCCTCATCCTGCGAGTCACTCTCAAATCAAATCAAATCAAATGTATTTATATAGCCCTTCGTACATCAGCTGATATCTCAAAGTGCTGTACAGAAACCCAGCCTAAAACCCCAAACAGCAAGCAATGCAGGTGTAGAAGCACGGTGGCTAGGAAAAACTCCCTAGAAAGGCCAAAACCTAGGAAGAAACCTAGAGAGGAACCAGGCTATGTGGGGTGGCCAGTCCTCTTCTGACTGTGCCGGGTGGAGATTATAACAGAACATGGCCAAGATGTTCAAATGTTCATAAATGACCAGCATGGTCGAATAATAATAAGGCAGAACAGTTGAAATTGGAGCAGCAGCACGGTCAGGTGGACTGGGGACAGCAAGGAGTCATCATGTCAGGTAGTCCTGGGGCATGGTCCTAGGGCTCAGGTCAGTTGAAACTGGAGCAGCAGCACGGCCAGGTGGACTGGGGACAGCAAGGAGTCATCATGTCAGGTAGTCCTGGGGCATGGTCCTAGGGCTCAGGTCCTCCGAGAGAGAGAAAGAAAGAGAGAAGGAGAGAATTAGAGAACGCACACTTAGATTCACACAGGACACCGAATAGGACAGGAGAAGTACTCCAGATATAACAAACTGACCCTAGCCCCCCGACACAAACTACTGCAGCATAAATACTGGAGGCTCTCCACCAAATGATGAGAGGCTGAGGAAAACAGCGAGGTCAAACACACTCTTCCCTCCCCCATCCCTCGCTTGGCCCCCCCTTCACCCCCCTCACCCCCTCCTCTCCTTTCGTCCGTTAAGCTCACCCTCCTCTTCACTCTCCTCTTCGGAGATGCCGGCAAGGGGGTGACCTCTTCCCCCATCACCGCCAGTCCCTCCACCATCTCCCTCATTTGTTCCACCAGATCACTCCCCCACTCCTTCCTTCCATCTTCCCTATCTGCTCCCGTCTTCTCTTCTCTCTTCTTTTCCTTCACCGTTCCGTCCGCCTCCTTTCTCTCCACTGTCCCTGCCTCCCTCTTCTTCGCTCCTTCCGCCTCCTCTTCTCCGCTCCTTCCACCTCCTTCGCCTTCTGTTCTCCTCGCTTCTCACTCGCAGCCTCCTTCCTTCCATCCTCTTTCTGTGCAGTCTTTACCCCTGTGCCATCACCGTCGTCCGTTCCCTTTCTTTCTCTTCTCCCCCCATCCCCCGTTCCCCCCGCTGCAGACGCGTATGACCTTTGACGAGCCGGGCAATCACGCCACAGGTGTACTGACGAGCCACACCCGTGGCAAACCTTGGGCTCGTCACAATCCTTGGCCTCGTGCTCTGCCGACCCACAGTACCTGCACTTCCTGGTGCTGCACGAGGCCAGGATATGGCCGTAGGGCATACAACGCCTGCAGAACGGAGGCTGACGGTCATAATACAATGTCCCCCTGTCAGCCACCAGGGAGAACATCGCTGGAGTATGGAGGTGGCCACCAAAACCCTTCGGGTCCTCCCTGAGAAGCACGTGGAACCCTCTCCTCCCATTCCAGAATCCCAGGGAGTCCCTGAGGTGCCTCGCTGAGGAGACATTGTCAACATATCTCCCCAGAAAGGCCCTCACCTCCTCATCCTTTACATGTGGATTATACATGGTGACGGTGACCACCCGGAAATTGTTTTTGCCAGGCTGGTCACCTCGTAATGGCACAGGGGTCTCTCTTTTCCATCCTCTCTTGCCTTCTTCAATATCTTGTCGTGCATCTCCTTCGTGTACAGCGTCACGTCAAAACCTCCCTCCATTGGATTCGCTTGGAGGCGTAGCACGTCCTTTACTTCCAAACTCTCTTCCAAACTATTCCATCTCTTTATTCCTCCAAGCGCATCGCACCGTGTTGACCATCCCAATTCCTGGTACCATCTTGCTGGAAGAGTTGCGTGCCATTTCCGCCCTGGACAATGACACGCTTCTCAATAAACAAAAAAGCTCTCTTTCCAAAAAGAAGCCAAAAAGAGTAATGAAAATCGGAAAACGCGATTCCCACCAAAAAACAAAAACGTTCTCCCTCCTGCCTTCCTTCGACCTTCTGGCTCAGCGGGCTCTGGGGCACCTAAGTACCAAGCTTGATCTGAGCCAAAAGGCCTGGTCCTGAGAAATAGGCAGTTTACTTTGTGAACTTTAAAAAAAAAAACTTTTTCCAAACATAAAAACAGTGCCCCCTATCGTCAAGATGTTAACTCTTGGAACTACACATCCCGGATCCGGGAGAATTGTCATCAACTACACAAATTAGCATAGCGCAACGGTCAAAAAATATTACTAGAAAATATTCATATTCATAAAATCACAAGTGAAATATAGTGAAACACAGCTTAGTATTTTGTTAATCACCCTGTCATCTCAGATTTTGAAATTATGCTTTACAACCAAAGCAAGACAAGCGTTTGTGTAAGTTTATCGATAGCCTAGCATAGCATTATGTCCAGCTAGCAGCAGGAAGCTTGGTCACGAAAATCAGAAAAGCAATCAAATTAAATTGTTTACCTTTGATGAGCTTCGAATGTTTTCACTCAAGAGACTCCCAGTTAGACAGCAAATGTTTCTTTTGTTACATAAATATTATTTTTATAGCCGAAATACCTCCGTTTCTTGTCCACGTTTTGTTGAGAAATCCACCGGAAATTGAGGTCACGACAATGCCGAAAAAAACTCAAATTAGATCCATAATATCGACAGAAACATTGCAAACGTTTTTTATAATCAATCCTCAAGGTGTTTTTCAAATACCTATTCGATAATATATCAACCGGGACAATTGGCTTTTCAGTAAGAGCGAGAGGAACAATGGCCGCCTTTGTCTATTACGCACAAATCACTCTGAGAGCCACCACCTGACCACTGACGCAATATTGTCATTCATGCTCATTTTTCAAAATAAAAGCCTGAAACTATGTCTAATGACAGTAGACACATTAGGGAAGCCATAGAAAAATGAATCTTGTTGATATCCCTTTCAATGGACAATAGGGATGCATAGAAAGTCAGGGTTTTCAAAATAAGAGTCACTTCCTAGCCCATTTACTTTGGGAACGTTATTTTTCCAAAAATGAAAATAGTGCCCCCTAGTTTCAAGAGATTAAATAACTGATTTCAGTCCTCAAAGGAAACTCTGAGGTAAAAAAAAACAGCTAAATAACTTTATATTCACACTGACCTTGCCTTTGAATGAGGACTCAACTATTTTTCCAGATCAGCTTAATTTTTTTTGTGGTCTGAGACCTCTTTGCATTCACATTGCTATGTTTAGAAAGGAACCAATATATTTTTCCAACATTCACTCAATGTGGTTTTCACAAAGTCCAGGACAAGCCAAAATATCAGAGCGTGTTATCGGACAGCAATATATACCTACTTACATTTTGGAAGCTAATAGATTGCATGAAGTTAAAAGATGACATCTAATAACTATAATCAGAAGATAATATTAACATGTTGTTACGACTTCTGCCGAAGTCGGCTCCTCTCCTTGTTCGAGTAACATTCGGCGGTCGACATCACCGGCTTTCTAGCCATCGCTGCTCCATTTTTCATGTATCCATTTGTTTTGTCTTGTTCCCTGCACACCTGGTTTTCATTCCCCAATCAATCTACATGTACAGTGGGGCAAAAAACTATTTAGTCAGCCACCAAATGTGCAAGTTCTCCCACTTAAAAAGATGAGGCCTGTAATGTTCATCATTTTCATCAACTATGACAGACAAAATGAGGAAAAAAAAATCAGAAAATCGTATTGTAGGATTTTTAATTTATTTATTTGTAAATTATGGTGGAAAATAGGTATTTGGTCACCTACAAACAAGCAAGATTTCTGGCTCTCACAGACCTGTAACGTCTTCTTTAAGAGGCTCCTCTGTCCTCCACTTGTTACCTGTATTAATGGCACCTGTTTGAACCTGTTATCAGTATAAAAGACACCTGTCCACAACCTCAAACAGTCACACTCCAAACTCCACTATGGCCAAGACCAAAGAGCTGTCAAAGGACACAAGAAACAAAATTGTAGACCTGCACCAGGCTGGGAAAACTGAATCTGCAGTAGGTAAGCAGCTTGGTTTGAAGAAATCAACTGTGGGAGAAAATATTAGGAAATGGAAGACATACAAGACCACTGATAATCCCTCGATCTGGGGCTCCACGCAAGATCTCACCCCGTGGGGTCAAAATTATCACAAGAACAGTGAACAAAAATCCCAGAACCACACGGGGGACCTAGTGAATGACCTGCAGAGAGCTGGGACCAAAGTAACAAAGCCTACCATCAGTAACACACTACGCCGCCAGGGACTCAACTCCTGCAGTGCCAGACGTCTCCCCCTGCTTAAGCCAGTACATGTCCAGGCCCGTCTGAAGTTTGCTAGAGAGCATTTGGATAATCCAGAAGAAGATTAGGCAAATGTCATATGGTCAGATGAAACCAAAATATAACTTTTTGGTAAAAACTCAACTCGTTGTGTTTCAAATCAAATCAAATCAAATCAAATCAAATCAAATTGTATTTGTCACATACACATGGTTAGCAGATGTTAGTGCGAGTGTAGCGAAATGCTTGTGCTTCTAGTTCCGACAATGCAGTAATAACAAGTAATCTAACTAACAATTCCAAAACTACTGTCTTGTACACAGTGTAAGGGGATAAAGAATATGTACATAAGGATATATGAATGAGTGATGGTACAGAGCAGCATAGGCAAGATACAGTAGATGGTATCGAGTACAGTATGTACAAATGAGATGAGTATGTAAAAAAAGTGGCATAGTATAGTATAAAGTGGCTAGTGATACATGTATTACATAAGGATACCGTCGATGATATAGAGTACAGTATATACGTATGCATATGAGATGAATAATGTAGGGTAAGTAACATTTATATAAGGTAGCATTGTTTAAAGTGGCTAGTGATATATTTACGTCATTTCCCATCAATTCCCATTATTAAAGTGGCTGGAGTTGAGTCAGTGTCAGTGTTAGTGGTGGCTGTTTAACAGTCTGATGGCCTTGAGATAGAAGCTGTTTTTCAGTCTCTCGGTCCCAGCTTTGATGCACCTGTACTGACCTCGCCTTCTGGATGATAGCGGGGTGAACAGGCAGTGGCTCGGGTGGTTGATGTCCTTGATGATCTTTATGGCCTTCCTGTGACATCGGGTGGTGTAGGTGTCCTGGAGGGCAGGTAGTTTGCCCCCGGTGATGCGTTGTGCAGACCTCACTACCCTCTGGAGAGCCTTACGGTTGAGGGCGGTGCAGTTGCCATACCAGGCGGTGATACAGCCCGCCAGGATGCTCTCGATTGTGCATCTGTAGAAGTTTGTGAGTGCTTTTGGTGACAAGCCGAATTTCTTCAGCCTCCTGAGGTTGAAGAGGCGCTGCTGCGCCTTCTTCACGATGCTGTCTGTGTGAGTGGACCAATTCAGTTTGTCTGTGATGTGTATGCCGAGGAACTTAAAACTTGCTACCCTCTCCACTACTGTTCCATCGATGTGGATAGGGGGGTGTTCCCTCTGCTGTTTCCTGAAGTCCACAATCATCTCCTTAGTTTTGTTGACGTTGAGTGTGAGGTTATTTTCCTGACACCACACTCCGAGGGCCCTCACCTCCTCCCTGTAGGCCGTCTCATCATTGTTGGTAATCAAGCCTACCACTGTTGTGTCGTCCGCAAACTTGATGATTGAGTTGGAGGCGTGCGTGGCCACGCAGTCGTGGGTGAACAGGGAGTACAGGAGAGGGCTCAGAACGCACCCTTGTGGGGCCCCAGTGTTGAGGATCAGCGGGGAGGAGATGTTGTTGCCTACCCTCACCACCTGGGGGCGGCCCGTCAGGAAGTCCAGTACCCAGTTGCACAGGGCGGGGTCGAGACCCAGGGTCTCGAGCTTGATGACGAGCTTGGAGGGTACTATGGTGTTGAATGCCGAGCTGTAGTCGATGAACAGCATTCTCACATAGGTATTCCTCTTGTCCAGATGGGTTAGGGCAGTGTGCAGTGTGGTTGAGATTGCATCGTCTGTGGACCTATTTGGGCGGTAAGCAAATTGGAGTGGGTCTAGGGTGTCAGGTAGGGTGGAGGTGATATGGTCCTTGACTAGTCTCTCAAAGCACTTCATGATGACGGATGTGAGTGCTACGGGGCGGTAGTCGTTTAGCTCAGTTACCTTAGCTTTTTTGGGAACAGGAACAATGGTGGCCCTCTTGAAGCATGTGGGAACAGCAGACTGGTATAGGGATTGATTGAATATGTCCGTAAACACACCGGCCAGCTGGTCTGCGCATGCTCTGAGGGCGCGGCTGGGGATGCCGTCTGGGCCTGCAGCCTTGCGAGGGTTAACACGTTTAAATGTCTTACTCACCTCGGCTGCAGTGAAGGAGAGACCGCATGTTTTCGTTGCAGGCCGTGTCAGTGGCACTGTATTGTCCTCAAAGCGGGCAAAAAAGTTATTTAGTCTGCCTGCCTTTGGAGGACAAAGAATGCTGAGTTGCATCCAAAGAACACCATATCTACTGTGAAGCATGGGGGTGGAAACATCATGCTTTGGGGCTGTTTTTCTGCAAAGGGACCAGGATGACTGATCTGTGTAAAGGAAAGAATGAATGGGACCATGTATCGTGACATTTTGAGTGAAAACCTCCCATCAGCAAGGGCATTGAAGATGAAACGTGGCTGGGTCTTTCAGCATGACAATGATCCCAAACACACCGCCCTGGCAACGAATGAGTGACTTCGTAAGAAGTATTTCAAGGTCCTGGAGTGGCCTAGCCAGTCTCCAGATCTCAACCTCATAGAAAATCTTTGGAGGGAGTTGAAAGTCCGTGTTGCCCAGCAACAGCCCCAAAACATCACTGCTCTAGAGGAGATCTGCATGTAGGAATGGGCCAAAATACCAGCAACAGTGTGTGAAAACCTTGTGAAGACTTTCAGAAAACGTTTAACCTCTGTCAGTGCCAACAAAGTGTATATAACAAAGTATTGAGATTAGCTTTTGTTATTGACCAAATACTTATTTTCCACCATCATTTGCAAATAAATTCATAAAAAATCCTACAATGATGATTTTCTGCATTTTTTTTCTCATTTTGTCTGTCATAGTCTACCTATGATGATAATTACAGGCCTCTCTCATCTTTTTAAGTGGAGAACTTGCACAATTGGTGGCTGACTAAATCGTTTTTTTTGCCCCACTGTATTTATTCCTCTGTTCCCCATCGTGTCTTTGTGTAAGATTGTTTGTGTTATGTGTATTTTTTCTATTGGTGTTTTTGTTACGCGCCAGACATTTGTCTATGTTCCGTGTTTTGGGCACATTGTTTGTGCTTTTGATATTTTACCGGAATAAAGTGTGCGCCTGTTCACTTCACTCTGCTCTCCTGCACCTGACTTCGCCTCCAGTACACATTAAGTGACAGAATCTTACACATATCATGGAGTCAGCAGGAGCAGGTACCCCGGTCAGAGGAGTAAAGGAACACGCGGCTATGCTACATCATCTCGGTGCCATGATGGATCGCACTGTCCAGACTATGGACCGCTGGGAGAGACAGCAAGTCTCTCCAGCGCCTCGAACAGCTCAACCGGGGTTATCCCGTCCTGTCCGGATCCAGCTCCTGTGGAATGTGTCTCTCCCTTCCCAGGGAGTATGATGGGACGGCCGCACAGTGCCAGGGGTTCCTTTTACAACTGGACCTATTCCAGGCCACCGTTCTTAAAGGTCCCACAGGAAGGGAGAGAGTATCCGCCCTCGTCTCATGCCTCTCGGGGAGAGCTCTGGAGTGGGCAAACGGAGTGTGGGGAGAGGAAGAGGCGGCGTTGGACCACTTCGAGGAGTTCACCCGCCTGGGGAACGACTCTTCCATTTCAGGCAGGGGATTTGGGGCGCACAGGATTTCGCACTGGAGTTCCGGACCTTGGCCGCCGGAGTAGGATGGAACGACAGGGCCCTCATCGACCACTATCGATGCAGCCTACGTGAGGACATCCGATGGGAGTTGGCCTGCAGGGATGCCACCATCACCTTTGACAAACTGGTGGATCTGTCCATCCGGTTGGATAACCTGCTGGTCATCCGTGGACGTCCTGAGGGGGCTCTGTCGGTTCCATCTCCCAGCACTCCCGCTCCTGTGCCCATGGAGTTGGGAGGGGCTGAGTGTAGGGAGCCTGGAGGAGGGGCCTTCACGTGCACCATCTGTGGTCGCAGAGGGCACACTGCCGGTCGGTGCCGGGTTGGTCCCTTTGGGAGTTGAGGCGGCAGGCAGGGCACTCCGACGTCACCCCAGATGGTTCTGCACCACTCTCATCCAGAGTCCTCTGTTGTCCACCTGTTTGTGCCTGTTTGTTTCCCTGAGTTCTCCCCGCTTTCCCATTATAAGGCTCTCGTCGATTAAGGAGCAGCTGGGAATTTCATCAACAGAGCGTTAGCACTTAGTTTAGGGATTCCATTATTCCTGTGGATAGACCTTTCCTGGTTCACGCTCTGGATAGTCGACCACTAGGGTCTGGGCTAATCAGGGAAGCCACCATCTCCCTGGCCATGGAGACGCAGGGGGGTCACGAGGAGAGAATCAGTCTCTTTCTCATTGACTCTCCTGCGTTTCCCATGGTACTAGGCCTTCCCTTGTTGGCTCGTCATAACCCCACCATTTCCTGGCAACAGAGGGCTCCCACGGGGTGTTCGAGAGAGTGCTCGGGGAGGTCTGTAGGGGTTTCCGTTGGTGCTACCACGGTGGAAAGTACAGACCAGGTCTCCACCGTGCGCATTCCCCCTGAATATGCCGATTTGACTTTTGCTTTCTGTAAGAAGAAGAAGACTCAATTACCACCGCATCGACGGGGTTTGTACGATAAATCTCCTGGTAGATGCTGTACTTCCCAGGAGTCACGAGTATCCCCGGTCACAAGTGGAGACGGTGGCTATGGAGACATATGTCTCCGAATCCCTGCGTCAGGGGTACATTCGGTCCTCCACCTCACCCGCCTCCTCGACTTTCTTTTTTGTGAAGAAGAAGGATGGAGTTCTGCTCCCAGACATTGACTATAGAGGTCTCAATCAAATCACGGTGAGGTACAGTTACCCACTACTTCTTATTGCCACAGCGATTGAGTCAATGCACGGAGCGCAGATCCCTCATGGTCACAAATCATCTATAACCATATGTCACGTAAAAAAATAGGTGGATAAACACTGATCACCGTTCGCAGAGAATAAAGTTGTGCTCCCTATACTTTCAATGCATTTTCTATGATGTCCCAGCCAATATTGGACCTCAAATTTCCCCAAAATGATGTGCAGCAGGATGACACACACTCTAATGTGCAGTCATGCACAGCATACAAATGTTGGTTGGGCCCTTTAAAATCTGTTAACAGGTTTTGCCTAATTCGGGTTTTTTTTTCCAAGGTTTCGGATTTCCCCCAATTTTTTCATGTTTCCCACAAGTTTTTTTCACACTTTTTTAAACGGAAAAACAACAACATTTGATTTTCTGTGTCCTCACAATGCTTAAACCACATGAATGGATGACTTTTGAGTTCTAAAAAAATCTAAATGATTCTGTAGTGAAGAAAGACGCGTATGAGTATGTTAACCTTTATTTATGGTAATTGAAATTAATTTGTAGTAGTTAACTGTTGAGTTAGATTACATAGCTACCTCAATCGGCCTTTCAAATAATTTTGGTGACTTCACAGCAATTGCTAGTCACTCTGCTAAATAAAAATCCCCCTAGATACAGACACGTCTCATAGTCACATCATGAGATTTGGAAAGGAAAGAGGAATATAATAATACGAAATCGAATGGAGTTTTCCCATCTCCCCATTTAGAGTATTTCTGGTGCAGAACAGAAATGCCCTTATCCAGATGTGAAAAAAGCATTTCCTAACAGACCTGCTAACTTTCTTTGTTGCTTTAAGGTTGGAAACAACATGCTCTACCTCCGGCAGGCAGAGCCAAGAAACATTTGTCCGGAAGCTTAGGGACAAGCTACACTATTTACAGCCCTGTGTAATGTTCAATGTAATGTCCAATATAATTGCATTGTTGGACTTTTCAAAAATGTATGTACTTGTATTGTTAAAAACACATCAAAATAAAAGGAAATGAATGGTTTAAACATGTCTTTAATGTTTATTTGTTTTAGCTGCTAGTGTTAATACATTTGTTTATATCATTAAGCCTTTATGTATGTGTAATGAATGACCAAAGATGTCTGACTTTAAAGTAAGTAGTGTCATGCGATATAGTGTCTTTATGGATGTGTTATGAATAACCTTTAAACTGAGAACTACAGGACACTACATAAAGTGTAAATAAATAGGTTTTTAACCTTCAGCTGATTTATGAAGGTTCTCTCATGATCCACAGGTTACTGTAGGGTCTGAGAGGTATTTCAATGACTTGATTGACCTGCAAAGCTAGAGTTTGTCTGTCTGTCTTTGGAGAAGTCCAACCTGAGACTACCGCACCAGGTATTCCTCTTCTGTTCCCATGCTGTAGACCAGGGCTTGATTACAACCTGTTGCAATGGTGCCAACATTTTGTGGCTGATCTTTCAGCAGCGAAGTGGGCGAAGACCTGACTGGGTCCAACACAGTATGGCTCATTATATTGTTGTGTGTGTGTGTTTGTGTACTGAAGAACATGTAACTTGGTTGGGGGCTTTCATCAAGGTAAGTGTTTCTTGGTGTACGTCTTCCCCAGGCTATTGCGCACACAGCACATATGAACCTGGGATATCAACCATTCAAAGTTGGCATAAGTGGGAGTGACCATAGAATTTTTTTGGGAGTGACCTTACTGAGTAAAGTATTTGTCATCAGGCTATGTCCCTTGCTAGCAAAAACATTCCCCCTGGTCATCACCAGTTATAAATTCATAATTAAGGCTAAAACCTGCCCATCTCCAAAATGCCAAAATTAGATTTGAAACCTAACCCTAACTGAAGGCCAAGTTTGATGCTTTGGTCCACCAGCCCTGCTGTGCAGAGGGTAATGCGTATGGCCCAGCACTGGGGCCAAGTTTCCTGCCATCCAGGACCTCTATACCAGACGGTGTCAGAGGAAGGCCCTAAACATTGCCAAAGACTTCAGCCACCCTAGTAATAGACTGCTCTCTCTGCTACCGCAAGGCAAGCGGTACCGGAGCACCAAGTCTAGGTCCAAAAGGCTTCTTAACAGCTTCTTCCCCAAGCCATAAGACTCTTGAACAGCTAATCAAATGGCTACCCAGACTATTTTCATTGATTCCCCCCCCCCCCCCCCATTTTTCCACTGCTGCTACTCTCTGTTCATTATCTATGCACACTCACTTCAGCTCTACCCACATGTACATATTACCTAAAATTCCTCGACTAACCTGTGCCCCCGCTCATTGACTCTGTACCGATACCCCCTCTATATGGCCTTGTTCTTGTTATTTTATTGTTGCTTTTTTATTATTTGTATTTATTTATTTTTTGCTTGTTTATTTTAGTAAATACTTTCTTAACACTTATTTTTTCTTAAAACTGCATGGTTGGTTAAGGGCTTGTAAGTAAGCATTTCACTGTAAGGTCTACCTACACCTGTTGTATTCGGCACATGTGAAAAAAGGGAAGTGTCTGGGAACGAAATGGGTGTAATGGGACTTACACGACTTCACTTTAGAGTGTGTGCCACCCTTCAGAGCCCTTTACAAAGCACATGTTTATAATAATATTCAACATGTTATATCACACAGTTATGCCACATTTATGAACATTCTATAAAGCATGACATACGGTTGGTTATAGATGATTTGTAACACATTTATTTAGTGTTTATGAAGGCATTATGAAGTCTTTATAGGCTGAACATAATTTGAAGCGGGACTGAAACAATATGTGGTGTACACCCAATGTACTTTCCCTTTAGGAGCTAGTATTGATTTTGTACCATATGTTGTGATTCTCACCAAATATTGTTGTCGTCTCACACTATTCAAACCCCACAATCGAATAAACAGTGTATGAAGCTTTCTTAGCCTATAGATCACATATGGCAATAATCTGAACATCGTGTTGGTACAAAACTTCACAGATATGTTCATCCTTGACAATCGCTAATCAATATCCAAAAACAGCACACCTGCACATCATGATATTCTCTCTTTTGTGGCACTAACGTGAAGGTTTATGGTAGGGAAAATGGTGTTGCAGTAGCCTAGTGTGTGGTGTGGAAATATTTACAAGTGAACATGGAGAGCTTTGTGTTCACATTGCCCTAAAAAAAGAAACCAGACCGCGAAATTCAAGCGAAACAAACTCAGTTCGGTTAGCTTCGGGGGGCTCTTGTGAGGGGTCTGAGTACCTTTGGAGAATTCACACTGCACAAAAAATTAAGTGAACCACACTGAATTAAAAAGATTTGGCTGAAAGGGACCAAGTGTGAAAACACCCCAAATAACACTTCATGCCAAAAGTATAATGAATTATTATATATAATAATATTATTCAACATATATTATAAGTTTATAATCAACTCGACAATTTTTCTATGGCCTCAAAATATTTGATAATAACTCAAGATTGTTGTGAGATAAAATGTAAGAGATTATGAGGGGGTCTTAGCAGATGTTTATGTGAAGTCTTGAAAAATGCCTTTGAACTGCATTGTACATCATTAGACCTGTTGGATTTAAGTTAGAATAGCATTGTATGGTTTGAGTCAGCACAATAGCATGAAAAGGATATGTAGGACTGTCTTGCTTCCATTTATTGTACAACGTTTTCTCCTACTAATGAGCATCAACTGTATGAACCGTCATCAAACAAAATAAATAAACAGCTGTGCAGCTCTGGAGGAGGGATCACCCTATACATTGACAGTAACATCAGGCACAAACGACTACGTGAACTTGAGGACAATCGTTGTGAGTGCCTTTGGCTGTGGACGAAACTCTCACGCCTCACCGTGGCCTGAACTGTATTATAACAGATATAATTTACATCCCACCCCCAACTTCTAAAGAGGCGACGTCTCAAGGGCGGTGCTTGGACCATGTGCAACGCAAATACACCCTCCCAGGTGATTCTGGGTGACACAAACAGATTCAAGCATGGTTTTCTTTGTTCTAGGTATGGCCCTAACCAAGTGGTAACAAACTCTACATGTGGAGCTGATCAGCTAAACTCTATATTTACCATCATGAAAGGCCTATACTCCAAAGCCAAGCATCTACCACTGAGGTGAGTCGGATCACCAGACCATATTGTGGTCAGCAGGTGAATGGCCTAAATCACCAGCTCAGTACATCTACAAACAACACCGTGCCTCTGACAACCTAAGTGCTCTCTCCATGGCACTAAATATAGATAGTTTCACATCAGTCTAAACAGCAAAACACTGCCAAGAGCAGACAGATGAACTTAACTCTCTCCTAAAATATTACTCTCAATAGTAATCTCTCCATCAAAAAAGTTAACTTACCACCAGAGACAAGCAATGGATGGCCACACATACAGACTCAGCCTCAGCTCAGTCAAGACAAAGCAGAATACAAGACGCTTCAGCAGAATGTTGCAGCTCTAGTGAAAAATGCCAAGAAAGAGTACTTCCAAGCAGAAGTCCAACAGCTGAAGTCGTCTAACTTTGCTGGCTAATACAAATCATTGAAAAGCCTTATTGGTGCAAGTGAGACCAGAGAAAACCTTTCAGCCCTCAATCAACAGCATTCTCAGAGGGAATGTGACATTCTCAAGGCCCACTTTCCTCTTTATGGGAAGGTACAACATGCATGATCCCTGAAATTGAGGCTGTTGAAAACAAGCTTACAAACGTCTGTCCCCCCAGCTTCAACATTGGCCAGATCAAAACCCCTCTGAAGCGGCTGAATGGGCAGAAGTCTGCAGGCCCGACTGTATGGAGCTTGCACCAGTACTGTGCGATATCTTCAACATCTCTGGAACACAGCTACTTCCCCCTCTCAATGGATAAAGTCCATCATCTGTGCTGTGCCTAAAAAGAGCAACCCCATCTTCCTCCAAGACTACAGGAAAATCTCTCTCCTCAGCTCCATGGGAAAAATCTATGAGTGGTTGAACACAACATGCTGTAGAAGGAGACTGCTCCGAACATCAACTCCTCACAACATGGCTTTGTGAAGCACAGGTCAACAGTGGCTGCTCTGGCACAACACATCAAATGAAGTGCCAAAGCAGGATGTTTATGCAACTTTCATTAACTTTTCCAGAGCATTTGACACCCTAAACCATAGCCATCTCCTACTCACTCTAGTGGAGCATGGGCTGACCCGCTCACTATGGATCTCTATCAAGAGCGAACTGGACAACCGCAAGCAGACGGTGAGGTCGAGAACATGCCTTTCTAACTCACAGCCAGTCCCAGCTGGAGTGCCCCAGGGTGGAGTGCTCTCTCATCTACTGTTTGTGCTATGCATGATCACCATAGACTCTAGCCTCCCAAAGAGCATCCATCCTCACATTCACAGATTTTGCTCCCTGGCAAGCTACCTGGCCAAACACATGTAGCAGTATATGCAGTGGCCCAATGGGGAAAACCAACTGCCTGTATGTGAACGAAAAGAAAACCAAGGATATGGTCATCAGCTTCAGAAGGGCTGTCATGTATCTTTTACATGTGTTTTATATTGTATTGACATTGCATTGTATGTATGTTTCTGCATATATACCAATATGTTCAAATAAACCTAAACCTAAAGAGCTCTCAATCAAAACTTTCCCAGCTGCCTTTCCTTGCATTTCCCTCTCACAAAATATGTTTTAAGCAGCATGATGTATGCATATTTCTTATTTTGCAAGATAAGTTTATATTTCAAACTAATCTGACTTCATACATTTATATTTCTACTCACTGTATGTGAAATAGCAATTGACATTCTCCTTGGCTTGGTGTTTTTACAAATGCCCGAAGCTTTGCTGTAATGTTCTTCAACACATTGTTAACTGTTTTTTCCCATGCTGCTATAGCTATGTTTCCATTTTAAAAAACAAACACAGTTTAAACCAACATGGCAGCTAGAACACCTCATAGGATACAAAAAACATCACAACAGCTTTGAATGTTGGAGATACCAATACTCTGCATTCAATTTAGAACAATGTTACGCTGCTGCTCTTAGAAACCAGTATTATGCTGCTGTGTGACAAGGTTTTAACGGAGCAATGTAAGTGAGAGGTGTTTGTTCCCTTGCATCAATGGAGGGAGACTTCATAAACCCTTCAGCGGCACTGTGACCCTTAAAGCATTCAGTGTGACAAGGGACATCCCTGGCAGGTGTCTACATACATTTATAGGAATGCATTGTTTCTGATACTCTAAATGGTTGAGAGATCATTGCCGTGTTCGTTAGGCACCAAATTGAAGAAAGGGGGCAGAGACTTCTGGTCCAATAAGAAACACTCATTTCTGTTTTCTGCTTTAAAGTAGTTTGCTACAGTGATCCCTACTGAACATGAACCACGGTAAGCCTGAATTGATCAAATCCATTGTTTGTTAAAAAAACTGCTGTAAAATCCACATGGAGTTAAATTGAGAATCTGTTCTATAAATATACATTTGAAACAAATATTGCAGATCACAGTGAACCCTGTGACAGACTACAGGGCCAGTTCAAGGTGGCACTGTTTTCATTTGAACACGACATGAGGGAGTACTTGATAATGTCACTGTTGTAATAACACTGGAGCATAGATATTGGTTCACTTTTCGTCACATTTGAATGTCACGTGACTTGAGAAAGTCTGGACATTTGTGCGTTGAGGTCCTTCTAAGGGTCTGGAGCCCATCCCAACGTCTTAAGCTTTGCATAATTTCCATCATATTAAATCTAGTTAACAAATTCTCGCAAAGTTCATTCTTTGAAAAATACTGCCAGTCCCCCAAAAAACATTTTGAATGGAAAACCAACATCCTATTGGTTATTCTCACCGTCATTGATGCATTTATATACACCAATCAAATATCCTCCGAGTACAGCATTTTCTTCTCGTCATCTCACATTTGCTTTCTTGTATCCTTCTTTATATTCTTCAGTTTCCTTCCCTCATTTGTTAGATTGTCCGTGCCAACATTTTAGCAGGCTCAACCGAGGGCTAAGAGGCAAAGAGGTTACCGTCATCGCTGTGGCCGTAGAGGTCTGCCAGCTTCTTGAATCGCGGCCCCCAGTCGCTGAGGTAGTCGTAGTTCTGCTCAGAGTCCGTGCTCAGGGAATCCAGTGAGCTGAGGGACTCTGCGACTGAGCCACTACCCTCGAAGGCATATGTCTGCAGCGAGTCGTAGGGTGGTGCCGACGCGTCTGCGTCGGCCTCCTTCAGCCGGTCCCAGATAAAGTCGCGGAAGATGCCATTGTCTGGTGGTGGCCGGGAAGACAAGAAGAGGCTGGGCACTTCCGGGGTGACATCACGGCGGGTCTTGCCACCGCTCTCACGGACCAGTTTCAGGTTGCGGAGAGCGACCATGTCGAAGGCCTCTGTGTCCTCCTCACCGCCGCCCTCGTCGTCGTAGCGCACAATGTTCTCGCGCACGTCACGCTCCTCGTCCAGGATCAGGGGCTCTTTCTTCCTCCGTCGCATGGTGACGATCAACAGGACAAGCACTGTGTTGAGAGACAGAGAGGGACAGTCACCATCACCATCAACAAAGGGCAGAGGATCAAGATAGCTGAGGGTTAATCATTAGTAGACAAAGTAAAAATGGTCTGTCAATAAATATCATTGTGGAGACATTCTTTGTCAAACCTTGAGCCAAGATGGACAAAACGACAGAGGCATCACATGTCCAGGACCACTGTGGACTTTCTACAGTACAGAACGTTTGTGCTATATTAGAAAATATATATTTCATAATTTTGGGTCAAAGTCCAAAACATACTGGTAAAGATAGGGAAACCCTGTCGGCCACCTGTGTGGCATTAGGCCCCCTAAACACATCAACACAACCGTTGGAGGCAAGCTTAGCTCCGAGAAACAATTTGATGGATAGAGCGATAAAGAGCCAGTGGGGGTGGAGAAAGGAATGGAGTCGATTGATAAAGAGCGATACTATCTGTATTACATTCATTTCAATAGGCCCATGTTATTCATTGTGTTTTCAGCCAAGGCATATAAGACACCCTCGTTGTATTTTCCCCACCTTTAGCCTGAAGAGTATACTCTTGTCTGAGACTGCAGTTCTGGTATTGTCTGGAAAATTACATTTAAGATGGGGGCAGATGATCCGCTACATTAGTTTTATTAATAGCTTCAACTGATTAGGTTTTAATCACTTGTACTGCAGTGCTGAGAACAGCTAGCTGTTCATCGAGTGTGGTGGTATCTAGAAAAGGTGTTACTCATTACAGTCCTGAGTTAAGGTTATTTCCGGTAGAATTCAAGTTGATTTAAGATCTTGACAAATCAAAAAGATCTCTATCGACCTTAAATGGACTCCTTTGAGGTATTCGCAAATTACTTCATGAGATTTTCAAGATTTATACTTTTTAAATATGTAATTGGCCTGCTCATGTTGTTAGAATGTAAACAACACAGAGATAAACACACAGAAAAACATGAGCACAGAGATTTGTAGTGGCCAAATATGCTGTAAATATCAGGGTGTAACAGTGGTGCGATCCCAAATGACCCCTTTAGAATGCACTACTTTTGGTCAGAGCCCTATGGGCCTTGGTCAAAAGAAGTGCACTTAACAGGTAATAGTCGGCTGCTCCCAAAAGTTGCTTACCCTGGGCAGGCCAGCGCTAAATCCTTTTTATGGGCACAGCATATGAGCAATAAAACAGGATTATATGCCAGTCATAAAGCAGCCGCCCCTAAAAGCAAACGAACCCAAGTGCAGCCCCCAAACCATGTCAAGGTTCGACCTCTCTCTTTCTATATACTTGATGGACCATTTCTGTGCCATCTTTTGACATGCTAGAAAAGTTTTATCCTAAAATTGAATAGAGTCTAAAACAATATAAACCAACATCTTCACAATATTCTAAAAGCAAAGTTTGAGGGACCATAAGCTCTATCAATTTCAAGGGCAAGTTGAAAGTACTGACCAACACACTACCTGAAAGACTAATATACTATGCTGTGCTGAACACCCCATTGCTGAGCACTTGACTACGTGGGCTGTGTGCATATAGACCCTATGACATAAATCTCCCCTCCTTTAACTCAGCACACACAAACATTCACAGATACACACACACACAGAATAAATATGACACATTCACGGACACACCCACATACAACATCACTGTGTGTCACACACACACGCACTCACACACTTGTTACATACAAACATACAAACACACCAACATACACATCTCCGTCAAACATACTCCCCGAGACACAGTCACAGTCCACCCATCAGGTTAGTGACTGCCTGCCAGAATCCCCTCCTCTCCCACGTCGGATCTATACTCCCAGGGTTGAAAATAACCTCTGTCGCTGCAGAGTGAGTGAGCAAAGCAGGGGAGGCAAATGTCTAATAATTCATCCATCAGCGCTGCCATCGCCAGGCTGAAATATGGAAGCCGACCGGACCATACCTCATCCCCCAGGCATGATGCCATTCCCTGGGCTAGACAAGCACGGTGGAGGCAGTAGCGGATTTAGGCACAGGCGACATGGGCAGCATCTTGCCGGGGGCAGCATGGAGCGCCCAAACAATTATTTTTAATAATAATAATATTCTGAATGGTGACATTTGCGCGATCGGTTTTCTCTCGCTCATTTGCACGTCATGTCAATGATATCATGTCACCTTGTGGGACTGTGGGTCAATTAATCTTGTCGGAATGGGCGCCCTGATTCTAGTTTGTGAGCTAGGCAGGCCACTGCCTGGGAAGGTCTCCCTAACAGAAGTACGAGAATAGGAGGTGGGGTAGGTTGACCTCAGGTCTCCCCAGTGGAAGCCCGAGGTAGGGGGAGCGGGGGAATCTATCAATTAGCGCACCTATAACTTTGTACAGTACTAATGCAATTGGTTGTGCAATTTAGTTTGTGTGTTTCTTGTTTGAAGTGCAATAGTGTAATAATCAGGTTTTCTTCTTTATAAGTGTGTTATAGGATTTGTGAAATTGAGTTTTATTTGTGTGTTTGTTGTTAGGAATACGGTCTTTTTTTATTTGTATTTACATACTACAATTTGTTTCAGAGGCAGTAGGGATGACCAGGGATGTTGTCTTGACAAGTGTCTGAATTGGGGAAAAAATTCAAAGGAATGCCTTTGTCCCCCAGAAGACTTTTGCCGCCAAAACCATAACACCCGAAAAGTGAATACTGGAACAATATTTCTAAGTTAGGAATGGTCAGTGGGTATCTAAAGAATAATCATGTCATATTGCTTGTGACATTATTAAAAACTGTATGAACTAAATACTGTAACTTAGGAAGGAAAACCCCTTTGGCTGTCAAGTTTCCATCCAATAAATTGTGAATACAATATTAAGAACGATTAAACTATTTTTGTTACGATAGGAATGTGATTTTGGTTTTCTAATGAGTTTATGGCTTTTCATGTCCATATCCATGTTGCACATTAAGTAGCCACGCCCCGAATGAGGTCAGACGAGCGTGTCAGTATGATGCAACCTCCCTTTCCGACCAGAGTGCTTAAAAGGACTCGCTAAGAATTAAGATACCAGAAGACGTGAGACCGTGGTCCACACTTTGAAATGGTTGGAAACACTGAAACTCTCAACACTAAATGAGAAGATAACCTCACCTACCAGACCAAAACATTGCTAGGTTGCTACTGACCTGTAAAGTGGTCGGGAGCTGAACTCTGAATAATGAATTTATGCCAGAAAACATGTAGCTGTGGCTACATGGCTGAAAATGGTTAGAACTTTGAATCTCCACACGAGGTGAAGAAGATTAGACCTTAACGTTGCCATTCTGCAGGCTGGGCATATAAAAGTGGTCCTAGAACTTTGACTAAAGACATGGAGGTGGGAAGGACAAAATCCCATCTCAGACAATCACAGAGTATCTGTTATATGTGAACACTCCACTACAAGACCAAGACAACTAAGAAGAAGGAAATTGTGACCTCTGGTGGACAATCAGAGCCTTACACTGAAGCGGGACACTACAACCCATAGATGGATTGATTGGTTTCAACAGAGAGACGACGAACAAAGACATCTACACGTAAATACATTCATGATCTCTTACCCAAACGGGAGGTGGTTCATGTGCAGCGTAAATTATTACTTTGAGGGTAGTTTCCAAATGTATCAACGATAAGTTTGACTCTCTCTTTGTCTGTCCCTCTCCCTATCTACCCCTCCCTCTTGTGGTAACCAAGCAGGCATGCTGTTGTTAGTCGGCTAGGGACTTTTTCTCATGTGTTAAGTGTTTATGTTATTCTGTGTTATTATTTAGTTAGCTAGTAAATAAATAATTAAACTGATTTGGTGTAGTGCTGAATCATAAGTAAAGCTGGGGTTCTTGCGGATCCAAGGAGTAGGCGGCTTTCAGAATGAGATTGATATGAGGCGATTAATGAGTGACTGTTATCGATATATAAGTTATATATCTTTTCAAGTTTAATTCGATGGTAACTCTATAAACATCTTCTTCCGTGGTGCCCCAAATTCCGAACGAGTTAATTGTTGCATGATTCATTTATTGGGTAACAATTAAATATAGTTAGTTGATTCGATAAATAATAGACACATCACAAGTTCACAAGCAATAGCTTACCAGACCTTCATATATACAGTCATTGGCTGGACCTAGTAAGACAGATAGAAAGGGAGGCAGAAAGGCTAGGTATCTATAGAGAGATTAAATAACCTGCATTTTCATCAGGATTTGTTCAGGATTTATATATTTTTATTTAGTCAACAAAATAAGTTACAGTACTACCCCTACATTGGCCTAGGCAGTCTCATTTCTTTAGCCGCCAATGGTTCACAGGGAATCAATGTGTCCATATGGTAAAGGCTGGTGCTCTCGTATTAGTGGGATTTAAGGAGCAGGCCTTTATTATTTTCATTTTATTATTATTATATATTTTTTTTACCCCTTTTTCTCCCCAATTTTGTGATATCCTATTGTAGTTATAGTGTTGTCATATCGCTGAAACTCAGTAGAGGCGAAAGGTCGAGAGCCATGCGTCCTCTGAAACAAAGTCCTGCCAAGTCGCACTGCTTCTTGACACACTGCTCGCTTAACCCGGAAGCCAGCTGCACCAATGTGTCGGAAAAAACACAGTTCAACTGGCGACCGTGTCAGCGTGCATGAACCCGGACCGCCACAGGAGTCGCTAGAGCGCAATGGGACTAGGACATCTCAGCCAGCCAAACCCTCCCCTAAGATAACCTGGAAGACTCTGGGCGACCCGGACGAGAATGTACAAAGCTGTCATCAAGGCAAAGGGTGGCTACTTTGAAGAATCTCAGATATAAGACATATTTTGATTTGTTTAACTTTTTTTTGTGTGTGTAATTTAATAGTTTTGATGTCTTCACTATTATTATACAATGTCGAAAATAGTCTAAATAAAGAAAAACCCTGGAATGAGTAGGTGTGTCCAAACTATTGACTGGGACATTTTTTTCTTCAATTCATCAGGGGGTCAACAGCACCCCCATCACCCCTACTTCCTGCGGCTATGCTTAGAATGTATCATAATAACAATATTAATTGCCTGGTAATAGATATGTAACTCACCCAAAAACTACAAAAATTTTTGTTGGATTTCTGCTGTTCATGTTCAACATGTTGGGTATGCAACATTGCATGACAGATAGACACTCAGGGGAGTTTTAATGCACATGCTAACCTTGGCTGTAGTCCAGTCCAGGTAAAAATCTGAATTAAATTAGGGGCCCTGGATTTATTTGAATTTTTATGGAATTAGATGGTTTGCCAGCGGCTGATTGAATGTTGTCCATATTTGGAATTGTAATAACTGATTAATTGCCTCTGGCGCAATGGGTTTGCGGTCTTGGCGGGTTAGTCGTAATTTGGCGGCTACCTTTGATGTTCCTCAAAGTCATGTACACTGTAGCGAGCTGAGCCAGTTCAAAAGTAAAAAGGCAGAGGCTGAAAGAGTTCCCGGGACCAAGGTATGCTAAAAAAAGATACCAAAACTAACTGGATATTTCAGTAAGCCAGCTTCCAGTTCCTCTCGACAAAGTTCAACAGCCACTGCCGCCAATGATGATGAGCTAACATCAGCAACAACAGCAACTGGGCTAGCTGCTAGCCTGGATCATGTGCACCAGCTCCCAATCACACCGCCAGCAGTTGACCAGACAGCAGAGGAGCAAGATGAGCCTACTGGTGAGGCAACAACTTTCTAAACAAGCCTCATTCTCGCTATATCAGCTGCTATACAGGAGGACCAGGACCATCACACTATGCCACCGCCAGCAGCAGCCACCACAACTAGTCTGGTAGCAGAGAAGAGCATGCACAAGAAACCTCCAACTGCCCCTGCCACATGTGCCACAGGTCCCCTCATTGGGTCAACTGCTGCTGTCAGCGAGGAGGACTCCTACACCACTGACCCAGCTCGTTGGGGTAAACTTGATGACAGTGTGCGTACTTACTGGGCTAAAAAGGGACCCGAATTGTGCCAGAAAAGAAACGCTGACATATCAGCATCAGAACATCAGTACAAACACCAGAAACAACACTTTTTAAAAAGCCCATTTCAGAATGGTGGGAATGGCTTTTGTACTCTCTCTCGAAAGGTAGCTTATTTTGTTTTGCTTGCCGACTTTTTGGGGGGGGACAAGAACTGTGGACTGCCATATTCAAAGCGATTTGGCAGTATTGGTTACAGTGATTGGAAACACAAGAACGACTGCTTAGTTGAGCATGAAGGATCTGAATGGCATAGAATAACAAAACAATTGCTAGCCTACTTCAGGGGTCATAGTGAAACATTAGGGCGTTCTGACAATATAAATTATTTGGGTATGGTAATAAGCCAGTGTGATCCTTTGTTAAAAGCACATATAGAGAAATACAGAAATGACGGCAAAGGAAATCCCTCTTACCGCTGTAGGGATCTGCAAGGCATTTATTGAACTGATGGGACAGAAGGCGGTGATTGAAATCAAGTCAATTAAAGACATTGAAATACTTTTCAATCAGTGTGGATTCCACTTCAAATGTTGCATGTAGACCATTCATCATGTGGTATGAGCATTTTCTCCGATTTCTGCCCACTACTAGCCATACAGGAGAAGCCCTTTGGAATTCAGTGAAACTGTTTTACGAGAGATGGACATTGACAACTGAAGATGACAATGTTATGATAATGCTAGCAATATGTCAGGAGTCTACAAAGATCTTCAGTAGCACCTGAGAGAGATTACCCTTTGTTTGAGTGGGTACCATGTGCTGCCCACACCCTCAATTTGGTGGTTTTAACTGTTGGGTTGAGACGGAGGAGTTCTTCACCTTAGTACATCATCTTTTTAATTATCGCTCAAACGCCGTTTCATGCTGGCAGACAATTACTGTGGGGTTACAGCCAAATGTAAATAAATTAATTGAGACTGAAAACTATCTATACATGGTGGTCAGCACAAGCAACTAGCGGACTGTGTCTGAACTATACTTTATAAATGCGTCTCCAAACAAAATATCTGACGCGACTAACCAGCATTTCACTTCTAGTGATGAAGCCAGGGAGTTAAACAAGAAATGTAGAAACTCAAGATGTTTTTTCTGTGCAATATATGGAATAACATTCTTATGCCATTTCAGAACACAAGTACTACACTGCAGGCAGTTGACCTGGACTTGATTTGATTTGACATGATTTGGTTAGTTAATTGAGGCATTATGTGGCAGGCCTACAGGATCAATATGACAGCTTTGAGACAGTAGTTTAAAACAGGTCCGGTACAGTCACAACTTTATCAAGCGGACACATGATGACAAATCATCCTCAGTGTTAGTTGTCAGGCCATGAGAAGTTTTCTAGAAGAGTGGCAGGCAGTATCTCTTTACTGACATGACCATACGTTCATCATATACTATCTAATATACCATATAGCATTGTAAAGAAACCTTCAAGAGTATTGTTCGGTAATTTTTTGTTCTACTATCCAATTTGCACACAGTAAATACAGATAAATTAATTTGTACAAGCGCTGAACAGAAAATAATAAAGTTTGGCACAAAAATATATGACATGAATGAAGACTTCCTTTGTGTTCGTGAGCATGGGTGCTTGAATACCGGTACTAATCTAACACGTGTCAAATTAACTGACGGTTGAATGCATGTTATTATATAGTGATTATGAATGTGTCACAAGGACCCTGTGCACTCATTTAACTGTTGTGTCACAAATTGCATGCGACAGGCCTCGCTTAAGGCCTTGATATAGCAACATGGCAGTTTTGCCGAAAGATGAATGGGCGAGATGTGCGGTAGATCAATTGAACATTATGCCCAATTTTTCATATTTGAACTGAGAAAATAATCCATCATGCAAAATCAATGAGACTACAAGCAGAATATTTAGTGCTGGGCCCGTTCTCATTAATATATTTTATAATGAGCCCAGCCACTGATAGATTCAGTAGCTGGGCTCCCTCTCCTCTCCTCTGTCTACAGTGGGTAAAATGACTGTATTAAATAAATAATTTAAAATCTGAGCTATATTGTACGCTCAAAAGAATTTGAAAGTTGTATTATTTTATACTAATACAATTTCTCAGAGAAATAGATTTTGTTAAACAAGTAATAAAAAAATCTTAAAAGTGATGGGATCACAAATATTGACACCCCTGTTTCAACACCTTTCAATACCTCACCTTGCGAGGATAACTACACAGCCTTTTTTAAAGTGTTTTATGAGTTGGGAGGGATCTTAGACCATTTGGAACAGATTGGGAGGGATCTTAGACCATTCCTCCATACAGAATCCTTCCAGATTCTTGATATCCTTCGTCTGCGCTTATGGACTGCCCTTTTCAATTCAAACCACAGGTTTCCAATGGGTTTCAAGTCTGGAGACTGAGATGGCCATTGCAAAATTTTGATTTTGAGGCCAATTAACCATTTCTTTGTAGATTTTTCATGCGTGCTTGGGGTTATTTTCTGGCTGCCTGACCATGCTGTACTGAAATGAATTGATGCACATTCAGATGTTAATGTACTGCGTCATCATAATCCGTCTTGAAGAGTACAAGCCTTCTGAGCAGTACTGATACATTTTTGCAATCCATACAATCTTGAAACAATTAAATAATTATCCACTATCCAATACAACATCATTTACATGGTATTTGCTGAGTAAAGCGACCTCCGACGTACTTCAGCTGAATGGGTGCCAGTCAACACTCGCCGATCACCACAATTACAGACTATGTCAGCCTTGTTTCATAGACTAGGTGTAACAAAGTAAACATAAATCAGGGACACTCAAATAAGTATAATATGTTACGTTTGGAACGGTTACATAAGACAGAAGGACACTTAAGGCAAAAACAAATGGGAAGGGAAGGAATATATCAGGAACGTCCAGCAACCCAAAGGTTGCGTGTTCAAAGTTAGCCAGAACAAATTCGAATTTGTAACATATCATACGTTTTGCAAATTGTGGGCCCCTCATGTTATGAGTCAGATGACCTTACGTGACCTCTCTATTCATGGTTTATCTATTTATGGTTCCAGTGTTATGAGGCAGAGCAAACAACGATACAGTATAGTGACTGCACAGAGCCCCAAGAGACCTCTGGAACAGCTGCTGTCGTCGTTTGAGGAGCTCTGACAAAATTTGTGAGATTGCCTCAAGATTACAGAAAAGTATAGAACCTCCAAGCTTTCCTCATTACAATTATTGAGCCACATGAGTGTGCTTAATTTTTGTTTTGTCTCATCCAGGTTAAAAGCAGTGCAGACACGTCAGTCAAATATTACTGTGACCAGAAAACAGGGCTGTGTCAAGTAGTAAGAACATGTTTGGAATCGGGAGTTACTACCTGAACTTGTCCAATAAGAAACCTTGTTTTTGTTTTCCGTTGCAAAGCGTTGTGATGTTCTGCCCTTTGAACACAACTAAGTTTGGTGCAATTAAAAGGGGCACAAATCAGGAAAAATACCATTGTTTTGAATGCGAACAACAACAAAAACAAAACTATGAAACGACACACTGCTTCAGCGCCTTCGGTACAGCTTAGCTTGGGTCCTTGCTCTTCTCTCCCAGTTTGACTCAAGCGTCAAAAGTGCATTAGTTTTTAATAATTCCCTATTTAAATTTTTATTTTTCTGTGTCCACATTCTCTCTTCTGGCTCTCCACGTATCCATCTGCCCCTCACCCTCGACCATGACGGAAGGACCCCCAAGGGAAACGGCTTAGTTGGCCCAAAATATCGTCTCATTTGAGGCTGTGCAGCAGTGGACTAATCCTAGTCTTCGTCCAAAATGGCACCCTATACCCTACATAGTGCACTACTCTTGTACAGAGGTCTATGGGCGCTACATTGGGAATAGGTTGCCATTTGGGATGCAGTACAAGTGCCACAGATATGCAGGGAGAAGCTTTGGGTGTCTGAATAAGACGTGGGAGAGGTCTTAAGAAATACAAGGATGCGAGGCATCTGCTGCCATACAATGTATCCTCCACAACAACAGGAGAGAACAGGAGAAATGGAGAAATGTCAGCCTGCTGCTGTGTAAAACATAATGGGTAACATTTTCTTCCCTTGCGCAAAACAGCACTGAACCATGTAAAAAATGTAATATATCCATGCCTTCTATACCTTTCGACATTCATAATGACCTTCAGAGAGAGAAACTCAGGGCCCATATTGATACAACATCTCATATTAGGAGTGCTGATCTAAAAGGCAAAGCCGATCCTAGATCCGCCGACCATATGAAGCCGTAATATCTAGCTCTATCAACAGGAAATGTGTGAGTAATTTTGTCTAACAAAGATTGTATTAGGCAAAGAGATAATTGGACTTAGCAATAACATGACTGCAGCTTTGAAAAATACCTTTCACTCAATCATCTGTCGAGAACAATTATTAAAGGTTGATTGTCACAGGAGACTAAGGTAACTGGAAAACCACCTGTTTGGTTGATTGCTAACTTGTGAGACACACCTTAGGTGTAAGTGGCCCGTGATAGACGAAGAGACAGCGAAAGAGAGGTTTAGGAAGGTAATGAGAAGAGGCAGATCGCAAGATAAATACATTCAAAAGTAAAGAAGGCAGGGTTGAAAATAACAAAATAGTATGGGGAAAACCCGGACATAGACATTGTCTGATGTTTTGACAAGTTTCTCACCATGTTACCTGCTTACGTCATCAAGAAACTACACTTATTCACTATATCTACTAATAGCTGCAAGATACACAAGGAGCCTGGTTGGACCACGGAACCTCCCAACAGTGTGTGACTAACAAACACGTGGGAGAATCTCAGTGGAGGAAATACCCCCTTAACTATGCAGGGCTCATCCCCAAAAATACAAAAAGGTACTTTACAGGTTAGCTGGACTCATATCCCTGAGCATTTCATCAGTCTGGGTCAAACAGATCAAGAGATATAAAATGTGCCCATTATAGCATCACAATATGATGGATATGATTGTTCTTGCATATGTTGAGTCTTGACAGTGTTTGCAACATGTACCAAGTTTTGTTTCTATACAAATATCCGTGACTGATTTATTTGCATTTAAGTGCAGACCATGCACATGTGAATGTTTATTGTCCATGTTGTTTGACATACTAGCCTGGAAAATGGTGCGCTGAAAGACATTGTTCCATAGAGGCCAAATATTACTTTTTGTGCAGATTGGTAATTCGGTGCCAGAGGAGTAGCGTTTTAAGTGTTTTTGACAAAATTCTCAGTGGGGAAAAATCCATCATGGCCGACTTTATGGATCCTTGAGGCACATTTTTTCCTTGTGGTTAGAGGTACCTATATATAACATTTCAGGACTCTCAAACTTTCAAAGTTTGCATTTTCAATCACGTGTTATAGCGCCACCATGTGGCCAATTGGCATGGCATTGCATGAGAGGGTGTGGCCCATGAGCCTTTACCATCATGCCAATTGCATGTTATTGCATGTCATTTTCCTTGGAGGAAGAACCCTGTATAGTAATAAAGAATGCCAAGAAAAACAATAGGGTTTCACCAGCTTCTCTGATGATCACCTAAACATAGCTGCAAGCACACTTTTTCCCTGGATAGAGAGGAACCTACGTACCAAATTCCGAGACGCTAGGTAAAATGATGAGATTTAAGTCAAATGTTGTTTATATTCCCATCATTTGGCCGTTTAACACCACCACAATTTATATCACCACCATGAGTTGCACCATGTGTAACCAGATGAATTTGGCCACCAACTTACAACATCCCAACAAGTTTGGTGTCTATAGGTCTTATCACTTAAGAGCTATAGCTCTCTAATAACAATAATAAATATAGCTGCAAGCATCCATGCCGGGGTTCAAGCTTTGGCCCCATAGTGCCACCATCAGGACAAATTGGACACATCATCTTAATATGTGCTACTTCTGTAGTCATTACCACACTTACCAAATATCAGAACTCAAAATCTAACAGATTATACAATATGCTTTTAATGTATGTTGACTATTTTTTTTAAATTCTAGAACCGCTGGACCGATCAACACCAAAGTCGGTATATAGCATCGATAGATGCATGTCTTCTAAAAAATGTTTTTCACAAAACTCTAGCTGGAAAAATATTGCCACTATACTCCAATAAGCTTGCATGAATGTTTTTCCATGTCCAACAACACTATGTCACCAAAGAAGTTAACTACAATCACATCCTTGAGTGTGGATGCCAAATTCCATCACGCTGGGTCAAGCAGATGAAAGAGATATAAATATGTGACCAATACAGCGCCATTGTGTGGTCGATTTAAATGTGCTTGCAAATTGTTATTGACAGTGTTACAAACATGTGTATAAAGTTTTGTTACAATACGAATGTCTGTGTCGGATTCATATGCATTTATGTGCCAGGTCACGCCTACTTGAAAGTTTATTGGTCAGTAGCGGCCATGTGGTTTGAGAGTCTAAAAATGTTGCGTTATGAGAACTTGGTCTATAGATGCCATATATCAAGTTTCATACAGATCAGTAATTCGGTGTCGGAGAAGTTGCATTTTAAGTGTCTTTCACAAAAATCCAAATAGTGGAAAATCCATAATGGAGGGGAGGAACCTACATAGCATTCGTAAAGTATTCAGACCCCTTGACTCTTTCAAAATGTTGTTACCTCACAGCCTAATTCTAAAATGGATTAAAAAGTCTCATCAATCTACACACAATACTCCATAATGATGAAGCAAAACCTTTTTTTTCTCTCTAATTTTAGCTAATTAAAAAATAAAAAAAGAACCAACATCCCTTATTTACATAAGTATTCAGACACTTTGCTATGAGACTCAAAATTGAACTCAGGTGCATCCTGTTTCATTGATCATTCTTGAGATGTTTCTACAACTTGATTGGAGTCCACCCGTGGTAAATTCAATTGATTTGACACGATTTAGAAAGGCATACACCTGTCTATATAAAGGTCCCACAGTTGACAGTGTATCTCAGACCCATGAGGTCGAAGGAATTGTCTGTAGACCTCCGAGACAGGATTGTGTCAAGGCACAGATCTGGGAAATGGTACCAAAAAACGTCTGCAGCATTAAAGGTCCCCAAGAACACAGTGGACTCCATCGTTCTAAAATGGAAGAAGTTTGGAACCACAAAGACTCTTCCTAGAGCTGGCCGCCCAGCCAAACGGCGCAATCGGGGGAGAAAGGCCTTGGTATGGGAGGTGACCAAGAACCCGATGGTCACTCTGACAGAGCTCCAGAGTTCCTCTGTGGACATGGGAGAACCTTCCAGAAGGACAACCATCTCTGCAGCACTCCAACAATCAGTCTTTCATTGTAGATTGGCCAGACGGAAGCCAATTCTCAGTAAAAGGCACATGACAGCCTGTTTGGTGTTTGCAAAAAGGCACCTAAAGGACTCTCAGATGATAAGAAACAATATTCTCAGGTCTGGCGACACCATCTTTTTTAGCGGCAGGGACTATGAGACAAGTCAGGATTGAGGGAAAGATGAACAGATCAAACATCGCTGGAGAGACCTGAAAATAGCTGTGCAGCTTCCCATCCAACCTAACAGAGCTTGAGATTATCTGCAGAGAAGAATGGGAGTAAACTCCCCAAATACAGGTGTGCCAAGCTTGTAGTGTCATACCCAAGAAGACTCGATGCTATAATCGCTGCCAAAGGTGCTTCAACAAAGTACTAAGTAAAGGGTCTGAATATTTATGTTTTGGCTTTGTCATTATGGGGTATTGTGTGTAGATTGATGAGGGCAAAAAATTATTTAACCATTTTTACATTTTACAACAAGGCTGTAATGTAACAACAAGTCAAGGGGTCTGAATAATTTCAGACTGTAAATATACACAGATTTTGATTTGGTGAAATGGTGAATAGACGACAAACTTAATATATTGACAAAGAATTTAGGAATCTGCACACTATAAACTGCAAAAAACAGAATACATGCACATGCATTCATTGAGCTGATGATTGAACAGCAGTAACTCAGCAAACAGGGGAGATCCTGAGGACATTCTGCGATGTTCAAATTAGGTCCCATAAGTGTTTCGTTGCGCTGTTATCCCGCTGACATTCTGAGAATGTTCTAATAACAATGCTTGATGTATGTATGTGTCACGCCCTGATCTTAGAGAGCTTTTTATGTCTTTATTTTGGTTTGGTCAGGGTGTGATTTGGGTGGGCATTCTATGTTCATTTTCTATGTTTTGTATTTGGCCGGGTGTGGTTCTCAATCAGAGGCAGCTGTCTATCATTGAGAATCATACTTAGGCAGCTTTTTCCCACCTGTGTTTTGTGGGTAGTTGTTTTCTGTTTTGTGTCTGCACCAGACAGAACAGTTTCGTTTTGTTCCATTTTGTTATTTTGTCTCGGTGTTCAGTTGAAATAAATTATCATGAACACGTTCCACGCTGCGCTTTGGTCAGCTCCTTCATGCAACGACGAGCGTTACAGTACCGAATTCCATGCAAGAATCTTAATTGTATACTCCTCGCGTCCTCTCTCCTCACCTCCTACTCAAAACCCATTGGAGGAGGTTAGAGGGGCGAGACCTCAGCTTTCTCATCCAATGGGTTTTGAGAAGGAGGCCAGGAGAGAGGAAATAGGACGTGAGGAGTATGCAATTGCGATTCTCCCCATGATTGTAGGTCACAAGGGGTGATGGGCGTAACCTTTCTAAGTTTGCACATTTAATTGCTTGTTATAGCAACACCATGTGTCCAATTGGCATGGCAATGTATTCAAGGGTGTGGCCTTCGGCCCATTACCATCATGCAAGGTTGCACCCTCCTAGGCCTTACGGTCTCATGGGAATTTTCCTTTTTCACAAAGTCCCTGCTTGAACCCCTAATAATATTAATCCTAACAATTATAATAGGGTTCCAGTCCCTTCGGAGCTTGGACCCCTAATAATAATATTAATAACACACTTTATTTGTCAGACGCCTTTCAGGACACTCAAGGACAATAAAAAGTAGGCCTATTTAGACTAGTTGGAGCAGATCGTTTAAATTCATTACACAGTTACTCTTAGACCAACGTGTTTAAACTAAACAACCTCTTCATCAGGCAGCCTGATACGTACATAGTTCAGTCAAGTATCTTTCTTGCGTCATACAGGCCACTTTCATGTCCTTTTTTGAGTGACAAACTAACAGTTATCTAAGCAAGAAACAATCAAACCATGAATCTGGATTTACTACCTCTGAGCACCTCACTATCTCTGGCCCCAAAAATTTACTGACTGATTAGCTAATCAGAGAGAATGAATGGGTACAAATCGAGTTTACGGTCTCTCAAACAATCAACAAATAACTCAGATAAATACAGCAATCAAGATCAACATTCACAATGGAGGTTCGGGGGGGAAACAAGCCAATCTGGCCACCTTAAGTGGACTATTTCCTGATTATAGTGCTACTGTCCCACAGGGGCCGGAGAGTCTAATGCCTGATAGGACTTCAATCATACATGTACCTGGCAACATTTGTCTTTTTTATTAATAAGGTTCTTAATACGTAGCTACTTCAAGTTTTGAACGCTTACAATACAGCAGGATCACAATTGCATCATGTGCATCTCATATAGTTCTAGTGTTAGAGAAGTTACGTTGCACCACAGTGTTGTCAAAACGATTGCCATGGTAACAAGTCCTCCTCTCCCAAAGCCCGCGTTATTATTCAACACACTACATGATATTCACCACCAATATTGTGTTCGTACGACATACCAATGTTTGAAGGACATCTTGGGATTAACTGGGTACAACTAGTGTAACGTGAAAAGGTACATGAACACTGATTACACGACTCCTGTATTAAAATATCAAAACAGATATTTTATTTCCCCAGATGGGCATTCCATAAATGCCTGATGTTCTACAGTGAAGTCGTTAATGGAAAGCCTGGCATCTCGTGACTTAGATAAAATAACTTAGACTCTCTTGTACTGTTATTAGATATGAAATGTCAGTCTGGGTGCCACACAAATGCAGCTTGCAGGCCTGATGGGGCACTGATGTTTTTCTGATGTTGTAATAGCTGCCTCATACCTAGAAGTGTGAGGATGCAAGCCAGGATGGCGATGAGGGCCCCAGTGCTGAGGCCTGCTGAGAGCATGGAGGCTTCACTCCCACATGACTGGGGAGCTCCATCGGGGTCACAGTCGCACACCCGGATGGACAGGGTGTTGGTGCTGCTGAGGGCAGGGCTCCCGCCATCCATGATGAGGACAGGGAGGCGGTACATAGTCTGGTCGTGACGCTGGAAACCCCCTCGCATGGTCAGCACAGAGGCGGTGTTGTCTGTGAGGAAGAAGGCATCGCAGCCATATAATGATCAAATTGTGTTCAGATAGTAATACTTGGTGGATTCCAACTAATCATTATGACAGTTAGCTCTGATATAATGTTTGGATAATGGAAAATATCCATACCAGGGCTAGGAAACCACTATGGTGTTGTGGAGCTTCTCCTGCCTGGTAACTAGGCATTCAGTATGAAGGGCTCTCTAATTCTTCTAGGTTGTCCTGCTGCCAACTATGCACATTTCGTTGGCCAAATATGACTATGTGTCTGGCCTTTACCTTTGTTGTCTCTCAGGGTGAAGTTGAGGTTCCCAGCAGCCTCTGCAGTGAGGGAGAAGAAGAAGCGGTGTCCACTCTGAGGTTCGTCTCTGTCCATTGCGCTGATGGTCTCAATGACCTGCAGGGGACAGAGGACCAAAGGTTACATTCAGTTCAGGTCAGTTCAGATATAGGAATTTGTCTTGTATTAGTATAGTGTCCATATTAAGACAGAGGTCAGTCTTTAAAAAAATATAAATTATTTCACTTTATTTAACCAGGTAGGCCAGTTGAGAACAAGTTCTCATTTACAACTGTGACCTGGCCAAGATAAAGCAAAGCAGTGCGACAAAAACAACAACACAGAGTTACACATAAACAAACGTACAGTCAATATCAACAGAAAATTAATGTACAGTGTGTGCAAATGTAGAAGATTAGGGAAGTAAGGCAATAAATAGGCCATAGAGGTGAAATAATTACAATTTAGCATTAACACTGGAGTGATAGATATGCAGATGATGATGAGCAAGTAGAGATACTGTACTAGGGTGCAAAAGAGCAAGTAGATAAATAACAATATCGGGATGAGGTAGTTGGGTGTGCTATTTACAGATTGGCTGTGTACAGTCGTGGCCAAACGTTTTGAGGATGACACAAGTATACATTTTCACAAAGTCTGTATGATGGCAATTTGCATATACTCCAGAATGTTATGAAGAGTGATCAGATTAATTGCAATTAATTACAAAGTCCCTCTAAGCCATTCAAAAAAACGGAATCCCCAAAAAAACATTTCCACTGCATTTCAGCCCTGCTACAAAAGGACCAGCTGACATCATGTCAGTGATTCTCTCATTAACACAGTTGTAAGTGTTGACGAGGGCTGGAGACCATTCTGTCATGCTGATTGAGTTGAATAACAGACTGGAAGCTTCAAGAGGAGGGTGGTGCTTGGAATCATTGTTCTTCCTCTGTCAAACATGGTTACCTGCAAGGAAACACGTGCCGCCATCATTGATTTGCACAAAAAGAGCTTCACATGGAAGGATATTACTGCCAGTAAGATTGCACCTAAAGCAACCATTTATCAGATCATCAAGAACTTCAAGGAGAGCGGTTCAATTGTTGTGACGAAGGCTTCAGGGTGCCCAAGAAAGTCCAGCAAGTTCCAGGACCGTCTCCTCAAGTTGATTCATGCTACGGGATCGGGGCACCACCAGTATAGAGCTTGCTCAGGAATGGCAGCAGGCAGGTGTGAGTGCATCTGCACGCACAGTGAGGCAAAGACTTTGAGGATGGCCTGGTGTCAAGAAGGGCAGCAAAGAAGCCACTTCTCTCCAGGAAAAACATCAGGGACAGACTGATATTCTGCAAAAGGTACAGGAATTGGACTGCTGAGGACTGGGGTAAAGTAGTTTTCTCTGATGAATCCCCTTTCCGATTGTTTGGTGCATCCGTAAAAAAAGCTTGTCCGGAGAAGACAAGGTGAGCGCTATCATCATTCCTGTGTCATGCCAACAGTAAAGCATCCTGAGACCATTCATGTGTGGGGTTGCTTCTCAGCTAAGGGAGTGGGCTCACTCACAATTTTGCCTAAGATCACAGCCATGAATAAAGAATGGTACCAACACATCTTCCGAGAGCAACTTCTCCCAACCATCCAGGAACAGTTTAGTGATGAACAATGCCTTTTCCAGCATGATGGAGCACCGTGCCATAAGGCAAAAGTGATAACTAAGTGGCTCGGAGAACAAAACATCGATATTTTGGGTCCAGACTTTAATCCCATTGAGGACTTGTGGTCAATCCTCAAGAGGTGGGTGGACAAAGAAAAACCAACAAATTCTGACAAACTACAAGCATTGATTATGCATTCAACCAAGATGGCATAGCAGTTCAGACGTATTTTTGTCCTCGTCCTGTCGTGTCCCGTATATAGATATATTTACAACTTTTTTTTCACATACATTTTTAATTTTCCAAAAACTCATCTTCAGAACACTCTCCTGCAATCCGCTTCACCAATTTATATTTATATAAAAAAGTATTATTTACCTCAGATCTGTAATCCTCCGAGAGGCTAGCCAGAAATTAGCCAGAAGCTAGCCGGGAGCTAGCCAGAAGCTGGTTCAGAAGCTACTCTGAAGCTGGTTCAGAAGCTAGTTAGCTTATTTACTGGCTAATCGTTAGTACTCAGCTAACCACGGTTTGTGGTCATCGGCTGTCCTTTGGCTCGAGAATCTATCGCCAGTTTTGTACGGCGCGGTGCAGCGCAGCGCGGCTCGGAACGGAACATACCGGATTTCAGCCGCTGGCTCTGGACATCCATACCTGGATCTCACAGCTAGCTAGCTGCTATCCGTGTGACTATCGGCTTTCGTCGATTCCGGAGCTAACATCAATTGTTCCGGAGCTAGCCAGCTAAAGAGTTCCATCAATCACTCCTGGGCTGCAGTCACCTATCCGGACCCGTTTTGCTGCCTACGCGGAGCCCCACCGGGCCTTCACAGCTGGACTGCCGACGCTGTCTACCCGAGGGAATTGTCCGGCTGGCTCCTCCGGCGCAACGTTGCCTGGGCGCCCATCTGCGGCCTGCTAGCCGTTGGCTATCTTATCGGCTGCTATCTGAATAGACAATCGGACAATTTTTATTTTATTTAATTTTTTTATTTATTTATTTTTCTTCTTGGGCCTCTATAACTACATCTATTGTTTTTATTTTTGTTGTTGTTGTGTGATTTGGATTAATCCCCTCTACCACACGGAAACCCACTAATCTACTGACGGAACGCAAGAGTTGGCTAATAACAGACCTCCATCCTATGCTAGCTTGCTCCTATGCTAGCTTGCTACCGATTTAGCTGTCTAAATCGCCGTGACCCCCAACCAACCTCTCCACTCACTGGACCCTTTTGATCACTCGACTGAGCATGCCTTTCCTTAATGTCAATATGCCTTGTCCATTGCTGTTCTGGTTAGTGTTTATTGGCTTATTTCACTGTAGAGCCTCTAGTCCTGCTCATTATACCTTATCCAACCTATTAGTTCCACCACCCACACATGCAATGACATCTCCTGGTTTCAATGATGTTTCTAGAGACAATATCTCTCTCTTCATCACTCAATACCTAGGTTTACCTCCACTGTATTCACATCCTACCTTACCTTTGTCTGTACATTATACCTTGATGCTATTTTATCACCCCCAGAAACCTCCTTTTACTCTCTGTTCCAGACGTTCTAAACGACCAATTCTTATTGCTTTTAGCCGCACCCTTATTCTACTCCTACTCTGTTCCTCTGGCGATGTAGAGGTGAATCCAGGCCCTGCAGTGCCTAGCTCCACTCCTATTCCCCAGGCGCTCTCTTTTGACGACTTCTGTAACCGTAATAGCCTTGGTTTCATGCATGTTAACATTAGAAGCCTCCTCCCTAAGTTTGTTCTATTCACTGCTTTAGCACACTCTGCCAACACGGATGTTCTAGCTGTGTCTGAATCCTGGCTTAGGAAGACCACCAAAAATTCAGACATTTTAATTCCAAACTACAACATTTTCAGACAAGATAGAACTGCCAAAGGGGGCGGTTTTGCAATCTACTGCAAAGATAGCCTGCAGAGTTCTGTCCTACTATCCAGGTCTGTACCCAAACAATTTGAACTTCTACTTTTAAAAATCCACCTCTCTAACAACAAGTCTCTCACCGTTGCCGCCTGCTATAGACCACCCTATGCCCCCAGCTGTGCTCTGGACACCATATGTGAACTGATTGCCCCCCATCTATCTTCAGAGCTTGTGCTGCTAGGCGACCTAAACTGGAACATGCTTAACACCCCAGCCATCCTACAATCTAAACTTGATGCCCTCAACCTCACACAAATTATCAATGAACCTACCAGGTATCTCCCCAAAGCCTTAAACACGGGCACCCTCATAGATATCATCCTAACCAACTTGCCCTCTAAATACACCTCTGCTGTTTTCAACCAAGATCTCAGCGATCACTGCCTCATTGCCTGCATCCGTAATGGGTCAGCGGTCAAACGACCTCCACTCATCACTGTAAAACGCTCCCTGAAACACTTCAGTGAGCAGGCCTTTCTAATCAACCTGGCCGGGGTATCCTGGAAGGATATTGATCTCATCCCGTCAGTAGAGGATGCCTGGATATTTTTTTTAAATGCCTTCCTAACCATCTTAAATAAACATGCCCCTTTCAAGAAATTTAGAACCAGGAACAGATATAGCCCTTGGTTCTCCCCAGACCTGACTGCCCTTAACCAACACAAAAACATCCTAAAGCGTTCTGCATTAGCATCGAACAGCCCCGTGATATGCAGTTGTTCAGGGAAGCTAGAAACCATTACACACAGGCAGTTAGAAAAGCCAAGGCTAGCTTTTTCAAGCAGAAATTTGCTTCCTGCAACACTAACTCAAAAAAGTTCTGGGACACTGTAAAGTCCATGGAGAAAAAGAACACCTCCTCCCAGCTGCCCACTGCACTGAAGATAGGAAACACTGTCACCACTGATAAATCCACCATAATTGAGAATTTCAATAAGCATTTTTCTACGGCTGGCCATGCTTTCCACCTGTCTACTCCTACCCCGGTCAACAGCACTGCACCCCCCACAACAACTCACCCAAGCCTTCCCCATTTCTCCTTCTCCCAAATCTGCTCAGCTGATGTTCTGAATGAGCTGCAAAATCTGGACCCCTACAAATCAGCCGGGCTAGACAATCTGGACCCTTTCTTTCTAAAATGATCTGCCAAAATTGTTGCCACCCCTATTACTAGCCTGTTCAACCTCTCTTTCGTGTCGTCTGAGATTCCCAAAGATTGGAAAGCAGCTGCGGTCATCCCCCTCTTCAAAGGGGGTGACACTCTTGACGCAAACTGCTACAGACCTATATCTATCCTACCATGCCTTTCTAAGGTCTTCGAAAGCCAAGTCAACAAACAGATTACCAACCATCTCGAATCTCACCATACCTTCTCTGCTATGCAATCTGGTTTCAGAGCTGGTCATGGGTGCACCTCAGCCACGCTCAAGGTCCTAAATGATATCTTAACCGCCATCGATAAGAAACATTACTGTGCAGCCGTATTCATTGATCTGGCCAAGGCTTTCGACTCTGTCAATCACCACATCCTCATCGGCAGACTCGACAGCCTTGGTTTCTCAAATGATTGCCTCGCCTGGTTCACCAACTACTTCTCTGATAGAGTTCAGTGTGTCAAATCGGAGGGTCTGCTGTCCGGACCTCTGGCAGTCTCTATGGGGGTGCCACAGGGTTCAATTCTTGGACCGACTCTCTTCTCTGTATACATCAATGAGGTCGCTCTTGCTGCTGGTGAGTCTCTGATCCACCTCTACGCAGACGACACCATTATGTATACTTCTGGCCCTTCTTTGGACACTGTGTTAACAACCCTCCAGGCAAGCTTCAATGCCATACAACTCTCCTTCCGTGGCCTCCAATTGCTCTTAAATACAAGTAAAACTAAATGCATGCTCTTCAACCGATCGCTACCTGTACCTACCCGCCTGTCCAACATTACTACTCCGGACGGCTCTGACTTAGAATACGTGGACAACTACAAATACTTAGGTGTCTGGTTAGACTGTAAACTCTCCTTCCAGACCCATATCAAACATCTCCAATCCAAAGTTAAATCTAGAATTGGCTTCCTATTTCACAACAAAGCATCCTTTACTCATGCTGCCAAACATACCCTCGACTTTGGCGATGTCATTTACAAAATAGCCTCCAATACCCTACTCAACAAATTGGATGCAGTCTATCACAGTGCAATCCGTTTTGTCACCAAAGCCCCATATACTACCCACCATTGCGACCTGTACGCTCTCGTTGGCTGGCCCTCGCTTCATACTCGTCGCCAAACCCACTGGCTCCATGTCATCTACAAGACCCTGCTAGGTAAAGTCCCCCCTTATCTCAGCTCGCTGGTCACCATTGCATCTCCCACCTGTAGCACACGCTCCAGCAGGTATATCTCTCTAGTCACCCCCAAAACCAATTCTTTCTTTGGCCGCCTCTCCTTCCAGTTCTCTGCTGCCAATGACTGGAGCGAACTACAAAAATCTCTGAAACTGGAAACACTTATCTCCCTCATTAGCTTTAAGCACCAACAGTCAGAGCAGCACACAGATTACTGCACCTGTACATAGCCCACCTATAATTTAGCCCAAACAACTACCTCTTTCCTTACTGTATTTTATTTATTTATTTATTTTGCTCCTTTGCACCCCATTATTTTTATTTCTACTTTGCACATTCTCCCATTGCAAATCTACCATTCCAGTGTTTTACTTGCTATATTGTATTTACTTTGCCACCATGGCCTTTTTGCCTTTACCTCCCTTATCTCACCTCATTTGCTCACATCGTATATAGACTTGTTTATACTGTATTATTGACTGTATGTTTGTTTTACTCCATGTGTCGTTGTATGTGTCGAACTGTTTTGCTTTATCTTGGTCAGGTCGCAATTGTAAATGAGAACTTGTTCTCAACTTGCCTACCTGGTTAAATAAAGGTGAAATAAAAAAATAAAAATAATAAATAAAATTAAAAAAAAGAATGGGCTGCCATCAGTCAGGATGTGGCCCAGAAGTTAATTGACAGCATGCCAGGGCGGGTTGCAGAGCTCTTGAAAAAGAAGGGTCAACATTGCAAATATTGATTCTTTGCATCAACTTCATGTCATTTTCAATAAAAGCCTTTTGACACTTATGAAATGCTTGTAATTATACTTCAGTATTCCATAGTAACATCTGACTGAAGCAGCAAACTTTGTGAAAATTAATATTTGTCAGTCTCAAAACTTTTGGCCACGACTGTACAGGTACAGTGATGGGTAAGCTGCTCTGACAGCTGATGCTTAAAGTTAGAGAGGGAGATACATCTCCAGCTTCAGTGATTTTTGCTTTAGATTTTTTTTATTGTCTAAAAGTCCCGCTGAGACTGAGGCTGTCCTATTATGGACACCATGTTGGAGCAGCACTAAGTAAAACAAACTATCACCAAGAGATGGAGCCATATAGATCACAAGCTATAAAATCTGACATGACAATATTGAAGGTCATATAGGTCATATTTTGAGAGGGAAGGCGGTACCACACTCTATAGGGTTGGGACTTGGGAGACATCGTATAGTGGAAGTGAGAGATATTTTCTAAAGAACAGGCAAGGAAAATCAACACAATTTAGTGGCCGTTCCACCGCCAACACAATCCCCATTGAACTACCTGTAGTCAGCATTAGCTTCACACCAACATGATAATAGACCCTTTCAACAATACTCATAATAATAATTGTGTTACACAAGTATTTATTTGTCAGGGTGATATATTCTAAGTAGAACCTGATATATTTTGTATAATATGACACAATACATGTTGTGCGTATTGTAGCTATGTCAGCTGCAGAACAACAAATAGACTACAGAGTTCAGGATGGTGATATGAATTATCTCTCAAAAACATCATCATAGGGGGTCTAAATATCAGTTACAAACCAAATGGACATGAGGAAGTGTGGGTTTAAGCCAAAGAACTAATACTGCACACACACACACACACACAGACACACACACAGACACAAACACACACATTGTTTACCTAGGACAGTTTACGAAGCATTAAAGTGGAAAAGCCATCCCCGGGCTGGCTTACGAATTATTACACACACCAAAAAAACGCACACCATTTAAAAGTGCTGTGTTTAAAAGATGATTATCAGTGGAGGCCCATCAGGTTGCGCTATAAGAAGATTCACTCGGTCAGAAGCTCTGCAGTGGCCTAATCCCTCTAGCTTTGGCTGGGTTAAACACCGGCCATGCCAAGCCCTGCCATCGCGAGGAGCCAGTCAGCACAAACTCAATCTGCCAGAAAATCTCCTGGAAACTGGAAATTGAACAACCTGCCAATAGGGTAGCGTTCCAAATGGCACCCTATTCCCTATATAGTGCACAACTTTTGACCAAAGCCCTATGGGCCCTGGTTAAAAGTAGTGCACTATATAAGGAAAAGTTTGCCATTTGGGACACACAGGGAGTGAATCTAATATATATATATATTTACCTTTATTTATACAGTTTTTTTCTCATTGAGATAATATCTCTTTTCCAAGAGAGACCTGGTCAAATAGCAGCAGGGAGAACAATGTTTCAGACAAAACAACTTACATACACTAACACAACATTAAACAAAACTATAAACACACATACAGTACAACAATTACATATTACATTAAAAACACAAACATGTTGACTAAAAACAGCTGACCTAAAAACAATTACACTCTTCTATGATATATACATCGGTCAAATATTTAAACTCCACCAACTAAACTAGATCATCACATTTTAAAATGTTCATGAGAGAATTCCAGGACCACGGTGCTAAGTAACTAAAACTATTTCTACCATGACCTGTTCTAATTTTTGTACTGTTAGAAGCAAATCAGAATGGGACCGTAATTGATATTTATTTACTGACCTGACTAAAAAAGAAGAGAGATAAAATGGCATTTTACCCAATATGGCCTTATAAATCAGTGTATACCAGTGTTTAAGCCTACGCAAGGTCAATGACGACCAGCCACAACGTTTCTGATTTGTAATGAACCTGAGGGCTGCATGATACACTGAATGAAGTGTTCTCAGGGTAGTGGCTGAGGCCTGCATATATACACTGCTCAAAAAAATAAAGGGAACACTAAAATAACACATCCTAGATCTGAATGAATGAAATATTATTATTAAATACTTTTTTCTTTACATAGTTGAATGTGCTGTCAACAAAATCACACAAAAACTATCAATGGAAATCAAATTTATCAACCCATGGAGGTCTGGATTTGGAGTCACACTCAAAATTAAAGTGGAAAACCACACTACAGGCTGATCCAACTTTGATGTAATGTCCTTAAAACAAGTCGAAATGAGGCTCAGTAGTGTGTGTGGCCTCCACATGCCTGTATGACCTCCCTACAACGCCTGGGCATGCTCCTGATGAGGTGGCGGATGGTCTCCTGAGGGATCTCCTCCCAGACCTGGACTAAAGCATCCGCCAACTCCTGGACAGTCTGTAGTGCAACGTGGCGTTGGTGGATGGAGCGAGACATGATGTCCCAGATGTGCTCAATTGGATTCAGGTCTGGGGAATGGGCGGGCCAGTCCATAGCATCAATGCCTTCCTCTTGCAGGAACTGCTGACACACTCCAGCCACATGAGGTCTAGCATTGTCTTGCATTAGGAGGAACCCAGGGCCAACCGCACCATCATATGGTCTCACAAGGGGTCTGAGGATCTCATCTCGGTACCTAATGGCAGTCAGGCTACCTCTGGCGAGCACATGGAGGGTTGTGCGGCCCCCCAAAGAAATGCCACCCCACACCATGACTGACCCACCGCCAAACCGGTCATGCTGGAGGATGTTGCAGGCAGCAGAACGTTCTCCACGGCGTCTCCAGACTCTGTCACGTCTGTCACATGTGCTCAGTGTGAACCTGCTTTCATCTGTGAAGAGTTTGCCAATCTTGGTGTTCTCTGGCAAATGCCAAACGTCCTGCACGGTGTTGGGCTGTAAGCACAACCCCCACCTGTGGACGTCGCGTCCTCATACCACCCTCATGGAGTCTGTTTCTGACTGTTTGAGCAGACACATGCACATTTGTGGCCTGCTGGAGGTCATTTTGCAGGGCTCTGGCAGTGCTCCTCCATGCACAAAGGCGGAGGTAGCGGTCCTGCTGCTGGGTTGTTGCCCTCCTACGGCCTCCTCCACGTCTCCTGATGTACTGGCCTGTCTCCTGGTAGCGCCTCCATGCTCTGGACACTACGCTGACAGACACAGCAAACCTTCTTGCCACTGCTCGCATTGATGTGCCATCCTGGATGAGCTGCACTACCTGAGCCACTTGTGTGGGTTGTAGACTCCGTCTCATGCTACCACTAGAGTGAAAGCACCGCCAGCATTCAAAAGTGACCAAAACATCAGCCAGGAAGCATAGGAACTGAGAAGTGGTCTGTGGTCACCACCTGCAGAACCACTCCTTTATTGGGGGTGTATTGCTAACTGCCTATAATTTCCACCTGTTGTCTATTCCATTTGCACAACAGCATGTGAAATGTATCGTCAATCAGTGTTGCTTCCTAAGTGGACAGTTTGATTTCACAGAAGTGTGATTGACTTGGAGTTACATTGTGTTGTTTAAGTGTTCCCTTTATTTTTTTGAGCAGTGTATAACATCCCTAAAATCTAAAACCGACAGTAATGTACATCGTACCAGCTCCTTCCTGGCCTTGAAAGATAAACAAGCCTTATGCCGGTAATAAAATCATATTTTCAGCTTGAGCTTCCTTATCAAGTTCTCTACATGCACAGTGAAGCTCAGCTTATCATCAACCCACACACCCAAATATTTGTACACTTTAACTTGCTCTATAGTATGTCCAGCCAATGCAACAATGACATGCTTTGTAACATGCCTGGCATTTGAAAATACCATGCATTTTGTTTTAAGCGAATTTATAATCAGCTTTAAATCATACATATTCTGTTGTATGATGTTAAATGCTCTTTGGGCAATTTCAAAAGCTAAAGATAAACTATTACCACTTGAATAAAGAACAATATCATCTGCATAAAAATGAACATCCGCTGTTTCAATAAGATCCCCAATGTTGTTGATATACAAAATGAACAACAGTGGGCCCAAAATAGAACCTTGCGAGACACGTGAGCACACCTCTATAAATACCGCAACAACAGTATATTTTTGGGATAAATTGATATACATCCCAAAATATGCTGCCTTGTCTGTGCGAGGCTTTAACGTTGGAACCTACATGATTATCTGGATGGATTTAGTGTTTTATTTATTAAGGAATTACAGTTGAAGTCGGACGTTTACATACACCTTAGTCAATTACATTTAAACTCAGTTTTCACAATTCCTGACATTTAATCCTAGTAAAAATTCCCTGTTTTAGGTCAGTTAGGATCAACACTTTATTTTAAGAATGTGAAATGTATGTGTTTATTTTATTTCACCTTTATTTAACCAGGTAGGCCAGTTGAGAACAAGTTCTCATTTACAACTGCGACCTGGCCAAGATAAAGCAAAGCAGTGCGACAAAAACAACACTGAGTTACAAATGGGATAAACAAATGTACAGTCAATAACACAATAGAAAAATCTGTATACAGTGTGTGCAAATTAAGTAAGGAGGTAAGGCAATAAATAGACAATAGTGGCGAAATAATTACAATTACAATTTAGCACTAACACTGGAGTGATAGATGTGCAGATGACGATGTGCAAGTAGAGATAATGGGGTGCAAAAGAGCAAGAGGGTAAGTAATAATATGGGGATGAGGTAGTTGGGTGTGCTATTTACAGATTGTCTGTGTACAGGTACAGTGATCGGTAAGCTGCTCTGACAGCTGATGCTAAAGTTAGAGAGGGCGATATAAGATTTTTTTCAATTCGTTCCAGTCATTGGCAGCAGAGATCTGTAAGGAAAGGCAGCCAAAAGAAGTGTTGGCTTTGGGGATGACCAGTGAAATATACTTGCTGGAGCGTGTGCTTCAGTTGGGTGTTGCTATGGTGACCAGTAAGCTGAGATAAGGCGGGGCTTTACCTAGCAAAGACTTATAGATGACCTGGAGACAGTGGGTTTGGCTACAAATATGCAGTGGTGGGTAGTATATGGGGCTTTGGTGACAAACGGATGGCACTGTGATAGACTACATCCAGTTTGCTGAGCGTTGGAGGCTATTTTGTAACTGACATCGCCGAAGTCAAGGATCGGTAGGATCCTCCGTTTTATGAGGGTATGTTTGGCAGGATGAGTGAAGGAGGCTTTGTTGCAAAATAGGAAGCTGATTCTAGATTTAATTTTGGATTGGGGATGCTTAATGTGAGTCTGGAAGGAGAGTTTACAGTCTAACCGGACACCTAGGTATTTGTAGTTATCCACATATTCTAAGTCAGAACCGCCCAGAGTAGTGATGCTAGTCGGGCGGGAGTATGCAGGAGGCAATCGGTTGAAGAGCATGCACTTCGTTTACCAAGCATTTAAAAGCAGTTGGAGGCCACGGAAGGAGTGTTGTATGGCGTGGAAGCTTGTTTGGAGGTTTGTTAGCACAGTGTCCAAAGAAGGCGCCAGATGTATACAGAATGGTTTCGCCTGCGTAGAGGTGGATCAGAGAATCAGCATCAGCAAGAGCGAAATCATTGATATATTCCGAGAAAAGAGTTGAAATGTCAGAATAATAGGAGAGAGAATGATTAATTTCAGCTTTTATTTATTTCATCACTTTCCCAGTGGGTCAGAAGTTTACATACACTCAATTAGTATTTGGGAGCATTGCCTTTAAGTTGTTTAACTTGGGTCAAACGTTTCGGGTAGCCTTCCACAAGTTTCCCACAATAAGTTGGGTGAATTTTGGCCCATTCCCCATTCCAACCGCCATCAATAAAAGACAGTACTGTGCAACCGTCTTCATCGACCTGGCCAAGGCTTTCGACTCTGTCAATCACCATATTCTTCTCGGCAGACTCAACAGCCTTGGTTTCTCTAATGACGGCCTCGCCTGGTTCACCAACTACTTCTCAGATAGAGTTCAGTGTGTCAATTCGAAGGGCCTGTTGTCCAATGTGTCAATGCAGAGGATGCCAAGAGTGTGCAAAGTTGTCATCAAGGCAAAGGGTGGCTTTTTGAAGAGTTGCAAATATAAAATATATTTAGATTTGTTTAACACTTTTTTGGTTACTACATGATTCCATATGTGTTATTTCACAATTTTGATGTCTTCACTACAATGTAGAAAATTGTAAAAATAAAGACAATTCCTGAAATGAGTAGATGTGTCCCAAAATGTTGGCTGGTACTGTATATTTAGAATACATTTCAAAGATAAGAAAGGTGTTAGCTGAGAATTCATCAAGGATTCTAATATTTTAGCAAGAGATTTTAGAAATAGGCTGATAATTATTTAGGTCACAAGGGTCATCACCTTCGTGAATGGGGAGTACATGGGCCGCCTTAAAGACTTACACAGAAAGACTCACAGCTTTAATCATCGCCAAAGGTGATTCTAACATATTCTAACAATGTATTGACTCAAGGGTGTGAATACGTATGTAAATGAGATGAGATATTTCTGTATTTCATTTTCAATAAATTAGCAAACATTTCTAAAAACCTGTTTTTTCCCTTTGTCATTATGGGGTATTGTGTGTAGATGGGTTAGAGAAAAAAATATATTTAATACATTTTGAATTCAGGCTGTAACATAACAAAATGTGGAATATAATGTATGAAATGGTATGAACACTTTCTGAAGGCACTGTACTTATAATAACAGTAACAATGGGATATCTTTTCAGTCAAGGATCCTTTTTGGGTAAATTGCATGACCTTGAAAGGGTGAAGAATATAATATATACTTATGGCTCGTACAGAGCTAGGAAAAAAGTTTTCAAATTCTGTGCCCCTTCCGATTGGAACGAGCGTCGAAAGGTCCTGAAATGTCAAAGTTTTGACCCCTAGTTACACCACACTTTCCCAAACAATCTTGCTGTTCAATTTGTACATTTATGTCAGTAAACTGTAGTGCTTTGTGTTTAATGTTGTAAATGTGTCTGCAACTTTGTGTGTTGCTATTTTGGCCAGGTCTCTCTTGTAATATAGATTATTAGGCAGAGTTGTGAAGTAAAAGCCATATCTCAGACTGGCCAATAAAAATAATATATTAAGATGAGCAAAAGAACACAGATAGTGGATTGGAAAAAGTGTTATGGACAGACGACGTTTGAGGTGTTTGGATCACAAAGAAGAACCGTTATGATACACAGAAAAATGTAAATATGCTGCAGGAGTGCTTTTGACGCCATCTGTCAAGCATGGTGGAGGCAATGTGATAGTCTGGGGGTGCTTTGGTGGTGGTAATGTGGGAGATCTGTACAGGGTAAAAGGTATCTTGAAGAAGGAAGGCTATCACTCCATTTTGCAACGCCATACCCTGTGGACGGCACTTAATTGGAGCCAATTTCCCCCTACAACAGGACAATGAACCAAAGCACAGCTCCAAACTATGCAAGACCTATTTAGGGAAGAAGCAGTCAGCTTGTATTCTGTCTATAATGGAATGGCCAGCACAGTCACCGGATCTCAACCCTATTGAGCTGTTGTGGGAGCAGCTTGACCGTATCCAGCAGCTTGACAAGCAAATCCAACTTGACGAAAGCAAAGTTTGAAGGACACAATTATTATTTTAATTAAAAAAAATATATAACCTTGTCAACTTCTTGACAATATTTTGATTTGACCTTATGTAGACAGGCATGTGCCTTTCCAAATCATGTCCAATCAATTGAATTTACCACAGACGGACTCCAATCAAGTTGTAGAAACATCAAGGATGAGAACTGGAAACAAGATGCACCTAAGCTCAATTTCAAGTCTCACATCAAACGGTCTGAATACTTATGTAAAGAAGGTATGTTTTTCATTTTTAATATATGTACAAAAATGTATGTTTTTGCTTTGTCATTATGGGGTATTGGGTATAGATTGATGAGGAAAATGTTTTATTTAGTACATTTTAGAAAAAGACTGTAACGTAACAAACAGTGGAAAAAGTGAAGTGGTCTGAATGCTGTCCGAATGCACAGTATGTAATTTGGATGGTGTCCATAGTGATCGTGTCCCTGCTTACAAATATCTGGGCATCTGGATAGATGAAAAGCTGTCTTTTTAAAAAGCATATTGATGAGTTAGTTAAGAAGCTGAGAATAAAAATTGTCTTCTTCAATAGAAATAAGTTCTGCTTCTCTCTAAATAGTAGAAAGCAGATTATTCAGTTGACGTTTCTATCGGTCCTAGGCTATGGCGACATCATCTATATGAACGCAGCTGCTACTTCATTAACTAATCCCACCACAGTGTCCGATTTCAAAAAGGCTTTACAACGAAAGCACACCAAACGATTTTGTTAGGACAGTACCTAGTCACAGAAAAACACAGCCATTTTTCCAGCCAAAGAGAGGAGTCACAAAAAGCAGAAATAGAGATAAAATGAATCACTATCCTTTGATGATCTTCATCCGATGACACTCATAGGACTTCATGTTACACAATACATGTATGTTTTGTTCATATTTATATCCAAAAATCTCAGTTTACATTGACGCGTTAGGTTCAGTAATGTTTTGCTTCCAAAACATCCAGTGATTTTGCAGAGAGCCACATCAGTTTACAGAAATACTCATCATAAACGTTGATGAAAATACAAGTGTTATGCATGGAACTTTAGATAAACTTCTCTTTAATGCAACTGCTGTGTCAGATTTCAAAAAAGCACACCATGCAATAATCTGAGTGCGGCACTCAGACATAAAAACAAGCCATACAGATATCCGCCATGTTGTGGAGTCAACAGAAGTCAGAAATAGCATTATAAATATTAACTTACCTTTGATAATCTTCATCAGAATGCACTCCCAGGAATCCTAGTTCCGCAATACGTTTGTTTTCTTCGATAAAGGCCACAATTTATGTCCAAATACCTCCTTTTTGTTCGCGCCTTTAGTTCACAAATCCAAATTCAAGACACGCAGGCCAGACGAAAAGTAAAACAATTCCATTACAGTTCGTAGAAACATGTCAAACGATGTATAGAATCAATCTTTAGGATGTTTTTAACATAACTCTTCAATAATGTTTCAATCTGAGAATTCCTTTGTCTTTAGAAATGCAATGGAATGCAGCTACCTCTCAGGGGGAGCGCGCCTGAATGAGCTGATTGCACTCTGGCTGACCTCTTTCTCAGTCAGCTCTCATTCTCTCCTCCTTCACAGTAGAAACTTCAAACAAGGTTCTAAAGACTTGACATCTAGTGGAAGCCTTAGGAAGTTCAATCGGACCAAATTTACACTATCTTGGATAGGCAATGAGTTGAAAAACTACAAACCTCAGATTTCCCACTTCCTGGTTGGATTTTTTTCTCACGTTGTTGCCTACCATATCAGTTCTGTTATACTCACACAGGTGTATTTCAGGGCTCATCTGTAAAAGAGTCCTTGGTCTCACATTATTATGTTTCAAATTAACCAAGCTCTGTCTAGTTGGTTGTTGATCATTGCTAGACAGCTATTTTCAAGTCTTGCCATAGATTTATCAAGCTGATTTAAGTCAAAACTATTACTAGGCCACTCAAGAACATTCAATGTCATCTTGGTAAGCAACTCCAGTGTATATTTGGCCTTGTGTTTTAGGTTATTGTCCTGCTGAAAGGCGAATTTGTCTCCCAATGTCTGTTGGAAAGCAGACTGAACCAGGTTTTCCTCTAGGATTTTGCCTGTGCTTAGCTCTATTCCGTTTCTTTTTATCCAAAATAAAATTCCATAGTCCTTGCCGATGACAAGCATAACCATAACATGATTCAGATACCACCATGATTGAAAATATGAAAAATAGTAGTCAGTGACGTGTAGTGTTGGATTTTCCCCAAAAGCTTTGTATTTGGGCCATAAAGTTCACATTTTTTGCCACATTTGCATGTTTTGGAATATTTTTATTCTGTATAAGTTCCTTCTTTTCACTCTGTCATTTAGGTTAATATTGGGGAGTAACTAAAATGTTGTTGATCCATCCTCAATTTTCTTCTATCACGGCCAATAAACTGTTTTAAAGTCACTTTTTGCCTCATGGTGAAATCCTTGGGATTTTCAATGTCTGCTGTTGAATGTTTAACCAATCTATCAATAGGTGCCCTTCTTTGCGAGGCATTGGAAACCCTCCCTGGTCTTTGTGGTTGAATCTGTGTTTCAAATTCAGTGTTCGATGGAGGGACCTTACAGATAATTGAATGTGTGGGGTACAGAGGTGGGGTAGTCATTCAAAAGTCATGTTAAACACAACATGTATTGCTAGTTTTCACTACTGAACTTATTTTGGCTTGCCATAAAAAGGGTTTGAATACTTAATAAATCAAGACATTTCAGCTTAAATTTGTAAAAAAAATAATATAATAATACATTTACTTTTTGTGTGTATTGTGTGTAGACCAGTGACACAATATCTCAATTTAGTCTATATTAAATTCAGTCCGTACCACAAAAAAATGTGGGAAAAGTAAAGGGGTGTGAATACTTTGCAATGTCTGTTTTAGGTGCATTATTATACAGTATCAGTTATCTGTGATAACAGATGTAAACAAGGTGTAGGCTGCCTTTTTTCACCTGCCTTTTATTTTATTATTGTTATATCCTTTGACCTATGGAAGCACCCCAAGAGAACATAGTTACCTAGAAATGCTACAAATATGCACAATCTTGGGAAGAGACGACACTTCAGACTTGTCAAGCTACTCAAGCTTGTTTGCCAGCCAGTGGCTATAAAAAGCCTATAGCAGTCATTTAGGCAGGCAGCAGGCATATAAAAAAATTATACATTCAAATAATACCTCCGACAAGTGCTGGACCGACGTATAAAAATGCTGCTCTATATTGAATTTAGCCTCAAAATTCTTCTTCGTCGTCTGCCATAACAGCACAGGCCTTTGTGCAAAACCACTGGCAGTTAAAACCAGCTCTGGATGGCACATCATAAACAATAATGGAATGACAGTTGGGAAATAATCAAAATGGCCGAATCAAGGGCACTAAACAATAGCTCAGGCACCCTGAGATTGAAAACAGAAGGCAGGCAAAAGCTACATGAATAACCCCATAACAGGTGTGGGTTGCTGATGGGATTTGGGGACTGACGCTTACACACCTGCCATCTGTTTTGCATCTGTTTTACATTGCAACGGCTGAAGCGGCAACCTTTTTGGGGTTTTGGAAATGAATACATTTGGCTTGTTCATTACTGCTTTGCTTTTGTAAGCAAATCTCCAGGGATGAGAATGGGTCGTGTAAGGATAATACAATTAACAATGAACAACAAGGAATTGTGATTGGTAAACCCTTAGATTTACTCTTCATCAAAAGGCATTTATACATTAATGAGAACTTAATAAACATGACATGGCTGTGAGGCAAGATGTTATTGAAGCTTTGAAATGCCCCAACATCATTGAACATTTCAATTATTTCTGTCTAATTTAACCCATCAGTCCCGAGACTCCAGAAAACAATCAGCTTTTCATTTATCTGACTTTCATTTACAGTGCATCAAAATCAAATCAAATGTTATTTGTCACATACACATGGTTAACAGATGTTAATGCGATTGTAGCGAAATGCTTGTGCTTCTAGTTCCGACAGTGCAGTAATTTTTAACAAGTAATCTAACAATTCCCCAACAACTACCTAATACACACAAATCTAAAGGGTGAATGAGAATATGTACATGTAAGTATATGGATGAGTGATGGCTGAGCGGCATCGGCAAGGTGCAATAGATGGTATAAAATACAGTATACATGTAATATGAGTAATGTAAGATATGTAAACATTATTTAAGTGCCATTATTTAGAGTGGCATTGTATAAAGTGACGAGTGATCCATTTATTAAAGTGGCCAGTGATTGGGTCTCAATGTAGGCAGTAGCCTCTCTAAGTTAGTGATTGCTGTTTAGCAGTCTGATGGCCTTGAGATAGAAGCTGTTTCTCGGTCCCAGCTTTGGTGCACCTGTACTGACCTTGCCTTCTGGATGGTAGCGGTGTGAACAGGCAGTGGCTCGGGTGGTTGATGTCCTTGATTCATTTGGCCTTCCTGCGACATCGGGTGCTGTAAGTGTCATGGAGGGCAGGTACCTTCTAGAGAGCCTTGAGGTTGAGGGTGGTGCAGTTGCCATACCAGGCTGTGATACAGCCCAACAGGATGCTCTCGATTGTGCATCTGTAAAAGTTTGTCAGGGTTTTGGGTGACAAGCTAAAATTCTTCAGCCTGCTGAGGTTGAAGAGGCACGGTTGCACCTTCTTCACCACACTGTCTGTGTGGGTGGACCATTTCAGTTTGTCTGTGATGTGTATGCCGAGGAACTTTACACCATCTCCAATGCTGTCCCTTCAATGTGGATAGGTGGGTGCTCTCTCTGCTGTTTCCTGAAGTCCACGATCATCTCCTTTGTTTTGTTGACGTTGAGTGAGAGGTTGTTTTCCTGACACCACACTCCGAGTGTCCTCACCTCCTCCCTGTATGCTGTCTCGTCATTGTTGATAATCAAGCACTCTACTCTTGTGTCGTCTGCAAACTTGATGATTGAGTTGGATGCGTGCATGGCCATGCAGTCGTGGGTGAACAGGGAGTACAGGAGGGGCCTGAGCACGCACCCTTGTGAGCCCCCAGTGTTGAGGGTCAGCAAAGTGGAGATGTTGTTTCCTACCTTCACCACCTGGGGGCTTCACCACCTGGGGGCGGCACGTCAGAAAGTTCAGGACCCAATTGCACAGAGTGGGGGTTGAGACCCAGGGCCTCCAGCTTGATGATGAGCTTGGAGGGTACTATGGTGTTGAATGCTGAGCTGTAGTCAATGAACAGCATTCTTACATAGGTATTCCTTTGATATGATCCTTGACTAATCTCTCAAAGCACTTCATGATGACAGAAGTGAGTGCTACGGGGCGGTAGTCTTTTAGTTCAGCCTTCTTGGGTACAGGAACAATGGTAACCATCTTGAAGCATGTGGGGACAACAGACTGGGATAGGGAGCGATTGAATATGTCCGTAAACACACCAGCCAGCTGGTCTGCGCATGCTCTGAGGACGCGGCTAAGGCTGTCATCTGGGCCAGCAGCCTTAGAAGGGTTAACACATTCAAATGCTTTACTCACATCAGCAATGGGGAAGGAGGGGGGGGTGGCACAGTCCTTGTTAGCGTGCCGCGATGGTGGCACTGTATTATCCTCAAAATGGGCAAAGGTGTTAAGTTTGTCTGGAAGCGTGACGTCGTTGTCCGTGACGTGGCTGGTTTTCTTTTTCTAGTCCGTGATTTTCTGTAGACCCTGCCACATACATCTCGTGTCTGAGCTGTTTAATTTGCGACTCCACGTTGTCCCTGTACTGGCATTTCGCTTGAAGCACTTTGTTACATTACATTACAGCCTTATTCTAAAATGTATTAAATTGTATTTTTTTCTCATCAATCTACACACAATAGCCCTTAATGACAAATCCAAAACAGGTTTTTAGGAATGTTTGCAAATGTTTGCAAAAAATACAGAAATATTGCATTTATTACAAGTATTAAGACCCTTTACTCAGTATTTTGTTGAAGCACCATTGACAGTTATTACAGCCTCAAGTCTTCTTGGGTATGACGCTACAATCTTGGCACACACGTATTTGGGGAGTTTCTCCCATTCTCCTCTGCAGATCCTATCAAGCTGGATGGATGGGGGAGTGTCACTGCACAGTTATTTTCAGGTCTCTCCAAAGCCACTCCTGTGCTGTCTTGGCTGTGTACTTAGGGTCGTTGTCCTGTTGGAAGGTGAACATTAAGACCCGTATGAGGTCCCGAGCACTCTGGAGCAGGTTTTACTTTGCTCAGTTCATCTTTCCCTCAGTCCACCAGATGTGATGCTTTGCATTCAGGCCAAACAGTTCAATCTTGGTTTCATCACACCAGAGAATATTGCTTCTCATGGTCTGAGAGTCCTTTAGGTGCCTTTTGGCAAACTTCAAGAGGGCTGTCATGTGCCTTTTACTGAGGAGTGGCTTCCGTCTAGCCACTCTACCATAAAGACCTAATTGGTAGAGTGCTGCAGAGATGGTTGTCCTTCTGGAAGGTTCTCTCATCTCCACAGAGGAACTCTGGAGCTCTGTCAGAGTAACCATCGGGTTCTTAGTCACCTCCCTGACCAAGGCCCTTGTTCCCCAATTGCTCAGCTTGGCCAGCTCTAGGAAGAGTCTTGGTGGTTCCAAACTTCTTCCATTTTAGAATGATGGAGGCCAATGTGTTTTTGAGGACATTCAATGCTGCAGAATTTTTTAGTACCCTTCCCCAGATCTGTGCCTCAAAACAACCCTCAGAGCTCTACGGACAATTCCTTCAACCGTATGATTTGGTTTTTGCTCTAACATACACTGCCAACTGTGGGAATTTATATAGACAGGTGTGTGCCTTTCCAAATCATGTCCAATCAATTTATTTTACCACAGGTGGACTCAAATCAAGTTGTAGAAACATCTCAAGGATGATCGATGGAAACAGGATGCACCTAATCTCAATTTCGAGTCTCACAAAAAAGGGTCTGAATACTTATGTAAATCAGGTTTTTCAATTATAATTTTTTTTAACAACAACATTAAAAAAAAAAATTATTACGTTTTATTTTGGTCATTTTGGGGTATTGTGCATAGATTGATGCATTTTTTGTTGTTTCATTTAATCCATTTTTAGAATAAGGCTGTAACATAACAACATGTGGAAAAAGTCAAGGGGTCTGAATACTTTCCAAATGCACTGTATGTCCAGCCCTTATATTTAGTCTCACAACTAAGTGTTTTACCATTTTCTTTTCAGGTCAACCAGGGCTACTAAGTAGAACACAAAATACTTTTACATAAACAGTTGCATTCTCGAGTGTTGTTGACAAATGCAAAAAACTGATAAAAATGAATTCATGTAAATACTGTTAGTACAGAAATAGTTTGCTCACTGGCAAATTAATATCCAACTAGTCTATGACAACGGTGTGGAGTTTGAAGTTTGTGACAGCAACTATGTCAGCTTATTACAGTATTATAGACACTATGTCCTGGATTTCCTTAGATCGTCTATGTAGAAGAAGATCTTACCTTCTAAGGACTTGTGTAGCTTGTGAGCGTCAAAGAAAATGTTGCATCAGCGTGTTCGTGAGAATCCTAGCTTTTCATAGGTAGCTTTTAATAGTGTGTAGCTCAAACCATTTGGATTCTACAGACGTTAAACATTATTATTGTACACAGAGTGAGTCCATTCAACGTATTCTGTGAAATGTGAAGCACAGTTCTACTCCTGAACTTATTTAGGGTTGCTATAACAAAAGGTTTGAATACTTATTGACTCAAGACATTTCAGCTTTTCATTTTTTATTAATTTGTAAACATTTCTAAAAACATAATTCCACTATGACATTATGGGGTATTGTGTGTAGATCAGTGACAGAAAATCTAAATGTAATCCATTTTAAATTCAAACTGTTACAAGGGGTGTGAGTACTTTCTGAAAGCACTGTAAACTATCAGAACTAGACATGAAAATATTGACATAAAATCTGTGATTTGGCACACTTTTCCACTAACATTTTAAAGGATACATAAATATGGCATATTTGGACCCTTTTATTGCATTCTCCATACCCCCTTAAACATTTACACCATCATTGGGCTTCATGTACCTATTATTTCCGGAGATATGGCCATGTGATTCCTGTCCAATATGTCCCCATGAAGCTCCAATATGGCCCCTTGATATGATCAGCCTGAAAGCCTGAGGGAATTGGAATTTGTGGAATTGTTGGGGAATTGAATAATTGGAAATTACCTAACATTGGAATTGAGAGGATTTTAATTATTTCTTAAGACTGAACAGACATTTGAATTTAATTACATGGAATTTACAGGGAGAGGGAATTGAATTAGAATAGAATTTGTGGAATTAACCCCAACCCAGCTAGCTAGCTAAGTTCTATCTCTGTGTTTGCTGATGCCATTTTTTAAACTTTCTCAATATCTATTACCAGAGTGTGCATCATGTTACAAAACAGGTTCCATCAGGACACAAGATGCTTGCCAATGGGTTTAGAATTTTGGAATATTTACAAGTGGCAGTTGGGATGCAAGTGCGCATCGTATCAATCCTCATTTTGCCCAAAATAGTAGCAGACTCGAGTGATCACTATCAAACACATCAGTGCCCACTCCATAAAGGGCTTAGGGGCCAAGTGTTCTTTCAACATAACATTGGCAACGTGTTGTCTTATGTAAACAAGTCCATGTCCGAGGTGCTGCATAATGGAAATGTCTGTCTCTCTCTGGAGGTTGTGTCCTTTGATTAGATAGAGCACAACCAGCACAGCTGTTTCTTCGTGCATGATAATTCGCCTTAGGCGGTACAATCCTGTACTTGTGGGCAAGTGGGCATGACTGTTATCCAAACCCAACCGGCATGTAAGTTGTGACGACATCAGCTACACAAATCTCACAAAACGTAGTTTTGGAATATAGTGACTTTTAGAAAAAAAATATCCTACATATTATTTTTAGTTACTCTTGGCACTGGAATAAAGGTTTGCCTAATATCAATGCCTATAGGCCGTTTTCAACCAGGGAAGTTTATTTTTTTGCGTTCAGTTGCCTTTCACGTTCATAATGAGTGATAAACATGAGTGATACACAATGCAGGGCTATTTCCAAAGAGACTGGAACTAGCCCTGAATTGACGGGAAAAGTCGACCAAGGTGAAAGAAAAACAAGAATTTCCGTGATTGATTTTCCTAAACAAAAACGTGTCTTTAGCACAGGATGATTTACTTTAAAGCCACATTTCCTATCACAAATTCAAATAACAATGGTAACTATTTATACTTAACGGATATTAAGTCATAACAGATATGAAAGGTGATTAAAGTGTACATTGTCTTTTGTGAAATAAGCCACATTGATATATATATATTTTTTTAAACAGATTCCATAAAATGGAATAAAAATAAATGTGCACACTGGTAGGCCTGCTCCCAAGTGTTTTAAAACGGCATTTTTAGTATAGCGTTTCATCAGTTGGGGTATGTACTTAATAAAATGACAGTAAGCACTTGGGAACATGTACCTGTGTGCAGATGTATTTTGTTCTTGTATATAGTACTTTCTCTTTCCTTCTTAAAAAGTAAAAAGTATGACAACTAGTCTCCCCTACTGCTGACCTTTGCAACCTGTCATGATCATTTCCACCAGAGGTCCATCTGTGAAGCCAAAAGGACATTCTACTCCACACGGATTTCCCACTTAAAAAGAGAAAACCCAAGGTCCTGGCAGAGGGAGGTACAATGAATGGCCAGAATGAGAAAAGCACCACTCAAAGTAAGTATCCCTGGTTTTGATCAGAACGATAACAAAGCAATTGCACATTTTTCTTACAGGTTAGTCAACAAACTAGTCCTCTGCCTGCCCCGCAGCCACTCCCAGAAGTCAATGTGTGGGACGTGTGTGCTAAATAATATTTTATGTGAATTTGCTTGAGAACAAAGCCAAGCAATACGAGACATCCTCCTTCCTGATTCAAGGAAGGAAAATTTCCCTCACAGTGAAAAGTGTTCATGATAGTGCCCATTGCTAAATCCTACAAACCATTGATCAGCTGCGACCTATAAGTAGATACCAAAATAAAGAAAACACCAACATAGTGTCTTAAAGGTCCAATGCAGCTGTTTTTATCTCCAAATGAAATTATTTGAAACAATTAAGTACCTTCCTATGATTGAAAACAATCTAAATGGTCAAACACATAAACAGCATCTTAGCAAAGAGCAATTTCTCAAGCAAGAATTTTGCTAGGACTCTGGGAGTGGTCTGTGTGGGGAGGGGAAAACTGAAAACTAGCTGTTATTGGTAGAGAGATTTGGAACTGACATAAAATATCTCAGAAATGTTCCATACGCACAAAAAGCATATTTCTCTAAAATGTTGTGCATAACTCTGTTTGCATTTCTCCTTTGCCAAGATAATACATCCACCTGACAGGTGTGGCATATCAAAAAAATTATTAAACAGCATGATCAATACACAGCTGCCACTTGTGCTGGGGCAGTAAAAGGCTACTCTAGAATGTGCAGTTTTGTCACACAACACAATGCCACAGATGTCTTAAGGTTTGAGGGAGCGTGCAATTGGCATGCTGACTGCAGGAATGTCCACGAGAGCTGTTGCCAGAGAATTGAATGTTAATTTCTTTACTATAAGCTGCCTCCAACGTTGTTTTAGAGAATTTGGCAGTACGTCCATCTGGCCTCACAACTGCCGACCATGTGTATGGCGTCGTGCGGGCGAGCGGTTTTCTGATGCCAACATTGTGAACAGAGTGCCCCATAGTGGTGGTGGGGTTATGGTATGGGCAGGCATAAACTATGGACAACAAAAACAATTGCATTTTATTGATGGCAATTTGAATGCACAGAAATACTGTGACGATATCCTGGGGACCATTGTGAGGTCTATTATTTTTAAAGGGATTCCCAGTCACGAAATCCATAGAGTAGGGCCTCATGAATTTATTTCAATTGACTGATTTCCTCATATGAACGGTGACTCTGTAAAATCTTTGAAATTGTCGCATGTTGCGTTTATATTTTTGTTCAGTATAATTTATCGCCTGGTGATGTCGCTAGGCAGGCCAACACTCCATCCCACCTAAACAGGCTGTAATTTTAGGTGGTCTTTTCAAACAGCTATTAAAGTGCATTATCATAATTTTCACAATTTTACGATATTATTCCAAGCTCATATATATAAAACACAGTAATATCATGATTTTTACAGCACTGGACCATCACAAGAACGATGAGCAAAAATCCCAGAACCACACGGGGGACCTAGTGAATGACCTGCAGAGAGATGGAACCAAAGTAACAAAGCCTACCATCAGTAACACACTACGTCGCCAGGGACTCAACTCCTGCAGTGCCAGACGTGTCCCCCTGCTTAAGCCAGTACATGTCCAGGCCCGTCTGAAGTTTGCTAGAGAGCATTTGGATGATCCAGAAGAAGATTGGGAGAATGTCATATGGTCAAATAAAACCAAAATATAACTGTTTGGTAAAAACTCAACTCGTCGTGTTTGGAGGACAAAGAATGCTGAGTTGCATCCAAAGAACACCATACCTACTGTGAAGCATGGGGGTGGAAACATCATGCTTTGGGGCAGTTTTTGCGCAAAGGGACCAAAATCGTGAGATTTTGAGTGAAAACCTCCTTCCATCAGCAAGGGCATTGAAGATGAAACGTGGCTGGGTCTTTCAGCATGACAATGATCCAAAACACACCGCCCGGGCAACGAAGGAGTGGCTTCGTACAAAGCATTTCAAGGTCCTGGAGTGGCCTAGCCAGTCTCCAGATCTCAACCCCATAGAAAATCTTTGGAGGGAGTTGAAAGTCCGTGTTGCCCAGCCCCAAAACATCACTGCTCTAGAGGAGATCTGCATGGAGGAATGGGCCAAAATACCAGCAACAGTGTGTGAAAACCTTGTGAAGACTTACAGAAAATGTTTGACCTCTGTCATTGCCAACAAAGGGTATATAACAAAGTATTGAGATGTTACTTTTATTGTTATTGACCAAATACTTATTTTCCACCATAATTTGCAAATAAAATCCTACAATGTGATTTTCTGGATTTTTTTCTAATTTTGTCTGTCATAGTTGAAGTGTACCTATGATGAAATATAGGCCTCTCTCATCTTTTTAAGTGGGAGAACTTGCACAATTGGTGGCTGACTAAATACTTTTTTGCCCCACTGTATCTCAAAAGTTACTTGTAAACTACTTTTGTATAAATTTCAAACTACTTTTGTAATACAACTTTAGGTATTTTTTCACGTAAATAATGGATAAAATTGAAGACGGGATAATCTGTGTTTAATACAGAGGTAAAACAAACTGTAGCATGCTTTCTGGTCACTGCCCCGTCACCAAGAAGTTAAAAGGGTCAACATTCACAAGGCCGGAGGGCCAGACGGATTACCAGGACGTGTACTCCGAACATGGCCTGACAAACTGGCAAGTGTCTTCACTGATATTTTCAACCTCTCCCTGTCTGAGTCTGTAATACCAACATGTTTCAAGTAGACCACCATAGTCCCAGTGCCCAAGAACACTAAAGTAACCTGCCTAAATGACTACCGACCCGTAGCACTCACGTCTGTAGCCATGAAGTGCTTTGAAAGGCTGGTCATGGCTCACATTAACACCATTATACCAGAAACCCTAGACCCACTCCAATTTGCATACCACCCCAACAGCTCTACAGATGATGCAATCTCTATTGCACTCCACACTGCCCGTTCACACCTGGACAAAAAGAACACCTATGTGAGAATGCTATTCATTGATTACAGCTCAGCGTTCAACACCATAGTGTCCTCAAAGTGCATCACTAAGCTAAGGACACTGGGACTAAACACCTCCTTCTGCAACTTGATCCTGGACTTACTGACGGGCCACCCCCTGGTGGTAAGGGTAGGTAACAACACATCCGCCATGCTGGTCCTCAACACAGGGGCCCCTCAAGGGTGTGTGCTCAGTACCCTCCTGTACTCCCTGTTCATTCATGACAGAATGGCCAGGCACGACCTCAACACCATCATTAAGTTTGCCGATGACACAACAGTGGCCTGATCACCAACAATGATGAGACAGCATATAGGGAGGAGGTCAGAGACCTGGCAGTGTGGTGCCAGGACAACAACCTCTCCCTCAACTTGATCAAGACTAAAGATATAATTGTGGACTACAGTGTGGACTGTCAAGTGTCCACATCACCAACAAACTAACATGGTCCAAGCACACCAAGACAGTCGTGAAGAGGGCACGACAAACCTATTCCTCCTCAGGAGACTGAAAAGATTTGGCAATGGTCCTCAAATCCTCATAAGGTGCTACAGCTGCACCTTTGAGATCATCCTGACTGGTTGCATCACTGCCTGGTATGGCAACTGCTCTGCATCTGACCGCAAGGCACTACAGAGGGTAGTGCGTATGGCCCAGTACATCACCGGGGCCAAGCTTCATGCCATCCAGGACCTCCATACCAGCGGTGTCAGAGGAAGGCCGTAAAAATTGTTCAAGACTGCAGCCACCCTACCGTGCAGCCACCCTACCGCACGGCAAGCAGAAGTGGCTTCTAAACAGCTTCTTAACTGACATGCCTAGTTAAATGAAGGGTAATAAATTTACCTCAATTACCTTGACTAACCGGTACCCCCTTACATTGACTCTTTACTGGTACCCCTTGTATATAGCCGCGCTATTGTTATTTTACCATTGCTCTTTAATTATGTTTTACTTTTTTGTATTTTCTTAAACCTGCAGTGTTGGTTAAGGGCTTGTAAGTAAGCATTTCACTGTAAGGTATTCGGCGCATGTGACAAATAACTTTTGATTTGATTTGATTCTACCTGTTGACCCAGCGAGCCATATGACCAGCCAAGGGCGCCAACCTGCGGTACAATTCCCAGAATCCATCCACTATGTGCGTACGCAAGTTTGTTCCACCTTGGGACAGGCCCAGCTAGGGACTATTTATTGGCCCGGCAGCTGGGCCTTATTAGCCTCTTAGAATCAGGTGCACTAGATTAGGGTTGGAGAGTCCAGAATAAAAGTGATACCAAAGAAATGTTAGTGGTCAAACATGCATTTAGTTTGTTTCAGGATATTTTGTATAATGTCCAGTGCAATTTATTTTACCTGTAGAAGACCACAACATAAAATTAATTACTTCAGTTTTTACCTCAAAATTCCACTCAAAAGCAAATGAAATTGCAAAAATCAATGTATCAATGAAATTGCAAAAAAGTATCAAAAGTCAAAGTAAAAGTATAAACCATTTCAAATTCCTTATATTAAGCAAACCAGACAGCACAATTTAATTGTACATTTTTTATTGACGGATATCCAGGGGCACACTCCAACACTCAGACATAATTTACAAACGAAGCATTTGGGTTTAGTGTGTCAGCCAGATCAGTGGCAGTATGATCAGGGATGTTCTCTTGATGAGTGTGTGAATCGACCATTTACCTGTCAAAATGTAACGAGTACTTTTGGGTACCAAGGAAAATGTAAGGAGTAAAAAGTACATTATTTTCTTTAGGAATGTAGTGAAGTAAAAGTAAAAGTTGCCAAAAATATAAATAGTAAAGTAAGGTACAGATACCCCAAAAAACTACTTAGGTAGTATTTTAAAGTATTTTACACCACTGCTTTTAGCTTAACACTGACCTAGGAGTAAATGCTGTGTTCCAGAAGTGTTAAATACAAGCCATCAGTGAACACAATAACAGTTTACATTTAACAGTGACCTAATGTAAAAATGTAATTCTAATGTTGAATTCTAATGTCTTAAATACAACACCAGGTCAGTGTTAAATGTGCACTGTTATTGTGTTCACTGATGGCATGTATTTAACATTTCTGGATACAGCACTTTAGGTCAGTGTTGAGGTAAAAGTGTTCACTGATTGCTACCATTCAAAAGTACGTAGACAGTAATTTCTATGCTTTATTACAGGCGATAGGTTCAGTATTCAGCTTTCAGCGTTCTGTATCAGAAAGTAGGCTGGCACTCTCTGAAGTCTCGTAGATTGATGCATTGCACTCTTCTTGTTTATAAAGCCCTCCTGCATAAACGTCCGCCGTAGCTTACTTCATTGTTAACTTACAGAAGTACGAGATACCAGACCCGGTTTCAGGGGTGGCTAACTCCGGAGATCCCTTCGATCTCCACTGAGTTAGGTGAATCTGCTTTTAGGTTTTTTTGCTCCTTACTTGTGGAATGATCTCCAAGGCCCTCTAAACTTGGATGAATTGGTGCCTCAAGGGTAAGATGACATACAGTTGGTAGTGTTAGAGCTCCCTTCCTCACAGACATCTGACAAGAGTCACAAGGGATATAGAGAACAACATATGCAGTGATTTTCATATTACAGCAAAAGGAACAAAGATTCACCACAGCCCAACAGGCATTTCAAGACGTGTAAAAGTAATTTGGCTAGAAAGTCCCCTTTTGAAAAATCCTGCTGACGGGAACTCGGCTGGGCCAAAAAACAAGGACAGTTTCTCCCACAGGGGAATTTTAGCTACACCTTTCAAAGACAGAGATGTAGCGCTTGTTGAGATGAACCGTGCATCACCAGCACCTCGACACTTAGGGAATGAGGTGTCCATTTTAAGACAGGCCCAGTCTTAGCAGGAGTTGAGACTAGACAACTCCTGCTGAGACCGAGGCTGTCCTAATAGGGACACTGTAAGCAGTAGCAGTGTGTGGGTAAAATAAATGAGGAAGCCAAGCCAGTAAAAAAGTGTGTTAAAACGTATGTTACAAACTATGTTTTGAAATGTGTATTGTTTGCTCTATAACACATCCTTTCATACGCCACCGTGATATACAATAAGGCTGTGACAACAAAAAGAAAACAGTCACACAGTGTCGGAATGAACTCAACTACACATACGTTTGTTTCATCAAAAAAACGGTGAGCAAAAAACATTCAGTGTAATCCACAAAGCAAGTATTGCATGTAACAAACAGTTATATGACCTTCAGCATGGTCAAGTTAATATTTTTGACAGTTTACCAAACAACTGCTGATTTAGAACCACCGAGATACCATAAGTCAGCAAAAAGACAACAGGAGCCCTGCCTCTGCTATTCCATCACCCTTTCAACTTAAACATCATCAAATCAACAAGGCTATATACTCTTAATGTAATACACTGAAAACAAATGTAAAGATACCAAAACAATTTATCAGTGTTGCTAAATATAATGTGGCTGTCCATGGTACTGATTTCTGTCTGTGTGTGTGCATGGTGCGCAAGTAAAATCAATTTTTTTTGACTCACAGTACTTGTAGACTAGTTGAACGCCAATGCCATCCTCGTGTCTTTCATGTTGGCTAAACGGTCTATGGCTCTGTCATAAAGCATAATTTTAGTTTTTGATGTCATAGGCTACCTAGCTAAAGTGCTTGCTAGCCTAACTTCCTCGCATGGGCAACAATGAACCAGCTAAGTTAGCTAGCTAACTAACATGAGCCTACTAGGCTACATCTAGGCTACATATTGAACTTCAATTGTCTCAGGCCAGTGGCACAATATATGAATGAATGGTTAGATCAGAATCGCCGCCATAATCCTTTGCCTGTAGAGAGAATTAAGTCAAAGCCACAAGTCCAAATCCCCATCTCCATCCATGGCTTAGGAAAGGGTTGAGTTAGCAAGCTAGCCACTGCAGGACATCAACACAAACAGACAAGTTTTTCTGACAATGACGACATTTACCTTAGGATGTGATTGGATTGGTTTGAAGCGAAAACTAAACCTCTTGGGACGAGTTTTGCTACGACCAGGACAGCCCAGAGTTGAGCGTTTGGCTGATTGTCTAATTCTTTCATAACTGTTTTATCAAGGCAGGCCAAATGCTTGCTGGTATCAATCAATCAAATGCTACAGCGGCAACATGTCATACTATTTTGTTCCAGACAGCATCAGATACATGGGCTACACATACTGAGACAGAGGGGCACTGTTTCCCTCCATTCGATGATTTCTCCAGTGAGATTTAGCCACCTGCAAATTGGAAAAATTATGAAAACACAGAGACCCAAATATTTGGGGAAGCCTGGCTTCCCTTAGCATACATGAATACACACCACTGACAGTAAGGGAACAACAAATACGATTCAGAGTGGGTATTGGAACAAGCTGGGCCTAATTTGCTCCAGTGCAAACAATGATGTTTCCACAGGGTATTCTGTGTAAACAATCTGTGCCTCTCTCTCCTTCTCTCGCTCCTCCCTCTCTCTTTCGCTCACTCTTCTCTCTCTTCCCTCCATCTCTCCCCCTCTCTGCAGTTTGAATATAAGTCTCTAATGGAGGAAATAAATTGTCTTTAAGCCCTCTTTGCAGCAGCTTCAAAGCAGCAGTTAATCAGGGACACAATCATGTTGTTTCTTTTTACAGGATTGGCATTGTCATCCGATTACAATCAGGTATATGCAGTAAATACTGAACTCACAGGGGTCTAAGGTACTGTTGACGTTGGCCTTGTAAATATCATATACATTAGAATTGTGGATGAATATGATTGATGCAATGATCATAGTGTAAATGCTTGTGAGTGCATACAGATATGATTTACCTCTAGTCTGTTTCTTATTTCTCTGGTAGGCCAGATTTGAGTGTGTCTGTTTCAGTAATCAATTTTGAATGTTCATTTTGCCAATGCAAAATATACACTGCTCAAAAAAATAAAGGGAACACTTAAACAACACAATGTAACTCCAAGTCAATCACACTTCTGTGAAATCAAACTGTCCACTTTGGAAACAACACTGATTGACAATAAATGTCACATGCTGTTGTGCAAACAGAATAGACAACAGGTGGAAATTATAGGCAATTAGCAAGACACCCCCAATAAAGGAGTGGTTCTGCAGGTGGTGACCACAGACCACTTCTCAGTTCCTATGCTTCTTGGCTGATGTTTTGGTCACTTTTGAATGCTGGCGGTGCTTTCACTCTAGTGGTAGCATGAGACGGAGTCTACAACCCACACAAGTGGCTCAGGTAGTGCAGGTCATCCAGGATGGAACATCAATGCGAGCTGTGGCAAGAAGGTTTGCTGTGTCTGTCAGCGTAGTGTCCAGAGCATGGAGGCGCTACCAGGAGACAGGCCAGTACATCAGGAGATGTGGAGGAGGCCGTAGGAGGGCAACAACCCAGCAGCAGGACCGCTACCTCCACCTTTGTGCAAGGAGGAGCAGGAGGAGCACTGCCAGAGCCCTGCAAAATGACCTCCAACAGGCCACAAATGTGCATGTGTCTGCTCAAATGGTCAGAAACAGACTTCATGAGGGTGGTATGAGGGCCCGACATCCACATGTGGGGGTTGTGCTTACAGCCCAACACCGTGCAGGACGTTTGGCATTTGCCAGAGAACACCAAGATTGGCAAATTCGCCACTGTCGCCCTGTGCTCTTCACAGATGAAAGCAGGTTCACACTGAGCACATGTGACAGACGTGACAGAGTTTGGAGACGACGTGGAGAACGTTCTGCTGCCTGCAACATCCTCCAGCATGACCGGTTTGGCGGTGGGTCAGTCATGGTTTGGGGTGGCATTTCTTTGGAGGGCTGCACAGCCCTCCATCTGCTCGCCAGAGGTAGCCTGACTGCCATTAGGTACCGAGATGAGATCCTCAGACCCCTTGTGAGACCATATGCTGGTGCGGTTGGCCCTGGGTTCCTCCTAATGCAAGAGAATGCTAGAACTCTTGTGGCTGGAGTGTGTCAGCAGTTCCTGCAAGAGGAAGGCATTGATGCTATAGACTGGCCCGCGCGTTCCCCAGACCTAAATCCAATTGAGCACATCAGGCACATCGTGTCTCGCTCCATCCACCAATGCCACGTTGCACCACAGACTGTCCAGGAGTTGGTGGATGCTTTTATTTAGTTTTTGTCAGTGTGTCTCCCAGTGCTGCAACCAGGGGCACATTTTGATTGTTTATATGAATCACATAATGGCTGCCATGGTAAGGTAACCTAAACAGAGAGCTCTGTATATTTTGAACACATTTTAGATGATTGAGTGCCATTAAGTGTTGATTGGATATATATGGTTATCTTTACCCATGGAATTGAAGGACTGATGGCAAGTCTGCTTGTTTAGTTTGGCTAGCTAAGAAGCCTGCTGCATTTAAAATATGCATTTCACTCAGCACCGACTTCTTGATCAATGAATTGTGGAAATGGCAAAGAGCTTGTGATGAGGATGACTACTGCTCTGGACTGATGTGTGGTGAGCTTCTTTGCGCAATAGCAGCTGCAAAGGCATCACCCAAGTGGGTGCTACACGTTAGTTGTGGAGGAGAACTAAGTCCAGGCTACAGAGAGGTTGAGCTTAGAACAACATCAGGGCCAGCAAGCCATCACCATCATCATATGGCATCGATTATCTAGCATCACCATCATCTCCACTAACCCAGTGTCCAGTTTTGTCACACAATGCCAAAATTTCTCAAGTTTTGCGGGAGCGTGCAATTGGTATGCTGACTGCAGGAATGTCCACCAGAGCTGATGCCTAAAACGTTGTTTTAGAGAATTTGGCAGGACGTCCAACCTGCCAAATTCGGTGTAATAACCGACTTCAGTGGGTAACTTCTCACCTACGATGGCCACTGGCACGCTGGAGAAGTATCTTCTTCACGGATGAATCCCAGTTTCAACTGTCCTAGGCAGATAGCAGATGGCGTTGTGTGAGTGAGCGGTTTGCTGGTGTCAACGTTGTGAGCAGAGAGCCCCATGGTGGCGGTGGTGTTATGGTATGAGCAGGCATTAGCTACGAACAATGAACACAATTTGAATGCACAGAGATAACGTGACGAGATCCTGAGGCCCATTGTCGTGCCATTCATCCGTCGCCATCACCTCTTGTTTCAGCATGATAATCCATGTCGCAAGGATCTGCACAGAATTCCTGGAAGCTGAAAATGTCCATGGCCTGCAAACTCACCAGACATGTCACCAATGAGCACGTTTGGGATGCTCTGGATCGTTGTGTACGACAGTGTGTTCCAGTTCCCGCCAATATCCAACAACTATGCACAACCATAGAAGAGGAGTGGGACAACATTCCACAAGCCACAATCAACAGCCCAATCAACTTTATGCAAAGGAGATGTGTCGCGCTGCATGAGGCAGATGACGGTCATACCAGGTACTGACTGGTTTTCTGATCCATGCCCCTACCTTTTATTTAAGCTATCTGTGACCAACAGATGCATATCTATATTCCCAGTCATGTGAAATCCATAGATTAGGGTGTAATGAATGTATTTCAATTGACTGATTTCCTTACATGGACTGTAACTCAGTAAAATTGTTGACATTTTCACATGTTGCATTTATATTTTCGTTCAGTGTAGTTGTTGTCATGCTATGTCAATTCAAAGTTTAGCATGTCAACGCCAAGTTTGTCAGGAATGCTCCATGTTTGTCATTACAATGACCATAGTAGTTGGTCATACAGCAGAAACAGATCTGAGACCAGGCGAGTATTCAGTTACTCTACAAAAAAAAAAAAAAAAACATGTCTTACTTTTAAATGCACATAGTGCTTTCAGAAGGTATTCAGACCCCTTGACTTTTTCCACATTTTTTTACAATACAGCGTTATTCAAAAATGTATTAAATTATTCATTTTTCTCATCAATCTAAACACAATATCACATAATGACATAGCAAAAACTGTTTAGACATTTTTGTTAATGTATTGCAAATGAAAAACAGAAATACGTTATTTACATAAGAATTCAGACCCTTTGCTATGAGACTCGAAGGCACACACCTGTCTATATAAGGTCTCACAGTTGACAGTGTATGTCAGAGCAAAAACTAAGCCATGGGGTCGAAAGAATTGTCCGTAGAGCTCTGAGACAGGATTTTGTTAAGACCTAAAAATAGCTGTGCAGCGACGCTCCCTATCCAACCTGACAGACCTTGAGAGGATCTGCAGAGAAGAATGGGAGAAACTCCCCAAATACAGCTGTGCCAAGCTTGTAGCGTCATTCCCAAAAAGACTCGAGTCTGTAATCTCTGCCAGAGGTGCTTCAACAAAATATTGAGTAAAGGGTCTGAAAACTTAGCTAATTATAATATTTCAAAATGTTCTAAAAACCTGTTTTTGCTTTGTCATTATGGTGTATTGTATGTAGATCGATGACGGGAATTAAAAAATATACATATTTTTAGAATAAAACATAACAAAATGTGGAAAAAGTCCAAAAGTCTTAATCCGAATGCACTGTACATTTGATCCAGGTGTGAATACAACTATATAATATATAGTTATTACATAGGACATTGACTACCACTACCAATAGTTATCATATAGGATATTTTATCTCCTCAAAATGTTTAAACCTAACTTTTAAACAACTCACAAGTATTCATTCAAGCCATGTGTGAATAACACTCACTATTTACTCATAACATATGAGATTGAATCCCACTAACTACATTATATAACAGGGTATTCAAATCCCACCCTATGAGATCCGGGCTACTGCTGGTTTTCTGTTCTACCTGATAAGTAATTGAACACACATGATGTCCCAGGTCTAAATCAGTCCCTGATTAGAGGGGATTGACAAAAAAAAGCTGTGGAACTGGCTTCGGTATCCAGATTTGAATTTGAGGGTTATATAATTAAGTAATAAGGCCCAATGTGGTGTGGTATATGGCCGATATACCACGGCTAAGAGCTGTTCTTAAGCACGACGCATCGCGAAGTGCCTGGACACAGCAGTTAGCCGTGGGATATTGGCCATATACCACAAACCCGAGGTGCCTTATTGCTATTATAAACTGGTTACCAACTTAATTAGGGCAAAAAATAAATGTTTTGAAAATAAACGTTTTGTCATACCCATGGTATATGGTCTGATACACCACAGCTGTCAGTCAATCAGCATTTAGGGATTGAACCACCCAGTTTATAATATACTGTATAGTTATCATATAGGAGATATCATCTCCTCGGTCTTGCCTTATGTGTCTCTACGGGCAATGGCATATGTTAGATCAATTAAGCCTATTGTTCAAATGAATGAAACATGCATACATTGGACATAGGTCTGTATACTACTAGTTATATAATTTACACCACTGACTATTTAATATACACTGTGCCTTCAGAAAGTATTCACAAGTCTGCCTGACTTTTTTCACAAAACTGCCTGAATTTTAAATTTACATTGAGATTTTGTGTCACTGGCCTACACACAATATCCCACGTCAAAGTGGAATTGTGTTTTTAGAAATGTTTACAAATTAATTAAAAATGAAAAGCTGAAATATCTGGAGTCAATAAATATTCAACCCTTTTGTTATGGCAAGCCTAAATAGATTCAGGGGTAAAAATGTGCATGACAAGTCACATAACTAGTTGATCTGTGTGCAACAATAGTGTTTAACATGGTTTTTGATTGACTACCTCATCTTTGTACCCCACATATACAAGTATATGTAAAGTCCCTCATTCAAGCAGTGAATTTCAAACACAGATTCAACCACAAAGACCAGTGAGGTTTTCCAATGCATCGCAAAGAAGGGCACCTACCGGTAGATGGGTAAAATAATAAAAAAGCAGACATTGAATATCCCTTTGAGCATGTGGAAGTTATTAATTACACTTTACGGTGTATCAATACACCCAGTCACAACAAAGATACAGGTGTCCTTCCGAACTCAATAGCAGGCGAGAAAGTAAACCGCTCAGATTTCACCATGAGGCCAATGGTGACTTTAAAACAGTTACAAAGTTTAATGGCTGTAAGAGCAAAAAAAACTGAGGATGGATCAACAACATTGTAGTTACTCCTAAATGACAAAGTGAAAAGACTGTACAGAATAAAAATATTCCACAACATGCATCCTGTTTGCAAGAAGGCACTAAAGTGAAACTGAAAAAATGTGGCAAAGAAATTAACTTTGTCCCAAATACAAAGCATTATGTCCGGGGAAAATCCAACAGAAAACATCACTCTTCAAAATTTCAAACATGGTGTTTGCTGCAACGTGTTATGGGTATTCCTCTAGGATTTTGTCTGTGCTCTATTCTGTTTATTTTTATCCCCCCACAAAACTCCCTTGCTGATGACAAGCATACCCATAACACATCACACAGCCTAGTGTGTGATGCATGCTGTGAGGTTGCGGCTTCTGTTGTGTAGCGGCACTTGTAGGTATCCCTGATGGTGAACACAGTGGAGTCGTAGAACAGGGCAGTGAGCTCTTCAGCAGTGGGCAGGGGTTATTTATCTGGGATGATGGTCTTGTTTGCTGCTCTAAGGTCCACACAGGTACGCAGGCCCCCTGATTTATTTTTTACCACCAACAGGCTGGAGATCCAGGGGGATGCATTGATAGGCTCGATGATATCTTCCTCTAGCTGGTGCTGGAGCTCGGCAACGATAACTGCTCGCAGGGCCAGTGGGACGCGGAGTAGAGGGAGGGTCACGGTGGGATCAATCAGGGGCTGGTGTGCGAAGGAGAAGAGGCATCCAAGTGCAGGGTGCAGGGTGCTGTTGCTGCCACAGGGTGGCGACAGTGAAGATCTCTGAATCACTGGTGTCCAAAAAGGAGAAGGGTAGGCTGTTGAACAGTTTGAGGCCCAGGAGTGGCACTATGGCGTGACACATGAAACTAAACAGCTGGCGAAGCTTTCTCCCCGTATTTAAGAGGTAGCTGGAGGGATCCCACAATGTAAATTTTGGAGTTGGCATAACCACATAGGGCAGTTGAGGGGGTGCCCAATGGTTGGTGGGAGAAAAACTGTCTATATGTCTCTAAGTTAAGCAGAGACACATTAGCTCCTGTGTTGAGGAGGAGTTGCAGGCTGTCCTCATCAATCATCAGAGTGCATGTTTTAAATGCCACTCGTCCAGAGCTGACATTGTGAATGATTGTGGTTGGTTATGGGGAACATACCATTGTTGTCTGTCATCTTGGGTAGACCTGCAGACTTTAACGGCGACCAACTGCGTTGTTGTCACAGAAGAAGTTGACAGAGTTTTGAAATCAGAGGAATGGCTGGCTTGCTTGCTAATGTTACTTGTATTATCTGTGTAGTAATATTATTTGTATCTCAGAAATCTATTTTCTAATGTTAGCTAGCTAGCTAATATTGAACCTAGTTGGTTAGCTTTAGCTACCTACAGAATCATGCATGGTAGTAACGTTATGAGTTGGGATTATGGTTAATTGTTTAACTAACTATTTACATACGTAAATAAAAGACTCCACTATGGATTTAACCATACCACTGTACCGTTTACACCTTCTGTACCCCTTACATGTGACAAATAAACGGAGCTTTTATTTGATATAGTGTGTGTTTACCAGCAATGGTAATATGAAAAACAACCTGACTTGCACCAAAGTCAAATTAGGATATAAAGTTAGGCCAACATTAGGCCAACAAGACAGTGTTCAAGTTCAAAAATGATCAGAATGCCTTGCTTTTATTAAGTCACACTCACAACCGTAAGTTATTTTATGTAATTAGCTTGACATTAACTTGTAAGGAATGATCTTGTTGTGAGTTTATTTTCCTGTAATAATGAAAAAAAAATAGCTAAAGTTAAGACGTTGTCAGCTATGAAATTGTCATTATTTTAACTGGCTAGCCAGCTAACTTGACATTAGCTAACAAGCTAGAAATGAACCAAAACACTGTTTGCTTTTAATTGCCTGGTTTGATAAATTGACATATATTACATTTGTTTTCAAAAAGGATGGGTTTATTGGTGTTAAATACACCAGTTATGCTATTTTGGACCACCAGGCTTCTTATGTCATGCAGCCTGTAGTTTTTGTGTTTATAGTTTTCATAACGATAACGACAAGTTTGATGTCGGACGACAATAGAATGTTCACAATGTTACTGCGACAACTGTCTACAGACATGTTGATAGATGTAGTATAAACCAGCCTCACTCTGTTTAGCACATGGCATCACATGTGAATTCTTAAAGAGATGGGTAGGGATAAGGCTTAAGAGGGCGTGAACGATGCTTAATGGGTGTAGACAAAGAAGAGCTCTGTAGTAGGTGTACCAAAAAATTCAAGGGTCATTTTCTCAAAAGTGAGGTTACAACTTTCAAAGCAGAATTACTTTCCCATTGTTCCTCAAATACAGTGTTTGTTATACCAATTTCGAGCTCTGAGTCTCGCCTTTTTATCCAATGTAAAAAACACAATTACAAATGTTGGTACATAAGACTGAATTGAGCCGGTCGGTCACATGTTTAAAGGAATAGCATGCTAGTAGATACCCATAGACTTCCAGTCATTGCACTAATGCTAGATAGCATTTGGTCGCAAAACTATCTCTAATGTCCTTCATACTGGACACAGAGACATAAAAATGGTATCTATGAGTTAATCTGCCAAAATCCCAAAGTATCCCTTTAATATGGCTATCATCTCCCATTGTAATTGTTTTCGGACAGATGTGTGTGAAGGTATGGTATTATAATGACTGCTTGAAGAGACGTTTAACTGTCGTCCAATTGGTGTAATACAATACATTTTGGGGTATGGGGAATGCCATTGTGGTGTGAAAAATTCCCTGCCATTATTTTTGTATGGAATGCGGGAATGTGGAGCTTATTTGCAATAGCATGAATGTCTTAATGACGCCATTTTGTCACACACACAGGTGTAATGTCAAACACATGCATACGCAGGCAGCACACACACACACACACACACACACACTTGATACCACGCCACGTTTTCGTATAAATCAATTTCATGCCACAATCCCCCCAACAATGCCCCCGTTTTTCATCCCTCTTTAAAAAGTTTTTCCATATGGCAGCACAATGCTTTGATCCCCTGATTAGGCAACTGCTATGGAGATCCATGCTATGGAGATCTAACTCTTTTAACCTGACCACTCCTGTAATTATACAATTGACTATGAGAGAATTATGGCGCAGATAATAGTTTTCTGTCTCCAAAATGTGCCTAATTATTCATATGCCCAATTATTCATTTGTTGTTTTAATTGTGACAATGACACCAAAAATGCATTTTTTACCCAATATAACAGCACTACCAGAATCCCGTCATATTCTCTTTGAACTGCCTCAGAACATTAAATTGTGTCAGTCCAGTATAAAATGTATTTGTTACTGTGGTTTTCCATTACGAATAGTAGCTTTTGGAGGCATAGGATATTTAGATGTTGACATACCTGTCCAGGTCTGGCACTCTCACAAAGGTAGGTCTCGTACTCGATGGCGAAGACGGGTGCGTTGTCATTGATGTCCGTCACTGTGATCAGAATTATGCACTTTCCCACTTGTAATGGGTGCACTGAAAAAATAAACAAGAGAGAAACAAGTGGTCAAGGATAAGCACAACCAAATGCACTGGTCTTTGAAGCATGTATCTGGTAGTTGGTGTAAAGCAGAAGAATGGCCTAGCGTCGTTCGGGTTAGGGAGGGCTTGGTCGGTAGGGATATCCTTGTCTCATCGCGCACCAGCGACTCCTGTGGCGGGCCGGGCGCAGTGCACGCTAACCAAGGTTGCCAGGTGCACGGTGTTTCCTCCGACACATTGGTGCGGCTGGCTTCCGGGTTGGATGCGCGCTGTGTTAAGAAGCAGTGCGGCTTGGCTTGGTTGGGTTGTGTATCGGAGGACGCATGACTTTCAACCTTCGTCTCTCCCGAGCCCGTACGGGAGTTGTAGCGATGAGACAAGATAGTAGCTACTACAACAATTGGACACCACGAAATTGGGGAGAAAAAGGGGTTAAATTCGAAAAAAAAAAGAATTGAACCTGGTTGGTTAGCTACCTGTAGATTCATGCAGGGTAGTAACATTATGATTTAGGATTATTATTCATTGTTTAGCTAGCTACATGTCTAAACAAAAGACTCGCTATCTAACTATAACATTAACAATTTAACAATAACATTGGGGTCCCACAAAGGTCAATATTAGGCCCCCTTCTGTTTACCATCTATATAAATGATCTCCCACTTGCTTGCCAACAAGTTAACATGTGCAGACGATACAGTTCTGTATGTACACTCAAAAAATAGACAATTGGTTGTTAACAAGTTAACTGAAGCTATGGTACATTTTTCTAAATGGATGACAAATTATTTTAAATATCGACAAGACTGTATGTACTTCTCTAAGAAATCCATTGAATCTTCCCAACGAGCTGTTCTTGTTCATGGGTAGAATCTGAAATTTGTGTTAAACTTCAGGTATCTTGGTGTCATTTTGGACTCCAAACATCTGAAGATTAACACGTTAAGATTGTATTATCCAACTTTAGGTTTATAAGATCTTTCCTTCCTCTGGAGGCCGCCAAACTATATATGCATGCAATAATCTACTCACATTTGAGATATTGACTCACATGCTGGTCACAAGCAGAAGCAACTATTCTGAAACCAATTTAATCACTCTACAAACAAACACTTAAGATTTTATATAACAAACCAAATAGTTACCACCATTGTCAAATAATTTACAAACATTATTTATTTAGTCTGGAATGCTTTAAGTAGTATGTAGATGGTCTTGCCACTCCACCCCTATGCTGGCATGTCATGCTCAAGAAAAGCACCTCCAGAATAACAAGGGCAGTAACTAGAGGGGATTGCATTGTCCCTTTTCAACACAGTAAAATGGGCCAATCGGCCTTCTCTGACACAAGTACATTTTCCAACATTTGCTTACAGACAGATTATTCCACTGTATCATAATTCCAGTGGGTGATACGTTTACATACACTAAATTGACTATGCCTTTAAACAGCTTGGAAAATTCCAGTAAATTATGTCATTTAGAAGCTTCTGATAGGCTAATTGACATCATTTGAGTCAATTGGAGGTGTACCTGTGGATGTATTTCAAGGCCTACCTTCAAACTCTGTGCCTCTATGCTTGACATCATGGGAAAATCAAAAGAAATCAGCCAAGACCTCAGAAAAAAACTGTACACCTCCACAAGTCTGGTTCATCCTTGGGAGCAATTTCTAAATGCCGGAAGGTACCACGTTCATCTGTACAAACAATAATATGCAAGTATAAACACCATGGGACCAAGCAACCGTCATACCACTCAGGAAGGAGATGAAATCTGTCTCCTAGAGATTAATGTACTTTGGTGCAAAAAGTGCAAATCAATCTCAGAACAACAGCAAAGGACCTTGTGAAGATGTTGGAGGAAACAGGTAAAAAAAGTATCTATATCCACAGTAAAACGAGTCCTATATTGACATAACCTGAAAGGTTAGAAAGGAAGAAGCCACTGCTCTAAAACCACCATATAAAAGCCAGACTACGTTTTGCAAATGACACAAGATCGTACATTTTGGAGAAATGTCCTCTGGTCTGATGAAACAAAAATAGAACTGTTTGGCCATAATGACCATCATTATGAAGGGCAAAGGGGGATGCTTGCAAGCTGAAGAACATCATCCCAACCGTGAAGCATGGGGGTGGCAGCAACATGTTGTGTGGGTGCTTTGCTGCAGGAGGGGCTGGTGCACCTCACAAAAAAGATGGCATCATGAGGCGGGAAAATAACATGGATATATTGAAGCAACATCTCAAGCTTGGTCGCAAATGTGTCTTCCAAATGGACAATGACCCCAAGCAAACTTCCAAAGTTGTAGCAAAATGGCTTAAGGACAACAAAGTCAAGGTATTGGAGTGGCCGTCACAATGCCCTGACCTCAATCCTATCGAAAAATTGTGGGCAGAACTGAAAAGTGTGTGCGAGCAAGGAGGCCTACAAACCTGACTCAGTTACACCAGCTCTGTCAGGAGGAATGGGACAAAATTCACCCAACTTTTTGTGGGAAGCTTATGGAAGGCTACCCGAAACGTTTGACCCAAGTTAAACAATTTAAAGGCAATGCTACCAAATACTAATTGAGTGTATGTAAACTTCTGACACACTGGGAATGTGATGAAAGTAATAAATGCTGGAAAAAAAATCTCTTTCTAATATTTTTCTGATATTTCACATGGTGAATCCTAACTGACCTATGGCAGGGAAGTTTTAATTGGATTAAATGTCAGGAATTGTGAAAAACTGAGTTCAAATGTATTTGGCTAAGGTGAATGTAAACTTCCGACTTCAACTGTATATTTCACTGTCTTTTAGCCAGGTAAAAACGGATTGTCTTTTCTTTTTATCCACTAAGCCTTTACAATTATAACTAGCTAAACTTATTTCACCACTTAGCATAATGATATACAAGTTTAAATTCTATTTATTGCAATATGTGTTTGCAAATGTACCATCAAAAAGTACCATGCTGATTGAATGTCCATATAGCTGTACCATGATATTTGCATTGCGACTGAGTCAACCTCCAATTGTCCTACAATATTCCACCCACTAAATCCTCCCAACATCCCAAGTTGGGTTGTCGTTCCAGTGACTGACAGACCACCTCTGTAGAGATGGATCCTAAGTCCTTTGAGAGATTGGAACCCATCCTTTGAAAGGAACACATAGTGAAACGTATAGAACAGTACCAGATTAACTCTTTAGCCTCTGTTGTACAGTCGTGGTCAAAAGTTTTGAGACTGACACAAATATACATTTTCACAAAGTTTGCTGCTTCAGTGTCTTTAGATATTTTTGTCAGATGTTACTATGGAATACTGAAGTATAATTACAAGCATTTCATAAGCGTCAAAGGCTTTTATTGACAATTAAATGAAGTTGATGTAAAGAGTCAATATTTGCAGTGTTGACTCTTCTTTTTCAAGACCTCTAAAATCCACCCTGGCATGCTGTCAATTAACTTCTGGGTCACATCCTGACTGATGGCAGCCCATTCTTGCATAATCCATGCTTGGAGTTTGTCAGAATTTGTGGGTTTTTGTTTGTCTACCCACCTATTGAGGATTGACCAAAAGTCCTCAATGGGATTAAGGTCTGGGGAGTTTCCTAGCCATGGACCCAAAATATAGGTGTTCCATCATGCTGGAAAAGGCATTGTTCGTCACCAAACTGTTCCTGAATGGTTGGGAGAAGTTGCTCTCTGAGGATGTGTTGGTACCATTCTTTATTCATGGCTGTGTTCTCAGGCAAAATTGTGAGTGAGCCCACTCACTTGGCTGAGAAGCAACCCCACACATGAATGGTCTCAGGATGCTTTACTGTTGGCATGACAAAGGACTGGTGGTAGTGCTCACCTTGTCTTCTCCAGACAAGTTTTTTTCAGGATGCCCCAAACAATCGAAAAAGGAATACATAAGAGAAAATGACTTTACCCCAGTCCTCAGCAGTCCAATCCCTGTACCTTTTGCAGAATATCAGTCTGACCCTGATATTTTTCCTGGAGAGAAGTGGCTTCTTTGCAGCTCTTCTTGACACCAGAATATCCTCCAAAAGTCTTTGCCTCACTGTGCGTGCAGATGAACTCACACCTGCCTGCTGCCATTCCTGTGCAAGCTCTGTATTTGTGGTGCCCCGATCCCGCAGCTGAATCAATGGTCCTGGCGCTTGCTGGACGTTCTTAGGCACCCTGAAGCCTTCTTCATAACAATTGAACCACTCTCCTTGAAGTTCTTGATGATCTGATAAATGGTTGCTTTAGGTGCAATCTTACTGGCAGCAATATCCTTGCCTGTGAAGCCCTTTTTGTGCAAATCAATGATGACGGCACGTGTTTCCTTGCAGGTAACCATGATTGACAGAGGAATGATTCCAAGCACTACTCCTTTTGAAGCTTCCATTCTGTTATTCAACTCAATCTGCATGACAGAGTGATCTCCAGCCTTGTCATCGTAAACACTCACACCTGTGTTAACGAGAGAATCACTGACATGATGTCAGCTGGTCCTTTTGTGGCAGGGCTGAAATGCAGTGGAAATGTTTTTTGGGGATTCAGTTCATTTGCATGGCAAAGAGGGACTTTGCAATTAATTGCAATTCATCTGATCACTCTTCATAACATTCTGGAGTATATGCAAATTGCCATCATGCAAACTGAGGCAGCAGACTTTGTGAAAAATAATATTTGTGTCATTCTCAAAACTTTTTAACATGACAGTATTATATGTAGTTGTAAAAACATATACAATACCATTCAAAAAATTGGACACACCCATATTCATTCAAGTGTTTGTCTTTATTGTTACCAGTTTCTCCATGGTTGAATAATAGTGAACACATCACAACGATGAAATAACACATCATGTAGTAACCAAAAAGGGTTAAATAATTCAAAATATATGTTATATTTTCAACCCTTTGCCCTGATACAGCTTTGCACACTCTTGAAATTCTCTCTACCAGCTTCACGAGGTAGTCACCTAGAATGCATTTCAATTAACAGGTGTACCTTGTTAAAAGTTAATTTGTGGAATTTAATTGCTAAACACTTAACGCATTTGAGACAATCAGTTGTGTTGTGACAAGGTATGGACGACATACAGAAGATAGCCCTATTTGATAAAAAAAAGCTCAAATAAGCCAAGAGTAACGGCAGTCCATCATTACTTTAAGACATGAAGGTCAGTCAGTGCACAACATTTCAAGAACTTTGAAAGTTTCTCCAAGTGCAATCACAAAATCCACAAAGTGCTATGATGAAACTGGCTCTCATGAGGACCACTACAGAAAAGTAAGACCTCTGCTGCAGAGGTTAAGTTCATTAGAGTTACCAGCCTCACAAATTGCAGCCCAAATTAATGCTTCAAAGAGTTCAAGTAACAGACACATCCCAACATTAACTGTTCAGAGGAGACTGTCTGAATCAGGCCTTCATGGTTGATTTGCTGCAAAGAAACCACTACTAGAGGACACCAACAATAAGAAGAGAGTTGCTTGGGCTAAGAAACACAAGCAATGGACATTAGACCAGTGGAAATCTGTCCTTTGGTCTGATGAGTCCAAATTTGAGATTTTTGGTTCCAACCGCCGTGTATTCGTGAGATGCAGAATCGGTGAACGGATGATCTCCGCATGTGTGGTTCCCACCGAGGGGCATGGGGGAGGAGGTGTGATGGTGTGGGGGTGCTTTGCTGGTGACACTGCGGGTGATTTATTTAGAATTCAAGGCACACTTAACCAGCATGGCTTCCACAGCATTCTGCAGTGATACGCCATCCCATCTGGCTTGCGCTTAGTGGGACTATCATTTGTTTTTCATCAGGACAAGGACCGAACACACCTCCATGCTGTGTAAGGGCTATTTGACCAATAAGGAGAGTGATGGAGTGCTGCATCAGATGGTTTGGGATGAGTTGGACCGTAGAGTGAAGGATAAGCAGCCAACAAGTGCTCAGCATATGTGGGATCTCCTTCAAGACTGTTGGAAAAGCATTTCAGGTGAAGCTGGTTGAGAGAATGCCAAAAGTAGGCAAAGGGTAGCTATTTCAAAGGATCTTAAATATATTTTGATTTGTTTAACCGTTTTTTGGTTCCTACATGATTCCATGTGTTATTTCATAATTTTGATGTCTTCACTATTATTCTACAATGTAGAAAATAGTAAAAAATAAAGAAAACCCTTGAATGAGCAGGTGTGTCCAAACTTTTGACTGGTACTATATTTACATTTTTTTAATTGCGCATGTGTTAATTCTTTCCACAATTGACAAATAATATCCAGAATAATGTAGGCTCTTCCTACGAAGGATTTTTACCTATAACAAGGGCTGGCAGTACAAATTTAAAAAAATGTGGCAAGCAATTACAATTAATTTTACACTGCACCTTGTGATTCCATCCTAGCCTAACATCATTACCCCATAGCAACAGATGTGTGATGCATACACGCACCCACCCCACCCCTCCGACACAAATACCTCTACCCCTCTCTCCCCTTCCACCGAAAGACCGACCATCAACACCCTACGCAGTCATTCATACATACACACACACACACACACACACACAATCTCAGATGTTTAACAGTTGTTCAATCCCCAAGCCCAACTCAAGAGAATACTTGATGTGTGAATGTGTATATAGTTGTAGCTGTTTGAGAAGGCATGCCAAATTGAGCAGGAATGGAACGATTTGATTAACCAATGTCTAGTCGTAGCTGATGGACCTCGGGTACCCCCTTCCCCCCAACACGCACACACGCGCTGTTCCCCTGTTGTGACCCTTCTTCCCAAGCATCTCTGTTCAGTCAGACCATTTCATTATTCTGTGCCGCCAGTGTCACAATAATTGACCCCCTCTCTGATTGTCCAAGTGTGGCCCCCTCCCCATGGATTACTGCAGCCAATTCTGCCAGTACTGCCACTACCTGGTTGGGGGTTCTCCACCGGTATTCCCACCGGCTAGGTATGAGGTCGTCAAGGTTGTCATTAGTAGCTTTTAGAAAATGTTTGTATATTGGACACTCCCTGCCAGGCAGGCTCAGACTCAGACTGTTTGTGTGTCTGCTTGTGTGTTTGTGAGTCTTCTTGGCCATTACAACTGCCCTCTTTCAGTTTGTCCTCTGTGATAAAAAAGCATTTGCCACAATATCATTCCAACAGTCTTTCTCTTTCTTCTTCTCGCTGTCCTTACTTTGTGTCAGTTCTGCATGTTTTGGCTGCATAATGAAGAGGATATGACAACAATGATTTAGATTTATTTAGGCTGCAGGGGAGATCAAATGTTTTTCGTTAGATTAAAGAAACAGGAGTACACTTCTGAGGCGAGTGAGTAAACTCCCACTGCAATCCGTTCTTGCTAAAGTGAAATCATTGGAAAATAAAATCTATGACCTACGATTAAGTTATCATACCAATGGGACATCAAAAACTGTAACATCTTATGTTTCACTGAGACGTGGCTGAACGACGATACAGACAATATAGAGCTAAAGGGATGTTCCATGCACCGGCAGAACAGAGATGCTACCTCTGGTAAGTCGAGGGGTGTGTTGATTTGTCAATAACAGCTGGTGCGCAATGTCTAATATTAAAGAAGTCTCGAGGTATTGCTCGCCTGAGGTAGAGTACCTTATGATAAGCTGTAGACCACAATGGCTACCAAAGGAGTTCTATTCTATATTATTTGTAGCCCTCTATTTACCACCACAGAACGAAGCTGGCACGAAGACTGCGCTCAACCAATGTCACGCCCTGACCTTAAGAGAGCCTGTTTATTTCTCTATTTGGTTAGGTCAGGGTGTAATTTGGGTGGGCATTCTAGTTTTCTATTTCTTTGTTGGCCGGGTATGGTTCCCAATCAGAGGCCGCTGTCTATTGTTGTCTCTGATTGGGAATCACACTTAGGCAGCCTGTTTTCCACCTGAGTTTGGGGGATCTTGTTTTTGTTCAGTTACTGTGTAGCCTGCAGAACGTTACGTTAGTTTAACTTTTGGTGTTTTTTGGTGTTGATCTAAAATAAAGAAAGATGTACACTTTCCACGCTATGCTTTGGTCTCATTCGGACATAACAGAAGACCCCACCACCAAGTGACCAAGCAGCGTGCCCAGGAGTGGAGGACATCATGAACCTGGGAGGAGGTAATGGTAGGGGACAAGACCCTGCAATGGAAGCAGCGAGAGAGGAACGGCGACGAGATCAGGAATCTTGGACACGAAGCAAGCACGAGAGGCAGCCCCCCAATTTTTTTTTTGGGGGGGGGGGGGTCGCACACGGAGTGGTTGGTGTAGCTGAGGGTTGAACCAGAGCCAGTCAGGGAGTCGAGTGAGGAGCTCGACGCAAGATTCCGGAGAGAGGTCCTGGCGTTGAGAGCGCTGCAGAGCGGGCATGATGAGGAGCATGACACCAGTCCATTGTCATGTGCACCGGTTTCACGCATCTGGCCTCCGGTGTGTGTCGCCGTTCAGGCACCATGTTATGCGGTTTCACGCACCGTGTCTCCAGTGCGCCTTCACAGCCTAGTGCGTCCTGTGCCAGCGCCCCGCACTTGCCGGGCTAAAGTGAGCATCCAGCCAGGACGAGTTGTGCCAGCTCTACGCTCCAAACCTCCAGTGCGCCTCCACAGTCCAGTACATCCTGTGCCTCCTCTCCACACTCATCCTGAGGTTCGTGTCTTCAGCCCGGTGCCACCTGTATCGGTCCCATGCATCAGGCCTCCAGTGCACCTCCACAGTCCAGACTTCTGGCTAAAGTTCCCAGTCCAGAGCATCCGGCGACAGTTCCCAGTCCAGAGCTAACGGCGACAGTTCCCAGTCCGGAGCTTCCGCCGACGGGCCACAGTCCGGAACCTCCTGAGACGGTCCACAGTCCGGGACCTCCGGCACCACCACCTCAGTCGTCGGATTCATCAATAAGTGCATCGACGACGTTGTCCCCACAGTGACTGTACGCACATATCCCAATCAGAAGCCATTGATTAAAGACAACATCCACATCGAGCTAAAGGCTAGAGACGCTTATAACTAATCCTGCTATGCCCTCAGACGAACCATCAAACAAGCAAAGTGTCAATACAGGATTAAGATTGAATCGTACTACACCGGCACTGACGCTCGTCGGATGTGTCAGGGCTTGAAAACTATTATGGATTACAAAGGGAAACCCAGATGCGAGCTGCCCAGTGACGCGAGCCTACCAGACAAGCTAAATGCATTTTATGCTCGCTTCGAGGCAAGCAACACTGAAGCATGCACAAGATCACCAGCTGTTCTGGATGACTGTATGATAATGCTCTTGGTAGCCGATGTGAACAAAACCTTTAAACCGGTCAACATTCACAAAGCTACTGGGCCAGACGGATTACCAGGACATGTACTCAAAGCATGTGTAGACCAACTGTCAAGTGTCTTCACTGACATTTTCAACCTCTCCCTGACCGAGTCTGTAATACCTACATGTTTCAAGCAGACCACCATAGTCCCTGTGCGCAAGGAAGCGAAGGGAACTTGCCTAAATAATTACCGCCCCGTGGCACTCACATCGGTAGCCATGAAGTATTTTGAATGGCTCACATCAACAGCATCCTCCCAGACATCCTAGACCAACTCCAATTGGCATACCGCCCCAACAGATCCACAGATGACACAATCTCAATCGCACTCCACACTGCCCTTTCTCACCTGGACAAAAGGACACTGTTTACAGTGGGGCAAAAAAGTATTTAGTCAGCCACCAATTGTGCAAGTTCTCCCACTTAAAAAGATGAGAGAGGCCTGTAATTTTCATCATAGGTACACTTCAACTATGACAGACAAAATGAGAAAAGAAAATCTGAAAATCACATTGTAGGATTTTTAATGAATTATTTTGCAAATTATGGTGGAAAATAAGTATTTGGTCAATAACAAATGTTTATCTCAATACTTTGTTATATACCCTTTGTTGGCAATGACAGAGGTCAAACGTTTTCTGTAAGTCTTCACAAGGTTTTCACACACTGTTGCTGGTATTTTGGCCCATTCCTCCATGCAGATCTCCTCTAGAGCATTGATGTTTTGGGGCTGTTGCTGGGCAACACAGACTTTCAACTCCCTCCAAAGATTTTCTATGGGGTTGAGATCTGGAGACTGGCTAGGCCACTCCAGGACCTTGAAATGCTTCTTACGAAGCCACTCCTTCGTTGCCCAGGCAGTGTGTTTCGGATCATTGTCATGCTGAAAGACCCAGCCATGTTTCATCTTCAATGCCCTTGCTGATGGAAGGTTTTCACTCAAAATCTCAAGATACATGGCCCCATTCATTCTTTCCCTTACACGGATCAGTCATCCTGGTCCCTTTGCGGAAAAACATCCCCAAAGCAAGATGTTTCCACCCCCATGCTTCACAGTAGGTATGGAGTTCTTTGGATGCAACTCAGCATTCTTTGTCATCCAAACACGACGAGTTGAGTTTTTACCAAACAGTTATATTTTGGTTTCATCTGACCATATGACATTCTCCCAATCTTCTTCTGGATCATCCAAATGCTCTCTAGCAAACTTCAGACGGGCCTGGACATGTACTGGCTTAAGCAGGGGGAGACGTCTGGCACTGCAGGATTTGAGTCCCTGGCGGCGTAGTATGTTACTGATGGTAGGCTTTGTTACGTTGGTCCCAGCTCTCTGCAGGTCATTCACTAGGTCCCCCCTTGTGGTTCTGGGATTTTTTTTGCCCATCGTTCTTGTGATCATTTTGACCCCACGGGGTGAGATCTTGCGTGGAGCCCCAGATCGAGGGAGATTATCAGCGGTCTTGTATGTCTTCCATTTCCTAATAATTGCTCCCACAGTTGATTTCTTCAAACCAAGCTGCTTACCTATTGCAGATTCAGTCTTCCCAGCCTGGTGCAGGTCTACAGTTTTGTTTCTGGTGTCCTTTGACAGCTCTTTGGTCTTGGCCATAGTGGAGTTTGGAGTGTGACTGTTTGAGGTTGTGGACAGGTGTCTTTTATACTGATAACAAGTTCAAACAGGTGCCATTAATACAGGTAACGAGTGGAGGACAGAGGAGCCTCTTAAAGAAGAAGTTACTGGTCTGTGAGAGCCAGAAATCTTGCTTGTTTGTAGGTGACCAAATATATATTTTCCACCATAATTTGCAAAGAAATTCTTTAAAAATCCTACAATGTGATTTTCTGGATTTTTTTTCTCATTTTGTCTGTCATAGTTGAAGTGTACAGTGCCTTGCGAAAGTATTCGGCCCCCTTGAACTTTGCGACCTTTTGCCACATTTCAGGCTTCAAACATAAACATATAAAACTGTATTTTTTCGTGAAGAATCAACAACAAGTGGGACACAAGCATGAAGTGGAACGACATTTATTGGATATTTCAAACTTTTTTAACAAATCAAAAACTGAAAAATTGGGCGTGCAAAATTATTCAGCCCCTTTACTTTCAGTGCAGCAAACTCTCTCCAGAAGTTCTGTCAAACATGGTGGAGGTCAGAGAACTGGCAGTGTGGTGCCAGGAGAACAACCTCTTACTCAATGTGAGCAAGAGAAAGGAGTTGATTGTGGACTGCAGGAAAAGGCGGGCCGAACAGGCCCCCATTAACATCGACGGGGCTGCAGTGGAGCGGTGTCGAGAGTTTCAAGTTCCTTGGTGTCCACATCACCAACGAACAATCATGGTCCAAACATACCAAGACAGTCATGAAGAGGGCACAACAAAACATTTTCCCCCTCAGGAGACTGAAAAGATTTGGCATGGGTCCCCAAATCCTCAAAAGGTTCTACAGTTGCACCATCGAGAGCATCCTGACCGGTTGCATCACCGTCTGGTATGGCAACTGCTCGGCATCTGACCGAAGGCGCTACAGAGGGTAGTGCATACGGCCCAGTACATCACTGGGGCCAAGCTTCCTGCAATTCAGGACCTATACAATAGGCGGTGTCAGAGGAAAGCCCATAAAATTGTCAGAGACTCCAGTCACCTAAGTTATAGACTGTTTTCTCTGCTACTGCACGGCAAGCCTGCATAGCCTCGTTATTGTTATTGTGTTTTTTATTATTACTTTTTATTTTAGTCTTCTTGGGTTAAGGGCTTGTAAGTAAGCATTTCACGGTAGTCTATACTTGTTGTATTCGGCGCGTGTGACAAATAAAGTTTGATTTGAATTTAATCTAGCCAGAGAGTTTCACTGCAAGGTTGCTAACGCTGTGGGTTCAAATCCGTTCTCAATCAACAAATGTCTGGCTACCATACAAGGTCGGTCAGTTCAGTCTTTCAATGGCAGGGATGTAATAATTGTGTTCAGTATGTAAGAAATGGGAGAAAACTGTCAGAAACAGAGTGAAACGAGGTGGTAGCAAGAGTAGGCTTTTTAGGGCTTTCATTTTTGCCAAACTCAATAGAAAAGTATCCTGAAGGGATAATCAGGTGAAGAGAGAGTGGGAGTTGTCATGTTATCAAACTTTGGGTTTTCATGCACATACAATTATGCATAGCTTACCACCTTGTTAATACTGTTATGTGTTGTGTTTCTCGTTGCTTATCAAGTCTGTGCTATCACTCTCTTAGGAACCAGAAGGAGAAAGTTTACAGTGCCTTGCGAAAGTATTCGGCCCCCTTGAACTTTGCGACCTTTTGCCACATTTCAGGCTTCAAACATGAAGATATAAAACTGTATTTTTTTGTGAAGAATCAACAACAAGTGGGACACAACCATGGAGTGGAACGACATTTATTGGATATTTCAAACTTTTTTAACAAATCAAAAACTGAAAAATTGGGCGTGCAAAATTATTCAGCCCCTTTACTTTCAGTGCAGCAAACTCTCTCCAGAAGTTCAGTGAGGATCTCTGAATGATCCAATGTTGACCTAAATGACTAATGATGATACATACAATCCACTTGTGTGTAATCAAGTCTCCGTATAAATGCACCTGCACTGTGATTGTCTCAGAGGTCCGTTAAAAGCGCAGAGAGCATCATGAAGAACAAGGAACACACCAGGCAGGTCCGAGATACTGTTGTGAAGAAGTTTAAAGCCGGATTTGGATACAAAAAGATTTCCCAAGCTTTAAACATCCCACAACATAATAGGCCCATGATCACTCCATGATCACTCTGGATGAACTGCAGAGATCTACAGCTGAGGTGGGAGACTCTGTCCATAGGACAACAATCAGTCGTATATTGCACAAATCTGGCCTTTATGGAAGAGTGGCAAGAAGAAAGCCATTTCTTAAAGATATCCATAAAAAATGTTGTTTAAAGTTTGCCACAAGCCACCTGGGAGACACACCAAACATGTGGAAGAAGGTGCTCTGGTCAGATGAAACCAAAATTGAACTTTTTGGCAACAATACAAAACGTTATGTTTGGCGTAAAAGCAACACAGCTCATCACCCTGAACACACCATGCCCACTGTCAAACATGGTGGTGGCATCATCATAGTTTGGGGCTGCTTTTCTTCAGCAGGGACAGGGAAGATGGTTAAAATTGATGGGAAGATGGATGGAGCCAAATACAGGACCATTCTGGAAGAAAACCTGATGGAGTCTGCAAAAGACCTGAGACTGGGACGAAGATTTGTCTTCCAACAAGACAATGATCCAAAACATAAAGCAAAATCTACAATGGAATGGTTCAAAAATAAACATATCCAGGTGTTAGAATGGCCAAGTCAAAGTCCAGACCTGAATCCAATCGAGAATCTGTGGAAAGAACTGAAAACTGCTGTTCACAAATGCTCTCCATCCAACCTCACTGAGCTCGAGCTGTTTTGCAAGGAGGAATGGGGAAAAATGTCAGTCTCTCGATGTGCAAAACTGATAGAGACATACCCCAAGCGACTTACAGCTGTAATCGCAGCAAAAGGTGGCGCTACAAAGTATTAACTTAAGGGTGCTGAATAATTTTGCACGCCCAATTTTTCAGTTTTTGATTTCTTAAAAAAGTTTGAAATATCCAATAAATGTCGTTCCACTTCATGATTGTGTCCCACTTGTTGTTGATTCTTCACAAAAAAAATACAGTTTTACATCTTTATGTTTGAAGCCTGAAATGTGGCAAAAGGTCGCAAAGTTCAAGGGGGCCGAATACTTTCGCAAGGCACTGTAAATGGGAGGAGTCGACAACTCCAGCAGACACGTTATTATCAGTGTTCTATGAGAACTGGAAATAAGTGTGTGCATGGTGTGCCTCTAGAACAGAGGCCATAAGTCTCTAAGTTTTTAAACCTCACTGTGAATGTTAACTATGTTGTATTTTTTGTTAATGTTTTTTTGTCATTGTTTGTCCATTTCTAAGTAATTTCCAAGTTTATGTAATGTTGAACAGTATGATAAATGTTCAAAGAGGATGGACTGGTGGGTTCGGATTTCTAAACTTTTAATATTATTAATCATTAGCTATGCTAGAGACATGAGGGGTTCCCTAGTCTAGGGTCTACACCATAAGTTAATGGGTATCTGTAGGAGGAATGTATGTGATCAGTGCAATTAAGTTTGTAATGTACTGAGTGTAGGGGAAACAATCACGTGGCAGCACTGATAAGGGGAGAGAGCCGTGGATTAGTGATGAAGGGGGTCAAAGTCAGGTCAGGTCACATTAAGGGAAAAGGAGCAGTTTATTGCCCGTATCACTTAATTTCCTGCCTGTATCACTTCATTTCCAGCCTAGCAACAAAGATGCAATGTTTAGCGAGAAGGAGGTGACTCCACCCCAAATTGTGGTATATATACCACCACTATTTGAACCATGTCTTTGTTTGTTTAGCTGTTCGATCCTTTGGGATGAATAAACTTGGTTTAAGCTTTTACAATGTTCACCGATTTCTTACTCTGATATTTAGAATCTAACAAGTAGGTACGAAATGGGAGAAAACATTCCGAAACAGAGTGAAACAAGAGGTACTTTTTCACTGCAAAATGTTTTGCTGTGGTGTGAACATGTCCTAATGAACACGACTCTAAACGCCTTGCTTTAATTGAGCAAATAACACAAAATTAGGATGTAACAGTTGCCATCTATATAATTTTGTGGATGACACATTGGCTGTGTTCCAGGCCGCCTAAATCTCATAACCTCTCAAAGTGTTTAACATGACAGTAAAAGCATCAATATGAATGTAATTAACACGAGGTTGAGACAGAGAGCTGGTTTCAAGAGCAGGGCGCAGCAGGTGTTTATTGCAAAGGACCACAGGAGGAGGCAGGTCGCTGGATCCAGGGGCATGCAGAAGGTCATACACAGGGGGTCCAAAAGGGCAACGGTACAGGCAGGGAAAAGGCTAGTAACGCAGTCCAGGAGATCAGGTAATAGGTAGATAACAAGAAATCCGATAGGCTAAAGTACAGGCAGGGAATAGGCAAAAGGCATCATTAGTGAGGCATGCAAAAACTATCGTACACGGGAGGAGTAACTCACGGGAAACCCAGCGCTCTGAAAGCCGTGTGTCACAAAACAAACAATTCCTCACAGTGACTGGGTGCAAAGAACTGAACTAAGTATTGTGTGATAATGACATACAGGTGTGTGAACAGGTGATTGGGATTTGGGGAGTGAGCTGCGTTCAGGGGATTTAGGTGTTTGAGAGTGTGAGCTGGAAAGTGAGCTGCGTTCAGGGGATCTACGTGTTAGAGGGTGTGAGTTGGAAGCAGATTTTACAATGATTTTGAAATCTGATGCCCAAATCATAGATTTTTTTGTACCTTTATTTAACTAGGCAAGTCAGTTTAAGAACAAATTCTTATTTTCAATGACGGCCTAGGAACAGTGGGTTAACTGCCTGTTCAGGGGCAGAACGACAGATTTGTATCTTATCAGCTCGGGGATTTGTGTTATTCATGGAGATGTTTTGATATCATTTGCATGAACTTGCAACCTTTTGACTGCTAGTCCAACGCTCTAACCACTAGGCTACCCTGCTGCCCCGGCTACTCTGCTGCCCGTCCTGTATGATTAATATGTGCAGTTTGACTGCCTTGCAGTCGGTCTGGAATGTGGCCAATATCATAATGAGTTTTCCTGTAAGCATACAGGACATGTGTTTGTAGTGCACAATTCCAGTGCAAATATCCAATGTTTATCTCCCTCATGCAAATGATATCAAAACATCTCCATGAATAACACATTTGCGAAATGAACACCTTTCACTACTGTAGCGTTAGCTACATGTCTCCACAGTGCTGATTGCAGCTCAACTCGGAAATAGATTATGTGCATCTGTCAGTGACTCATACACATCTGCTGTTAATTTACAGAGGTGAAGCGGGAGAGAGTGCAAGAGAGGGAGAGAGAGAGCACTTAATTACTGTAAATCACACACACACACACCATACATACACACACTTCTCAGTAAGGCAGCCAGCCACAGGTGAGAAGCAGATCCAGGAATCTTGCCTCACTCTCCAGGTACAGTAACCCAGTTGGTTTATGATGCTGCCCAAAGGGAATAAATAAAGAGAGGTGATATTTTAGCTGAGCTCTACCAACTCTGACAATGGCAATAAAGTATGTTGTCATAGAGATACAGCTCCCCACTCTATTCAATGTCTTGAGGGTATAGACTGGAACGAGGTATAGAGAGACAAAAACTGAGTGTTAGCCTTTGGATCAAACTTCTGTTCTTGCAAATTGGCCTGCTTTGGTACAACGTATCTCTAACTTCCTAATAAAGTCCAAAGTGAGACAAACAACTCATCAAATATCCAAATCATGAGGATATCCAAAGTAATAATTGCTAACTCTGGCTAACACAATGGACACAAGGCTTCTTCAGGGATCAGCCATGTCTCCCACCCAGAGAAACATAGGAGAAGACACCTCAATCTTCCTTGCCAAGACACATTTAAGGGACCTGCGATGCCTCTGACCATGATCTATTGACTTTAAAGTCTCTATTTCAACAAACCTAACGCAATGATTAATATTAGCGCTGGCATTACACTCTTGGAAAAAAGGCGCTATCTACGACCTTAAAGGATACTTTAGCTGTCCCCATAGGAGAATCCTTTGAAGAACCATTTTTGGTTACAGCTAGAACTCTTTTGGGTTCCATGTAGAACCTTTTCTACAGAGGGTTCTACATGGAACCAAAAAGGGTTATCCTATGGGTACAGCCGAAGAACCCTTTTGGAACCCTTTCTTCTAAGAGTGTAGGGGTATGTTTTTGGGGATTGTCTAAAATATTTTTGCTATTTTCACAACTGGAATTATGGGCGTAGAAGCAGGAGGTGGCGCGAAAGAGCTCGGTTTTTATGAATAAACAAGTTGTGGGAGTGTCTAGGCTCGGCCCCTCAGTGCCCAATCAGAATGTGCTCCATGGCTAAATATATGGCTGCTTCACATCGTGTATTTACAGTCTTTTATGTATTGCATTGTCATCAACTCCAATTAGAATGTTGAATACGTTATTGCCTAGTTTGTTAAATAGCTTGCCCCATATTTTCTAAATATGTTGAATATATTTGCAGTCCACATTGTTCTAATTGCATTGTTTTAACATGGAAATACATTGTTAAACATAGGCTACAGCATTCACACTGATTTAGGGGCTAGGCCTACTTTAAATTGCAATCTGGACATGGACATGCCAAACAGTCAATAAACAAGATTCAATTCACTAGGCTATTGATAAGACCTAAAATTACAGTGTATAATTCTAACCAAATTCTTATATAAATGCAACAACTTGTTTTAAATAGGCTATGTCTAAATGCAGTTACAGGCACCATAAATGATCCCTGTGGGCGTATAATACAGACAGATAGGAAGGAAATCGCTCAGGGATTTCACGATGCTGCCAATGGTGACTTTAAAACAGTTAGAGTTTAATTGCTGTTACATAGGGGAAATCTGAGTAGCATTGTAGGTACTCCACAATATGGAGAGTGATACTCAGTAATCTATTGTATTGGTTGGTCACCAAACATAACAAAAAGTTCAAGACAGTTGGAAGAGCATTCCAGGTGAAGCTAGTTGAGAGAATGCCAAGAGTGTGCAAAGCTGTCATCAAGTCAAAGGTGGTTATTTGAAGACTCTCAAATATAAAACCTATTTTGATTTGTTTAACACTTATTTGGTTACAACATGATTCCCTATGTGTTATTTCAGAGTTTTGATGCCTTCACTATTATTTTACAATCTAGAAAATAGTATGAATAAAGAAAAACCCTTGAATGAGTTCTAAAACTTTTGACCGGTAGTGAACATGACCAGCATTGCCCATCCCCCACCAAAATGAGTTGACCCCCGAAAGTTGCTGTTCAGCACGTAGGCTTGTTTTGGTGGAAGACACATTCGAGCAAGCAAGGGATGGCCTTATTCTGCTGGACAGACACTTGTAAGTAGCAACATTGGATATGGGTATTGATTGTTGGTGTTACTGTTGTAGCTACAATGTGTAGTTATTGCTATAAATGTTAGTTACAAAGTACATTCAGGTTTCATAGAACGCCATTGTAGCTGGTGTAAATAGAAGCTTAGCCTTAAGAAAGGGAAGGAACATAAGCCACATCATAATGTGAACAAAACGTTCAGATTGAAATATATTCTATAACACTATGCATCTGACATGAGGAATATGGAATCCTGTCAGCTCTGTTTATGACATTTCCTTCGGTCAAGTAATCTTGAGTCAAAGATTGAGTATCTTGTTTTTCTATTTAGCACAAGTTGGGGAATCTTCTATCAACTACATTCCCTGTCCACTTTCATAAGTGATATAAACAACAAAATAAATCACTAATGAACATGTTCATTTTTGCATGTTGAAGTGTTCAATAGCATAACCACTTTGATGCGTATTTTATATTGTGTAGACCTGTGCTGGATTTATGGATTTTATTTGTTGCTTTTTGAATAATTCCTTTTTTAGATTTTACTTCAGGAAGGATGTTGAACCCCTGCTCGGATGAAACCTCTTTCCTGGATGAAACAATTGATCAGTCAATCTCCCTCCTGGCTGGCTGAGCTAGTGCTGTTTAGCCTATATTTTCCAGCCAATGCAAACACACCACTATTTAGGATATCTAGTTTATTCAAATGGTATACTGACTAGCAAATCCTGAACATGCTGCAAAGCAATTGTGGTCCCAAAGGGACCCGGTTTATTGTGTATGTAGACTACCTAGTGCTTTTTTTCATATTTTTCTATCTAGACATAACTACAAGACATTTACACAACTGTATTTATTTCTTTTTTCAGGAAAGATGAGCTCTGTGATGTGACCTATCTCCTGGATGAGAAAGAAGAGAAGTACTACTATTCACATCAGCTGTGTCCCTGACACATCAACAGGGCTGCAGTAGAACGAGTCGAGCGCTTCATGTTCCTCAGTGTCCAAATCACTAAGGTGTTACGGTAGTCCACACAGGAAGAATGAAGAAGGTGTGACAGTGCCTCTTCCCCTTCAGGAGGTTGAAAAGGTTTAGCGTTGAGGGCCCTCAAACCATCAAAAGGTTCTAAAGCTGTACCATTGACAGCTTCTTGACCGGATGTAACACGGCTTGGTATGACATGGCGCTAAAAGAGGGTGGTGCAGACAGCCCAGTACATCACTGGGTCCAAACTCCCTGCCATCCAGGACCTCTATATCAGGCGGTGTGAAAGGAAGGCCCAGAAAATCGTTAAAGACTCCAGCCACCCAAGCCATTGACTGTTCTCTCTGCATCTTCATGTCAAGTAGTACCGGTGCATCAAAACTGTCAAGCAGGCTCCTGAACAGCTTCTATCCCCAAGTCATAAAACTGCTAAATAGCTAACAAAATGGCTATATGGACTAATTGAGTTCATACACTCTCTCTATGCACACTCACTGACCCTCCAACACACACACAAACACACTTCATATTTTGCTCACACACACATAATATGCACATACATTTATACTGACTCTACACACACACACACACACCCACTCACATACAATCATCATATATGCTGCTGCTACTCTGTTTATTATATATCATCCTGATGCCTAGTTACCTTACCCCTATACATATCTATCTCTATCACTCCAGTATCCTGGCACATTGTAAAAATGGTAAGGGAACTGACTGACCCTGTATACAGTATGCTTACTTACTTTCTCTTGATTCTCTTGATATTTCTACCTTAAGTTATTTTTAGTATTGTTATTGTTATTGATTACTGCACTCTTGTGTTTAGAGCTTGCAATAAAGGCATTTCACTGTACTTGTGACGCAAAATTAAAACTGAACTTGAAACTTGAAAAATGGTGTTAGGGCTGGAAAATCCCAATGCGGCAGTTTTAACATGACAAAATTGCAAACTAATATGCATTTGACACTTGCGCCTCCATAGCGCCAGCTGAAAATAGAGCACTATGTAAGGTGGCATCCGAAGACTGTGTTCCCAAAGGCTACTTTGATACTGGAGCAAAACTCACAATCTCTTTACTCAACATAATTCAAATCAATATGCATATTTGTCTATGGCTGTCTTTCCTACTTACTAAAACTGCATACTGTGTACTTATCAAACTTCCTACTATTTAGTATTCACTGTTTGGTAAAAATGTATGCAGTAAGAAACAAATATTAACATACTAAGAAAGCGTCATCTAATGTGTAATGGTGATTTGTTCATTTTTGTACAGGACATCCCCTATTCTGATTATTAGCTGTTGTCAAATACACGTGGGTGTGAAAAGACGATTCTCTTCCTCAATAGCAGTGGTGTAGTGGAGGGTATATGCAGGTATATGCCTCTCGGGCTTCCTTGCCAGCCGTGCTCGTGTTGCCAACTCCATTCTCCGGTATCCCTTCTCGCACTGTTCCAGAGAATCCCAGGCGGGCTCCGGCACTCTCCCTGAGTCGACCGACCACCTTTCCACCTCCTCCCAGGTTGTCTCATAGTCCAAATAGAACTGCTCACCTGTCCAGGAGTCCCTTTCACCACACTGCTTGGTCCTTTGGTGTTGGGTAGTTCTGTAATGGCTGTTGGAATGAATGGAGGACCAAGGTGCAGCGTGGTACGTGTTCATCTTTATTATTTGAACTGAACACTGATTAACAAAAATAACAAAGAGAATGAACGAAAACCGAAACAGTCCTGGCTGGTGCAGAAAGACACAAAACACAAAATAGAAAACATAGAACCCACAACATAGAATGCCCACCCCAACTCACGCCCTGACCAAACCAAAATAGAGACATAAAAGGATCTCTAAGGTCAGGGCGTGACAGGGTATTGTGTATACTCACTTCTTAATCCCCACTAATACTTATCAAAGTAATGTACTGGAGGTGTATGCCTATCATTTAGGGCTAATGGAACAGATCAGAATGTTTATCTTAAATAGTTGATAAACTATTATTTCTTCACATTTTAGGCACATCAATGTACACACGACAGTAAGCCTACACAGGAATGTTCCATTTCAAAACTCTATTCTATAATGCGCACCGCAGATGCAAGCGGTTTCATGGACAGAAATGCTAATATCCATTAGAAAGAGGGATTTAAAGATGCAACAACTTTCAAGGGTCACAAATATGATTAGGATAATTCCTTTGGCTTCTAGACAATGAAAGAAAGTTGAAAAGAAAACAATAGAACAGGAGAATGCATATGAGTTAGTCTTAATAAAAATAATTGCCTCCACATTTCAAAATTGTAGACCTCCACGAGTCTGGTTCATCCTTGGGAGCAATTTCCAAACGCCTGATGGTACCACGTTCATTTGTACAAACAATAGTACGCAAGTATAAACACCATGGGACCACTCAGCCATCAAACCGCTCAGGAAGGAGAAGCGTTCTGTCTCCTAGAGATTAACGTACTTTGGTGCGAAAAGTGCAAATCAATCCCAGAACAACAGCAAAGGACCTTGTGAAGATGCTGGAGGAAACAGGTAAAAAAGTATCTATATCCACAGTAAAACGAGTCCTATATTGACATAACCTGAAAGGCCACTCACCAAGGAAGAAGCCACTGCTCCAAAACCGCCACAAAAAAGTCAGACCACGGTTTGCAACTGCACATGGAGACAAAGTTCGTACTTTTTGGAGAAATGTTCTCTGGTCTGATGAAACAAAAATAGAACTGTTTGGCCATAATGACCATCGTTATGTTTGGAGGAAAAAGGGGGACGCTTGCAAGCCGAAGAACACCATCCCAACCGTGAAGCACGTGGGTGGCAGCATCATGTTGCGGGTGTGCTTTGCTGCAGGAGGGACTGGTGCACTTCACAAAATGGATGGCATCACGAGGATAGAAAATTATGTGGATATATTGAAGCAACATCTCAAGACATCAGTCTTGAGTTAAAGCTTGGTCACAAATGGGTCTTCCAAATGGACAATGACCCCAAGCATACTTACAAAGTTTTGGCAAAATGGCTTAAGGACAACAAAGTCAAGGTATTGGAGTGGCCATCACAAAGCCTTGACCTCCATCCCATAGAAAATGTGTGGGCAGAACTGAAAAGCGAGTGCGAGTAAGGAAAACTACAAACCTGTCTCAGTTACACCAGCTCTGTCAGGAGGAATGGGCCAAAATTCACCCAACTTATTGTGGAAGGCTAGTGGAACGCTACCCAAAACGTTTTATCCAAGTCAAACAATTTAAAGGTAATGCTACCCAATACTAATTGAGTGTATGTAAACTTCTGACCCACTGGGAATGTGATGAAAGAAATAAAAGCTGAAATAAATCATTCTCTCTACTATTATTCTGACATTTCACATTCTTAAAATAAAGTGGTGATCCTAACTGACCTAAGATAGGAAATTTTTACAAAGATTAAATGTCAGGAATTGTGAAAAACTGAGTTTAAATGTATTTGGCTAAGGTGTATGTAAACTTCCGACTTCGACTGTATATCTCACTGGTCATCCCCAAAGCCACCACCCCCTTTGGCCACCTTTCCTTCCAGCTCTCTGCTGCCAATGACTGGAATGAATTGCAAAAATCGCTGAAGTTGGAGACTTATGTCTCCCTCTAACTTTAAGCATCAGCTATCTGACCAGCTTACCGATCGCTGCAGCTGTACACAGCCCATCTGTAAATAGCCCATCGAATCTACCTATCTCATCCCCATATTGTTTAAAACTTTTTTGCTCTTTTGCGCACAAGTATTTCTACTTGCACATCATCATCTGCACATCTATAACTCCAGTGTTAATTTCTTCGCTACTATGGCCTATTTATTGCCTTACCTCCTTGCGCCATTTGCACACACTGTACATAGACTTTTTCTATTGTGTCATTGACTGTACGTTTGTTCCATGTGTAACTCTGTGTTGTTGTTTGTGTTGCACTACTTTGCTTTATGTTTATCTGCTACTGCCAGGTCGCAGTTGTAAATGAGAACGTTTTATCAACTGGCCTACCTGGTTAAATAAAGGTAAAATTTAAAAAAAGAAAGAATTCATATACTGTCCCTGCAAAAATGCCCGTTATATCTACTTCGATTTGAGTTTTATTCAATATTCACTCATTGTCTAATTAATCGCACTGCTTAAAATGTTTTGAAAGTCAAATTAAATTGACTGGGGAGTGGTTAAAGTAGTACTCTATTCTAATAAAATATGTTAAAAGTTCAATTAAATTTACAAGGAGGGACATTAGAGTACCCTACTAAACTCTACTGATATGTTGAAAGTGAAATGTCATTGACTAAGGAGCAATGTTAGAGTAGGTAGTGTTGTGCACTCGTAGAAAAAAGGGTTCCAAAGGGGTTCATCAGCTGTCCCCATAGGAGAACCCTTGGGATAACTGCTCAGGGGCAGAAAGACATATTTTTACTTTGTCACCTCGGGATTCGTTATGTTAGAGTAGTTAGAAATCTACTTAAATATGTTGAAAGTAAAATGATTAAGGAGCAATGTTACACTCCTCCAACCCCAATGGGAGTTTGCCACGGTGCAGGTTTAATTTAACTCCAGCCTCAGTAGTACTGAGTCAGATGGAATGATTGGGGAACAGGTGCACTTATTTTGGTGAAGGTCACAGACAAAGTCTGCAGCGGGAGAGCCCGGGCATTGGGAGGAAAGTGTGTGTGTGTGGATCAGCTTCGGCCATCGTTCTGAATCAAGGTGAGGCTCGATCAAACACCACAAGTTCTAGAGCCAGCGATCAACTGCAGTCAACCTCTGTAGCAGCAGAGCATCTGCTCAAACTCTCCTTTACAAGTCAAGGAGATGAAGGGTCTGTGCACGTTCTCCCTACTAATTTTCAGACTTCCGGGAGAATTTGGCAACATCTCAGTAGTGAGCCTTCTACTAATGATATTCATTGGGAAATAGTACAGGAAGCTTAAGTATATCTTTTAGGATACAGGATTTACTTAATTTTAAAGATAATTTGGGATTTGTCCATGTGAAATAGTCTTAAATTGTATGTGATGTCACTGTTGAAGAGGCACTACATAACATTTGCCTCTAGGGGTGCTCTTTAGGGGTCTCTTAAATAGACATATTGTCCAGAAATCACCTCATTGTATAGAAAGCAAACATTTGATGTACACAATTAGCAACTCCGTTGTGTATCCTTAAGGTGTAAACAGTGATTGACAAGAACCCAGATATAATGTAGCAACTGTGCAGACAGAGCAGAGTAAGAACACTTACAGCTCTCCATGGCGAAGATGGTGATGTTATGTATGGCGTTGACTTCTCTGTCCAGCGGCTTGGCAGTGCTGATGACACCGGTGGTGGCGTCAATGTTGAAGAAGCGCTCCAAGTCGGTGTTGCGGTCTATTGAGTACCTGGAGTTAGGTAGACAGGAGAGAGAGCCTATTGAAGAGGCTTCCTATCAAGGGCCAGATTCAACAACACCCGCCGTATAAACGCATTCTATGGACCATCTGTGGGCAATGCATTAATCAGGGATGCATACTGTACATTTATGCAGGCTATAATAAGGAGCAATCATACATCGAATGATGAAGGCTACAACTGATGCATACCATGTACATAACAAGCTGTTGAACAACCAGCAAATGTATTTGTCGTAGAAACACAAAATAGAACTGATCAAAAAAGTTCAAACAGTAACAGAGCATTGCGATTTAGAACTTGCTATGATGAATCCTTGCCACACCCTTACCTGATGGGACTGTTGGTGGAATCGGGGTCATGTGCGGACACCGTCCCGATGGTGGTGCCCACCTTTGCTGCCTCCGATATTAACATCTTGCTGAGCGGCAAGGAGAAGACAGGCGGCTCGTCCACGTTCTCCACGATGAGGCGCACTGTAGCTGTGTCGCTAAATGGGCCAAGGGAGAGGAATCGCAGGTCGATGTTTCTATTGGACACCTCGACACGTAGGGTGTAGCTCGACTTGGTCTCAAAGTCCAGGCCCTACCGATTTGAAAGGGAGAGAGAGATATTTATTGAAGGAAGTAGGGAAAGGAGGAGGGAGGGTCAGACTTTGGGCATGTCTGAATACCAGTACTTGAGTTCTAAATAGTAGCCTAGTTGGGAATGTGAAAATATAGTTAGTAAAATATTGTATGTAAAATTTTGACAATTTCGACAATTCTTTTGGCTTTTCATCTAGTATGAATTCGCTGCATGCTATTGAGGAAGAGAATCATCTTTTGGGACCGTATGTGTTTGACAACTGCTGATAATCACATAAAGGGATGTGCTGTACCAAAATGAAAATATAGCTGGAAACAACACAATTGTGCATTAGATGAAATAATATTTGTATGGATGATGTTGACATTTGTTTCTTACTGCATACGTTTTTATTAAATAGTATATTCTAAATCCACTATAATTGAGAATTTCAATAAGCATTTTTCTACGGCTGGCCATGCTTTCCACCTGGCTACTCCTACCCCGGTCAATAGCACTGCACCCCCCACAGCAACTCTCCCAAGCCTTCCCCATTTCTCCTTCTCTCGAATCCAGTCAGCTGATGTTCTGAAAGAGCTGAAAAATCTGGACCCCTACAATTCAGCCGGGCTAGACAATCTGGAGCCTTTCTTTCTAAAATGATCTGCAACCCCTATTACTAGCCTGTTCAACCTCTTTCATGTCGTCTGAGATTTCCAAAGATTGGAAAGCAGCTGCGGTCATCCCCCTCTTCAAAGGGGGGGACACTCTTGACCCAAACCGCTACAGACCTATATCTATCCTACCCTGCCTTTCTAAGATCTTCGAAAGCCAAGTCAACAAACAGATTACCGACCATTTCGAATCCCACCATACCTTCTCCGCTATGCAATCTGGTTTCAGAGCTGGTCATGGGTGCACATCAGCCACGCTCAAGGTCCTAAACGATATCTTAACCATCATCGATAAGAAACAATACCTCACAGCCGTATTCATTGACCTGGCCAAGGCTTTCGACTCTGTCAATCACCACATCCTCATCCGCGATAGCCTTGGTTTCTCAAATGATTGCCTCGCCTGGTTCACCAACTATTTCTCTGATAGAGTTCAGTGTGTCAAATTGGAGGGCCTGTTGTCCGGGCCTCTGCCAGTCTCTATGGGGGTGCCACAGGGTTCAATTCTTGGACCGACTCTCTTCTCTGTTTTCATCAATGATGTCGCTCTTGCTGCTGGTGAGTCTCTGATCCACCTCTACGCAGACAACACCATTATGTATACTTCTGGCCCTTCTTTGGACACTGTGTTAACCTGTTAGAGCTCTAGGGGCGCTATTTCATTTTTGGATAAAAAACGTTCCCGTTTTAAGCGCGATATTTTGTCACGAAAAGATGCTCGACTATGCATATTCTTGACAGTTTTGGAAAGAAAACACTCTGAAGTTTCAGAATCTGCAAAGATTTTGTCTGTAAGTGCCCCAGAACTCATTCTACAGGCGAAACCAAGATGATGCATCACCCAGGAATTAGCAGAATTTCTGAAGCTCTGTTTTCCATTCTCTCCTTATATGGCTGTGATTGCGCAACGAATGAGCCTACACTTTCTGTCGTTCGCCCAAGGTCTTAGCAGCATTGTGACGTATTTGTAGGCATATCATTGGAAGATTGACCATAAGAGACTACATTTCCCAAGTGTCCGCCTGGTGTCCTGCGTCGAATTCGGTGCGCAATTGCCAGCTGCTTCCACTTTACCATTTGATTCAGGGGAGAAAGCATGTGTCCAAGAACGATGTATCAATGAAGAGATATGTGAAAAACACCTTGATGATTGATTCTAAACAACGTTTGCCATGTTTTCAGTCGATATTATGGAGTTAATTTGGAAAAAAGTTTGCGTTTTGAGGACTGAATTTATGGATTTTTTTTGGTGGCCAAATGTGATGTATAAAACGGAGCTATTTCTAATACACAAGGAATCTTTTTGGAAAAACTGAGCATCTGCTATCTAACTGAGAGTATCCTCATTGAAAACATCAGAAGTTCTTCAAAGGTAAATGATTTTATTTGAAGGCTTTTATGTTTTTGTTAATGTTGCGTGCTGGATGCTAACGCTAATGCTAACGCTAAATGCTAACGCGAAATGCTAACTCTAGCTAGCTACTTTTACACAAATTATTGTTTTCCTATGGTTGAGAAGCTGAGATGACAGTGTTGTTTACAAAAGGCTAAGCTTGAGAGATGGCATATTTATTTCATTTCATTTGCGATTTTCATAAATAGTTAACGTTGTGTTATGCTAATGAGCTTGCTGATAGATTTACACAATCCTGGATACAGGGTTTTTTTCATAGCTAAACGTGACGCAGAAAACGGAGCGATTTGTCCTAAACAAATAATCTTTCAGGAAAAACTGAACATTTGCTATCTGAGAGTCTCCTCATTGAAAACATCTGAAGTTCTTCAAAGGTAAATGATTTTTTTGAATGCTTTTCTGTTTTTTTGTGTAAATGTTGCCAGCTGAATGTTAATGCTAAATGCTACGTTAGCCATCAATACTGTTACACAAATGCTTGTTTTGCAATGGTTGAGAAGCATATTTTGAAAATCTGAGATGACAGTGTTGTTAACAAAAGGCTAAGCTTGAGAGCTAGCATATTTATTTCATTTCATTTGCGATTTTCATGAATAGTTAACGTTGCGTTATGGTAATGAGCTTGAGTCTGTATTCACGAACCCGGATCCGGGATGGGGAGATCAGAAAGGTTAACAACCCTCCAGACGAGCTTCAATGCCATACAACTCTCCTTCCGTGGCCTCCAATTGCTCTTAAATACAAGTAAAACTAAATGCATGCTCCTCAACCGATCGCTGCCTGCACCTGCCCGCCCGTCCAACATCACTTCTCTGGATGGTTCTGTCTTAGAATATGTGGACGACTGTAAACTCTCCTTCCAGACTCACATTAAACATCTCCAATCCAAAGTTAAATCTAGAATTGGCTTCCTATTTCCCAACAAAGCCTCCTTCACTCATGCTGCCAAACATACCCTTGTAAAACTGACCATCCTACCGATCCGCGACGTCATTTACAAAATAGCCTCCAATACCCTACTCAATAAATTGGATGCAGTCTATCACAGTGCCATCCATTATGTCAGCAAAGGCCCATATACTACCCACCACTGCGACCTGTACGCTCTCGATGGCTGGCCCTTGCTTCAAACTCGTCGCCAAACCCACTGGCTCCAGGTAATCTACAAGATCCTGCTTGGTAAAGTTCCCCTTTATCTCAGCTCGCTGGTCACCATAGCAGCACCCACCTGTAGCACGCGCTCCAGCAGGTACAGTGCCTTGCGAAAGTATTCGGCCTTGTTGTCCTATGGACAGAGTCTCCCACCTCAGCTGTAGATCTCAGCAGTTCATCCAGAGTGATCATGGGCCTCTTGGCTGCATCTCTGATCAGTCTTCTCCTTGTATGAGCTGAAAGTTTAGAGGGACGGCCAGGTCTTGGTAGATTTGCAGTGGTCTGATACTCCTTCCATTTCAATATTATCGCTTGCACAGTGCTCCTTGGGATGTTTAAAGCTTGGGAAATCTTTTTGTATCCAAATCCGGGCTTTAAACTTCTTCACAACAGTATCTCGGACCTGCCTGGTGTGTTCCATGTTCTTCATGATGCTCTCTGCGCTTTTAACGGACCTCTGAGACTATCACAGTGCAGGTGCATTTATACGGAGACTTGATTACACACAGGTGGATTGTATTTATCATCATTAGTCATTTAGGTCTACATTGGATCATTCAGAGATCCTCACTGATCTTCTGGAGAGAGTTTGCTGCACTGAAAGTAAAGGGGCTGAATAGTTTTGCACGCCCAATTTTTCAGTTTTTGATTTGTTAAAAAAGTTTGAAATATCCAATAAATTTCGTTCCACTTCATGATTGTGTCCCACTTGTTGTTGATTCTTCACAAAATATACAGTTTTATATCTTTATGTTTGAAGCCTGAAATGTGGCAAAAGGTCGCAAAGTTCAAAGGGGCCGAATACTTTCGCAAGGCACTGTATATCTCTCTGGTCACCCCCAAAACCAATTCTTACTTTGGTTGCCTCGCCTTCCAGTTCTCTGCTGCCAATGACTGGAACGAACTACAAAAATCTCTGAAACTGGAAACACTTATCCCCCTCACTAGCTTTAAGCACCAGCTGTTTTGCACCCCCATTATTTCTATTTCTACTTTGCACATTCTTCCACTGCAAATCTATCATTCCAGTGTTTATTTTTTTTACTTGCTATATTGTATTTACTTCGCCACCATGGCCTTTTTTAGCCTTTACCTCCCTTATCTCACCTCATTTGCTCACATTGCATATAGACTCATTTTTCTACTGTATTATTGACTGTATGTTTGTTTTACTCCATGTGTAACTCTGTGTTGTTGTTCGTGTTGAACTGCTTTGCTTTATCTTGGCCAGGTCGCAATTGCCTACCTGGTTAAATAAAGGTGAAATAAAAAAATAAATTCTAAATAGTATGTAGTATGATTACTACACAATTACTACACAATATGTAGGATGGATGGAAGGAATACAGTGCCGTGCAAAATCATTCATCCCCATTGGCATTTTTCCTATTTTGCTGCATTACAACCTGTAATTTAAATGGATTTTTATTTGGATTTCATATAAATGCTCATACACAAAATAGTCCTAAATGGTGAAGTGAAATGAAAAAAAGAACTTGTTTCAAAAACATTTAAAAAAGTGTAAAACTGAAAAGTGGTGTGTGCATATGCATTCCCCTCTTTGCTGTGAAGCCCCTAAATAACATCTGGTGCAACCAATTACCTTCAGAAGTCACATAATTAGTTTAAAAAAGTCCACCTGTGTGCACCTAAGTGTCCATCTAAGTCTCACGTGATCTGTCACATGATCTCAGTATATATACATACACCTGTTCTGAAAGGCCCCAGATTCTACAACTCCACTAAGCAAGGGGCACCATGAAGACCAAGGACCTCTCCAAACAGGTCAGGGACAAAGTTGTGGAGAAGTACAGATCAGGGTTGGGTTATAAAAAAATATCCAAAACTTTGAACATCCAACGGAGCACCATTAAATCCATTATTAAAAAATGGAAAGAACATGGCACCAAAACAAGCCTGCCAAGAGAGGGCCGCCCACCAAAACTCATGGACCAGGCAAGGAGGGCATTAATCAGAGAGGCAAAAAAGAGACCAAAGATAACCCTGAAGGAGCTGCAAAGATTCACAGCGGAGATTGGAGTATCTGTCCATAGGAAAACTTTAAGCCGTACACTCCACAGAGTTGGGCTTTATGGAAGAGTGGCCAGAAAAAAAAGCCATTGCTTAAAGAAACAAATAAGCAAACACGTTTTGTGTTTGCCTAAAGGCATGAGGGAGACTCCCCAAACATATGGAAGAAGGTACTCTGGTCAGATGAGACTAAAATTGAGCTTTTTGGCCATCAAAGAAAACGTTATGTCTGGCGCAAACCCAACACCTCTCATCACCCCGAAAATACCATCCCCACAGTGGTGCATGGTGGTGGCAGAATCAGGCTGTGTGGATGTTTTTCATCGGCAGGGACTGGGAAACTTGTCAGAATTGAAGGAATTGTGGATGGCGCTAAATACAGGGAAATTCTTGAGGGAAACCAGTTTCAGTCCTCCAGAGATTTGAGACTGGGACGGAGGTTCACCTTCCAGCAGGACAATGACCCTAAGCATACTTCTAAAGCAACACTCGAGTGGTTTAAGGGGAAACATTTAAATGTCTTGGAATGGCTAGGTCAAAGCCCAGAACTCAATCCAATTGAGAATCTGTGTTATGACTTAAAGGTTGCTGTAAACCAGCGGAAACCCATCCAACTTGAAGGAGCTGGAGCAGTTTTGTCTTGAAGAATGGGCAAGAATCCCAGTGGCTAGATGTGCAAAGCTTTTAGAGACATACCCCAAGAGACTTGGATCTGTAATTGCTGCAAAAGGTGGCTCTACAAAGTATTGACTTTGGGGGGGGGTGAATAGTTATGCACGCTCAAGTTCTGTTTTTTCTCTCATTCCTCGTTTGTGTCACAAAAAAATATTTCAAAGTGATAGGCATGTTGTGTAAGTCAAATGATACAAACCCCCCCAAAAATAAATGTTCATACCAGGTTGTAAGGCAACAAAATAGGAAAAATTCCAAGTGGGGTGAATACTTTCGCAAGCCACTGAGGATTGAGAAAAGAGACAAAGGTTTTTTTAAATATGGAAGGGAGTAAATAAAAAAATAAGGAAGAGAGGGAGGGGAGAGAGAGAGATGAACGAGAGGGAAGGAAGGAAGTGAGGAACAATAGGAACAAGAAAAAAAATAATAAAATAAGTCCGCTAAAATCACAATAGATGAAGGCCTAGGGTTAAATTCATACCCTTTACTATTCTGATCTCATTTTGTCCACACATATACAATTGTTTTCTGAACCTTCTCAATCTCTGAACATTGCTGTCATATTGACTTACAGTACATAACTGTGGCAAGGCAAAATAGTGATCTTAAGACAAAGATACAAGACCCTGAAAATGTTTTCTGACGCACTCGCGCAACTCCTCATTTATTCATCCTGTCAAAGTTATGAAATTACTGCTTTTTAAGATATCAAATGCAAAGTATTGAGCATACACTCATTGTCTGTAAATAATTCAAATGGTAGAATAAAGCTAAAGAGATATTTTTTTATCTCCATCTCCATATTTTGTCAAAAGTCAAAAGCTTTATGATTAGGTTCAGAGAAACTTAAGAATCATTTAGAATTCAAATTCTTCAAATTCCAAGGGACATCTTACAGACTTTGGCCGTGTATGAATACCCATACTTGTGTTCTAAATCGAAGACTAATTGAATTTGGAAAAATATAATATCGTTTTATAGTATGTCAAATTTCTAAAATGTCATGTGCTTTAAATGCTAGGATGTCATACTCATTTTGGTTTTTCATCTAGTAGAATTCGCTGCAGGTTTCTGAGCAAGAGAATCGTGTTCTCAGACCCATGTGTGTTTTACAACAGCTTAAAATCAGATAAGAGGAGGTCTGTATCAACATGAACGAAGGGCGGGAAACAACAGAAGTGCGCATTTTGAACGCATTCTCCATATGGATGAGCCTAGTATGTAGATAATTGTTGCTTACTGCTTACATTTATACTAAACAGTACATTCTAAATGGTATGTAATATAATTAGTAGACAGTATGTAGTTTTAGTAAATAGTAGGGGGCAACAGGTAGCCTAGTGGTTAGAGTGGTGGGCCAGTAACCAAAAGGTTGCTGAATCAAATCCCTGATTTGTAAAAATCTGTCATTCTTTCCCTGAACAAGGCAGTTAACCCACTGTTCCCTGCTAAGACGTCATTGTAAATAAGAATTTGTTCTTAACTGACTTGTCTAGTTAATTAAAGGTTAATAATAAAGTAGGCAAGACAGATTTTGAACACAGTCTGAGGAGCTATGGTGTGTACCGGCTTTAGTTCCAGCCTAGTACTAACACACCTGTTTCACATAAGCCTGTGTCTCAATGGGAATTTCCTGGTTAAATTAAAAATGATTAGCTGTATCAGTTGTGTTATTGCCGGCGTGGAGCAAAGGCATGCACATAAAGTAGCAAACTGGGACCAGAGTTGGAAAAGCATTAGATTAAGGATCTGCATCTATAGAGTGTCCATGGACAAGAGTTACACGTCCATGGAATGTGTCAAACTCACTTGGAGATTTGAGTTGGTGTTGTTGTCGCTTTGACACCAACTCCAAACTCTGACTATGACACAACTTCCACTGTCCTAATACGGACACGTTATCTATTGGTCTTATAGGGTGTCCATGAGGACAGTGCAATACTATAGCAGACTATAGCAGACTATAGCAGGCTTCCTTAAAGGAAAGGTCTGCATTATACCTTTTGCAGAGTGATGTGGCCTTCCTGTGTGTCTCTGTCGGGGGTGATTCGGAACAACCCGAGGCCATCCCCATCCACAATCCTGTACTCCATCTCAGCATTGGGCCCCACATCCGAGTCTAGCGTCTTTATCTTGGCTACCACTGAGGCCACTGGCAGGGACTCAGACATGCTGAATTGATAACTTTCTACAGGTGAGAGAGAGACAGAGAGAAGAGGAAAATTATAAAAACAGCCCACACATACAAGTTATTGATGATACCATATTCCATCTTCGCTCTATGTCCACGCTCATCGCCCTGTTGCTAAATGAATGCTACCTGTTTCTGTTGTTATTTTTCTGTAGGGTTCCTCTACCCTGTGCAGATTGAGCTATATTAACTATTGTGTGAGTCTGACATGTCTGTGGATAGATTCCCACCACCATTTCCTTCTCAACCAACAACTTCTGGTTTGTGTCCACCCTGAGATTGGAAGGTTGGGAGCTCGATCCCTGGCTGAGTCATTAAAAAATCTATATATATTTAACCTTTATTTAACTGGACAAGTCAGTTAAGAACAAATTCTCATTTACAATGACGGCCTACCCCAGCCAAACCCAGATGACGCTCTGCCAATTGTGCGCAGCCCTATGGGACTCCCAATCACGGCCTGAATGTGATACAGCATGGAATCAAACCAGAGTCTGTAGTGACGCCTCTAGCACTGAGATGCAGTGCCTTAGACCGCAGCGCAACGCAGCCCAACAATGTTACACACATCTCAAGGAACCATGGAACCTTCAGGTTTGCAACTTCACTTTATTAAGTTTATTTGAAAGCGACAAAGCACATTAATCAACATTTCTGTGAACGTGCCAGATTTAGCCAGCCTGCTAATTTCACTTGAAGTCCATGGGCAGGTAGACAAAAGCATCCTCATTCTCCACAAGTCACTGGGATGGAGCTTTTTGATCTGAAAATACAGATATTTAGATGGGTCAACCCCTTCTCTATCACTCAATAATGCTGTTATAGCATTGTGTCAACACCGTCTTCTTAACAATGGCACCGCCTTTCATTAGGTAGCGATAAAAAAAGGGTTGTTGTAAAAATCCAGTAAAAATTGTATTTTCTAGTTGAGTAATGGTGTTCTGTGGTTGATTATGGTCCTGTAGATATAGTCTGGCCCCCAAAATACTGTATACAGTTTTATCAAAACAATGTCATTTTTGCCCTTATTAAAAATCAAACCCTCTCCTGTTTCTCTCTTGAGGCAGCTTGATGTACAAGTACACCCCCTGGACATAACTCTAGTCTATCGCAGAGCCTTACCCTCAGTCTATCTCCTTAATGCTGAGTGCCAAGCAGAGACACATCCGGTCACGTTTTTACAGTCTTTGGACTCCAGAGTGGTGCAGTTGTCTAAGGCACTGTGTCTCAGTGCTTGAGGCATCACTACAGACACCCTGGTTTGAATCCACAACCGGCCATGATTGGGAGTCCCATAGGGCGGTGCACAATTGGCCCAGCATCGTCCGGGATTGGCTGGTGTAGGTCGTTATTGTAAATAAGAACATGTTCTTAACTGACTTGCCTGGTTAAATAAATAAAAAATTGTGCAAACTGACTGAAAAGAAGGGCTTACTGCGAGAGAAGTGTGGTGGGTTGTCGTTGACGTCAGTGAGAGTCACCATGACGGAGGTGGTCCCAGAGAGTCCTCCCATCTGGCCCACCATGTCCTTGGCCTGGATGACCAACAGATACTGGTCCCGTGCCTCACGGTCCATATTGGGCAGAGCTGTCTTGACCACGCCTGAAAAAAAAGATTAAATAACACTTTACTTAGGGCATTCAGTTATAATATAACTTGGTACATCTTGGTATGTTTTTGAATCAACTTATGTTATGTCTTTTACGTGGCAATTTTTCAACATTCTTGAAATGACTGATTCATTTTTTACTCAGATTCTTTATAATATTATAGTAACTCATAAAAAAGAATAGACAAATCCCACTACGACTTGCCCAGCGTGCAAAATTTGGCACATTATGTAATAATTTAGTTTTTTTCTGGTTGTAAACTGGTTTTCAGGATGAGAAGACATCATGTGATTTACAACCAAGTGGTCTTTGTTACACTCCGAAATATAGAAAGAAAATGATGGCGAGATCAAGGCATCGTGAGAAATAAGTCATATTTTGGTTCTTATGATCTCGTCAGATCATTAGGTTAAAACCAGATAAAGATACATTTTTATGGTTGATTAAACGACATTAACAAAACCTCCTTAAACAACCAGTACACAACCTGACCACAACATAAAATACATCATAACGATGTCATTGCAACCTATTTTGCTTGCTGGGAAGAGTTTCTCCCCGGTATGACAATGACCATATGGTTGTATTCTAGAATAATCCTTGGCGAATGCGCCATCACCTCTCTGAGCCTTCAACTCATAACTCAGGAACGTTATTACAGTTTGTCCCCGTCGCCCATGGTCAGCACTCTGGTTCATGCATGCAGTACTCCACTCAAAGAATGATGAAATAAGAGGCAGCGCGTTAGGTTGTAAATGCTGTCCTTGATGGCAGAGGAGAGGCTTTTAATCTGGGAACAGACTACTGTACGTGTGCACCCTCCCTTACACTCAGTAACATCAGGAGAACCATTATAAAACACAGTTTGAGTTGTATTAAGTGATAACTAGATAACAATTTCTACCTTTTGATAAAGTACCAGTCAAAAGTTTGGACACACCTACTCATTCCAGGGTTTTTCTTTATTTTTACTATTTACTACATTTTAGAATAATAGTGAAGACAAAAACTATGAAATAACTCATTTGGAATCATGTAGTAACCAAAAAAGTGTTTAACAAATCAAAATATATTTGAGATTCTTCAAAGTAGCCACCCTTTGCCTTGATGACAGCTTTGCACATTCTTGGCATTCTCTCAACCATACCATAGTTGTTTAGTAAACTGTTTAGTAAACTGATACATTAACTTGCTTGGCCATGCTGTAGGTTTATGTTTTGTTACATGCATTGTTTACTTTAATTTATGTGTAGTTGAATTTATTCCGCCACAGTTTGACTGTTGGCAGAATTTTGGACATGCTTTACTCATCTCATATGTATATACTGTATTCTATTCTACTGTATTTTAGTAAATGTCACTCCATCTAAAATGTATATATTTCTTAATTCCATTCTTTTTCTTTTAGATGTGTGTATTGTTGTGAATTGTTTGATACTACTGCACTGTTGGAGCTAGGAACACAAGCATTTCGCTACACCCGCAATAACATCTGCTAAATATGTGTATGTGACCGATAACATTTGATTTGATGTCATTTTGTTGTCTCAGCTTTATCGTGTATTACGGTGGCACATGAACTAATGGGTTATAGAGCAAACATTGCAATTATCACAACATAGGTTGTAACATGACTTTAATCCTGGCTTGGCTTCCTCAGTGATTTTACCCACGTACCGTTACTGGGCAATTTTAAGAAATATTCAGTGATGTATTTATCTACAAACTGAAAATGTACAAAGCATAAAACACTCAAATAAGCTTTCAATCAAATTGCCTTTTGTAAGTTTGAGGAAACTTGACTTTGCTGTGTAACACAATGTCAGAATTCTCCAAAATATCTCATATTTTAATATTGCAATCTAACAAACTATCCCTGCGGAGGTTTAATAATTTGTATGTAATTATGCGTATAAGACAGACAGCACAGAATGCGATGGGATGCTAGGTATCCCTATTTTGCACTTTTGCCTAAACCTGCTCCAGGGGTGCTTCACTGTGGCTGACTCTGGCTTCCAACACCTTGGGGTGTCCGTTGATCCAGCTTTTAGACAGTATACATACACCTCTGTGTGATTTGGTTTAATCCTCACCGGTCTTTGGTTCCACAGAGAAGTAGGGCTGGCCCTCGAGGATACTGTAGATCACCCTGGCACTGTTTCCATATGTGGGGTCATCTGCATCTGTTGCCACCACCGTCACCACAGATGTGCCTGTAATGACAAATCATTTGGTCATAAAAACAACTGAAAAGCCTGTTTCACCATTTATTTTTTTCTTCAAGCGTTGTAGTTGAACAGACAGGATCATGTAGGTAGACAGAGAAATGCTGATCATTGTTTTGTCGAAGTAGCTGTGGAACCAGGATTTGATCCCATGGGGGCTCGGATGAATAGTGATCGTGGTGGTGTTCTCCACTAGACGAAAGGCCAGAAGTAGGGTTGTAGTGATAATGTATTGCATGGTGTAGGCTAGAGTTGGTCTTGCGTTTCAATTCAATGTGTTACTTTTTATTTTATTTTACTAGGCAAGTCAGTTAAGAACAAATTCTTATTTTCAATGACGGCCTAGGAACAGTGGGTTAACTGCCTTGTTCTGGGACAGAACAACAGATTTTGACCTTGTCAGCTTTGGGATTCTATCTTGCAACCTTTCAGTTAATAGTCCAATGCTCTACCCACTAGGCTACCTGCCGCCCCGTTCTCATGAGCCTGGTTTGTGAGGTGTGCTTTGAAAATCAGCCCAAACTTTGTTATTTCAAACTGCTTCAAAACACAGCTTTGCTAATATGAAACTTGTGATAAAGCCTGCTTATGTTTAATAAACATTTTGAACATGATCCTAATTAAAACACATGGACACTAATAGTTGTTTTGTGAATTTAGCATTTCCGCCATGCCCTGAATCGGGAAGAACAACAAGTTTCAAGACAGCCCACACGGAAGCTACCACAGACATACAGTACATTTGCGGGTTTTGATTGCATGCATGTGTTTTTTCCATTTGCATTGGTATACACATACTCACACAGTTCCAAGACATGATGCATTCCCCAACATACAATATCAGCATATAAAATGTCACCCAATCACTACCTTGGTGGTTCAACTGGCCTTCAGTAATTCAACTGCAATTTTTCAGCACAATCGATTCAGTCACAAGGGGACAATTTCAGCCAGCTATAGTGGCTACTCAAATGTATTGGTAGAATCTTGAATTCAGTTAAATAAGTCCCCCCCGGTCCCTTTCTCCTCATGATTGGGAAGGCCGCCTCCTTTCCCGGTTGTTTAATGGCTTCACAGCCGGCTGCTCTTTCACTATATCTTGGTCAAGGTACAATTCAATGGCTCTCTATGAAGACAAAAGTCTACTTTTCGACGCTTCTTGTATTTTTTTCTGGCACTCTTTTTTATGTTTTTGCCCTTTGACTGCCAATTGTGGCTTTGAACATATTTATTTCATAAGGGATACAGAGATGTCACCACTGTGTTACTTTGGTGGCACTTAAAGGGAAAATTGGGGGAACATATTTGACCTTTACGGTAAAATGTAAAAACATTGACCAAAGTTACTGGAATCTTCAGGAATTTAGGTAATTAACAGAAAATCTATAACAATCTACCGTAACTTTGGTAATTTATACTTGAATGTATAAAAGAGAATGTTGCAAAAGAGAATGTGTTCTCAGTCAATTTACCTGGTAGAATAAGGGTTAAATAAAAATGAAAATACTATAGCCGGCATATTTCGGATTTCTTTCTACGTGCCATCTCAATAGTCACAGTAAATTGTCTTGAGAAGCATTACTGCAAACAAGCTATTAATTACCAAATTAAACAAATAGTTATCTTAATCAGATCCATTCACACTACATGACCAAAAGTATGTGGACACTCGTCAAAACTTTATATGGAGTTTGTCCTCCCTTTGCTGCTATAATAGCCTCCAATCTACTGGGAAGGCTTTCCACTAGATGTTGGAACATTGTTGCATGGACTTGCTTCCAATGAGCCACAAGAGCATGAGCGAGGTCGGACACTGATGTTGAGCGATTAGGCCTGGCTTGCAGTCAGCATTCTAATTCATCCCAAAGGTGTTCGATGGGGTTGACGTCAGTGTTCTGTGGAGGCCAGTCAAGTTCTTCCACACCGATCTCGACAAACCATTTCATTTTTGCTTGGACCTCGCTTTGTGCACGGGGCATTGTCATGCTGAAACAGGAAAGGACCTTTCCCAATTTGTTTCCACAAAGTTGGAAGCACTGAATAGTCTAGAATGTCATTGTATGTTGTACGGTTAAGATTTCTCATCACTGGAAATAAGGGGCCTAGCCCGAACCATGAAAAACAGTCCCAGACATTATTACTCCTCCACCAAATGGTACAGTTGGGACTACAACTACAGCGTTCTCCTGGCATCCGCCAAACCCAGATTAGTCCGATGGACTGCCAGATGGTGAAGCATGATGCATTACTCCAGAGAAAGCGTTTCCACTGCTCCAAAGTCCAATGGCGGCAAGCTTTACAATGGCGGTGACTCCAGCCAATGCTTGACATTGCGTATGGTGATCTTAGGCTTGTGTGCAGCTGATCGGCCATGGAAACCCATTTCCTGACGCTCCCGATAAACAGATATTGTGCTGACGTTGCTTCCCGTTCGGTTGCTACAGACAATTTTGTGAGGAGACCAATTTTCGGGATGTCTCATGGTCTGACAAATACCACTCTAGCTCTGTCACCTTTCACCGTAGATGCGGAAGTGTGATTCATAAGCATCCGATGCAAAAGCATCCAAGATATCTCTATCTTAAACTGACAGTGATGGTGATTTTTTTAATGCTAATTAGATTCCCGCTGGTGCGTGGACATCAACTCTATGGGGTAAAAAAAGGTAAGGGCATTGATCAGAAAACCAGTCAGTATCTGGCATAACTACCATGTGCCTCATGCAGTGTGACACATCTCCTTTGCATAGAGTTGATCAGGCTGTTGATTGTGGCCTGTGTAATGTTGTACCACTCCTTTTCAATGGCTTTGCGAGGTTGCTGGATATTGGAGGGAACTGAAACAAGCTGTTGACACGTCGATCCAGAGCATCCTAAACTTGCTCAATAGGTGACATGTCTAGTGAGTATGCAGGCCATGGAAGAATTGGGACATTTTCAGCTTCCAGGAATTGTGTATAGATCCTTGGGAAATGGGGCCATTCATTATCATCCTGAACTATGAGATGTTGGCGGCGGATGAATTGCACGACAATGGACCCCAGGATCTTGTCACTGTGTCTCTGTGCATTCAAATTGCCATCGATAAAACAAAACAGTGTTCGTTGTCCGTAGCTTATGCCTGCCCATACCATAACCCCACCGCCACCATGGGGGCACTCTGTTCGGTTCTGCAAACCCACAGTTTCATCAGCTGTCCGGTTGGCTGGTCTCAGATGAACTCGCAGGTGAAGAAGTTGGATGTGGAGGTCTTGGGCTGGCGTGGTTACACATGGTCAGCAGTTGCAAGGCAGTTACCAAATTCTCTAAAACAACATTGGAGGTATCTTATGGTAGAGAAATTAACATCCAGTTCTCTGGTAACAGCTCTGGTGGACATTACTGCAGTCAAAATGCCAATTGCACGCTCCCTCAAAACTTGAGACATCTGTGGAATTGTGCTGTGTGACAAAACTGTACATTTTAGAGTGCCGTTTTATTGTCCCCAGCACAAGGTGCAGCTGTGTAAGGATCAGGCTGTTTAATCAGCTTCTTGATATGCCACACCTGTCAGGTGGATGGATTATCTTGGCAAAGGAGAAATGCTCACTTACAAGGATGTCAATGCATGTGTGCAAAGAATTTGAGAGCAATAAGTGTTTTATGTGTATTGAACATTTCTGGGATCTTTTTTTTCAGCTCATGAAACATGGGACTAACACTTTACATGTTGCGTTCATATTTTTGTCCAGTGTAGTAAGAAAGTTGCTACACAGTGTATGCCTATTGCTTGTCACCCACTACGCAGTTTTTGCACCATTCCATAGGACTTCCCAGCAGGAAAAACTGGTTGAAATTAGATGGTTGAAATTAGATAACTCCAACTAAAAACTGTTTTTGCTCGGTTTTGCCAGCTGGGTTGATGTCACTTAATGTTACTCACCCACTGGGGACATCTCGGGGACCCTGGCTGAGTAGGGCCCATTCAGGAACTTGGGCTCATTGTCATTAATATCCTGGACCTTGATGACAAACTCGGACTCAGGCTCCACGGGCAGGTTGTTTTCGCGATTCCTGGCCTGAGCCCGGAGTGTGTAGTAAGCCTGCTCCTCGCGATCCAGACGCTTGGTGGCATGGATATCACCAGTGTTCTCGTCAATGGTGAATATGGAGGTAGCTCCCTGGCCATTGAGCACGTACTTCACCTGCCCTTCACCCTTATCCACATCCGAGTGCAGCTACAGGGATAGAGATGAGGTTATATTACAAAATAAAACAGCTTTATTTTCCATTTGTCACAATGGAAAGTGGTCCTCTGCTCTGCACTCAATAACACCCCCCAGACAACTAAACAAACACATTTTGAGGTTGTGGGAGTCAGATAGTTATTGAGACAATATCAAAGATGACACTTTACATGTCTTTGTGTTCATAGTTTGAGTTTGAGTTTATTTAATTTTTATAGGGACAGTGCACATTAATCAACTTTTCAGTAAAAGTGCCGGTTTTAGCCAGCCGGCTAATTTTCAACCGCAGTCCCTGGACAGGTTATTGAAAACAATTACAATATAGACAATAGCAACATAGGACAAGCAAGACATAGCATACAGACAGAGCAACATAGGACAAGCAAGACATAGCATACAGACATAGCAACATAGAACAAAAAGCAGCAAGACAAAATCCATAAAAGCAACAAAGTGTTTCCACACCTCACAAGCTACAGTCAACATGGAAAGCGGCAATAGCACTTCAAAATCAAACCAGTGACAATATTGATTTACTCATATATCAAATGATGAATTCCTGTTTTCCAGTGTCTGTTGGAAAGCAGACTGAACTGGGTTTTCCTCTAGGATTTTGCCTGTGCTTAGCGTTATATCGTTTATTTATTAGTGGTTTATTAGTGTTTGCTGATGACAATCATACCAATAACATTATGCAGCCACCACCATTATTGACTCAACAAATTTCAGCTTTTATTTTTAATGAATTAGTAAAAAATGCTAAAAACATAATTTCACTTTGACATCATGGGGTATTGTGTGTAGGCCAGTGACACAATATCTCAATTTAACCAATTTGAAATTAAGGCAGTAACACAACAAAATATGGAAAAAGTCAAGGGGTGTGTACTTTCTGAAGGCACTGTATATCATTGAACATTGAATATACACTGGTCAAAAAAATAAAGGGAACACTAATATAACACATCCTAGATCTGAATGAATGAAATATTTTTATTAAATACTTTTCTTTACATAGTTGAATATGCTGACAACAAAATCACACAAAAATGATCAATGGAAATCAAATGTATCAAATCAAATTTTATTTGTCACATACACATGGTTAGCAGATGTTAATGCGAGTGTAGCGAAATGCTTCTGCTTCTAGTTCCGACAATGTAGTAATAACAAGTAATCTAACTAACAATTCCAAAACTACTGTCTTGTACACAGTGTAAGGGGATAAAGAATATGTACATAAGGATATATGAATGAGTGATGGTACAGAGCAGCATAGGCAAGATACAGTAGATGGTATCGAGTACAGTATGTACAAATGAGATGAGTATGTAAACAAAGTGGCATAGTTTAAAGTGGCTAGTGATACATGTATTACATAAGGATACAGTCGATGATATAGAGTACAGTATATACGTATGCATATGAGATTAATAATGTAGGATAAGTAACATTATATAAGGTAGCATTGTTTAAAGTGGCTAGTGATATATTTACATCATTTCCCATCAATTCCCATTATTAAAGTGGCTGGAGTTGAGTCAGTGTCAGTGTGTTGGCAGCAGCCACTCAGTGTTAGTGATGGCCTTGAGATAGAAGCTGTTTTTCAGTCTCTCGGTCCCAGCTTTGATGCACCTGTACTGACCTCGCCTTCTGGATGATAGCGGGGTGAACAGGCAGTGGCTCGGGTGGTTGATGTCCTTGATGATCTTTATGGCCTTCCTGTGACATCGGGAGGTGTAGGTGTCCTGGAGGGCAGGTAGTTTGCCCCCGGTGATGCGTTGTGCAGACCTCACTACCCTCTGGAGAGCCTTACGGTTGAGGGCGGTGCAGTTGCCATACCAGGCGGTGATACAGCCCGCCAGGATGCTCTCGATTGTGCATCTGTAGAAGTTTGTGAGTGCTTTTGGTGACAAGCCGAATTTCTTCAGCCTCCTGAGGTTGAAGAGGCGCTGCTGCGCCTTCTTCACGATGCTGTCTGTGTGAGTGGACCAATTCAGTTTGTCTGTGATGTGTATGCCGAGGAACTTAAAACTTGCAACCCTCTCCACTACTGTTCCATCGATGTGGATAGGGGGGTGTTCCCTCTCCTGTTTCCTGAAGTCCACAATCATCTCCTTAGTTTTGTTGACGTTGAGTGTGAGGTTATTTTCCTGACACCACACTCCGAGGGCCCTCACCTCCTCCCTGTAGGCCGTCTCGTCGTTGTTGGTAATCAAGCCTACCACTGTTGTGTCGTCCGCAAACTTGATGATTGAGTTGGAGGCATGCGTGGCCACGCAGTCGTGGGTGAACAGGGAGTACAGGAGAGGGCTCAGAACGCACCCTTGTGGGGCCCCAGTGTTGAGGATCAGCGGGGAGGAGATGTTGTTGCCTACCCTCACCACCTGGGGGCGGCCCGTCAGGAAGTCCAGTACCCAGTTGCACAGGGCGGGGTCGAGACCCAGGGTCTCGAGCTTGATGACGAGCTTGGAGGGTACTATGGTGTTAAATGCCGAGCTGTAGTCGATGAACAGCATTCTCACATAGGTATTCCTCTTGTCCAGATGGGTTAGGGCAGTGTGCAGTGTGGTTGAGATTGCATCGTCTGTGGACCTATTTGGGCGGTAAGCAAATTGGAGTGGGTCTAGGGTGTCAGGTAGGGTGGAGGTGATATGGTCCTTGACTAGTCTCTCAAAGCACTTCATGATGACGGATGTGAGTGCTACGGGGCGGTAGTCGTTTAGCTCAGTTACCTTAGCTTTCTTGGGAACAGGAACAATGGTGGCCCTCTTGAAGCATGTGGGAACAGCAGACTGGTATAGGGATTGATTGAATATGTCCGTAAACACACCGGCCAGCTGGTCTGCGCATGCTCTGAGGGCGCGGCTGGGGATGCCGTCTGGGCCTGCAGCCTTGTGAGGGTTAACACGTTTAAATGTCTTACTCACCTCGGCTGCAGTGAAGGAGAGACCGCATGTTTTCGTTGCAGGCCGTGTCAGTGGCACTGTATTGTCCTCAAAGCGGGCAAAAAAGTTATTTAGTCTGCCTGGGAGCAAGACATCCTGGTCCGTGACTGGGCTGGATTTCTTCCTGTAGTCCGTGATTGACTGTAGACCCTGCCACATGCCTCTTGTGTCTGAGCCGTTGAATTGAGATTCTACTTTGTCTCTGTACTGGCGCTTAGCTTGTTTGATAGCCTTGCGGAGGGAATAGCTGCACTGTTTGTATTCGGTCAACCCATGGAGGTCTGGATTTGGAGTCACACTCAAAATTAAAGTGGAAAACCACACTACAGGCTGATCCAACTTTGATGTAATGTCCTTAAAACAAGTCAAAATGAGGCTCAGTAGTGTGTGTGGCCTCCACCTGCCTGTATGACCTCCCGACAATGCCTGGGCATGCTCCTGATGAGGTGGCAGATGGTCTCCTGAGGGATCTCCTCCCAGACCTGGACTAAAGCATCCGCCAACTCCTGGACAGTCTGTGGTGCAACGTGGCGTTGGTGGATGGAGCGAGACATGATGTCCCAGATGTGCTCAATTGGATTCAGGTCTGGGGAACGGCCGGCCAGTCCATAGCATCAATGCCTTCCTCTTGCAGGAACTGCTGACACACTCCAGCCACATGAGGTCTAGCATTGTCTTGCATTAGGAGGAACCCAGGGCCAACCGCACCAGCATATGGTCTCACAAGGGGTCTGAGGATCTCATCTCGGTACCTAATGGCAGTCAGGCTACCTCTGGCGAGCACATGGAGGGCTGTGCGGCCCGCCCAAAGAAATGCCACCCCACACCATGACTGACCCACCGCCAAACCGGGCATGCTGGAGGATGTTGCAGGCAGCAGAACGTTCTCCACGGCATCTCCAGACTGTCACGTCTGTCGCATGTGCTCAGTGTGAACCTGCTTTCATCTGTGAAGAGCACAGGGCGCCAGTGGCGAATTTGCCAATCTTGGTATTCTCTGGCAAATGCAAAATGTCCTGCACGGTGTTGGGCTGTGAGCACAACCCCCACCTGTGGACGTCGGGCCCTCATAACACCCTCATGGAGTCTGTTTCTGACCGTTTGAGCATACACATACACATTTGTGGCCTGCTGGAGGTCATTTTGCAGGGCTCTGGCAGTGCTCCTCCTTGCACAAAGGCGGAAGTAGCGGTCCTGCTGCTGGGTTGTTGCCCTCCTACGGCCTCCTCCACATCTCCTTATGTCCTGGTCTGTCTCCTGGTAGCGCCTCCATGCTCTGGACACTACGCTGACAGACACAGCAAACCTTCATGCCACAGCTCACATTGATGTGCCATCCTGGATGAGCTGCACTACCTGAGCCACTTGTGTGAGTTGTAGACTCCGTCTCATGCTACCAAACATCAGCCAGGAATCTTAGGAACTGAGAAGTGGTCTGTAGTCACCACCTGCAGAACCACTCCTTTATTGGGGGTGTCTTGCTAATTGCCTATAATTTCCACCTGTTGTCTATCCCATTTGCACAACAGCATGTGAAATGTATTGTCAATCAGTGTTGCTTCCTAAGTGGACAGTTTGGTTTCACAAAAGTGTGATTGACTTGGAGTTACATTGTGTTGTTTAAGTGTTCCCTTTTTTTTATTTTTTGAGCAGTGTAGAATAATCCTTAGAGACTGTTGAAATGATTTGATCTGGTTTAGACATTTTTTACAAGACAGCTGGGAATTGCGTGTTAAGATTAAGTCAAGTTGTTCTGTTCTTCACACACCTCAGTCTTTGCAGAATCAGCACATTTCTGGAACACATGAATACCAACTGCCGTTCTTGGTCAAGGATATCTTGTTAAACATAATAAATCAGTGTACAACATGCTTTACATTTCTCAGGTACCACTCCAGGTGCCCTCGGTTTCCGGGATCTGTTTTCAAGAAAATGTGTTTTTCTGTCATTTCTTATTTATTAGAGGTGGTGTAACATGGATTTGCGTAGTAATATTTTTCCCCTGTGAACAAACTTTGCTCATTATTACCATGGATTTCATTCAAATACAGCCACTGAATCTCGAGTTATCAAAATGCAAATATTGGACAACAGGTTTATTTCACATCTGACTCCGTATGTGAAGAAACATATTGCGCCAGGGTTTTTCAAATCACATTCTGAATTAAGGAGATTTAGAATCAATGCTATTAATATAATTGCTTTATGTAAAAACAAAAACACAAGCCTACTGGGTATCTCTAAAACTGACCATCCTACCGATCCTCAACTTCGGCGAAGTCATTTACAAAATAGCCTCCAATACCCTACTCAATAAATTGGATGCAGTCTATCACAGTGCCATCGGTTTTGTCAGCAAAGCCCCATATACTACCTACCACTGCGACCTGTACGCTCTCGTTGGCTGGCCCTCGCTTCATACTCGTCGCCAAACCCACTGGCTCCAGGTAATCTACAAGACCCTGCTTGGTAAAGACCCCCCTTATCTCAGCTCGCTGGTCACCATAGCAGCACCCACCTGTAGCACGCACTCCAGCAGGTATATCTCTCTGGTCACCCCCAAAACCAATTATTCCTTTGGCCGCCTCTCCTTCCAGTTCTCTGTTGCCAATGACTGGAACGGACTACAAAATTCTCTGAAACTGGAAACGCTTATCTCCCTATCTAGCTTTAAGCACCAGCTGTCAGAGCAGCTCACAGATTACTGCACCTGTACATAACCCATCTATAATTTAGCCCAAACAACTACCTCTTCCCCTACTGTATTTATTTATTTATTTATTTTCCTCCTTTGCACCCCATTACTTATATTTCTACTTTGCACATTCTTCCATTGCAAATCTACCATTCCAGTGTTTTACTTGCTATGTTGTATTTACTTCGCCACCATGGCCTTTTTTTGCCTTATCTCACCTCATTTGCTCACATCGTATATAGACTTATTTTTCTACTGTATTATTGACTGTATGTTTGTTTTACTCCATGTGTAACTCTGTGTTGTTGTATGTGTCGAACTACTTTGCTTTATCTTGGCCAGGTCGCAATTGTAAATGAGAACTTGTTCTCAACTTGCCTACCTGGTTAAATAAAGGTGAAATAAATCAAATAAAAATTGTTTTCATTTCTCAATGGAAAATAATTCTAATACAATACATTTATGACTGTAATATGTGTCTGGCAGTGGAGGCTACTGAGGGGAGGACAGTTCATAATACGGACAGGATGGAGTAAATGGAATGGTATCAAACACGTTTTTGTTTGATTTTAATGTGTTTGATATAATTCCATTCACTCCATTCCAGCCATTAAACTCAATTTTAGCCATTATTTTAGAGCCGTTCTCCCCTCAGCAGCCTTCACTGGTATCTGGAGATTGAAAAGAAATGCTCTATATCATCTCAAACAGGAAATCTATGTTGCCCTTCTCCCTCTCTACCCATCCACCCCCGCTCTTTCTTTCCCTCTGTTTCAAATAGAGAAACACTTTTTCTCTGACTGAAAAGCTTTATTTAATTTCGGTCTCTTGAGGCACCTGGGTCACAAGCCAGGCTCTTAGCTTTTTCTCCTCTAATATTGAAACCATCATAATTTTCAAGTCAACCCTCTCCAGACTCAGGAGTTTGAAAAGAGAGTGTGTGTGTATGTTTGGTTTTACTATCCTTGTGGGGAACAGAAGTACTTACAAGGATAGTAAAACAAGGAAAATCCGGACAAATGGGGACATTTCGCAGTTCCCCACAAAGAAAAAGGCTATTATTGGCTTAGGTGTTAGTGTTACAATGAAGGATAGGAGTTAGAGTTAGGGGTTAAGGTTAGGGAAAATGGGATTTAAATAGTTAAACAAATGTGTGTGTGTGTGTGTGTTTGGGGGGCACGGTTGTGTTTTGTTCTGTGTTCTGCTCAGTCATCTGTGTATATACATTAATGAACCAAGGAGAAAAACACAGAAGTCTATTCCATATTCGCCCTCCTCTCTATAGGTAAAGGCTCGCAGTCCCAATAACAAGACGGTCTCCATGGCACAGCTCAATGCTCTTTTCTAAGTGACTGCCCGCAGCTACTTAAGTTACACTATTTAGAACCTTTTTTCTGCTTTAGTTTCCAGATATTGTGTTATTTGTTCAAAGTTGCTCAAGGGATGCTAGAGTTGGAATAGGTGAGGACATCAGTTCCGTCAAGACAAAAATAGCTAGTAGCCATTGAGATATGACCGAAAATATGACATGTTTGCAAGGGTTATAGTCGTGTAAACAAAAACAGGGAATCTACATGTGAAATTACTTAATGTGCTTTCAGTACATTTGGAATACAAATACTAATGTATTTAGGAAGTAAAAATCCTCTCCCGACAAGCTTTTTCAGATGTTCGTGAAAGCAAAGATAGAGTAGAATGCATTTTTAACATGTTACAATTCAATTGGTCTTACAATCAAATGTGTTATTGTGCAATTATTGTATTTCCAACACGTTTTTAAACATATACATTTCGGGGTAGGGAACATGGCTGTGTATTGATGTTGTGTAGAACTCCTTTCTTTTTTTCTCCCCCTCAAGACTTGATCAAATACAGGTGTACAACTTAGCTTCCCTGTACATTTTCCAATATAAAATATTAATATCACCTGTATTGGCGCAGCAATTCGTCTATAATGTTGCTTGATCGATGGTTAGGCTATTAGCTGGTCAAAATGAGGCTTCAGGAAAAGTAAAAAACTGCTATATGCCATAAAACAAATATTTTTAACATTTTGTTCAAGACAACCCCTTTTTTTCTTCTCATTTATTGGCGCCACCCCATAGGATAGTATGTCACACCAATGGAAAATACACAACAGGCAGTAAAATGTTATGGTTAAAACATAAATAATGACACTTTCAGAGGTTTCTGACTGCTCTAAAATGCAACTTCTGAACATCAGTCATGGATCCTCATTAATTAAAAGATTCAAAATGTAGTAATTACAATTACATTGCCTTGAAAGAGTCCTGTGTTGCTATTTTTCGTCACTAACTCCGAGTCGGGAGTGGGTAATTTGCACGGAATGGTGCCTTCCTTGGACGTAGTAGCTGTTTTTAGCCCCGAGTTACCTCAACTTACCAACAGCCAAAGCCATGGGAGCTGAGACACCACTCGAGACGTGTTCTTTTGCAGGGTTTTTGGAGTATACCGCAAAATGGAGCCAATGACAGGGTTTGAGAAACACAACGTGTCCCTCCCAGGGATGGATCACGTATGCCAATTGGCCAGGAGGAATGAAACTGGTGGGACAGAGAGAGAGGGATCGAGGGGATGGTTGGTCTAATGCGGAGAGTGAGAACCAGGAGTGGGAGCACCACATCCAGTCGCCAATATCTACCTGCACCATCACTAGGGCCAGGTAAAAGAACCAGAGGGCAGAGACAAACCCAGAGGTCTCCGGAGCAATGATCACTTTCAGGATGTGAGAAACCAGGCGTGGGAGAATTACTATGTAAATACTGCACTCAGAACCACCTAAAAGGAGCAAAAATGCAACAGGTCACAAATATGTATTGTTACGGATACAGGTATCCTGTGTGTGTGTGTGTAGGTATCCTGTGTTTTCTCTCCTTCTCCCCTCACAGGTGAAAATCATCACTCCCCAATCAGTCACCAATCCAATCATCAATCAGAAGACACACCTCCTCCTGTTTCCTACCCAATCACAGTTCCTTTAAAAACCCCATCAGTTGTTTGCTCTAGAGCTCAATCTCTCTGTAAATGCCATGACTGTAGGTCTGTGTTTCACTCTCTTTGTGTATTAACCTCTCTTTTGTTTGAGCACCTCCATAGCACTTTGTCATCACCTGTGAGTATTGTTTTGGTTATGGTGTTTCTTTGTTTGCTGGTGGGAAAAGGTAGACTTTGTTAAATACACTAGTTAGAAGTGGGCGGACCACCAACTGTATTTTTAGTTAGTTAGCTGTTAAAGTAGGCTAGTCTAGCTTAGGGGTGTTTTTGTATACTTGTTTCTTTCCTTGGGTCCAGCTCAGCCCCTTTTCCTGCTCCCCCCATTACCGTGTGTTTGCAAATAAACCTTGAGTTTGACGGTAGATTTCAGTTGTCCTGGTTATTTCGTTCACACTTTTACTTTGTCACTATTAGAATTGCATGAGTTATGTTACGGGTCTCATTACCATCCCCCCCCCCCCCCCCCCCTAGACTGTCGGGCCAAAGGGGATTCGTAACAGTATAATACAAATAAGTCTAAAATGGTCATTATTTCCTCTGATACCCTCTTCATGTCACACCAAGGGAAAAAAGCTGTCCCACCAGTGAAACTCTCAGGCTACATGGTACATTTTTGGCCTTATTGTTAACATAAAGCCTACCATTTGATTTGTACTGTTATATTCTTATTTCTATTATACATTCAAAAGGTGTCACACCAAAGGACTAAGAAATGGACCCCTTTTATGTTAATGGAAGAAATATTTCTAATAAAGCTTACAATCTGTTCAGACCATGTGCTCCAGCAATGTCTTATGTACTTCCTCATTGTACGAGAACCCTCCCCTGTGCAATTAATCACAAAATTGTCACACCATGTGGACATTTTAGGGACAAAATTGGATCAAATCAGAACTATTTGGAAATATCATGAATTGACTTCAGGACTACTGTTTCTTAAACTTCTGTGTCATAAGTAAAAGAGTAGGTGAACAAAAATGTCATGTTTTCATTACATTAGTTATCTTGTTTTGAATTTGTTTTTGGTCCCACCCTTCAGCTACCCTCAAACCCTCCCATGTATCTCTGAAAACCATCCTGTTTTGATTTCTAATTGCCATATATTTTTAAACTGTGCTGTAATATTTCATAAAAGTTCTGAATCTGTCTATTCTCATAGTTTCTACAGATTGTAAATTAAAGATTAACATTTTTACTAAGAGTATTATTATATGATTGATTGACTATGGCTTTTCAAGAAACAAAAGTTTGTGCTTGTCAATCTAGAGAATTAAAATAGGGCTGTCACATCAACTACCCTAACTATGTGTTAGTTTGTGTTTTCAGTGAATTTACCTATATCACAAAGCTCATCTACATTTCCTGCAGCACAGGAAAATGATCAAATTAAAATCTTACATCAGTGTGGAGAAGTGGCTAGTTACAAATGTCTCTCAGTTCAGGATATATCCCTTTAGGATGGTCAGGTCCTCAGGATGTTGCTTTTACCAATGCCAGAAAAGAGCTGAGCACACAAAGTCCACACAGAGTATGACCCTTGTGGCTCATGTCTGTCATTCTTCCAAGGCTAGTGGGCATCTCTTACCGCTCCACAGAACAAAAGTGCTAGATATTACAATGTCACATCTGAGGACAATATATTTGCTATCTGCTTAGAAAAAGGCCCACCAGAAATGTATAACAAATGCAAGCTTGAAGTGGCTTAAAGAAAACAGACTAAAGAAACAGCTCATAGAGAACAAACTGGGTTAGTACTGAATATAGGCTAAAAGTAGTGTGGGTACAGAAGTTGGTTGATGTCAGTCATGCTCCTACCCCCATATAGTGCATTTTCTACAAGTTATTTAAAATATGATAAAATATATACATAACTGTAAAGAATTCATTACAACAAAGGATTTAAGAAACAAACTTTCAAATGAAATAAATTCTTGCCAGGGAAAAATTCATTTGAATAAATATGGTTTTGAAAATCTTATATAGGTGTAATAGCCATCCATAAAAAAATGCAATTTAAGTCAAGTGTAAATATATGGGTCATGACAGTGTTAAGACCATATTATGACAAGTTATTTCAGCTGGTAGACACAAACCCGCCACCAAAAAATGTTTGAGCCAACTAATGTTTCCACAATTTCAACAGACTGAATTAACATAATTACTTTTTGACCGAATGGGAAAATTTCTATTTCCTGAACAGAATGGAAACCTGAATTGACCCCAACCCTGCTGTAAAAACTTAGTGCTCTCAAATGTCCCAAAGATGGCCAACTCCTATATATACCTATGGCGTATGTACAGATAGAGACAGTCAGGCAGAGACAGCCAGGCTATCAAAGGCTGTGTGTGTGTGTGTTTGTGAGTACGTGTCTGTCTGTGCATCTATCAAACACAATATATTTCAACAGTGATAAAGGGAGACAAATGAACCTGGCTAACACAAGCCTCCTCGTTTGTCCAATGGCACGTGGCAAACACCAATTATGCCAGCGAGAGTACAAACCCAGCTCGTTTCAGACACGCTGATTAAGTATTCATCCGTTTCATTTCCTGTATTGCAGTTAACCCCACATCTCAACTGGCCCCTCCGTAAATGTCACCCGATGAAGGAATATGGCGTTGTCGTGCCATCTCCCCTGCCAACACACATCAATTATCAGTCTCTGACTGCTTTCTTCCCTCAACGAACGTGCCCGTTTGTCAGCACATAAACCATCCTATCAAATAAGCGGCGTCGAAATGCATGTCATATCCTGAGTGATGGGCTTTGGCCCGACACACTCCAAGACAGTACATGGGATTTAGTTTGGGCAAAATCAATTACAGCGGGTGGGACCGAGAGCTGATGGATGCCATGCAGCTCTAATTCAATACTTAAGACTCAGTCATCCCTCTTTATTTAAAGGACGTTGTATGGAAAAATTTGGAAAAGTTCAACTTGTTATAAAAAAATAAAATCTATTTCTATGTAATTGCTAAGTATTTACTGAAGTAATATGTAACAATTTTGTAACTGTAGTAAAGTGTTACTACACTGGTATAAGAGCAACTTAATGTAAAGTGTTACACTTATTCTCTCATGTGAGATGTGAAGAAATTACTGTAAACAACAATCTTATGGTAGGGTAAATGTAAGCACGCTAGCTTAGCGAGTATGAAGTAATTTTTGAAACTTTGTGTCCAGGTCAGGCAGACAGGAATACAATACAGATGACCCTGAGAGTAATTAATGTAACAGGTTTTATTAGCAAAGATTATGTTATGTGCTTGACTTTGACACACTTATTGTAAGTTGCCCGGGATAAGAACGTCTGCTAAACGACTAATGTGTCAATGTACCCTCATTCCCATCACGGAAGCAAAGCCTTGGTTAGTATTGGAAACAACTTAAAACTGTTCTAACAGTAGTCCTACTGTTATTATAATCACTGGTCGAAGCCCTGTTCAGAAAGGTAACAGGGGAAGTTCATATTAAATTACATTTGACGATGTCTCGGTCTACTTGACTTACATACAATCTCTCCCTTTATATGAAACAGAGACATGACCAATTGAATAGTCTATCTCCCAACTTAATTTTACAAGAGATCTAACAGAATAACAAAATAGAGCTGTTTGCCAGGGCACTGTTCACTCTTATGCAGGGCAGAACAGCTAGTGTAACGGCTGTCGTCAGAAGGATGAGACCAAGGCGCAGCGTTCCTTGAGTTCCAGATAATATTTATTGTTGAAGTGAAACTTTTAGACAAAACAAAACAATAACGAAAACAACAACCGAACAGCTCCGTAGTGCAAACTACCTGGTCAAGATCCCACACAGAAGGAGGGAAAAAGCTACCTAAGTATGATTCCCAATCAGAGACAACAATAGACAGCTGTCCCTGATTGAGAACCATACCTGGCCAAACACAAAAAAATAGAAAAGATAGAAACATGAACATAGAATGCCCACCCAAATCACACCCTCTAATAAAAATAGACATAAAAAGCTCTCTACGGTCAGGGCGTGACAGCTAGACCATTTGCAAAGTTTTGAGATAACTTAGTAATGAGCATTGGAAAGCTGGGAATCAATTGTTGGATTTTGGTCTATGCATCTGAAAAGGGCTGCTGTGTACCAGTCGGAAGGTTTGCCTTCTTATTGGCAGTATTAGGAAACTCTGCCATTCATGAATGGTTCTTATGGATATAAGCCTCTTGCTGACTTGGAAGATGAAGACGAGGCTTGGTCCAAAAACAGTCCCTTCGCCACAGAGACACTTTGTGTAGATCTGAAATAATTTGATAGGCATAAGCAATATGGTAGTAGCTCCATCTTTCCCTTTGATAGCTATAAGTAATACAGTGAAAATTCCATCTAGCCTATCTAGTTCTTTCGGATGTACACATGTTCCTTTGAGGTCATGGGTTGTTTTGTATGTACAGTCAATAAAACAATAGAAAATAAAAATAAATTCGATATAATACAGTTGAAGTCAGACATTTACATACACCTTAGCCAAATACATTTAAACTCAGTTTTTCACAATTCCTGACATTTAACCCAAGTAAAAATTCCCTGTCTTAGGTCAGTTAGGATCACCACTTTATTTTAAGAATGTGAAATGTCAGAATAATAGTAGAGATAATTATTTCATTCATCACATTCCCAGTGGGTGAGAAGTTTACGTACACTCAATTAGTATTTGGTACCATTACCTTTAAATTGTTTAACTGGGGTCAAACGTTTAAGGTAGCCTTCCACAAGCTTCCCATAAAACGTTGGGTGAATTTTGGCCCATTACTCCTGACACAGCTGGTGTAAATGAGTTTTTTAACCTTTATTTAACAAGGCAAGTCAGTTAAGAACACATTCTTATTTTCAAAGACGACCTAGGAACAGTGGTTTAACTGCCTTGATCAGGGGCAGAACGACAGATTTGTACCTCGTCAGCTCAGGGATTCAAACTTGCAACCTTGCGGTTATTAGTCCAACGCTTTAACCACTAGGCTACCCTGCCGCCAATTATAGGCCTCCTTGCTCGCACATGCTTTTTCAGTTCTGCCCACAAATTTTCTACAGGGTTATGGTCAGGGCTTTGTGATGGCCACTCCAATACCTTGACTTTGTTGTCCTTTAGTCATTTTGCCACAACTTTGGAATTATACTTGTGGTCATTGTCCATTTGGAAGACCCATTTGTGACCAAGCTTTAACTTCCTGACTGATGTCATGAGATGTTGCTTCAATATAGCCACATAATTTCCCACCTCATGATGCCATCTATTTTGTGAAGTGCACCAGTCCCTCCTGCAGAAAAGCACCCCCACAACATGATGCTGCCACCCCCATGCGTCACGGTTGGGATGGTGTTCTCCGGCTTGCAAGCCTCCCCCTTTTTCCTACAAACATAACAATGGTCATTATGGCCAAACAGTTCTATTTTTGTTTCATCAGACCAGAGGACAATCCTCCAAAAGGTACGACCTTTGCCACCATGTGCAGTTGCAAACTGTAGTCTAGCTTTTTTACGGCGGTTTTGGAGCAGTTGCTTATTCATTGCTGAGCGGCCTTTCAGGTTTTGTCGATATAGGACTTGTTTTACTGTGGATATAAATACTTTGTACCTGTTTCCTCCAGCATCTTCACAAGGTCCTTTGGTGTTGTTCTGGGATTGATTTGCACTTTTCACACCAAAGTACGTTCATCTTTAGGAGACAGAAGGCGTCTCCTTCCTGAGCGGTATGACGGCTGCATGGTCCCATGGTGTTTATACAGATGAACGTGATACCTTCAGGAGTCTGGAAATTGCTCCCAAGGATGAACCAGACTTCTACAATTGTTTTCTGAGGTCTTGGCTGATTTCTTTTGATTTTCCCATGATGTCAAGCAAAGAGGCACTGAGTTTGAAGATAGGCCTTGAAATACATCCACAGGTACACTACCAATTGACTCAAACAATATCAGAAGCTTCTAAAGCCATTAAATAATTTTCTGGAATTTTCCATGCCATTTAAAGGCACAGTCAACGTAAACTTATCACCCACTGGAATTGTGATACAGTGAATTATAAGTGAAATAATCTGTCTGTAAACAATTGTTGTAAAAATGACTTGTGTCATGCACAAAGTAGATGTCCTAACCCACTTGCCAAAACTATAGTTAACAAGACATTTCTGGAAGGGTTGAAAAATGAGTTTTAATGACAACCTAAGTGTATGTAAGGTTCCGACGTCAACTGTATTTCATTGCAGAGTATATGCTTTCTATCAGCACTGGCATGTATTCAAACACATATCCTGATTCTATTTGTTTGATGCATCTGTGTATACAGCAAGCATCCGAATCCTTTGTGCCTTAGAAATACCCTAGAATATAACGTCTCAGTTTATTGTGTTGTGGAGGAGAGGGACAGAGAGAGAAAGCAAGAGTGAGAAAGCAACCCTGAGAAAGAGATACAGAGAGAGAAAGAGAAAGGCCCAGAGAAGAAGAAAGAGATGGCGAGAAGAAAGAATGCTTCATATTTCAGGGCCTCCTGTCATCGTCGCACTTTGGCTCCCGCGGCCTCCCTCTGCTCTGTGCTCAGGTGGAGGAGAAGCACCTCCACATTTCATAATTAATTTTTCTGTCTGTTGGAGAGCCTCTCATCCCTAAAAAGACATGACAGAATGCCTATGGTAATTTAGAATGCCAATATTTGAAATATCCAATACAACTACCCCAACTCACCACCAGGTTCTTAGCTGACCTGTGTTCAAATACTATTTAAACAATTTCAAATTTAAGCTGTGCTTGATTGAGCTTGCCTGATGCAATGGAACTAATAGATTATTCACAAAACTTCAAACCCTGCCAATTTAGCACCCCAGGCAGGCTAAAGCAACCATTCAAAATATTTGATTAATTTCTTATAGTATTTGAACCCAGATCTGTTTTTTTGAGGTTCGGAAAGGAATTTCATAGCTTTGGATTGACTCATATGTTTTCAGTCTCATTGCCAGAAACTCCCTTCCCTTTTTAAGTTACATTTTGGGGGGTGAATGAATGAACGCATCAAGAGTGCTAGCTATATAAATGCAAATTGTATTGTATTACTTTGTGGTACTGCTCCATTCAAGAGAAATCGAGAGCTTTTTTCCTTTTATCATCTTCATTAGAATCAGAGATGTCTGCTCATATCGTTTTCAGCACATAAAGAGCTCTGCTGGCTTGAATGAAAAGAGATGTTCATGCCACAGCCACCAGCCCATCTACATAATTATATGAAAGGCAGACTATTCATTTTCTCCATAATTTGTGTGTGTGTGGTCTCGGTGAGAATAGCTGTTGTGGTGTCGCTTGAAGGCGAGCCAGGAGAAAGCAGTGGTGATTGCCAACCTGATGACTTTCACCTCCTGCCCTGAAAAATGGCCATGGAGCAGCCCAGAGACTGGGAGATACAGATTAAAAGCCCTGGAATTGCATTTCATTAATAAACACATATTCAAAATCACACCAAAGACAATCACACCAAAGAGAATGTACTTCACCTCGGGAAGTGAAGTGCATGTCAGGGTTTTTTTGGGCTGCGTGGTAAACAGGAAATGGTAATAGACTGCAGCGGCCCAGTAGATTCAAAGACACTCCTGGCGAATGTTCTCCTCCTCGACTGCAAAGGATCTCCTCCAATTAAACCCGAACTCAAAGGGCTTCTCCTCAGGAGAAACCCGGCAAACAAGGAAAGGTTAGGGGAAAATGTGATCGGCTCAGGCCAGGATGCTGTGCGTCGCTCCATCCCCTTAAGGGGGAATCATATGGAATGCCGCAATATTTTCGTTCAGGCCTATTGCACTGGAGGCAGTGGACTTAATGTATCAGTAAATAACTACAACCTCCTCAGCAAATAGAATATTCTCTTGCCATGCTCATACATATCAAACCCTGCTTTGTCTGTCTTATTAAGGCTGCAGCCAGGGTTGGGTAGGTTACTTTCTACATGTAATCCATTACAGTTACTAGTTACCTGTACAAAATTGTAATTTTTTTAATTACCCAAACTCAGTAAAGTAATCTGATTACATTCAGTTACCTTCCCCTTAAGAGGCATTAGAAGACAAAAATGTGTGTTACCAATTGAATGCCATCTATTGCAAGATAAATCATTGTTAAAGTTTACATAGCTGGCCTTTATGGATGTTAAATTTTACTTATGGGTTGGTTATGTAGGCTTCTTTAAACCCATTGCTTTCTACTACATACGATTAAATTATATATTATATATTAAAATCCAAAGTCTATCAGAATATGGAAGTATAAATCAGCCAAATTGTTTTACCTGAGCATAACCCCAAAAATAAGGACTTATTAGCCAGCCCTATTCTGTTGTTTAGGATTTTGTTAACATGGAGGACTGATTGGGCTCATTGATTCGAGTTGAAAAATAAATGCTGCTCTCATGTAATGGCCTGCTTTGAGCACTACTGAAAAGTGCTATTTACATGTGAAAAATGAATGTCATTTTCTGCATTTGCTATAGGCCTATTGTTTACCTTTTTGTTGGTGACACTTTGATATATTGATAATATGCAGCTGTTTAAATCCATAGTTGAAACAATAACAAAACAGTGGCCCCACCTCTGTTTTGGTAAATAGCTGATGCATTGTCCTGGAGAAATGTAACCAATCTCAGACTAATAGCCGGAGCTATGGATGCAAGGACTTACCATCAATGATATCAAAATTATTGTTATAACCATGTTATGAGGCTATACAGTGTTTGTTTACATTTACAATGTTTACAAATATTGGCGAAAAACAAGTTTGAGAAATGTTTAAGTAATATTCTTCAAGAATCAATGGATATATAAATATTTAAATATACTACCGTTCAAAAGTTTGGGGTCACTTAGAAATGTCCTTGCTTTTGAAAGAAAAGCAAAACCCGCAAAATACCAGTCTCAACGTCAACAGCGAAAAGGCGACTCCGGGATGCTGGCCTTCTAGCCAGAGTTGCAAAGAAAAAGTCATATCTCAGACTGGCCAATAAAAAGAAAATATTAAGATGGGCAAAAGAACACAGAAACTGGACAGAGGAATTCTGCCTAGAAGGCCAGCATCCCGGAGTCACCTCTTCACTGTTGACGTTGAGACTGGTGTTTTGTGGGTACTATTTAATGAAGCTGCCAGTAGAGGACTTGTGAGGTGTCTGTTTCTCAAACTAGACACTAATGTACATGTCCTCTTGCTCAGTTGTGCACTGGGGTCTCCCCCTCCTCTTTCTAATCTGGTTTGAGCAAATTTGCTCTATTCTGTGAAGAGAGTAGTACATATGAGATCTTCAGATTCTTGGCAATTTCTCACATGGAATAGCCATCATTTCTCAGAACAAAAATAGACTGATGAGTTTGAAAAGAAAGTTCTTTGTTTCTGTCCATTTTGAGCCTGTAATCAAACTCACAAATGCTGATGCTCCAGATACTCAACTAGTCTAAACAAGGGCAGTTTTATTGCTTCTTTAATCAATATAAACAGTTTTCCGCTGTGCTAACATAATTGAAAAAGGGTTTTCTAATGATCAATTAGCCTTTTAAAAAGATAAACTTGGATTAGCTAAAACAACATGCAAATGCGGGGGTGTTGCTAACATTTACGATAGCAAAATTCAATTTATAAAAAAAAAAGTTTTTGTCTTTTGAGCTTCTAGTCATGAAATCTGTGCAGCCTACTCAATCACTTTTTATAGCTACTGTTTACAGGCCTCCTGGGCCATATACAGCGTTCCTCACTGAGTTCTTTCCAGTTTTTAATAATGGATTTAATGGTCCTCTGTGGGATGTTCCAAGTTTTGGATATTTTTATTCTAAAATTGCTAAATTGTTTTTTCCCCTCATCAATATACACACACAATACCCCAAAGCAAAAACTGGTTTCGAAATTTTTGCACATTTATATATAAAAAATAACTATAATATCACAGTTACATAAGTATTCAAACTCTTTACTCAGTACTTTGTTGAAGCACCTTTGGCAGTGATTACAGCCTTAAGTCTTCCTGGGTTTGACACTACAAGCTTGGCACACCTGTATTTGGGGAGTTTATGCCCTTCCTCTGCAGATCCTCTCAAGCTCTGTAAGGTTGGATGGGGAGAGTCGCTGCACAACTATTTTCCGGTCTCTCCAGAGATGTTCGATCTGGTTCAAGTTCGGGCTCTGGCTTGATCACTCAAGGACATTGAGACTTGCCCCAAAGCCACTTTTGGTTTGTCTTGGCTGTGTGCTTAGAGTTGATGACCTATTGGATGGTGAACCTTCACCCCAGTCTGAGGTCCTGAGTGCTCTGGGGCAGGTTTTCATCAAGGATCTCTCTGTACTTTGCTCCGTTCATCTTTCCTCGATCCTGATGAGTCTCCCAGTCCCTGAAAAACATCCCCAAAGCATGATGCTGCCACCACCATGCTTCACCGTAAGGATGGTATTGGCCGGGTGATGAGCGGTGCCTGGTTTCCTCCAGACCTGATGCTTGGCATTTAGGCCAAAGTGTTTAATATTGGTTTCATCAGACCAGAGAATCTTGTTTCTCATGGTCTGAGAGTCGTTTAGGTGCCTTTTGGCAAACTACAAGTGGGCTATCATGTGCCTTTTACTGAGGAGTGGCTTCCGTCTGGCCAGTCTAACATAAAGACCTGAATGGTGAAGTGCTGCAGAGATGGTTTTCCTTCTGGAAGGTTATCCCATCTCCACAGAGGAACTCTGGAGCTCTGTCAGAATGACCATCGGATTCTTGGTCACCTCCCCGACAAAGGCCCTTCTCCCCGATTGCTCAGTTTGGATGAGCGGCCAGCTCTAGGAAGAGTCTTGGTTCTTCCATTAAAGAATGATGGTACCCTTCCCCAGATCTGTGCCTCAACACAATCCTATCTCGGAGCTCTATGGACAATTCCTTTGACCCCATGGCTTAGTTTTTGCTCTGTCATGCACTGTCAACTGTGGGACCTTATATAGACAGATGTGTGCCTTCATTTTCTATGAAAGTATCTTTACTTTTTCTTAAGTATGACAATTTAGTACTTTTTCCACCACTGCTAATATGTGCCGATAAGACTAAGGACTCACAAATGGTTACGTTCATGGCTTTGTGGTGGTGTCCTCCCACTTGTCCGCATGCTCAAAATTAATTTACGTGTAAGGCAACACTCGGAAGATTCGCCCTCATGAGAGACACGCGTTCCAACAACATCTTGGATTCTCAAGCGAAAGAGACGTGTTCATCGCTGTATTGTAACAGTTTTGACTTGAGGTTATTATTTATAGGGGTGCCAGGTAGGTTGTGCCTACCAGAGAAAACATTAGTTTCTCCTTTTGGTTTGATTTTTTTATTTATTTCACCTTTATTTAACCAGGTAGGTTGGTGAGAACAAGTTCTCATTTGCAACTGCGACCTGGCCAAGATAAAGCGTAGCAATTCGACACATACAACAACAGAGTTACACATGGAATAAACAAAATATACAGTCAATAATACAGTAGAACAAAAGAAAACAAAAAGTCTATATACAGTGAGTGCAAATGAGGTAAGTTAAGGAAATAAATAGGCCATGTTGGCGATGTAATTACAATGTAGCAAATAAACACTGGAATGGTAGATCGGCAGAAGATGAATGTGCAGGTAGAGATACTGGGGTGCAAAGGAGCAAAATAAATAATTAAATACCAGTATGGGGATGACGTAGGTAGATAGATGGGCTGTTTACAGATAGACTAAGTACAGGTGCAGTGATCTGTAAACTGCTCTGACAGCTGGTGCTTAAAGCTAGTGAGGGAGATGTGAGTCTCCAGCTTTAAAGATTTTTGCAATTCGTTCCAGTCATGGGCAGCAGAGAACTGGAAGGAAAGATGACCAAAGGAGGAATTGGCTTTGGGGGTGACCAGTGAGAGATACCTGCTGGAGCGCGTGCTACAAGTGGGTGCTGCTATGGTGACCAGTGAGCTGAGATAAGGCGGGGCTTTACCTAGAAGAGACTTGTAGATAACCTGTAGACAGTGGGTTTGGCGACGAGTATGAAGCGAGGGCCAACCAACGAGAGCGTACAGGTCGCAATGGCGGGTAGTGTATGGGGCTTTGGTGACAAAACGGATGGCACTGTGATAGACTGCATCCAGTTTGTTGAGTAGAGTGTTGGAGGCTATTTTATAGATGACATCACCGAAGTCGAGGATCGGTAGGATGGTCAGTTTTACGATGGTATGTTTGGCAGCATGAGTGAAGGATGCTTTGTTGTGATATAGGAAGCCGATTCTAGATGTAATTTTGGATTGGAGCTGCTTAATGTGAGTCTGGAAGGAGAGTTTACAGTCTAACCAGACACCCAGGTATTTGTAGTTGTCCACGTATTCTAAGTCAGAACCGTCCTGAGTAGTGATGCTGGACGGGCGAGCAGGTGCGGGCAGTGATCGATTGAAAAGCATGCATTTAGTTTTACTTGCGTTTAAGAGCAGTTGGAGGCCACGGAAGGAGAGTTGTATGGCATTGAAGCTCGTCTGGAGGTTAGTTAACACAGTGTCCAAGGAGGTGCCAGAAGTATACAGAATGGTGTCGTCTGCGTAGAGGTGGATCAGAGAATCACCAGCAGCAAGAGCAACATTATTGATGTATACAGAAAAGAGAGTCGGCCCGAAAATTGAACCCTGTGGCACACCCGTAGAGACTGTCAGAGGTCCAGACAGATGGGAATGAGTCCCATCTGATCAGTCAAGTCTACACCAGTACAAAAGGACTTGTGTAAAAGTCAGGATGGAAATACACTTTTCATTAACCCTTAAAACATTGGAAAGAACTTAAAAAACAACTATATTATTTTGCGTGGGTTGTATTACCAACATACATGATTACACACACATATAATAATATAACACAATGAGTTCTGGTTCCTCCAGAAATGTCCTGTACCTCGGGCCTAAAAGTCCAGCCCGGTAAGAGTCCAGCCCGGTAAAGGAGTTCAGGGAACTCAAGTGACCTTAGTCACGCAGTGTTTGTCCGTTCCTACAAGTGTAGCGTACACCCAGTATCAAATCATACAATCAATATAACAATTGTTTTACCACACAACTATAAAGCGTATCAACTCTTACTAAGTTCTCAACTACAACTAACTACATAAATCATCACAGTATACATCACATCAAAACAAATTAAATACCGTATACAAAAAGGTTGTCGCAAAGAGTGGATCCGATCCTGGGTAAACTCTATTAGGCTACAAAACACACGTTTAAAGGCAACAAAACAAACGGGATAGAGAAGCTTCGGAACTGAGGGATGAACACGTCCTCATTCACGTCTCCATCACAACCCCACTTTTGCGCAGCTGATGCTGGCTATTTAATTGGGAATTACTGGGAAAAGGGCCCTATTGGAAGGAGAAGCACTATTTAATTGGGAATTGAAGGGGAAGCGCCCTATTGGAAGGAGAAGCACTGAGACGGTTCAGAAAAATTCAGGGCCGTCACAGTATGCCCCTGCCATCTACATACAAGATCTGTTTAAATACTGAAAGCATTTGAAAGATAAAGGAAGCTTTCGATCGCAATGAACTGTCAGCGATTATTTGACTGGGTCGAGTATCAAATGAGAGGATGTACACCCTCGCGTTCAAGAGGCCTCTTTGATACAATTGCTATTCGGCTTTTCTTTCAGATCGTAAACGAGATAAATTGAGTCATAAGAAAATGTCACTGCTTAAGTACCTTTACTATGTCTTCATTTACTGTAGACTATGGTAGGGTTGATTAAGGGATTCAAATAATCTTATGCCTGTGCCATCCAGACCTCCCTGTTGCTGTACAGTATGTAGTTTTCCAATGTCTCTGTTTTGCCAACTCAGTGCCATTCAACAATAGTATCTCTTGTAGTATTTTAATTAACGGAGGCAGTAGCATGAGTTCACTAGTAGTCCGCAACCCAAATCACCAGGCCCAAAGAGGAACACCCTAACCCCTATTCCAATCGTAAGGTGCCTATCGACTAGTGTTGTTACAGTATAATTTCAGTTTAATTTCCACATACAGTGTTAGTTGGGTGTTTGAATTACTTTCTTCCCCTTGTATTGCCCAACAATCTATCAGGAATCAAGGTAAGACCCAAGTGCAGACTGTGTGAAGTACCAATGTTTATTGTAACAGGGGCGGGCAAACGACAGGTTAAGTTAGGCAGGGGTCGATAATCCAGAGTAGAGGCCAAGTTACAGGACGACAGGCAAGCACAGGGTCAGGTCAGGCAGAGTTCGGTAATCCAGAGGTGGAACAAAGGTACAGGATGGCAGGCCGGCTCAGGTCGGGGACAGGCAGAGTGGTCAGGCGAGCAGGTACCTGGTCAGGACAGGCAAGGGTCAAAAACCAGGAGGACGAGAAAGAGCGACTGGGGAAAAATGAGCTGAGACAAACCACTGGTAGGCTTAAGCAAACAAGACGAATTGGCACAGACAGAAAACACAGGTATAAATACCCAGAGGACAAGTGGGTGACACTTGGAGGGGGTGGAGACAAGCACAAGGACAGGTGAAACAGATCAGGGCATGACACAGCCAGAGCTTCCTTTTCCTTGTGGATATGTGTACCCAATCCAGCCATTTGGTTTAGCTGCCATAATCACATACAGTGGCAAGAAAAACTATGTGAACCCTTTGGAATTACCTGGGTTTCTGCATAATTTGATCATAAAATTTGATCTGATCTTCATCTAAGTCACAACAATAGACAAACACAGTCTACTTAAACTAATAACACAAACAATTCTATTATGTCATGTCTTTATTGAACACACCATGTAAACATTCAGTGTAGGGTGGAAAAGTATGTGAACCCTTGGATTTAATAACTGGTTGGCAGCAATAAACTCAACCAAATGTTTTCTGTAGTTGAGGATCAGACCTGCACAACAGTCAGGAGGAATTTTGGACCATTCATCTTTACAAAAATGTTTCAGTTCAGCAATATTCTTAGAACATGTGGTGTGAACCGTTCTCGAGGTCATGCCACAGTATTTTAAATCGGGTTGAGGTTAGGACTGATGTTGATTTACTCCTGTGTTTTGGGTCATTGTCCTGTTGCATCACCCAACTTCTGTTGAGCTTCAATTGGCGGACAAATAGCTATACATTCATTCCCCTGCAAAATGTCTTGATAAACTTGGGAATTCATTTTTCCGTTGATGATAGCAAGCTGTCCAGGCCCTTACGCAGCCCCAAACCATGATGCTCCCTCCACCATACTTTACAGGTGGGATAAGGTTTTGATGTAGGTGTGCTGTGCCTTTTTTTCTCCACACATAGTGTTGTTTGTTCCATCCAAACAACTCAACTTTAGTGTTTGTCTGTACACAGAATATTTTTCCAGAAGCGCTGTGGAACATCCAGGTGCTCTTTTGCAAACTTCAGATGTGCAGCAATGTTTTTTTTGGACAGCAGTGGCTTCTTCCGTGGTTTCCTCCCATGAACACCATTCTTGTTTTACGTATCGTAGATTCGTCAACAGAGATGTTAGCATGTTCCAGAGATTTCTGTAAATCTTTAGCTGACACTCTGGGATTCTTCTTAACCTCATTGAGCATTCTGCGCTGTGCTCTTGCAGTCATCTTTGCAGGACGGCCACTCCTAGGGAGAAGCATCAGTGCTGAACTTTCTCCATTTATAGACAATTTGTCTTACCGTGGACTGATGAACATCAAGGCTTTTAGAGATATTTTTGTAACCCTTTCCAGCTTTTTGCAAGTCAACAATCCTTAATATTAGGTCTTCTGAGAACTAATGCTTCTTGTGAATAGCAAACTCAAATTTTGTGAGTGTATTTTATAGGGCAGGGCAGCTCTAACCACCATCTTCAATCTCGTCTCATTGATTGGACTCCAGGTTAGCTGACTCCTGACTCCAATTAGCTTTTTGGAAAAGTAATTAGCCTAGGGGTTCACAAACTTTTTCCAAACTACACTGTGAATGTTTAAATAATGTATTCAATATAAACAAGAAAAATAAACTAATAACACACAGCACACTGTTTGTCTATTGTCTACACAAGAGCATCTAATGGAGATGGGAGGAGACCTGAGACCCCGAGACTCTCTGAAACGCAAAATGTTCTCTGTTTCTCCTAAATCCTTCCTGTGAACTCACATCTTTAACAAATGCATAAACAGGTAAATAAGTATTGGATAACACAAGTAGTATTAACTCAAGTCATAGTTGGGTCAAGACTTTTTGATCATCTTGTACTCAGCATCTTTTCTCCCCTTCACCGAATCCACCTGTATGGTGTCCATATTAGAACAGTCACACATCCACCGGTTCCCTGTATAAATGCACAGCTGAGAGAGAACCCAGATGAGAGAGAAATTCTTACCTTGCCCACGTAGAGTGGCTCGTCCCCTGTGTACTCCTCCAGCACGAAGAACTGATTCCACACCCAACTGCGCCTCTGCCTGTGGTGTGCCCCTCCTTCGCAGCTTCTTTGGTATGTCCCGACCGGCGGCAGGGGCACTGAGTTAAAGCTCAGGCCAGAGCAGCCCATCTCCCAAAGTGGTAATAGCAACAAAGTCAAAAGGCTAACCACACTCCACATGGGGGAACAGTTCAGTCTCATCATTACGATACACATTTTTTGGGTGAAAATGAACTGCGAAAGACTCAATAAGAAATGTTGTCAACCATCCACAGGGTGGATTTTGGGGTTCAACAGAAGCAACACCCCAGGGCAGGTGTTGTTTGTTTAATGAGCAAGTATATCCTTCAGCAGACAGACGTAGGATAGTTATTGTTGGTTGTCAAGGAGTCAGAAAACGGCTACTGCAGCAGAATGGTCTTCTGAGCACAATGAATAATTGGAGCCTATCAGAAAGAAAGAGAGAGGGTGGGAGGGAGAGAAAGGAATGAAGGAAGGAAGGAAGGAAGAGAAGGAGAGGGGAGGGCGAGAGGGAAAAGAAGGTGAGGTGGAGAGAGAGATTCAACATTGGATGAAAATTCTCATGCCAAGGCTTACATGTATGATAACAAGCAGTCAGGGACAACATGCACCCATTCATTTTTTTCTCCAGAGAATTAGCATTTGTCAATGTGGGATCATTTAGCTATTTGATTTTTAATTTTAAGACCCCTTGAAGTATCCCCCCAAAATATAAAACATTTATTTGATTTAAAAAATGTGTGGCCTTACTGGTATTAGACCATACAAATGCATTGGATAACAAATTCACTACATGGAACTGATAGTCCCACAAACAAATCAAAACAAAATCTGTTCTGAAGTGTCTGTCCTAGAGATATAAGAAAGATCAGGAAACATTTGTAATAATTGTTTTGTATTGTTTGTTGTTGTTGTATTTAATCCCTTATTTTTGGCACTGAACAGTACTTCCATAACATTTTTCAGTTCTTTCTTTCTTCATTTTTCAGAGTCTTGTGAGGCCTGTGGGCATGTACGTGTTTGTGAGAGTCTCACGTTTCCACAGAGGGGTCATATTAGCGTACAGCCAAAACTGTTTGGACGCTATAGACAGAAGTTGGCAGATCAGTTGTACTGAATTCAGACGAGTTCTAAGAAGCTTGTGGGGGTCGTAAGAGCAACATGGAGAATACCATCGTGTTCGCGAGAGTCTCATCTTTCCATAGAGGGGACAAAACAGTTCGGACACTACAGACGATTTTGTGAGAAGAGCTCTAGCTCTGTCACCATGCACAGCAGATGCGGAAGTGAGACATCAGCGGATGCTGTGGATTGAGGAAAATAACTGATATCTCTAGCTAAAATGTACAGATTTTTATGGTGATTTTTTTCTTATGATAATTAGATTTCAGTGGGGACGAGGACTTTGACTCTAGTTTGTTTTTTACAAACTTTTATGTCTGGTATATAGTATCATAACCTAAGAATTAAAGCACATTTTGGTATTCTCTAAAGTCTAGCAACTTTGCCCGCAAGTATGCCAGCTAAGATAGTTAGACAAAATACTTTAACTTGATTAATAGCCTAAAATGGCTTGGTAGCTAGTTATGAGGCTAGGCGATTGGGAACCTATTTAGCTGGCTAGCTAAATAATTGCTAGGTGGCTAGTATTATATAGAAACAACAAAACACTTTATAATAATTTTTCATCAAGAAGGCATCAATAGGCTACATAGCTTGATTTAATTAATTTACAAACTTACTTTCTGTGAGTCCTGCCAAGCATCGGCAGCTAAAATCAAATCAACAGCTGTGTGTCACTCAACACTTTCTCTCCTCCTCCACTGACGGCACAGTTTGCACACACTACAATATCTAATGTCCTGCCTAGCATATCTTTCCTAAGTGGTGCACCTTGGAAGGGCATGACACCTCTGTAAGCAATAATAACACAAGTAACACCATGACAAAGTTTCTACCGAGATAAATATATTTAAGTTCTGGTAACTACAAAAGGTACCTGAAGTCGGTAAATACTGATAGAATCCACACTGTTTTTCCGTCATTTCAGGTCACAACTTGCAGACTTGTTTAAGTGTTGCTGTGCATTTTGTTGCCAACCTTACTTAGCTACCAGACAACTTTACGTTTTTTACTTTTTAATTACGTTTATATTTTTAGTTTTTTCCCCACACTCAACTTTTTTTTCATTCAACTTTTTCACTCTGGACGCTTTATCTGGACATGGTTCGTCAGGACTTCCAACAGCCAAAGCTAAGTAGTAACATTAACATGATGCCTTCTAATTGCAGTCGCTGTATTCATAATATATAGGAGAACGATCGCCTTACGGCGAGGATAGCTGTGCTGCAAGCCCAGCTTCAGACTCAATCATTAGGCAAGGGTAATTTCAGTGTAGGAAAGGATGAAACAGCGTCTGTGCCACCAGTAAGTACAGATAGTAACGTTGGTACAAATCCCCTCGCACGGTGTCGCGTTCATCATAACGACGAGACCAAGGGGCAGCGTGATAAGAATATTCTTCTTTATTTACACGAAGAACACTAAACAAACGAACAAAACGAACGTGACGCTATAAACACAAGTGCTGACGTGCAACTACACATAGACAATAACCCACCAAACCAAAATGGAAAAATGGCAACCTAAATAGGATCCCCAATCAGAGACAACGATAAACAGCTGTCTCTGATTGGGAACCAATTCAGGCCACCAGAAACCTACATTTACCTAGACAATACCAAAACCCCATAGATATACAAAAAACCCTAGACAAGACAAAAACACACATACCACCCTCATCACACCCTGACCTAACCAAAATAATAAAGAAAACAAAGATAACTAAGGCGTGACACACGGTCCCCGCAGCCGGGCAACTTTCTCATGGCCTCTGGAGGGAAATGCTCTAGGAATGCTCAACCTGGTGTCGCTCATTCATCCGAGTCTTCTCTGGTCTCTACTCCTCCCGTTACGAGTTCTGAGACGCCGAAGCTTCCCACCATTAGCTCTGACAAATTGAAAACCCTAGTCATTGGCGACTCCATTACCATTACATTAGTATTAGACTTAAAACGAATCATCCAGCGATCATACACTGTTTACCAGGGGGCAGGGCTACCGACGTTAAGGCTAATCTGAAGATGGTGCTGGCTAAAGCTAAAACTGGCGAGTGTAGAGAGTATAGAGATATTGTTATCCACGTCGGCACCAACATAGCTAAAACATTTTAGAATGAAACAGTCAGAGGTCACCAAGCGCAACATAGCTTCAGCCTGTAAACCAGCAAGAAAGATGTGTCGGCATCGAGTAATTGTCTCTGGCACCCTCCCAGTTAGGGGGAAGTGATGAGCTCTACAGCAGTCACACACAATTCAATTGCTGGTTGAAAACTGTTTTCTCCCCCTCCCAAAAGATAGAATTTGTAAATAATTAGCCCTCTTTCTGGGACTCACCCACAAACAGGACCAAGCCTGGCCTGTTGAGGAGTGACGGACTCCATCCTAGCTGTTAGCCAGCCTGCCAGCTTAGTGTAGTCAGCTCAGCTATCCCCATTGAGACCGTGTCTGTGCCTCGACCTAGGTTGGGCAAAACTAAACAATCTCACTAGAATAAAGACCTCCTCCATTCCTGCCATTATTGAAAGAGATCGTGATACCTCACATCTCAAAATAGGGCTACTTAATGTTAGATCCCTCACTTCAAAAGCAGTTATAGTCAATGAACTAATCACTGATCATAATCTTGATGGATTGGCCTGACTGAAACATGGCTTAAGCCTGATGAATTTACTGTGTTAAATGAGGCTTCACCTCCTGGTTACAATAGTGCATCCCGCAAAGGCGGAGGTTGTTGCTAACATTTACAATAGCAAATTTCAATTTACAAAAAAAAACGGACGTTTTCGTCTTTTGAGCTTCTAGTCATGAAATCTATGCAGCCTACTCAAGCATGTTTTATAGCTACTGTTTACAGGCCTCCTGGGCAATATACAGCATTCCTCACTGAGTTCCCAGAATTCCTATCGGACCTTGTAGTCATAGCAGATAATATTCACATTTTTGGTGATTTTAATATTCACATGGAGAAGTCTACAGATCTACTCCAAAAGACATTCGGAGCCATCATCGACTCAGTGGGTTTTGTCCAACATGTCTCCGGACCTACTCACTGTCACAGTCATACTCTGGAACTAGTTTTGTCCAATGGAATAAATGTGGTGGATCGTAATGTGTTTCCTCGTAATCCTGGACTATCGGACCACCATTTTATTACTTTTGCAATCACAACAAATAATCTGCTCAGACCCTAACCAAGGAACATAAAAAGTTGTGCTACAAATTCTCAGACAACCCAAAGATTCCTTGATGCCCTTCCAGACTCCCTCTGCTTACCCAAGGACGTCAGAGGACAAAAATCAGTTAACCACCTAACCGAGGAACTAAATTTAACCTTGCGCAATACCCTAGATGCAGTTGCACCCCTAAAAACAAAAAACAATTGTAATAATATACTAGCTCCCTGGTATACAGAAAATACCCGTGCTCTGAAGCAAGCTTCCAGAAAATTGGAACGGAAATGGCGCCACACCAAACTGGAAGTCTTCCGACAAGTTTGGAAAGACAGTACCGTGCAATATCGAAGAGCCCTCACTGCTGCTCGATCATCCTATTTTTCCAACTTAATTGAGGAAAATAAGAACAATCTGAAATTTCTTTTTGATACTGTCGCAAAGCTAACTAAAAAGCAGCATTCCCCAAGAGAGGATGGCTTTCACTTCAGCAGTAAGAAATTCATGAACTTCTTTGAGGAAAAGATCATGATCATTAGAAAGCAAATTACGGACAACTCTTTAAATCTGTGTACTACTCCAAAGCTCAGTTGTCCTGAGTCTGCACAACTCTGCCAGGACCTAGGATCAAGAGAGACACTCAAGTGTTTTAGTACTATATCCTTTGACACAATGACGAAAATAATCATGGCCTCTAAACCTTCAAGCTGCATACTGGACCCTATTCCAACTAAACTACTGAAAGAGCTGCTTCCTGTGCTGGGCCCTCCTATGTTGAACATAATAAACGGCTCTCTATCCACTGGATGTGTACCAAACTCACTAAAAGTGGAAGTAATAAAGCCTCTCTTGAAAAAGCCAAACCTTGACCCAGAAAATATAAAAAACTGTTGACCTATATCGAATCTTCCATTCCTCTGAAAAATTGTAGAAAAATCTGTTCCGCAGCAACTCACTGCCTTCCTGAAGAAAAACAATGTGTACGAAACGCTTCAGTCTGGTTTTAGACCCCATCATAGCACTGAGACTGCACTTGTGAAGGTGGTTAATTACCTTTGAACCTTTTGCCTGTAGGGGGCAGTATTTTCATTTTTGGCTAAAAAACATACGCATTTGAAACTGCCTATTTCTCAGCCCCAGAAATTAGAATATGCATATAATTGTCAGCTTAGGATAGAAAACACTCTAAAGTTTCCAAAACTGTAAAAATATTGTCTATGAGTATAACAGAACTGATATTGCAGGCGAAATCCTGTGGAAAATCCAATCAAGAAGTGCCTCTTATTTTGAAACCTCTCTGTTCCCACGCATGCCTATCCTCCATTTAAAGGGATATCCACCAGATCGTTTCAGGCTTTTATTTTGAAAAATGAGCGTGAAGGATCACATTGCGTAAGTGGATAGTTGGGGGCTCTCAGAGTGAGTTTTGCGCAATTGAGTAAAGCTGCCATTGTTCCTCCCGCTGTTATTGAAAAACCTACACACTCGGTTGATATATTATCGAATATATATTTTTAAAACAACATGAGGATTGATTATAAAAAACGTTTGACATGTTTCTGTGGACATTATGGATATTATTTGGAATATACGTCTACGTTGTCGTGACCTCTCTTTCTTGAGGATTTCTGAACATAATGCGACAAACAAACGTCGGTATTTTGGGTATAAAAATAATCTTTATGGAACAAAAGGATCATTTGTTGTGTAACTGGGAGTCTCGTGAGTGAAAACATCCGAAGATCATCAAAGGTAAATTATTTTTTTGATTGCTTTTCTGATTTTCGTGACCTAGCTACTTAATGCTTAGTGTACATAATGTTATGTTTTGTTATCGATAAACTTACACAAACCATTGGATTGCTTTCGCTGTAAAGCATAATTTCAAAATCTGAGACGACAGGTGGATTAACAAAAGGCTAAACTGTGTTTTCCTATATTGCACTTGTGATTTCATGAATATGACATTTTTAGTAATATTATTTGACTGTGGCGCTATGCTATTCAGCGGTTGCTGATGACAATTATCCCGCTACCGGGATGGGTAGCGTCAACAAGTTAATGGAGTCAGACCGAGGCACTGCATCTGTCCTCGTGCTCCTAGACCTTAGTGCTGCTTTTGATACCATTGATCACCACATTCTTTTGGAGAGATTGGAAACCCAAATTGGTCTACACGGACAAGTTCTGGCATGGTTTAGATATTATCTGTCGGAAAGATATCAGTTTGTCTTTGTGTCCTCTGACAAATCAACTGTAAACTTCAGTCTTCCTCAAGGTTCCATTTTAGGACCACTATTGTTTTCACTCTATATTTTACCTCTTGGGGATGTCATTCGAAAACATAATGTTAACATTCACTGCTATGCGGATGACACACAGCTGTACATTTCAATGAAACATGGTGAAGCCCAAAAATTACCCTCGCTAGAAGCCTGTGTTTCAGACATAAGGAAGTGGATGGCTGCCAACGTTCTACTTTTAAACTCGGACAAAACAGAGACGCTTCTTCTAGGTCCCAAGAAACAAAGAGATCTTCTGTTGAATCTGATAATTATTTTTGATGGTTGTACCGTCGTCTCAAATAAAACTGTGAAGGACCTCGGCGTTACACTGGATCCTGATCTCTCTTTTGACGAACATATCAAGACTGTTTCAAGGACAGCTTTTTTCCATCTACGTAACATTGCAAAAATCAGAGACTTTCTGTCAAAAAATTATACAGAAAAATTTATCCATGCTTTTGTTACTTCTAGGTTAGACTACTGCAATGCTCTACTTTCCGGCTACCCGGATAAAGCACTAAATAAACTTCAGTTAGTTCTAAACACGGATGCTAGAATCCTGACTAGAACCAACAAATTTTATCATATTACTCCAGTGCTAGCCTCCCTACACTGGCTTCCTGTTAAGGCAAGGGCTGATTTCAAGGTTTTGCTGCTAACCTACAAAGCCTTGCTCCTACCTATCTTTCCGATTTGGTCCTGCCGTACATACCTACATGTACGCTATGGTCACAAGACGCAGGCCTCCTAATTGTCCCTAGAATTTGTAAGCAAACAGCTGGAGGCAGGGCTTTCTCCTATAGAGCTCCATTATTATGGAATGGTCTGCCGACCCATGTGAGAGACACAGACTCTCAACCTTGAAGTCTTTACTGAAGACTCATCTCTTCAGTAGGTCATATGATTGAGTGTAGTCTAGCCCAGGAGTGTGAAGGTAAATGGAAAGGCTCTGGAGCAACGAACCGCCCTTGCTGTCTCTGCCTGGCCTGTTCCCCTCTCTCCCCTGGGATTCTCTGCCTCTAACCCTATTACAGGGGTTGAGTCACTGGCTTACTGGTGCTCTTCCATGCCGTCCCTAGGAGGGGTGCGTCACTTGAGTGGGTTGAGTCACTGATGTGATCTTCCTGTCTGGGTTGGTGCCCCCCTTGGGTTGTGCCGTGGCAGAGATCTTTGTGGGCTATACTCAGCCTTGTCTCAGGATGGTAAGTTGGTGGTTGAAGATATCCCTCTAGTGGTGTGGGAGCTGTGCTTTGGCAAAGTGGGTGGGGTTATATCCTGCCTGTTTGGCCCTGTCTGGGGGTATCATCAAATGGGGCCACAGTGTCTCCTGACCCCTCCTGTCTCAGCCTTAGTATTTATGCTGCAGTAATTTATGTGTTGGGGGCTAGGGTCAGTCTGTTATATCTGGAGTACTTCTCCTGTCTTATCTGGTGTCCTGTGTGAATTTAAGTATGCTCTCTCTAATTCTCACTTTCTCTTTCTTTCTTTCTCTCTCTCTGAGGACCTGAGCCCTAGGACCATGCCTCAGGACTACCTGGCATGATGACTCCTTGCTATCCACTAGTCCACCTGGCCGTGCTGCTGCTCCAGTTTCAACTGTTCTGCCTGCAGCTATGGAACCCTGACCTGTTCACCGGACGTGCTAGCTGTCCCAGACCTGCTGTTTTCAACTCTCTAGAGATGGCAGGAGAGGTTGAGATACTCTTAATGATCGGCTATGAAAAGCCAACTGACATTTACTCCTGAGGTGCTGATTTGTTGCACCCTCGACAACTACTGTGATTATTATTATTTGACCATGCTGGTCATTTATGAACATTTGAACATCTTGACCATGTTTTGTTATAATCTCCACCCGGCACAGCTAGAAGAGGACTGGCCACCCCTCATAGCCTGGTTCCTCTCTAGGTTTCTTCCTAGGTTTTGGCCTTTCTAGGGAGGTTTTCCTAGCCACCGTGCTTCTACACCTGCATTGCTTGCTGTTTGGGGTTTTAGGCTGGGTTTCTGTACAGCACTTTGAGATATCAGCTGATGTAAGAAGGGCTATATAAAATACATTTGATTTGATTTGATTTCACTGTCGCATGATGAATTACATTGTGGCTTAACCTTTCGCTGCTGCTGAGAAAACAGTCTTTGAGATTACACTTTTCTTTGAGACTTTCAAAAGAACAAGCAAGCATTGACAATCATATAATACAATCATATGAGAGAATATCAAACCGCAGTGAAGATTCAATAGGAAAAATGTCTTTGCTCATATCTATGTGGAGAAAGCCTTCTCTCATTGTCTCTGTGTGACTTGCCTTTGAGTTGTGTGTGGAAATGTCATCAGCAGTCATGCTCACTTCAGAAGCGTTTGTTTGCTCTTACCCTTGGAGCTGTAAGACCACTGTGCCTGTTGGCAGCTACAGTATATGGGAGAGGCTATATGGACATGCCCGGTGCCCAAATTAATGAAGTATGTCGGGCAGCTGAGAGTCGAGTGGAGACGAATGGATTCAGTTCAGTGAGGTCAGTCAGTCGTCTTGATGAGCCCTTCTCAGCCAACTAGTTTATAGCTGGCTAGCTGGCATCAAAAGCAGCATGGAGCTGGGTAAAACTTGTAAAAGAAAGTGATGTTAATTTTGATGGGTAAGGTTGAAATAACTTGTAGGATTGGTCACCATCTGGTTGTCACCATGACATGCCAATTATCTAACGTAAAGACATGCCGGGAAGAATGACCAGTGCAACGGTGTTGTATCGAGGTGCTTCCCACTGATGCTTCCCACTGGGCAGCAGTTGCCTCACATGTCGCTAGCGGTAGCTAACTTGGCCAGTTTGTTCCATCCCACTGATTATGTTTAGAGTAGGATAGCAGCCTACACAAGAAATAACTTGGAATATTGGTAGTAAGAATCTGGATGTCACAGTGATACAGTCTACTGCTCAATAGGGAGAGTTTGCACCAGCTTATTGACTGCTGTCCTGCAGTAACGAGAGAGAAGTAGCTAGATAGAGTAGGCAATATCAGGTCAGGGTGACATCTCAAGCACATTTATTGTAGTGATTTTCACAAAAAATGTTTACAAATACAGCATTACAACATGTTTGTAAAACAAATATATATAGAGTTGAGGTTTTTAGCCACAAGGATAAACTAGCTAGCTAGGGAGGGCTCATTAGGATGACTGACTAAACTGACTGAACCGAATCCATTCATCCCTATTCAACTCTCGCTGCGTGACATATGTCATACATATTGGGAAACAGGTGTTTCCGTATAACCTCTCCTATGTACTGTAGAGCATATGGGAACTAAATAGTAAATCCCAAGGGTTCTTGCTTTAGCACTGACGTGTGAAGCGAGAGAGGTGTCGAAGCCTTTGAGCTTCTCCCAAGTGGGTGTGACACCTACTCCTGTTGCCTGCTGCACTGCTGCTTGGATTCTATCTGGGGACCTGTTCACCGTCTGCGCCGGTTGTCAGACTATGTTTGTTCTCACACTCGGGACTGACTCTCTATTGGTTACCTTTTGGCCTACCATCCCTTTCTAACCACCTCTCCCCCATGGTAACTGATGAAATTGCTCTACAATATGATCTTGTTGCCATCTGATGCACATTCAGATGTCATAAATCAGCACTGCAGAGCTCTCCCTGTCCTATGCCGTGCCTTGATTGTATTACTGTTGATGATATCTGGAAATGTGCATGTACACCATGGCCAATCTAGTGTTGCTAACCGCAATTCTGACATGTGCTCTGATATCTGCTTCACTGATTTCTGCTCTCGTACAAAGTCTGGGTTTTCTGCATGTTAACACTAGAAGCTTATTATCTAAAATGGGTGAGGGTTCACAGCTCCAATCCACATGTGTTGATCATTACTGAAATATGGTTAAGGAAGAGTGTTTTGACTATTGATGTTAACCTTTCTGGTTATAACCTTTTTTCGGCAAGACATATCTTCCAAAGGTGGGGGAGTGGCAATCTTTACCAAGGATCACCCTCATTGCCCTTGTTGTCTCCACCAAGTATGTCCCCAAACAATTTGATTTGCTGGTTTTAAGTATTAAACTTTCAAACAGCTCTTTGTTGACTCTCCTGGCCCCTTACACTAAGTCTGAATTTGTCCCTCTAGGTGACCTAAACTGGGACATGCTTAAACCACCTGACCAAGTCCTAAAGCAATGGGACTCCCTAAATATTTCTCAGATTATTACCAATCGCACAAGGTATGACTCCGAACACCCAGAAAATGCAACTCTTCTTCATGTTATCCTAAAAAAAATATCCTGGTAGGTATCAGTCTGGTGTTTACAGTAATGACCATAGTGATCACTGTTTTACAGCCTGTGTTCGTAATGGCTGCTCAGTGAAACGACCTGTCCTGATTTGTCATAGACACTTGCTAAAATTTTTAATGAGCAAGCCTTCCTTCATGATCTGGCCTCTTTAAAATGGTATAGAAACAGCTCTGTCGAAGACGCTTGGACCTTTTTAAAAAATACTGCTCCTCAGTCTGTTGCTAATATATGCATATTATTATTAGTATTGGATTGAAAACTCTAAAGCTTCTAAAACTGTTTGAATGATATCTGTGAGTATAACATAACTCATATGGCAGGCAAAATCCTGAGTTGAAATAAAAACAGGAAGTGAGAAATCTGAGCTTTGTATGTATTCACTAGAGTCCCCAATGAAATCCCCTTGAGATATTAACGATGTTGCACTGCCTAGGGGTTCCACTAGAGATCAACCATCAATAGAAATTATAATGAGACTTCTATGGTATTGTGGGAGTGAATGATAGCAGAATCAGTCAGGTGTCTGGCAGTCAGTCAGCCATTTTCTGATCATACTTACTCCTCATGGTAGTCACTTGCGTTCCATTGCTCACGAAGACAAGAAGGAGTACTCTGGTTGGAACTTTATTGAAGCTATGTTAAAAACATCCTAACGATTGATTCTGTACTTAGTTTGAAATGTTTCTTCGACCGGTAATATAACTTTTTGAAGTTTTTGTCTGATATAACGCTAACCAGAATGAGCATTTGGATATGTATACCAAACGTGCTAACAAAATAAGGTATTTGGACATAAATAATGGACATTTTTGAACAAAACAAACATTTATTGTGATTTACGAGGATTCCTGGAGTGCTTTCTGATGTAGATCATCAAAGGTAAGGGGATATTTATAATGTAATTTCTTGTTTATGTTGACGTCAACATGCCGGCTATTGTGACAAATTATTCTGAGCGCCGTCTCAGATTATTGCATGACTGGCTTATCCCGTAATTTAAAAAAAAAATCAGACACAGCGGTTGCATTAAGGAGATGTATCTATAACTTGTATTATCATCTACATTTATGATGAGTATTTCTGTTGAATGATGTGGTTATGCAAAATGACTGGATGTTTTTGGAACTAGTGAATGTAACGTGCCAATGTAAACTCATATTTGGATAAATATGAATTTTATCAAACAAAACATACATTTATTGTGTAACATGAAGTCCTATTCGTGTCATCTGATGAAGATCATCAAAGGTTAGTGATTAATTTTATTTATATTTCTGCTTTTTGAAACTCCTCTCTTTGGCTGGGGAAAAAATGTATGTGTTTTTCTGTGGCTATGTGGTGACCTAACATAATCGTTTGTGGTGCTTTTGCTGTAAAGCATATTTGAAATTGGACAATGTGGTGGGATTAACAACGAGAATAGCTTTAATATGGTATGAGATACATGTATGTTTGAGGAATGTTAATTATGAGATTTTTGATGTTTTGAAAATGGCGCCCTACACTTTGACTGGCTGTTGTCAAATCGCTGCCGTTAACGGGATTGCAGCCATAAGAAGTTTTAACAAACACTCCCCCATAAAGAAAATGAGAATTAAAAACAGGTTCAGCCCCTGGTTCAACTGTGATCTTGCAGAGTTACTCCACATCAAAAATTTAATTTGGCGAAAGGAACAACACACGCAGGCAAATGAGAAATAAGTGCACTCAGGCTACCCGGAAGGCAAAAGTTTGTTACTTTAAGGAGCAGCTCTCTCTCTGTAGGTCTAACCCCAACACGTTCTGGAAAACTGTTAAAGACCTGGAGAATAAACCTTCCTCCTCACAGCTGCTCATGTCCCTTAATGTTGATGGTGTGATTGTTAATGACAAGAAGCACATGGCTGAGCTCTTTAATCATGATAAAATAATTTCAATGTTGAAAAATAATGATTCAATAATTTCACTCTGAAACCTTATAATTGTATGAAATTGATTAGAATCATATAATTATAATCTGATGATGTGTGTAGTTTTAGTCAGATTTAGGTTAAACAATGTATCTGTATAGTGGAAAAAGACAGACTGTCTGAGCAAGGCGTAGCTCAGGATTTGAACTTGTATGTGGGGGCTGAAGAAAGATACCGAGAACAGTTCATCTGTGTTTGGACCGACCTGGCTAGGCCTCTGAGGAATTCATGAGGGCATAGGGAGTACTTCTCAAGGTCTCCCTAATCTCGGGGGAATGGAAATGTGGGCTGGGTAGTGATACCGTGGTGAGAACTATGGAGAAGGATACAACTCACCTACTGTTTGTGTGGAAGTATGTGGGTAGGATACCTACTGTTTGTGTAGAAGTATGTGGGTAGGATACCTACTGTTTGTGTGGAAGTATGTGTGCAGCTATAAAATGGATGTCTTTGTATAATGGACTTCAGAACGTTCTCTGAATAAACTCTACTATCTGTTTGCATAAGCTGAGTCTTTGACTAATTCTTATTAAACCCATGGTCTTATAGAGCTCGGGATTGGTCAGAGCTATTGATTGTCAGTTATTATCATTGAGATTGAAAATTCTCGTGACAAATCACCAATTCAATAAGTCAGGATTCTAATTTGACTCAGCCATGCATCCTTGCCCATCCAACATTTCCTCATCTCCCACCCATTCTAATGCAACTATCCTTAATGCTTCTCCCTCTTTCCCCCCTGTCCCGCTACAAATTTTCTCCCTGCAGGCAGTCACTGAGTTCTAGGTGCTGAAGGAGCTCCTGAAACCTGACACCAAAAAAACATCTGGGTCAGATGGTTTCGACCCTTTCTTCTTTAATTAAGGTTGCTGCTCCTATCATTGCCAAGCCTATCTCCGACATTTTTAACCTGTCTCTCCTTTCTGGGGAGGTTACCATTGCTTGGAAGGCAGCCACGGTTCACCCTTTATTTAAAGGGGGAGATCAAGCTGATCCTAACTGTTATAGGCCTATTTATATTTTGCCCTGTTTATTAAAACTGTTGGAAAAACTTGCCAATAATCAACTGACTGGCTTTCTTGATGTCTATAGTATTCTCTCTGGTATGCAATCTGGTTTCCCCTCAGGTTATGGATGTGTCACTGCAACCTCAAAGGTCCTCAATGATGTCACCATTGCCCTTGATTCTACGCAGAGTTGTGCTGCTATTTTTATTGACTTGGCCAAAGCTTTTGATACGGTAGACCATTCCATTCCTGTTGGCCAGCTAATGAGTATTGTTGTCTCTGAGGGGTCTTTGGCCTGGTTTGCTAACTACCTCTCCCAAAGAGTTCAGTGTATAAAGTCAGAAAATCTGCTTTCTCAGCCACTGCCTGTCACCAAGGGTGTATCCCAAGGCTAAATCCTAGGCCCCACGCTCTTCTCAATTTACATCAACATCATAGCGCAGGCATTAGGAAGCTCTCTCATCCATTTATATGCAGATGATACAGTCTTATATTCAGCTAGCCCTGCCCCGGACTTTGTGTTAAATGCTCTACAACAAAGCTTTCTTAGTGTCCAACAAGCTTTCTCTACCATTAACCTTGTTCTGAACACCTCCAAAACAAAGGTCATGTGTTTTGGTAAGAAGAATGCCCCTCTCCACACAGGTGTGATTACTACCTCTGAGGGTTTAGAGCTTGAGGTAGTCACCTCATACAAGTACTTGGGAGTATGGTTAGACTGTACACTGTCCTTCTCTCAGCACATATCAAAGCTGCAGGCTAAAGTTACATGTAGACTTTGTTTCGTAATCGCTCCTCTTTCACCCCAGCTGCCAAACTAAGCCTGATGCAGATGACCATCCTACCCACGCTAGATTACGGAGACATAATGTATAGGTATGCAGGTAAGGGTGCTCTCGAGCGGCTAGATGTTCTTTACCATTCGGCCATCAGATTTGCCACCAATGCACCTTACAGGACACATCACTGCACTCTATGCTCCTCTGTCAACTGGTCATCTCAGTATACCCGTCGCAAGACCCACTGGTTGATGCTTATTTATAAAACCCTCTTAGGCCTCACTCCCCTGTCTGAGATATCTACTGCAGCCCTCATCCTCTACATACAAAACCCGCTCTGCCAGTCACATTCTGTTAAAGGTCCCCAAAGCACACACAACCCTGGGTCGCTCGTCTTTTCAGTTCGCTGCAGCTAGTGACTGGAACGAGCTGCAACAAACACTCAAACTGGACAGTTTTATCTCTATCTCTTCATTCAAAGACTCAATCATGGACACTAACTGACAGTTGTGGCTGCTTTGCGTGATATATTGTAGTCTCTACCTTCTTGCCCTTTGTGCTGTTATCTGTGCCCCAACACGTTTGTATCATGTTTTGTGCTGCTACCATGTTGTGTTGCGTTGCTACCATGCGGTGTTGTCATGTGTTGCTGCCTTGCTATGCTGTTGTCTTAGGTCTCTCTTTATGTAGTGGTTTGTTGTCTCTCTTGTCGTGATGTCTGTTTTGTACTATATTTATATATATTAATCCTCTGTCCCTGCTGGAAGCCTTTTGCCTTTTGCCTTTTCGTAGGCCGTCGTTATAAATAAGAATTTGTTCTTAACTGACTTGCCTAGTTAAATAAAGGTTAAATTTAAAAAATGTATGGTCTTCAGGAGTGTTAAGAGGCACTAGTCCTCTGGTCCCTGGTCCCTGGTCCCTGGATGGGAGTGGTCTAAATAAACATGTGAGAAAAAAATTCACATACGGGAAACTTGTCTGAAAACCCTGTGTCTAACTTGTGAGGGTAGCCATGTCAGCCCATGTTAATCACAGTACTGTTCAAAAAAGACGATAAAAACGATAAAAATCACAGTACTGTTCAAGAAAGACGATAAAATGTGTGGAATACGGAAGCTAGTGATGGGTTGCCACTTATCAAAACAATAAAATATTTTACATGGGTGAAGTTCCAAAATAATTCTGACTTGCAATAAGCTCGCATGCATATGATACAAAACAAATGGCAACCAAAACGTTGTCCGACATGATAGGAAAACAGACACGGACAAAAAAAAAAAAAAAAAACTAACAAAACACATGCATCTTCTGAGTGGAAACATAATTTCTACTCAGAGCCAATAGTCAAGTAAATAAAACAGGATTAGGAAGGCTGGCCATGTAAGACTAGGTACCAAATGAAAGAAAATGGTCCAAAACAGGGGAGGGAGTACCTGGACTTGTCCAATAAGAAACACACTTTATTTTCTATGGTGTGCAGTAATAAATACTACCCTACTGTAACTGGTGGGATTCAAACCCTGGTATCCTGCTCGTGAATCCTAATCTTAACCTTTAGACCAAGAAGACACCCTCAAGGTTAAAAGCATACATTTGGGCTTCCAGTGGAATTTCTGAAGGCTCACAGGGAGAAAGGAACAATATAATTGCTATAGGTATGCACAACAGGCAAATTGGTAATTTGACAGAGGAGGAGAAACGTAGTACATTTTCCACATTCTGTTACATTACAGACTTATTCTAAAATGGATTAAATGTTAAATAAATAAAAAAAGTTTCCTTATCAATCTAGACACAATACCCCATAATGACAAAGCAAAAACAGGTTTTAAGAAATGTTTGGAAATGTACACTCCCGTTCAAAAGTTTGGGGTCACTTAGAAATGTCCTTGTTTTTGAAAGAAAAGCACATTTTTTTGTCCTTTAAAATTACAATCAAATTGATCACAAATATAGTGTAGACATTGGTAATGTTGTAAATGACTATTATAGCTGGAAATCAGATTTTTAATGGAATATGTACATAAGCATACAGAGACCCATTATCAGCAACCATCACTCCTGTGTTCCAATGGCACGCTGTGTTAGCTAATCAAAGTTTATCATTTGAAAAGGCCAATTAATCATTAGAAAACCCTTTTGCAATTATGTTAGCACAGCTGAAGACTGTTGTTCTGATTAAAGAAGCAATAAACTGGCCTTCTTTGGACTAGTTGAGTATCTGGAGAATCAGCATTTGTAGGTACAGGCTCAAATGGACAGAAACAAAGAACCTTCTTCTGAAACTTGTCAGTCTATTCTTGTTCTGAGAAATGATGGCTATTCCATGTGAGAAATTGCCAAGAAATTGAAGATCTCGTACAACGCTGTGTACTACTCACAGAACAGAGCAAACTCGCTCTAACCAGAGTAGAAAGAGGAGTGGGAGGCCCCGGTGCACAACTGAGCAAGAGGACAAGTACATTAGAGTGTCTAGTTTGAGAAACAGATGCCTCACAAGTCCTCAACTGGCAGCTTCATTAATTAGTACCCGCAAAACACCAGCCTCAACGTCAACAGTGAAGAGGCGACTCCAGGATTCTGGCCTTCTAGGCAGAGTTGCAAAGAAAAAGCCATATCTAAGACTGGCCAATAAAAATAAAAGATTAATATGGGCAAAAGAACACAGAAACTGGACAGAGGAACTCTGCCTAGAAGGCCAGCATCCCGGAGTCGCCTCTTCACTGTTGACGTTGAGACTTGTGTTTTGCGGGTACTATTTAATGAAGCTACCAGTTGAGGACCTGATCCAGAGCACTCAGGACCTCAGACTGGGTCGAAGGTTCACCTTCCAACAGGACCCTAAGCACACAGCGAAGACAACGCAGGAGTAGCTTCGGGACAAGTCTCTGAATGTCCTTGAGTGGCCCAACTAAATCAAGTCAAATTTTATTTGTCACATACACATGGTTAGCAGAGGTTAATGCGAGTGTAGTGAAATGCTTGTGCATCTATTCCCAACCATGCAGTAATATCTAACAAGTAATCTAACAATTTCACAACAACTACCTTATACACAGTGTAAAGAAATTAATAAGAATATGTACACAAAGATATATAAATGAGCGATGGCCGAACGGCATAGGCAAGATGCAGTAGATGGTATGGAGTACAGTATATACATATGAGATGAGTAATGTAGGGTATGTAAACATTATATAAAGCCTGGACTTGATCCCGATTGAACATTTCTGAAGAGACCTCAAAATAGCTGTGCAGCGACGCTCCCCATCCAACCTGACAGAGCTTGAGATGATCTGCAGAGAAGATTGGGAGAAACTCCACAGAAACAAGTGTGCCAAGCTTGTAGCGTCATACCCAAGAACACTTGAGGCTGTAATTGCTGCTAAAGGTGCTTCAACTGAGTAAAGGGTCTGAATACTTATGTAAATGTGATATTTCAGTTTCTAAAAACTTGTATTTGCCTTGTCATTATGGGGTATTGTGTGTATTTTAATGAGGGAAAAAGCATTGAATCAATTTTAGAATATGGCTGTAACGTAACAAAATGTGGAAAAAGTCAAGGATCTGAATACATTCCGATTGCCATGTAGAAGCCATGTCTTTAGGACAGAAAGAGAGAGGAGAATGGAAAGAGAGGGAGAGAGGTTGGAGCCATGAAACATTGTAGCATTGTGTCAGCATGGAGTCTATTGTGCTTGGGTTCGTAGGGGGAACCAGGAGCATGTGTGTGCATGTCTGTGTGTGTGGTGTGATTTTTATTTTTTTATCAACCGAGCTCCAATGAAAGGCAATGGCAGCAACATTTCTGCATGCTGCTCTTCGAGGGAGACCTTGCAGATGCATTATACATCACAACAACAACCAAAGAAAATAAACAGAGTAAACAGTTTTGTATGACCTTTGGCTTCACAAGAACTCTCCATCTTTTCTCCTCAGTGGAACTGATGATATAAGTACAAAATATGGCAGAATGTAACTATGTGACCAATAAAGTGAAGATTTTCATTCAGAACAAAACTCAACCACCTCAGCGCTCCATTGAAGATTTATTGCAGTTCAGACCTTACTTCAAGTGACAAAAGTTATAGTCTTAGAATATCATCCTAAAGTGTCTCTAGGGGGCTAGAGTAGTGTAGTACAGAGTATTTTAAGCCAAACGCTTAGTCAGGAACATGTTCAAACAGAATGAACGTTGAACACGACTGTTCATCTGAGAGGTTCGCGCTCTATTACGATTCAAAGACAAAAGTTGAAATAATACCAGAGAAACAACGTTATTGTGAGAAGATGTTTAATCATGTACAAGCTATCACCAGTCTTTATCCAAAGATAACACCATTCTAGAATTACTGTCCCTTTATTGCGGATATCCTTTGGGAGAGAGCACAGAAGATCTGCATTGTAGTGCAGTTGAAATGTAAAGATCATTTCTGAATGAGCAAACATATGCAGTGTTTACTGTTAATGCAGTCTCTGCAAACACGGACACATTGCCTTTAAATGTTAATTGTGTCATAGCACTGAAAAAGCAAGACATGTTGGAAGTGTATATAGTGTCTGGTCTTGAGATCCACAGTGTCTGCTGATTTTCACCCAAAGGTTTTTGGTCTCTCTGGGCCAAACCAACCACAATTCACCAATCATTAGGCAAATTTCATTCTTAAAGATTTGCAGTTTAGTTTCAAATAAATGTTTCTTTCTACACCTTTTGGATCAACTGAACCAATGTTCAGTAGCTTCACTAAAATTCCCCGGTTTTCCCAAAAAAACATGGAAGATTCCAGATTTCCTGCTTATTCCCTCCTGATTCTGGGAATCTTCCAACTGCGATACAGCATTTACTGCGATGCAGCCTGAGCAGACTTCAGGGCTTCCATACTTCATACACTTAGCGGAGCAGAGAAGAGCTATTGTGAAGGAAGTTGTCAAGGAAGATTGTGTTTATACAGGACGTACACCCCCACCTCTGTACAATCTGGGGATTTTGGGAAAGTTGGTTACAAGAATTTCTCACCCCTACCAATGTTTGTCGCATTATCATCTCTCTTGATGCAATTCACAGTATATACTAACATAAACAAGCTCAAGCTCCAGTGGATTAGGCACTAGCCACATGTTTCGACAGTTACTTGTCCACTAGGGATGTTGTCCATGGGGGTGGGAAGTGAGCTATGGCACCGAACATTGTGCTAGGCACTTGTTTTTTAATTGTAGTTTGTCTGTTTTAACCCAAACCTTAACCCTAACCACTCGGAATTAATGCCTAAATTTAACCCAATCCTTAACCCTAAACTTGACCCTTAAGGTTGGTTTTGGTTTGATGAGTGAATGAAAGCACTTTTGTTGTGCCGTTTGATTGACGGAGGGACAGGACGTGTTGATATGGGGATTTGTATTTGGCTATTTAGAAGTTCACAAAACATATTAAATATTTAGGATGCTTAATAAGTAACAAACATATAAATATAACTTTATTCCATTACTCAAGAATATGAAAACAGATCTAACTAAATGGAATAAACTTCCCAAAAATCTTAGTTAGAATAAACATCTTTAGAATTGCATTGCTGCCAAAGTTTTTGTATTTATTTTCACTAATACCAATTACACCACCTAAAGCATTCTTCTAAATAAGTATAACAGACCTTATATGGGGAAATAAAATTCATAGAATAAAAGTAAAGATCTACGTCTTCTTAAAAGGCTCTGCATGGTCAATTGATGTCTGAAGTGGCTTTACAGCATTTACTGCGATGCAGCCTCAGCAGACTTCAGGGCTTTCATACTTCATACGCTTAGCGGAGCAGAGCAGAGCAATTGTGAAGGAAGTTGTCAAGGAAGATTGTGTTTATACAGGATGTACCGCCCCCACCTACTGCAACCAAACACTATAAACTATATTTGAGAGGCGCACAGCTAGCGATATGGCAGAGAGCTTGATTTTCAAATCAAGTAGGAATTTGCTTAATTTTTTAACCTTCCAAACTTGGAATTGTATCAACTCACTAACCAAGGCTTTTACTTGCAACATATATGCATCCACAACAGCCCTAGTGGATAAGTAATTGTCGAATTGTGTGGCTAGTGCCCAAAGAGGAACAATCTGTACATATTGAAGATGCACATTCTCGTCCCCAGAAACTATTTTCAAAAGATAAAGCTAACAACTTCATAGTTAAGAACACTATAACAACATGGAAGAAAATGTAATTTCTTCTACAAGAACCAATATCACTCACTAAAAACAACCTTATGCAACAATCCTTGGATAGATTTCAGAATTCACTGATAAATTGGTCCACATGGAAAACTATAGACATAAAAACCACAAATTACTTCGTAACAGGAATTACAATTAGGTCCATGACAGAATTTAAAAATTAATTTTGGACTGACCAATAGACAAATACATAGATCACAACATTTCGATTTGAAATCTTTTGGACATAAGAGCAACCTTGAGGTAATCTTATTTAAGTCAGAAAAGGATGTTCATATGATAGGTGTCACATTCGTCATAATGAGGAGACCAAGGCACAGCGTAATATGAATACATACTTATTTTAATAAAGAAAGAACACTAAACAAACAAAACGAACGTGACGCTATATAAACCGAGTGTTGACAGGCAACTGACACACAGACAATAACCCACCAAACCAAAATGGGAAATGGCAACCTAAATAGGATCCACAATCAGAGACGACGATAAACAGCTGCCTCTGATTGGGAACCAATTCAGGCCACCATAGACCTACATTACCTAGACATATAAAAAACCCATAGATATACAAAAACCCTAGACAGGACGAAAACACACATACCCACCCTGGTCACATGCTGAACTGACCAAAATAATACATAAAACATAGATAATTAAGGTCAGGGCGTGACAGTACCCCCCATAGTTGCAGACTCCCGACCGCAAACCTGAACTTATAGGGGAGGATCCGGGTGGGCATCTACCCTCGGTGGCGACTCTGGTTCTGGACGCCGCTCCCCTTTCTGTACACTGAGTCCGCTCTTGTAGCACTGACCCGTGATCATCGCCGGAGGCTCTGGACTGCGGATCCTCGCTGTAGGCTCCGGGGCTGGGGACCCTCGCTGCGTGGACCATCGGCAGATGTTTTGGACTGGGGACCGTCGCTGGAGGCTCCGGACTGTGGCCCGTCGCTGGAGGCTCTGGAGTGGGTACTGTCGCAGGACGCTCTGGACTGCCGAGGCGCACTGTAGGCCTGGTGCGTGGTGCCGGCACTGGGCTGGTGACACGCACCTCAGGGCGAGTGCGGGGAGCAGGAACAGGATGTAATGGACTGTGGAGGCGCACTGGAGGGAGAGTGCGAGAAGCAGGAACAGGACACACCGGACTGGGAAAGCGCACTTGAGGGAGAGTGTGAGGAGTTGGCACAGGACGCACTGTGTCTTGAAGATACACTGGAGACCTGGTGTGTATAGCCAGCATCAATTGTTCCGGAACTTTAACACACGTTTCAGGACGAGTTCGGAGAGCTGACTCGGGTGTCACCAAACTGACAACACGTTATTTTATTCCAAATCCGTGTGTCCTCCATCAACTCAACAACTCCCTCATTTTTCTCTCCTCCGAATCCTCCTTCTCCCAGACTGGCTCTGGTTTACTCCTCGGCTCCGCCGACTGCTCCATGCCGACTGCTCTCCCCCAAAACAATATCTTGGGGTTTCTGTGGTTGCCTTGACTCCTCGTATCGTCGCCTTTCCTCCTGTGCTATCTACACCTGCTTCCATGGCAGGGTCTTGTCCCCTGCCATTACCTCCTCCCAGGTCCAGGATGTCCTCCCCTCATCTTTCTCCCGGGTCCAGGATGTCCGCTCCTCATTCACATGCTGCTTGGTCCTTATTTGGTGGGTTATTCTGTCACGATCCTCGTATAGAGGAGACCAAGGCGCAGCGTTGTAAGCGTACATCTTCTTTAATGAAAGAACACTGAACAAACTATACAAAACAACAAAATGTGACGCTAATATGAGAAGTGCAGAACAGGCAACTAAACATAGACTAACAACCCACAAAATAACCAAGGAATATGGCTACCTAAATATGGTTCCCACCTGCCTCTGATTGAGAACCAATCCAGGCAATCATAGACATATAAACACCTAGACAGGATAAACCCCTAGACATACAAAAAACCCTAGACAATACAAAAACTAAACAAACCACCCTTGTCACACCCTGACCTAAACAAATATGAAAGAAAACAAAGATAACTAAGGTCAGGGTGTGACAATAGGGAAAATATACAAAACCTTGCAGAGAGCATATTCAACTAACAATCTCTTAGAAAAAATATTAATTATTGGAACAAAGACTTAAAAAGGACTGATGTTGGCACAAAATGGAGGGAAAGTTGGAGCATAACTAATGAAATTACACTTAGCAAAAATGTATGCTCAATCCAGTATAAACTAATGTATATAATGTATTATACACAAAAGACAAATTTCACAAATGCTAAAGCACAACTGGCAGAGTCATGTCTCAAGTGTAAACTAATAATAACTCAATAACCCATGTTTTCTGGGAATGGGGGTGTAGTGTGATACCTAATTGGCTGGACAACTCTCTTTTCATCACTCATCTTGTAAAAAATGTATAGCAAAACTTGGACACAATGGAACATTTTTATGATTTATTATTGAAACATTGAAATAGCATGGGTAACCGAGAAAAACGAATTGGTACAATTTAAGGCTAAGATGCAAGCAATAATGCAGGCACTAGGGATGGGGGTGTGAGCAGATGAGAGGTAGTCATTGTTGGTCAAGTTGTTGTTCGTATGTATACATTTGTTTTTGGGGTGTAAAAGAAAGGTGAAAAAATCGAAAATGTAAAACTCACAGACTCACTATTCACAAGGCCTCTTGGATTCAGAGGTGCAAGATGAACTTATGCCATTCTCTTTGATCATCCTCTATCAGTGGCCTCCTTTCCATCCATCCATCTCTCCCTTTCTCTTGCCCTCTCCCTCCTTCTCTCACTCCCTTTCTTTTTTATCTTTCTCTCTCTCTTCCCACATGCTGCAACGCTGCAGGGGTGACTTGCATGAAGAGGAAATGTCTTATCTGAACCCTCTAATCTCTTTTATAAGCCTCACTTTACAGGGAATTACAAGTGCTTAGTAACCGATTAGATAGATATTGTCTCTTTAAACAGCATACATGCAATACAGCCTGTTGAATTGAACAACTGGAGAGTTCAGGAAATGGTAAACACAGCTATTGGATATTATCACCAAGAATGTCAGATTCAGTTTTCACTATTCTATTCCTGTGTGGCGCTTGCAGCACCAGGGGTAGTGGGTTTAGTTCTCGCTGGGGCCACCCATATGATTTTTATTCATTACTATTCTAGGCGACTCGTTGCCGTACATTTGAGTGACTACACTACAATGTATCTGACCGCACTAGCAGAGCCTATAAGCGTGGATAGCACGTGACTTTATGTCAGACCTGACTGGGATTGGGGCTCAACTACTACTGGAAAGTTCTTTCAAATATGCTAGTTGCTCTTGATTTAGCTTGCCCGGCACAATGGAACCAGTGGAGTGGTCCCAAAAGTGCAATCCCGTCCATCTGGCACTCCATGCAATGAAACAGTTGACTGCACTGGGCTCTTAAAGGTCTAGTGCAGTCAAAACAACTGTGTTTTTTATCCTATTGTACAACAGCTGATGAAACTAACACTGTTAAGTCTGAAAAAAATGTATCAGTGTTATTTCCTGATAGTTGTTGGTTGACAATACAATCTACACAGGACCTTCTAATCAGCAAGTTTTCATCGGCAGGAGTTTCGGCTTGCCCGGTGGCATCACTAGGCGATAAATTGGTTAATAGACCAATAACAAAGAGTTCCAAACCTCTCTACCAATAACAGCTAGTTTTCCCCTCCCCACTTTGACCACTCCCACAGTCGTAGCAAAATAATTTCTTTACTAAAAAAAGCTATTTCTGTCAATTTTTATTGAAACTATTCCAGTAAGATACTTAATTGTTACCCATAAATTATTTGATATTGATATAAAAATGGAAGCAAGGTGGAAGCTTTAACTTGTTATGGCTGCAATCCCCCTATCGGGAAAAGTGTCATCAACAACCGCTGAATAGCATAGCGCTACAGTCAACAAATATTACTACAAATATTTATATTCATGAAATCACAAGTGCAATATAGGAAAACACAGCTTAGCCTTTTTGTTAATACACCTGTCGTGTCAGATTTTGAAATTATGCTTTACAGCGAAAGCAATCCAAGCATTTGTGTAAGTTTATCGATCGCACAACAAAACATTAAGTACACTTAGCATCAGGAAGCTTGGTCACGAAAATCAGAAAAGCAATCAAATTAATCGTTTACCTTCGGATGTTTTCACTCACGAGACTCCCAGTTACACAACAAATGTTCCTTTTGTTCCATAAAGATTATTTTTATATCCAAAATACCTCCGTTTGTTTGTCGCGTTATGTTCAGAAATCCACAGGAAAGAGCGGTCACGACACCGCAGACTAAAATTCCAAATAGTTTCCATAATGTCCACAGAAACATGTCAAACGTTTTTTATAATCAATCATCGGGTTGTTTTTAAAATATATAATCGATAATATATCAACCGCAAATGTCTTTCACAGTAGGAGAGGGAAAAGCAATACCTATCCAAACTCTGTTGTGCGAGCGATGTTATCGTTCTGGCTCATTTTTCAAAATAAAAGCCTGAAACTATGTCTGAAGACTGACACCTTGAGGAAGCGATAGAAAAAGGAATCTGGTTCATATCCCTTTAAATCCAGCAAAGGGAGGCTATGGAACATGGAGTTTTCAAAATAGAAGCCACTTCCTGTTTTGATTTTCCTCAGGGTTTTCCCTGCAATATCAGTTATGTTATACTCACAGACAATATTTTGACAGTTTTGGAAACTTTAGAGTCTTTTCTATCTAATAATAATATGCATATATTAGCAACTGAGACTGAGGAGCTGGCCCTTTACAATGGGCACCTTTTCATCCAAGCTACTCAATACTGCCCCTGCAGCCATAAAAAGTTAACATCACACTCTTTACCCAGACCTTTCATACATGCTAAAATCAAGGGGTTGGGGCCGATTTTGGAGAGATGGGGAGCAATTTGGGCAGGCTATATCAACATATTTTAAAGGAAATTAAGACTTTCTGAACCCAGATCTGCGAACATTGAATGGAATTATGAGAAACTCTGATGTCCGTGTTATGTCCTATCCCTGCTCACCCTCACCCTTGCAATAGGAGTCATTATTGTTCAGTGGCCACCGAGAAGAGGGGCAGACATGACTGATTCCACACTTCTCCATTTCTCCTGACCTGTCTTGGCAATGTCAAATCTTTATTTATATTAGCCAACAAAATCCTGCACAAGCAGTCATGCATGCACAGGTAACAGGCATCACGCTGTTTGCTTATCATTACTTCTTCCTCCCTCAACAACTCACAGCCTTGGGCTGGATCTAGCGACGTCGGTCTTGCACACATCACCGACCTGTTGACAACGTCTTAGCCAGCTGCGCCACCGAAAAGCTAGCAATTTGAAGCAGCGGGTGGAGACATCAAGCTGAGGAGTGATTTACACACATATGACTTACTCTGAAGCATCTTCCTGTGAGGGGAGTCTGCCTGGCGCTTTGAAACTACCCAATATCGCTCTAAGATTTGATTTGGCCACAAGAGAAGCGATATGTTAACATGCTAAACTACTGCAATGCCGATTTGACTGAATTCAGCCCTGTGAGTTGGTGCTGCTGTGTATATAAACTTGATGGTAGCCTACGTTATGTTATTCCACTTAACCCTGTTGACTCTGTAGCCTAGACTAGGGCTGGGATTCAATCCAATCGGACATGGGGAGTGTTGAATGCGGTCTCTGCGAACACTGGAACACTGGCTTTAAAAGGTGCATAGCTGAGAAAGCACGATTGGATTGAATTCCATCCACCCCAAACATCCACCCCAACGAGTTTCCAACCCCCCCATCAGTCCCGCACACACAAACACGCATGCACACACGAACACACACACACACACACACACACACAACCAGTAATTCCCTCTCTTCTCTGGTGTGTACACAGTGCACACAAGGGCACTGTGAGTCCCTTGGGCAAGATTTACACATCTCTGTAGCCATATCCCTGCTTCACTCTCACAGGGCAAAAAGCTCCTCTTTCAGAGCATGACTCTGTTTGTTTGTGTGTGTTTGGTCGTGTGTGTGTGTGCCATACCCGGATCCAAGAGGGGGCTAAAGGGGGCTTAACCTTATGCGGTCAATTTCACGCCATATGTATTGATTGCAAAATAAAATAAATTGTGAACATGAAAAATAAAGTTGAGAATGTAAACATTATTTTTTCGAGGACGGATGAAATAATGGATGTTGAAATCAAAAACCAAACAATTGAAAGCAAAATGTATAGAATAGTAAACAAAAATAAGACATCAAAAGCAAAACCCAATAACTTGTAAGCAAATAATTTTAAAGCGAGAGCAAATCTCTGACAATTTTTTTATTTTTTATATTTGAAAACAAATGCAACATTCGTTTCTGGATAAACTTTCCCAGCAACCCATACTATTGAATAGATTTTGCCTACACTCTTGCCTGTATGTACTACCTTTTGGTTACGCAACACGTATCTTTTCTTTCGATGTTTGTTTTTTTGCTTTCAGTACCAGTCTTTTCAATTGCGAGTTTTGGCATTATTTTTCCGTGAAGGGCGGGGGTTTAGAGGGAGGCGTAGACAATGAGTCTCCATTGGTCCACTCGTTTTGGAGTGGCGGTTTGTCTGAACCCAATCAATGAACATGATAGACAGGCTTTTTTTCTATTGCTTACTAAAGTAGATGGACTGACGTCACCTCGTTTTAGGGTTTTAGCTAACACACTTCAACATTTTCAGTCAAGGGTCAATAATGTACGGATATTAGAATTCATCAAATGGACATACCATATTGGTCAATATTTATTATGTACCCAGTGCTAATTTGGAATGTGTCCTTCTGCCTTGATGTCACATGTCTATTAGTTTGGGTAGTGTTACTGAACTGACATGATTTCAGGTGAAGGGAAAATTAACACTGATACATCCTGACAATGTTTATGTGTGAGGAATGTATCTCGAGCATCATTTAAAATGTCGAGACCAGAATAAGGTTAGGGGTGTGTGGCGAAGATACGCTATATCCACGTCTCTCTCCACACTCTCTCTATTGCACACTAACTCCCGCCAATTCGTGCACACTATATGTTTCATTGTGTCAATTGTTTAGGGAATGTTTATCAATGCCCCGTGAAATATATAATCATCAGTGAAGTTACTGTTAATCCCAACATATTCCCCCATGAATTTAGAATGTTTGGTTACGGATATTATTGTAGAATTAATAAAATATAATATACATTGCCTTTGGAAAGTATTCAGACCCGTTGATTTTTTAAACAATTTGTTACGTAAAATTGGTTAAATTGTTTCCCCCCCCCCCCCCCCCACATCAATCTACACACAATACTCCATAACAATTAAGCAAAACAAGTTATTGGAATTTTTTATTCATTTAATCAAATCCAAAAACTGCAATATCAAATTTACATAAAAGTTCCGACCCTTTACTCAGTACTTTGTTGAAGCACCTTAGGCAGCGATTGCAGCATGGAGTCTTCCGTAGAGATGGTGCCAGGTTTCCTCCCAACGTGACACTTGTCATTCAGGCCAAAGAGTTCAATCTTGGTTTCATCAGACCAGAGAATCTTGTTTCTAATGGTCTGAGATCTGTAGGTGCCTTTTGGAAACTGATTCTAATCAAGTTGTAGAAACAAGGATGATCCATGGAAACAGGATGCACTTGAGCTCAATTTCAAGTCTCATAGCAAATAAGGTAAATAAGGTATTTCCGTTTTTTTTAAATAAATTTGCAAAAATGTCTAAAAACCTATATTCGCTTTGTCATCGTGCCGTATTGTGTGTAGATTAAGGCTGTAACGTAACAAAATACTTTCTGAAGGCACTGTAATTCCAATGCAAGTATCCCCCCAAAATTGCTCCCTCTAACGATTTCAACTGCCCCCTTAGTCACTTTATCCAAGCACCAGGTCTGGTACTGCATGGCTCACAGTGTGAAAGCAACAAAGAAGACTATTGCAGTAGTTGCTATATGAAGCAGTATATGCAACTGAGCACTGAGTAGAGTTGTCCTTATTTTCTCTTTGCCCTCACCCTCCTCCCCTCTTTCGCTTCCCACCTTTTTTTCATCCCAGTCCTGAAATATGCCTGTTGTCGGTCTTGGCACTGCATGACCGAAGCAGTGTTCTGCGGCTTGTCCAAATGGACTGAGACAGGATGATGAAGTCTCATTAGACTTTCCTGACATCTGATGCGCGTTGCGCACGTTTCCAGAGAGCGCACTCAAACCGTGAGTTTCAAGCGTTTGCAGCACCACAGTCCCTCCATATCTAACCCCCTTCCCCTCTCCCACTACTTTATGTCCCCCTTTCTCCTCAAACCGTTTGCTAGAAACAGAGAGTGAAGTGCAAACACAGGCATTTAGAGCACAAGACCACGCTTGGGGAACAACCGCAGCCTCCTGGGGAGAGAACGCTCAAACACAGAGTGTGCACGCCACTCCTGTCATCTGGACATAAAGCACGGCGTGGGGAGTGACTGCTAACATAGCCTTGTTATAATGGCTAGCCGACTCAATTTTCAGCCCTTTATTGTGGTAGAGAGACTGAGGCAGAAGTTATCATGCATGTAGTTGAGAAACACTTTGGAGACGTAGATTACGGAAAGGCATGATGATTTCCATACCAGAACTCAGCCTAATCCATTAACCAAATGTGAATTGACGCTAACAAAACCTTTAATTAAAATGAATTAATCCATCACTAAATATACATATCTTTTTAAATCACTTCTAGGTTTTTTCCGATGGCATTACTCATTAACTATAACCTAATAATTTTGCCCTGTGCGTGTGCTGAAAGCTACTCAATTTCCTTCTTAATTAACACATTGACTAATCAAAACACACCCTGACACAGCATAGGCTACATGCAAGCACAGACTTAAGTATTCAACGCAACATGCTTATTGCAAATAACATTTCATCAACTAACCTAAGCCTATTTCATGATTAGTGTGTTAATTTATTCATCTTCCACATTGTTTCCAAGAGTAATGTAATTATATTTGTAGATGACTTGTTTATCATAGGCCTATATATTTTCCACAATACAGATGGCACACACAGTATAAGCATTTCTATAGGACATTAAGGCGGTAAGTAGAGGGCCCTAATCAACATGTGATGCAGTACCTGTGCTATGATTGCTTATCATGCCTTACCGGCTTAAAACTAGAACCACTAAATCAGTAATTTTGACAGCTCATGAATTTATTTATTTTATTACTCTCCCATTTTTAAAGTCATGCCCCCCTCCGTACTTGAATTTGCTTAAATAAGCCTATATAACAGATTGATGTTGTTCGAAACATAATATCAGAAACAGAACTGGAGTTATAACCAGTTTTAGGAAGGGATGTCTTATTTCAATGGTTTTCACCCGTTGCCCCTCCAATGAAATATGCGGTGTTCAGCTGATAATCAGCCTGATATTTGCCTCAAAACTGAAGCTAATTAATACTGAACCTAATTTCTCACATAACAACATATACACTACCGTTCAAAAGTTTTGGGGTCACTTACAAATGTCCTTGTTTTTTAACGAAAAGCAAAATATTTGCCCTTTAAAATGACATCTAATTGATCAGAAATACAGTGTAGACATTGTTAATGTTATAAATGACTATTGTAGCTTGAAATGGCTGATGTTTATTGGAATATGTACATAGTCGTACAGAGGCCCATTATCAGCAACAATCACTCCTGTGTTCCAATGGCACGTTGTGTTACCTAATCCAAGTTTATCATTTTAAATTGATCATTAGAAAATCCTTTAGCAATTATGTTAGCACAGCTGAAAACTGTTGTTCTGATTAAAGAAGCAATAAAACTGGCCTTCTTTAGCCTAGTTGAGTATCTGGAGCATCAGCATTTGTAGGTTTGATTACAGGCTCAAAATGGCCAGAAACAAAGACCTTTCTTCTGAAACTCGTCAGTCTATTCTTCTTCTGAGAAATTATGACTATTCCATGCGAGAAATTGCCAAGAAACAGAAGATCTCGTACAACGCTGTGTACTACTGCCTTCACAGAACAGCGCAAACTGGCTCTAACCAGAACAGAAAGAGGAGTGGGAGGCCCCGGTGCACAACTTTGGCAAGGAGAGGAATATCACCATGGACAATTTCTTCACTTCATTGTCATTGGCGAACAAGTTGCTTGGAAATAAAACAAGCATAGTCGGCACCATGAACTAAGCAAGACGGGTGCACCCTCCCTCTGCGCAAAATGATGCACCTGCACAGCCGTTGTTCTCCACAACAGTGCTAAAGAATGACAAGACAACAGTCACACTATACCATATCAAGGCAAGAAAGAGTGTTTCTGTCATGAGCACAATGCATCCGACAGTTGCCATTGAAAGGGAGACAAAGAGAAAACCGGATACTATTACGCCCCTACAACCAAACAAGGTATGTAAATATTACATTGCCATATATCAGTAAACGTATGCAATGCATTATGCTCTTCTGTATAATACGTGTTGTTTTTCCTATGGGACAATAATCATAATGTTTACTACTATATACTGTTCCATAGGTTGGGGTGGATGTTTTGGATCAGATGGCACGGTTGTACTGTGTGAAAGGAGGCACCCGCTGCTGGCCTGTTGCTGTGTTCTACAACATGTGTGACTTGGCTGCTATCAACGCACACGTGTTGTTCAAGCAGTGCATGAACAACACCATGCCCAGGAGAGACTTCACCATGAGTGTGGCATACTGGCTACGTGAGAGACATATGCGGGCCAAGGCCGCAGCAAAGTTTCCATGCGAGCATTTGCGCGAGCCAAATGGGCAGATGAACAAAGAACAGAACCCAAGACACTCATGTCGCCTGCAAGTTACGTTTTTGTGGGATGTTTCAAGCAAGTGACAGTGGCAAAGATTTGTGTGGACTGTTAGGACAAGGGATAACCGCTAAATGAAATCTAACTGATGACATTGCGTGAAAACGCAAACAATGTAAGCAAGCACAAGCTGACAATAATGGACTATTTTTGACTGCTGTCATATTGACACTTACAGTGGGGCAAAAAAGTATTTAGTCAGCCACCAATTGTGCAAGTTCTCCCACTTAAAAAGATGAGAGGCCTGTAATTTTCATCATAGGTACACTTCAACTATGACAGACAAAATAAAGAAAAAAAAATCCAGAAAATCACATTGTAGGATTTTTAATTAATTTATTTGCAAATTATGGTGGAAAATAAGTATTTGATCACCTACAAACAAGCAAGATTTCTGGCTCTCACAGACCTGTAACTTCTTCTTTAAGAGGCTCCTCTGTCCTCCACTCGTTACCTGTATTAATGGCACCTGTTTGAACCTGTTATCAGTATAAAAGACACCTGTCCACAACCTCAAACAGTCACACTCCAAACTCCACTATGGCCAAGACCAAAGAGCTGTCAGAGGACACCAGAAACAAAATTGTAGACCTGCACCAGGCTGGGAAGACTGAATCTGCAATAGGTAAGCAGCTTGGTTTGAAGAAATCAACTGTGGGAAAAATTATTAGGAAATGGAAGACATACAAGACCACTGATAATCTCCCTCGATCTGGGGCTCCATGCAAGATCGCACCCCGTGGGGTCAAAATGATCACAAGAACGGTGAGCAAAAATGACAGAACCACACGGGGGGACCTAGTGAATGACCTGCAGAGAGCTGGGACCAAAGTAACAAAGCCTACTATCAGTAACACACTACGCCGCCAGGGACTCAAATCCTGCAGTGCCAGACGTGTCCCCCTGCTTAAGCCAGTACATGTCCAGGCCCGTCTGAAGTTTGCTAGAGAGCATTTGGATGATCCAGAAGAAGATTGGGAGAATGTCATATGGTCAAATGAAACCAAAATATAACTTTTTGGTAAAAACTCAACTCGTCGTGTTTGGAGGACAAAGAATGCTGAGTTGCATCCAAAGAACACCATACCTACTGTGAAGCATGGGGGTGGAAACATCATGCTTTGGGGCTGTTTTTCTGCAAAGGGACCAGGACGACTGATCTGTGTAAAGGAAAGAATGAATGGGGCCATGTATCGTGAGATTTTGAGTGAAACCCTCCTTCCATCAGCAAGGGCATTGAAGATGAAACGTGGCTGGGTCTTTCAGCATGACAATGATCCCAAACACACCACCCGGGCAACAAAGGAGTGGCTTCGTAAGAAGCATTTCAAGGTCCTGGAGTAGCCTAGCCAGTCTCCAGATCTCAACCCCATAGAACATTTTTGGAGGGAGTTAAAAGTCTGTGTTGCCCAGCAACAGCCCCAAACATCAGTGCTCTAGAGGAGATCTGCATGGAGGAATGGGCCAAAATACCAGCAACAGTGTGTGAAAACCTTATGAAGACTTACAGAAAACGTTTGACCTCTGTCATTGCCAACAAAGGGTATATAACAAAGTATTGAGATAAACTTTTGTTATTGACCAAATACTTATTTTCCACCATAATTTGCAAATAAATGCATAAAAAATCCTTCAATGTAATTTTCTGGATTTTTTTTTGTCATTTTGTCTGTCATAGTTGAAGTGTACCTATGATGCAAATTACAGGCCTCTCTCATCTTTTTAAGTGGGAGAACCTGCACAATTGGTGGCTAACTAAATAATTTTTTGCCCCGCTGTATATTAATTATAATGCCATTATTGCTTTTGTGCTGATTTTCACTATTTATCAAGCACACGTAGCGCTTTTATTTATGTTAAGACTACTGTTTTCATCCTTTGACCGTGTTCTGTTGACCGTGCATGTTTGTGATTGGGGTATTTCTTTTAAAATAAATATTTATTACTAGAAGCTGTTACCATCTTCCAACACATATGGATTTTGATTCATAGTTGTTACAAAAGCATGCCACGCATAAAATTGAATGAACATTTGAATGTTTGTGTTTTTCTTGTTTTTACATATAGCTTACAGTAACATAAACTTATGAAAATGCTATTTTGCTATTTAAAATTAATAATAAATTGTATTCTATTGTTACCTAACACCTTCATGAGCACAACCACATTATTATTTTAGAGATAGCAAATATGAAATGTATTAATTACACTTTTAGAATGTTACAGTCACTGACTGCTTGTTAGCTTGAAAAGGGGTGTCACGACTTCCACCGAAGTCGTTTCCACTCCTTGTTCGGGCGGCGGTTGGCGTCACCGGTCTGCTAGCTATCGCCGATCCTCTTTTCATTTTCCATTTGTTTTGTCTTGTTTTCCTACACACCTGGTTTCCAATTCCCTTATTATTTGTTGTGTATTTAACCCTCATGTCTTTGTGTGGGATTGTTTGTTGTAAGTGCTTGTGCACTTGTTTACTGGTGTGCGTCAGTTTTTTTTAACCGATATTCTTTTGTATGTTTAGGCCGTTGGTTTTTGGATTCAATTGCTCTTGTTCTGCTCTCCTGCGTCTGAATTCCCTGCCACCAGTTACGCACCCCTTTACAAGGGGCCCCTCGAGGCCCAGCAGTTCTAGTGTTAAGGGAAACACGTGGGCTACATCATCATCATCTTCAATCTTGTCTCATTGTTCGAGCTCAGTCGGAATAAACAGACCTGCACAGCAGCTAAACTATACAATACTAATTTCACACATATAACAATAGATTAAATAAATTAAGTAAGGTATGATGGAGAAGGAAGGGGGAGAATGGGTGAGTTGATGAGCAAGGGGAAGCAAACAATGCATAAATATGTAATCATCAATTGTGACATAAGAACAGGGCGGGCCATTCTATTGTATAGATATATTCTAATTATAATCTCAAAATGGAATGTACTCCATATCAGTCCACCAAATCTAAGCAGTCTTATCAGTCTACTCTGGCCAACTTGGAGTACACAGTGAGAGCGAGTGTAATTTACAATGGCAAGAAGACCAAGAAGAATGGATGTACATGCTGCGTTAGCGCTGCTACAATATCTGAATGAAAAGGACTCAGATGGTGGGAAAGAAATGAATCATAACATCTCTGATGATTACTCTTCTGATTCTGAGCCTCAGCTTGAACCTACACATTTGAGGCCTAAACGGAAATAAACCAGAACGGTACGCACTGAGCAGGTGCAGGCTCCACCACCAAATCAAACCGTGAGATAGGAGGGAGGAAGGGACGGCACCGTTTGGAAAAAGATCCACATCGGGCAGCAGGTGAGTGAGTGACGGAGAATGTGGTGATGAGGCTTGTGGAACCTTACACTGGCAAGGAGAGGAATATCACCAATTTCATCACTTCAGTGTCATTGGCGAACAAGTTGCTTGGAAATAAAACAAGCCTAGTCTGCATCATGAACAAAGCGAAACGGGAGCACTCTCCCTCTGCACAAAATAATAGAACAGGGTTAGCAGAGAAATCAACATATTTATATTCTAGTATGCACTCTTTTCCAGAAGGACTTACATGAGCAATGGGTACAGATAGATTTTTCACCTTGTCAGCATTGAGATTTGAACCAGCAACCTTTCAGCTCACCTTACCTGCCTCCCACATTTCAAATAACAATCTGTTTGGGGAAGAATTACAGCCTAATATTGGGCAAATATTGTCTTAAATTGTTCAAGAAAAATATAAGTTGTGAAACTTCTAAAACATCGCAATTTGTAGGCCTACAAACTATTGTCTATTTAATATACGTTATTCAAACATACAGTAGTTGTTGACTTTGCATCCCCCCCAAATGTTAAAATCAGAAGTGTTATATCGAATAACTTTGCTTTGTCGTAGGCTATAGACCTACAGGTCATAATGTTGCTAGAACAGGGACCCCAAATCATTACAAACTATAGGCTAGTATCATCCACGCCATCCAGTGGACAAAATAAAACCTATACACTGGACCAGAAAGACCGTTATTCAAACGGAACAATCATTGTCTCGACTGATGAATGATGCAGAGATGTTAGATATGGAGTGATACTGTCTCATTTCATATCAACAAGAGTTAACCACATTATCTGCCATATATGATTGCCTATATTTATTATGAAACCCAAAGCGTCACCTGCGCACTAATAAACTGAAAATGTTTTTGAGGACACGCAAATTCTAGCCTATTCGAGCCTACTTTACCAATTATTCATGATAATGATAGTTCCCATTCGTCCAATATGTCAAATAGTCTCGATGTATAGGTTAATGTACATAAAAGTTTAAACTAATAAAACATGCATGAGCAACATGAGCCGCTGTATAGGTAGCCCGATCCATCATTATACAGCTTTATAATATTGCCTACGGAATTCTAATAAATGAGTCTGCGATGCAATCGTTTTTGATATGCATTAGAGGCATCACTATCATATTATGCAATTATACATTGCATGCAAGAAACATCACTGTCATAGGATATTGAGAAATAGGCTAAGCAAAACAGATCTTTTCGTATTTTAAAATATTCCAAGTTGTTTTATTCTTCCAGATTCCTTACGGGCAAATTCTACTGAGAATAAAGCCATATCCAGTCAGTTTTGAAGAAACACACGTTTTCAGTTCATACAGAACATGTGTGTCAAATAACTATACTAGAACTCATAAAATATCCAAATCATTAAAATTGCACCCTTGGACAGTTAGTTAATATGAAGTGAATCCTGTTTCAAACCATTGGACAGTTATAATATAAAGTGAATCCTGGTTCATACCTTTTTTTCTCGCGCTCCGAAACGCACTCAAAAGGAATCCGCAGATGCGGTAAAGAGGTCAATGGACCTTGACCAAAATATATTGGAAATTCGTGGGGGAAAGATACCGAATCTTCTCATTGCCCCCAAGAAAAATGTATGGATGTCAGCCCCAATACATGTTCACGTCATCGTCACCTGCAGTACAGTTCAAAACGACTTTGACTACCACCTTTTCTACCAGTTTATACGAACGGGAGTTCGCATTAAACATACACTTCTATACATGAAAAGTGACTACTTCTAAATGTTATGCAGTGAAGACAGTCAAATATATGCACATCAGACTTTAGTAACCACATTGTGGGCCTGTTACAATACAATTGAAGAACATCTACATTGTTAGATTTGTTGAATAGGCGCCAATCCAGTATCCTTCTTCTATCCCCCACGTTCTGCGTTCCATTGATCTCTTTACCGCATGCATGTATGCTCTAAAAAATAAACTTAACACATGGTAAAGCCTCTGCCATAGTTGAAGTCTTGAGGAAGCCTCACTGTAACATTTTATAAGCCCTACCTTAACACTACGGTCGTTTGATGTCTTCCTCTCTCACACAGTCAGGACGATGCCACTGCAACAGACAGCAGCGCGCTCAACGTAATTGCAATAACTGCGCTGCTCAGCTCCTTAGCTCCAACTACGTGTTGTCGCTACAATGAGCTCCATTGAGAAGTCACAGCTGCAGCGGGACGCAGACCGATGATGGCTCCGCATGCTGTGGGAAGTGTTAGAGAAAAATATAACTAACAGTCATCAAACATGCTCCGACGCTTCAATGGCACCTTATAGACATATAGAAGTGGAAAGGGAGGCAGGCAGTCAAGCATACGGCTCTAGGCTACTTTTCCAGGCGCAACAATACTGTTGGCATATTTTAAGAATACTATTGAATTAGGATGAACATAGACATGGGTGGGTAGTAGGACTGAACTAATTAACACTAAGGAGGAAATAGACTTATGGCAGCAATGTGATATCAGATAAAACTGCAAAATTGCCAAATAACAAATACATTTTCAAACTGACAAATAACATATTGTCACAAACATTGCAATACATTTAATCTGTGACCAGTGTGCAGTGTAGACAAACCAACCATCTGATTGTTGTGTCTTGTCAGTTTACCTAAACACAACGTGTGTGTAATGCCCTCCCAAGGCAATAGGTTACCCTTCTGTTTCCCTCAGGGTTGAATTGTATCTGCATCGTGTATCATGAATTTTATCTGCATAACTCAAACTAAAATCTGGCAGTGCTGCATAAACACATGACATGCATGCACACCTGCATGTTGGAAGACAGATAGACACATGTGACACCCACGCCAGCCTGGTCTCATAGACAGAACATAGTACATTTAAATAAGACAGAAGGTTACTTAAGGTAAAAACAAAAGGAGGGTGGTTGGTCGATTACTTACTACCTTTTAGCTACTTTGCAACTACTTAGCATATTAGATAACCCTACCCGTAACCTTAACCCTTTTGGCTAACCCTTCCCCTAACCTTAACCCTTTAACCTAACTCCTATTCTTAACCCTAACCCAGCGTTTCCCAAACTCGGTCCTCGGGACCACAAAGAGTGCACATTTGTTTTTGCCCTAACACTACACAGCTGATCCAAATGATCAAAGCTTGATGATTCGTTGATTATTTGAATCCGCTGTGTAGTGCTAGGGGGAAAGAAATACAGTACATGCACCCCATGGAGTCCTGAGGACAGAGTATGGGAAACCCTGCCCTAACCCCAAACCCTAACCCCTAGCCTTGTTAACGTTAGCCAGCTAGCTAATGTTGGCGTTAGCTACCTAGATAAAGTCATCCACAACAATTTGCAATTCGTAACAGGTCAAATGTTTTGCGAATTCGTAACAAATTGTCCATTTTGCTAATTTGTAACATATCTTACAAATTGTAATTCATAACATATCACATGAAAGGAATGATGGATATCCACAAATTAATATATACCAATACGAAACGTAGTGTATCATGCTAAAGGTAGTGTCTCAGATCTATGTACAAAATAATGCAAAATGCTCTGAGAGCAAGTTGTTTACACACACACACGTTTATTTTAACTTTATTTTTACGAAATGTATCCGCTATAATTTCTTACAACCAACAACAACTTTTTAACATCAGATTGGCAGTTACTTACCTAATTTCAGGCCTCAACTTCATCTCATCTCCCTGGGCTCTTTTTATAATTGCGACCCAAATTTTCAGGCTACCCAAGAGGAAACGGCGATGTTACTAATGCAAGAGATGGGGATCCTGGCAAAATTAAGATGAAGGGGGAACCGGCCACCTCTTCCCTCCATTCTACTGGCCAGTCACTTGATAATAAGATGGATGACCTCTGATCACGGATTTCCTACCAACGAGACTCTCGAAACTGCAATATTCTCTGCTTTTCTGGTTGCCAGCTATTTTAATTCTGCGTCATTAAGACACGTGATACCAAACTTCCATACATTTTTACCCCAGAATGCAACATACTTTGAAAGGAGGTAACCAACGATGGTCACCAAGTTCACAAAAGTGATCTGCTCGAATGCACACATTGAGATGAGCAACATGCAATACTTTGCTCTCACACAGTCACACAAAATATCTGTGCATGTGCACAAACAGCAAAGAAGTTTAGCTTCGTGCTTTAACGCCCCTGGTTGTTTCAGAAATTGACCCACTACTACTGTTTACTTGGTGAATCTATGTCATCTCGCTGAGTCTACCTTTGAAGAGCAGCTGAAGCAAAAAGGATAATTTTGGTCTAAAAGGTCAGTGTCTTCCGAAACAGAGATTTGGAAAAAAATGGAAACTGATTGCGCTCTAGCCAATTGTACAGCAATACTAGTTTTCTGCAACATTTTTCCTTGAGAAATACTACACTAAACCCCTTAGCTAGACGTAAAATTGCGCGACTAAGATCTCCTTGGCAAAAATGTCAAAATTAATTAGATCTCTTGATTCATTTAAGATTCATTCAGACTTCATGAGGATGAAATGTTGCTACCGTGACTCAAGGGGCAAACAATAACTGCCAGCGTATGATATAGTGAACAAAACACACACATTGAAGAACACATCCAAGACCTAAAGCTTGTTTTTTTTTATGAGCAGCATGCTGAATCGGTGTGTTCAGCCCCCTTAAAGATCGACTGCCACTAAAAAGCGACATCTCATTTTGAAAACGGCCTATGTGGCATCGTTTGACTCAAAAACATTTATTCTAGTGTAAAAATTTAGATTTGAGAGATGATAGTAAAACATCATATTTTTTTACAATATTAACCTTCATTTAACTAGGCAAGTCAGTTAAGAACAAAGTCTTATTTACAACGACAGCCTACCCCAGCAAAATCTGGACAATGCTGGGCAAATTGTGCCACCCTATGGGATTCCCAATCACAGCCAGATGTAATACAGCCTGGATTTCAACCAGGGAATGTAGTGACACCACTTGCGCTGAGATGCAATGCCTTAGACCACTGCACCACCCGGAAGACTGTATGCAACAGTTTTCCTTGGGTTGGGTTAATTTCAATCCTGCCCACATGCCGACAGCTGGAAGCTCCCAAGTAATCATCATTTCAGAGCACAGCTGCACCTGATCTGATCAAAATGCCCATAGTCAATTTGGTTTGACATTCGATATCCCTATGGGGCTAGTTAGAGACTATCAGTAAATTACACAATGTACATGGGACAATATTTTTTAAATGGTAATTGACAAAAAAATGTCAATGATGTAAAAACCTCAAACCAACTATATATTGTAGACATTCATATACAAATATTGAAAGCATTTAATGACACGTGCAACATGAAAATATTGTCCCATTTACATTGAGTCATTTATTGATGGTCCCTAACTAGCCCCGGAGATGTCAAATGTCAAACCAGCTCTACCATGGTTACACACCAGCCGGCTGAAGTTAATTGGTGAAAGAAGTTGGCTAGCATTAGCTAGGCTGGGCGACTTCAAGACACAAGACCTGGTTAGACTGTTTCAAGTTATCTAGAAGGGTGAGTGACTGTAACTGTGTATTGTTTTGGCAGAGTGAATGTACAAACGCTTGCCATGTACTAACACACACACACAAGAGACACCCCCGCTGATGCATTTCTTCTTTACCAAGATGCCAAATTAGAAAGTTCAGCCACCCTTTAAAAACTAACCAAAGATTATCTATTGTATTGACAAGATGGTCGGGTGACCACTCTAACAATGGAAATACATGTCCTCAAAGATGGAAGGCAGGCAAGAGGAGGCGAAATCAGGTGGCACCATTCTATCCATTGAGAGGGCAGATACGCGTGTCAACAACAGACTCAACTCCAATACAAAGTAGTTTTGAAATGCCACTTGCATCCACTTATATCACTGCATTTGTGACAACCTAACCATTATGAAACGTCTATTAGATTGCATAAGCCTCACGTAGAAAATTAGCAATTCCATTTCTTGTTGACCTCCATGCAAAAATTCCTCACTTCGTGGTCTTATTTTTGTGGACAGATTTAGGCAGTGTAAACCCTCTCGTTTTGCCTCATCCTCTCTGACATAACTTATGCATTACTGCATGTCATCTTGGTAAGCAGTTTATATTTGCCCTTTTGTTTTAGGTTATTGTCCTGCTGAAAGGTGAATTTGCCTCATAGTGTCTGTTGGAAAGCAGACTGAACCAGGTTCTGGCTGTGCTTAACTCTATGTTTATTTTTATCATAAAAAACTCCCTTGTCCTTGCCAATGACAAGCATACCCATAACATGATGCAGCCACCACACTTGTAAATATGAAGAGTGAAACTCAGTGATGTGTTGTGTTGGATTTGCCCCAAACACAGCACTTTGTATTCAGGACATAAAGTGAATTTCCTTGCCATGTTTTTTGCTGTTTTACTTTAGTGCCTCAATGCAAACAGGATGCATGTTTTGGAATATGTTTTATTTTGTACAAGCTTCCTTCTTTTCATTCTGTCACTTAGGTTAGTATTGTGGCATAACTTCAATGTTGTTGATCCATCCTCAGTTTCTCTTAGCACAGCCTTTTATCACCATAACTGTTTTAAAGTCACTATTGGCCTCATTGTGAAATCCCCAATTTACTTTCTTCCTCTCCGGCAACGGAGTTAGTAAGGCGACTGTACCTTTGTAGTGAATGGGTATATTGATACACCATCTAAAGCGTAATTAATAACTTCACCATGATGTTTTCCCCTCGGTCTACCAATAGGTGCCCTTCTTTTCTTTATTTACTTAAGTATTCAGACCGTTTGTTATGAGACTCGATTGAGCTCAGGTGCATCCTGTTCCTATTGAGCAACCTTGATGTTTCTACAACTTTATTGGAGTCCACCTGTGGTAAATTCAATTGATTGGACATGATTTAGAAAGGCACACATCTGTCTATATAAAGTCCCACAGTTGACAGTGCATGTCCTCAGTAAAAGGCACATGACTGCCCGCTTGGAGTTTGCCAAAAGGGACCTAAAGACTGTCAGACCATGAGAAACAAAATTATCTGGTCTGATGAACCAAGATTGAACTCTTTGGACTGAATGCCAAGCGTCACGTCTGGAGGAAACCTGGCACCATCCCTACGGTGAATTATGGTGGTGGCAGCATCAGCGTCGGCCCAAACTCTGAATGCAGTGCTGCCTAACTACAGTGTAATACTGCCAGAATTACAGTAAGGGAATTGAATTGCATATTAAAACATTAAGTTAAAAACAAATTATGAATTATGTTTTAATGTAATATCCTTATTTTCTGAAGTGGACATCAAGGGCTTTTGCTTGGGTGTGAAACGTTAAGCTAAAATTGTCAATGTTATTTTGTCAAATTATGTCTGTATGAACAGTATGAACAACATACTGTACTTTGCCATGTAGACTAGTTACCATGTAAGCCTATTTTAAGAATAGTAATACTCATTATATTGATACTTTCTTTCTACAGGCCCGAGTGAAGGATGTTGGTGCTCACCTAGACTTCCGGCTACCAATTAATTAAAGGTAAGCTTTGGATATCCGAGTTGTGACATTGCTTTATCAAAAGTGTTGTACAGGGGATAATCTCAATTGCATTTCCTTGATTCCTCACATCCTTTCTCCTCGCCTCCTTCTCAAAATCCATTGGACGAGAAGAGGTCAGTCCTTTCTGAAGTAAGGACAGAGAACCCGAGAAATCAAGGAAATGCAATTGAGATTTTCACCATGACCTCAAAACCTTGAAATTATAACAGTATTTGAAAGGCAGCTAAAGAGTTTGCCCTTTGGTGACTATTCCATTGATTCCATTGTACCAGTTAAATTAAACCAAGCCCAGCACTTATCACAAGTCATTTTAGGCTAAATATACAAATATTTCTCTTGTGGATATTTAGTAAATTGTTACCAATGACATACTGTTGATGTACCAGGTTAGATTAGTAACCCTATGTCATAAAATAAATGTTTAGTTTAAGGACGTCCACACAAGACATACCACTGTTCTCTGTGCTCTTCCTGTGTTGTTGCATAAGGAAGTCTTTGAATTTTGCTTAACTTGCAAGGTAGCTTTTTTATTAATCTGGTTGCTGTTGGTTATTGCGCCCATTCAGAATTAACCCACTCGTAGCTCCTATACACCTGTGGTGATCTGAGAGGATTAGATGGGTGAGTATGGTGTTAACTTTATATAGACAACCATAGGTCAGGATAGATATACTGCTATATAATATTATAATATTCTGACGAGGTTGGTGACAAATCGGTAGCCCTACTTATAATCGTCAGTGACAATGCCGAAAATATAGTCCACTACAACCTGGTCAAGTATCTCCGTTGTCCCCAGACTGGCAGAAGCTTAACTGGTAATGTTTGGTCTAATCTATGATCTACATCTCAGTTATTCAAAATAACTGTCCAACACCTTTGAATTCATTCAGAAAATCCTGCTCAGTTTAAAAGATGTTAAACTGAAGTCAAGACATTGCCCAAACGACAAACACTGTCTTAAAACACCCTGTGTCCTTTTTTCAACATTACGAATGTGTCGTAAGACAGGAGTTTTCTGTATTTATTTTTGTTCCACGAGACATTGGGTTGGATTCAGTAAGAACTGTTATGTTGAGCTGTATCTAGAATACAGTACAAAGTATAAAGTTGTTTGAAGTATGACAGTAAATTAAGTCTTTGTGAAGCCTTTGTCATAAATTAATGCCCACTTCTACACTTTTATGAGTGCCCATAGGGAGGAGAGCCTAGGGGAGAATCTCAATGGCGGTTCCTTGTCTCCTCGCATCTTCTCGCCTCGTCTTTTTCTCAAAACCCATTGGATGAGAAGTTCTAAGTGGAGGGACCTCTCATCATCTCATCCAATAGGTTTTGAGAAGGAGGCAAGGAGAGAGGACCCAATGAATCAAGGATATGCAATTGAGATTTCTCCAAGAAATTGATTTGGAATAAAGAGAGACCATATTTCTTTGTAATAACCTGCTCTTTGTCAATGGGAGAATATCAATTGCATTTCCTTGATGCCTCGTATTCTCTCGCCTCCTTCTCAAAACCAATTGGAGGACACAAGGAATCAAGGAGAGAGTATGCGAGGAATCAAGGAAATGCAATTGAAATTCTCCCAATGAATATTGTCTGTTTTCTACTACACAAATTCAATGTAGGCCTGTGCATGACACCATGATCTTTTATTCTGCACATAATCTATTATCTTGATGTCCACTGAACCTTTACTGATGCATCTGTATTTTCACTGATCTAGGAAGTGTTGGGAATTTGCTTAAAAACTGTGTGGGTCAACTTAACTATTTTGATAATGTTAAGGATTACTTATTATTTGAGACATAATTACCTTGTTTCAAACATGTTCTCCATTTAACTTGGATAGGCCTACCACTGCCAATTTGATTTGGGGGCTTCCATGGGGCAATGTCAGAGTTGAGGTCAATTCAGGAAGAAAACTGAAATTCCAATAACTTTTTCTCGTAGGATGCAATAAGGAGAATTGGAATTTATATTATAATTTCAGTTTACTTCCTGAATTGACTGAATTGAAAAAGAATCAACCCCAACCCTGGTGGAGGAGCAACTGTAAACTGTGTACACTCTTTACACTATGGTAAATAATAGTAGATCATGGTGATTCTTAGAACTGTCATTTTCCTTAATATAATTTATTAACCCCCTGCTAAATATCATGCATTGATAAATATTTACTTTATTTCAAGCATGGTGTCCATTGTTTGTAACACACGGCACTTGAATATGCCTACCACTGCCAAGTTAATTTTGGCAAGTTTGCTTTCTGTATTGACTGAATTGAAAAGGAATTGACCCCAAGCCTGGTGACGTTGCTAACGGAACTGTGTGTTCACTTTAAATGTGAACATTTGCACTCTATTTTGATTTATTTTATTTCACCTTTATTTAACCAGGTAGGCTAGCTGAGAACAAGTTCTCATTTGCAACTGCGTCCTGGCCAAGATAAAGCATAGCAATTTGACACATACAACAACACAGAGTTACACATGGAATAAATAAAACATACAGTCAATAATACCGTAGAAAAAAAGAAAACAAAAAGTCTATATACAGTGAGTGCAAATGAGGTAAGATAAGGGAGTTAATTAAGGCAATAAATAGGCTATGGTGGCAAAGTAATTACAATTTAGCAATTTAAAACTGGAATGGTAGATGTGCAAAAGATGAATGTGCAAGTAGAGATACTGGGGTGCAAAGGAGCAAGATAAATAAATACAGTATGTGGATGAGGTAGATAGATGGGCTGTTTACAGATGAGCTATGTACAGGTGCAGTGATCTGTGAGCTTTTCTGACAGCTGTTGCTTAAAGCCAGTGAGGGAGATATGAGTCTCCAGCTTCAGTGATTTTTGCAGTTCGTTCCAGTCATTGGCAGCAGAGAACTGGAAGGAAAGGCGACCAAAGGAGGAATTGGCTTTGGGAGATGACCAGTGAGATATACTTGCTGGAGCGCGTGCTACAAGTGGATGCTGCTATGGTGACCAGTGAGCTGAGATAAGGCGGGAATTTACCTAGCAGCGACTTGTATATAACCTGTAGCCAGTGGGTTCGGTGACGAGTATGAAGCGAGGGCCAACCAACGAGAGTGTACATGTCGCAGTTGTGGGTAGTGCATGGGGCTTTGGTGACAAAACGGATGGCACTGTGATAGACTGCATCCAATTTGTTGAGTAGAGTGTTGGAGGCTATTTTATAGATGACATCGCCAAAGTCGAGGATCGGTAGGAAGGTTAGTTTTACGAGGGTGTGTTTGGCAGCATGAGTGAAAGATGCTTTGTTTCGATGTAGGAAGCCAATTCTAGATTTAAAATGTAGGTCGCAGTTGTAAATGAGAACTTGTTCTCAACAAGCCTACCTAGTTAAATTAAGGTGAAATAAAATAAAATAAATAAATAAAATATGGAGAGAAAAATAGGTCTGTTTATACTCTGGTTTGAGTCACTTTGTACAAACTGGCGAGAGCTTTCTGAGCTAAAGGTTAGCTGATGACTGCTAACAGTGGTTTGCTGACGGGTAGCTGGCTAGCTTCAGTTGAGGGATTCCAGATCCGAAGTAAATAGAAATACTTTAGAAAAAAACAGATACACGCCACATTGGGTGAGGCGGGTTGCAGGAGAGTATTTAGAAGTTGAGGTTTGGGAAAATTAATTTTTTTAAGATATGCGAAGAAAAAGATATATACAAGGGACACCACAGGACAAAGACAAAGTGTCTGACTGTTACGCCATCTTGGAATGATGCTTGTTCAGGAAACACTGTTTACTTATTGGACCTTTTATTATTGATGTTTAGAAGCATGTTTTAGAAGTCATTCATGGAAAATGTTGAAAACATTGAATATTGTTTCCCAATAAATAGCTGTGTTGAATTAACCTCTTGAAGCAAGGGGGCACTATTTTTATGTTTGGAAAAATAACGTTCCCAAAGTAAACAGCCTATTTCTCAGGACCAGATGCTAGAATATGCATATGATAGGTTAGGATAGAAAACACTCTAAAGTTTCTAAAACTGTCAAAATAGTGTCTGTGAGTATAACAGAACTGATATTGCAGGTGAAACCCTGAGTAAAATCCAATCAGGAAGTGCCTCTTATTTTGAAACCCTTCTGTTCCTATGCATGCATTTAAAGGGATATCAACCAGATTCATTTTTCTTTGGCTTCCCTAAGGTGTCAAGTCTTTAGACATAGTTTCAGGCTTTTATTTTGAAAAATGAGCGTGAAAGATCACATTGCGTAAGTGGATAGGTGGGGGCTCTCAGAGTGAGTTTTGTGCTACAGAGTAAAGCCGCCATTGTTCCTCCCGCTGTTATTGAAAAACTTACACACTCGGTTGATATATTATCGAATATATACAGTGCCTTGCGAAATTATTCGGCCCCCTTGAACTTTGCGACCTTTTGCCACATTTCAGGCTTCAAACATAAAGATATAAAACTGTATTTTTTTGTGAAGAATCAACAACAAGTGGGACTCAATCATGAAGTGGAACGACATTTATTGGATATTTCAAACTTTTTTAACAAATCAAAAACTGAAAAATTGGGCGTGCAAAATTATTCAGCTCCTTTACTTTCAGTGCAGCAAACTCTCTCCAGAAGTTCAGTGAGGATCTCTGAATGATCCAATGTTGACCTAAATGACTAATGATGATAAATACAATCCACCTGTGTGTAATCAAGTCTCCGTGTTAAATGCACCTGCACTGTGATAGTCTCAGAGGTCCGTTAAAAGCGCAGAGAGCATCATGAAGAACAAGGAACACACCAGGCAGGTCCGAGATACTGTTGTGAAGAAGTTTAAAGCCGGATTTGGATACAAAAAGATTTCCCAAGCTTTAAACATCCCAAGGAGCACTGTGCAAGCGATAATATTGAAATGGAAGGAGTATCAGACCACTGCAAATCTACCAAGACCTAGCCGTCCCTCTAAACTTTCAGCTCATACAAGGAGAAGACTGCAGCCAAGAGGCCCATGATCACTCTGGATGAACTGCAGAGATCTACAGCTGAGGTGGGAGACTCTGTCCATAGGACAACAATCAGTCGTATATTGCACAAATCTGGCCTTTATGGAAGAGTGGCAAGAAGAAAGCCATTTCTTAAAGATATCCATAAAAAGTGTAATTTAAAGTTTGCCACAAGTCACCTGGGAGACACACCAAACATGTGGAAGAAGGTGCTCTGGTCAGATGAAACCAAAATTGAACTTTTTGGCAACAATGCAAAACGTTACGTTTGGCGTAAAAGCAACACAGCTCATCACCCTGAACACACCATCCCCACTGTCAAACATGGTGGTGGCAGCATCATGGTTTGGGCCTGCTTTTCTTCAGCAGGGACAGGGAAGATGGTTAAAATTGATGGGAAGATGGATGGAGCCAAATACAGGACCATTCTGGAAGAAAACCTGATGGAGTCTGCAAAAGACCTGAGACTGGGACGGAGATTTGTCTTCCAACAAGACAATGATCCAAAACATAAAGCAAAATCTACAATGGAATGGTTCAAAAATAAACATATCCAGGTGTTAGAATGGCCAAGTCAAAGTCCAGACCTGAATCCAATTGAGAATCTGTGGAAAGAACTGAAAACTGCTGTTCACAAATGCTCTCCATCCAACCTCACTGAGCTCGAGCTGTTTTGCAAGGAGGAATGGGAAAAAATGTCAGTCTCTCGATGTGCAAAACTGATAGAGACATACCCCAAGCGACTTACAGCTGTAATCGCAGCAAAAGGTGGCGCTACAAAGTATTAACTTAAGGGGGCTGAATAATTTTGCACGCCCAATTTTTCAGTTTTTGATTTGTTAAAAAAGTTTGAAATATCCAATAAATGTCGTTCCACTTCATGATTGTGTCCCACTTGTTGTTGATTCTTCACAAAAAAATACAGTTTTATATCTTTATGTTTGAAGCCTGAAATGTGGCAAAAGGTCGCAAAGTTCAAGGGGGCCGAATACTTTCGCAAGGCACTGTATTTTAAAAACTACCTGAGGAATGATTATAAAAAATATTTGACATGTTTCTGTGGACATTATGAAGACTATTTGGAATTTCCGTCTGCGTTGTCGTGACCGCTCTTTCCTGTGGATTTCTGAACATAACGCGACAAACAAACGGAGGTATTTTGGGTTTAAAAATAATCTTTATGGAACAAAAGGAACATTTGTTGTGTAACTGGGAGTCTCGTGAGTGAAAACATCCGAAGATCATCAAAGGTAAACGGTTAATTTGATTGCTTTTCTGATTTTCGTGACCAAGTTTCCTGATGCTAAGTGTACATAATGCTATGCTAGGCTATCGATAAACTTACACAAACGCTTGGATTGCTTTCGCTGTAAAGCATAATTTCAAAATCTGAGACGACAGGTGGATTAACAAAAGGCTAAGCTGTGTTTTGCAGTATTGCACTTGTGATTTCATGAATATCAATATTTTTTTGTAATATTATTTGACTGTTGCGCTATATTATTCAGCGGTTGCTGACAAATGATCCTGCACAGTGATGGGTAGCGTCAAGAAGTTAAGACTATGTTTTTGTGCCATCTCTCTATGTGTTTGTCATTTTTTATGGTATTACTGTATATTGAGTTTCCACAAATTCATTGGTTCAAAGCATGTTGAGTTTTTGCAACTGTAACGCCTACTCCCGTTCTCGCTCTCCAGCGCTCAACATCGCCAGTTTACTAACCTGCGGTCCTTGCAACCATCATTACGCACACCTGCACCCCATCGTTATACAAACCTGGAATTAATCAATACCTTGATTACGTAACGTTTATTTAGCCCTCAAGACATTCCGTGCTCTTTTCCTGTTTTGTTTATCTGCTTATTATCATGATTTAACTCATCTGCTGCACCTGCTTCCTGACTCCTAGCATATATGTTACAGCAAATTAATAGGTTTAAGGCAATCGGTTTTCTTGAACCATTTGAGTAGAACGTTTCATGTTCAAGTGAGCTAAACTCGTTTGTGTTTAATTAAACTTCACTCACAAGGGATTTGTTATAATGACATAGTATATTTATGTGAAGTAGACAACATCATTTAAGTATACTTCACTCAATGATTATTTTCGGTCTATGACATCATTGGTTTTCAACAGTGAATGGGAAGGGATGAGCAAGCAAATGGTGCATCCAAAATGGCACCCTATTCTGAATATAGCCTTTTCTTTTGGCACCCTATTCACTATTTAGTGCACTATATAGGGAATATAGTGTCATTTGGGACACTATCTCCTTACATGTAGCATTTGACGTGAGAGACTGTATTTGATGGCTAAGGGTTACATGTTCCCAGAGTGGAGACAAGTCCTCTGACATTTAGGGTGCAAGTCCCAGGACATTTTGTCCAAGCTCTATATGAGCCGCAACAAATATAGACCCCCCCCCCTCCACAGCATACAAACACAGGACGAGCACACGTATGCATAATACACTCTTAGAAAAAACGGTTCTGAAAGGGTTCTTTGGGTGTCCTCATAGGATAACCCTTTTTGTTTCAGGTAGAACCTTTTTGGGTTCCATGTGGAGTCCTCTGTGGAAAGGGTTCTTCTTGGAACCCAAAAGGGTTCTACCTGGAACCAAACATAGTTATTCAAAGGGTTCTCCTATGGGGACAGCCAAAGAACCATTTTAGGTTCTATATAGCACCTTTTATTTCTGAGTGTATATACACACACACACACACACACACGGCAACTCCCCCCCCCACACACACACACAAACAAATGGCGGCCTGTACTCACTCACTCACATGTCTTATGGGAATACAACAGCATTTGAGCGCTGAAGGCACAGAACAGATGATGCGCTTGTTGCGCACTTACATCATCTTGTCTGTTCACAGAACAATAGAGGGCACCTCCAGGTGTGAACTCTATGTTCAGTCCAACAGGGTGGCTACAGGGGTGATTCAAGCCTATGGGTGAAGCATTGAATCTCCATTCATGAAAGGTTTCATAGAGTTATAAATGAGAGGAGTGGAAGTGTGAGCATTGTGTAACATGAAAAAGGCGAAACCCCACGTATGTCTACTTGTGGATTCTTATCTTAGGTTGTTTTTTCGGTGTGTAGACCAAGACGTAATCTGTAACGCATAGAATAAAATATACGACAATCATGTTGTACACAAATAGATGTATGGCTGAGGCACTAAAGATGCCCTACTCATCCCTACAATACATAAAAAGAGGAAGATCCGCTCTGTCTTTGCAATGAAATAAAGGAAAAGACTGAGTTCGGACTGTCCCCTTTTTTAAAGCATATATTGGAATGAGTAAGAGTGTCGACTGTAGGGCATCTTTAGTGCATTAGCCATAAAACTATTTGTTTATAATAAGAGTATTAATACAATTCATTCACACAGGTGGAAGAAGAGTCACCTTTGAGTTGTCATTTAGTTTTTCTATTCACCTAACTAAATTGACCTCTTAACAGGATATACTGTGACATGAGTACACAACACTAAACACATAATGACCATGTACTGTAACAGAGTACAACCAGCTTGTGTTACATTCTGTTAAAAAAATCTATTTGAATAATGTTTTCATTTGTCTGTATGTATCTGCTTACTTTTTCTCAACTTTATCAAGATACAAAGTATTTGGAAAATGTTCAATAAAACTTGTTATGAGGCATTGCAAATAACCTATTGGAAAAAAGAGAGTCTCTCCACCGTGAGACAAAAGTGCCCAAACACCCAAGGTGACACAAAGTAAAAAGTGTGAAAATAGTGTATATTTGTGCTAGTGAGCCTGTCATGTGGAAACAATGTTTGCCCAAAGGACACAAAAAGTAAGCATTCCCCTTTGAGTGAGTTTATTAAGCTTCATAATTAGATTAAGATTTATTTCTCCTCCATTTCCTCTACCTGGGGGTGTGTGTGTGTGTGTGTGTATGTGTGTATATATATATATATATATATATATATATATACTGCTCAAAAAAATAAAGGGAACACTTAAACAACACAATGTAACTCCAAGTCAATCACACTTCTGTGAAATCAAACTGTCCACTTAGGAAGAAACAGTGATGGACAATCCACACAAGTGGCTCAGATAGTGCAGCTCATCCAGGATGGCACATCAATGCGAGAGTGTGGCAAGAAGGTTTGCTACCTCCGCCTTTGTGCAAGGAGGAGCGGGCGGAGCACTGCCAGAGCCCTGGAAAATGACCTCCAGCAGGCCACAAATGTGCATGTGTATGCTCAAACGGTCAGAAACAGACTCCATGAGTATGAGGGCCCGACGTCCACAGGTGGGGGTTGTGCTTACAGGCCAACACCGTGCAGGACGTTTGGCATTTGCCAGAGAACACCAAGATTGGCAAAGTCGCCACTGGCACCCTGTGCTCTTCACAGATGAAAGCAGCTTCACACTGAGCACATGTGACAGAGTCTGGAGACGCCGTGGAGAACGCTCTGCTGCCTGCAACATCCTCCAGCATGACCGGTTTGACGGTGGGTCAGTCATGGTGTGGGGTGGCATTTCTTTGGGGCTCGCCAGAGGTAGCCTGACTGCCATTAGGTACCGAGATGAGATCCTCAGACCCCTTGTGAGACCATATGCTGGTGCGGTTGGCCCTGGGTTCCTCCTAATGCAAGACAATGCTAGACCTCATTTGGCTGGAGTGTGTCAGCAGTTCCTTTGATGCTATGGACTGGCCCGCCCGTTCCCCAGACCTGAAACCAATTGAGCACATCTGGGACATCATGTCTCGCTCCATCCACCAACGCCACATTGCACCACAGACTGTCCAGGAGTTGGCGGATGCTTTAGTCCAGGTCTGGGAGGAGATCCCTCAGGAGACCATCCATCACCTCATCAGGAGCATGCCCAGGCATTGTAGGGAGGTCATACAGGCACGTGGAGGCTACACACACTACTGAGCCTCATTTTGACTTGTTTTAAGGACATTACATCAAAGTTGGATCAGCCTGTAGTGTGGTTTTCCACTTTAATTTTGAGTGAGACTCCAAATCCAGACCTCCATGGGTTGATAAATTTGATTTCCATTGATCATTTTTGTGTGATTTGTTTGTCAGCACATTCAACTATGTGTGTGTGTGTGTGTGTGTGTGTGTGTGTGTGTGTGTGTGTGTGTCTAGGATGCTTTTTTCACAAGCCTCAGAGGGTTTGGGAAGCTTCTGTAGCAAAACACACCAAACCAAGAACCCAGACTGCTGCCTTTGAAGAGCCAGAAAAATAACATCAATATTGTTGGAGGCTGAGAGAGGACTGGACTCGCTGCCCTGTTCTTTTTCTCCATCCTTTAGGCACCTCTCTCCTCTGTTTTTCGTCTCTCTTTCTTCCACTCTCTTTTGCGAAGCAGTGACTGTGGGCCTCAATCAATCAAGCCCCCATTGATAAGTGGCAGATGTCGACAACACTGAAGCAGTCAAGCCTGTAGTCTTAGACCCCTCTCCTTCCATCCCTCTGCCCCTCCTTCCCCATCTCTCATCTTAGGCTCCCATAGTTTTACTTGTTATTGATCGGTTAGAGAGAAAAGAGAGAGAAAGGGGTGCAGAGAGAGAGAATGGGTGTTTTTGGAGGAGAGCGACTGGGTCGCTTTTCAGTCACAATGGTTTCATCTAATGTGGCGCATGTGTGCTCATACGCCTCAGCGAGTCCACTGAATGACAGCGAAGGCCCCCGCTTATGCCGCTTTTTCACGCGGTGGTTAGAGGAGGATTAGGGCCTCCAGTGAGGTCATCATGCTCGTCTAGCTATGAACAAACCCCATCCCCAGGAACTCCCCACCAACCTATTTGTTTCCCCTCTGGCTCACTCTCCTTTCCTCCCCACTTTCCCGCCCCCACCTCAGATGTCTGCTATGGATAGCTGTGTCCAATGGAGATGACCTGAGGAATGAAAAGCAATAACATGTTATGATATCCTTCATTTTGAGACTGTACAGAAGGTAAAGGGGGAGCCTTTATTCTCGAAATCTCGATGATGTAACAATACGAGAGCACCTCCGACAATTTCCTATGAAATGACACGGTGTAAAAACCTACACCGAGCAGCGAATTTAACAGACATTTTTATTGATTAGCATTCAGGATAATGTCAAACCAAGTTTGTACTCTGCAAATTGCATATCTGCTATCTGTGGAAAACTATTAGAAATATACAGCACAACGCAGAAGCGTCAATTTTCACTTAGCAACAGTTATAGAGGAGAAAATGGCACACTTGGAATGTTCATACAGCAACAGCACTGGCCCAACTATCTATATATACAGCATAACACTGGGGAGAGCTATTTAGACAGGGGCCAGATCCTCCCCCCACACAAAGCAGCATGGGATTATTTTAGACACAGTTCATATATGAAGACCTGGGGCTTGTTAGGGGGAAAACAAAGACAAAAAGAGGTGGGAACCAAATGTTTTAGGGCGAGACACTGTGGTGAACATTCCTAAGTGACCTGAGCAGAGGATTGAAGGGTGTTACAGAGATTACTGTGACACACCTATTTAAGGGATGTAAAAATCACCATTGAGAAGGAGTATGAGGAAGAGTGTGTAGTACAGGCCATGGTGAAAGGGAAAATTGAAGAACTAGTGTGTGCAGAAGCCAAACAAACATGGGTCCTACAGTGAGCTTTAAAAGTATTGGGCCAGTGCATTTTTTGTTGTTGTTTTGGCACTGTACTCCAGCACTATGCATTTGAAATGATACAATGACAATGTGGTTAAATTGCAGACTGTCAGCTTCAATTTGAGTATATTTTAATTCAAATCGGGCGAAATTACAGCACTTTTTGTATATATTCCCCCTATTTTAGGGGACCAAAAATATTGGGATTAATTTATTTGTATGTGTATTAAAGTAGTAAAAAGTAAAGTATTTTGGTACCATATTCATATCACGCAATGTCTACATTATGATTGTGATGCTACGCAATTGTTGGATGCATTTGCTGTTTGTTTTGGTTGTGTTTCAGATTATTTTGTGCCCAATAGAATTAATGGTAAATAATGCATTGGAGTCACTTTTATTGTTAAAAAGAATATAATGTGTTTATAAACACTTCTACGTGAATGTGGCTGTTACCATGACAAAGAAAAATCTTAAATGGCAGGATCCACGATTTCCAGGATCCATGATTGGCTGATATACTGGAGGGGTTGGATATGCCGAGAGATTCTGTAACGCTCGTCGTTGGAATGAGGTGAGGACCAAAGCGCAGCGTGGTAAGTGTTCATCATTATATTTATTAAACAGAGAACACTAAACAAAATAACAAAGGAGAACAAAACTAAACAATTCTGTAAGGTGACCTACACATAACAGAAAACAATGACCCACAAAACACAGGTGGGAAAAGGCTACCTAAGTACGATTCTCAGAGACAACGAACGACACCTGCCTCTGATTGAGAACCATACCAGGCCAAACACAAAACCACAACCTAGAAAAAAGAACATAGACTACCCACCCAACTCACACCCTGACCATACTAAAACAAAGACATAACAAAAGAACTAAGGTCAGAACGTGACAGTACCACCCCCCCCCCCCCCCCCCCCCCGAAGGTGCGGACTGAAAAAAACGCAAAACCTGAACCAATAATGGAGGGTGTGGTGGGCGTCTGTCCATAGTCTCGGCCCACTTAAGTGGCGACTTGGGAGCGGCGACCCTCGCCACCGACCTCGGACTGGGAACCCTAGCAGAGGGCCCCGAATGGACGGGAGCTTCCGGCAGCACCGGACAGGCGAGAGACTCCGACAGCTCCAGAGTGAAGGGTGATTCCGGCAGCACCGGATTGAAGGGCGGCTCCGGCAGCTCCTGACAGACGGGCGACTCTGGCAGCTCAGGACAGACGGGCGACTCTGGCAGCTCACGACAGACGGGCGACTCTGGCAGCTCACGACAGACGGGCGACTCTGGCAGCTCACGACAGACGGGCGACTCTGGCAGCTCAGGACAGACGGGCGACTCTGGCAGCTCAGGACAGACGGGCGACTCTGGCAGCTCAGGACAGACGGGCGACTCTGGCAGCTCAGGACAGACGGGGGACTCTGGCAGCTCAGGACAGACGGGGGACTCTGGCAGCTCAGGACAGACGGGGGACTCTGGCAGCTCAGGACAGACGGGGGACTCTGGCAGTGCTGGACAGGAGGGAGCACCTGGAGGAAGGAGACGGAGAGACAGCCTGGTGCGTGGGGCTTCCACCGGAGGCCTGGTGCGTGGAGGAGGCACCGGATGGACCGGACCGTGGAGGCGCACTGGAGGTCTCGAGCACCGAGCCTGCACAACCTTTCCTGGCTGGATACTCCCCGTAGCCTGGCCAGTGCGGCGAGGTGGAACAGACCACACTGGGCTGTGCTGGCGAACCTGGGACACCGTGCATAGGGTTGGTGCCATATACCCCGCGCCGAGGAAACGCACTGGAGACCAGATGCGCTGAGCCGGCTTCATAGCACCTGGCTCGATGCCCACTCTAGCCCGGCCGATACGAGGCTCTAAGATGTAACGCATCGGGCTATGCCTGCACACCGGGGACACCTTGCACCTCACGGCACAACACTGTGCCTGCCCGGTCCACCTCTCTCTACGGTAAGCACAGGGAGTTGGCTCAGGTCTCCTACCTGACTTAGCCAAACTCCCTGTGTCCCTCCCCCCAATACATTTTTGGGGTTGCCTCTCGGGCTTCCTTGACCGCCGTGCCAACTCCATTCTCCGGTATCCCTCCTCGCACTGTTCCAGAGAATCCAAGGCGGGCTCCGGCACTCTCCCTGGGTCAACCGACCACCTTTCTATCTCGTCCCATGTTGTCACCTCCTCCAGATAGCGCTGCTCCTTACCACGCTGCTTGGTCCTTTGGTGGTGGGTGATTCTGTAACGCTCATCGTTGGAATGAGGTGAGGACCAGAGCGCAGCGTGGTAAGTGTTCATCATTATATTTATTAAACAGAGAACACTAAACAAAATAACAAGGGAGAACGAAACAAAACAGTTCTGTAAGGTGACCTACACATAACAGAAAACAATCACGCACAAAACACAGGTGGGAAAAGGCTACCTAAGTATGATTCTTTATCAGAGACAATGAACAACACCTGCCTCTGATTGAGAACCATACCAGGCCAAACACAAAACCACAACCTAGAAAAAAGAACATAGACTACCCACCCAACTCACAGGATGTGACATCCTGTGGGTTGACCATCTACAGAAAGTCACATGTATGGAAACTTGAAGAAAGGAGCACATTATAGTGTTTGCTGTTGTAGATGCAGTTAGACGGTTGAGCCCTCAGGCTATCTTACATTTGCACAGACAATTAATTGCCTTTTACACACTATCTGCTGACTGCCAGGTATACAAAAGGATGTGCTTCTCTATAAAAGCTGAGAACCGACACTATTCGATGGGCCTTAACTGCACAACTGTTGAAGTGTATAGTTAACTGCTCCATTTTTGCAAAACGCATAATAAAGTGTTTGAAAGAATCGGCAGTCTCTCTTCCCTTTGATTAGAATTTCTACAACAATTCGGTGACAGAGGTGAGATGCTTGCTCCTGGGAGACCGAGGTTAACTGCGTGCAGGGTCTCCGTTAGATGTGGCTCAGGGCAGCCCACACTCCACTTACTTGAAGCAGGAGGGACCATCCTTGGACCTACCTGGAGTGTCAGTGAGTGGATACATTTCGGACAGATAAGATAAATTAAGGGTGAGAGTGATTTTCTTAAACACAGCCTCCAATTGGGGAAGTTGACTTATAGAAAGTTGTCACACGTGTTAGAGATACCAGGACAGAGTCCTGATGTAAGTGATTCCAGAATAAGATCCTGATGTACTATAGCGATACCAGGACAATTTCCTGAATTAATATACCACGGGTTATGATCGTAAAGTGTAATGCATGAGCTATGTAAGAGATACGAGGACAGAGTACTAATGAAAGTGTTCCATGATAAAATAAGAAAATATTCCTGCAGGGTAGAAGAAATACAATTATCCCTGCAGGTAGACAAATATATATTGTTTGATAAACATTGTAAAAGAAAATGTATTAACTTCTTGCGTCGAGCAATCCCGTATCCGAGAGCGTAATCATTGCCTCAAGCTCATTACCATAACGCAACGTTAACTATTCATGAAAATCGCAAATGAAATGAAATAAATATATTGGCTCACAAGATTAGCCTTTTGTTAACAACACTGTCATCTCAGATTTTCAAAATATGCTTTTCAACCATAGCTACACAAGCATTTGTGTAAGAGTATTGATAGCTAGCATAGCATTAAGCCTAGCATTCAGCAGGCAACATTTTCACAAAAATAAGAAAAGCATTCAAATAAAATCATTTACCTTTGAAGAACTTCGGATGTTTTCAATGAGGAGACTCTCAGTTAGATAGCAAATGTTCATTTTTTCCAAAAAGATTATTTGTGTAGGAGAAATCGCTCCGTTTTGTTCATCACGTTTGGCTAAGAAAAAAACCTGAAAATTCAGTCATTACAACGCCAAACTTTTTTCCAAATTAACTCCATAATATCGACAGAAACATGGCAAACGTTGTTTAGAATCAATCCTCAAGGTGTTTTTCACATATCTATTCGATGATAAATCATTCGTGGCAGTTTGGTTTCTCCTCTGAACCAAATGGAAAAATGCACGCAGCTGGAGATTACGCAATAATTTCTACGGAGGACACCAAGTGGGCACCTGGTAAATGTAGTCTCTTATGGTCAATCTTCCAATGATATGCCTACAAATATGTCACAATGCTGCGGACACCTTGGGGAAACGACAGAAAGTGTAGGCTCATTCCTGGCGCATTCACAGCCATATAAGGAGACATTGGAACACAGCGCATTCAAAATCTGGGGCACTTCCTGTATGACATTTCATCTTGGTTTCGCCTGTAGCATTAGTTCTGTGGCACTCACAGACAATATCTTTGCAGTTTTGGAAACGTCAGAGTGTTTTATTTCCAAAGCTGTAAATTATATGCATAGTCGAGCATCTTTTCGTGACAAAATATCTTGTTTAAAACGGGAAAGTTTTTTTATCCAAAAATTAAAAGAGCGCCCCCTATATCGAAGAAGTTAATCAGTGTACTGGTAAAACAGTTAATTATTATTGGGAAACCAGCTATACATTTAAATTTCCTACACAGAAATGTGCATAGGAGGGACTACCATGTGAATACAACATTTTAAATTACATAGAGTAAATTACAATTTATTTATTATATGAAAGGCAGACATTCCTAACCAAATACTGTTTTGTGTGTTTGTGTCTGAGTGTGTGTTTGCTTGTTAAAACTGTGGAAAAGAGGGACATTTCGCTAGAAAGCGTCCAAACCCAAGTAAACAAAGGGCAGCAGGGTAAGTTTGGAAAACCGGACCTCCCCCGAAAACAACCCTTTACAACAACCCACATATGGACTGACGCACGGTAGAGACAGTTGACACCCTTGAACAACTTTTAAAGATTTTTTCAAACCCCTGCGAGGAGACAATGGTTTGTCTTTTCGTCAGTGGTGAGTCAATAGATTTTGTAGTAGACACTGTTGCTGCAAGGTCTGTCAACTTTAAACCTCACATGTCAAATGAGTAAGTCAGCAATGTGGAGTGACTATGAAAGAGTTGCTAACGATGCCCCTACGTGTTAAAGTTGATTAAACATCAATTCATTGTCTGCGTTTTGTCCTGTAAATTTGTCAGGAAGATTTTCTCTGTAAATTGGGGATTACATGTGATTGGTCCTATGCATAGATGTACAGGATATTTTCTCAACTACTCGCAGTTGTTGGAAAAAGAAAGGCAGTTTTGTGTCACAGACGGGCTTACATTGCATTACATTGCATTGCAAATTTCTCACCATTGACAGGACATGTATATTATGGACAGACGATGGACCCTAATTTTGATTTATTAATGTTATCAACAACAGTGATATTAGAAGCGTGAGACATTAGGTCTCCCATATTATCCAGTAGTAAATTGGCAGAGTGTTAGTATTGATCCGAATACAAAGTATCAGGTGTCGTCACCAATTAAAAGGCACAAAAACCATAACTACTCTCCGGGGAAGTGGGAATCACTACCTTGGAAAATTGTTAAGATTGGCATATATTGAAACCTTGAGTGAGGTAATCTTAATCAAATTAAATCAAAGAACAGGTGAAGACCATATAGAATAGAACGGGTGAAGACCATATAGTGAAATGCTTACATACAGGCCCTAATCGACAGTGCAATTTAAAAAAACATAAAACAGTAAAACATAGGTAAAGAAATCAAAACAACTGATAAACAGAGAGTAGCAGTAGCGTAAAAGAGGCGTTGGTGGGTGGCGGGACACAATGCAGATTACCCGGGTAGCCAATGTGCGGTGGCACCGGTTAATCAGGATAATTGATGTAGTATGTACATGAATGTATAGTTAAAGTGACCAGAGAGTAGCAACAGAGTACAAGACGGGTTGGGGAGGCGGGACAATGCAAATAGTCCAGGTAGCCATTTGATTACCTGTTCAGGAGTTTTGGTCCTAGACTTGACACTCCGGTACCGCTTTCCATGCGATAGTAGAGAAAACAGTCTATGACCTTTTGAGGATCTGAGGACCCATGCCAAATATTTTTTTGTTTCCTGAGGGGGAATAGGTTTTGTCGTGCCCTCTTCATGACTTTTGGTGTGTTTGAACCATTCTAGTTTGTTGGTGATGTGGACACCAAGGAACTTGAAGCGCTCAACCTACTCCACTACAGCCCCGTTGATGAGAATGGGGGCGTGCTCAGTCCTCCTTTTCCTGTAGTTCACAATCATCTCCTTTGTCTTGATAACGATGAAGGATCGGTTGATATTCTGGCACAACCCGGCCAGGTCTCTGACCACCTCCCTAAATGGTGTCTCATTGTTGTCGGTGATCAGGCCTATAAACTGTTATCATCTGCAAACTTAATGATGGTGTTGGAGTCGTGACTGGTCACGCAGTCGTGGGTGAACAGGGAGTACAGGAGAGGACTGAGCACGCACCCCTGAGGGGCTCCAGTGTTTGGGATCAGCGTGGCAGATGTGTTGCTATCTACCCTCACCACCTGGGGACAGTCTGTCAGGAAGTCCAGGATCCAGTTGCAGAGGGAGGTGTTTAGTCCCAGGATCCTTAGCTTATTGATAAGCTTTGAGGGTACTAAATAATGTAAACTCCTGACTATTTCTGGTCTAGCGATCGATGACAAACAAGCTCGCTGCCCAGACTTACATAATTACAAAGAGGGGATTCTCCTGATTTAAAATGGTGCCGGACTTGAAAAAATATATAAATATACACAGTGAGATATTTGGCAAAATAGACAGGCATGCCTCTCCATAGGAAAACAATGGGGGGAGCTCAGCGTTCCAAGGGAAACAAGTATTTTGGGGCTAGCATTTGATGACAACCAAGCTAGCTGCCCAGGCTTACATAATTAGAAAGACGAGATTCATGATTTAAATGATGCCTGACTTGAAAAAAATCTAAATATATACATTGTGAGATATTTGGCGAAATAGACAGACATGCCTATAGACCACAGAGTTCCAATATTATTTTTGTTGTTGTTTACATTTTAACTATAAAACAACATGAGCAGGTCTCATTATCAAAAAGACTGCAGAGTTCTAATATTATTTTTTTGTTGTTTACATTTGAACTATAAAACAACGTGAGCAGGTATCATTGCCAACAATAGCGAAGCAGACATTGTGACGTTGAACAATAAGCTGGAAAAAGAACGTTCAGAAGGTGAGTTGGTGCCACGGTGCTCAATAGAACTAATAGGAGCTGGCAGGGTGAAAAATGCATTAAAATAAGGCCTGTTTTTTCTCGAGTACTTCAAAACAATGGCAAGCAGCTTGGACATATTGTCATACTATGAAACTGGGCTCCACGGCCAATGCAATGAACTAGTTGATAAAAATGTAATGTGTCCAGCCTACTATCTACACAGATTTCAGAACACTCTCGTCTGAGTGTACCAGAGCGCAGAATAGTTAATTTACGAGCATTCAACAAACGTCGGAAGAAAAGCATAATTAAATTGTTTCCAACACAGTTACAGTCACCAATGCTCAGGTTAAAACAAAAACTGTCTTACCAGCTCAGCTAGGGTGAGTAAAATGGTCAGAGTGGTCTCATTTGTGTCTGGAAGTAGCTAGCAAGCTAGCCAACGTCAGCTTGGGTGCTTGACTGCCGTTTTAAGGCCAACACACTCAAATCAACCCTACTCCTCGGCCCAAATGTCCAGTGTGCGCTCTGAGAGCGAAACGTTCTGAATTTAAAAACTGACAATGCTCTAAATTTATGAGTGTCACATTGTACAGCGCAGGTTTTCTGTTCCATCCCAATGGAAACCGAGAATGTTTTTCATTTTTTCATGGAATAGAAACACCCTAATATTAATCAAATGAATTAAGCTAGTACCAGTCAAAGGTTTGGACACACCTAGTCATTCCAGGATTTTTCTTTATTTTTACTAGTTTCTACATTGTAAAATAATAGAGAAGACATCACAACTATGAAATAACACCGGTCTCCAGCGTGCCCTGCAGTCTGTAGTACAGACATGGCCTGCTCTCCCTTATGTAAGAAATTAGGTGCTGTAGACTGCACAGTAGCCTAATAAACAAATAAACATAAAAATACTGATAATAAAATAATCTTTCAAAATGCAGAGGTTGATTTAGTTATCGATCCATAAGGCTATGGGAATAAATATCACTGATTTACAGAAATATTGGAACAAAGCTGCCTAATGAAGGCAAAACAATCCTGTAGCCGACTCCCAACAATCACGTTGTACGGTGCCATATTTTCCATTCCATCCTAACGGAAACCCTGAGGGGTTTGTTTGTCGTTTTTCTCTGAATAGAAACACCATAGTATTAATAAAATTAATTGAGCTAAATGTCTCAATCAATCCCATATACTATGTTATTAAAAAAAAGTGTTTACATTCTCTGTTAATGCCAATAAAGAATACTATCAAATGCTTCTCAAAGATGCCATCTGGTGGTCAAACTAGCAATAACAGAAAAAATGGCTGAGATTTAAATGAGAATGCCACAGAATGCTGCAGCAGCACGCGAGGTGTGCCCCAGTATGACACAACTTTTAAAGAAGGAACCACTGTACGTTATGTTGGCTGACAGTTTGTTGGTTACACTATTCTTATAAACCGCATAACAAATCATTGCATTGAACTTACTAGTATATTAACTATATGCTATTGTCATGACGTTGGCATGGGGGTAGGTTTATGACAGTCATAAATACCTCTTTCCCCCTTTTTCTTCTCTCTACCCTACTGATGTTACATTTGCAAAACCCTTGTTAACAATAGAGATTCTGGGAACATCAGAAGGTGGGGGGAAATGAACTATATTCTGGTAATGCGACCAATGGAGCATATGTACTTAATGAATATGATGTCAGTTCGGTTGTCATCTGAGACATTCTCATCAATGACAAGATGACAAACTCTACAGTTGAAAGTCTACACATCAGAGTTATCGGATTCACATGGAATTGTTGTTCAATTTAAATGTTTGAATATGAAATTAGTCGTGATGGGATGAAATGTGATTTTAGCTTCTAAAATGTGAGATTTGGGTTTTCATAATATGCTCAATCAGTGGCCCGCCCCTGTGAAGGGACATGGGCTATAAAACTTTTCAAACATGCCCTCCTCTTCCTTCCTATAAGCCCTTGACGACAATATAACCTCCTGTTCTGAGGACGTGAGGACGACCGTCCTATGTCAGAATGGTTCAGATAATAACTACAGAACGAAGCCAACATCAGCGTGAGCTTGTGGTATGAACTTTGAACTCTTATTCACTACAGAAGTGATACCTCCTAGCCGTTCAGTTAGCAACAGCAGATGCAAACGAGGGTTAGGAAGGAACAGACAGAGTATCCCGTCTATCACCCAACGACGTTACTACAACGTCTCCAATTGACAACCAAAGGACTCGGTTGGGCATCAAGGCCTTCCATCTACCACCAACCTACCGAAGTGCAGCTCAGAGTAAATATTTATTGCATTTTCCTTTTCCAAATGGGCGGTAATTTAGAATGCATAAGATACTGTATTTACGATAGCACAGCTTCTTCCCTTTGTTCCTCAGTCTTCCCGCTCTTTCACTCAAACCCTGACACTTTTCTTTGGTGTAACAAACTGTCATATCTGTTCCGCCCGCTAGGGACGTTTTCCTTTATGATGTAATTTGTAATCATGTTATGATTTAACTATGTGTATGTGTAATTCTGTGTGATTAGTTAGGTATTTAGTAAATAAATAATTAAACCCAATTTTGTATTACTGATTCAAATTGTTAGCCAGGGTCCGTGCAGATAACCAAGAATTTACAACTTTCAGATGAGGCTGAATTAAGATGACGATTAATATTGACTGCTATTGATGTAAAATATTACTAGGTCTTTAAGAGTTTATTTGGAAGATAAAAGCTATATAAATATTGTTTTGTGGTGCCCGACTCTCTAGTTAATTACATTTACATATTTAGCTCAATCAGGTAATATTAATTATGGACAAATTATTTTATAGAATAGCATGTCATATCACTTAATCCGGCATAGCCAAAGACACGACACTATCCAACTGCCCAATGTTTATTGACTTGATTATTCACGTTATTCTTAGCTTAGCTAAATGGTATAGTCGTTGTGCGTTCTCAATGGACATCATAAATTCGCTCTGGCTATCTGCTCCAATTTTAGAGCACTCATCTGAATGTAGCAGAGCACAGAATAACTGATGAATTTACAAAATGCTCAACATGCATTGAATATGACCGGGGTCAGTAAACATCAGTGAAAGAACGTAATTAAATTGTTGCTAGCAGCACAGTTAGTCTCCAACGCTTTGGATAACATGAAAAAAGCTTAACCCGCTCTGCTAGGGTGAGTAAATGGTCAGAGTGAAGAGGTGTTCTCCTATTTATGTATGGAAGTAGCTAGCAAGCTAGCCAACTTTAGCCAGTTAGCTAGGATGCTTGACTGCCTTTGTGAGGTCAGATAGCTTGAAACAACCCTGCTCCTTGGCCAGAGCAGGCAGTTTGCACTCTGAACCAATCAATCAAATGTATTTATAAAGCCCTTCTTACATCAGCTGATGTCACAAAGTGCTTTACAGAAACCCAGATTAAAACCCCAAACAGTAAGCAATGCAGGTGTAGAAGCACGGTGGCAAGGAAAAACTCCCTAGGAAGAAACCTAGAGAGGAACCAGGCTATGAGGGGTGGCCAGTCCTCTTCTGAACAGTCTGAATTTCCAAAACACCTGAAGTAGTAAAATGTCTAACTAGTATACTAAAATGAATTCATAGTATATAGTATGAAGTATATACTCATTAAGCATATAGAATATTATTACGTTTCAGGAGAAGACCCAGATGCAGACAGTGTTGAAGTAACACAAGTTTATTACTGGCACAGGGGGCAGGCAAAACAACAGGTCAAAGGCAGGCAGAGGTCAGTAATCCAGATTAGAGTTCATAAGGTACAGAGGGTCAGGGCAGGCAGAATGTTCAAAACTGGGAAAACTAGAAAACAGGAAATATAAAAAAACAGGAGCGAGGGGAAACCGCTGGTAGGCTTGACGAACAAAACAACTGGCAACAGACAAACAGAGAACACAGGTATAAATACACTGGGGATAATGGGGATGGTGGGTGGAGACAAGCATAAAGACAGGTGAAACAGATCAGGATGTGACAGTATAGTAGATTAGTATAGATATTCGAACACAGCTTGTCTATGTGAGTATATTTATAAAATGTGTACATATACGTTGATTGCAAGTTTGAAACCGGTTATCAACACGGATATTATGGGGTAGCGGATAAATACCGAAGCATAGTGTATGGGGCCGTTGATCATTGGAAAAGTGAGTGTAGTACCAATAGAGCTCGAAATTACGCAAGAAAATTATTATTTTTAGCGGGGTAACGGGAAAAATCTAAAGCCGATTTTGGGGTTGGATAATCCTTGCGTGAATCAAAGACAGTGGATTCTAAAAGGTAACATATTAAAATTGGCAGTAGACAATGGAGGTCAAAAGTTTTAGAACACCTACTAATTCAAGGGATTTTCTTTATTTGTACTATTTTCTACACTGTAGAAAAAAATAACATATTTGGGGGTTTCAAATTCGGAAGTCACGAAGCACTTTACACGTGATCGCTTAGGAACAATGCAGATTTAGGGAAACCCTAGGTGGTTTTAATCTCGTGAGACACTTTAATCCGTCTTGTTCTAAACTAGACGTATAGAATTGACGAAAGGGAGAATGGGTCACGAGTAATTAAAGTGGCCTCCCTGTGAACAGAAGTTATCATGTTTATTTTGACTGTAAATTTAAAAAAATATGTTCACCTGGTAAACGTTAGATGGAAAGACAGAGGTGGAGTATTGTAGAGATTGTAGAGTGGAATAGACATGTACTGGGTGATGGTGATTGAGAGGGCTTCTGAGATAAAGGAAACAGAGATGTAGATTAATTGGAAAGTAAATTGGTTTAAGATTAAGCAAAGTGAAAACTAACTAAATGTTTATTTTTTATTTTAGGAGAGGATGGGTGCCCCTATCTCTTTGAAATGTCTTGGGAGAACAGTTTGTGAAATTCTGCATGAAGTAAAGGTATCCAGATTTGGCCATAAAGGGAATTCCCAAACACGTAAGGCCTGGCAATTGGCCTACGTTTTATCACACACAGCATGCACAGACAACTCATCTGTTATGAATATTTGTTAGTGGTGTTAATACCGTATTTGTTTTTAGTGGGTTATTCATGGGTAAGAAAGGTTGCACCTTAAAAAGTACACAAATTAAATAAATAAAACAATTTGATGAGGAATGTACTGAAAAACACAAACGTAAACCTGGTACACAAAAAGTATGAAATGTTTGACATATTTTTAAATAATTAGTCTGGGGGAAAGAACAGGGAGAGAAACACGAAGAGGTTAAATGACCTCAGACCTCTGTTCTGACTTTCTGGTGAGGCCTGATCTGTCACGTTCTGACCTTTTTAATTTCCTTTGTTTTGTCTTTATTTAGTATGGTCAGGGCGTGAGTTGGGGTGGGCAGTCTATGTTTTGTGTTTCTATGGTTGGTTTCTGTTTCGGCCTATTATGGTTTTCAATCAGAGGTAGGTGTCGTTAGTTGTCTCTGATTGGGAATCATACTTAGGTAGCCTGGGTTTCACTGTTGGTTTGTGGGTGTTTGTTTCCGTGTCTGTCACCACACGGGACTGTTTCGGTTTGGTTTTCGGTCATGTTCACATTTATTGTTTTGTAGTTCTTAGTGTTCAGTTTATGTTTTATAATAAACGATATGGACACTTTACCATGCTACGTTTTGGTCCGATCCCTGCTACACCTCTTCAGACGAAGAGGAGGAAATCTGCCGTTACATGATCACCTTCACCGGTAAGATTCATGTAAAATGTACAATTAATATCACAAAAAAGTTTATAATTAATAGTTATGTGTGATTCGGACCGTGAGAAGGACAGACCTGTCTATTCTAGTCTTTTTCTATTCCTTGAATTAACTTATGAGAGTAGTAATTTTGATTTATTATTTGATTTGCATTTTTATTTAACAGCAGTTTTTTTTTTACATTTTCACATTAATCACGTTGAGTCATGTGTCAAAATGGGGGAATTACCAGTCCTTTAGAGAATTTTTGGATTGAAGTTGGTTACACACCTCGAGTGATATCTAGAAGTGTATTGACTGATATGAAGGAGTGTTCTGTTTCCATTTGTTTTGAGTCAAATTTCACCTGATTGGGTCTGCTGGATGATTAGGACTTCTCCCTAAGGATTAGCCCTCTAACTTTCCGACCTTGACTCTGCGATGAGGTTGACAGTGTGATAGGGAAGTATAAGCCAATTAGAATTTTTTACATTTCTGTTAGAAATTTGTATTAGGAACATTGGTAGTAGTAATAATGTGTCATACAGTAAATCATTTGTTTGGATTTCTTGAATTGGAAATGCCTTAACTAAATTGTTGTTCTGATCTGTCCTTTCTCGAGGTTATGAGGAAAGTGACCACAGATGGTGTCTAGATACATGACGAATAATTTGACCAAGAACTGAACCTCAACGCCCCCCCTAACTGGCTAAAGCAATGGCGTTCAGTATGGTCCTGCACCACTTCTACCGTGAGACCCGAGTCCGAGCCAGCAACCTGTACACATCATCCAGTCGAAGCGATCAACTGCCTTTTCTCTCATGCCTTTTTTCTCAGGAGTGCGACTTGAGTCCACATGGGGAGAGATCCTGTCAACTACTTTCATGCTGCTGGTGTACTGGTAGGGAAATGGACAAGACATAATGGACTGTAAAGGACAATGGAGGCTCAGGTGAGAGGCATAATCAACGGCCATCCACTTTGAACATGTGCCATTGGAAGGACGAACTAAAACACAATCTGAAGAACATGAAGACACTCCAGATGGAGGAGTTCCAGGAGGATGAGGAGGAGGAGGGGGGAGGGGTGTTCAACTGAAATGTATAGTAATTTAGACTAAGAATGCATTGAGATACCGATCTGTCATTAACATTCCACTCACGACAGGGTAACACGGGGATAAATGAGGAAAGTTAATACTGGTAATAAGTAGTGCAAACTGTTTGTAAATACACATTTTAACTGTGTGGGTCTGTTTTATTGGATTTGAGTGATAGACAGAACGTGGAGCATTGAAGACTGTCAATGATAGTGGGGGTTTTGTTTTACCATGTTATCAAAATTATAATGTTAAAGCACATTAATACATATGGCTTTTTGGATGACACAGTACAATTGGTGATACAGTACAATGTTTTAGCATGTTTATAACTATGTAAGTGGACTAGCAATAGTGATTGGATTAGATAGAATAATTCATTGTGCAAAATGTATTTGTAGTTGGCGGCTAAGTACATACGGGGACATAATGTTTGCATAAGAGTGTGCCAAATGATAGGTGACCATTGCTGTACATTCTTACCCCAGGGTGAGGGTAACTTGACTATTGTAGTGGAACATCTGAAAAAGCTTAGCGGTGATCTCGCAAAAGAACACCAACCAGACAAGAATTGGAATCCATTTGGATGGGTTCAGTAATTATTTAGTGTAATGGGAGCTACAATATTTCATTGTTGATTCATGGTTTACTTTTTTTTTTTTACAATAATGCTTATAACTTCTGTTAAGAATTTGTGCAGCAAAACTGTTGAGACTATTCTTACCATGCCATTACTGACCCCTGAAGGAGACTCCTCAGAACCCTATTTAACTGATTTATTTCCTGTCTGATGAAGACAATGATAATCCATAACACCAAAGTAATAACATTGAGTTAAGTTTTTAGGATAAAAATAAACGCAATAGAGCTAAGCAAAGGCAAAACCCCAGAGAACCTGGTTCAGTCTGCTTTCCAATAGACACTGGCATACAATGTATCAGCAGGGCAATATTGATAAACTTGGATTAGCTAACACAACGTACCATTGGTACACAGGAGTCATGGTTGCTGATAATGGGCCTCTGTGCGGGTATGTAGATATTCCATTAAATAAATCTGACCCCAACTTTTGAAAGGTAGTGTATGTAAATGAGACATTTCTGTATTTCATTTTCAATACATTTGGAAACATTTCTAAAAATATGTTTTCACTTGGTCATTATTTTTAATTCAGGCTGTAATACAATAAAATGTGGAATAAGTCAAGGGGTCTGAATACTTTCTGAAGGCACTATAGACATGGACAACTGCAAAAGTGTTGCTATGTTTCTCCCCACAAGTTTTGCCATGAATTTAGGAGAAAGTTTAAGTAGAGAGACTACTTTCTGGATGACAATGAATGCCATGCTGACTCATACATTTGTTATCCCACTTTGGAGACAGTGTATCAACGTTTCAAAGAAGCATAACTTTCCCATGTTTCCTCCAACTGCAGTGTATGCTATAGCTTCAATATGGTGAGTCTGTAATTGTATAAAATGTTGGACGTTTGACATAAGCTCACCTACCTGAATACAGTCACATATGTGAACTTCCACAGACATTGCTTGAGTAGGCATTCTATAGTATTGTTTAGCATTACTTAGTGAATACTACAGAAACATACTGGTACCTGATCTTCACATCACTTGTCCTCAATTTCTATGCACTCATAGTTCCTAAGCTACGTACATCCGGTATGAACTCATATAGGACACACTAACATATCTTTCAATTGCAACAAGAAAAATGAATTGTACCATTATTTGGGCTCCCGAATGGTGCAGCGGTTTAAAGCACTGCATCTCAGTACTAGAGGCGTCACTACAGATCTGGTTTGATTTCAGGCTGTATCACAAGCAGCCGCGAATCGGAGTCCCATAGGGCGGCACACAAATGGTACAGAGTCATCTGGGTTAGGGCTTGGCCGGGGTAGGCCGTCATTGTAAATAATAATTTGTTCTTAACTGACTTGCCTAGTTAAATAAAGGTTAAATAAAATAAACAATTATGTTATAGCAGGAGTAGGTTTTATGAACCTGGGATTCCTGTGCATTATAAGACTGTGTTAGCCCACTAAATTAAAGTCTAGGCATTATCTTGGGGAGCAGCAACAATTCTTCAGGCCTAAGGCAAGGATACTTACTCATCACACAAATATGGCTCCGGACCACCTTCGTTACATGCTGTAGTGCATATCTAACAGTAGGGGAATTAATCTGTCAATCATATGTAATTAAATCCTTATAGTCACTGTCGGATTCTATTACAATTTGAAGGCCAAATGCAGCCATTTTTATCTCAATGTCAAATAATTTCTGGGTAACATTTAAGTACCTTGCTGTGATTGTTTTCAATTAAAATAGCTTCTTAGGAAAGAGGAATTTCTCAACCAAGAATTTTGCTAGGTCTGTCTGGGAATGGTCTGAGGGGAGAGAAGAACATTAAAAACTAGCTGTTATTGGCAGAGGTTTGGAACTTTTTCTTTTTGGTCTATTAACTAATTTACCGCCTGTTGATGTCACCATGCAGGCTAAAACTCCATCCCTCCAAAACAGCCAATTTCACCGTATTATTCCAACATCATAGAGTGGAAATACTACATATGCAAAACACAGAAAATCACATTTTTGACTGCACTGGGCCTTTACCACAGTCAATCCACATTTTACAACACATATTACAATACATTGGATGAGCATTGACTTGGAAGGAAAAGATTATATCTCATTTCCGCTCAGCGGGCTGGAATGAATCCGAGGGCAGAGCGTATCAGACTTGCTCGGGCTAAGAAACATGAGCAATGGACATTTGACTGGTGGAAATCTGTGCTTTGGTCTGATGAGTCCAAATTTGAAATTTTTGGTTCCAACCGCTGTTCTTTGTGAGACAGAGATCATCCGTTCACTTACTCTGTGTATGTGTGGCTCCCAACGTGAAGTATGGAGGAGGAGGTGTGATGATGCTTTGCTGGTGACACTGTCAGTGATTTATTTTGAATTCAAGGCACACTTAACCAGAATGGCTACCACAGAATTATTTAGCGATATGCCATCCCATCTGGCTTGTGCTTAGTGGGACTGTCATTTGTTTTTCAACAGGAAAATGACCCAACACACCTTCAGGCTGTGTAAGGGCTATTTGACCAAGAAGGATAGTGATGGAGTGCTGCATCAGATGACCTGGCCTCCACAATCACCTGACCTCAACCCAATTGAGATGGTTTGGGATGAGTTGAACCACAGAGTGAAGGAAAAGCAGCCAACAAGTTCTCAGCATATGTGGGAACTCTTTCAAGACCATTGGAAAAGCATTCCAGGTGAAGCTGGTTGAGAGAATGCCAAGTGTGCAAAGCTGTTGTCAAGGCAAAGCGTGGCTACTTTGAAGAATCTCAAATATGAAATATATTTTGATTTGTTTAACACTTTTTTGCTTACTACATGATTCCATGTGTGTTATTTCATAGTTTTGATGTCTTCACTATTATTCTACAATGTGGAAAATAGTAAAAAATAAATAAAAAAATCCCTTGAGAAGGTGTGTCCAAACTTTAGACTGGTACTGTACGTGATAAGCCTATCTAGCTTATATGATTATGATTCATAAAATGTATTTTCTTAGTGACACAGGATGGACATAATGCCTCTTGACATTTTAATAAAGCGTATTTTCTACAAGTTATAAAAAATATGATGGAAAAATAACATGACCACAAAGAAGTCATTACAACAACAACAAATGATTTAAATCTAAATCATATTATTTATTTAAATGTGTTTTTTTACCTGCCAAAATGTTTCTGCAGCCTCCCTCAAGGTGTTAACCTCCAGCCTTGGATGCAGCAGATGCATTACTTTCACAAAAAATATGAGTCACGAACAGAAATCAGAAGACTATGCTACAATGCAGTGACCGCTAAAGAAAGCTGAAAACTAAAACTTCTTACCAAACATATTTGGTCCAATGGATAAAATTATGAAGATAATCCTCTAGAAAAATCCATGGTCCAAACCTAATGTCACTATCATAATTCAGTCAAACATTATTGGACTTTTTACCCCTGTAGGATGTCCAGAATTAGGATGTAGCCAACATTTTAAAGAATTGCATTGCGTCAGTTTGCCTGGATTCAATACAAGAATTAAAGCAATTGGCTACTGTTACTGTAATTTAAATGTACCAATGTGTTTTCATTAATTGAATTCACTTAATCTATGTTATGAGAATTTGTAAGATTCTTGTTTGCATAAAATAGACGGAGACCAGTCTTATCAGTAATAGGTAACAGAATGTATTCTCGGAGCGCGCTGCCACGTTCTGAGTTCATTCTGACCCCCTAGCACATACACAGGACACACAACACAACTGAATTAACTTTTGACTCCTCACCATTATCGATCACCACTTAGCTGACAGTTCTAATTAACAGAGAACCTAGGAATGCAATCTCTGCCTTTTCTAAAACACCCCAGAGCTCAGTTTCGTCTGTTTCCAGCATAGGTTAATTACCTTATCTGTTTACTTAATCCACAAACCATTCCTTTCTTCCTAGTTGGAATGGTGTTCATTAACTTTAATTACTCCTTGTCCATGTCACACAATCCCTTCTAATGAACTCATATACTTAATCAGATATAATCAAACAGAGTATAAGTTTACTTAGTTACAGTTCCATTTAAAATGATTTGTTCAGTCATTTAATCATAATTTTCCTAACAGCTACCTGACAGGCTCACTTTCCCATTCAACTTATCATCTTTCTTCTCGAATCTGCAGGACATAACACTTATATTAATTTTGAAATGCCTGTCCTTTTTCGAAGATTTCTCACAAAAACCACAGTATCTCTGTGAAATGTCAATGAAGCACCGAATGTATACCAAGCTTTTTATTTTCAAATTCTATTACATTTAATTCAGCTTGTGTCATGCTAATTTAGCTTTTTGCGACCCGTGGAAACAACTTTGAAGACTACGATCACAAAATGTAAAATCCTCAAAAGTTGTTACTAAAAACCTGCACTGCTATGTCAACAGAGCTCGGTGGTTATATCAGATGTATTAGGTTACGAAGTCTGACTTTTTGGATAAAATGCTAATGATATGTTAGAGAAAGTCCACTGATCAATTCAGAACATGAATAATCATATTTGTCTTTGTAAAATGTATTTTATAATATAAGGAAATTAATTTATCACCAAAGAGCATTTCACCCACTCTGGGAAGTGTGCTGTCATATCATAGCTAAAGCTATCTCTTAACTCCATGTAGTTAGCTAGCTAACAGTTAGTTACCATCTAATTAGTGTTTGTTTAGCTAACTGTAGCTACCCTATCACTAAAGATGGCGGTGTGCAAAATAACTAAATACACCCATACATTATTGAGGCAACAACAGAAAATCTGATTCACTCTATATATACAGTGCTAATTGTACAAACAAATTATAGAAGAGGCCTGTGTATTAAATGTAACATAAATCCACGGACAGCTAACAACAACTAGGCTACGGTAGGCTAGCTAGCTAACGTTAGTGGTCAGCATGCATCCATTAGATATACATTTCATAACAATTAACCTTCTAAAATACACATCATTAGCATGGTTCATATTGTATGTACTCATGTAAATACACTTAATACGAGCCATTGTTTGTACAAAATGTAACCTTTTAAGAGCCACAACATTTTCAACGAAGATACATTTAATCCAAGATGCCATATTGTCTCATTGACTTACATAACGTAAACTCACTCACTTTTGTACATCACCTTGGTCCGTACAATTGACCGTATTTTAGCGCCCCTAAAACGTAATACTTCCAGATCAACTGTAATGTCAATACCGTAAAGCACACTTTCTCCCCTTGCCAACAAAATAAATGACATGACCTAAACGCTGCCCGTTTCTGCATGATTCAAGACGGCAAGGAGCCCCGTCGGGTCTTTTAAAACGGTGGGTGGGGAAGCAAAACTAATGCGTGATAGTGAGAAGGAGAGATGTTGTGTGGGAAAATTGCTTTTTTTCACTGTCCAACTTATCACCTTATCGCCTCTAAAATGTAAATTAAACACTATAAAGAGTTTATATAATGTGTGATTACATACCTATTTGAAGGTTTGTGTCAAATTTGAATCGGGTTTTTAGGACGGTGCTAGTGATCTTCAGAAGTAAACAGTTTTTTTGAGAGTCGTGATCGCTTGCAGTGACAACGCAAAACATGACTAGGTATCCCCCCTTATCCCCGTCACTGTCCATTTCTTGTTTTTAAACGGTGAGATAACCTGGTGCGACACATGGTGGAGAGAGATAGTAAGACAGAAATAGTTGCTTTATGCATGCTGTACGTTACGGCATGACACGTCACGATGTAATGGAGGGTTTTTAAACTTTTCTCCAAAACTATAGAGCCATTACCATGTCGATCAACGCTTGAATAGAAACGTAGTTCATTCCCCAGATTTTGAAGTCAACACAGTCACTACAGTCCCATTAGTTTTCTTTGCAGCATCGTTTGAATGACGCGGTTGCGCACATTTGTACGGAATGGGGTGAGTTTACGTTACAAAGTTAGCTAGCTTAACTTGGCTACACTCATATGAAGGGGAAAATCTCACTAGTTTTTCCACTCGGTCAAAACACTTAAACTATACATCACAATGACGAAAAAGTTAACTGGTTAGTTAAACATGTAATCTCAAGATTTCCAAAAACGAAACCATGCTTATAACTGTTACAAACCTGAAAAAAAGGATGAATAAAGAGACACAGACAATTGCCATTTTCTCTGTCTCCTCTTCTTCTAACGTATGAGGCGCACGCCTGCAGCTAACAGTTCAAATATCTCCCCCTAATGGTAGTGCTAAGTATAGATGTATTTTAAAGCAAAACCATGGAGGAATACAATAATAATGTTGTGAACTATTTTGATTTCAAAATATGGACATGTATAGAATCTATCACATTCCATTTTTTTGCTGGTGTACGGGTAATATTATAAGCCAGATTGGTCTATACCATTGTCGTGACTTTACTTTCATTAATCTGATGACTGTTATTTGTTTAATCCACTAAATATGTTTAATTGTTACCAAATTAAATTAATCATGGAACAATTAACTCATTAGGATTTGGGACACCACGGAAGAGGTTGTTTAAAGAGTTACCATCTCCCGAATTGAACTTTTTACCTATCACATCAATATAATAGTCAACATATAAATCATTACCATTATCATCATTCTGAACAGTCGTAACCTCATGCATCTGCAAAAACCCCAGTTTACTCATGAATCAGCATTCCACAGGGATCCTGGCCCGTGTTGACTCATATGTCTTCCACAGTTGTGTCAAGTTGGCTGGATGTCCTTTGAGTGGTGGACTATTATTTATACACTTCCGAGTAGTGGAGCGGTCTAAGGGACTGCATCTCAGTGCTAGAGGCGTCACTACAGTCCCTCGTTCGAATCCAGGCTGTATCACATCCGGCTGTGATTGGGAGTCCCATGTGGCGGTGCACAATTGGCCTAGTGTAGTCCAGGTTTGGCCGGGGTAGGCCGTCATTGTAAATATGAATTTGTTCTTAACTGACTTGCCTAGTTAAATGTAAAAATAAAAAAATGTATAAATAACAACTGCACGAGGACAGACGGTGACTGACAGACTGACAAACACGTCACAGTTACAAAATTTGTTAGCTAGAAATTGCACAAAAAAAAATATTTTCAAAGATTTCAAAGAAAATGAAAGTAGACAATGAATGTAGATGTAATGCAATGCAATGTAATGCAAGAGTGGACATCAAAATATTTCCTTATTGAGGTATCAGGGTGCTTAGTGTGCAAAGAGAGCATCGCTGTCTTGAAAGACTACAACTTGTCCCGACACTTCCAAACGAAGCATACAGAGAAATATAGGAATATGTCTTCTGAACAGAGGGCAAGTGCATCGAAAGAGTTGCCTTCTCTGTTGCAAAATCAGCAAGGATTTTTCACAAAACAACAGAATTGTGAGAGCTATGTGCTGTCCCACAAAATCGCTAAACATAGAAAGCCATTCGCTGAGGGTGAATTCATTAAAGAATGTTTAATTGACTCTGCAGCAATACTTTGCCCCGACAAGAAAGAGCTGTTTGAAAATGTTTCCCTGTCAAGACAAACAGTGACATGGCGTGTTGAGGATAGAGAGAATATGGAACAACAGTTGAAAGGATTTCACCTATTTCTCCTGAAAATGGTCAGTTCTTCCATGGCCTATATACTCACTGTACATGTCACCCATTGAGCAAGTTGGGATGCTCTGGACCAACGTGTGCGACAGCGTGTTCCAGTTCCCACCAATATCCACCAAATTCGCATAGCCAATGAGTGGGACAACATTCTATAGGCCACAATCAACTCTATGCAAAGGACATGTGTTGTGCTGTATGAGTCAAATGGTGGTCACACCAGATACTGACTGGTTTAGTGATCCTTACCCCTATCTTTTTCTTAAAGTATCTGTGACCAACAGATGTGTACTGTATCTGATAGATTGGGGCCTAATGCATTTATATAAATTGATTGATTTCCTTATATGAACCGTAATTCTGTAAAATCGTAGAAATTGTTGCGTTTATATTTTTGTTGAGTGTACATGCTCTATACTACTAAAGCTGGTGTCAAAGTCATTGTCATCATCAGCAGCAGCACGATTAGTAGGGGTGTGCCGATCTTGTCATACTCATATTTGTAATCATATCATTTTATCACACTTTATACTCCTAATCAGATTTACTAGTGATCAAAATCTTTAAATGCTGGTAAAGCCTATACCTCAAATGCGCATCTAAGAGGGCATAATTATGTTATTTCACTAATTCACACACGTTGTTCAAAGTATATCGACCACAACAGATACAAATGAACATGTTTTGGTTACTTAGTTCTAGTCAATTATCAACGAAATAGGCTAATAAATAGTCTAATTGCATGGCTGCCTACTACTGCCTGAATTTATTACAAACACATTTAGATGAAGGTAGGCTAATTCGCTTGCCCCATATACACTGCTCAAAAAAACTAAAGGGAACACTTAAACAACACAACGTAACTCCAAGTCAATCACACTTCTGTGAAATCAAACTGTCCACTTAGGAAGCAACACTGATTGACAATAAATGTCACATGCTGTTGTGCAAATGGAATAGACAACAGGTGGAAATTATAGGCAATTAGCAAGACGCCCCCAATAAAGGAGTGGTTCTGCAGGTGGGGACCACAGACCACTTCTCAGTTCCTATGCTTCCTGGCTGATGTTTTGGTCACTTTTGAATGCTGGCGGTGCTTTCACTCTAGTGGTAGCATGAGACGGAGTCTACAACCCACACAAGTGGCTCAGGTAGTGCAGCTCATCCAGGATGGCACAACAATGCGAGCTGTGGCAAGAAGGTTTGCTGTGTCTGTCAGCGTAGTGTCCAGAGCATGGAGGCGCTACCAGGAGACAGGCCAGTACATCAGGAGACGTGGAGGAGGCAGTAGGAGGGCAACAACCCAGCAGCAGGACCGCTACCTCCGCCTTTGTGCAAGGAGGAGCACTGCCAGAGCCCTGCAAAATGACCTCCAGCAGGCCACAAATGTGCATGTGTCTGCTCAAATGGTCAGAAACAGACTCCATGAGGGTGGTTATGAGGGCCCGACGTCCACAGGTGGGGGTTGTGCTTACAGTCCAACACCATGCAGGACGTTTGGCATTTGCCAGAGAACACCAAGATTGGCAAAGTCGCCACTGGCGCCCTGTGCTCTTCACAGATGAAAGCAGGTTCACACTGAGCACGTGACAGTCTGGAGACGCCGTGGAGAACGTTGTGCTGCCTGCAACATCCTCCAGCATGACCGGTTTGGTGGTGGGTCAGTCATGGTGTGGGGTGGCATTTCTTTGGGGGGCCGCACAGCCCTCCATGTGCTCGCCAGAGGTAGCCTGACTGTCATTAGGCACTGAGATGAGATCCTCAGACCGCTTGTGAGACCAAATGCTGGTGCGGTTGGCCCTGGGTTCCTCCTAATGCAAGATAATGCTAGACCTCATGTGGCTGGAGTGTGTCAGCAGTTCCTGCAAGAGGAAGGCATTGATGCTATGGACTGGCCCATCTGGGACATCATGTCTCGCTCCATCCACGTTGCACCACAGACTGTCCAGGAGTTGGCGGATGCTTTAGTCCAGGTCTGGGAGGAGATCCCTCAGTAGAGCATCCGCCACCTCATCAGGAGCATGCCCAGGCGTTGTAGGGAGGTCATACAGGCACGTGGAGGCCACACACACTACTGAGCCTCATTTTGACTTGTTTTAAGGACATTACATCAAAGTTGGATCAGCCTGTAGTGTGGTTTTCCACTTTAATTTTGAGTGTGACTCCAAATCCAGACCTCCATGGGTTGATACATTTGATTTCCATTGATAATGTTTTGTGTGATTTTGTTGTCAGCACATTCAACTATGTAAAGAAAAAAGTATTTAATAAAAATATTTAATTCATTCAGATCTAGGATGTGTTATTTTAGTGTTCCCTTTATTTTTCTGAGCAGTGTATTATATCACTTTTGAGAGGAGCAGAACTTTTCTCTCCCGACACCTATGCCACAACATTTGTACATTCCCAATCTTAATTTGTCATTTTATTTTCTTAACGATTTGTCACTCGGTAAACATGACTGGGAGAGAATAAATAATAATAGTAAGCAAGCATAGGCTTGGACTTCGTCAGCAATGGAATAACTATGCAGAAAAATAAAATAGGCCTACTAAACCACACCAAATAGATAGGCAAAAACAACCATGTGGCATCATCAACATTGACAGAAAATAACTAGATTGAACAACAATGACCAGCTACTGATTGGTATTCATACACACATTTTAAAAAGGGAAGATTTTTGCCCTGAGACGAGTGACTGTAAGTGAGTGGGTGAGTGAAACAGAGCCCTGCGTGTGTCTGTCTGGGGAAATGAGAGAAGGGGGAGAGAGGCTTGTTGTATCTAATCGTTGCAGCAGGCTTAACCTATACCCCGCCTGTTTCTTTACAGACAGAAGAACTAGCCAATAGTTGTTCAGAGCACATAGCACTTCACACTTTGAGTGAAAGGGAGATTGCAGCTGAAAATTACTTTTTTCCAACCATGGATAATTACAAAAATACTTGCGGCATAATCGTTTTCAGAGAAATTCTCCAGATCCGTTAAGATACTCGTTTTGTCCGTGTACTCGGCACACCGCTAATGATTAGTCTGTAGGACACACAGTAGTCAGTGATTAGCCAACATTTTACTACTTTGTCCCCATTAAAACACACTCAAACAAGGTACTATATCCACCCACCCCCCTCATGTCAATAGATAATGATAACCTTCACACACAAAGCTTTTGCAGAGTAAGATCATAGTTGGTTTATATTTTGAAAACACAATATAATAACGCTTCCGGCAGGAGCACTAGGGAGAATATCCAAAAAAGTCTGTCTAAATTTGTTGTAATATTTCCCTCTTCATAAATTGACTACAGAAACCCATGTTACCTGATTTAAATGTGATTCATTAAAGCACAATGTTCATGGTTCGTACTGAGTAACCCAGCTAGACCCATGGATGTATTTACAGTATATTCCCCAAAGCCATACAGGTAAAAACATCAGTGTGATATAAACATTTGAAAAACAGTGTTTCTTACCATGTAAATGTGGCATAATAGTGTTTGTCTGTGGTTTACAATGATCCGAAGTGTCTCTGAATGGGAGTAATGCAGTTCTAAACCTTTTAGAAGCTTTACTCAGGCCTAAGCAGGCTATGTTCATTAGGAACCAAATTGAAGAAAACTGACTGAAACAGGGAGGGGCTACCTGGACCAATAACAAACACTCATTTTAGTTTTCTGCTGCAAAACATTTTTAAACGTTTATCCATTGCCTGCCCTAATGAACATGACCCTTATATAATAGCAGTGTGCTAGGTCTCATGTGAGAGATTTCAGTACATGCTGTATGCCTTATGAACATTTGCTAAGCTGATATATAAGCATTTCAAACAATTCTGTAAAGGTCTATGATTAGGTAAATGGGTAAGAAACTACATCACAAAGCTTCTCTCCTGTCAGAGTACTGAGAACCACTTTGCAGCTGGAGTGCGTCAAAAAACATTTTGGAATCTGAGATAAAGCTTTGATCTCTCATTAATTTCTAAAAAAAGACACTTAAAGAGACACAAAAAAACAGAGCTCGGCTCAAGAGGAGCTCATTAGAAGCCCAAGGACACCACGCACACCAGTCAATTCCTTGTAATTCCTTGTAATCGGTTGTGATATAGATTAGATCATGAATAAAACATGCTCATGTATGTAATTGTCTTTTGAATTGCACTTTTGTAATTGTCTTTTGCCTTGCACACTGCTTTGAAACATGACAAAATGCAGGTATTTTACTTATTAAAATCTCTTCATTTGTACAGATCCGGAGCTATTTTGAGAAAGTCTTAGAGCTTATGTACTTTCTGTTTTTACGTAGACATTGCCAATTGTTGTCATAATAATGATTCTGTATATTGTATAGCTTTAAGGCTGCCATATAAAATAGTTTATTGACATTTGATCTAACCACATTCGGCACCATAAAAGAGGACGCACTGCTGTTCATGAAGGTTTCCTTTTCCCTTTTAAACTGGATTAAACAAGTTTTTTTTTTATCAGAGTAACTAATGCTGGTTTTGTGTGTGTGTGTGTGTGTGTTTGTGTGTGTGTGTGTGTGTGTGCGCATTCATGTGAAATTAATGCTTTTTGTTACCCTGAACTCCACTGAAAAGCAGATGCAGCAAAGTTTCTGCATATTCCGCTTTGTATGTGTGTGCATGTGCTTGGGGGCAGGAGGGGGTATCAATCCACCCCGCATGCGAAACCTGGGTCACTGTAGTCACTCAGTCGCTCTACGCCACTCCTTATGACACATAGTGAATATCCTGGGTCAGATTGCATTCCAATTGGGACTCTATTTCCTAGCTAGTGGACTAGAGCCCATAGGGCCTGGTCAAAAGTAGTGCACTACATATGGTATATGTATGCCATTTCGGACACAGCCTCAGATGTGTTATTTGCCTTTATCGTGTGTGTTCTGGAAATGTCTTCATTCAAAGGTCAAGTACATCCAATCTAATAACTAATTCAAATGGTCACCCCGTTCACAACATCGTCAGCCAATACCTCGACCCCCTCCTTTTCATCTTGGTAGGTCATCCTTATATGTTTTTTTCTCATGACAATGACAGTCAGGCAGATAAAGTATGTGTGTCTCTGAGTTTAGTCATCTTATCTGAGGAACTACATTTACTGTCAGACACATTCAATTGAAAACAAGAACATGCTTTTGTATCAGGCCCCAAGTCGAATATGATACCGTGGCTTAGTTTACAAAGGGTCTTTCTTCTTGAACCTTTGTCCCGGAGCATGGTTTCATTTCAAACAAATATCCATGTACACCTCTAAAGTCTGCCATACATTACGTGATTAAACTGTGATTTTGTTATGGGATTCATAACATTTCTGGGATTGCAGGTAAATATTAAAGTAATAGGCTCTAACCTGATTGCTCTCCTGATTCGCAGCTTATGTCCCAATTATTTTTCATGACAGAAATATTCCATCATATCTTGTGTAGTGAGGGGGGTGCTCCGATGCGACTTGTGCAAGCGCTTGTTTGTACCTTCGTAGTTCTGTTAAAACCACAGAGTAGGAGAGGTGATGATGACCCTTCTTAAAGCCAGGGGTGCCACGACACATCTGGAAATTGCAGAGGTTGCAACGTGAGCAAATCCATGTAATGTGAGCAGGACTGTTGTTTCATGGAATATTTTTGTGGAATCTTGACGGTGGAGAATTTTTTTGCAGCTTTAAATAGGGCTGGCACAATTACCATATAACTGTGTAACCGACAGTTATGGATGGGTTTTTTTGTGTGTGGGGGTGGGGGGGGTAGCTGACTGAAGACGGGATGGCCACGGTCTCACGTCTTTCTGATCTGATCTGATATGTTCATTCTTAGCCAGTCCTCTTAAGCACTCTGTTCGAAAAGGGCGGTTCCATCATGCTAACAAACTCTCTGACCTCAATCGGGGCATGGCTATTTAATGTGCAAAGGACATCAAAAACCATTATCTCATTAGAAAACCAAAATCATATTCCTATCTTAACAAGAACATTCTTCATATTGTATTCACATCAGATTGGATGACAGCCAAAGGGGGTTTCCTTCCTAAGTTACAGTATTTGGTTCATACAGTTTTTAATAACATCAGAAAATAACAAACAATATGACAATACTTTTCTACATCTATCCACTGACCATTTCCCACATTTGGATGTTAGAAATGTTGTTCCAAAGTTAACTTTTTGGACGTTAGAGTTTTGGGCTGGCAAAAGTCTCTCTAGATATTCCATTCCTTTGATTGATACTGAAGAGCATTGTGACCTCGAGGTTCAGTGTCGCTTCGTTCCGTTTTTAACCAACTTTTAGCTGGGTTCAAAGCCCTTTTGAGATCATTGAACAATGTTTGAGAGATATTGTCAAGCCTGAATCAATTAGTGCATCACAGGTTAAGCAGTCCTCCAGGACTGTTTTGAGGTATGGCCTTTTGATTTGCGTTTTGTGGTCATATTCCCCACAAAGTGGAGTGATTGTTCGCAGCGCCGTGATGTGTCATTTGTGTTCATGTTTAAAACAGATCGACTCATCGGAGTTTGAGTGGAATTGGCTATTGCGATGTTTAACTTTTTATGGCTGCAGGGGCAGTATTGAGTAGCTTGAATGAAAAGGTGCCCAATGTAAACGGCCAGCTCCTCAGTCTCAGTTGCTAATATATGCATATTATTATTATTATCGGATAGAAAACACTAAAGTTTCCAAAACTGTCAAAATATTGTCTGTGAGTATAACAGAACTGATATTGCAGGCGAAACCCTGAGGAAAATCAAAACAGGAAGTGGCCTCTGTTTTGAAAACTCCATGTTCCATAGCCTCCTTTTGCTGGATTTAAAGGGATATGAACCAGATTCATTTTCCTATCGCTTCCTCAAGGTGTCAACAGTCTCCAGACATAGTTTCAGGCTTTTACTTTGAAAAATGAGCCAGAACGATAACATCGCGTCAAGTGGTCACAACAGAATTTGGACAGCCATTGTTTTCCCCTCTCCCACTGTGAAATACATTTTCTGTTGATATATTATCGATTATATATTTTAAAAACAACCTGAGAATTGATTATAAAAAACGTTTGACACGTTCTGTGGACATTATGGAAACTATTTGGAATTTACGTCAGCATTGTCGTAAACTTTCCTGTGGATTTCTGAACATAACACGACAAACAAACGGGGGTATTTTGGATCTAAAAATAATCTTTATGGAACAAAAGGAACATTTGAGTGTAACTGGGAGTCTCGTGAGTGAAAACATCTGAAGATCATCAAAGGTAAATTATTAATTTGATTGCTTTTCAGATTTTCGTGACCGAGCTACTTGATGCTAAGTGTTTTATCGTACGATCGATAAAGTTACACAAACGCTTGGATTGCTTTCGCTGTAAAGCATAATTTCAAAATCTGAGACGACAGGTGGATTAACAAAAGGCTAAGCTGTGTTTTCCTATATTGCACTTGTGATTTCATGAATATAAATATTTATAGTAATATTTATTGTATGTAGCGCTATGCTATTCAGCGGTTGTTGATGACACTTATCCCGATATCGGGATTGCAGCCATAACAAGTTTAACTTGAGCATCGCAACATTTGTATCTGAGTCTATAGTCCAAGCCTGTGCGGGCTTGTTTCTTGATCTAGTGGGCCCTGGATAGGGTCTCGAGTGAGAGCAGGTTTAATTTGATGGTTTACATCCTCGCCAATGGAGTTAATTTTTGGCGGACCTGTTGTTCTATATATCCAATATGAAGGCCTACCTGACATGCACCTATACATTGGTTACAGTAAAATTAATCATTATTCACACATGATATACAGTACATATTCATTTTTCTTATCCAAATCCTTACTTTTAAGCTGTCCTGAACACAGACAATTTTTAATTTATTTGTGTTTCAGAGCAATCCAGCGATTTAGCTGGCCGTTCCAGATGCTGTCCTTCCCCATCTCACTTCACACACGGTGGGTCTAGAGTAGAGCTTCCCAGACAAGTCCAGAAATCTTCATCAGCTAACCTGTCAACTACTAAGGAAGGTTTATTCATTGGTTTTAAATGTTTGCTGCCGGACTATCAACAACTTCACCTCGGCAGTCCCAAAAAAGACAGCGAAACCGCTCTCGTTCTTCCTCCTCTACCCATGTTCGGGATGTAGTTGGTAAGAGACGATAGTTAAGTAATCAAAAGTGTAGTCAACCTACAGACAGAAGAAGGTTTAGATAATGTTTGTGTTTCAGGACCTTCCAACAGTTTGGCCAGGAGTCGATCCAGCGGACACAGCAGCTCTAAACCCTCTCTTTCTCCCTCTACCTATGTTCGGGATGTAATTGGTAAGAGACTATTGTTATGTAAAAAATGTTTTTGAAAATGTTTTTGTTTCAAGACCATCCAACAGTTCAGCCAGGAGTAAAGACAGCAGCTCAAACGCTCCCTCTGCCATTTGGTGTACCTGTTTGCTATCTGGACCAAACACATATTGGGTTTTTATTTGTGTTTCAGGGCAATTCAGGGATTCAGCTGTCTGTTACAGATATTCTCCTTCTCTATCTCACTTCAAACACTGTGGATCAAGAGTACAGCTTGCCAGACAAGTCTAGAAACCTTAATCAGCTAACTGGTCAAGTTCTTAAGAAGGTTTATTCATTGGTTTTGAATGTTGCAGAATCATCCGGGGCTTCTACTAGCCAGTCCCACCTCCAGAGCAAAGAGCACAGACGTTCTCCATATCCATCCTGTTACTCTACCAGACAAGGTGAGAGCAGTTATGTAATAACTAAATAGCACACACAGACAATATGTACACAACAGGGACGCGTTCGCTCATCAGTGCTAGTTTCCTTACAATGAGCAGAAATTATACACATCGTGTTCGGTCTTAATAACTGAAGATTAAAACTATCCTTAAAATATGCATTGTAGTGTATAGGTTTAGAAAAATCAAGTGCTATTTCTTTTTGCTCTTTACCTCTGGGTTGACACTGTTTGAATTTTGCAGATTCAGTCAGGGCTTCTACTTGCCAGTCAGAACGGAGCCAAGAGCATCGCAGCTCTCACTCTCCCATTCCCTCCACTAGACCAGAGCTGTTTCCAGTGAAAAATGCCAGTAAGTTGATTGTTACACAAAATGTGTGCCTTTTGATTCCCTCTGATATTTTATGTATAAATGATGCACTCATTCAAAAGGCACCTATTTTGTGGAATGACTCAAAATTGAAACTTGTGTTAATTAAAGTTAAACACTGAATCCATTAGAATATAGAATGTTATAGAAAAGTTTAACAATATATACTATTGCAAGTAAAATGTCACTGTTATTTGCAATCACAACCTTGTCTGTCAGGATCCTCTTGCATGTGACAACCCCATATTTCCACAGTAATATTTTTTTTCTCCTTTCGGAATTTCAGAACTAAATTGGTGGAGATATCAGAGAAGGTGAACGTGTTGGGAAAGCAGAGCCCCAAGACTCTGAGTTCCATGTCAAGAGGATGGAGACGGAGCAAGACTTTGAACATGTAGAGAAGCAGCTCCAAAGTGTGGAGGCACAGAATCTGATGGTGAAATTAAAATGTATTTTTGACATTTAATGTACATTGTAGATTTAGTCAGCATTTGTACTGTCCAATTCACAAAGTACATCCTATGTGTGCTTGACTTTCAAGCTTTTTACCAATGGCTTGACGTCCTTGTTCTACTTCAATGGCCATCACGCAAAGCAGGGATTAGGAAACACAACTGTGAACTCTGTTGTCAACGGTACCTACAAACATGTCATTATTCTGTAGTATATTTTGTATTAATAACTCGGGGGTTTGATCCCTGAAAGCTGATTGGCTAACAGCCATGGTATGTATAAGCAATAATACATGAGAGCCCATGTGTTATGATGACATTTTTATCATGGCTGTGAGTGTCATAGCCCATAAAATTATAAAAATGTCATCATAACACAAAGTCAAGCACACATAGGATGTACTTTGTGAATTGGACAGTACAAAACCTGTGAGTATAGAATTTACGACAAGACTACGTGACCCCAGCTGCAGCAGGGTCTGAAAAGTCAACGCAAGTTTGAGGACAAAGAAATCTTTTCTACCCAAGCTACGGATGAGTAGCTGTGTCTAAGCGGGTGAATTCAAGTCGATCCACTTAGCCTCCATCTCCCATCGAATCGTAGTATCTAAAGGGTTTCATTCCTATGCTGTGAGCTCTGAGCTACAGAGCTGTCTGTCCTCAGAAGACCCCTTCCAGAGAAAGGGGTGAGGTAACAGACTCCTGAGCCACAAAGGACACGGACACCGGGAGGACGAGCAACGAGTTGCACAGGAGAAGTGCGTCATCGAACAACGGAACGGTCCACGCAGAGAATCCCCGGAGATCACCTCCCACGTAATTACATCATTATACACTGCTCAAAAAAAAAGGGAACACTTAAACAACACAACGCTACTCCAAGTCAATCACACTTCTGTGAAATCAAACTGTCCACTTAGGAAGCAACACTGATTGACAATCAATTTCACATGCTGTTGTGCAAATGGAATAGACAACAGGTGGATAGCAATTAGCAACAGGTAGCAATTAGCAAGACACCCCCAATAAAGGAGTGGTTCTGCAGGTGATAACCACAGGCAACTTCTCAGTTACTATGCTTCCTGGCTGATGTTTTGGTCACTTTTGAATGCTGGCAGTGCTTTCACTCTAGTGGTAGCATGAGACGGAGTCTACAACCCACACACGTGGCTCAGGTAGTGCAGCTCATCCAGGATGGCACATCAATGCGAGCTGTGGCAAGAATGTTTGCTGTGTCTGTCAGCGTAGTGTCCACAGCATGGAGGCGCTACCATGAGACAGGCCAGTACATCAGGAGACGTGGAGGAGGCCGTAGGAGGGCAACAACCCAGCAGCAGGACCGCTACCTCCGCCTTTGTGCAAGGAGGAGCAGGAGTAGCGCTGCCAGAGCCCTGGAAAATGACCTCCAGCAGGCCAGAAATGTGCATGTGTCTGCTCAAACGGTCAGAAACAGACTCCATGAGGGTGGTATTGGGGCCCGACGTTCACAGGTGGGGGTTGGGCTTACAGCCCATCACTGTGCAGGAAGTTTGACATTTGCCAGAGAACACCAAGATTGGCAAATTCGCCATTGGCGCCCTGTGCTCTTCACAGATGAAAGCAGGTTCATACTGAGCACATGTGACAGTCTGGAGACGCCGTGGAGAACATTCTGCTGCCTGCAACATCCTCCAGCATGACCGGTTTGGCGGTGGGTCTGTCATGGTGTTGGGTGGCATTTCTTTGGTGGGCCGCACAGCCCTCCATGTGCTCGCCAGAGGTAGCCTGACTGCCATTAGGTACAGAGATGAGATCCTCAGACCCCTTGTGAGACCATATGCTGGTGTGGTTGGCCCTGGGTTCCTCCTAATGCAAGATAATGCTAGACCTCATGTGGCTGGAGTGTGTCAGCAGTTCCTGCAAGAGGAAGACATTGATGCTATGGACTGGCCCGCCCGTTCCCCAGACCTGAATCCAATTGAGCACATCTGGGACATCATGTCTCGCTCCATCCACCAACGCCACATTGCACCACAGACTGTCCAGGAGTGGGCGGATGCTTTAGTCCAGGTCTGGGAGGAGATCCCTCAGGAGACCATCCGCCACCTCATCAGGAGCATGCCCATGCGTTGTAGGGAGGTCATACAGGCATGTGGAGGCCACACACACTACTGAGCCTCATTTTGACTTGTTTTAAGGACATTACATTAAAGTTGGATCAGCCTGTAGTGTGGTTTTCCACTTTTATTTTGAGTGTGACTCCAAATCCAGACCTCCATGGGTTGATAAATTTGATTTCCATTGATAATTTTTGTGTGATTTTGTTGTCAGCACATTCAACTATGTAAAGAAAAAAGTATTTAATAAGAATATTTCATTCATTCAGATCTAGGATGTTGTCAGCATCGTGTGTATAGATGGCAGGGAAGTCAGGCGCAGGAGAATCAAAATGGAGTGCATAAATGGAGTCTACGTAACATGCTCCATAACACTAAAATGTACAGACATAAACAAACATGGGTACGAGGGCCCGTCGCGCACCTATACAACATAAAACTACACTGACAATAAAACAATCTCTGACAAAGACTTGAGGGGAAACAGAGGGTTAAATACACAACAGGTAATGAATGGGATTGAAAACAGGTGTGTGGGAAGACAAGACAAAACCAAAAACTCCGCCCGAACAAGGAGAGGCAATGACTTCGGGAGAAGTCGTGACAGATGTGTTATTTTAGTGTTCCCTTTATTTTTTTGAGCAGTGTATATTCTGACCCATGAGAGTGGCAGTTTGAGGCAAGGATAAGGTTAGAATAGCATAGCTGACAAATTCACCCAAATGTATATTTATCTTGTGTACTTTTTTCTCTCTTCTGAAATTCCCATTGTGGGTAAGACGCGCCATAGTGTGTTGGCCCATTATAGTAAGTTCTAATCAATAGCCTATAATGTGTTTTGTCCATGTGTATCTTTTATCATCATTTTAGCTTTTTAGTAAAGAAATATTCAATTAAGATTGGTGTGGTACGAATTCATTAGTGGGACCCGGGTCCGTGCAGATTCAAGGGCTATATACGACGATCAGATTATGAGACTGATAGAGGCAACTGGTTAATTAGCGGCTGTTGTAAAATCAATATTCTGATATTCTTTGAGTTAATTTGGGAAATAGAAACTCAATAAAAACTATTTTTCCCATGTTGCCCAAGGTTAATGAGTTAGTAATTGTTTGATTCAGTTAATCACATAATTAGAAACTTATAATAATTCGATGAGCAACAGTCGCCACATTAACTAATACAACGTCACGACATATTGGCGCCCCCGTGTTGAGGAATCTAATATAGGAATAGGCCGCACTGTTGGGTTAATTCCATACCAATTGTGTAACAAGCGTGGGGGAAACCCCGCACAAGGAAAGCTAAGCATTGCGACAGATGCTAAGCTAACAAAGGACAGCAGCCATTTTTGTTTCCTCCTTTGTTCATAGTGAATTCTCGCGACAGGCGAGAATCATGCGAGATCTCAGCCTGCGCTATCAGTAACCTCTGGCAACGAATCGCCAGTCATTTTTCGTGAAATAATTCAGGTTACGCTGTAGGATATCAAACCAGTCTCAACTGATTGGATAATATTGTCTTTCAATTTTATACATACTGAATATTAAATCGCTACACTTCCTTTCCAGGTTGATTATTGGAATAATACGCAAACTAATGTGTTCTAACCAATGAGACATGGTTAAACTTTTCCACATTAACTTAGAGATAAATTAAATTAGAGATAGCAACTATTTCAGGTTAATTAAAGCTAATCCCTGTAGCCTATACAGGGTTGACTAATCATTGAAATGGATTAATAAATTAAATCGGTTTTACCAGAAAAATTGTGATTAGGGAGACATTTTTACAGCATTGTGAAATTCTACTTTCACTGGTACCTGGTCAATTTTAGCTTGTGTTAACAGTAACCCCCGGTGGTGAAGAATCACCAGTAATTATTTTTAATAATTCAGGTGATGCTGTACGATATCTAACCAGTCCCAACTTATTGGATATCATTGGCTCATTCAATTTAATACATACATTAAATTGCTACACCACATTTCCAGGTTGATTATTGGAATAATACGCAAACTAATGTGTTCTAACCAATGAGACATAGTTAAACTTTTCAATGATGTTAACTTAGAGATAGCAACTCTTTCAGGTGAATTAAATTTAAAATTCCCAAATAGCCTATACAGGTTAGATGTATCATTAAAATCAATTTAATCAATTAAATCTGTTTGGCAAGTTCAATAACCAACTCACATTACTGACCCAGTCTTGATGATTCATTGACGTTTACAAACTGAGTTAAATTGTGTTTGCAGCCTCCAACTCAAACATTACGTTAATTGAAAAAACTGATAATCATGTCAGTTAAGAACAAATTCTTATTTTCAATGACGGCCTAGGAACAGTGGGTTAACTGCCTGTTCAGGGGCAGAACGACAGATTTGCACCTTGTCAGCTCGGGGATTTGAACTTGCAATCTTCAAGTTACTAGTCCAACACTCTAACCACTAGGCTACCCTGGCACCCAAACAATGACCAATCCATCAAATAGGTTTCCACCCCTTTTCCCCTCCAATCAGTGGACCTTCACACGTGGAAAGATTGGTCGCTGACCTCAGCAACGATGATAATCCTAACTATACCAAGGGGCTGGTAATGTTAGATTTCGATGCAATAAGCGAGAAAAAATGCAGACAACACGTGCAAAACGATTATGCTAAACTTGCCATGGTTTTGAAAATAGAATTCAGTGGTTCTGCGCCTCGCAGAACAACCGATGACTCTCCCAAAGGTGACATGCCATCACCACCCGATGAAGACCTGTACAACGTCACCGAACCATATCCTGGTTTCCATGCACAGGTAATAAAACTACTGTCGGAGGCTGATGCTCTTGTCAATGACACTGAACGCCATCAGTTGAGAGAATTGTTTAACAAACACAGTGAGATCTGGTCAACAAACTCACTGGATTGCGGGGTTCCGAGTATCCATGTGGTGCGTATTCCTACGCCACCCGGAGCAACTCCTACGTTTGTTAGACAATACAAAATCCCGCTCGCAGCATACGCAGAGATTATCGATTCCTTATTAGCTAAACTGATAATCAGGGAATGTAACAGTACGTACAGCGCTCCCGTGTGGCCTGTTCTAAAACCAACGGGTAAATGGCGTATAGAGAACTCAACAAACTGGTTCCGTTGTCTCGTTGGCCAATGACACTAGACCAAGAGTTGCCAAAAGTGGCAAAGGCCAAGTACTTCTCCACCGTCGACGTGGTTAATTGTTTTTGGACCATGACAGTCGACCCTCGTGACCAACACAAGTTGGTTTTCTCTTTCTCGAACAAGCTCTTCACGTTCAATCGTTGCCCATTCGGGTATGCGAACTCTCTTTCAGAGTTCAACATCTTCCTGCACATGGCAATGCCAGACGCAGCCTCTAGGGGGACGATAATCTACGTGGACGACGTTCTCATGAGAAGTGAGACTTGGTCACATCACCTCAATGAAATGGACCATGTTCTCACCCAACTCGGGACCCCAATAAAGACAAGACATTCTTTTTGGAAGTCGGTTTCTCAGAGCACTGCCTTAGCGCTGGGTTGTACCAAAAATACGACCAAGACAAACGTGTGGTAGCTTACGCGAGCAAAACACTCAACCCTGCTGAACACAAATACTCAGACTGCGGAAAAGCACTGCTGTCGACAGTCTGGGCAATCAAACACTTCACCAGTTATGTCGGCGGACAAAAGGTGATCATAGAAACATGTCACCAGCCTGTGACGTTTCTGAAAAGCCAACGAATCCGTGAGGGTGCTGTACACAACAGCAGGGTAGCGGCTTGGCTCATGACGCTGCAGAGCCATGATGTAGTAATCAACTACACAAAAGCAGTGCTTTGGCGGTGTGTCAACGCTGTGGTGACGATGAAACCGAACCATCACTACTTCGAAGAGAACGTGTGTCTTGAAATGCCGATGGCATTTGTAGATGGCTGTTCTTACCGCCATCTAGACCACTTGCAAGCTGGGGTGGGATTGGTATGGCACAACGACATTCCGTGCAAACCACTTCAATTTCAGCTTGGCAACAAGACCAGCCACCGACTCAAACTACGCGAGACTCACCTTCTTATGCCACTTGCTATTTTGGAAACAAAAGCACATGACTACTTCAAGTGGTAAAGAGGTGAAAAACAAAGAGCTCATCCCAGCTTGTGATGACCTCATCACCAAACACGACATACAGGTGTATTGGAAGAAAGTCAAGGGACACTCCAAATCACCTGGTCGTGACAAACTTGGCAACGACCATGCCGACAGCATGGCGAAATCCAGGGCAATTCACATCACCCCTTGGGTGTTTGATGCTCGATACGAAAAACCCTCTGAGGAAGCTATGGTGTCTGCGGTAACGCGTAGCCATGTAGCACCACAGAAAACGTCTTCGCACGAACATAATGTGTTGCTAACGCATTCATTCCTGAATAGCGATCTGGTAGCAATGCAACACCAAGATGAGTCCCTCGCCACTTTGATGGCGTTCCTGTCGCATCCTGTCAACCACCCAGTATCCGAACTGGCTTTGGCAGGTTCACACGACTTGCGTTCGCTGTACGCAACTAAACAGCACCTCACACTTGTAGATGACCTACTGGTGTATGTTTCAGAAACCGACACCGCTCGAAGGTGGGTGGTTCCTAAAACAAAGAGGGGGATAATGATAGCCCATGCCCACGACGAGCCATGTGGAGGCCATAGGGGGTGGTTAAGGTTACATGTGAAACATTGCGATTGGCCTCACATGGAACAAGACGTTGCACAATACGTGAGGGGGTGTCTAGTTTGCTGCCAGTTTCAACCCTCCAAGCCACTTCACAGACCACCCCTGCAACGCAAGGTGTTTTTTTTTCTGGATCAAACGCGCCAAATAAATTGACATTTTGGATATACAGTGCCTTGCGAAAGTATTCGGCCCCTTTGAACTTTGCGACCTTTTGCCACATTTCAGGCTTCAAACATAAAGATATAAAACTGTATTTTTTTGTGAAGAATCAACAACAAGTGGGACACAATCATGAAGTGGAACGACATTTATTGGATATTTCAAACTTTTTTAACAAATCAAAAACTGAAAAATTGGGCGTGCAAAATTATTCAGCCCCCTTAAGTTAATACTTTGTAGCGCCACCTTTTGCTGCGATTACAGCTGTAAGTCGCTTGGGGTATGTCTCTATCAGTTTTGCACATCGAGAGACTCACATTTTTTCCCATTCCTCCTTGCAAAACAGCTCGAGCTCAGTGAGGTTGGATGGAGAGCATTTGTGAACAGCAGTTTTCAGTTCTTTCCACAGATTCTCGATTGGATTCAGGTCTGGACTTTGACTTGGCCATTCTAACACCTGGATATGTTTATTTTTGAACCATTCCATTGTAGATTTTGCTTTATGTTTTGGATCATTGTCTTGTTGGAAGACAAATCTCCGTCCCAGTCTCAGGTCTTTTGCAGACTCCATCAGGTTTTCTTCCAGAATGGTCCTGTATTTGGCTCCATCCATCTTCCCATCAATTTTAATCATCTTCCCTGTCCCTGCTGAAGAAAAGCAGGCCCAAACCATGATGCTGCCACCACCATGTTTGACAGTGGGGATGGTGTGTTGCTTTTACGCCAAACATAACGTTTTGCATTGTTGCCAAAAAGTTCAATTTTGGTTTCATCTGACCAGAGCACCTTCTTCCACGTTTGGTGTGTCTCCCAGGTGGCTTGTGGCAAACTTTTACCAACACTTTTTATGGATATCTTTAAGAAATGGCTTTCTTCTTGCCACTCTTCCATAAAGGCCAGATTTGTGCAATATACGACTGATTGTTGTCCTATGGACAGAGTCTCCCACCTCAGCTGTAGATCTCTGCAGTTCATCCAGAGTGATCATGGGCCTCTTGGCTGCATCTCTGATCAGTCTTCTCCTTGTATGAGCTGAAAGTTTAGAGGGACGGCCAGGTCTTGGTAGATTTGCAGTGGTCTGATACTCCTTCCATTTCAATATTATCGCTTGCACAGTGCTCCTTGGGATGTTTAAATCTTGGGAAATCTTTTTGTATCCAAATCCGGCTTTAAACTTCTTCACAACAGTATCTCGGACCTGCCTGGTGTGTTCCTTGTTCTTCATGATGCTCTCTGCGCTTTTAACGGACCTCTGAGACTATCACAGTGCAGGTGCATTTATACGGAGACTTGATTACACACAGGTGGATTGTATTTATCATCATTAGTCATTTAGGTCAACATTGGATCATTCAGAGATCCTCACTGAACTTCTGGAGAGAGTTTGCTGCACTGAAAGTTAAGGGGCTGAATAATTTTGCACTCCCAATTTTTCAGTTTTTGATTTGTTAAAAAAGTTTGAAATATCCAATAAATGTCGTTCCACTTCATGATTGTGTCCCACTTGTTGTTGATTCTTCACAAAAAAATACAGTTTTATATCTTTATGTTTGAAGCCTGAAATGTGGCAAAAGGTCGCAAAGTTCAAGGGGGCCGAATACTTTCGCAAGGCACTGTATATGTACGGAATTATTTGAACAAAAAGACCAATTGTGATGTTTATGATTTTTATGGGACATATTGGAGTGCCAACAAAAGAAGCTCGTCAAAGGTAAGGCATGTTTTATATTTTATTTCTGCGTTTTGTGTAGCGCCATTCCATTTTCTCCATCCATCATTATGAGCTGTCCTCCACTCAGCAGCCTTCTCTATACCCAGGAGAGGAATTTGGTTTCTTGCATTGGAATTATATTGAATTCTGCTTATATTAAGCTATACCACAATAAACATAAAAGTTGAAAAATATATATTTTGACCAAGAAGTGACAGGTTAAATAGCACATATCTCACCATGGACTGCCCCCTATACACTAAAGCAAGATTTTGATACTTGCCTGTCGTGACACTGAGCCCGTTTGCCTGACCACTCTGCCTACCTTTGCCCCACCTCTGGATTATTGACCTCTGCCTGCCCTGATCCTGCCTGCTGCCCGGTACCGTTGCCCAACCTCTGGTTTACTGACCCCTGCCTGCATTGACCTGTCTATTGCCTGCCCCTTTTGGATTATTAAACCATTGTTAATTTGACGTTGTCTGCATCTGGGTCTTACCTTCATACCTGATTGTTTTCTTGGTAGCCTATTGATTTTTTTTCTTGTAAATTGAACTGTATGTATTGGAATCCTGTTTATGGTAGGCTGGCATTGCTTAATTAATTATGTTGGTAAAATTTGAATCACAGAATTGTATTGTGCCATATCGCAATGTGTTGCTGAACTCATGGGCGAGCAGCATGATTTCCCATGTTTAAAGCAGGCCTGTATAGGCTTATTTATTTGGCAAGGCAGCTGTGCATGGCTGCATCTCACTGTAGGCTGTGTTTTGGTTATTTGGATCTCCATTCGCCTTTTGTTTACTATGTTTATTTACTGTTAATGTAATTAGCCTAAATAAAGATTTTGTCATGCCTTTTTACAATCTTATATTTTTCTTAGTAGTCCTACTACTTGGTACTGCCATTTTGTTCTGTTCGCATTCATTTACATAAGCAGTTGTGATGGTATTCTAAGCCAAACTGCTATTCAGTATTTTTGTTTGAATGCATTAATAGCTAGTATAATGAACACGAGGGGAGACAGAGAGCTGGTTTCAAGCGCAGGAAGCAGCAGGTGTTTATTGCAAAGGACCACAGGAGGAGGCAGGTAGCTGGGTCCAGGGGCAGGCAGAAGGTCATACACAGGAGGTCCAAAAGGGCAACAGCACAGGCAGGGGAAAGGGTAGTAACGTAGTCCGGGAGATCAGGCAATAGATAGATAACAGGAAACCCAATAGGCTAAAGTACAGGCAGGGAATAGGCAAAAGGCGTCGTTAGTTTTTGACTGCCTCACCATCATACACGGGAGGAGTAAATCCCGGGAGAAAAAAGTGCTCCGAAAGACGTGTCACAAATACAATACCTCACAGTGATGGGGTGCAAAGAACTGAACTAAATAGTGTGTGATAATGACAGACACGTGTGTGAACAGGTAATTGGGATCTGGAGAGTAAGCTCCGTTCAGGGGATGTACGTGTTTGAGAGTGTGAGCTGGAAAGTGAGCTTCTTTCAGGGGCTCTACGTGTTTAAGGGTGTGAGTTGGAAGCAGAAATTACAGCTAGGCGCTACTTTCAGCATTTAGTTTGCATTATTTTGGAAAGACAACTGTGTGTACGACTGCATTCACATAGGGCAATTCACCTATTAGAATTCACCTTGTAGCATATATTCATTACCAAAATGACCTAGCTATAGAGGGGACTCTCCATTCTGCTGATACAGCACAGCAGAGATAGGATACAGATTTCAAAGGCACTCAATGATCTCGGATTCTCGGCATTTAAACATTGTTTATTGTGGTATAGTGTGATTATATAAGAAGAATTCAATATAATTGTCACGTTCTGACCATAGTTCTTGTGTGTTTTCCTTGTTTTAGTGTTGGTCAGGACGTGAGCTGGGTGGGCATTCTATGTTGTGTGTCTAGTTTGTCTATTTCTATGTTTGGCCTGATATGGTTCTCAATCAGAGGCAGATGTTAGTCATTGTCTCTGATTGGGAACCATATTTAGGTAGCTTGTTTTGTGTTGGGGTTTGTGGGTGATTGTTTCCTGTCTTTGTGTTCTCTGCACCAGATAGGACTGTTTTCGTGGTTTGCCACGTTTATTGATTTGTAGTGTGTTCATGTTGAGTTTTCTGTTATTAAAAAACCATGGACACTTACGACGCTGCGCATTGGTCCTCCGATCCTTCTCGCCTCACCTTTTAAGACGAAGAGGAGGAGGAAAACCCTTACAGAACCACCCACCACAACAGGACCAAGCAGTGTGGTAACGGGCAGCAGCAACAGCGGCCGAAGACACAAGACTCCTGGACGTGGGAGGAAATCCTCGACGGGAGAGGACGCTGGGCAAAGCCAGGGGAGTGTCGCCGTCCCAAGGTGCAGCAGGAGAAGCAGCAGCCGCAGGAGCAACAGCAGCAGCTGCAAAAGCAGCAGCAGAAGAAGCAACAGAAGCAGCAGAGGAAGCGGCAGCAGCAGCAAAAGCAGCAGCAGGAGAAGCATCAGAAGAAGCAACAGCAGCAGCAGCAGCAGAAATGTCAGGATTCCTGGACATGGGATGATGTGTTGGATGGCAAGGTTTGCTACACATGGGAGGAGCTCCAGGCTGGTAGGGATCGCCTACCATGGGAACAGGTGGAGGCATTGAGGAGAGCAGAGGCAGCCGGAGAGAGGAGGGAACTCGACTGGCAAGGAAGCCCGAGAGGCAGCCCGAAAAATGTATTGGGGGGGGCACTTGGAGCTGTCGGCAAAGCTGAGGACTGAGTCTGAGAGGGTCGAGGAGTTATTGGACAGATTGGAGGAGAGTGAAAGGATGGGAGATAAGGAGACATTCGAGGAGTTGTTAATAGAATTGGAGGAGAGTGAAGAGAGAGAGCAGTTGATTTGGCGTAGTATGCAAGGTATTCGCCCTGAGGTGCGTGTCCCCAGCCCGGTACCACCAGTGCCGGCAACCCGCACCAGGCTGTTTCTCCGTCCCATCAATACAGGTGCTCCTGTATGTCCGGCGCAACCAGAGTTTCAGCCCCTCAGTCCAGAGGTGCCGGAGTCTTCCGCCCCTCAATCCAGAGGCGCCAGAACCCATCTGTCCAGCGCTGCCAGAGCCTTCCTCCTGTCCGGCGGTGCCAGAGCTTCCGCCCCTCAGTCCAGAGGCGCCAGAGCTCCTCTGTCCAGCGCGGCCAGAGCCTTCTTCCTCTCTAGCGCTGCCGGAGTCTCCCGCCTGTCCAGCGCTGCCAGAGCCTTCCTCCTTTCTAGCGCTGCCGGAGTCTCCCGCCTGTCTGGCGCTGCCAGAGCTTCCGCACTTCAGTCCAGAGGCGCCAGAGCCCCTCAGTCCAGAGGCGCCAGAGCTCCTCTGTCCAGCGCTGCCAGAGTCTCCAGTCTGCCCAGCGCCGCCAGAGCTGCCCGTCTGCCCAGCGCCGCCTGAGCTGCCCGTCTGCCCAGCGCTGCCTGAGCTGCCTGTCTGCCCAGCGCCGCCTGAGCTGCCCGTCTGCCCAGCGCCGCCTGAGCTGCCCGTCTGCCCAGCGCCGCCTGAGCTGCCCGTCTGCCCAACGCCATCAGAGTCTCCCGTCTGTCCAGAACTACTACAGTCTCCCGTCTGTCCAGAGCTACTACAGTCTCCCGTCTGTCCAGAGCTACTACAGTCTCCCGTCTGTCCAGAGCTACTACAGTCTCCCGTCTGTCCAGAGCTGCTAGAGTCTCCCGTCTGTCCAGAGCTGCTAGAGTCTCCCGTCTGTCCAGAGCTTACTAGAGTCTCCCGTCTGTCCAGAGCTTACTAGAGTCTCCCTTCTGTCCAGAGCTTACTAGAGTCTCCCGTCTGTCCAGAGCTTACTAGAGTCTCCCATCTGTCCAGAGCTGCTAGAGCCACCAGTCCGCGTGGAGCCGCCAGAGCCGCCAGTCCGCGTGGAGCCGCCAGAGCCGCCAGTCAGCCGGGATCCGCCAGAGCCGCCAGTCAGCCGGGATCCGCCAGAGCCTTCATTCAGCCGGGATCCGCCAGAGCCGCCATTCAGCCGGGATCCGCCAGAGCCGCCATTCAGCCGGGATCCGCCAGAGCCGCCATTCAGCCGGGATCCGCCAGAGCCGCCATTCAGCCGGGATCCGCCAGAGCCGCCATTCAGCCGGGATCCGCCAGAGCCGCCATTCAGCAGGGATCTGCCAGAGCCGCCGGTCAGCAAGGAGCTGCCAGAGCCGTCAGTCAGCCAGAAGCTGCCAGAGCCGTCAACCAGCCTGAGCTACCTCTCAGTCCTGAGCTACCTCTCAGTCCTGAGCTACCCCTCAGTCCTGAGCTACCCCTCAGGCCTGAGCTACCCCTCGGTCATGAGCTACCTCTCAGTCATGAGCTACCTCAGTCCCGAGCTGCCCCTCAGTCCGGAGCTGCCCCTCAGTATAGTGGGGCCCTTTGTTAGGGTTCCTAGGCCAAGGTCAGCGGCGAGGGTCGCCACTCAAAGGACGCTAAGGAGGTGGACAAAGACTATGGTGGGGTCCACGTCCAGCGCCAGAGCCGCTACCGCGGACAGATGCCCACCCAGACCATCCCCTATAGATTCAGGTTTTGCGGCCGGAGTCCGCACCTTGGGAGGGGGGTACTGTCACGTTCTGACCATAGTTCTTGTATGTTTTCCTTGTTTTAGTGTTGGTCAGGCATTCTGTTGTGTGTCTAGTTTGTCTATTTCTATGTTTGGCCTGATATGGTTCTCAATCAGAGGCAGGTGTTAATCATTGTCTCTGATTGGGAACCATATTTAGGTAGCTTGTTTTGTGTTGGGGTTTGTGGGTGATTGTTTCCTGTCTTTGTGTTCTCTGCACCAGATAGGACTGTTTTCGGGTTTTGCCACGTTTATCGTTTTGTAGTGTGTTCATGTTGAGTTTTCTCTTATTAAAAAACCATGGACACTTACCACGCTGCGCATTGGTCCTCCGATCCTTCTCGCCCCTCCTCTTCAGACGAAGAGGAGGAGGAAAACCCTTACAATAATTCCATGTAGCCCCCTCGCCGATATCAACTAACCTCGTAGCCACTTTATCTGTATTGAGAGTGGTACTAACATTTCCCTAGCTCCATATGTCAGCTTCATACAAACCAAGTTGTAATAAAACCTTGTTTGTACTGAACTGTTTGGCTGAAAAACAGTTTAGGATTGTAGATTGTGCACTAAAGAGATGAGACAGTTGTACAAAACAACTCTCATGAAGACTTTTATTATTTTAAAATCTTAGCTTCAAGCAATATCACACTGTCTTCGCAACAGGCGCCCAGTTCTGCTTTGTGCATCACAAGGTGGTCGGTTAGGTTTAGATAGTGTTGGCGTAGTCATTAGAGGTGTCTAGCTCCTATCGACCTGCTGATGTTGGCTGTGTGAACTAGGCACTGTGTGAACGAGGCACTCATCTCAAAATATACCCCAATCAACAGTAAAAGCATACACCACCAAACCCATGTTGCACTTTGTTCTGCCAATTGATCATACCATGTATGAATGCTGAGCAGATGCTGCTTTAAAGTTAGACAGGAATCAGCGAGATCCCGGGGACAGCAAGGCATTTAACCTGGTTTCACTAGTAAGATGTCATTTGTAAAACAAATCAAATATTTTGGTCAGTTATTGTGCAAATCCAGGCTGTAGCACATCTGGCCGTGATTGGGAGTCCCATAGGGCGGCACACAATTGGCCCAGTGCTGTCGGGGTTTAGTTGGGGTAGGCTGTCATTGTAGATAAGAATTTGTTCTTAACTGACTTGCCCAGTTAAATAAAGGTTAACTGTGTAAAAACATATGTAAATTTAGTCAATAAAGGGGATAGGTAAACAATTAGATAATTAACACAACCCTAATATTAAAAGGTACAATCTGCTATATTTACAGCTGTTCAATTGTAATTTCAATGAATGATATAGCCATTGATTGTTGAAGAATAATATAAATGCCTTAATACAACAGTCTTACCCCATCATATCCCAAAAACCCATGCAGGATTCAACCCCACAACCATAGTGTTACCGTCATCATGTTCTAACTAACCCACTGAGCCATTACATGATACTGTATATCAGATGGGGGGCTACCTGAAAGGTCACATCATCACCTTAACACACCCCAGTCAGAATTCCCAGTATGAATGAATGGTGGTGGTCTCCCAGTATATCATCATCCAACCCTAATTTGATGTATTGAAACCTCCTCACCTAACAATTACAATATTGGGGGATCCCAAGCGTAATACCCTAGTGTTGGACACTACATCATTTTAATTTCTTCCCGCTTTTCCAATCTCGTTTCACCGAAGGGTCGCATCGCCCCAAGGCGTACGAGGTTCAGGAGTATGATTGGGGTAGGAGGGGGTGTGTCTGTGTGTGTGTATGGTGGAGGAGCGGGGGGGTAGTGCCATGGGATGAGGTTATAATGCACATCAGGCATAGGCCAGGGGGAAAATGGCATGACATATGTAACAAATAAAGTTCCCCCTTACCTCTATTTCTCTCCACTGCTCAGAATACCAATAAGGCTGAAAACCAACTCATATATCAAGAGGATGCAGTGCTGTCGAAATCCCCCCTGGCTCCAGCAACACTCGGCAACAACCTCACAGTGGATTCATTGACAGTTCAGCAGGAAGTTTATAAACGGTATCAGGAAGAAGCCGGGGCGGATGTATTTGTCATATGTTAAACAAACCATCCAACTGTACAGGACGCAACAGGAGAACCTGTTCGGGTTGCTGGTGGGGAAAGGGATTCCCTGAGGGAGAAATGTGGTGTGACTATACCAAGCATTATGTATTTTCGAGGTATCATTTTGTGAAAAATGCAATTTTAAAGGCAATGACGCACTGTTATTAGGGGTAAAGATGGGTCAAGGCAGAAGACGCAATTGCCCCAGGCCTCAAATCATCAAGGGGCATTATGAGCTGGGCATAAAATTACAATAATATCTACAGTGCCTTGCGAAAGTATTCGGCCCCCTTGAACTTTTTGCCACATTTCAGGCTTCAAACATCAAGATATAAAACTGTATTTTTTTGTGAAGAATCAACAACAAGTGGGACACAATCATGAAGTGGAATGACATTTATTGGATATTTCAAACTTTTTTAACAAATCAAAAACTGAAAAATTGGGCGTGCAAAATTATTCAGCCCCCTTAAGTTAATACTTTGTAGCAGTTTTCAGTTCTTTCCACAGATTCTCGATTGGATTCAGGTCTGGACTTTGACTTGGCCATTCTAACACCTGGATATGTTTATTTTTGAACCATTCCATTGTAGATTTTGCTTTATGTTTTGGATCATTGTCTTGTTGGAAGACAAATCTCCGTCCCAGTCTCAGGTCTTTTGCAGACTCCATCAGGTTTTCTTCCAGAATGGTCCTGTATTTGGCTCCATCCATCTTCCCATCAATTTTAATCATCGTCCCTGTCCCTGCTGAAGAAAAGCAGGCCCAAACCATGATGCTGCCACCACCATGTTTGACAGTGGGGATGGTGTGTTCAGCTGTGTTGCTTTTACGCCAAACATAACGTTTTGCATTGTTGCCAAAAAGTTCAATTTTGGTTTCATCTGACCAGAGCACCTTCTTCCACATGTTTGGTGTGTCTCCCAGGTGGCTTGTGGCAAACTTTAAACAACACTTTTTATGGATATCTTTAAGAAATGGCTTTCTTCTTGCCACTCTTCCATAAAGGCCAGATTTGTGCAATATACGACTGATTGTTGTCCTATGGACAGAGTCTCCCACCTCAGCTGTAGATCTCTGCAGTTCATCCAGAGTGATCATGGGCCTCTTGGCTGCATCTCTGATCAGTCTTCTCCTTGTATGAGCTGAAAGTTTAGAGGGACGGCCAGGTCTTGGTAGATTTGCAGTGGTCTGATACTCCTTCCATTTCAATATTATCGCTTGCACAGTGCTCCTTGGGATGTTTAAAGCTTGGGAAATCTTTTTGTATCCAAATCAGGCTTTAAACTTCTTCACAACAGTATCTCGGACCTGCCTGGTGTGTTCCTTGTTCTTCATGATGCTCTCTGCGCTTTTAACGGACCTCTGAGACTATCACAGTGCAGGTGCATTTATACGGAGACTTGATTACACACAGGTGGATTGTATTTATCATCATTAGTCATTTAGGTCAACATTGGATCATTCAGAGATCCTCACTGACCTTCTGGAGAGAGTTTGCTGCACTGAAAGTTAAGGGGCTGAATAATTTTGCACGCCCAATTTTTCAGTTTTTGATTTGTTAAAAAAGTTTGAAATATCCAATAAATGTCGTTCCACTTCATGATTGTGTCCCACTTGTTGTTGATTCTTCACAAAAAAAGACAGTTTTATATCTTTATGTTTGAAGCCTGAAATGTGGCAAAAGGTCGCAAAGTTCAAGGGGGCCAAATACTTTCGCAAGGCACTGTATCGAGTACAGAATGAAAATACAAAGATCGCAATCACGAGTTTGTTCAAATAAAATGTGTCAAACACGATTGAGTGCACAACATTTCCTCAACCTACATGTACCATTATTTATAGAGATATGTTTCAGTCCAGACTATGTAGAGGAAATTATGTGATCCAAGTGTGAAAGGTAAAGTGGTAATCTTCACAGGATTCAATAGAATAACTCAATTTCATTCTCATTCACCTTTAAAATCACCAGCTACCCAAGTGAGGGGAATTGTTTTTATTTGTCGACTCTGAGTGAGTGTTCTTTTTTATTTATTTTTTATTTTATTTGTTGTAAACTTTGTCCTTCATTATGATATCAACACCTATGGCATCGATTTTCTTTGACATTACTGGGTGAGAGAGGATGTTCATTGACTGTTGGCTACCTCCATATCTGGTTAATCAATTTCAAGATGGCAGCTTTAGAGTGTTCTGAAAATGATGATTAGAAATATGGCCATGTGAGGTTACCAAAATCAAAACCAAGCGCTAATAAAGGAAGGGAAATTAAGAGGTAACAATGAAAGTAGATGATACAATTATATGAATCACTGTGAATTAGAATAAAGCTATGAAAGTATAGTTTTCCAAGGTGGGTGGGGTGGTTTAAAAACCAACAGTATAGCATCATCCTCATAAAATGTCCACTATGATAGCATAATCAACACACTCAGCCACATTTTATGTCACCACAACTTTGACTCTCCAAACTTTCTTTTGTGCCCCAAGAAAAAAGGGGTCCATCCCCTCTCACTTATTCTTTCTTATAAAATGGCACGGACATTGAGATAACAAGATAAAAATGCTAATGAGGCAAATAATTTTTTAATGAGCGATGGATTTAGCAGGGAGCACTGGAGACCCAGAGGGGGAGCTATTACGATTTGCCACAGAATATCTACACTAACTTCATTACAGGGAGAATTGATTTGGGAGAATAAAAAAAATGCTAATCTCAGGCATAGGGCCAGATTCAGACTTAGAAAATGTACACCTTTTCAACCCACGCATTTCCTACCTGTCACACCCTGATCTGTTTCGCTTGTCTCCACCCCCCCCCCAGGTGTCACCCATCTTCCCCATTACCCCCTGTGTATTTATACCTATGTTCTCTGTTTGTCTGTTGCCAGTTTGTTTTGTTCATCAAACCTACCAAGGGTTTTCCCCTTATCCTGTCCACTTGTCAGTAGTTGATATTCAGTCTTACCTTATGCATAACGGGCTTAGTAGGTGTGGTTCCCTTGCGCACGCTGAATAAATGTAATTCAACTGCTGAAAATCCTCCAACTTGCTAGCCAACAGGTTATCTTATGGAGTTTTTATTCAATAGAGTTTTCATATAGAGAATGATAGAGGCCTCTAGTAGGCAAAATGCCATTTTAGTATAGTCAGCGTCATTGAGCGCTTCCACCATTTTAATATAGTCAACTTGGTGAGACTTCCAAATTCATTGGCTGATCATGTTCAACTGGGTCATCAGGAGGGATTAGCCAATCGTGAAGAAGAAAATTAACTACTTCAAAATGGAGCCTCAATGGCGCTGCCCATGCTGTCACAGCTGCTATAATGGCACAGATACAAAGATGAGTCCTCTATCTATCTCTATGGGTTTTCGGCACATTTCTCGTAAGACTAACAAGAATTTATGGAAATAACAGTTCAGAATATTAGAGATCAATGACAGATAGCCTACGTAAATACACTCATATTCATCTTATTTTCTGTACCAATTAGTAGATTAGAAAATATGTTGATCTTGCATATTATTTAGGGTTGGGAAGGTATTGATGAATAAGACAAAACAGGTTTGGAAAGCCTTTACTCGCAGCCCTCACAAAGCGAATACATAATTTAAAAGATAAAGATTCAAAGATAACACTTAACTTTCAGGAGCAGGACAAGACACCCTCTTTTTGACTGATGACTAACATGTACGTGATAGGCATGTCTGGCTTACAGGATTCTGATGGTCATAATGCTTCTTGAGAGTGTCATAAAATGTATTTCTTAGTCCAAGTAAAGTGACACAGGATGGCTAGAATGTTTAGGACAGTGTCATAAAGTGTATTTTCTACAAGTTATTTAAAATATGATGACAAGCACTGACTGTAAAGAATTCATTATAACAACGACAAAGGACTTAAAAAACAAACTTTCAAACCAAGGAAAATTCTTGGAAGGGATTTTTTTTTGAATAAATATGGGATTTGATGTAGGTGTCATAGCAGTCATAAATTAACGCAATATATGTCACAACAGGTGTAAATATATGGGCCATGACAGTGTTATGCCCATATTATGACAGGTTATAACAAATGACATGGTTATGACCGAGTCATGCAGCTTAGTGTCAAGTATTACCGATACAAATGGGTTAATTACAAACAACAACGCGATTACTGACAATTTAAAAAGCTTCTATGAAAATCTATATAAATCAGAATTAAACAACAGTTGGATGGAACCTGCGGCCTTCGTAGACTCAACAACCCTGATGAAATTAAGAGACAAAAAGAATCACTAAAAAGAGATCAACCAAAAATAAATATTATAATGTTAAAATTCAAGTGGCGAAAAGCACCAGGAACGGACAACTTTCCTATACAATTCCATTTAACTTTTTGAGACAAAGTAGCGCCCCTATTTACACAAATGACAACGCACGTCACTCATTCAGTGCTTCCTAGTTCCATGTATCAAAAAGTTATTTCATTTAACCTTTCTGATCTCCCCATCCCGGATCCGGGTTCGTGAATACAGACTCAAGCTCATTACCATAACGCAACGTTAACTATTCATGAAAATCGCAAATGAAATGAAATAAATATGCTAGCTCTCAAGCATAGCCTTTTGTTAACAACACTGTCATCTCAGATTTTCAAAATATGCTTCTCAACCATTGCAAAACAAGCATTTGTGTAACAGTATTGATGGCTAACGTAGCATTTAGCATTAGCATTCAGCTGGCAACATTTACACAAAAAAACAGAAAAGCATTCAAAAAAATCATTTACCTTTGAAGAACTTCAGATGTTTTCAATGAGGAGACTCTCAGATAGCAAATGTTCAGTTTTTCCTGAAAGATTATTTGTTTAGGACAAATCGCTCCGTTTTCTGCGTCACGTTTAGCTATGAAAAAACCCCTGTATCCAGGATTGTGTAAATCTAATCAGCAAGCTCATTAGCATAACACAACGTTAACTATTTATGAAAATCGCAAATGAAATGAAATAAATATGCCATCTCTCAAGCTTAGCCTTTTGTAAACAACACTGTCATCTCAGATTTTCAAAATATGCTTCTCAACCATAGGAAAACAATCATTTGTGTAAAAGTAGCTAGCTAGTGTAGCATTTAGCGTTAGCATTAGCGTTAGCATCCAGCACGCAACATTAACAAAAACATAAAAGCCTTCAAATAAAATAATTTACCTTTGAAGAACTTCTGATGTTTTCAATGAGGATACTCTCAGTTAGATAGCAGATGCTCAGTTTTTCCAAAAAGATTCCTTGTGTATTAGAAATAGCTCCGTTTTATACATCACATTTGGCTACCAAAAAAAATCCATAAATTCAGTCCTCAAAACGCAAACTTTTTTCCAAATTAACTCCATAATATCGACTGAAAACATGGCAAACGTTGTTTAGAATCAATCCTCAATCTTTGCAGATTCTGAAACTTCAGAGTGTTTTCTTTCCAAAACTGTCAAGAATATGCATAGTCGAGCATCTTTTCGTGACAAAATATCGCGCTTAAAACGGGAACGTTTTTTATCCAAAAATGAAATAGCGCCCCTAGAGCTCTAACTGGTTAATGCAGTCTCTGCAAACACGGACACATTGCCTTTAAATGTTAATTGTGTCATAGCACTGAAAAAGCAAGACATGTTGGAAGTGTATATAGTGTCTGGTCTTGAGATCCACAGTGTCTGCTGATTTTCACCCAAAGGTTTTTGGTCTCTCTGGGCCAAACCAACCACAATTCACCAATCATTAGGCAAATTTCATTCTTAAAGATTTGCAGTTTAGTTTCAAATAAATGTTTCTTTCTACACCTTTTGGATCAACTGAACCAATGTTCAGTAGCTTCTCTAAAATTCCCCGGTTTTCCCAAAAAATCATGGTTGGAAGATTCCAGATTTCCTGCTTATTCCCTCCTGATTCTGGGAATCTTCCAACTGCGATACAGCATTTACTGCGATGCAGCCTGAGCAGACTTCAGGGCTTCCATACTTCATACACTTAGCGGAGCAGAGAAGAGCTATTGTGAAGGAAGTTGTCAAGGAAGATTGTGTTTATACAGGACGTACACCCCCACCTCTGTACAATCTGGGGATTTTGGGAAAGTTGGTTACAAGAATTTCTCACCCTTACCAATGTTTGTCACATTATCATCTCTCTTGATGCAATTCACAGTATATACTAACATAAACAAGCCCAAGCTCCAGTGGATTAGGCACTAGCCACATGTTTCGACAGTTACTTGTCCACTAGGGATGTTGTCCATGGGGGTGGGAAGTGAGCTATGGCACCGAACATTGTGCTAGGCACTTGTTTTTTAAGTGTAGTTCGTCTGTTTTAACCCAAACCTTAACCCTAACCACTCGGAATTAATGCCTAAATTTAACCCAATCCTTAACCCTAAACTTGACCCTTAAGGTTGGTTTTGGTTTGATGAGTGAATGAAAGCACTTTTGTTGTGCCGTTTGATTGACGGAGGGACAGGATGTGTTGATATGGGGATTTATATTTGGCTATTTAGAAGTTCACAAAACATATTAAATATTTAGGATGCTTAATAAGTAACAAACATATAAATATAACTTTATTCCATTACTCAACAATATGAAAACAGATCTAACTAAATGGAATAAACTTCCCAAAAATCTTAGTTAGAATAAACATCTTTAGAATTGCATTGCTGCCAAAGTTTTTGTATTTATTTTCACTAATACCAATTACACCACCTAAAGCATTCTTCTAAATAAGTATAACAGACCTTATATGGGGAAATAAAATTCATAGAATAAAAGTAAAGATCTACGTCTTCTTAAAAGGCTCTGCATGGTCAATTCGATGTCTGAAGTGGCTTTACAGCATTTACTGCGATGCAGCCTCAGCAGACTTCAGGGCTTTCATACTTCATACGCTTAGCGGAGCAGAGCAGAGCTATTGTTAAGGAAGTTGTCAAGGAAGATTGTGTTTATACAGGATGTACCGCCCCCACCTACTGCAACCAAACACTATAAACTATATTTGAGAGGCGCACAGCTAGCGATATGGCTCTCCAGATTTTCTTGGTTTTAATATGACATTGAACCACTTGCAGAAAGAATTAGACAAGACCCATGTATTTGAGTTTCACCCATTCTTCTCTGTAGATCCTCTCAAGCTCTGTCAGGTTGGATGGGAAGTGTAGCTGCACATCTATTTTCAGGTCTCAAGTCCGGGCTCTGGCTGGGCCACTCAAGGACATTCAGACACTTTAAGCCACTCTTGTGTAGTCTTGGCTATGTGCTTAGGGATGTTGTCCTGTTGGAAGGAGAACCTTCGCCCCAATCTGAGGTCCTGAGTGCTCTGGAGCAGGTTTTTATCAAGGATCTCTCTGTGCTTCATCTTTCCATTGATCCTGACTAGTCTACCAGACCCTGCGGCTGAAAAACATCCCCACAGCATAATTCTACCACCACAATGCTTCACCGCTTGGTTTGAGTTTCCTCCAGATGTAATGCTTGGCATTCAGGCCAAAGAGTTCAATCCTGGTTTCATCAGACCAGAGATCTTGTTTCTAATGGTCTGAGAGTTCTTTAGGTGCCTTTTTTATTGAGGAGTGGTTTCCATCCAGCCTCTCTACCACATTGGTGGAGTGCTGCGGAGATGATTGTTCTTCTGGAAGGTTCTCCCATCTCCACAGTGGAACTCTGGAGCCCTGTTAGAGTGACCATCGGGTTCGTGGTCACCTCCCTGACCAAGGCCCTTCTCCCCATATTTCTCAGTTTGGCCGGGGGGAGGCAGATCTCGGAAGAGTCTTGGTGGTTCCAAACTTCTTCCTTTTAAGAATGATGGAGGCCACTGTGTTCTTGGTGTAATGGGTGTGTGTTGGTGACAGAGAAATCAGGCGCAGGAGAATGAACTTGGAAAAAAATGAGTTGTTTAACAAATGCTGATAAAACCCCAAAAACTAAAATGTACAAAATAACAAAAGTAGGTACAAAACCCGTCGCACACCAACATAATACAGGCACATCACATACAATCAAACAATCTCCAACAAGGACATGACAGGAAACAGAGGGTTAAATACACAACATGTAATGAATGGGATTGAACCAGGTGTGATGGAAGACAAGACAAAACCAATGGAAAATGAAAAATGGATCAATGATGGCTAGAAGGACAGTACCCGCCCCCTGGAGCCACGCGTCGGCACCGACCTCGGGGACAACCCGGAGGGTGAAGGCGCAGGGCGATCTGGATGGAGACGGTGGAAATCTCGCAGCATGGAAGGATCCAACACGTCCTCCACCGGAACCCAGCATATCTCCTCCGGACCATACCCCTCCCAGTCCACGAGGTACTGAAGGCCCCTCGCCCGACGTCTCTAATCTTGTATGGAACGAACAAAGTACGCCGGGGCCCCCTCGATGTCCAGAGGGGGTGGAGGAACCTCCCACACCTCAGACTCCTGGAGTGGGCTAGCCACTGCGCGCTGGAGTGGGCTAGCCACCGCAGGAGCCTCGGTCTGACTCTGATGCCAAGGAGCCAGAACCGTCTGATACCCCAATACACATGGAAAGGGCGAAAGGTTGGTGGAGGAGTACTGGGCCATCTCTGCCCAGGGCACGAATGCCGCCCACTCCCCCGGCCGGTCCTGACAATAAGACCTCAGTAAACTACCCACATCCTGGTTAATTCTCTCCACCTCCCCGTTACTCTGATACCTGAGGTAAGGCTGACCGAGACCCCCAGATGTTCCATGAACGCCTTCCAGACCCTTGACTTGAACTGGGGACCCCGATCAGACACTATATCCTCAGGCACCCCATAGTGCCGGAAGACATGTGTAAACAGGGCCTCCGCAGTTTGGAGGGCCGTAGGGAGACCGGACAATGGGAGGAGACGACAGACGACAGGACAACATAAAAATGATCCACTACAACCAGGTTCGAGGTGTTAACCTGTGAAGGTGGAAGAACGGTTAGGAAATCCACCAACAGGTGTGACCACGGCCGTTGTGGAACGGGTAAGGGTTGTAACTTACCTCTGGGCAGGTGTCTAGGAGCCTTGCACTGGGTGCACACCGAACAGGAGGAAACATACACCCTCATGTCCTTAGCTAAAGTGTGCCACCAGTACTTCCCACTAAGACAGCGCACCGTCCGACCGATCACAGGATGACCAGAGGAGGGTGACGTGTGGGCCCAATAAATCAGCCGGTTGCGGACAGCAGATGGAACGTACAGACGCCCAGCTGGACACTGATGGGGAGCAGGCTCTGCACGTGACGCCCTCTCAATGTCCGCGTCTAGCTCCCACACTATCGGCACCACCAAACAAGAGGCAGGGAGTATGGGAGTGGGATCCATGGGCCGCTCCTCTCTGTCATACAGCTGGGACAATGTGTCTGCCGTAACGTTCTGGGAGCCTAGTCTGTAAGAAAGGGTAAACAAAAAACGGGTAAAAAACATGGCCCACCTTGCCTGGCGAGGGTTCAGTCTCCTCACCGCCCGGATGTACTCCAGATTGCGGTGGTCAGTCCAGATGAGAAAAGAGTGTTTAGCCTCCTCAGGCCAATGTCACCACGCCTTCAGGGCCTTGATGACAGCCAACAACTCCCGGTCCCCCACGTCATAGTTTTGCTCTGCCGGGCTGAGCTTCTTCGAGAAGACGGCGCAAGGGCGGGGCTTCGGTGGCATACCCGAGCCCTGAGAGAGCACAGATCCTATCCCTGCCTCGGACGCATCCAGCTCCGCTATGAACACCAAAGAGGGAATCGGATGGGCCAGCACAGGAGGTAAACAAAGCCATCAGGTGACTGAAAGCCCTGTCTCCCTCAGTTGTCCACTGCAAGCGCACCTGGCCCCCTTTCAGCAGTGAAGTAATGGAAGCAGCTCCCTGACAAAAACCCCGGATAAACCTCCGGTAGTAGTTGGCAAATCCTAAGAATCGCTGCACCACTTTACCGTGGTGGGAGTCGGCCAATTACACATGGCTGCAAAGTGGTCACTCTCCATCTCCACCCCTGATGTGGAAATGTGATACCCTAGGAAGGAGACGGACTGTTGGAAGAACAGGCATTTCTCAGCCTTGACGTAAAGGTCATGCTCCAACAGGCGACCAAGCACTTTGCGCACCAGGTACACATGCTCGACGCGTGTAGCGGAGTATATCAAAATGTCATCAATATACACCACTGTACCCTGCCCGTGCAGGTCCCTGAATATCTCGTCTACAAAAGCTTGGAAGACTGATGGCGCATTCATCAACCCGTACGGCATGACGAGGTACTCATAGTGCCCAGAGATGGTACTGAAAGCCGTCTTCCACTCGTCTCCCTCTCGGATACGCACCAGATTGTAAGCGCTCCTGAGATCTAGTTTAGTGAAGAATCGCGCCCCGTGCATTGACTCTATCGCTGTGGCTATGAGCGGTAGCGGGTAACTATACCTCACCGTGATCTGATTTACACCCCAGTAGTCAATACACTGACGCAGACCTCCCTCCTTCTTCTTCACAAAAAATAAACTCGAGGAGAACCAAATGTACCCCTGACGCAGGGATTCGGAGACATATGTTTCCATAGCCTCCGTCTCCGCCTGTGAGACGGGATACACGTGACTCATGGGAAGTGCAGCCTCTACCAGGAGATCTATCGCACAATCGCAAAACCAACCAACCAGCTGGGTGGACCGTGGCCAGATAGAGGTTAAGTTGAAGGAGGAACCCCTGGCAGTTGGCAGCACTCCCGTCGTACTCCTATGGCAAGGAGAGATGGATCACATTGGGCTCAGGCGGGAAAGGGGAGCTCAGGAGAGACCACGGTTGTGCTAGTGGAGGCGCTGGAAGAACTCTCTGTTTCTCCCAGCTGTACATTTTCTGGACAACGCGATCCATGGCGGCACCCAGATGGTGAAGCATAAACGCATGCTCCTGGACGCGCTCCTCCACCTCCATGGCTGTGGTACCTTCTCCTGCTGACTCCACCGGCCAGTCAGAGATTCTGTAATGAGTGTGTGTTGGTGGCAGGGAAGTCAGGCGCAGGAGAACGAACTTGGAAAAAACGGAGTTGTTTAATAAATGCTGATAAAACTCCAAAAACCAAAATGTACAAAATAACAAAAGTGGGTACAAAACCCGTCACACACCAACATAATATATGCACATCACATACAATCAAACAATCTCAGACAAGGACATGAGAGGAAACACAAATACACAATATGTAATTGATGGGATTAGAACCTGGTGTGAAGGAAGACAAGACAAAACCAATGGAAAATCTAAAATGGATCAGTGATGGCTAGAAGGCTGGTGACATCGACCGCCGAACACTTGGGAACCTTCAATGCTGCAGAAATGTTTTGGTACACTTCCCCAGATATTTGCCTTTACACAACCCTATTTCGAAGCTATTCAGAAAATTCATCCTTCATCCTTGTTTTTATCTCTGACATGCATTGTCAACAGTGTGACCGGTGTGTGCCTTTCCAAATAATGTCAATCAATTCAATTTAACACAGGTGGACTCCAATCAAGTTGTAGAAACATCAAGGATGATCAATGGAAACAGGACGCACCTGAGCTCAGTTTCGAGTCTCATAGCAAAGGGTCTGAATACTTTCCGAATGCACTAAAGGGGAACATTGAGAACATATTGAAGATGCACATAAACATCCTCATTATCTTTTCACTAGATTATTTTCAAAGGATAAAGCTAAGAACACTAACTATATGGAAGAAAATAAAAATGTCTAAAAACACAACCCTATGGAACAATCCTCGATAGCTTTTCAGAATTCACAGATAAATTGGCCCACATGGAAAACTAAAGGCATATAAATGGTAAATGACTTGGTAATAGGAAATCAAATTAATTCCATGGCAGAATTAAAAAGCAATTTTGGACTGACCAAAATAGACATTTTCAAATACATGCAACTTAAAAGTTTTAAATTATGAAATTCTGACCTGAAATCGTTTGTACATTGCGTGTCCCTATACCGGGACGGTTGAGCTAACATAAACTAATGTGATTAGCATGACAGTTGTAAGTAACAGCAAACTTTCCAGGACATAGACACGTTTTATATCGGCAGAAAGCTTAAATTCTTGTTAATCTTACATTGAAAAAATTCCATGCTATTATCACGGCAACTGGTTTGATACATTCACCTCTGAAGGAAAATAATGTCCTTACATTCACTAATCTTGCTCTGATTTGTCATCCTGAGGGTCCCGGAGATAAAATGTTGCATAGTTTTGTTTTATCCAATACATTTTATATTCAAATGTAGGAACTGGGTTCTACAGTTTGAACCCCTCCTGTCTCTGGCTCCACACCCACCCACCCACCTGGGAGTGGAGTGCTATGAAGTCCAAAATGTATGGGCAGAGTTAGAAAGTTGGTTGTCAGAAGTTTTGCAATGCAAGTTCACTTTTAATCCATCTAACTACTTATTTCAAGAGATGGCATATGAGGGTGTGGTGTGAAATATCAAGTGGGGTGGACCATAATTTTATAGTCAATGATTTTGAAAAAACGTATACTTAAAAACTGGAAATCAAATTATCCTCCATCACAATGACAGATGATGAATCAAATGTATTATTATTTACAGTGGCTTACGAAAATATTCACTCCCTTGGCATTTTTCTTATTTTGTTGCCTTACAACCTAGAATAAAAATGTATTTTCTGGGGGTTTGTATCATTTTATTTACACAACATGCCTACCACTTTGAAGATGTGAAACATTCATGAAATTAGACCAACAAAAAAGAACTTGCATAACTATTCACCCCCTCCCCCAAAGATAATACCTTGTAGAGCCACCCTTTGCAGCAATTACAGCTGCAAGTCTCTTGGGGTATGTCTCTATAAACTTGGCATATCTAGCCACAGGGATTTTTGCCCATTCTTGAAGACAAAACTGCTCCAGCTCTTTCAAGTTGGATGGGTTCCACTGGTGTACAGCAATCTTTAAGTCATACAACAGATAGATTCTCAATTTGATTGAGGTCTGGGCTTTTACTAGGCCATTCCAAGACATTTGAATGTTCCTCTTAAACCACTCGAGTGTTGCTTTAGCCGTATGCTTAGGGTCATTGTCCTGCTGGAAGGTGAACCTCCGTCCCAGTCTCAAATCTCTGGTAACTGAAACAGGTTTCCACTCAAGAATTTCCCTGTATTTAGCACCATCCATCATTCCTTCAGTTTGACCAGTTTCCCAGTCCCTGCTGATGAAAAACATCCCCACATCATGATGCTACCACCACCATGCTTCACTGTGGGGATGGTATTCTCAGGGTGTTTGTGGGTTTGTGCCAGTTTTCCTTGATGGCCAAAAAGCTCAATTTTAGTCTCATCTGACCAGGGTTCCTTCTTCCATATGTTTGGGGAGACTCCCACATCCCTTTTGGCATGTTTATTTCTTTAACCTGTCTATTGCAGGCGTTCCGTTGAAAAGGCAGGGCGACATTCAAAAATATTTTCCAATACAGTAAATGAAAGATGAACATTAACATGATGTTTATGTTCTTGTTGCCAAGTTCATGAGCGTCGTGCAGCATGGTAACAAAATTGTTGCACATATTGTGCTCTTATATCACACATGCAATGATGTCCGAAAGGGGGGGGGGGGGCGTTTGTTCTTTTTAGTAACTTTGATGTTGTAATATAGCAAATGGACGTGGCTGTTTCATCATTATGGATTGCAGCTGAAATTATTCAAAAACTACAAAATGAACAGTTTAAACCACTTTTATTTGGATTTCATGTAATGGACACACACAAAATAGTCCTAATTGGTGAAGTGAAATGAAATACATTTGTGGAGAAGTACAGATCAGGGTTGGGTTATGAAAACATTTCCAAAAACTTTGATCCAACGGAGCACCATTACATTCATTATTAAAAAATTGAAAGAATATGGCACGACAACAAACCTGCCAAGACAGGGCAGCCCACCACAATTCACGGACCAGGCAAGGAGGGCATTAATCAGAGAGGCAACAAAGAGACCAAAGATAACCCTGAAGGAGCTGCAAAGCTCCACAGCGGAGATTGGAGTATCTGACCATGGCACTCCACAGAGCTGGGCAATACAGAAGAGTGGCCAGAAAAAAGCCATTGCTTAAAGAAAAAAATTTGCAAACATGTTTGGTGTTCGCCAAAAGGCATGTGGGAGACTCCCCAAACATATGGAAGAAGGTATTCTGGTCAAATAAGACTAAAATGTAGCTTTTTGGCCATCAAGGAAAACGCTATGTCTGGCACAAACCCAAAACCCCTCATCACCCTGAGAACCCTATCCCCACCGTGAAGCATGGTGGTGGCAGCATCACGCTATGGGGATGTTTTTCATCGGCAAAATAGGAAAAATGCCAAGGGTGTGAATACTTTCGCAAGTCACTGTACATCCCACTTTTCATGTGTCTAGGATTAAGCCTCTGTCTCACAGCCCTTTGTCTCCTGTTTCCAAGCCCACTCCTCTCCCCCGTCTCATCGACGGCCATCCGGCATACACGGTGAGGCACCTCCTGAGTGTTCGACCTCGGGGCAGAGGATTCCAGTATCTGGTTGACTGGGAGGGTTATGACGCAGAGGAGAGGTGCTGTGTCCCCGCTAGGAAGATTCTGGACCCAGCCCTCATCGCTGAGTTCCACTGCCAGCACCCCGGTCAACCAGGTATGTGCCCGGGTAGGATGCCAGGTGACACCCCTAGAGGGAGGGTTACTGTCACACCCTGATCTGTTTCACCTGTCTTGTGCTTGTCTCCACCCCCCACTAGGTGTCTCCCATTATCCCGCCGTGTCTTTGTGAGATGCAGAGTAGGTAAACGGATGATCTCCGCAATTGTGGTTCCCACCATGAAGCATGGAGGAGGTGGGATGGTGTGAGGGTGCTTTGCTGGTGACACTGTCAGTGATTTATTTAGAATTCAAGGCACACTTAACCAGCTTGGCTACCACAGCATTCTGCAGTGATACATCATCCCATCTGGTTTGCACTTGGGATTATAATTTGTTTTTCAAAAGGACAATGACCCAACACACCTCCAGGCTGTGTAAGGGCTATTTGACCAAGAAAAAGTGTGATGGAGTGCTTCATCAGTAGACCTGGCCTCCACAATCATCTGATCTCAACCCAATTGAGATTGTTTGGGAAGAGTTGGACCGCAGATTGAAGGAAAAGAACCCAACAAGTGCTCAGCATATTTTGGAACTCCTTCACTCTTGGAAAAGCATTCCATGTGAAGCTGGTTGAGAGAATGCCAAGTGTGTTCAAAGCTGTCATCAAAGTAAAGGGTGGCTACTTTGAAGAATCTAAAATCTTTGTTTAAAACTTTTTTGGTTACTACATGATTGCATATTTGTTATTTCATTGGTTTTAATGTCTTCACTATTATTCTACAATGTAGAAAATAGCTTAGTTTTCTACTTCCAGCTTATACATACTATATACATTTTACGGGTACAGTCTATTTTATAATAGTTATATTTTGTATCTATTTTCTCCCGTCCTTCCTCTAATCTCAACCTCTCCCATCTATTTATTAAAAAAAGTTCTGAACCTATATGCATGTTTTACATTAGTTTTCTTTTTGTTAATATTCCGAACCTTCAGCTCCATTCAACCCCTCCCATTGTAACGGCCGTTGTTGGTGGAAGAAGGTGAGGACCAAGGTGCAGAATGGTATGTGTCCATATTTATTCAAATGAACACGGAAATAACAAAAAATACTTAAGAGAAACGATCAAAAACAGTTCTGGCTGGTGCAGACACACAACAGAAAACAATCACCCACGAAACACAAGAGAAAACAGGCTCCCTAAATATGGTTCTCAATCAGGGACAACGATTGACAGCTGCCTCTGATTGAGAACCATACCAGGCCAAACACAGAAATAGCAAATCATAGAAAAATTAACATAGACAACCCACCCAACTCACGCCCTGACCATACTAAAACAAAGACATAACAAAATAACAAAAGAACTGAGGTCAGAACGTGACACCCATCTTTTAACACAATCCATATTGGATTTCCATTTGCCATAAATGTGTCAATTGCGCTGTGATGTTTCACAACCTTTCTATTCTCATAATTTCTACAGATTGTAAATTAAAAATACTTTTTTTGCTATTATTATATTATTGATTGATTGACTATGACTTTCAGATCACTGCTATCTGCAGAATTAGCTCCAGGTAAATGTTACAATTCTTCACCCATTCCTGGACCTGTGACCAAAAAAACAAGCTATAAATGGACAGAACCAAAACAAATGATCTAATGATTTTGTCTCTTCGCAAAAAATAAAAATATTCAGTGCAGGGAAGGTTGTATCCCCCATATATACAGTATAACATTCTATTGGTTGCAAGGACTTTGTATGATCATTTAAATTGAAAAAGTCTAGGTTTTGAATCCATCGTTGTTTTGCGTAACACAACATGCCATTGGAACACAGGAGTGATGGTTGCTGATAATGGGCCTCTGTACGCCAATGTAGATATTCCAATAAAAATCAGCCGTTTCCAGCTACAATATTCATTTACAACCTAAACAATGTCTACACTGTATTTCTGAACAATTGTATGTTATTTTAATGGCCAAAATGTGCTTTTCTTTTAAAAACAAGGACATTTCTAAGTGACCCCAAACGGCAGTTTGGTACTGCTATACAGTCTGGCATTTTGTGAAATGATCACCTTGTAGTCGTACAGAGACATGATCTGGGACTACAATCTTATTTCCCCTTTTCTTTACGCTTGAGTAAAATACATGATACCTAATTTGATTGGTAAAAAGACTAATAATTGGGTAAATGATCAGAATTGGGCTGGCTGTCTGTGCAACCAATGTAATACACATTCCAGAACCACATTGCAAAAGTACATTCAACCCACCCTCTCCAGCAGTACACCGCCCCCCTTCTGAAATACACTACATGACCAAAAGTATGTGGACACCTGCTCGTTAAACATCTCATTCCAAAATCATGGGCATTAATATGGAGTTGGTCCCCATTTGCTGCTATGACAGCCTCCACTCTTCTGGGAAGGCTGTCCACTAGACTTTGAAACATTGCTGTGGGGACTTGCTTCCATTCAGTCACAAGAGCATTAGTAAGATCGGGCACTGATGTTGGGCAATTAGGCCTGGCTCACAGTCGGCGTACCAATTCATCCCAAAGGTGTTAGATTGGGGTTGAGGTCAGGACTCTGTGCAGACCAGTCAAGTTCTTCCACACCGATCTCGACAAACCATTGCTGTATGGACCTCGCTTTGTCATGCTGAAACAGGAAAGGCCCTTCCTCAAACTGTTTGGCCTAGGCTCCCCTGGAACTAAAGGGCCAAGCCCAAACCATGACAAACAGCCCCAGACCACTATTCCTCCTCCACCAAACAGTTGGCACTATGCATTCGGGCAATTAGCATTCTCCTGGCATCCACCAAATCCAGATCGCCAGGACTGCCAGATGGTGAAGCGTGATTCATCACTCCAGAGAACGCATTTCTACTGCTCCAGAATCCATTGGTGGCGAGCTTTACGTGACTCCAGCCGAAGCTTGGCATTGCGCATGGAGATCTTAGGCTTGTGTGCGGCTGCTCGGCCATGGAAACCCATTTCATGAATCTCCCGAAGAACAGTTATTGTGCTAACTTTGCTACCAGAGGCAGTTTGGAACTTGGTAGTGAGTGTTGCAACTGAGGACCGATGATCTTTACACGCTTCAGTACTTGGCGGGTCCATTCTGTCAGCTTGTGTACCCTACCAATTTGCGGCTGATCCGTTGTTTCTTCCAGACGTTTCTACTTCAAAATAACACCACTTACAGTTGACGGGCAGCTCTAGGAGGTCCGAAGTTTGACAAACTGACTTTTGGAAAAGTGGCATCCTATGACGGTGCCGCATTGAAATAATCACTGAGCTCTTCAGTAAGGCCATTCTACTGTTAAATTGTTGTCTATGGAGATTGCATGGTTGTGTGCTCAAATGTATGTACCTGTCAGCAACAGGTGTGGCTCAAATAGCTAAATCCACTAATTTGAAGAGGTGTCCACATTCTTGTGTATTCATAATACTCAAACTAAGGCACACAGAGACCATCCCTTTAAATATTAAATCAGTTGCACCCCTCCCTCTGACCTGATTCCTTCTGGTTAGCCAGATGTCTACTTAGGCCTGGCCAAACATAACAATTCACCACTGTACACTACGCCTTATTCACTCTCAATTCTCAAGGGGCGTAAATGACATTTGTGTGTCACACCACCACATCCCATACTACAACGTGTGACTTTATATTACGTTTGTACCTGAATGTGGCGGGGTAAGGCAAAGTCAGTCACAGTGAGAACATTTGTGCTGCACACACATAGAAACATTGAGTTTATAGATTCATTCAGGGGACTGAATTACTGGGTGTGATAGACAGTAGATTGGATTTGATGAAACACTAGAGCAGGTATTCCCAAACTGGGTTACGCAAAGCCGTCGGGGGTACGCCAAATAAAAATGTGATTTACATTTTTTTTAAATTAAAGCTGCAGGACTTTTTTAAGCGAGAATGAAGAGAGCTTTCGAGCAGTAAGACTAGAAGCATCTTATAGGGTGAGCTACCGAGTGGCTAGGACAGGCAAGGCCCATACTATTGTTCCTGCTGCCGTGGATATGGCTTCGACAATGCTAGGGGAAAAGGCAAATAAAAACAATACAGACAATGACTTCATCAAACGACACTGTTTCACGACGCATCCGTGAAATGGCAGGAGACGTTTCGAAAAAATTACGGCATTGCATACAAGCCAGTGAATTCTATGCGTTACAGCTGGATGAATCAACAGACGTGGCGGGCCTAGCACAGCTCCTGGTATTTGTCCATTATATTTATGGGTGGTAAATTAAGGAAGACATCCTCTTCTGCAAACCACTGGAAACCAGGACAACAGGAGAGGATATTTTTTAAGTACTGGACAGCTTTGTGACATCAAATTAACTTTGGTGACCAAGATGTGTTGGTATCTGTACTGATGGTGCAAAAACCATGACAGGGAGACATAGTGGAGTAGTAACGTGCGTGCAAGCAGTTGCTCCAGACGCCACTTGGGTACACTGCAGCAACCACCGAGAGGCTCTTGCTGCCAAAGAAGTACCAGACAGCTTGATATACATTTTGGACATTACAGTGAAAATGGTTAACTCTGTTTTAAAGCAAGGCCCCTGAATTCTCGTGTATTTTCTGCACTATGCAATGATATGGGCAGCGACCATGTAACGCTTTTACAACATACAGACGTGCATCGGTTATCAAGGTGCAAAGTATTGACACATTTAAAACAATTGTGAGACGAGCTTAAAGTTTTCTTTACTGACCATCATTTTCATTTGTCTGACCGCTTGCATGATGAGGAGTTTCTCACAAGACCAAAATGGATGACACAAAAAATTAGATTCGTTATCCCTTTTATACCCTTCCTCCAGTCCACTTACTGATATATGAACCAGAGAGCCTCATCGAAATTGCAACAAGTGGTTCTGTGAAAATTGAATTTAATCAGAAGCCACTGCCAGTTTTCTGGATTGGACTGCGCTCAGTATCCTGCCTTGGCAAATCGTGCTGTTAAGACAGTAATGCCCTTTGCAACCACGTAGCTAGAGTGGATCCTCAACCCTCACTAGCATGAAAACTAAATACAGGCACATAATGTGTGTGGAAAATTATTTAAGACTGAGACTCTCTCCAATACAACCCAACATTGCAGAGTTATGGTGCATCCTTTCAAGCACACCCTTCTCATTAAATATCTTCACCTAGCCTATCTGAGCGCAAGCGTGCTGATGTAAGACAGCTAAATTGCCGATCCTGAAGTGAGGGCTGGAAATAAACCGTGTGCCAGTTTTTACATTACGAAATTGAAAACTAATTTGTGTTTGACACTAGCACCGCCTTAACGCCAGTTGAAAATAGAGCCCGTAGTTCGATAAATCTCAAATATTTCTTAAGGAGTAATAGTATTATCAAATAAATGCTACTCTGTCAGAAAGAGGGTTGAAAACCATACAATATAAAATAGAAGGTTATAAAGCCTTCACATACATTATTTGTAGTCATATTCTTGTTGTTGGATTCCAAATGTGAAGGCTATTTTTGCAATACTCTACTTGAGTGGGTTGAGTCACTGACGTGATCTTCCTGTCCAGTTTAGCACCCCCTCGGGCTCATGCGGTGGGAGAGACCTTTGTGGGCTGTACTCGGCCTTGTCTCAGGGAAGTAAGTTAGTGGTCTGTTGTTATCCCTTTGTGGTGTGAGGCTGTGCTTTGGAAATGTGGGTGGGGTTATATTCTGCTTGGTTGGCCCTGTGCCACAGTGTCCAACAGATCCCCCCCTATCTCAGTCTCCATGCTGCAACAGTTTATGTGCCAGGGGGCTAGGGTCAGTCTGTAATATCTGTTGTAATTCTCCTGTCTTATCTGGTGTCTCCCCCCAGGTTTCTGTATAAGCACTTTGTGACAACTGCTAAAGTAAAAAGGGATTCATAAATAACTTAGATTGATTAATTTATTAATTGATTGCTGTTGAATATAATTAAGGTTCTGCATTATTATCTATCAGTCTGCATATCAGTGGGATTTTATGGTTCCAGCTAATGTTGAATGATTTATTTTCCGAAAGATGCGCTTTCTGCGTATAGTCCGCCTATGCAGCTCTGCCTTTCCCACATTCTCTTCTCAGCTAAAACCTTCCCTGGACTAAGTCAAAACTGAAATGGGAATTAACAGGATAATCTAAAAGAGCTAATTTGCTGATTGCGTGGACTGAATGCAAAGCATGTGGGACAAAGAAACCAATGCAATGCATTTCATGGCTCAACATTAGGTTTGACCGAGTTAAATAATTTGAGAATTCAGGAACTGACATAATTAATTTACACTGACTGAGACTGCGTAAATGGCCCCATTGGCAACATAGATATGGGTGTGCCATATGTATTTCTTTTGTGTTTATAGTGAAAGTCTGCCATTGCAGATAAACAACCCTCACATTGCATTTGACTTTGCGCTGTGAAAACAAAACTGAGGTGTAACTTCCTACTACTATTATATACTACACCACAAAACCACCGGTTTCTTTGATTCCAACTGCATTATACTACATTAACAGTATAGAAAGCCCATAGAGGACCTAGTGGACCAAGGTTAGCTCAAGTAAGCAGAAGCTATTCAAACAAATCCAAACTGTGGACGACAGTTTCTTCTGGCCCCACATCATACCTTTTAGGATATTTATTTATATATCAATCAATAAAATATAACCCAATGAGATATTACATTTGGGAATAGATGCAACTGTATGCAAACCTGGAATCCAAAGTAATATGCTCCCTTTGGCTACCAAGCTATCTGTATGCATTTTAATACACGTATGTTATACATACATTGTGATTGTCTCCACCCCCCTCCAGGTGTCGCCCATCTTCCCCATTATCCCCTGTGTATTTATACCTGTGTTCTCAGTTGCCAGTGTGTCAAGTCAACCAGCATTTTTGTTCTCAGCTCCTGCTTTTCCGCGTCTCTCTTTTTCCTCGCCATCCTGGTTTTGACCCCTCCCTGTCCTGACTCTGAGCCCTTCTGCCTGACCACTCTGCCTGCCCACCGACCTGTACCTTAACCCCACCTCTGGATTATTGACCTCTGCCTATCCTGAGCCTGCCTGCCGTCCAGTACCGTTGCCCCACCAATGGTCTACTGACCTCTGCCTGCCTTGACCTGTCTATTGCCTGCCCCTGGTGGATTATTAAACCATTGTTAATTCGACGTGTCTGCATCTGGGTCCTACCTTCATACCTGATATGCAGTAGTTTAGTATATGCAGTAGTAATAGTATTTCAGATGATAGCAGAAGTCAGATGTGCTGCCACACATTACACTATTTATTATTATTATTTAGCTAATAACTCCCATTCTGTTAGATTAAACAAGATATTTGTATACTAGATTGGCTAAAACACAGTGGCAGTAGACACAGTAGATCTCGGTATTTAAACCTAGCAAAACCATGGCCTTAATATCTTAACATTTCGTAACGAACCACATGGCAAAATAAACTACGTAGGTATAGGTGAGGAAGCCACAGAAATTAATACAATGGAGGTGAAATTAACTATTTCAACACTGCTGTCAAAATAAGAGCCTTCCGTAAAACAATAGCAGTTCTCTCTGCAATGCTAGTAAATTAGATTTGTCATACAAATATATATAGTACTAGTCAAAAGTTATGACAAAGCTACTAATTCAAGGGTTTTTCTTTATTTTTACTGTTTCTACATTGTAACTATTAGTGAAGACATAAAAGCTATGAAATAACACATATGGAATCGTGTAGTAACCAAAAAAGTTTTAAACAAATCTAAATATATTTTGTTTCAGATATTTCAAAGAAGCCACACTTTGCCTTAATGACAGCTTTGCACACTCTTGGCCTTCTCTCAACTAGCTTCATGAGGTAGGCACCTGGAATGCATTTCAATTAACAGGTGTGCCTTGTGAAAGGTTACTTCGTGGAATTTCATTCCTTCTTATTGTGTTTGAGACAATCAGTTGTGTTGTGACAAGGTAGGGGTGGTAAAAAGAAGATTGCCCTATTTGGTAAAAGACCATGTCCATATTATGGCAAGAACAGCTCATATAAGCAAAGACAAATGACAGTCCATCATTACTTTCAGACATGAAGGTCAGTCAATACAGAACATTTCAAGAACTTTTATAGTTTCTTCAAGTGCAGTCGCAAAAACCATCAAGCGCTATGATGAAACTGGGTCTCATGAGAACCGCGGCAGGAAAGTTAGACCCAGAGTTACCTCTGCTGCAGAGAATCAGTTCATTAGAGTTAACTGCACCTCAGACCAAGCCCAAAGAAATGTTTCACACAGTTCAAGTAATATGTGCGCAATCATGCGCCATCGTGCACAAATGTATTTTGTTCCCCCACACCAAACGCGATCACGACACGCAGGTTAAAATAAAGCAAACTCTGAACCAATTACATTCATTTGGGGACAGGTCGAAAGCATTAAACATTTATGGCAATTTAGCTAGCTAGCTTGCTGTTGCTAGCTAATTTGTCTTGGGATATAAACATTGTTGTTATTTTACCTGAAATGCACAAGGTCCTCTACTCCGACAATTAATCCACACATAAAATGGTTAACCGCATTGTTTCTAGTCATCTCTCCTCCTTCCAGGCTTTTTCTTCTCTGGACTTTATATTGTGATTGGCAACTTTCATAAATTAGGTGCATTACCGCCACTGACCTCGTTCGTCTTTCAGTCACCCATGTGGGTATAACCAATGAGGAGATGGCACGTGGGTACCTGCTTCTATAAACCAATGAGGATATGGGAGAGGCAGGACTTGCTGCGTGATCTACGTCACAAATAGAACTGACTTCTATTTTAGCCCTTGGCAACGCAGACGCTCGTTGGCACGCGCGAGCAGTGTGGGTGCAATAATTTAATAATATAGATTTCTACATTTATTTTGCAACATTCACGCACACGACGTTAGTGGTGTAGTCAGCCTGTTATGAACATTTTCTGTTGAAATATGAGCATCAGGTCCATAATGTCAGAACATTTAACATTTCTGAATTCAGAACATTAATTTGCTCCCTATGGAATACACTCCATGACCAAAAGTATGTGGGCACCTGTTCATCAAAAATCTCATTCCAAATTCATGGGCATTAATATGGAGTTGCTCCCCCCTTTACTGCTATAACAGCCTCCACTCTGGGAAGGCTTTCCACTAGACTTTGGAACATTTCTCCGGGGACTTGCTTCCATTCAGCCACAAGAGCATTAGTAAGGTCGGGCACTGATGTTTGGCGATTAGGCCTGGCTCGCAGTCACTGTTCCAATACATCCCAAAGGTGCTCGATGGGGTTGAGGCCAGGGCTCTGTGCAGACCAGTCAAGTTCGTCCACACAAATGTCAACAAACCATTTCTGTATGGACCTCGCTTTAAGCACGGGGGCATTGTCAAGCTGAAACAGGAAAGGCCCTTCCCCAAACTGTTGCCACAAAGTTGGAAGCACACAATTGTCTCAATGGCATTTTATTTTATAGATTTTTTATTTATTTAACCTTAATTTAAATAGGCAAGTCAGTTAAGAACAAATTCTTATTTACAATGACGGCCTAGCAAAAGGCAAAAGGCCTCCTGTGGGGATGGGGGCTGGCATAAAAAAATATATATAGGGGTAAAACACACATCGCTCCAAGAGAGACACCACAACACTACATAAAAGGAGACCTAAGACAACAACATAACATGGGGGAAAGACATGACAACACAACATGGTAGCACAAAACATGGTACAAACATTATTGGGCACAGTCAGCAGCACAAAGGCAAGAAGGTAGAGACAACAATACATTAGCAGCCACAACTGTCAGTAAGACAGTCCATGACTTGGTCTTTGAATGAAGAGATGGAGATAAACCTGTCCAGTTTGATTGTTCCAGTCGTAAGCTGCAATGAACTGGGATGTGTGTGCTATGGGGACCTTTAACAGAATGTGACTGGCAGAACGGGTGTTGTATGTGGAGAATGAGGGCTGCAGTAGGTATCTCAGAAAGTGGGAGTGAGGCCTAAGAGGGTTTTATAAATAAGCATTAACCAGTGGGTCTTGCAACAGGTATACAGATATTACCAGTTTACAGAGGATTATAGAGCTCAATGAAGTGTCCTATAAGGAGCATTGCTGACAAATCTGATGGCCGAATAGTAAAGAACATCTAGCCGCTCGAGAGCACCCTTACATGCCAATATAAAAATTATGTTTCTTTAATCTAGCACGGTCATCTGAGGCAGAGTTAGTTTGGCAACTGGGGTGAAAGAGGAACAATTACGATAGAGGAAACCAAGTCTAGATTGAACTGTAGCCTGCAGCTTTGATATTTTCTGAGAGAAGGACAGTGATCTTTCTAGCTATACTCCCAAGTACTTGTATGAGGTTACTACCTCAAACTCTAAACCCTCAGAGGTAGTAATCACACCGGTGGTGAGAGGGGCATTCTTCTTACCAAATCACATTACCTTTGTTTTTGAGGTGTTCAGAACAAGTTTAAGGCAGAGAAAGCTTGTTGGACATTAAGAAATATAAGTTGTACGGTGTTTAACACAGCATCCGGGGAGGGGCCAGCTGAATATAAGACTGTATAATCTGCATATTAATTGATGAAAGAGCTTCCTACTGCCTGAGCTATGTTGTTGATGTAAATTGAGAAGTGCGCGGTGCGTACGGTCGAGCCTTGGGGTTCTCCCTTGGTGACAGGCAGCGGCTGAGACAGCAGACTTTATACACAGCACTCGTTGAGATAGGTAGTTAGCAAACCAGGCCAAAGACCCCTCAGAGACACCAATACTCTTCAGCCGGCCCACAGGAATGGAACTGTCTAACGTATCAAAATCTTTCGCCAAGTCAATAAAAATAGCAGCACAACATTGCTTAGAATCAAGGGTAATGGTGACATAATTTAGGACCTTTAAGGTTACAGTGAAACATCCAGAACCTGAGCGGAAACCAGATTGCATCCCAGAGAGAATTCTATAGACATCAAGAAAGCCAGTCAGTTGATTATTGACAAGTTTTTCCAACACTTTTGATAAACAAGGCAAATTAGAAATTGACATATAACAGTTAGGATCAGCTTGATCTCCCCCTTTAAATAAAGGATGCACTATGGCTGCCTTCCAAGAAATGGGAACCTCCCCAGAGAGGAGAGACAGCTTAAAAAGGTCAGAGATCAGATTAGTGATTATGGGGGCTACAACATTAAAGAAAAAAGGATTTAAACCATCTGACCCAAATTAATTTTGGGGTTCAAGTTTAAGGAGCTCCTTTAGCACCTTAGACTCAGTGACTGCCTGCAGGGAGAAACTTTGTAGCGGGGCAGGGGAACAAGAGGGAGGAGCATCGGGGCTAGTAGCATAAGAAGGGGTGGGAGATGAGGAAATGTTGGACGGGCAATGAGGCATGGCTGAGTGAAATAGGAATCCTGACTTAATGACGTGGTGATTAAAGAGCTCAGCCCTGTGCTTCTTGTCAGTAACAACCACATCATCAACATTAAGGGACATGGGCAGCTGTGAGGAGGAGGGTTTGCCTTTTGCTCCAGGTCTTTAACTGTTTTCCAGAACTTCTAGGGGTTAGACCCATAGAGAGAGAATGGCTCCTTAAAGTAATTAACTTTGTCCGTCTCATTTGCCTGAACGAGAGCCAGTCAGTCTGAGTATGCGTGTGCCAAGCCTTTCGCCAAATGGAATTCTTGAGGTGGAGTAACTCTGCCAGATCACGGTCGAACCAGGGGTTGAACCTGTTTTTAATTCTCATTTTCGTTATGGGGGCTTTGTTAACAATACCACTGAGAAATTTTAAAAAGAAGATCCAAGCGTTTTCGATAGAGGGGACCAAGCTGATTCTATACCAATTTACAGAGGCCAGGTCATAAAAGCAGGCTTGCTCATTAAAGTCTTTTAGCAAGCGTCTAAGACAAATCAGGACAGGTCATTTCACTGAGCAGCCATTATGAACACAGGCTGTAAAACAGTATTGTAATCACTAAGGTTATTACAGAAAACACCAGACTGATACCAATCAGGATTATTTGTGAGGATGACATGAAGGAGAGTAGACTTTTCGGGGTGTTAAGGACTCATACCTTCTGGGATTGGTAATACTTTGAGAAAAATGTATGGAGTTCCATTGCTTTGGGACTTGGTCAGGTGTTTTAAGCATTTCCCATTTTAGGTCACCTAACAGGACAAATTTAGACTTGGTGTAAGGGGCCAAGATAGAGCTTAGGAAGGTACGGTACAGGACGTAGCTGATGGTGGACGATAACACTGAGGAACAGTAAACAAAAAGGTATTTAAAAGTTTAATGCTGAAAACCATCCAATCAAATTGTTCGGGGACACACTTGGTGGAGACAACCGAGCACTGAATGTGTTCCTTGGTCGAGATTGCCACACCACCACTTTTGGAAGATCTTTCTTGCCGAAACAGGTGAAACCAGAAATGTTAACATCAGGTTTCAAAAGACTTTCTAAACCACGTCTCAGTAATGACAAACACATCTGGATTGGAGCTGTTAACCCACACTTTCAATTGATACATTTTAGTTAATAAGCTAAAAAAGACGAAAACCCAGGCTTTTACGAGACCAAAAATCTGTGAAACGCATATCAGAGCACAAGTCAGAATTGGGGCTAGCAACAGTAGATGGGCCAGGGTGTACATGTACATTTCCAGATATCATCGGCAGTAATATAATCAGGGCACGGCAGAGGACAGGGAGACCTCTGCATTGTTGATTTTTTTATGACATTTGAATGTGCATCAGATGGCAGCAAGATCATATTGTATAGCAATTTCATCAGGTGACATGAATATAAAACCCGCGAGAGCTGGTTAGAATAGGATGGGAGGCCAAGAGTCTGTGTAACCAACAGAGTCAGAGTCCCGAGTGTGGGAACAAACATAGTCAGTCCCACAGTTGGGTAAACATGCAAGTTCATAATCAACAAAGCATGCGGGAGTCATGAGGCCAATAGCATAAAGCACAAGAAAAAAATATAAAGACTTGAGGCTAGCCATTGATGCTGGCCTTCTAGGCAGAGTTCCTCTGTCCAGATTTTGTGTTCTTTGCCCATCGTAATATTTTATTTTTATTGGTCAGTCTGAGATATGGCTTTTTCTTTTGCAACTCTTCCTAGAAGGCCAGCATCCAGGAGTCGCCACTTCGCTGTTGACGTTGAGACTGGTGTTTTGCGGGTACTATTTAATGAAGCTGCCAGTTGAGGACATGTGAGGTATCTGTTTCCCAAACTAGACTCTCTAATGTACTTGTCCTCTTGTTCAGTTATGCACCGGGGCCTCCCACTCCTCTTTCTACTCTGGTTAGAGCGAGTTTGCGCTGTTCTGTGATGGGAGTAGTACACAGCGTTGTACGAGATCTTCAGTTTCTTGGCAATTCTCTAAGAGAATAGCCTTCATTTCTCAGAACAAGAATAGACTGACGAGTTTCAGAAGAAAGTAGTTTGTTTCTGGACATTGTGAGCCTGTAATCGAACCCACAAATACTGATGCTCCAGATACTCAACTAGTCTAAAGAAGGCCAGCTTTATTGCTTCTTTAATCAGAACAACAGTTTTCAACTGTGCTAACATAATTGCAAAAGGGTTTTCTAATGATCAATTAGCCTTTTAAAATGATAACCTTGGATTAGCTAACACAACGTGTCATTGGAACCCAGGAGTGATGGTTGCTAATAATGGGCCTCTGTACGCCTATGTAGATATTCCATAAAAAATCTGCAATTTCCATCTATAATAGTCATTTACATTATTAGCAATGTCTACACTGTATTTCTGATCAATTTGATGTAATTTTAATGGACAAAAAATGTGCTTTTCTTTCAAAAACAATGACATTTCTAAGTGACCCCAAACGTTAGAAAGGTAGTGTATATAGTGAATGTATAATATCTTTACTGTGCACATGATTAAAACTACAGTCTGGGATTTGGGAAGCTGTTCAATGGTCATTTCAATTCTTGATATTTACCCACTGATTCTTTAAGAATTTAACTTATAAATCCCTCATATGTTAGCACAGCTATTTTTGTCTGTCTTTGTCATATCCCAAAATATAAGTTATTACTCAATTGTTTACAAACAACAAGAATGGAAACAAACAACTACTCCAGAACATGGTGAGAACATAGTTCGGAATGTAATGTACTGTCAGTGAATTTGAGGGGATTACTTTTCCCTAGTCTAGCGGCCTGTCCAGGGGGTGTACTTGTACATCAATCTGCATCACCCTACAGAAACAGGATGGCTCCTGCCGTATGGGACATTCTGGCTCGGACTAGGCTTACTGAACATTTGCCTAGCCCCATCGCTCAGCTGTATACCAAAAGAAGTTGCGGGGACCCCATTTTGAATGCTCTCAGAGATATTATTTTTGGGGAGCATTTCTTCCTCTGCAGCAAATGACTCCTCTTAAATGCAATGTGCCCCAAGCTGATTTCTGGAGTTATCAGGAGAAATTTAGAAGTATGTAATTGAGAAATTGTATTGCACTTAATCAGTGTTTGCACTCAAATGAAGTACTCTTCTCAGGTGTGTAAACTGTGCACCACATACTGCGTGAATGACTTTCAAGGTAAATTTCATCCTTTGATTGAACAGAATAACCTTACTCTACTATATTTCATTAGCAAACAGATGGCCACATTTGAGCTACTTACTTTGATCTGATTTAAATCAATATTGAGCAAATTCCAAGACTGATCTGTACAGCGCACAACATATTATCAATGCAGTGAATTACATTTTCAATAATTTAAGAACTGCCTTTGGTTAATTTGGCCTTGCTCTTAGTAGTACACAACAAAACCACAATTTTGGTTGATTGATTGTTTCAGAAGTCCTTTGAATCACAGATATGCTTGGCAAAAATGTATTTATCGAGGAGCTAATTCAAGTATTGTAATCACACTTTAAGGGGGGATTAGTTAATTTCTCTTGAACAAACAAAATCACATATTGGTCATGGGTACTGTACCCTACACTGCGGACACCGACAGTGTCAAAGATACTGTCTAATCATTTCTATGGCTGATTCCGTTGAATTGAAATCTAGCCACGGTTTCTGGCGCTGAAATAAATAACCCCTTATTGTGCAGATATGGTATGTAGACAATGAAAAATGTCAAATTGTTCAGTAAGCAGAGGGTTAAAAAGTAAGTGAACACAATTATGTGGACATTGAGAAAATCAGATTAGAACTTGATGGAATAGTATAGCTGTTGAGCCTAGAAACTAGAGGATGAATAACCTGTGTTGACTTTGGAAAAACGGATAGCAGGTTGTTGAATGACTGTTTCAGATGTTTTGAGGAAAAAACAGGCTACGCTATCACGTGATCGGTTACAGGGCATAACAATACATCAAGACCGACTGCAAGGCCTGCGCTCGCACCTCTACAATCTGGTAAAACAGATGTATGCACGTCTCTTCACCATGTGTCTCCGACACACACACACACAGGTTAGCACTTGATTTGTGAGATGAAGCTCCAGTCAAAAACATCCATGGGTCAAGTCCTGGGCACGTCAACCTTGTTTCAAAATGACCTATGCTGCTAGTTCTTTCTCATTAGGCTCAGGGAAGAAACACTATAGTTTTTTATTTTACCTTTATTTATACAGGTTTTCTCTATTTTCCAAGAGAGTCCTGGTCCAATAGGAGTTAATTTATCTCATGAGTTCCAGTCATGAAGTACAACATAAAATAAATGGGTTCCTACAACAACCTGATGTTAACGACTGGAATTCAATTGTTTCAGATATAGGGAGGTTTTCACAATGCATTTGATTTGTGCAGCAGTGGGTCCGGGATGGAAGGAGTTGTACTTTATTATTTTGGCTACTGTATCTGCTCTTAAGTTCTGTTTTTGAAAAGTAAAGTAGTGGCCTATTTTTCCAAAGCTCTACTATAGTTTTCCTACAGGTTGAGTCAGTGTCCCTGTAAACAAAGACAAGAACCACCTTGAACTCAGCTGACATGACATTGGCACTTCTCTTATTGAAATATTTATTAGTCTTGGTACTCCAGCAGAGCACTTGTAGCAAGGTGCGTGTTAATATTGAAGTGTCCTCATTATGCCTTTTGTTTTCAGGCGCAAATGTATAAAAGATTCTGGGGTCATACATATGGATTTTGTTGTTCAAGCATGTGACACTCACTCTCAGCAAAACACCTGTGTGTCAATTGCATCAGACAGTACATTTTGTTTGCAGCGTTTCCAGAAGATGTTAAAAATAATTAATAATTTAACATGCAGGCTTGGACGACGCTGTCTTGCCACTGGGTATTATTACTTGGAATGCACTCCGGAAAAAAAGAAAAGTAAACACAGTTGACAGTCTGCTGTTGACTATTCTTCCTCACACTACCCGCCATGTGTTGAGGCCTTATTGAATTTCTGAAGAAAGGCTGCCGAGAATGGCATCTGCCTTATTGGCATTTGCAATAACAGCTGGCAGGTGGTTACTTATTGGACAATTTAGCTGAACTTTTGTAACTGATGCTTTGCCCACAGAGGCTGCTTAAATGAAGGCAGAATTCAATCAAACATGCTTTGCTGTAGTGCCTGGTTTCAGTTGAAACATCAACATTGACCCTGCACTGCAATAATTTTTTACTTTTTTAAAACTTCTTATGGCTTGGGAGTAGTATTTCGACGTCTGGATGAGATGCGTGACCAAAGTAAATTGCCTGTTACTCAGGCCCAGAAGCTACTATAATTGGTATATTTGGATAGAAAACACTCTAAAGTTTCCAAAACTGTTAAAATCATGTCTGTGAGTATAACAGAACTGATATGGCAGGGGAAAACCTGAGGAAAATCCATCCAGGACGTGGGTTTTCAATTGAATGCCTATTGAGTATCTAATGGGTTAGGACCCAGATTGCAGTTCCTATGGCTTACACTAGATGTCAACAGTCTTTAGACATTGTTTCAGGCTTGTTTTCTGAAAAATGAAGAAGAATGAGATCTTTCTGTCAGTGGACTGTAGAATCATGCAGTGCTGGTTTGCGCGCGTGACCGAGTGTGCGTCCTTCGTTGTTTGTCCTTTCTATTGAATACGCTATTGTCCGGTTTCATGAAGATCCCAATGAAAAGTTATTGTGTTGACGCTGCATCCAGAGGCAGTTTGTAACTCGGTAGTGAGTGTTGCAACCGAGGACATATGATTTTTACACGCTACGCGCTTCAGCATTCATGGTCAGCATTGAGCTTGTGTGGCCTACCACTTTGTGGCTGAGCTGTTGTTGCTCTTAGACATTTCCACTTCACAATAACAGCACTTACAGTTGACCGGGGCAGCTCTAGCAGGGCAGAAATTTTATGAACTGATTGTTGGAAAGGTGGCATCCTATGATGGTGCAATGTTGAAAGTCACTGAGCTCTATAGTAAGGCCATTCTACTGCCAATGTTTGTCTATGGAGAGTGCATGGCTGGGTCTGTATATACTTTTGAATATATTGTTTAGGTAGATGAGTAAGCCGTTTAGATAAGGGTATTGAAAATATAAAGGACAATTGTTTTAGATATATTTTACCTTATGATCGCTGGAGACGTACGTGAAACCAGTCATATTGCAGCAAACTCTCATTGACCTTTGTTAGTTTCCTTACATTTTGCATCATTCTATTATATTGTTAGTTTATCTTTCTTTCCTCTGTTATGTTCGTGTGGCTGTTCTTGAGGATTGCTTGCAATAGTGGATCATATTTGTTGTGCAATAATTTGGGAAATATAGCCTATTTGAATCATTATGGAACACAGACCGTACGTAGCAGCTTAAACCTGGAGCCTGGCACACGGTTCACAACGACAGGACTGCCGTCATCACAGTTCCATGATTAGTGAGGATTATTAGGACTCCTGTTCAACCCCTATTGTACACTTTTCTCACCTTCCAATATTTCATGGAATGAGCAATTGAATATGGCAACTTTCAGGATGAATCAAACCAATATATTTTGGATTCACCAATATATTCGTGAGTAAAGGCTTTCCTTTTTTTGAAAACCATACATAAACAAAAGACAAACAGACACACACATATTTCAACAAACATCAGTGACAGAACACCTGCTCAGACCCACATGTTTCCACTGCAACACCATACACATCACATATGTCTCACAACCACACTACCCCTCATCCTCCATCCCCTGGAACTTTCCAGTGCTTGTAGCGCCATATGGCGTCAAATTGCACTGTTCCACCATTTCAATATACAGTCCCTTTCAAAAGTATTCATTCATGTCACGACCTGACCTTAGAGTTCCTGTTTATGTCTCTATTTTGGTTTGGTCAGGGTGTGAGTTGGGGTGGGTATTCTATACTCTATTATTTGTATTTCTATGTTTTGGCCGGGTAGGGTTCTCAATCAGGGACAGCTGTCTATAGTTGTCTCTGATTGAGAACCATACTTAGGTAGCCCTTTTTCCACTTGTCCTTGTGGGAAGTTGACTTTGTTTAGGACACATAGCCTTTAGCTTCTCGGTTTGTTTTTGTAGTGTTTATTGTTTTTTTCGGTGTCTTTTTTCCAAATAAAAAGAGGAATGTACGCTCACCATGCTGCACCTTGGTCCTCTTCCTTTAACAGCCGTGACAATCCCCCTTGGCGTTTCCCTATTTTGCTGCATTACAAACTGTAATTAGATTTTTATTTGGATTTCATGTAATGGACATATTCAAATAGTCCAAATTCGTGAAGTGAAATGAAAAAAAATTGTTTCAAAAAATTCAAAAAAATAAAAGACGGAAAAGTGGTGTGTGCATTTGTAATCACACCCTTTGCTATGAAGCCCATAAATAAAATCTGGTGCAACCAATTACCTTCAGAAGTCACATAATTAGTTAGATTGCACACAGGTGGACTTTATTTAAGTGTCACATTGATCTGTCACATACTCTCAGCATATATACACTTGTTCTGTAAGGTCCCAGGGTCTGCAACACCACTAAGCAAGGGGCACCAACAAGCAAGCGGCACCATGAAGACCAAGGAGCAGGTCAGGGACACAGTTGTGGAGAAGTACAGATCAGGGTTGGGTTATAAAAAAATATCCCAAACTTTGAACATTCCACGGAGCACCATTAAATCCATTCTAAAAAAAATTGAAAGAATGACACCACAACAAACCTGCAAAAAGAGGGCCGCCCACCAAAACTCATGGACCAGGCAAGGAGGGCATTAATCAGAGAGGCAACAAAGAGGCAACAAAGACAACCCTGAAGGAGCTGCAAAGCTGCACAGCGGAGATTGGAGAATCTGTCCACAGGACCACGTTACCGTACAGTCCACAAAGCTGGGCATTACGGAAGAGTGGCCAAAAAAAGCCATAGCTTAATTAACTCTATTGGGATAGGGGGCAGCATTTTCACTTTTGGATGAATAGCGTGCCCAGAGTGAACTGCCTCCTACTCTGTCCCAGATGCTAATATATGCATATTATTATTAGTATTGGATAGAAAACACTCTGAAGTTTTTAAAACTGTTTGATTGATGTCTGTGAGTATAACTTGTTAGGGCTGCAATCCCGTTAACGGGATAATTGTCATCAACAACCGCTGAATTGCATAGCACACCATTCAAACAATATTACTAAAAAAAATTATATTCATGAAATCACAAGTGCAATATAGGAAAACACAGTTTAGCCTTTTGTTAATCCACCTGTCGTGTCAGATTTTGAAAATATGCTTTACAGCGAAAGCAATCCAAGAGTTTGTAAGTTTATTGATCGCTCGACAAAACATTATAAAGTCCCAGCATCAAGTAGCTTGGTCACGTAAATCAGAAAAGCAATCAAATCAATCGTTTACCTTTGATGATCTTCGGATGTTTCACGAGACTCCCAGTTACACAATAAATGTTCCTTTTGTTCCATAAAGATTATTTTTATATCCAAAATACCTCCGTTTGTTTGTTATGTTCAGAAAGAGAAAGAGCGGTCACGACAATGCAGACAAATTCCAAATAGTATCCGTAATGTCCACAGAAACATGTCAAACATTTTTTACAATCAATCCTATATAATCGATAATATATCAACCACACCTGTCTTTATCAGTAGGAGAGGGAAAGGCAATGGCAGCCCAAACTCTGTTGCGCATACAAAACGCTGCTGGCACCCGGCCATACAATGACGCGATGTTATCGTTCTCGCTCATTTTTCAAAATAAAAGCCTGAAACTATGTTTAACCTCTAGCACTTAGCCATCCCGGATCCGGGATCGTGAATACAGCCTCAAGCTTATTACCATAACGCAACGTTAACTATTCATGAAAATCGCAAATGAAATGAAATAAATATGCTGGCTCTCAAGCTTAGCCTTTTGTTAACAACACTGTCATCTCAGATTTTCAAAATATGCTTCTCAACCATAGGAAAACATTCATTTCTGTAACAGTAGCTAGCTAGCGTAGCATTTAGCTTTAGCGTTAGCGTTAGCATTCAGCAGGCAACATTTTCACAAAAACCAGAAAAGCATTCAAATAAAATAATTTACCTTTGAAGAACTTCAGATGTTTTCAATGAGGAGACTCTGTTAGATAGCAAATGTTCAGTTTTTCCTGAAAGATTATTTGTTTAGGAGAAATCGCTCCGTTTGGTGCGTCACGTTTGGCTACCAAAAAAAAACGAAAATCCAGTCATCAAAACGCCAACTTTTTTCCAAATTAACTCCATAATATCGACTGAAACATGGCAAACATTGTTTAGAACCAGTCCTCAAGGTGTTTTTCACATATCTCTTCGATGATATATCGTTCGTGGAAGTGTGCTTTCTGTTCTGAATCCCAGGAGAAAATGCCCGCAGCTGAAGATTACGCACCAATTTAGACAAAGGACACCGGGTGGACCCCTGGAAAATGTAGTCTCTTATGGCCAATCTTCCAATGATATGCCTACAAATACGTCACAATGCTGCAGACATCTTGAAGAAACGACAGAAAGGGCAGGCTCGTTCATGGTGCATTCACAGCCATATAAGGAGACAATGGAAAACAGAGCCTCAGAAATTCTGCTCATTTCCTGTTTGAAGTTTCATCTTGGTTTCGACTGTAGCATGAGTTCTGTGGCACTCACAGATAATATCTTTGCAGTTTTGGAAACGTCAGACTGTTTTCTTTCCAAAGCTGTCAATTATATGCATAGTCAAGCATCTTTTCGTGACAAAATATTGCGCTTAAAACGGGCACGTTTTTTTATCCAATAATGAAATAGCGCCCCCATAGACTCAACAGGTTAAAGACTGTTGACACCTTGAGGAAGCGATGGAAAAGGAATCTGGTTGATATCCCTTTAAATGGAGCAAAGGCAGGCTATGGAACATGGAGTTTTCAAAATAGAAGACACTTCCTGGTTTGATTTTCCTCAGGGTTTCGCCTGCAATATCAGTTCTGTTATACTCACAGACAATATTTTGAGTTTTGGATAGCAACTGAGGAGCAGGCCGTTTAGTTTGGGCAACTATTTTATCCAAGCTACTCAATACTGCCCCCCCAGCCATAAGAAGATAAAATAACTCATATGGCAGGCGAAAACCTGAGAAAAATCCAACCAGGAAGTGAGACATCTGAGGTTTGTAGTTTTTCAAAGCTTGGACTACCGAATACACAGTGGGATATGGATAAAGTTGCACTTCCTACGGCTTCCACTAGATGTCAACCGTCTTTAGAAACTTGAATGAGGATTCTACTATAAAGGAGGGGCTCATGAGACCTCTTTGAGTCAGTGGTCTGACAAAGTCTCTCAGGCTCGTGATGCGCGCTCCCGACAGAGTTACCTCTCGTTCCAGTGCTTTTCTTCAGGCATAGGAATTCTCCGGTTGGAACATTATTGATGTTTTATGTTAAAAACATCCTAAAGATTGATTCCTTACATCGTTTGACATGTTTCTAATGGACTGTAACGGAACTTTACGAGTTTTTGTCTGGACGAAGTGCCTGCGCCTCATGAAGATGGATTACTGGGCTGAACACACTAACATCAAGTGGCTATTTGGACATAAATGATGGACTTTATGGAACAAATCAGGCATTTATTGTCGAACTGGGATTCCTGGGAGTGCGTTCTGATGAAGATCATCAAAGGTAAGTGAATATTTATGGTGTTATTTCTAACTTCTGTTGACTCCAAAACGGCGGATATTTCTCTGGCTGGATTGGCCTCTGAGCGCCGTTCTCCGATTATGCTTTTTCCGTAATTTAAAAAAGAAATCTGACACAGCGGTTGCATTAAGGAGAGGTTATCTGATGAAGATCATCAAAGGTTTGTGATTCATTTTATCTATATTTGTGCTTTTTGTGACTCCTATCGTTGGTTGGGAAAATGGCTGTGTTTTTTTGACTTGGCTATGACCTAACATAATCATGTTGTGCTTTCGCTGTAAAGCATTTTTGAAATCGGACACGATGGGTAGATTAACCTCTCGGAGCACGGACCCCGGTAGCGGGCTGAAATTCCACAACATACGGTGATCGCTACATAAATAATCATATTAAACATTCATGAAAATATAAGTTTCTCACATGTATCGAAAGCCTAGAATATTGCTAATCCAACTGCGTTGTCAGATTTAAAAAATGATTTACTGTGAAAGAATACGATGCGATTATCTGAGCATAGAGCCCCATAAAAAAAAACTATTACCAGCAGAGGCGTAACATAATCACAAACTGCATTAAAATAAATCGTTTTCCTTTGACGATTTTTGTCTGTTTGCAATTCCAATGCTCATTGTTACACAATGAATGATCTTTTGTTTAACCTCTCTGATCTCCCCATCCCGGATCCGGTATCGTGAATACAGACTCAAGCTCATTACCATAACGCAACGTTAACTATTCATGAAAATCGCAAATGAAATGAAATAAATATGCCATCTCTCAAGCTTAGCCTTTTGTAAACAACACTGTCATCTCAGATTTTCAAAATATGCTTCTCAACCATAGGAAAACAATCATTTGTGTAAAAGTAGCTAGCTAGTGTAGCATTTAGCGTTAGCATTAGCGTTAGCATCCAGCACGCAACATTTCAACAAAAACATAAAATCCTTAAAATAAAATCATTTACCTTTGAAGAACTTCGGATGTTTTCAATGAGGAGACTCTCAGTTAGATAGCAAATGCTCAGTTTTTTCCAAAAAGATTCTTTGTGTATTAGAAATAGCTCCGTTTTGTACATCACATTTGGCTACAAAAAAAACCTGAAAATTCAGTCCTCAAAACGCGAACTTTTTTCCAAATTAACTCCATAATATCGACTGAAAACATGGCAAACGTGGTTTAGAATCAATCCTCTAGGTGTTTTTCACATATCTCTTCGATGATATATCGTTCGTGGAAGCATGGTTTCTCCTCTCAATCAAATGTAAAAAAACTTGCAGCTGGCTTTGCACACCAATTTCGACGCAGGACACCAGGCGGACACTTGGAAAATGTAGTCTCTTATGGTCAATCTTCCAATGATATGCCTACAAATGCGTCACAATGCTGCCAACATCTTGGGGAAACGGCAGAAGGTCTAAGCTTATTCCTGTCGCATTCACAGCCATATAAGGAGACATTAGAAAACAGAGCTTCAGAAATTCTGCTCATTTCCTGTTTGACGTTTCATCTTGGTTTCGCCTGTAGAATGAGTTCTGGGGCACTTACAGACAATATCTTTGCAGATTCTGAAACTTCAGTGTTTTCTTTCAAAAACCGTCAAGAATATGCATAGTCGAGCATCTTTTCGTGACAAAATATCGCGCTTAAAACGGGAACGTTTTTTATCCAAAAATGAAATAGCGCCCCTAGAGATCCAACAGGTTAACTTCTTGCGTCGAGCAATCCCGTATCCGGGAGCGTAATCATAGCCTCAAGCTCATTACCATGACGCAACGTTAACTATTCATGAAAATTGCAAATGAAATGAAAGAAATATATTCACTCACAAGCTTAGCCTTTTGTTAACAACACTGTCATCTCAGATTTTCAAAATATGCTTTTCAACCATAGCTACACAAGCATTTGTGTAAGTTTTGATAGCCTAGCATAGCTTTAAGCCTAGCATTCAGCAGGCAACATTTTCACAAAAACAAGAAAAGCATTCAAATAAAATCATTTACCTTTGAAGAACTTCATATGTTTTCAATGAGGAGACTCTCAGTTAGATAGCAAATGTTCATTTTTTCCCAAAATATTATTTGTGTAGGAGAAATCGCTGCGTTTTGTTCATCACGTTTGGCTAAGAAAAAAATCAGAAAATGCAGTCTCTACAACGCTGAACTTTTTACCAAATTAACTCCATAATATCGACAGAAACATGGCAAACGTTGTTTAGAATCAATCCTCAAGGTGTTTTCCACATATCTATTCGATGATAAATCATTTGTGGCAGTTGGGTTTCTCCTCGGAAGCAAACGGAAAAATACACGCAGCTGGAGATTACGCAATAATTGCGACGGAGGACACCAAGTAGTGTAAAATGGTCAATCTTCCAATGATATGCCTACAAATACGTCACAATGCTGTCGACACTATGGGGAAACGACAGAAAGTCTAAGCTCATTCGTGACCCATTCACAGCCATTATTGGAACACAGCGCCTTCAAAATCTGGGTCACTTCCTGTTTGAAATTACATCTTGGTTTCGCCTGTAGCATCAGTTCTGTGACACTCACGGACAATATCTTTGCAGTTTTGGAAACGTCAGAGTGTTTTCTTTCCAAAGCTGTCAATTATATGCATCGTCGAGCATCTTTTCGTGACAAAATATCTTGTTTAAAACGGGAACGTTTTTTTATCCAAAAATTAAAAGAGATATATCCAAGAAGTTAATCAAATTTGTTTTTATAGCCTAACACGAAACATTTTGTGAACCGCTTGTGTCGTGAATTCCGTCTCATTCCATTTTCGACGACACATTCCAGGTAAATAACCCACACAGAACGTGACTTTTCCAGTCATGTTTGGTTTCATTGCAATCAACTGGTTTGTTTGTAACACAACCAAACCTGATGGGCCATTTCGCGGGACGTATTGACTGAAAGAAACCGATTTGAAGACAAGTAATTACATCACTGTGCACCAATGATATGACCACTGTTTCGTTGGTTGACTGTATTTTAACCCATTGACCACTGATCATCTTGAAATCTAGCTGGGTAGATAGCCAATGGGCTGAGGTAAGCGGCAATATGCAATGGTTGTGTGTTGGAAGACCTAGAGCTACGCATTTTGTTTTGGTAAACGCGCAGATTCAGCTGTTTATATATCAATCAGTATGGCGACTAAGTCAGGGAAAGCTAAATCCAAGTCTAGATATACAGATGTACACACAATTTTAGAATAAATTGATTGGAAAAGTGAGACAGAGATTGTTGGAGGACGATTAATTTAGCGATTCCCAAGTGGAGGAATATTTTTTGAATGGAGAGGACACCGTTGTAGCCACTGTGTATAATCTGTAACGTGCCTGCAGAAGAGGAACTGGTAAATTATTCTCATGCTAATGCCATTGAAATTAATAATATAAAATATTATTTGTGAAATTAAATAGCCTATTTGAGGCTGTTGAGGGGAGGGCAGGCCCACAACAATGGCCAAAGTGAAATGGAGACAGTAGATCTAGCTGGTCTGTCATAATATAATAGAGAAAGTAGATGTAGCAGGTCTATAATACTATATTCAACCTTATGTTCCCTGTACTCTATATATATACAGTGGGGCAAAAAAGTATTTAGTCAGCCACCAATTGTATGACAGACAAAATGAGAAAAAAAAAATCCAGAAAATCACATTGTAGGATTTTTAATTAATTTATTTGCAAATTGTGGTGGAAAATAAGTTAAAAATCGCGCAAAATTTCAACATCCTGCTACTCATGCCAGGAATATAGTATACGCATATGATTAGTATGTGTGGATAGAAAACACCCTGAAGTTTCTAAAACGGGTTAAATCATGTATGTGACTATAACAGAATGTGAATAGCCGGCAAAATCCCAAGAAAAACCTGTTCACAAAAAAAAAAAAGTATCCATCCGCCAGTCTCTGAATTGTCTATGGCAAGGGAAAATAGATAGCGGCCAGTAGGTCCTACAGCTTCCACACGATGTCGCCAGTACTGGCAATTGGGTTGAAATTAATCCTTGGTGAAATGAGAAATAGGCACTTCCTGTCATCCAGTACACAGGAGGAAGTTTATGGAAGAGAGAATATGGACCATGATTTCAAGAGTAGCTGCTATTGAATACAGATCGCCCGTAATCAATTTGATCGATTATTAGTGTTGTGTCAAAGTTTATAGGCAACTTTTTTCATTTAAAAAAATGGCGTTGCGTTTTGGAAAGCAGTTTTTTCCTGGATCAGACAGGCTATATAAATGGACATTTTGGGTATACATGGACGGATTTAATCGAAAAAAAAGACCCAATTGTGATGTTTAAGGGACATATAGGAGTGCCAACAAAGAAGCTCGTCAAAGGTAATGAATGTTTTATATTTTATTTCTGCGTTTTGTGTAGCGCCGGCTACGCTAATTCTTTGGTTTACGCCCCCTTCAGGTATTTCGGGGGGTTGCATGCTATCAGATAATAGCTTCTCATGCTTTCGCCGAAAAGCATTTAAAAAATCTGACATGTTGGCTAGATTCACAACGAGTGTAGCTTTAATTCAGTACCCTGCATGTGTGTTTTAATGGAAGTTTGAGTTTTAGCGAGTACTATTAGCATTTGGCGCTACACATTTCCATTTCCTGTTGGCTAGGTGAGACGCTGGCGTCTCGGTGGCTGTAAGAGGTTAATTTAATGCTATGCTAGCTATCAATACTCTTACACAAATGCTTGTGTAGCTATGGTTGAAAAGCATATTTTGAAAATCTGAGATGACAGTGTTAGCCTTTTGTTAAGCTTGTGAGCCAATATATTTATTTCATTTCATTTGCGATTTTCATGAATAGTTAACGTTGCGTTATGGTAATGAGCTTGAGACTATGATTACGCTCCCGGATACGGGATAGCTCGTCGCTAGAGGTTAATCTACCCATCGTGTCCGATTTCAAAAATGCTTTACAGCTAAAGCACAACACACAGCCATTTTTCCAGCCAAAGATAGGAGTCACAAAAAGCAGAAATACTCATAATAAACATTGATAAAATATACTAGTGTTTTTCACAGAATTAAAGATAGACTTCTCCTTAATAATTAACCTCTTGAAGCTAGGGGGCACTATTTTTAATTTTGGAAAAATAACGTTCCCAAAGTAAACGGCCTATTTCTCAGGACCAGATGCTAGAATATGCATATAATTGACAGCTTAGGATAGAAAACACTCTAAAGTTTCCAAAACTGTAAAAATATTGTCTGAGTATAACAGAACTGATATTGCAGGCGAAAGCCTAAGAAAAATCCAATCAGGAAGTGAGTCATATTTTGAAACCGTTGTGTTCCTATGCATCCCTATTTGCCATTGAAAGGGATATCAAGCAGATTCCTTTTTCTACGTATTCTCTATGGTGTATACAGCCTTTAAACGTAGTTTCACGCCTTTGTTTAAGAATGAGCGTAAAGGACCACATTGCGTAAGTGGCCAGCTGAAGGCTCTGAGTGATTCTTGCGTAAAAGACAGGTAGCCATTTTTCCTCTCGGTCCTACTGAAAAGCCAGTTGTCCCGGTTGATATATTATCGAATAGATAATTGACATACACCTTGAGGATTGATAATAAACGTTTGCCATGTTTGTCAATATTATGGATATAATTTTTTCGGCTTTTCAAATTTTACGGCTTTGTCGGGACTGCTATTTACGGTGGATTTCTCAACATAACGTGACAAACGGAGGTATTTTGGGTATAAAAATAATCTTTATGGAACAAAATGAACATTTACTGTCTAACTGGGAGTCTCGTCAGTGAAAACATCCGAAGAGCAAAGGTAAACTGTTAATTTGATTGCTTTTCTGATTTGTGACCAAGCTTCCTGCTGCTAGCTGGACATATGCTAGGCTATAGTTGAGTAACGATAAGGCTATCAATAATGGTCTGAGAATGGAATTATAAATACAAATAGATTTAATATAATTGTAAAAAATGGACAAAACATTATACATTAAGTTACAAAGCGTTAACAGGCATTATTCTAGGCATGATCAAAGAGGGAGAGAAAGTTAGAAGCCATAGCCTGAAAGGCCATGCCTCCAAGAGTCACTGGGGTGGAGAAAGAGAGAGAGTGTCTCTCCATTGCAAGTCAGGAACAAAGGGAATGGGACAATGAATCTGAGATCTCTTTATAACAGTTGTTTGGATTCAAAATATGAGTTGTTGACCAATAGTATTACATTAAAGTTAACCTCCAATCAGATATTAGACCTACTGTTACGGTTTTCTTCTGGTGAAAGAGAGGAGGACAAAAATGCAGCGTGGTTATTCATAAACATCTTTAATGAAAGATGAAAATACGAACAATATACAAAAACAAGAAACGTGACAAACTGAAACAGCCCTATCTGGTGCAACAGAGACAGGAACAATCACCCACGAAATACCTAAAGAATATGGCTGCCTAAATATGGTTCCCAATCAGAGACAACGATATACACTTGCCTCTGATTGAGAACCACTCCAGGTGACCATAGACTTGCCTAGACTACTTCACTAACCACAATCCATAACCTACAAAAAACCCCTAGACAAAACACACCACATAAATACCCATGTCACACCCTGGCCTGACCAAAATAAAAAATAAAACACCAAATACTAAGGCCAGGGCGTGACACCTACAGGATGTTATCACAATAGAACCTCTGCTTCACAGAAGTCTGACATAATGGGGAATTTGGAGAGGCACACAGAGAAGGCTGAATTCCCGAGAAGACAATAAAAACTTTTGCATAGAGGGCTGCCCTACAGCTCAACTCAGAAGTTTGAGCCCAGTATGGGGCAGTTGGAAAGTGGAGAAAGCTAAGCTGTTAGCAACACACTTACCCCTGTTACACTGGATTACTACGATTTTGCAGGCAACAAAATGATGGTCAAACTATTTAAACTATAATGTAAACTGCTACCCAAAATACTAAGCGCAGTTTGTTTTCCCCCAGCATAATTGATATAGATTCATGCAGAGAATGACTGTCTACAAAAAAGTTGGTTAAATAAACAATAATCAATATACTGTACATTATGCATCATAAAATGTAGAAAATATATATTTAGAGCTTTTAGGTATGCATTTCTAAGGCCCCTGGGCTTTTTGGTGTGTGCATCGATCAGTTTACTGAAGTATGGAATGGGAGAGTTCTGATAGAGGCTGGTTTGTGTAATCGGAGTGTTCAGTTTGTAGCAGATTGCCTGTCCAGTAATCTTCTTTCTGGTTGGGTGGAGACAGTCTGCAAACTGGGAGTTCTGCAGGGATTTAGCAAATGTCAGGCAGATCTGCTCCCGTCTGCTCTCCAATGACATGATGGTTTCGAGGGCTTGCCGGTAGCTGGTGTACGACCCATCCAGAATTATTCTGCCGGCTCTCTTCTGGACATACTCCAGAAGAGCAGTCAGGTTTTGAGTGAGGCCAGGTTGCCAGGTAAGGACAGCATTCTCCAGAACTGGTCTTACGTAGCCAATGTACTATAGATGTACTATAGGTCTGCTGTGGTTACTGAGAAGTGCTTAACCTGTGATGAGTTATTCACAATTTCCGGTGAACAAATAGTGTTTTATATGTAAGATGGCTAAATTAGGAGCAAAATGATAGATTTTTATTTTATTATTATTTGTGCCCTGGTTCTATAAAAGCTCTTTGTCACTTCCCACGAGCCAGGTTGTGACAAAAACACTCATTGTTATGTTTAATGAATCTACGGTATGGTGTGTGTGTGTGGTAGGCTTACAATGATGGCAAAAAACAACATTTGAGAGTGCGCTGACCCCGGTGCTAGAGGGGGTACGCAGCTGGAGGTTGAATGTTTGAAAGGGTATGGGACTACAAAACGTTTGGGAACCACTGCACTTGAGTAAGGACAGGAGCATATGATGGAAATGGCTGAGGGGTCAAATACATCCATGCTAATGTTTCTTTTCAATAAGACCCCCAATTCAGTGCTAAAGGGGCTGCTGCCATAATGATGGCTTACTTTACACTGTCTAAAATGCCAGGACCTCCTCTATATCAGTCTTAACCTTGCCTTCGACCCAAATACTTGTATCAGCTCCCAGAGACAATGCCTATGGCTTCAGTTTAGAGGAATATCAGCAATCTTAAAACGTGTGGACAACTGAGTATATATACACACAGTGACACAGACAAAGTACATGGGTTGCATTAGGTCTGTGTAAGGATCTGGATGTAGCTGGTGCAGAGGAGTCAGGCACAGGACAGCAGAGATGAGTAACAAAAGGAACTTTACTCAAAAATTCAAAATACATGAAGTAACACCAAGCCCACAAACATCGGACCGAACTTACAATAAACAAACATGCACAAAAACCATTGGGAAATCAGAGGGTTAAATAATGAACATGTAATTGGGGAATTGAAACCAGGTGTGTAAAACAAAGACAAAACCAATGGAAAATGAAAAGTGGATCGGCGACGGCTAGAAGGCCGGTGACGTCGACCACCGAACGCCGCCCGAACAAGGAGAGGCACCGACTTCGGCGGAAGTCGTGACAGTCTGATATACCTCATCCACGTCCTATCTGATGTCATTTGTCAAAGTGTAACAGTCAACGGTAAAATATTTTCCATTGACATCTCCACAAAATACTGTGAGGCGAGGCCCTTATTTCTTGTATGTAAATTATAAAACTGTATATAGGAGCAGTGTATACAGCAGTTTTCAATTGTGGGTTGAAAATGTAGATAATTATTTTAAGATAAAATCTTTCTCTGTCACAATTTTGTTGCAGAAGATCCTTAGGCATAGTACGAGAATCTGTCCTCTGCTTCACCCCATGACCATTTGATCTTTGAGAGACAATAACCCTCTTCCATTAAAAACACCCAAAACCCTTAATTTTCAAATCCTATTTTATTTTAATAATGTCTTGGTGATTATAAGACACCTACTCCACTATATATACATATTGACGCCACGCAAAGAGGTTGTCACTGACACAGCAGCCCAAGTGAGCTGACAGGGTGAGACTATGCTGCTCTCTTCTTGTCATGCAGACATGCCAGTACTCAGGTGGACAACCCGGCTGTCATTGCTTCTATTCTCAGCAGGTTGGAATTATGTAGTGACAAAAGTCTGAGTCTTGACAGGAATCGTACTGCTTTAAAATCCTACTAGAGGGTCAATGTGGTACGCTGGATAGCAGAGTTTTCTTCGCATGAAGTCGTGTGACCTAGATGTGTGACCTGGGATGTGTCGCTACTAGGGAATGGATGAGGGATAATTCTAATGTTTTTATTTATTTACTGTTGTATATTGAATGAACAGGATTGGCTACATTGTAAAGTATAAAACTTACCCCTTCAGACACTGCTATCACACAACAAACAGCAGCCTGGCTGCATACATGCCTCAACAAAAATATGAACACAACATGTAAAGTGTTTTATGTTTTATGAGCTGAAATAAAAGGTCCCAGAAGTTTTCTATTCACACAAAAATTGTATTTCTCTCAAACTTGCACAGATTTGTTTCCATCCCTGTTAGTGAGCCTTCTCCATTGCCAAGATAATCCATTCACCTGAAAGGTGTGGCTGAGTAGTATTTATGTCTGTAATAAACCCCTTTTGTGGGGAAAAACTCATTAAGAAACTCCCCAGTGGGCGAGCATGGCTCCCAAGTGGCTGGGTTTCAATATTTTAATTTACAACCATGCTTTGGTCAATGAATCTTACATTCAGTGATCTTGGAAAAAGGTAGATTCTGGCCTATTCGGATGCACCGTCCTGACACATTGTCCAAACTTTTCACATAGATACCCCGAAAAATAAGTGTATAATGGCGACTGGCACAGGTTGAGAGTAGTTCATGACCCGTCCACAGAGTTCTACTTTTGAAAAGTAGAACTATGATTGGGTTATGTTCCAATGTATTGCACATGTAAACAATTAAAACGACATACAGATACTTTATAGAATGAATAGCGGACAAAATGAAGAGGGGTGGATTCCGAAAGGAAGTTCCTGTGGGACAATAAGAACAATATTCTCTCCTCTGTTCTACGTACAAACAAATACATGTGACAAGTGACCCATAACCCCAAGTGAGTGTCCCTAGTGAAAAAAACACTTAAAACATCCCTAGACAGACAACATATACACAGCATATGAAATGACGCAAAGCAGGCAAAAATGGTTCCTACACATTGTTAAAACTATCCCCTTCACAGGTGCCACCTCATGTGGTTGTGGAGGCCGATGCTGGATGTGGGACATGATTCCAGCTGTGCGTTGATGTCTATAGGTGTGTTTCACGCATCTCTGTAGGATCAGTGCATCAGCAGGTCTTTAAAGCACTTTTTCTGACCCCCAGCACACCTTACTGGGCTGTTGGTCTTGTTGAGGCTGTCTTTTTTGTGTGTTCAGGATGGTTTGGCACACAATGCCTGAACTCAGTTGGTTGTAATTTTGGATAGAGCAGACATTTCCATGTATTTTTGTTGGCTGCGTGTGACATATCTCCACCAATCCTATTTATGATATAATTAACAAGGATTAAACTGTTTTAAAACATTTATTTTTGGGGTTTGTTGTAACTTTCTATTAAAACGTACTGTAGTGGGACAATTTATTTATTCCGGGATATGAATACTGAGTATGTCCACAGACCATTTCATTGATTACCTACGTGGTAATTTAATCCAACACGTAATATGGTACACCCTAGTTCAGTAATCCAGGGAGGTCAGAGACATTATTTAGATCCTCCTTGAGACTGTGCAGGGATCCAGTATTCAAAAGTTATTTTTATGTTAAAACCTCTTAAAGCTAGGGGGCAGACTTTTCACTTTTGGATAAATAGAGTGCCCAATTTCAACTTCCTGCTACTCATGCCAAGAATATAAGGTATTCATATGATTCATAAATTTGGATAGAAAACACTCTGAAGTTTCTAAAACTGTTTGAATCATGTCTGTGAGTATAACAGAACTTATGTAGCAGGCAAAACCCAGAGGACTTGTTTTTCTTATTTTTTCCCCCTCTCTGTTCCCTGTATTGTCTTTGCCATGGGATATTTCACAGCAACCTATTTTCAGTTCCAACCGCTTCCACTGGATGTCGCCAGTATTTGGAATTTGGTTGAGGTTATTCTTTTGTGCAATGAAAAAGTAGGCCAACTCGGAACTGGGGACACTTTTGTGAGTTCCGCAAGACTTGAAAGCAGCGCTGGTTTGTTTTCTTTCCTGTATTGAATACAGATTGCCCCGTCTACAATTTGATCGATTATTAACGTAAAAATACCTAACGTATTACCTAAATACCTAAATACCTAACGTTGTATTACAAGAGTAGTTTGAAATATTTTGGCAAAGTTTATAGGCAACTTTTGAAATATTTTGTAGTGACGTTGCGTTTTTGTAAGCTGTTTTTTCTGGATCAAACGCACTTTATAAATGGACATTTTCGATATATATGGACGGAATTAATCGAACAAAAGGACCAATTGTGATGTTTATGGGACATATTGGAGTGCCAACAAAATAACCTCGTCAAAGGTAATGCATGTTTTATATTTTATTTAAACGTTTTGTGTAGCGCCTGCAGGGTTGTAATATGCTAGCTCCTTATGCTTTCGCCGAAAAGCATTTTTAAAATCTGACATGTTGGCTGGATTCACAACGAGTGTAGCTTTAATTGAGTATCTTACATGTGTGATTTAATGAAGGTTTGAATTTTATAGCATTTTATTTGAATCTGGCGCTCTGCATTTCCCCTGGTAATTGGCCAGTTGAGACATTTGAAAGCGCTTCAAATGGGAAAATTCACCAGGGTTTCCCTTAGCTGGTAATTGCCAGCATTTGGCTGATATTATTTTTTTGCCCATAAATAATATTATAGCAGGCCAAATTGTCCTATAAAGGTTGGCTATCATAGCCTACACCCCGAATTCGCCCTTTGGCACCCTTCTCTAACACATTGCCCGTGTGCCTGCTGCTGAGGAGAGAAAGAGCAACAGAAGAGCATTGGCCTAGGCTACTATTGATTGTGAAGATGGAGGCCTTTTTCATTGAAGTAAAACAAAAGATAGAGGAAAAAGAGTATGCCTATAGTGGCCGCAGGTAGCCTAGTGGTTAAAACCATTGGGCCAGTAACGGAAAGATTGCTGGTTTGAATCCTTGAGCCGGCTAGGTTAAAATCCGTTGTTGTGCCCTTGAGAAATGCAATTAACCCTAATTGCTTTTGCAAAATGTTTTTTTTTAAATATAGTGAAAAGTCAACAAGGGGAAATGAATATAAGTGTTAATATTGTAGTGTACTGAGAAGAGAAGAATGCAGGCTAATGTGCAACACCCTATTAAGGTAGGATGCAATTTTGGAACTTACATGTGTTTATAATTTTATCATTATTGTATATAGTTGTTATTATTCTAAGCATATTTATTAATCAAAACAAATTCATTAAATATGCAATAATATATGAGACATTTTTGTTGGCTAAAATAATAATTGTGTGCTCAGTATTTAGTTAAGTTATAAGTTGGTCTGTTGTAAAAGGAATAACATTAGCCTATTTCTGTAATTTGTTGGGTATTGTAAACCCTTGCCATTGTTTGTAATTGCTGCAATATTGCCTGTTCAAAACTTTTGTGAAGGTTTTATCCAGTTCGCAAGTGTTTTACTTCATTCTTTTGAGCCATTTTCTTTGGCTAAATTAAATTCCAACTGTAATGCTGTGTTTGCCTCAATATAATATCCTGCTCGTATTTTCCCTATTAACAATGACTTGATTTACTTTTGATATTAACCTAATACAGTTTCTAAACTCTTCTGAAGGTTTGGTGTGGTGTGGCTATTATTAAGCTTTAGCTACTGCAAGCCTATGATATGAAAGCAGTGGGCACCGGCGGTCCAACTGACTCCGACAGTTTAACTTGAGGTGAGGAAGAATGTTTCAGGCCACCAGAGTTACTCCTTTAATCTAACAATATCATTATTATCTTTATACAAAATATTCTGATATAAATTTAACTAATTAGCCTACTTCTGTACATCTATATCTGTTTAGCAGCCATGTGACATGAAGAAATGGCATGTTGGTGTCGTTGCATGCCGCTGGCATATATATCTCTCTGGTTATCCTTCTGAAAAGTTTTTCTGTCTCTACAGAGGAATACTAGAGTTCTGTCAGAGTGACCATTGACATAGAAAGTACATTTTCCTCAATAAATACACTACATGACCAAAAGTATGTGGATATCTGCTCGTCGAACATCTCATTACAAAATCATAGGCATTAATATGGAGTTGGTCACCCTTTCACTGCTACAACAGCCTCCACTCTTCTGGGAAGGTTTTCCACTAGATGATGGAACATTGCTGCAGGGGACTTGCTTCCATTCAGCCACAAGAGCACTAGTAAGATCAGGCACTGATGTTGGTTAGACCTGGCTCACAGTCTGCATACAAATTAATACCAAAGGTGTTCGATGGGGTTGAGGTCAGGGCTCTGCACAGGCTAATGAAGTTCTTCCACACCAATTTCGACAAACCATTTCAGTATGGACCTCGCTTTGTGCATGGGGGCATTGTCATGCTGAAATAGGAAAGGCCCTTCCCCAAACTGTTGCCACAAAGTTGTAAGCACAGAATCGTCTAGAATGTCATTGTATGTTAAGTTTTCCCTTCACTGGAACAAAGGGGTCTAGCCCCATGAAAAACAGCCCAAGATCATTATTCCTCCTCCACCAAACTTTACAGGTGGCACTATGCAATCAAGCAGGTAGCATTCTCCTGGCATCCGCCTGTGGCGAAATCTGCACGGAGCCTTCACCGTGCGCTGCCACTTTAAAAGTGCATGAACAGTAAGGAAGGAGGAAATAAAGAGAGCTCGTTCAGCTCTTTGGGGAGGAGCTCTTGGGTGGCGCGACAGTTTGATTGTGTGTGCTGTGCTGCAGAAGTTTGTTTGTTTTCAGCGTGTGTAGTTTATAAAGTATTTAACTCAATCATCGGTGTGATCGCTCTAGGTTGTTGTTGTTTTCGTTTGGGACCGCGCCCGTTATGGATCGCATGGATTAGTAGCAACATTGTTGCAAAGCTTTAACATACAAACCAACAAACCATCGGACAGTCAAGCCTGAAGACAACAGCCAAAAGCCTCTTTTTCTCTCTCTCTTTCTCTTCCCTCTATCGTTCCAGTGCTTTACCCTGCAACAGACTCTCTATTTTTCAAATGCACTTCCCATTGAAGTTCATTAGAGCTGGACTATTATTGCCCTGCCAGAAGTATTTAGGTGGACATTTTAGTTAAAAGGGAGGTTGCTTGCAAGTTGTGTATTGTTATGTGAATTGTATTGAGGTGAGGTGTACTAATGACATGAGGCTGAGAAGATTGTGGACATTTTTAAGGCCTTTGTTGTGTCTATGAACACCCCCCTACATTCATACCCTCTGCACTCATCCACTGGAAGATAATACAGATTATTGCAAATCCTCTGTTGATGACTGGGTTTGTTTTTGTATGAAGTTGCTTTTAAATTGCTCTGCCATTATTAATATTATTGTATGAGGTATTCTTGTTGGGGTTACCCCTGTGCTGTGATGTGGGTTTTATATGGTGTGTATTCTCTTTTCTCTCCACTGGCTATCTGGTAAACAGGCTACACTCTAGGCGCAGTCTCTTCTGCTGATGTGTGTGGGTCTGGTAGTGGTACTCTCTATTCTACTATTTTCCTTTCGGCATGGTTAATACCAGCCTGGCGCCCAAACAAAATCTTTCTTTACCCCTCTCTAATAAATACCGCTGTCCACATACTTTTGTATAAATTACCAGTCAAAAGTTTGGACACACCTACACACAGGTTTTCCTGTATTTTTACAATTTTCTACATTGTAGAATAATAGTGAAGACGTCAAAACCGTGAATTAACACAAATGGAATCATGTAGTAAACAAAAAAGTATATTTTATGTATAGTCGCCACCCTTTGCCTTGATGAGAGCTTTGCACACTCTTGGCATTCTCTCAACCAGCTCACCTGGAATGTTTTTCCAACAGTCTTGACGGAGTTCCCACATATGCTGAGCACTTGTTGGCTGCTTTTCCTTCACTCTGTGGTCCAACTCATCCCAAACCATCTCAATTGGGTTGAGGTTAGGTGATTGTGGAGGCCAGGTTATCTGATGCAGCGCTACATCACTCTCCTTCTTGGTCAAATAGCCCTTAACAGCCTGGAGGTGTGTTGGGTCATTGTCCTGTTGAAAACAAATGATTGTCCCACTAAGCCAAACCAGATGGGATGGCATATCGCTGCAGAATGCTGTGGTAGCCATGCTAGTTATTAAATTACAGGTTGTAATGCGACAAAAAAGGAAAAACGCCATGGGGGATGAAAACTTTTGCAAAGCACTGTGGGAAGAACAGCAGAGGGGCATAGAATCTTAGGGATTGGGAAAGGGACAATAAAACGGAGGGAAAGTTTACAAAACTCCACCCGGTGGGGCAGAACCTGAGTGGACAGCCATACCCTCTGCCCGAGATGATAGCGGGGAGCAGGGGTCCGGTGGCAGTATCCCATGGAATTCTCGAAGGGCGAGAGACCAGTGTCCAAGCAGGGAAGGGTGTTGCGGGCGTATTCCACCCACACACGTTGCTGGCTCCAGGTGGTGGGGTTGGCGGAGACAAAGCAATGAAGAGCCGTCTCCAGGTCCTGATTGGCTCACTCCAACTGACCGATGGACTGGGGGTGAAAATCGGAGGACAGGCTGGTCAACGACCCAATGAGAGTGCAGAGTGCCTTCCAGAACTGGGACAAGAACTAAGGACCATGATCAGGGACCATGTCCACCGGAAGTCCATGGATCCAGAAGACGTGCTGCACCTTGAGCTGGGTTGTCTTCTTGTATGAGGGCAACTTGGGAAGGGGAATGAAACGGACGGCTTTCGAAAACCTATCCACCACCGTAAGGATAGTGGTGTTGCCATCTGATGGAGGGAGACCAGTGATGAAGTCCGGGGAAATATGAGACAAGGGCCAGTGAGGACCAAGGAGTGGTTGAAAGAGGCTAGCTGGAGCTTGCTGCAGAGTTTTATTCTGAGCACACACCGTGTAGGCAGCAACGAACGCGGAGATGTCAGGAACCACGGTGGGCCACCAAAAATATTATCGTACAAAAGCCAGGATCCGACGGATGCCAGGATGGCAGGCAAGTCTGGAAGAATGAGCCCATTCCAGGACCGGGGGATGGGCAGGGTCCGGGACACCCCCACTCCTGGGGTTCCGCTGGGAACACTGCACCTCACGGACCTGGTTCTCTACACCCCAGACGAGTGCAGCCTCTAAACAAGAGGTAGGGAGGATTGCCTAGGAGTCCGATGGTGTAGCAGCGGGGCTATAGAGGTGTAAGAGTGCATAATGTTTCAAATTCCCAGCTGGAAAGAGATGAAAGAGATGGTAAAGTTGAACTGAGTGAATAGCAGGGCCGATCGAACTTGTCTAGAGTTGAGGTGCTTGGTGGTGCGGAGATATTCCAGGTTCTTATGATCAGTCCACATCCAAGAATGGATGTTCCGCCCCTTCTAACCAGTGCCTCCACTCCTTCATTGCCATCTTCACCACGAATAGTTCTCGATTCCCACCACGAGTAGTTCCCACGTCATAATTCCTCTCAGTGGTGTTAGGACAATGGTAAAGGAAAGCACAGGGATGCAGCTTTTGGTCCCGAGGCGTCGACCTCCACCACAAACTGATGGAAAGGATCCGGATGGGAGCTGTGGTGAATCGATGTTTGAGGACAGAGAACGCCTGGTCAGCAGCTGGAGACCATGTGAATGGGACCTTGCGAGAGGTGAGTGCTGAAAGAGAGGGAGACAGGGTGCTGTAACACCGGATGAAACGGCGGTAGAAATTAGCAAACCCCAGGAAGTGTTGCAGCTACACTTGGGATGTGGGTTGAGGCCAATCCACCTCCGCTCTCACTTGGCCGAGACCCATCTGCATATTTCCTGCTGCAATGATGTATCCTAGGAAGGCATCATGACAGGTATTGTCATGGTATTGGTAGTGCCCGCTAGCAGTGTTAAAGGGATACACTCACATATAGAATATTAGAAGTTTTGTTTAGTTTTGTTTGTTTAGTTTTTCACTAAACCGTAACCTCTTTAGATAAAGGGTTCTTTAATTTGTCTAATATAGTATGGAACACGACTGTAAAAGGATGGTATAACCTTTGATCTCTATCATGGCTATCCCTTGTCTGATCAGCCTCATGGGGGGGCTATTTGGATAATGAATTTGTGGTCATTTGTGATACTGATTTTAAGGTAAATTGAGTAACTGATAATTATTTACGAGTTTATAGTTCCTTCACATAGTTGTAATTTGAAACAATGAAAAGAAAGAAATGGCATAGCCTTGGACTAAGGGCAGTCTTTCTTGAGTCTCTCCTCCGATGGCCATGATGGCCACAATAAGTTCTCTTGGTGGAGGGTTCCAGAGTAGTAACTGTTATCTGGTCATGTTATTTGAAACGGTAGTTTTATCTTTTGACCAGTAGTAGTATTTTTTATATATATATATATCGCTCCGGGAGAATATTGGGTTAGAAGAATCCCCGGCAGTGGAGGGACTCAAGGCCCCATATGGTCAACAATTAAAAATTGCTTTCCTCAGTGGAATGCGTCCGGAGATAAGCCGTCAGATTAAACAGAAGTTAGTAGGGTGGGGCCGAGCTAGGAGAGGTGGAGAGATAAGCAGTTCACTAGGTACAGCAATTATTTTAAGCAAACAGGGCAGGAAAATACACTGCTCAAAAAAATAAAGGGAACACTAAAATAACACATCCTAGATCTGAATGAATGAAATATTCTTATTAAATACTTTTTTCTTTACATAGTTGAATGTGCTGACAACAAAATCACACAAAAATTATCAATGGAAATCAAATTTATGGAGTGGAGTCACACTCAAAATTAAAGTGGAAAACCACACTACAGGCTGATCCAACTTTGATGTAAGGGAACACCCCCCTGAAATGGACAAAAATGAATGGGAAGTCATTGGCACTGGACAAACCATATATCCGGTGTCCAGTACCACTCAATTCGGCATCGTTTCATTCAAAGTTGATTGCAAATGCCATATGGCAAACGCCAGGTGTAACACTTTGAAAATCCAACAGGTGGCGAGCGCGCTCCACCGTGGTTTTTCATATTGCAAATGCAACACAAGTCAACATCCAAAAGCAAACATTTTTAAAAGTTAAAAAGAAATTCAAAAACCTAGCAACCCCTTAAAAAAGTGCTTTCTGGACCGTTTTTCGAAATTGTTTGAATTTTTTGGTCAATTACACATGTGTAAGAACTGTATGAATATACTTTTGTCCTATTTTATTATCATAATTTAAAACAATAAATTAACTTGTGCATAAGGCATATGCTTTGTCCATTTGTCCATTTGATTTCATAGGAAGTCCAAAGTCAAAAGTCAAAAAAAAAACTTCACACCCTTAAAGTGCTGTCTGGACCGTTTTTCGAAATTATTTCGAATTATATGTCAATTACACACGTATAAGAACTGTATCAACATACTTTAGTCATTTTATTATCATCATTTTATTTTATTTTTTTACTTGTGCATAAGGCATATGTTTTGTCCATTTGCAATATGATTTCATAGGAAAAAGTAACTTTTTGGGGGGCAAAATGCCATAAGAAATTTGACATGCTCAAAAATCCTGCAGAAATGCAAAATTGACTGGCCTGACGAACACAGGATGGCCGGGCAGTGATAGTTGTTCCTTTCCATCGCTCGTTGTGTTGACTTCATCATGTCCATTTGGTGATGTTTTTTCACTGTTGAATCATATTGCAAGTGCACGTGCATTTGCAATATGTTTCAATGGGCATTTACCATCACGAATTTGTCATGCTCAAAAATCATGAAGAATTGCAAAATTGACTGACCTGATGAACACAGGATGGCCGGGCAGTGATAGTTGCTCCTTTCCATCTCTCGTTGTGTTGACTTCATCATGTCCATTTGGTGATGTTTTTTCACTGTTGAATCATATTGCAAGTGCACGTGCATTTGCAATATGTTTCAATGGGCATTTACCATCACGAATTTGGTATGCCCAAAAGTCAAACTATACTTTGCTCAAACTATACTTTTGTCAACTTTTATTATCATAATTTTATTTTATTTTTTACTTGTGCATAAGGCATATGTTTTGTCCATTTGCAATATGATTTCATAGGAAGTCAAAAGTCACTTTTTCTGGTGCCAAACATAAGAAATTTGACGTGCTCAAAAATCCTGCAGAAATGCAAAATTGACTGGCCTGATGAACACAGGATGGCCTTGCAGTGATAGTTGTTCCTTTCCATCGCTCGTTGTGTGGATTTCATCATGTCCATTTGGTGATGTTTTTTTCACTATTGAATCATATTGCAAATGCACGTGCATTTGCAAAATGTTTCAAATGGCATTTAACATCACGAATTTGTCAAGCTATAAAAATCCTGCAGGAATGCGAAATTGACTGGCCCGATGAACTCGGGATGACTGGGAAGTGATTCTGGTTCCTCTCCATCGCTTGTTAGGGTTGATTTCAGAATGTCACTTTGGTGATGGTACCTCACTGTTTAAACATATTGCAAATGGACAATAGTAATCTGTGAGATCAAAAAACCCTGATTTACTGTTACGGGTTAATGCCACACGGTCAAGGTTAGGCTTGCACGGATCGGGAGGACCGCATGAACGTACTTGAGGTTGAAGTGTGCTTCTCACCCTAACGGTTCTCTCACTGTCACCCAAAAGCAAATGACGTTGGGGGGCAGGCTTCATTTTGGGCCTACTTTTCTCATGGTCGCTGCGCTTAGACCGAGCGAGCTACGGTCAAGCGGGATATCTCGTTGAACTTGGCATGGCCTAGAGATTATGGTAATGCCATTGCCTGCTCTCTGTGTCTTTAAGCACCGCACTTTGTCACTCCATCCTTGCTGTGTGTGTGTGTGAGAGCTTTTCTTTGACATCTGTTGGGAGAAATTACTGATTTACAGTTCAGGAGAGTTACCTAGTGTGACTTTTTTAACCCATCAAAACAGACAGTGTGACCCAATTTAAGGCACTTCCGGTTGGCACAGGAAGCTACAAGTAAACACATATCTTTCTTGAGGTATGCTCTTACAGAATCCTGAGTTTAAAGTATTTATGTTAAGAATTGACTGATCTACACAGGTTTGAATACAGTGATTTTCATAATGACAGGTTATGTGTTTCAAAACACTTTTAGGGTGAATTTAATCACTTCCGGTAGCTCCAGGAAGCTTAGAATCAACACAGGTAGACCTCATAGTGGCCTGATGGACTGTCACCGAAGACAGGTTCATACGGCATTCATAACCCACGTAGGCTTCAGGTTGAATTTAGGGGTGCAGGCAATGTATTCCTATGGGGAGAGAAGTCAATGCAAACTGTTTGATGTTAACACCTTCTTTTAACTGTTAAGGGTTAATGCCACACGGTCAAGGTTAGGCTTGCACGGATCGGAAGGACCTCAGGAACGTACCTGAGGTCGAATTGTTCTTCTCACCCTAACGGTTCTCTCACTGTCACCCAAAAGCAAATGACATTGAGGGCCAGGCTTCATTTTGGGCCTTCTTTTTTTCAAGGTCGCTGCACTCATAGCGAGCTACGGTCAAGCGGAGCGTCTCGTTGAACTCGGCACAGTCTTGAGACTATGGTGATGCAATTTTTTGTGTTGATTTCAGAATGCCATTTTGGTTATGGTCCCTCTCCGTTTAAACATATTGCAAATGTACAAAAGTCAACTAGCAAGTCAGTGTCCATCAGTCAAATAGATGTCATTCTGACACCAAACTGATACCAATTGACACCAAACCCACTTTTTCCAACTCATTTAGAAGCAAAACTATCACATATGTCAGAGCAGGCCCATAATTCACAGCGCCTTCAGTTTAAAACATAATAAAAGCGTAGTTACGTTCTAGCTGCGGGTCCAGTTCGGACATTATGTGTAGGCCTAGCTGAGGCGACCCCGAATCCCGAGTTTCGGCTCGATAGGTCCTTCGGTGCCCGAGCAAAACCCTAATTGGTGCTGAAAATCCACTTTTTTCCATGCCTTGCTACGGGGTGCTTGAATGAGCTATCGGACAGAAATGTTGGGGTCCGTCTCTATGGGCCGAGCCGGTTTCAATGCACCTAGTCTTGCGTCTCTGAGACTTTTCTAAATGTCGTCATTTTCGTATTGGTCAAAATGAATTGAAGTCATTGCAAATGTACAATGATGTTTCTCTGTCCGAGAACCTTCTAGAGCCACGTAACTCACCACACACTATCGACCTGAGGTCTAGAACAGGTTTCTAAAGTTTCAGAACTCTAGGTCTGACCGTTCTTTTTTATTCGAACAAAGCTAACTATTGCAGGTACTGTCTGTCTCTCCGCACCCCAATACGGCCCTCCATCCAAGCTGTGTGTGTGTGTGATTTAGTTTTTCTTTGAAATTTTATGGGAAAAAATTACTGATTTACAGTTCATTGGGGGTTGCCTAATCACACACATGTAGTTTTGGAAAGATCTGACTTTTTTAACCCTTCGAAACAGCCCCTATGACACCAATTATGGCACTTCCGGTTGGCCAGGAAGCTATAAGTAATCCCTCATTGGGCTATGCCTTTACAGAATCCTGAGTTTTAAGTGTTTACGTTAAGAACTGACCGATTTACACAGGGTTGAATGCACTATTTAGAAGAACAAGAAACTCACACCTATAAAGACGAGGTGCTGGCTAGCGGAGTAGAAACTTGAAAATAAAGGAGAGCCGCACACTCTAGGAGCTCAGATGTAAAAATGTAATACCAACGTTTCGACAGCCAAGCTGTCTTCATCAGGGTGTAATCACAAACACTGCGGGATGACTCGTTTATATAGTGTCAAAAGACACAGGTGTCTGTAATCATGGCCAAGAGTGGCCTAATACCATTGGTTAATAATCAAATATTAAAATGTCATACAAAGAACAGCATACAAACAAATGGATAGCATATGATCATAGATTAATTTAACTACACAAGTTTACAAACAATTACAATGGCAAAGTCACAATAATCACAAGAATGGCTTCAGATCAAAGTCTACGTTGAGACCGAAGGGCGCAAGGGTCTTTAAATTAAAGATCCAGGCAGCCTCTCGTTTTAACAATAAATGATCAAGGTCACCCCTTCTCCTGGGGAGGGTGACATGTTCGATGCCGATATAACGCAGAGACGAAATCGAGTGGCCTGCCTCCAAGAAGTGGGCCGCAACTGGATAAGTAAAGTTTTTACACCTAATGGTGATACGATGCTCTGAGATACGTACTTTTAATTCGCGCTTTGTTTTACCTTCATCATTTTTTACCACAAGGACAAGTTAAAAGATAAATAACTGCCTTAGTGGAGCACGTAATAACACCTTTTATTGGGATCGATTTCCCTGTTTGTGGGTGTTTGAAGGATCTACATTTATAAGTGCCATTGCATTGAGCACAGCCATTACATTTGTAATTTCCATCCAGTAGGGGCGCAAATAGACGTTGTTCAGGAATATCTTGGGGTGGTAAATCAGAGTTTACCAATTGGTCTCTGAGATTTCTGCCCCGCTAGAATAAGAACAAGGGAAGGTCCGAAAACACATTTACCGAGACTATCATCGGATTTTAGGATGTGCCAATGTTTGTGAACAATTCCCTTAATTTGTTCAGAGCACTTTGAATAGCGGGTAGTTAGAACGCAAGAAAGCGTCTTTCTGCGAGACTGACCTTGAAAAAGGTCATGTCTCGTTTTGTTTTGAATTTTCTCAATGGCAATATAAATCTGATGATTCTTGAATGCACTATTTATCACAAATTGCTGGTTGGGTATGGAAAAACACGTTTAGGGTGATTTTAACGACTTCCGGTTGCTTCAGGAAGCTTAGAATCGACACAGGTAGACCACATAGTGTCCTGATGGACTGTCATCAAAGACAGGTTCATATGGCATTCATAACCCACATAGGCTTCAGGTTGACTTTAGAGGATCAGAGAATGTATTCCTATGGGTAGAGATGTCATTGTAATCTGTGAGATCAAAAAAACCCAGTTGTCCTGTTAAGGGTTAATGCCACACGGTCAAGGTTAGGCTTGCACAGATCGGGAGGACCTCAGGATCGTACCTGAAGTTGAATTGTGCTTCTCGCCCTAACGGTTATCTCACTGTCACCCAAAAGCAAATTACATTTAGGGCCAGGCTTCATTTTGGGCCTACTTTTTTTCACGGTAGCTGCACTCTGAGCGAGCTACGGTCAAGCGGGGCATCTCGTTGAACTCGGCACGGCCTAGAGAATATGGAAATGCCATTGCAGGCTCTGTGTGTCTTTAAGCACCGCACTTTGTCACTCCATCCTTGCTGTGTGTGTGTGTGTGTGTGTGTGAGAGAGAGAGAGCTTTTCTTTGACATCTGTTGGGAGAAACACTTATGAAGTTTTGAAAAGATCTAACCTTTTTAACCCTTGGAAACAGCACCTATGACACCATTTTAAGGCACTTCCAGTTGACACAGGAAGATGAAAGTGAACACATATCCTCCTTGGGGTAGGCAATTATAGAATTTTGAGTTTTAACTCTTTATGTTAAGAACTGACTTATTTACGGAGGGTTTAGTGAGTGTGTGTTATTTCAGAAAATCACAGAAAATCACAGAAATCTCGCAGAGCTCCGAAGCACCCTTTAAAAAGATTCATATGAACAAGCTGCAACTGGATACGTTAGTGGTGTATCGTTGTCTTTTGGGTTTTCGCTGTACGGGTTTTTGTAACAGTGGTTTTGGCTTTGTTTGCACCTGTGTTTAGGGCTCTACCCAAGTTTGGACCTGTTACTTTGAAAGAGGACATTAAAGCATTTTTTCCCGTTCACTTTCTGCTCTCTGCGTCTGACTCCACACCCATCACTCACCCGGCGTTACAGCATCAGGTCCTGAGCTACAGGCAGTTTGAATTGGGTATGTCATTTTAGGTGAAAATGGAAAAAAAGGGTCTGATCCTTATGGGGTTTTAAGGCGTGTCCTTAAAAACATGACTCAAACTGCTAAATTCAGACAGCACTGATAGATGTTTTTAATAAAACCTACCAAAGCTGGTTTTAGAGGTAACACAGTTGGTTATGACATGAGTTTTGACAGTGGAAATGCAGCCTACCCTGTCGTGACCCACATTGCCCGTATGAGCATGGAAAAAGAGTAGACTAATGTGCTTTTGTTGCCTGTATACTTCATATTTAACAAAATAAAAAAAAACAGTGTTTTATTTGATTAAAAAACCATGCATAGCCTCCCTTCCTGTCAATTTTTTTTTTTTTTTTTGCTGTTTATCTGCCCAATGCAATCTCGAAGAAGTCAAGACTGTCGATAAAGGGTTTGGCTCCTGAGACCGCTTAAAATAAATCTTATTTTATCACCAAAGATTTATTAAAATAGTAAGTTTGAGAAGAGTAAAACAGTGAGCTGACATTCCCACATTATTTTAGCCATGCTGGTCCCATTTTGGACATGCGTAAAACATAATCTGTGATGTAAGCTACGTGTCCATGCACATCATGGAACGAGAGATGAGAACCTCAGTGAATTCAGGTGAACCTCGTATTTAGAAGTTATCTGTAACCTGTAAAAAATGCTTGTTTTCCGTTTCATTTGTTTAAAACCCAAGACCTCCCTTAGGCCTACTATAACAAAGGCTGGATCAACAGAAATAAGTATATTTTCTATCGGGTTTTGTGATATCATTACATTTTACATGTAGTTATTGTAGTGTTCATTTTTTTATTTAATTGTATTACAACCAAACTTAGAAAAGTGATTCACCTTCCTGGTTTTATGGTGACAACATCTGTGGCATGCTTGCAATGCAACTTCTGGAGATGTGTAAATGCGATCTGATCTGTAAGATGGCTCTGATCATGTTCATAATACGTAGGCCTATTTAGGAGCAGTATAACGTTGATTGGACATCGTCCCTTTGCATTTCTGTTGGATCTTTGTCCAGCTACTGTGGAACGTTTGGAGGTGTGTAAAGCCACAGTCTGCGTTATATTAATATTATTTGTCCACGGGGAGTATTTAAAACAAGTTGTTGTTTCATTATGTTTAGAATTTGATTATAATTATTTGTTCTCTTTTTAGGCCTTATCAATTGAATCTTGCTTATTGACAATGTTTGAATGTCCATGCTCAGCCAATATGCAAATTCCAATAGGCCTAGCCCCTATATCAGTGTGAATGCTATTGAAGCAATGCAATTACTTAGAACAATGTGGACTGCTAATGGGTTCAATTTACCGTATTTAGCAAAGATAGGTCCACATTCTGTTATTTTGTTTATATAAGCCAATTAACACATAATGGACTAACATTGGAATTGGAGTTGGCAAAACATAAGACTGTAAATACACAACTTGAAGCAACCACATATTTTGCCATGGAGCACGTTCTGATTGGCCAGTGAAAGCTCAACACACCCATAACTTGTTTATTCATCAAAACCGAGCCATTTTATGCCAACGCCAGCAAGTGTGCCAATAATTGTGATAGTGAAAATAGCAAAAATATATTTCTGACATACCCTGTTTGTTAAAATAGAGCCCTACAGGTATTAGAACAATTTCTGAGGTGCACGCATGTCTAGTGGTTAGGATTTGTGCTATCACCGCAGTTGCCCATGTTCGATTCTGTAGGTAGCGGGACTGGACGCCGTGCCTGGACTGGGAACTGGCGCAGAAGAAGGCTCCTTCCCTGGAGCGGGACTGGACGTCGTGACTGGGCACCGGCGCAGAGGAAGGCTCCTGCCCTGGAGCGGGACTGGACGCCGTGCCTGGACTCTCTGGACCGTTGACCCTCGCTGGAGGTTCCACACTGTGGACTGTCGCAGGAGGTTCCGGACTGTGGACTGTCACAGGAGGTTCCGGATTGTGGACCGTCACAGGAGGTTCCGGACTGTGGTCTGTCGCAGGAGGTTCCGGACTGTGGTCTGTCGCAGGAGGTTCCGGGCTGGGAACCATCGCTGGAAGCTCTGGACTGTGAAGCTTCTCCGGAAGCTCTGGACTGTGAACCGTCGCTGGAAGCTCTGGAATGTGAAACGTCGCCGGAAGCTCTGGACTGTGAATGCGCACTGGAGGCCTAGTGCGTGGAGCCGGTACAGGTGGCACCGGACTGGTGACACGCACTTCAGGGAGAGTGCGTGGAGCAGGCACAGGACGTACCTGACTGGGGACACACACTTCAGGGCGAGTGCGAGGAGGAGACACAGGGCGTACCAGACTGGGGAGGTGCACTGGAGGCCAGAAGCGTGGAGCCAGCCCAGGTTGCACCAGACTGCTAACCGGATCCTCTGGTCGGATGTTGAGCAGAACACACTTGCACAACATCTCTCTCATCTCTCGCTCTCCAAACTTCTCCAATGCCTCCCTGACAGTCTCTGGCACTTCAGGGCGAGTGCAAGAAGCAGGCACAGGACGTACCGGGCTGGGGACACGCACTTCAGGGAGAGTGCGAGGAGGAGATACAGGACGTACCAGACTGGTGAGGCGCACTGGAGGCCAGATTCATGGAGCCGGCCCAGGTTTCACCGGACTGATGTCAGCTTCCTCCAAACGCCTGCGTTGCTGCATACTCCTAGCCAACTCCATTCTCCCTCGTATCCCTCGTCAAGCTGTTCCATCGACTCCAAGGCGGGCTCTGGTACTCTCTTTGGGTCGACCGACCACCTCTCTATCGCCTCCCAGATGGTGTTTGGCTCTTCCCTCTGCTCAGCCTCCAGCTGTTCTTAACTGACTTGCCTAGTTAAATTAATGTTAGACAAATCTCACTTGGGATTGTGTATATCTGAACTATAAGAATATTATGTGTTAGGTTAGTGAAGTTTTCCATGTCTGCCAAACATTTTCCCAAGTTTGAAGTCTAGTCAAATTGGACATATAGGCTTTTTTAAAACAATTTTTTCATGATACAACGCTATACTGCAGTGCTTCAACTCCTCTAACTCCAATATTCAGACATTTCAACATGTTCAGAAAGAGTCTCCTTCTTAAGAAGAACAAGCTTTACAGGAGCTTGCGTCACCTAATGGTAGTTTTAGTTCATTACTTTTACTGACAGGGTCTCTGCACTAGCCTTTCAGTGACAGAACAAAACATTGATTATAGAACGATTGCTCCTTTAGTCTAGTAGTTATGTCAATTTATGTCCTTAAAAAAGTATGTTTGAGGAACAACATGCCATCTTCCCTCTGATCATATCCTGTACACACCTACTGTACAAAGTCAATAGGCAGCAACTTTATGATATTTGCTAAGATACACATATCTAATTAAAAGATAACTAGGAGGCAAGTCATATTTGTTTCTGTTATATTTTGCTGCCACCCGAATGGTTTGCGCTTGCTTTAATTCTCTTGAACTGGATTCTGTTACATTTAGTCTGTCTTTTGACAAGCATGCATAATAAACCGGTTGCATGAGATTTCCTTTTTGTACAAATGTATGATATTTAATAAACATTTTTGGTGTAAAATACTGTTTCAATGATTGAAGCCAAGATGGTGTCCTATGTATAGAAATTAGGTTCTACAATACTGCAGATTTTTTTTATCAAATACAAATTTAACCACAGCTTCTACATTTACAAGATTCCCAATTAGTGAAATAGATATTCCCTAAAACTCCCCATGTTCACTTAAGGGTACATGGTTCATTGCAACATGGATTTTGAAACCGTTTGGTATAGAGACAAAAATTCAGCCTCCACCAACTACAGTTCTGTAAGGCTCAGAAGAGAACTCTTGTGTAGTAACTTTGAGCACAGAAAAAACATCACTATTCCGCATGTAAGTTGGTGTTCCCCTCTGTGGAAATGAGTAACGAGCATCAACATGAACAATTCTAATTGATGTATCCAGTTAATATTTTACATGTATGGTGAGCAAACAAAACACTCCTAATTGAAAACAATACATAGTGAATGACAAGGGCTGGGGAGAGTTCAGGGGAGAAGAGGCTACACAGTATTCTTACTCCGCTGCAGCACCAAGCTTGTTCATATCGAGCATAACAAATACCTACCATGTTGAGGAAGTTTCTTGAGCAAAGACTGAAAGTACAAACTTTGAAGTGCAGGTCCCTCGCTTTGATTATGAATCTTAAAATCAATGACCTAATCCAAAGCAACTTCTCCACATGAGACTACTTTTGAGGTATGAAAACAGAATGCCCTATCCCTTTAATTAAGATGCACTGTGACATGTACAGTATAAGCCTGCTTGCGTGCCATAAGAAATCAATTTACATTTCCTCGCCTAGTGTAGACATGCACTAAAGCCAGAAATGAATTGTGTGTTTATGTGTGCCTGGCACTGCCTGCATATTCCCAGTGGTAAAGGATATCTTAGTTGCGTGTGAAGCTGAGCGGTGCTTGATCAGTCAGATCAAACAGCTGCAACCACAGTAGAAGATGTGTACAACAGCTGGCAGTTCTGCCTTACCTGATCCCTTCTTCCTGGGGCAAGTGTTGTCAATCACACCTGAATCCAGCAGAACCCAGACAATCCCATTTTAATCCCATTTGAATCCCACTCGCTCGCTCATGTTCCTCAGGATTTAAATTAAAGTCGTGTGGTTAATCACCAACTTTGTAACTATGTTGTCTTTAAATTTATATTTTGATTACAAAAAATGTGTTTGTGACTTTCAAAACAGTTAAATGGTTGCACCTTCTAAAAGCAATAACACAAATCAATGCACATCGTTAATACTGGACCATATTTATGATGAAAAGGTTTGCCATTTTTGTCAAAGCAAAATCCAGGCAGTCTTTCCCCATATCCTTGGATTCAGTGCCCTGACACAATGTTGTTTGTAGTTTTATTAATGAAAGTTTGAATTTTATAGTATTTTATTTGAATCTGGCGCTCTGCATTTCATCCGGCAATCGGCCAGTTGAGACGCTAGCGTCTCCCTATCCTCAAGAGTTTTTAATGCAACTGCTGTGTCAAATTTCAAAAAAACTTTACGGAAAAAGCATAATCTGAGTACGGTGCTCAGAGCCCAAAACAGCCAAAATAAGTATCCGCCATGTTGCGCAGTCAACATTAGTCAGAAATAGCATTATAAATATTCACTTACCTTTGATGATCTTCATCAGAATGCACTCCCAGGAATCCCAATTCGACAATAAATGTTTGATTTGTTCAATAAAGTCCATCATTTATGTCCAAATAGCTTCTTTTGTTAGGGTGCTTTGGTAAACAAATCCAAAATCGTGTTCAGGTCCAGACGAAAAGTTCAAAAAGTTATATTACAGGTCGTAGAAACAAGTCAAACTAAGTATGGAATCAATCTTTACAATGTTTTTATCATAAAAGTTCAATAATGTTCCAACCGGAGAATTCCATTGTCTGTAGAAATGCAATGGAGCGAGAGCTACCTCTCATGTGAAATGCGCATGACTGAGATCGAGGCTGCTGCCAGACCTCTGTCTCAATCCCCTCTCATCAGGCCCCCCTTCACAGTAGAAACCTGAAACAACATCATTCTAATGATGGTTGACATCTAGTGGAAGCCTTTCAGAAGTGCAAAATGACCCATATCCCACTGTGTATTTGATAGGGGCTGTGTTCAAAAACTACAAGCCTAAGATTTCCCAATTCCTGTTTGGATTTTTTATCAGGTTTTTGCCTGCCATATGAGTTTGGTTATACTCACAGACATCATTCAAACAGTTTTAGAAATGTTAGAGTGTTTAATATCCGATACTAATAATAATAATATGCATATATTAGCATCTGGGACTGAGTAGGAGGCAGTTTACTCTGGGCACTCTATTCATCCAAAAGTGAAAATGATGCCCCTTATCCCAAAGAAGTCAATAGATGAATTTTCATGAAATCCCAAGTGCAATATAGCAAAACACAGTTTAGCCTGTTGTTAATCCACCTGGAATGTCAGATTTCAATACAGCTCTTCGGCGAAAGCATAACAAGCGTTTATGTATGAACATCTGTCTCAGTAGACAAAATATTACAAACACCAAGCAGCCAAGTAGATTGGTCACGAAAGTCAGAAAAGCAATAGATTACATCGCTTACATTTGATGATCTTCGGATGTTTGCACTCACGAGACTCCCAGTTACACAATAAATGTTCCTTTTCTTCCATAAAGATAATTTTTATATCCAAAATACCTAAATTTGTTTGGCGCGTTATGTTCAGAAATCCACAGGCTCGAGCGGTCACGACATCGCAAACAAAAATTCCAAATAGAATCCGTAATGTCCACAGAAACATGTCAAATGTTTTTTATAGTCAATCCTCAGGTTGTTTTTAAAATTAATAATCGATAATATATCAACCGGGACTGTCGCTTTTTCAATAGGAGAGGGAGAGACAATGGCTGCCCCACTCTGTTGCTCAAACAAAACTCTGCGAACCCCCAGCCATTCACTGACGCGATGTTATCTTTCTCGCTCGTTTGTCAAAATAAAAGCCTGTTGACACCTTGAGGAAGCCATAGGGAAAGGAATCTGGTTGATATCCCTTTAAATCACATATGTCAGAGTCAAGGCCCCGGGCCACATCCGGCCCGCAAGAAGGTTTTTTACGGCCCCTGGGATGATCTTGATTTATTATTAGAACCGGCCCGCAGCAAGCCGGCAGCCCGCAGATCTTTTACACGCACCAATACTACATTTCCCACAATGCAAAGGTGACGCACCGAGCAGTAGGCTGCTTCATTTCAATATTTATTGGCACAGCAGTCGTCAGCATCACAGTAAAATTAACTTTCAGATACCCATCAAAAATGGCAAAACGGAAGGTGGATACTGAGAACCGGGGGTTTCAAACAAGGTGGGAGTCGGAGTATATGTTCACGAAGGTAGCTGGAAAACCTGTGTGTCTTCTGTGTGGAGAAAGTGTGGCGGTACTGAAAGAGTATAATCTGAGACGACATTATGAAACGAAACACGCGGACACACACGCGGACGCAACTGTCAAGGCCAGTTTTATTTTGGCAGAAGAGATCGCTAAATCAGCCCGGCCATTTACGGAGGGGGATTTCATCAAAAACTGCATGATTAAAGTTTGTGACGAAGTTTGCCCAGAAAAAAGGCAACTCTTTTTAAATGTGAGTCTGAGCAGAAACACCATTGCCGAGAGAGTAGACCAGTTGTCCATCAATCTAAAAGAGCAGCTTGTGAAAAAGGGAAAATATTTTATTGCATATTCCTTGGCTGTGGATGAGAGCACCGACATTTCTGACATTGCCCAGTTGTCAATTTTCATCCGCGGAGTGGACTCCAACCTAAGCGTGACAGAGGAGTTTTTGGCTTTACGTCCTATGCATGGCACAACTACGGGGCATGATTTGTATGAAGAGGTGTCAAGATGTGTAAATGAGATGGAGCTGCCTTGGGAAAAACTCGTGGGTTTGACAACCGACGGAGCACCTGCGATGTGTGGACACAGGAGCGGACTGGTGGCGAAGATACGGGAAAAGATGCAAGAGGAAAACGCGACAGGTGAGCTGACAGCTTATCATTGTATCATACACCAGGAAGCGTTGTGCGGTAAAGCCTTGAAAATGGAGCATGTAATGAGCATCATCACGCGCACAGTTAACTTTATCAGAGCCAAAGGTTTGAATCACCGCCAGTTCAAGGCATTTCTGACGGAGTTAGAAACGGAGCATGGTGATTTGCCTTATCACACAGAGGTGCGATGGCTAAGCCAGGGAAAGGTGCTTCAAAGATGTTTCGAGCTTCGTGAGGAGATTTGTCTGTTCTTGGACAGCAAAGGGAAAGACACAACACAACTCCGAGACGAAATGTTTCTGTGTGAAATGGCTTTTCTGTGTGACATTACGAGTCATCTGAATGCAATAAACTTGCAGCTGCAGGGTCGGGATCGTGTCATCTCTGATATGTACAGTACAGTGAAGGCATTTAAAACCAAACTGACTCTGTGGGAGACGCAGATGCGGAAAGAAAATTTGAGCCACTTTCCCAGCTGCCAGACCATGAAAGAGAAGCTCTCTACCAGTGCGTTCCCGAGCACACAGTTGGCTGATAAAATAGGTATGCTTGCCGCTGACTTTCGACGCCGATTTGCTGACTTTGAAGCACAAAAAAGCAGGTTGGAACTGCTCGGTAACCCATTTGCTGTTGACGTGGAAAGCTCACCACCAAACCTCCAAATGGAGTTGATTGACCTCCAATGCAATGATGCACTGAGGGCAAAATATGCGGCAGTGGGTGCTGCGGAGTTCGCCCGTTTCCTCCCCGGCACAATGCCCCAGCTGCGCATCCAGGCTGCTCAAACGTTGTCTATGTTTGGCAGCACATACCTGTGTGAACAACTGTTTTCTTTGATGAACCTGAACAAAACATCACACAGAAGTCGACTTACTGCTGAACACCTCCACTCAATTCTGAGGATTTCTTCAGCTCAGAGCCTTACCCCGAACATTGATGAACTTGTGGAAAAGATGGGACACCACCAAGTATCACCCTCGACCTCAAACAAGTGAACATTACTGTGCAATCACATATTTAGAGTTTTTACTCAGTTCAAGTTTAAAAGTTAAAATTTAATATTTGTTTTCACTGCATGTTACTTCTCCTTAAACAAAGTGTTGTTTTTGATTAATAGATTTTTGCACTTTATTTTTTTGTATTTCAATCCAATTATATTTTAAAAATATTTCAGTTGAGTGGATGATAGAAAATTGCTATTATTGTTTTTTCTTTGAAGTAAATTTAGCCCACTTTTGCTAAAATAGAAAATATAGTCTACTGATGGTGCCTTGAATACCGGTTTCTTTCATTTAATGTTCATGTTATGGGGATATTTATATAAAGGAAATTTGTCTTTTGTGTCTGTTGAAAATTAAAGATTACTGACAGAGCCATAAGAAAATATTGCTTTATTTATCTGATCATATTGTAATATATTTGTTAGCTTTTCAGTAGGTTCAATTAGGTTCACTAGACTATATGCGTCATTTAAACATTTTTCAATGAACATTCGAACAGTCCGGCCCTCGTCTTGTAGCTGATTTTTTTATTTGGCCCTCCGTCCATTTGACTTTGACACCCCTGCTTTAAATGGAGGCAAGGCATCCATTTGGTTTGATTTTCCTCAGATTTTCGCCTGCAATATCAGTTCTGTAATACACACAGACAATATTATGACAGTTTTGGAAACTTTAGAGTGTTTTTCTAACTTAATCTGACAATTATATGCATATTATAGTTTCTGAGCCTGAGAAATAGGCCGTTTCAAATGGGTACGTTTTTTTTGCCAAAAAAATCCTGCCCTCTACACTCAAGAAGTGAATACTGTTATGTTTTGTGTTTGTCGTTGTTTTTCAAATTTTTTGCCATGACTCTTATGAACCAGAAGGAGAAAGTTGAAATGCAAGAAGTCAACAGCTCCAGCAGACACATTATTATCAGTGTTCTATGAGAAATGGAAATGAAAGTGTGCTTGGTGTGATCATAGAACAAAGGCCATAGGTCTGATTTTGTAAACCTAACTGTGAATGTCAATCATGTTTATTTTATTTTTGTGTTTTATTATTGTTTGTCCATTTATAAGTCATTTCCAAGTTTACGTAATGTCGAACAGTATGAAGTTAAATGTTCAAAATGGGAGACTGATGGATTCTGGGTTGTAACTCATAAACGTGGGATAGGGTTAATTATCAGGTATATGGGGGGTGCTATTAAGCTTGGAATGTGCAGAGAAAATGATCACATGTGGCAGCAGGGTAGAGAGAGATAAGGGGAGAGAGCCATGGATTAGTGATGAATGGGGTTCAGGTCAGGTCACGTTATTAAGGGAGAATGAAAAGTTTATTGCCCCTATCACTTTCCTGCCTAGCAATAAAGATGCAATGTGTAGCGAGAAGGAGGAGACTCCATGTCTTGGTCGATTCAGCTGTCCGATCCATTGGGAAGAATAAACTTGGTTTAAGCTTTGACAGTGTCTGAGTTCTTACTCTAACACTTAGAACCTAACAGTAGGTTAAGGTCTTTGTTGTGGTCACACTGTTGTTCTTTTCTTTCTAAAGCAAAAGCAATGTGACTGATATGAGGAAGATGTTAAACAGGTGTGGAGCAAAAATGCACTCTTGGTGCACACTTGAAAGGTGAAAGTTTAAAGGAGTCCCCCCCTCCACAAAACATACACCTCTTTCTTTTTAAGACCATTGCATCAAGCATCAATGTGCAAGGCTTGGTGTTGGCATTTGTTATTACCATCAGATTTAAATAATCTATAGCAGGGCTCTCCAACCTGTTGCTGGAAAGCTACTGTCCTGTAGGTTTTCGTTCCAACCCTAATCTAACGCACCTAATTCCAATAATTACCTGGTTGATAAGATGAATCAGGTTAATTACAACTGGGGTTGGATTGAAAACCTACATGAGGATAGCTCTCCAGAACAGGGTTGGAGAGCCTTTGCAGGGTTTCTGTATAAGCACTTTGTGACATCTGCTGATGTAAAAAGGGCTTTACAAATACAATAGATTCATTGTTCTATAGCATCGCAAAGAAAGCCTGCTCACAGTTCAAGGACAAACTCCATCTAAGACATTGTGTGACTCACACTCCTGGCATCCTACGGTCACGTGCCATCTTCCCTCATGGGAATTAGCACGGGATGTTAACAAATATCTTAAGGGCAGCCAAATTTTAGGACTTCCCACAGGAGCTCTCTGTTGACCATATCAAAGGCCTTGTAGTGGTCAACAAAGGCCATGAACAGGTACTGGTGCTGCTCCTGGCATTTTTCCTGAAGCACACACCACAGAGCACCTCCATCATGCTCTCCTGCCTCTCTAAAAGAATGAGAAATTTAAATATCATCTGATTGTAGCATGCCACTGGAACGAGCAAAATATGGAAACCTGAAAATAGGCCCTGATAATAAAGATGCAGATAGGGGACCATATAAGCCACCACACAAGAAATGTGGTGACAACACAAATGTCATCTTGATGCCCAGACAGCCAATTTAAAGAGCTGTGTCTCTCATAGTGCACAGTTTGGTATTTGAGCCCATTGTGATTCCAGTGCGTGGAGGTGAATACTAAATATATGCTAGGTGCCCGAATCAGAATTGGGCGATGATAACCTTGGGTTGTGTATCAGGGCTCAAGCCGTGTAGCGATATCCCTCATCCTTATCACATTCTCATTTGCCCATGTGGTGCCAACCTCATCTTCAGCCAGTCTCAGCTGCTGAAGAGTGTGTGTGTGTGTGTGTGTGTGTGTGTGTGTGTGTGTGTGTGTGTGTGTATGTGAGAGAGAGAGAGAGAATCTGTGGTGGTCTCAGTATGGGTTTATGTTTGTTATTTTCACACATTGCAGCTGTAATATAATGTGTGGTTGCCCTCTCTTTAGAGGAACCTCAGTAACTCTCAATTACAGTGTACCTCCAAAAGTATGTCTGACTCCATCTCAATTTAACACTTTAGTAATGGACCACATTACCACAACTCAGGGCTCAATTAAATCCATAATGCCAAAGTCCAGAGCTATAGTGCAATTGAAAGGCAATATTCCTGCATTTGCAGAGATTGCATTCACGGTAAACAATGCATATATCGGCTCAATCGGAAATTACCTTTACATTCCAATCGCGCTATAGCGTTGAGCTACGAATTTAATCGAGCCCTAAGGCCTGGCAAGAATTAAAACACCCAATACCTGTCGTATTGCCGTCGATATCCCTCGTCACCATTTCCTGACAGCTCCATAAGAACCTTAAATATCTGAGTTGCGGCAGCACTCAGTGTGATCCGGTCCACATTAATCCATGTGAAACATGCATTGGGGCCAGGGGCTGTCATGGCCACTCCATGTTCGGCGTGTAATTTATAGTGCCAGGAAACTGTACAGAAACACATTCCCTTAATTAAAAGCAATTGAAGTAAACACAGGCTGATACAGTTAGTCAGATATTACGTCCATTAATGTTAATTGGCATGACACTTAAATGGATCTGCAAGTGATTCTTCTTCCCCCCACATAACCCACTGGGGGCCAATGAATATACCTCTTCTTGATTAGCTCGACCACCTCTGCCTACTGCAGATTAAAGGTAGTGTGTGTGTTCTATAGAGGGGCTCGTTTTCACAGAAATTTATTGCAGAGCTGGGATACTTACACCACCATTCAAAAGTTTGGGGTCACTTAGAAATGTCCTTGTTTTTGAAATAAAAGCACAATTTTGGTCCATTAAAATAACATAAAATTCATCAGAAATAGTTCATGTTTAAAATGTCTATTGTAGCTGGAAATGGCTGATTTTTTAATGAAATATCTACATAGACGTACATGGGCCCATTATCAGCAACCATCACTCCTGTGTTCCAATGGCACGTTGTGTTAGCTAATCCAAGTTTATAATTTTAAAAGGCTAATTGATGATTAGAGAACCCTTTTGCAATTATATTAGCACAGCTGAAAACTGTGTCAGATTTCAATAAAGCTTTTCGGTGAAAGCATACCAAGCGTTTATGTAAGGACATCTCTCTCAGTAGACAAAATATATTACAAACAGCTAGCAGCCAAGTAGATTGGTCACGAAAGTCCGAAAAACTCACAAGACTCCCAGTTACACAATAAACGTTCCTTTTCTTCCATAAAGATTATTTTTATATCCAAAATACCTCCATTTGGTTGGCGCGTTATGTTCAGAAATCCACAGGCTCGAGCGGTCACGACATCGCAGACAAATTCCAAATAGTATCCGTAATGTTTGTAGAAACATCTCAATAGTTTTTTTATTATCAATCCTCAGGTTGTTTTTACAATATATAATCAATAATATATCAACCGGGACTGTGGCTTCTTCAATAGGAGAGAGAGAGAAAATGGCTGCTCCAAGCTGTATACAAAACGCTGCTTGCACCCAGCCATACAATGACACGATGTGATCTTCCTCGCTAATTTTTCAAAATAAAAGCATGAAACTATGTCTAAAGACTGTTCCCACCATGGGGAAGCCATAGGAAAAGGAATCTGGTTGATATCCCTTTAAATGGAGCGAAAGCAGGCTATGGAACATGGAGATTTCAAAATAGAAGCCACTTCCTTGTTGGATTTTCCTCAGGTTTTCACCTGCAATATCAGTTCTGCAAACTTTAGAGTGTTTTCTATCCTAATCTGACAATGATATGCATATTCTCGATTCTGGGCCTGAGAAATAGGCAGTTTAGCCTCTAGCGACGAGCAATCCCGTATCCAGGAGCGTAATCATAGCCTCAAGCTCATTACCATAACGCAACGTTTCCTATTCATGAAATTCGCAAATGAAATGAAATAAATATATTGAAACACAAGCTTAGCCTTTTGTTAACAACACTGTCATCTCAGAAACATGAAACATGGCAAACGTTGTTTAGAATCAATCCTCAAGGTGTTTTTCACATATCTATTCAATAATATATCAGTCGTGACAGTTGGTTTCTCATCAGAAGCGAACGGAAAAATACTGCAGCTGGAGATTACGCAATAATTGCAACGGAGGACACCAAGCGACCACCTGGTAGCTGTAGTCTCTTATGGTCAATCTTCCAATGATATGCCGACAAATACGTCACAATGTTGTGTTGACACCATGGGGATGCGACAGAAAGCCTAAGCTCATTCGTGGCCCACTCACAGCCATATATGGAGTCACTGGCATGAGGCGGTTTCAAAAAATGCGCCACTTCCTGATTGGATTTTTATCTGGGTTTCGCCTGTAACATCAGTTCTGTGGCACTCACAGACAATATCTTTGCAGTTTTGGAAACGTCAGAGTGTTTTCTTTCCAAAGCTGTCAATTATATGCATAGTCGAGCATATTTTCGTGACAAAATATCTTGTTTAAAACGGGAACATTTTTCATCCAAAAATTTAAATAGCGCCCCCTATATCCAAGAAGTTAATTTGGGTACGTTTTTCATCCAAACATCAAAATATCAAAATACACTCAACAGGTTAAGGCTCGGAAGTTCGGACGAATGACATTCCCAAAGTCAACTGCCTGTTACTCAGGCTCATGAGCTAGGATATGCATATACTTGGTAGCATTGGATATAACACTCTGATGTTTCTACAACGGTTAACTTAATGTCTGTGAGTATAACAGAATTGATATGGCTGGTGAAAACCTGAGGAAAATTCATCCAGAATTTTTTTTGAGGTCACAGGCCATTTCGATTATAGCCTATTGGAAAAACAAATAGATAGGACCCATATTGCAGTTCATATGGCTTCCACTAAATGTCAACAGTCTTTCGAAATGGTTTTAGGCTTGTTTTTTGAGTAGTTGTGTTTCGATATTAGAGTACCTGAGGATTAATTAGAAACATTTGACTTGTTTGGATTAACTTTATTCGCAACTTTTTGGATTTGTTTGTATGCATGTTGAACGAGTGGATTACTGAGATCAATGGCGCCAACTAAACAGACTTTTTTGGATATAAAGAGGGACTTTATTGAACAAAATGACCATTCAATGTGTAGCTGAGACCCTTGGGATTGCAAACTGAGGAAGATCTTCAAAGGTAAGTGATTTATTTTGTCGCTATTTGGGATTTTGTGACGCCTGTGCTGGTTTGAAAAAGTATTTTGATGTGGGGTGTTGTCCTCAGATAATCACATGGTATGCTTTCGCCATAAAGACTTTGAAATCTGACAATGCGGTTGGATTAACAAGAAGTTAAGCTTTTAGATAATGTAAGACACTTATATTTTCAGGAATGTTTAATATTACGAGTTTTCTATTATGAATTTCGCCCTCTGCAATTTCACAGGATGTTGACGTTGTGGAACGCTAGCGGGACACCGATCCCTAATGGCAGTCATCTTAGTTTCTCCCGGACAATAATCATATCCAAATAACTATTTGATCTGCTTAAAATGCGGAACTAATTATATTTCATTTTATGAGTGCACATGCTTCCTTGGCATTAAAGGGATAGTTCAGGATTTTGGAAAGGAAGGCATGCTAACTACACTGGAGGTCTACAGGAACAGCTAGCATAACCATTATATTACTGCGCATATTCAAGATTGTTTAGGTTTAACTTTTATCTAATATAGTTGTGTGATTATATAGTCATTAGACAAAAACATTTGGCTTTATCTACAGTCCTATAAGTGTTTTCTGAAGATCGAGAATACAAACATGTAAGAGTGTGTGCCAGTTTTGCTCTGTGAGGTAAAATATAGGGTGCACAAAAGGTCTCTTTCACAATGTAACTTGTGTTTGCGGTGTGTAGATATCTGAGAACCTGTTTCCTTCTACAGATTTTTTGGGGGAAAATGTTTCCTTGCTACTTTGAGGGAAATGTTGATTTAGTACAATTGTTTGGGAATAACATGCAATGTCTAAAATGTGTGATATTTGTGCCATATTCCAATTCAAGTTTCTCATTTTAAAACTCATAGTTGTGTGATTATATAGTCATTAGACAAAAACATTTGGCTTTATCTACAGTCCTATAAGTGTTTTCTGAAGATCGAGAATACAAACATGTAAGAGTGTGTGCCAGTTTTGCTCTGTGAGGTAAAATATAGGGTGCACAAAAGGTCTCTTTCACAATGTAACTTGTGTTTGCGGTGTGTAGATATCTGAGAACCTGTTTCCTTCTACATATTTTTTTGGGGAAAATGTTTCCTTGCTACTTTGAGGGAAATGTTGATTTAGTACAATTGTTTGGGAATAACATGCAATGTCTAAAATGTGTGATATTTGTGCCATATTCCAATTCAAGCCTATATATAATTATCCAACTTATTGGATTCATGTTTATTATCATCAATTTCTGTTTCTAACTCGTTATACACAAAGCACATATTTTAGTCAATTCCCAGTGCTACAACCAATGCAATGCAACGCCAACCTTGACATCATTGTTGCTACATTTATTCATGTTTTTCTAACACAAGTTTAGAAAGCACTTTGTGACAACTGTTGATGTTGACACTTCAATCAATCAGTCAAATGTATTTGTGAACACATTTGTAAGCAGTCAAAAGCCTGAAGAAGAACATTCTCAGAAGCGGCAAAGGTAACATACCAACGCGCAGTTTTTGACATGATCATTTACGAAATGTCGCTTCCTGCTTTCACATCCGTTTTCCTATTCCCTTCTCACAGAAGAAAAAGCGTGGCTTTCAGATCAAAGTGTTGGGACAGTAAAATGGAAATGTCGACTACTGAATGAAACATTCAGTTTGATACCCGGTTTAGAGTGAGGAGTGACATTTCTGGCAAGAGGTTGCTGGCACTGTCAAACTGATAGCACAACAGCGACAAGACACCACACGATCCAATGTGAGTGATGCATGCACAAATACACTCGGTGCAGGGTAGAGTATTATCAGAGACACATGTGCGCACAGACAAAGGCATGCTGGCGTGCACACACAAACACACACACAGAGGCAATAATTCCGCATGGATGCATTCTGGACTGATGCATAGTACACATTCTGTAAACACACAAACATAGGCTTAGGAAGATACCCACGTATACACACACACCAAGACAGGTAGATACTCACTCACTCACTCACTTTCACACACAGACACAGTCCTTCACACACGCAGACAACACACACTCATACTGATGGACTAACTGTGTAGAGTGGCGCACTGCGACAGAGTGGATTATAACCGTGTTCAGTACTCTGTGGCAAGACCATACGTTCCTCCCCTCGTCCCATACACATGCTTAATTAGGTATGCTTGCTGAAAACAAACCACAACTTTAGAAATGGTTCATACTACTTCTTCTTTATCCGCTGAAACTTCTAGGGCCAAAACCCTGCGTCCCACTGCTGGCTTACCTCTGAAGCTAAGCAGGGTTGGTCCTGGTCTGTTCCTGAATGGGAGACCAGATGTTGCTGGAAGTGGTGTTGGAGGGACAGTGGGAGGCTCTCTTTCCTCTGGTCTAAAAATAATTATATCCCAATTCCCTTGGGCGGTGATTGGGGACATTTCCCTCTGTAGGGTGCTGTTTGGCACCGGAAAAGAAAGCTGAGGTTTTACGTGTCCCCAACCGATTGTGTTTTTTTGTTTGTTTATTTGCAACTTATTTTTTAAACTTATTTTGTACATAATGTTGCCACTGCCGTCTCTTATGACCGAAAATAAGTTCTGGACATCAGGACTGCGATTACTCAACACGGACTGTCAGAATCTTTTTTTTCCTTTAACCAGTCTGACGAGTCCAATGCGAATTATATACTGCTTTCTCGGGAACAAGCCAAAAAGGGAATTTGACACTTTCTGAGAATTTGTAGGCGATCGAATAAACCCCCACTTCCTTCCAAAATGCGAGCAAGCGTGCATCTTTGGAGAATAAAATCGATGACCTACGCAAAAGATTAAACTCATTTAAAGCAGTAATATCTTATGCTTCACAGAGTCCTGGCTGAACGACGACACAATCAACATACAGCTTGCTGGTTATACGCTGTACCGGCAGGATAGAACAGTTGCGTCTGGTAAGACAAGGGGCGGCGGACCTAAGTATTTTTGTAAATAACAGCTGGTGCACAATATCTAAGGAAGTCTTGAGCTATTGCTCGCCTGAGGTAGAGTATCTCATGATAAGCTTAAGACCTCTCTATCTAGCTATATTGTGAATTTTTCAGTACATATGTGGCAATTATTTATTTCAGAAGGAGCCAGCAAAACTAGTGCACTCTATGTGCTCTAGGTCATATGACACCATTAGACATGCACTTGGTTATTCTTGTAACTGTTGTGGCCAAGTATGGTTACACATGGTTACACCTCTTGGGTTTTTCCAGAACCTTTCAGAGGAGCCAGCAGGATAACATCTATTGGTTATTCCTGTAGAGTGCCAAGGCCTGTTGCTATGGTCATACAGGCATGAAACTATTTATGTGACTCTACAGGTTGCTTGTCCTAATATGAAGGCAATATGATAACGGTGGCTGAATGCCAGAGGTGATACATCATTAAGAGGAGTTACTATGAGTATGAGGTAAGGAGGACAAATCTATAAGTAGTTTGTGCGAAGACTGGAAGGCAGTTGTTTCATGATCCAGCTCGGCTTTTATTATGAAGTAATAAAAAGTATATTTGAACTCACATGCTCTGGTATTTTGAAATATGATTGACCAAATATTTCCACGACATAAATGGCGAGCTAGCCAGGAGTGGCGTAAAGGAACCAGAGACGGTGAAAATCTGCAGCTGTGAATGGGTTTCCTTGACAGACTGCACAAAACACAAGCGACCGCTTGTTAAGACGGAAAACTGAGTTCTTACCTATAGTTCTTGTGTGGTCCGCTCTAGGAACCTGTTATCAGAGGTAGGTCACCAAAGTGTCTCTGCAAATTTGACAGCGCTGCCGGAGCTGCCCGCCTGTCCGGCGCTGCCAGAGCTTCCGCCCCTCAGTCCAGAGGCGCCAGAACCCCTCAGTCCAGAGGCGCCAGAGCTCCTCTGTCCAGAGCTGCCAGAGCCTTCCTCCTCTCCAGCGCCGCCGGAGTCTCCAGTCTGCCCAGCGCCGCCTGAGCTGGCCGTCTGCCCAGCGCCGTCTGAGCTGCCCGTCTGCCCAGTGCTGCCTGAGCTGCCCGTCTGCCCAGCCCCTCCTGAGCTGCCCTTCTGCCCAGCGCCGCCTGAGCTGCCCTTCTGCCCAGCGCCATCAGAGTCTCCGGTCTGTCCAGAGCGGCTAGAGTCTCCCGTCTGTCCAGAGCTGCTAGAGCCTCCCGTCTGTCCAGAGCTGCTAGAGCCACCAGTCTGTCATAAGCCGCCAGGGCCGCCAGTCAGCGTGGAGCCGCCATAGCCGTCAGTCAGCCAGAAGCTGCCAGAGCCGTCAACCAGCCTGAGCTATCTCTCAGTCCTGAGCTACCCCTCAGTCCTGAGCTACCCCTGTCCTGAGTTACCTCTCACTCCTGAGCTACCCCTCAGTCCTGAGTTACCCCTCAGTCCTGAGTTACCCCTCAGTCCTGAGTTACCTCTCAGTCCTGAGCTACCTCTCAGTCCTGAGCTACCCCTCAGTCCTGAGCTACCCCTCAGTCCTGAGCTACCCCTCAGTCCTGAGCTACCCCTCAGTCCTGAGCTACCCATTAGTCCTGAGATACCCATTAGTCCTGAGATACCCCTCAGTCCTGAGCTACCCCTTAAGTCCAGAGGTGTCCCTCAGGCCAGTGGGCTTGTTGTTTAGGGTTCCCAGGTCAGGGTCGGCGGCAAGGGTCGCCGTTTCTAGGGGACCACAGAGGCGGACTAAGACTATGGTGGAGTGGGGTCCACATCTAGCGCCAGAGCTGCCACCGCGGACAGATGCCCACCCAGACCCTCCCCTATAGGTTCAGGTTTTTTGCGGCCGGAGTCCGCACCTTGAGAGGGGGGGGGGGTACTGTCACGTTCTGACGCTAGTTATTGTGTTAATTGTTTGTTTTAGTGGGTCAGAATGTGAGTTGGATGGGCATTCTATGTTTTGTGTGTCTAGGTTGTTTTTCTGTGTTCGGCCTAGTATGGTTCTCAATCAGAGGCAGGTGTCGTTAGTTGTCTCTGATTGAGAATCATACTTAGGTAGCCTGGGTTTCACTGTTTGTTTGTGGGTGATTGTTTCCGTGTCTGTTTTACACCACACGGTACTGTTTTAGGTTTTTGTTATTCACGGTACGTTTATTGTTTTGCATTTAGTGTTCAGTTTATTTGTTTAATAAACAACCATGGACACTTACCACTCCTCATATTGGTCCTCCGATCCTTCTCGCCTCTCCTCTTCAGACGAAGAGGAGGAAAACCATTACAGGCCCAGAAGATAGGATATGCATATAATTGGTAGATTTGGATAGAAAACACTCTAAACTGTTACAATAATATCTGCGAGTATAACAGAACTGACATGGCAGGCAAAATTCTGAGGAAAGAACATCCAAGAAGTGGGATTTTTTTCATGTGGGTTTTTTTCAATTGAATGTCTATAGAGTCTCTAATGGGTTAGGACCCAGATTGCAGTTCCTATGGCTTCCACTAGATGTCAACAGTCTTTAGACATTGTTTCAGGCTTGTTTTCAAAAAAATTAGGAAGAATGAGACCTTTCTGTCAGTGGACTGTAGAATCATGCAGTGCTGGTTTGCGCGTGACCTACTGTGCACCGTTCGTTGTTTTTCCTTTCTATTGAATATACTATTGTCCAGTTGAAATATTATCAATTATTAGACAATTGACAACCTGAGGATAAATTATAAACATTGTTTGACATGTTTCGACGAACTTCACCGGTACTATTAGGATGTATTCGTCTGTATGTTTTGACCGCCTTTGAGCCAGTGGATTACGGAACAAAACTCTATTATCTGAGATGGGTCTTGAATAGAATTCTTGCTTCCAGGAAACATGGAAGTCCAATACAGTGTGTAAGTTAATTAAGGGAGACATAGGTGACCATGTCTAAAACAACTTTTTATTAGATGCCTAGGATCAAATATCACTGATTTCTTCAGCTGAGAAATTGACTACATTTGCAACATATTACATTTAGAATAGGCTAACAGGAACAATCTAAGGTGAAAACAGCTATTAAATGTGTTGATTGGACATTGGTCTATTAACAATACCAGGATATTTGTACATGATTATGACAGCAAGAGACCAATCATATAATACCATATGGGTGTGCATTGTGACTAAGGGTAGTACATGCTTGGGAAGGCCTGGCCATTTCTGTTTATTTTTGACACATGGTTTATCACACAGACCAGCACGCACACACACACAATTTATGCGATAGCGGTGGTAACACTGGAGTGTGGGATTTATTTTGGATGGACGTTTTTCAATTCAGTTTTAAACTGGGTATACAGAAGGATGGAAATGTTTTTAAAAGGGTATTTGAGTGGTTTCTGAAGGACAGGGAATGAAAAGGGAGAGAAAACATTTAAATGGTGTCAAATGCCTTGAATCCTAAAATTTCCCGTGAAGACTGATCAACTTCACTAGAAATGATCGGAACAGGTGGGATTTAATTATAAAATGACTAAGAAACACCAGTCTTTATTCAAAGTGTATTACTTTGAAATGATAATATTTCCTTAGAATTACAACTCTTTATAATTTCCTAAATTGATTAGTTGTTCAAATTGTTTATTTTGATTTAACACGTCATTTTTTAATCACGTATTCTATGGGAAAAGTACCAGTTTCCTGGGAGTTGTGGTCTTTGGGTAAATATACAGAGGTTCTTTTTCAATCTGAATATAGAAGGGAAAATATATTAAATTAAAGGATGACAGATACTTGGAATGGATTGTGGTGTGCATATCGATGATTTCATTTTGTTTTGTTTCAATACAAAATTTGCAAGATTGGGCTACTGGAGTGTGGGTTTCTGCGAGGGGTTATGTTGATAACTTTATCATTTCTAACTCGTCTGAGATGTTGCCAATAAGGAAGTTCTCATGGAAGGTGACATCAGATCGTGTCTTAATGCATGGTAGGGATATTTTCACCACAACTAGTGTGTGTGAACCTCAAACCCTCCCTAATCGGCTGAAGAGTGAGGGACAACTGTGTCCGTTGGGAAGATGACCTGTGAACTATATCTGAAATAGACATGCTGGAATGGTATGTCCCTGGGAGAAGGGAGACTAAAGGGGGGGGAACACTTATTCACAATGAATAAGTGTAGACTAAGGATGCATAGTGATAACTGGTCTTTTATTTCTAGGACACTTGTGAAAGGTAACCAGGAACAAAGGGAGGTTGTGATGTGAAGAGTTATGAACGACAACGAAAGGTTCCGTTTACAAACGTTCATTCTAACCGGGATGATGTTAAGTTAAGAAGCAGGAATTTGAGTCATAGTCTCAAAGTAAGCATTGAGGAATGTCGTTCTGAATTTGGGTGGGATAATTTATAAAATATTGTAGTTATTATTCAGATATAAAGAAAGAGTTGCTTTCGAACGGTGAAAGCTCTACTCAAATATATTAGGCTAGGGGAGGCTCCAGAAACATTAATTCTAAGTGTCCTCTGACAGGGAGGTTGTTAAGAGTACTCACTGGATGATAGCTAGGGTTTAACCATGAGGGTTTTTGTTATCTTTTGTTTTCCAATGTATTCAGACACATAATGTTGGTTGCATGCATGGGTAATGTGCTGTTATTACAATTTTTTGTTTTCTTTTTTCTTGTTTAGTCAATTTATTTTTCATTTTCTGGAACATAAGTTTGTATTCCTGAGGAGGTACTGTTATATATTGACTAAATTGATTTGAGAATGTTTTAGTATGTATCTAACTCTGGTAGTAAATTGGAGTAGTGACTAATGTGTTATGGGTTAGATGGACTGTGACTGCATTGGGGATCTGAGGGGGCTCACAAATTAAGGTTATGGGAGTGTTATTTCTAGAGACTATGTATATTGTTACAGGAGATAGCTCATGGGAAAGGAAGGAAAGCTGGCTGTGTAAAATATAGGGATGTAAAATTGAGGGACAATTCTAAGTAAATTGAACATTATACATACCTAGATTATGGTGAGAGTAAAAGTGATAGTGGTGGCATTCTGAACACTATGGTAAAAGTTTGATAAACTTATGACTTAGAGTTTTGTTAGGTTGGATATTCTTCCAACTCATAGGTATTTTTCTTAATTTTTAACAGCTGGAAGGCACTTGACAGATTACATGCGCTAGTTATTCTTACGGCAGTTGCTGTAGGGTCCGAAATTGGGCAATTGTTATGTGTAAATGTATCTGTAGCAGGAGGGGAGGTGTTTGAGACAGAATGTTTACATGGGGCTCTTATTTAAATATGACAAATTAGTGATCTTGCCATAAGAAGAGAGTCTGTTGTCAGTAAATGACCCATGTGTTGCAGTGTGTATGTCCTCAGGTGAAAGCAGCACATAAGGAGCCAGAGATAACCAAGGGCATAGACTGAATTCTGGAGATTGAGTGTACATCAAGATTCACCAGCCTGGGGGTGTTGGGACAGCATTGGTTGTGGTCAACATACGGTACTCCTTACAGCACCTGCAGTGGTAAAGATCATCATGCCTCTCTTCGGTGGGTGCATAATTCTCACAAGAAGTAAGGTCCAGCTGCATAATGGGTGAGCTTGAAAACACAATGACAGAGGAAGCGGAGATAAAGAGAGAGAGAGATTCCACTGTAGACATACATGCAGTTGGGTTAAGTCTAGGAGCTACTTCCTTTATTGGTTAATGCATCATATGAAAGTGGATAGATGTTAGGGTAATTGTACTCTAAACAACATGCTGAAGGCATCAATGTGAGAGCACATACAGTGCCAAGTTACCTGAAGAGGATGCAGCATTGATTAGGGATACGCACCTGTCTTTCAGGTGATATGCCTATTAAGTGGCAATAAAAAAAGTATAAATGACATGGCTTGAGAACACCTCTCAGAACCTGGGGTCAAAAGGGGAAGACTGGGCGAAAGCATGAGCAAGGTTTTTTTGGCCTTTATTTTTGTGAAGTCCAGCAGAAAAGTATCCTGGAGGCATAGAGACAGGTGAAGAGAAAGGGAGAATTGTCATGGTCTCAGACTTTGGTTTTCATGCATATATACATATGCATAACTTATCACATTGTTAATACTGTTACATTTTGTTTTTCATTGCTTTCCAAGCCTTGTGTTATCACTCTTTTGAAAGGCACCTTTATTTAACCAGATAAGCAAGTTGCGAACAAGTTCTCATTTACAACTGCGACCTGGCCAAGATAAAGCAAAGCAGTGCGACATAAACGACAACACAGTTACACATGGAATAACCAAGTTTACAGTCAATAACACAATAGAAAAAAAAGAAAGTCTATATACAGTGTGTGCAAATGGCGTGAGGAGGTAAGGCAATAAATAGGGCATAGTAGCGAAGTAGTTACAGCTTAGCAAATTAACACTGGTGTGATCGATGAACAAATGATGTGCAAGTAGAAAAACTGGTGTGCAAAAGAGCAGAAAAGTACATTTGAACAAATATATTTTCGGATAAGGTATGTAGATTGGGTGGGCTATTTACAGATGGGCTATGTACAGCTGCAGCGATCAGCTGCTCAGATAGCTGATGTTTAAAGCTAGTGAGGGAAATATAAGTTTCCAGGTTCAGCAATTCTTTCCAGTCATTGGCAGCAGAGAACTGGAAGGAAAAGCGGACAAAAGAGATGTTGGCTTTGGGGATGACCAGTGAGATATACCTGATGGAGCGTGTGCTACGGGTGGGTGTTGTTATCGTGACCAGTGAGCTGAGATAAGGCGGAGCTTTACCTAGCATAAACTTCTAGATGACATGGAGCCAGTGGGTCTGGTGACGAATATGTAGCGAGGGCCAGCCAAATAGAGCATGCAGGTCCCAGTGGTGGGTGGTATAAGGGGCTTTGGTGACAAAACGGATGGCACTGTGATAGACTGCATCCAGCTTGCTGAGTAGAGTATTGGAAGCTATTTTGTAAATGACATCGCCGAAGTCGAGGATCGGTAGGACAGTCAGTTTTAGGAGGGTATGTTTGGCAGCGTGAGTGAAGGAGGCTTTGTTGCGAAAAAGGAAACCGATTCTAGATTTAATTTTGGATTGGAGATGTTTAATATGAGTCTGGAAGGAGAGTTTACAGTCTAACCAGACACCAAAGTATTTGTAGTTGTCCACATATTCTAAGTCAGAAGCGTCTAGAGTAGTGATGCTAGTCGGGCAGGCGGGTGCGGGCAGCGAGCGGTTGAAGAGCACGCATTTGGTTTAGCTAGCGTTTAAGAGCAGTTGGAGGCCACGGAAGGAGTGTTGTATGGCATTGAAGCTCATTTGGAGGTTAGTTAACACAGTGTCCAAAGAAGGGCCACATGTACACAGAATGGTATCATCTGCGTAGAGGTGGATCACCCGCAGAATGTGCAACATCATTGAGTCGGCCCGAGAATTGAACCCTGTGGTACCCCTATAGAAACTGACAGAGGTCCGGACAACAGGCCCTCTGATTTGACACACTGAACTCTCTCTGAGAAAAAGTTGGTGAACCAGGCGATGAAGTCATTTGAGAATCCAAGGCTACTGAGTCTGCCGATAAGAATACGGTGATTGACAGAGTCGAAAGCCTTGGCCAGGTCGATGAAGACGACTGCGCAGTACTGTTGTTATCGATGGCGGTTAAGATATATTTTAGTACCTTGAACGTGACTGAGGTGCACCCGTGACCAGCTCGGAAACCAGATTGCACAGAGGAGAAGGTACAGTGGGATTCGAAATGGTAGGTGATCTGTTTATTAACTTGGCTTTTTAACTTGGCTTTCGAAAGGCAGGCCAGGGTGGATATAGGTCTGTAACAGTTTGGGTCTAGAGTGTCACCCCCTTTGAAGAGGGGGATGACCGCAACAGCATTCCAATCTTTAGTGATCTCGGACGATACGAAAGAAAGGTTGAACAGACTGGTGATAGGGGTTGCGACAATGGCAGCGGATAATTTTAGAAAGAGAGCGTCCAGATTGTCAAGCCCAGCTGATTTTTACAGGTCCAGGTTTTTCAGGTCTTTCAAAACATCTGCTATCTGGATTTGGGTAAAGGAGAAGCTGGGGAGGCTTGGGCAAGTAGCTGCGGGGGGTGCGGAGTTGTTGGGGTTGGGGTAGCCAGGAGGAAGCATAGCCAGCTGTAGAGAAATGCTTATTGAAATTCTCGATTATCGTGGATTTATCGGTGGTGACAATGGTACCTAGCCTCAGTGCAGTGGGCAGCTGGGAAGAGGTGTTCTTATTCTCCATGGACTTTACAGTGTCTCAAAACTTTTTGGAGTTAGAGATACAGGATGCAAATATATGTTTGAAAAAGCTAGCCTTTGCTTTCCTGACTGGCAGCGTGTATTGGTTCCTGACTTCCCTGAAAGGTTGCATATCGCGCGGACTATTCGACGCTAGTGCAGTCCGCCACAGGATGTTTTTGTGCTGGTCGAGGACAGTCAGGTCTGGAGTGAACCAAGGGCTGTATCTGGTCTTAGTTCTACATTTTTTGAAAGGGGCATGTTTTTTTAAGATTGTAAGAAAATTACTTTTAAAATACGACCAGGCATCCTCGACTGAGGGGATGAGGTCATTATCCTTCCAGGATACCCGGGCCAGGTCAATTAGAAAGGCTGCAGAAGTGTTTTAGGGAGAGTTTGACAGTGATGAGGGGTGGTTGTTTGATCAAGGACCCATTGCGGATGCAGGCAATGAGGCAGTGATCGCTGAGATCCTGATTGAAAACAGCACAGGTGTATTTGGAGGGCAAGTTGGTCAGGATAATATCTATGAGGGTGCCCATGTTTACAGATTTAGGGTTGTACCTGTTGGGTTCCTTGATAATTTGTGTGAGATTGAGGGCATCTAGCTTAGATTGTAGGACTGTCCCAGTTTAGGTCACCTAACAGAACGAACTCTGAAGCTAGATGGTGGGCGATCAATTCACATATGGTGTCCAGGGCACAGCTGGGTGCTGAGGGGGGTCTATAACAGGTGGCAACAGTGAGAGACTTATTTCTGGAGAGACTCATTTTCAGAATTTGAAGCTCGAACTGTTTGTGCATAGACCTGGAAAGTTTGACAGAACCTTGCAGGCTATCTCTGGAGTAGATTGCAACTCCTCCCCCTTTGGCAGTTCTATCTTGACGGAAAATGTTGTATTTGGGTATGGGAATCTCAGAATTTTTGGTGGCCTTCCTAAGCCAGGATTCAGACATGTCAAGGACATCAGGGTTGACGGAGTGTGCTAAGGCAGTGAGTGAAAACAAACTTCTTTGATATAGGGGGCGCTCTTTTAATTTTGTCACGAAAAGATGCTAGACTATTCATATAATTGACAGCCTTGGAAAGAAAACACTCTGACGTTTCCAAATCTGCAAAGATATTGTCTGTGAGTGCCACCGAACTGATGCTACAGGCCAAACCAAGATGAAATTTCAAACAGGAAGTGCCCCCAGATTTTGAACGCGCTGTGTTTCAATGAGTCCTTATATGGCTGTGTATGGGTCACGAATGAGCTTAGACTTTCTGTCGTTTCCCCATAGTGTTGACAGCATTGTGACGTATTTGTAGGCATATCATTCATTGGAAGATTGACCATTTTACACTACATCTACCAGGTGGTCGCTTGGTGTCCTCCGTCGCAATTATTGCGTAATCTCCAGCTGCATGTATTTTTCTGTTTGCTTCCGAGGAGAAACACAACTGCCACAAATGATTTTTCATCGAATAGATATGTGAAAACACGTTGAGGATTGATTCTAAACAATGTTTGCCATGTTTCTGTCGATATTATGGAGTTAATTTGGAAAAAAGTTCTGCGTTGTAATGACTGAATTTTCGGGTTTTTTTCTTAGCCAAAGGTGATGAACAAAACGGAGCGATTTCTCCTACACAAATAATCTTTTTGGAAAAACTGAACATTTGCTATCTAACTGAGAGTCTCCTCATTGAAAACATCCGAAGTTCTTCAAAGGTAAATTATTTTATTTGAATGCTTTTCTTGTTTTTGTGAAAATGTTGCCTGCTGAATGCTAGGCTTAATGCTATGCTAGCTATCAATACTCTTACACAAATGCTTGTGTAGCTATGGTTGAAAAGCATATTTTGAAAATCTGAGATGACAGTGTTGTTAACAAAAGGCTAAGCTTGTGAGTGAATATATTTCTTTCATTTCATTTGCGATTTTCATGAATAGTTAACGTTGCATTATGGTAATGAGCTTGAGGTTATGATTACGCTCCCGGATACGGGTATGCGCGACGCAAGAAGTTAAGGAGAGGCTTCTGATGTTAACATGCATGAAACCAAGGCTTTTTCGGTTACATAAGTCAACAAATGAGAGTGCCTGGGGACACGCATGGCCTGGGTTAACCTCCACGTCACCCGAGGAACAGAGGAGGAGTAGGACGAGGGTACGGCTAAAGGCTATCAAAACTGGTGGTCTAGTGTGTTGGGGACTGAGAAGAAAAGGAGCAGATTTCTGGGCGTGGTAGAATGGTGGTAGAATAGACTCTCTTAGGAACCAGAAGGAAAAAGTGGAGGTGATGAGAGATCGAAAATAAGATAGAGCATGGTCTAATTATAGAACAGAGGCCATAAGTCTCTGAGTTTGAAAGCCTCAGAGAAAGATGGCAAAAACCAGAACCAGGACCAGAGGTTTCACGTCCGGTGATCCAAGGGGACCAGGTCCGAGTATTCCGGAGGAAGTGGAACGAGCCAAGGCGAGAGGGTCCTTACGAAGTGGTCCTAGCAACACCAACAACCGTCCAGGTGAAAGGAAGCACTATGTGGTGCAATCTAAACCACTGTACCAGAGTACCAGAGGGGATCGCGAGCAACCATTGAGAGATGAGGAAGCAGAGGACACCAGGCAGGAGCCTGGAGGGAACGAAAGGAGAGAATGCTCATTCTCCAGGCAGGAGCCTGGAAGGAACGAGAGATGAGGATGCTCTTACTCCAGGCAGAAGCCTGGAGGGAATGGAAGGAGAAGATGCTAATACACCAGGCTGGGGCCTGGAGGAAACAGAAGGAGAAAGGATCACGGCACAACTCACAATAGTTAACAGATATACTCGCCTGAAGATTCAGAGAGTCTCCAGAGATGAGGAGGAGTGACATGCCTGTTGCTCCTGATGACACACCTACCCAGATACCCTTGACGGAGGCACTGTCAAAGGGGACGGAGAAACAACGACAGGAGAATGGGAAGGAACCTTCCCTACTATCAACTTCTTAACAGACAGTGGAAATAAAGACAGTAATAACTCCTGATAGTTGTTGAAATCAAACCCTAGCACTGCCATTAATTGCACCATATGAAGAACAGACAGTGGTAGTGGCAGATATCTTCTGGATATGTGAAGGGATGAGATTAAGGGCAACATTCTCAAAAGGATGGACAGGCCTTTGTGCAAGGGTTAGATTGATTCAACAGATAACTATCATTAAATGGAATCCTGGTAATGCTAAGCCACAAAGTACAAAACATAGAATAAGGAGAGAATATAAGTCTGACCCCAAGGTCTATTTGGATGGAATAGGCCAACCTAGAGGACTCTCCAAGGAATACAAGGCTACGAGGTTAAGTCAGGATTTGAATAAATATTTATTTTGATATCGCCTTACAAAAACAGACTGGATAAATTACATTTACTATAACCGACAAAGATTCATTAACTATACAGACTCTGCTGCATTGACCGCATTGAGTGAGTAAGTAAGGCATTGACCAAGCTGAAAGGACTACAACAGGAAGTAAAGAACAATGATGTACATGATTCCCATGCCTGGGACTGTTTGGACTCAATCCTGGGAAAATGGGATTGTCGTACCTATCAAGACCGACATCAATTGTTATAGAATGTAATAGAAGGTGTACTTCCTGACATATATCCAGTTCCGTACTATGTTGAGGATAATGAGGATCCTAATCCTGATCACAGGTTTCAACCAATATAAGTGGTGCTCAAAAGACCAATGAGAAGGGGGTGGACATTATCATCATATTGAATCATTGAATGTGCATTGTATCAAAGGAGTGATTGCCTGTTGTGTTTGCAATAAAGAGTGTGTTTGGTGAATAACTATAAATATACACCTTCAGGCAAGGCTGAGAAATGCATGCATATGCTTTTACACTGTATGTTGAATGAAATTGGCTTGAGGAGGGATCTTATTATTCTTTCTAGCTCTGTGAGGGGTACTTGTACTGAGTTGGATTTTGGGTGTGTGTAACGGCAGATCTCCTCTTCGTTTGAAGAGGAGTAAGGATCGGACCAAGAAGCAGTGTGGTAAGTGTCCGTTATGTTTAATACGAAAAACAACAGAACACTAGAACAAAACAAAATAACGTGCATCAACAAAGCCGAAACAGTACCGTGTGGCGACAAACACTCACACGGAAACAAACACCCACAACTCAAAAGTGAAACCCAGGCTACCTAAGTATGATTCTCAATCAGAGACAACTAATGACACCTGCCTCTGATTGAGAACCATGCCAGGCCGAAACAGAAACCAAACATAGAAAAACAAACAGACTGCCCACCCCAACTCACGCCCTGACCATAATAAATAAAGACAAAACAAAGGAAATAAAGGTCAGAATGTGACAGTGTGTGGCTATTTAGACCCAGAGGAGGGCTATATTGTGAATTTTTCAGTACATATGTGGCAATTATTTATTTCAGAAGGAGTCAGCAAACCTAGTGCACTCCATGTGCTCTAGGTCATATGACACCATTAGACATGCACAAGGTTATTCTTGTAACTGTTATGGTCAAGTATGGTTACACCTCTTGGGATTTTTCTAGAACAGGGGTGTCCCTTTCAGAGAAGTCAGCAGTATAACATCTATTGTTTATTCCTGTAGAGTGCCAAGGTCTGTTGCTATGGTCATACATGCATGAAACTATTTATGTGACTCTACAGGTTGCATGTCCTAATATGAAGGCAATATGATAATTGTGGCTGAATGTCAGAAGTGATAAGCCATTAAGAGCAGTTACTAAGAGTATGACGTAAGGAGGACAAATCTATAAGTAGTTTGTGCCAAGACTGGAAGGCAGTTGTTGTCATGATGTCATGCCCTGACCTTAGAGATCCTTGTTTTTTCTCTATATTTTGGTTAGGTCACGGTGTGACTAGGTGGGTACTTTTATATATAAGTTTTTGTTTTCTTTGTTGGCCTAGTATGGTTCCCAATCAGAGGCAGCGGTCTATCATTGTAATGTTGCACTTCCTAAGGCTTCCACTTGATGTCAACAGTCTTTAGAACCTTTTCTGATGCTTCTACTGTGAGGTGGGGCCGAATGAGAGGGGATTGAGTAAGGTCTACCATGACCTGAATATGCGCTGACCATGCGCGTTCATGTGAGAGCGAGCTCTGTTCCATCGCACTTCTAAAGACAAAGGAATTCTCCGGTTGGAACATTATTGAAGAATTATGTTAAAAACATCCTAAAGATTGATTCAATACTTCGTTTGTCATGTTTTTACGGACTGTAATATACTGTAACTATTTCAACTTTTCGTCCGCACGTTCCACTGGACTTTCCCGCGCGTCGTCGGTTTGGAAAGTGTACTGAACGCTAGAACACAAGGAGGAATTTGGACATAAATTATGAACATTATCGAACAAAACAAACATTTATTGTGGAACTGGGATTCCTGGAAGTGCATTCTGATGAAGATCATCAAAGGTAAGTGAATGTTTATAATGTTATTTCTGACTTCTGTTGACTGCACAATATTGCGGATATATTGTTGTCTTGATTGGGCTCTGAGCGCCGATTGCATGGTTTGCTTTTTCCGTAAAGCTTTTTTGAAATCTGACAGCGGTTGCATTAAGGAGAAGTGCATCTAAAATGCCATGCATAACAGTTGTATTTTCATCACATTTATAATGAGTATTTCTGTAAATTGATGTGGCTGTCACGCCCTGACCTTGCAGATCCTTTGTATGTCTCTATTTTGGTTTGGTCAGGGCGTGAGTTGGGGTGGGCATTTCTATGTGTTATGTTTCTATGATTTTCTATCTCTATGTTTTGGCCGGGTATGGTTCTCAATCAGGGACAGCTGTCCCACTCCCCATGCTTACTGTGGCGAGCATGTGACTGGTCAGGCCACGTGCTTTGGGGTGATGCGCACGGTGTCGAGGCGGAGCATTCACAGGCCGGTGTGCTCGGTGCCAGCGTCCCGCATTTGCTGGGTGGAAGTGGGCATCCAGCCAGAACGGGTGGTGCCAGCTCTGCGCTCGAGACCGCCAGTGCGCCTCCACGGCCCAGTGTATCCGGTGCCACGGCCAAGGAGGAAGCCTCCTCTATGTCTCCCCAGCCTGGTGAGTCCTGTGCCTGTTCCCAGAACTAGGTCTCCTGTGTGCCTCCCCAGCCTGGTGAGTCATGTGCCTGCGTCCAGTCCGAAGCCTCCAGCGTCGCCCTCCAGTCCGGAGCCTCCAGTCCGGAGCCTCCAGTGTCGCCCTTCAGTCCGGAGCCTCCAGTGTCGCCCTTCAGTCCGGAGCTTCCAGAGGCGCCCTTCAGTCCGTAGCTTCCAGAGGCGCCCTTCAGTCCGGAGCTTCCAGAGGCGCCCTTCAGTCTGGGGCCCGCTACGAGGGTCCTCAGTCGGGGTTGGCGGCGAGTGTCCAAGCTCTAGAGGCGCCACCCAAGTGTCACGCCCTGACCTTGGAGATCCTTTTTATGTCTCTATTTTGGTTTAGTCAGTGCGTGAGTTGGGGTGGGCATTTTTAGGTGTTTTGTTTCCATGATTTTCTATCTCTATGTTTTGGCCGAGTATGGTTCTCAATCCGGGACCGCTGTCTATCGTTGTCTCTGATTAGGAACCACACTTAGGTGCCTTTTTTCCCACCTGTCTTGGGACGTTGACTTTCTTTATGGCACTTTGCCTTTGAGCTTCACAATTTGTTTTTGTATTGTTTATTGTTTTGTCAGCGTCATTTTGATTATCCAAGGAAAATGTACGCTCACCACGCTGCACCTTGGTCCTCTCCTTCAAACAGCCGTGACAGTGACTCTCTGTAAAATCACTGGATGTTTTGGGACTTCTGAACATAACGCTCCAATGTAAACTCAGATTTTTGGATATAAATAGGTACTTTACCGAACAAAACATACATGTATTGTGTAACATGAAGTCCTATGAGTGTCATCTGATGAAGGTCATCAAAGGTTAGTGATTAATTTTATCTAGATTTCTGCTTTTTGTTAATCCTCTCTTTGGTCAGCCACCAATTGTGCAAGTTCTCCCACTTAAAAAGATGAGAGAGGCCTGTAATTTTCATCATAGGTACACTTCAACTATGACAGACAAAATGAGAAGAAAAAAATCCAGAAAATCACATTTATTTGCAAATTATGGTGGAAAATAAGTATTTGGTCTCCTACTAGGAGAAGAATAAGCTGAACTGAGTAAACAGCAGGACCAATCTCACCTGCCTGGAGTTGAGGCACTTGGTGGTGCGGAGATACTCCAGGTTTTTATGTTAGGTCCACACAATGAACGGACGTTCCGCCCCTTCGAGCCAGAACAGCCCCCACCCGACATCCAAAGCATCGGCCTCCACCACTAACTATTGGGAAGGGTCCAGATGAACCAGGATCGGAGTCGTGGTGAAGCAATGTTTAACGTCCCAGAACGCCCAGTTTGCGGCCGTGGACCACGTGAACGGAACCTTGGTAGAGGTGAGGGCAGACAAGGGGGAGGCCAAGGTGCTGTAACCCCGGATAAAGCTGCGATAAAAGTTAGCGAACCCCAGGAAGCATTGCAGCTGCACCCTGGACGTAGGCTGAGATCAAACCACCACCGCTCTCACCTTCTCGGGATCCATCTTGACACTCTCAGCAGAGATGATGTAGTCCAGAAAAGGAAAGGGAATGGTGGAGCGATGGAACTCACACTTTTCCAACTTAACGAACAACTGGTTCTCCAGAAGGTGCTGGAGAACTTGCCAGACATGGATCACATGTTCTTGGGGGGAGCGGTAGAAGACGAGGATGTCATCAGGCAAGGTGGTTGATGTTTTTTTTACCAGATTTCGTTTCACCATCTCATATAGACCAGGTTCCCGTAACGCTAAGGCCAACGCACTGTCCCGTCTCTATGATACCGAGGAGCTGTCCATCGATCCCACCCCCATACTTCCGGCTTCTTCTCTGGTGGCACCGGTGGTATGGGAGGTGGACGCGGACATCGAGCGGGCGTCACAGTTAGAACCTACGCCACGGTGAACAGCTGGTCGGAAGTACGTCCCACTTGGTGTTTGCGATAGATTGATCAAGTGGGCCCACACACTACCCTTATCTGGTCATCCGGGGATTGATAGGACGGTGCGGGGTCTTAGGGGGAAGTACTGGGGGCCCACCTTGGCTAAGGACGTGAGGGTTTATGTCTCCTCCTGTTCGGTGTGCGCCGAGTGTAAGGCTCCTAGACACCTGCCTAGAGGGAAGTTACAGCCCCTCCCCGTTCCACAACGGCCTTGGTCACACCTGTCAGTGGACTTCCTCACATATCTTTCTCCGTCACAGGGGAACACCACTGAGGTATTTATGGATCGGTTTTCTAAGTCCTGCCGTCTCCTTCCATGGCCAGTCTCCCTTCGGCCCTACAGACTGCGGAGGCCCTGTTTACGCACGTATTCCGGCACTACGGGGTGCCTGAGGACATAGTTTCTGATCGGGGTCCCCTGTTTACGTCCCGGGTTAGGAGGGCGTTCATGGAGCGTCTGGGGGTCTCGATCAGCCTGACCTCGTGTTTTCACCCTGAGAGTAATGGGCAGGTGGAGAGAGTGAATCAGAATGTTGCCAGGTTTCTGCGTTCGTATTGCCAAGACCGGCCAGGTGAGTGGGCGAGGTTCGTCCCATGGGCCGAGATGGCTCAAAATTCACTCCGCCATTCCTCCACGAACCTGTCGCCGTTTCTGTGCGTTTTGGGCTATCAGCCGGTCCTGGTGCCGTGGCATCAGAGCCAGACCGAGGCTCCTGCTGTGGAGTAATGGGTGCAGCGCTCCTAGGAGACCTGGAGAGCTGTCCAGGAATCCCTGAAACGGGCCGGTGGACGGTACGATGAAAGCGCTGACCGCCACCGCAGTGAGGCCCCCGTGTTCATACCGGGGGACCGGGTCTGGGTCTCGACCAGAAACCTGCCCCTCCGCCTGCCCTGCTGGAGCTGGGCTTGTGGTTTGTGGGGCCAATTAAAGTCCTGAGGAGAATAAACGAGGTGTTTTACCGGTCACAGCCCCCCCTTACTATCGTTTTAACCCCTCGTTTCATGTGTCTCTCCTCAGGCCGGTGGTAGCTGGTCCACTGCAGGACGTTGAGGTGCGGGAGGTCCCTCCGCCCCCCCTGGACATCGAGGGGGCCCCGGCGTACACAGTACGTTCCATCCTGGACTCTAGGCGTCGGGTGGGGGGTCTGCAGTACCTCGTAGATTGTGAGGGGTACAGTCCGGAGGAGAGGTGCTGGGTGCCGGTGGGGACATCTTGGGCCCATCTCTGCTGGGTGAGTTCCACTGCCTCCATCCGGATCGGCCTGCGCCTCGCCCTCCGGGTTGTCCTCGAGGCCAGCGTTGGCGCACTGCGGGAGCCGTGCATCAGGGGGGGTACAGTCATGACTTCCACCGAAGGTGGCTCCTCTCCCTGTTCGGGCGGCGCTTGGCGCTCGTCATCACCGGTCTACTAGCTGCCACCGATCCCTTTTCTTTTTCGTTTGGTTTTTGTTTGGTTTTTGTCTGTCTTGTGTTCAACTGTGTCTAGTTTAGGTTCATTTGTGAGGTATTTAATCTCTCCCTACCCGCTAGGTTTTGTGCAGGATTGTTTGTGTATCTTGTTGCTTTGGGTTGCGTTTTGTTTGTTCAGTTTAACAGGTCTTTTCACCGGACTGTTTTTCTGCAAGTTTGTTGAGTCAGATGAGTGTTTTCCTCCGTATTCGACTAGACTGAGTTCCTGTGTTTTTGTGGCTGCTGTTGTGGTCCTGTGCCTGTTTTGTTGATGGACTTAAATAAAACGCCCTTCTTGTAACTCTTAATCTCTTGCGCCACACCCACCTCTCCTAGGGAGAATCTGACAAATTGTTGCAATTACGATTTTACTTGTGATTTATATCAAAATACTTATGTGAACTGTTTGAATCATGGAACAAGAATGATTATACTAATTATATAGTTAGAAGATAATAGTGGACACATTGAATACAGTGTATAGTATACCTGCAGACACAGACACAAAAGTGAGCAGTTCAGTCATCTGCACCAATACAGCTAGCCTTCAACATATTCTTATAGCTTACATATTCTTACCTCTTTGTGGATTGATATCCATTATATTGTGTCTATTTTCTCTTTTAGAAAGATTTGCACAAACATGAAAAGATAGATGGTATCATCATAAAACAACATCAATTTAGATCATACAAGGGACAAACCTTTCCTTAAATTGAGGAGATCTTTACATTTTCCAGTTAAGTGCCTGCACCTGCTGTGCTTTCTAATTAAAATCCAAATGTTTCTGCAAGAACCCCCACCAGCTAAGGAGGTTCCTTGATGAACTCCACTTACTATTGGGGTCTTGGAAGAACCTTTTGGGGGAAATGTTCAGTGCCAAGAACCCTAAGGTTCTTCAAAGAACTTTGAGGTTCGAGAAGAACCCTTGTTGAATCCCTACTTTTTGTGGAGTCAGTGTGTTAGTCATTGTTTCCTAGGGGACCCTATAATCCTTGGCTACATTAAATGTTTTCTCTTAGCTACTTCATGTAGCTAACACATCCTTCACCTATTCCTCTTTGACTTAGAAGTTACTATTGCACAAACAACATCCCGATTTAGGCCTATACCATCACTGGTATCAGGCTGTATAGCTAGCTACATTTGGTCTGAGCTAATTAGCAATTAGCATTAGCTGCTAACATATTTTATGCACAACTTGCTAAGACAAACTAGCTGTTTGCAGATGTAAAAAACACAAACTAATAGTGCAATTATAGAATGCTTGTGGATTCAAAGAATCAAGAAGCAAAGTGGAAACAGTACAGTAGTCATCAACATTGTTGCATGTGCTGCGTTGACCATAACGACTGAACGCAAATGTCTCATGGTTGAGCAACAACAAATGCACTCCTTGAGTGACAGGGGGCAGGGCTAGGTACTGTATGTGTTGAAAGCGGAGAGAGTGGAGAGAGATTACTCAAGTAGCGAAGTAAACTAATAAAATGGATGTTACACATTTAACAAACCAAACTTTCAAATACCGTTATAGAAGGTAAAGTAAAAACCCAAACCGATCTGTGCATCAATAGCGGTATATAGTAAACTATGGAATGTTTGGTTGAGCCAATGGTTCCATCGCACCACGCAAACTCAATCAAGTGCCGCTAAAGTATTTGAAAGAAAACTTATGCTTTATTTGAACCCAGGTCTACATCTAACTCCACTTCGACTCTCATCTTTACAGCAAAATGGCGACTAGTTCTTCACATCCGTTCCCTCTCGAAAAGCCAACTCCTTGTTGTTGTCTCTTTCACAGTGTTTCTCAGTTCCGCCCCTTCATTTCAATATCACTGCGTGCGGAGGAAGGGGGAGTCAGGGTCCAGGCCAAACTCGCAGAGCCTCCTGTGTCTTTGTGAGCACCTGATTAAAGTGGGTTTCCAGCAGAGGGATTGTGTGTGTTAACGACATCTCCCATTTAAAGAGCTGCCACTCTCCCGTCAACACAGTGTGTTTGTTTCCTGGGCTGAGAATACCCTGGTGCATCTGCTTTGCATAGACTTAACCCAGCCATACTAATTAGGAGGTAAGGGAGGTAAGGAAGGAAGGAACGGCGGAAGGAAGGAGGGGGAGTTGGGGAGGAAGGAAGAAAAAAAGTAGGGAGGTAAAGATGGATGAAGTGAAGGAAATAAGAAAGGAGGGAAGGGAGTAGCCTTTTTATATGTTGCTGTTGTTTTTGGAGCTTGATGACACCTTGACTTGGAAGATGTCAATAAGGTGAAAAGCTTCAAAGAGTTCAAACATGAAACAGAAGTTGTTTTTATTCAGTTGCAATGCGGCTCTGGATTGTCAGACGGTGCGATTAAGGCTGGCAACACTGAATCCAAATATAGAATTAGAATGAGTAGAACAGGTGTCCCCATTCAGGTCAATTATGCCATAATGGATGGACTGGTGGCCATTGTGAGTGCCCCCATAGCAGTAACCCATATGGAAAATAATCTTGAAATTCAAATAAGAATCTTGTATGGCAGAAGATTATTATACAAAAATATAATAAGTTGTATAATATGGATCTGGTAAGATGTTGTATGTTTTGCCTTATACACTCACCTGCCAGTTTATTAGGTAGATCTATCTGGTACCAGGTCTGACCCCCTTTGCCTCCAGAACATCCTGAATTCTTCAGGGCATGGATTCTACAAGTTGGAAATGTTCCACAGGGGTGTTAGTCCATAATGACGCAATGGCATCACGCAGTTGCTGCAGAATGGACGACGGTACACCACCACCACCAGCCTGTACTGTTGACACAAGGCAGGATGGGTCCATGGACTCATGCAGCTTACGCCAAATCTTGACTCTGCCATCAACATGACGCAACAAGAACAGGAATTGTCAGACCAGGCTATGTTTTTCAACTCCTTAATTGTCCAGTGTTGGTGATCAAGGGCCCACTGGAGGTTCTTCTTCTTGTTTTTAACTGATAGGTGTTGAACCCGGTGTGGTCGTCTGCTGCAATAGCCCAGTCCATTTTTGTTTGTCGCACATTTCTCGGTAAACCGTAGACACTGTCATGCGTGAAAAGCCCAGGAGGGCAGCCTTTTCTGAGATACTGGAACCGGTGTGCCTGGCACCGACGAGCATACCACCCTGAAACTCGTTTTTCCCATTGCAACATTCAATCAAACAATAACTGAATGCCCTGATGCCTGTCTGCCTGCTCTGTTTAGCAAGCCATGGCCACATGACTCAATGTCTGTAGGAGAGATCCATTTTTGTGAATGAGGTGGTGTACTAAAAAAAACTGTCCGGTGAGTGTATGTCAGTGGTGTATTTGTGTGTGTTGACTTACACTCCCCTGTATTTTATGATTTGACAAATAAACTTTCTTTTGATATATCTGAATTTCTTACATCGGTTTGATGCTACATAGCCCTGTACAGACTATATGAATATCATATGTGAATCCATAATGGCAGACAAATTCAGGCTATTGGGTAACACTTTACTTGACACCCAGCATCATAACACGTTATGACGGGGTCATAACCTTGTCATAATGTGTGACTCGTTTCAGGAAACTACTGCATAGGAAGTTTGAACATCATTTTTTAAATATTTTTTTTATTACATTTTGTTTGGCAGAAATGCCTTCTGGAAAATGTCAACTTTCATGTGCCTTCATAACAAACTTGTATGCCATCTGTAAATATGAATAACATTGTTAAATTACGAGCCTAGTTGGTTTAGCCATGGAAAAGGACAGCAACCTTCCCGCTAGCCATGATTGGCTGAGATAATGAGTGGGCTGGACATGCTGAGAGATGAGTTCAGATTGGTCTGCCGTGTTACACGCTTCATTATATAATATGAGCTCGTCAGTATTGTCTCCGGATTACATCTTCAAACTGAGCGCAACCATGGCAGAGGGAGAAACTGCCATCCATGTATACAGTTAAGAGAGTCTAGCTAGATACATTTTTACAAGCTGTTTTCATTTCAAGTTAAAGTGTACTGTTAGCAAGCTATCTAATGTTGTGTATGATCTGTGTAGTAATACTATTTGTATCTCAGAGCCATTTGCATTGCTAGTTATAGCCTACTGTTAGCTAGCTAACATTGAACATGGTTGGTTAGCTACTTGCAGATTCATGCAGGGTAGTAACATTATGAGTTGGGATTATGGTTAATTGTTTAGATAGCTAGCTACACGTCTAAACAAAAGACTCCACTTTGCAAGTAACTATTTCAATAGAATGTTTATGATGTCACTGAGACAACTGTCGATAGACATAGCTGGTAAATTTGCTCTGACTACCTACTCCGATTTCAGAGCATTCTTGTCTGAGTGTGCCACAGCACAGAATAATTGACAAATTTACCAACGTTTAACACCTGTTGAATATGGCTGGTGTCAGTAAATGTTGGCAAAATAGCGTAATTAAATTGTTGCCAGCAGCACAGTTGCAGTCACCTATGCTCTGGATAACAAAAAAACAGCCTAACCAGCTATGCAATGGTGAGTAAAATGGTCAGTGAGCTGTTCTCTAATTTGCTTCTGGAAGTAGCTAGCAAACTAGCCAACGTTAGCAAGCTAGCCAATGTTTTCGGTCAGAGCTTCCAGTGTTCGTTCTGAACGCTCTGAGAGCGAAACGCTCTGAGTTTACGAATGCCCAGAGCACATTAAATTTACAAACACACGTAGTAGTATAAATGGGGTGTCAAGTAGCCTAGTGGTTGGACTAGTGACTGAAAGCGTTGGACTAGTAACTGAAAGGTTCCAAGATCAAATCTGACAAGGTAAAATATCTGTCGTTCTGTCCCTGAACAAGGCAGTTAAAACCTCTTAAGGCTAGGCAGAATACTGCCCCCTTTGGAGGAATTGCGTGCCCATAGTAAACTGAAAAAAAATCTGTCAAAAATTGCTAAGATATGCATATATTAATTATTATTGGATAGAAAAAGTTTTGATGCGCAACTTTTCCGGACCAGAGGACATTTTGGGTGCATTTCAGCTGATATTGTTAGCAGATGGTAATACAAAGACACAAGACTTGAAACCAAACAATGTTTTGGGTAAGTATGAAACCTTCCAGTACATTCTGAACGAAGACCATCAAAGGTAAGGGAATATTTATGCTGAAATTGTGTGTTTCTGTTGACTCCAACATAGCGGAGAAATATTGCTTATATCTGAGCGCCGTCTCAGAATATTGAATAGTGAGCGATTTCTTCACACTTTTGTGAAATCAAACTGTCCACTTAGGAAGCAATACTGATTGACAATAAATTTCACATGCTGTTGTGCAAATGGAATAGACAACATGTGGAAATTATAGGCAATTAGCAAGACACCCCCAATAAAGGAGTGGTTCTGCAGGTGGTGACCACAGACCACTTCTCAATTCCTATGCTGGCTGGCTGATGTTTTGGTCACTTTTGAATGCTGGCGGTGCTTTCACTCTAGTGGTAGCATGAGACGGAGTCTACAACCCACACAAGTGGCTCAGGTAGTGCAGCTCATCCAGGATGGCACATCAATGCGAGCTGTGGCAAGAAGGTTTGCTGTGTCTGTCAGCGTAGTGTCCAGAGCATGGAGGCGCTACCAGGAGACAGGCCAGTACTTCAGGAGACGTGGAGTAGGCCATAGGAGGGCAACAACACAGCAGCAGGACCGCTACCTCCGCCTTTGTGCAAGGAGGAGCAGGAGGAGCACTGCCAGAGCCCTGCAAAATGACCTCCAGCAGGCCACAAATGTGCATGTGTCAGCTCAAACGGTCAGAAACAGACTCCATGAGGGTGGTATGAGGGCCCGGCGTCCACAGGTGGGTGTTGTGCTTACAGCCCAACACCGTGCAGGGTGTTTGGCATTTACCAGAGAACACCAAGATTGGCAAATTCGCCACTGGCACCCTGTGCTCTTCACAGATGAAAGCAGGTTCACACTGAGCACATGTGACAGAGTCTGGAGACGCCGTGGATAACGTTCTGCTGCCTGCAACATCCTCCAGCATGACCGGTTTGGCGGTGGGTCAGTCATGGTGTGGGGTGGCATTTCTTTGGGGGGCCGCACAGCCTTCCATGTGCTCGCTAGAGGTAGCCTGACTGCCATTAGGTACTGAGATGAGATCCTCAGACCCCTTGTGAGACCATATGCTGGTGCGGTGTGCACTGGGTTCCTCCTAATGCAAGACAATGCTAAACCTCATGTGGCTGGAGTGTGTCAGCAGTTCCTGCAAGAGGAAGGCATTAATGCTATGGACTGGCCCGCCCGTTCCCCAGACCTGAATCCAATTGAGCACATCTGGGACATCATGTCTCGCTCCATCCACCAACGCCACGTTGCACCACAAACTGTCCAGGAGTTGGCGGATGCTTTAGTCCAGGTCTGGGAGGAGATCCCTCAGGAAACCATCCGCCACCTCATCAGGAGCATGCCCAGGCGTTGTAGGGAGGTCATACAGGCACATGGAGGTCACACACACTACTGAGCCTCATTTTGACTGGTTTTAAGGACATTACATCAAAGTTGGATCAGCCTGTAGTGTGGTTTCCACTTTAATTTTGAGTGTGACTCCAAATCCAGACCTCCATGGGTTGATAAATTTGATTTCCATTGATAATTTTTGTGTGATTTTGTTGTCAGCACATTCAACTATGTAAAGAAAAAAGTATTTAATAACAATATTTCATTCATTCAGATCTAGGATGTGTTATTTTAGTGTTCCCTTTTTTTTGAGCAGTGTATACAGCATTATTTTATGGCTGACACAACTACATAATAGTGTCAAAACCCGCAAAACCTACCACACAAGGCAAAACATTCCATTACACCATAGCCTATGTGTCAACAGTATGTTTATGTTAATTAACATTTTCAGAAATGGACCATATTAAATTATAGTTGTAATTGCGCACACATTGATGTCAGACATGCACCAACCCCAATGCTGTTTCTGATGACTGGGATGAATGCAGGAGCATATTTCAGGAGCAGAACAAGGCACCCTCTGTTACTAATGACTTACATAAAGGCATGTACCTGATAGGCCTATCTGGCTTATATGATTATGATGGTCATAATGCTCTATGACCTTGTCAAAAAGTGAATTTTCTTAGTACAAGTGACACAAGATTATTTAAAATATGATGAAAAAAACAACAACAGAAACATTTCTGTAAAGAATTCATTACAACAACAACAAAGGACTTAAGAAAAAAACTTTCAAATGACAGGAAACATCTTTGCAAGATAAAAAACACATTTGAATAAATGTGGGTTTAGACAGCCTCATGTAGGTGTCATAACCAGCCATAAAATAATGCAATATATGTCAAACAGGTGTAAATATATGGGTCATGAAAGTGTTATGACCATATTATGACAGGTTATGTTAGCTCTTATGACATTATGATACGTTTTGACTGTGTCGTAAAGTGTTACTGAAGATTGATAGAGAATATCCATAATTATTTTCATGTAGGTTCTACAAGGTCTTATGTTGATCCACAATGTCATATATCAAACTTCGACACTGGCAATGGTGTTTGGCATGGTGGACTGTGGAAGCCGAGACACTATGTGCTAGTGACGAATGGTCTTGTCCTGTCTGAGGTGTACGGCAAACTGGATAAGACTTTGCTAGAAGTGGTGAGTGCAAGGCTCATAGACCTTCTTAATTCTTGACGCTACCCATCCCTGTCGCGGGATCATTTTTGTCAGCAACCGCTGAATAGCATAGCGCAACAGTCAAATAATATTACAAAAAAATATTCATATTCATGAAATCACAAGTGCAATATTGCAAAACACAGCATAGCCTTTTGTTAACCACCAACTGTTTGGTCCTCTGGCAGAAGATTTGCTGGTACTGCACATCTCCTTCAAAGACATGGTTGTGAACACAGGTTTAGAAACAGGCTAGCGTATTGTGTAGGGACACAATGAGGGACATTGGGACCTGCTTTTGAGAGGAAAAATCAGTCAACAAAGTGAATGGGCTGGGGGGCTTAGTGTGAAAAGTAGGTGTGAAAAGTCTTGAGGGCAGTTCTTACACAGTATACAGTGCATTCAGAAAGTATTCAGACCCCTTGATTTTTTCCACATTTTGTTACGTTACAGCCTTATTCTAAAATGTATTAAATCGTTTTTTTCCCCTCATCAGTCTACACACACAATACCCCATAATGACAAAGAAGGCTTTTTTTTTGGCAAATGTATTAAAAGTAAAAAACTGAAAAATCACATTTACATAAGTATTCAGACCCTTTACTCATTACTTTGATGTCTTCTTGGGCATGACGCTAAAATCATTTCTCCCATTCTTCTTTGCAGATCTTCTCAAGCTCCGTCACATTGGATGGCCTCCCAAGTTGCACAGTGGTCTAAGGCACTGCATCACAGTGCTAGCTGTGCCACTAGAGATCCTGGTTTGAGTCCAGGCTCTGTCGCAGCCGGCTGTAACCAGGAGACCCATGGGATGGTGCACAATTGGCCAGCATCATCTGGTTTAGGTAAAAGGTTTTGGCCGGCAGGGGTGTCCTTGTCGCATTGCACTCTAGTGACTCTTGTGGCGGGCCGGGTACATGCATGCTGACACGGTCACCAGGTGTACGGTGTTTCCTCCGACGCATTGGTGTGGCTGGCTTCCAGGTTAAGTGGACATTGTGTCAAGAAGCAGTGTGGCTTAGTTGGGTAGTGTTTCGGAGTAAGCACGGCTCCCGAGTCCGTACGGGAGTTGCAGCGATGAGAAAAGACTGTAGCTACCAATTGGATACCATAAAATTGGGGGAGAAAAAGGGATAAAAATAAATAAGAAACAATAGCAAATAAAATAAATAAAAATTGTCAAATTTGTCAGTGATTACAACTGTGAGTGTTTCTGGGAAAGTCTCTAAGAGCGTTCCATGTGGATTGTGAAACATAATTATTTTCAAAATTCTTCAAGCCCTGTCAAATTGGTTGTTGATTGTCACACCCTATTCTGTTTCACCTGTCTTTGTGCTTGTCTCCACCCCCTCCAGGTGTCGCCCATCTTCCCCATTATCCCCTGTGTACTTATACCTGTGTTTTCTGTTTGTCTGTTGCCAGTTCGTCTTGTTTGTCAAGCTTACCAGCATTCGTCCTGTCAGCTACTGTCTTTTCCCCGTCTCTCTTTTCTCGCCCTCCTGGTTTTTGACCCTGTACCTGCCCGTCCCTGACACTGAGCCTGCCTGCCATCCTGTACCTTCACTCCACCTGTAACGTTCTTCAAAAACAATAAACCGACAAAATGAACGAAGACGAAACAGTCCCGTAACGTGAACACACACACACAGGAAACAGGAACAATCACCCACAACCCATAATACAAAACAGGCTACCTAAATATGGTTCCCAATCAGAGACAATGACTAACACCTGCCTCTGATTGAGAACCATATCAGGACAAACACATCGAAACAGACAAACTAGACATACAACATAGAATGCCCACTCATATCACACCCTGACCAAACAAAACATAGAAACAAACAACGCAAACTATGGTCAGGGCGTGACACCACCCCTGGATTACTGAACTCTGAATGTCCCTGAGCCGGCCTGCCGTCCTGTACCTTTGCTCCTACTCTGGATTATCGACCCCTGCCTGCCTTGACCTGTCGTTTGCCTGCCCCTGTGATTACAATAAACATTTTTACTTCACACAGTCTGCACTTGGGTCTTACCTTGATTCCTGATAGTTGATCATTGCTAGACTATTTTCAGGTCTTGAAATAGATTTTCAAGTAGATTTAAGTCAAAACTGTAACTCAAACATTCACTGTCTTCTTGGTAAGCAACACCAGTGTAGATTTGGCATTGTGAGTTAGGTTTTTGTCCAGCTGAAAAGTGAATTCCTCTCCCAGTGTCTGGTGGAAAGCAGACTGAACCAGGTTTTTCTCAAGGACTGGGAAGTTTCACGATAAAAAAAGCACAGGCAAAATCCTAAACAATTACAACCATACCCATAACATGATGCAGCCACCACTATGTTTGAAAGTGGTACTCAATAATGTGTTTTATTGGAATTTGCCCAAACATAACACTTTGTGTTCAGTACAAAAAGGTAATTGCTTTCCCACATTTTTTTGCTGTATTACTTTAGTACAAAAAGGATGCATGTTTTGTAAAATATATATTTTACCTTTATTTAACTAGGCAGGTCAGTTAAGAACAAATTCTTATTTACAATGAAGGCCTACAGTGGGTTGACGGCCTACAGTAACTGCCTTGTTCAGGGGCAGAACATATTTTTACCTTGTCGGCTTGTGGATTTGATCCAGCAACCTTTTGGTTACTGGCCCAACACCTAACCACTATGCTACCTGCCCTCCCAAACCTCCTTACTGTCACGTTCTAACCTTTAGTTCCTTTGTTATGACTTTGTTTTAGTATGGTAAGGGCGTGAGTTGGGTGGGTTGTCTATGTTCTGTTTTCTATGTTGTGTTTATGCGGTTCTCAATCAGAGGCAGGTGTCGTTAGTTGTCTCTGATTGAGAATCATACTTAGGTAGCCTTTTCCCACTTGTGTTTCGTGGGTGTCTCTTCACCAGACAGAACTGTTTCATTTTCGTTTGTTCTCCTTGTTATTTTGTTTTTGGTGTTCAATGTTAATAAATTATCAACATGGACACGTACCATGCTGCGCTTTGGTCCTCACCTCATTCCAACGACGATCGTTACACTTACAGGCTTCTTTCTTGTCACTCTGTCAATTAGGTTAGTATTGCGGAATAACTACAATGTTGTTGATCAATTCTCAGTTCTCATATCACAGCCATTTAACTCTAACTGTTTTAAAGTCACTATTGGCCTCACGTGGAAATCCCTGAGTGGTTTCCTTCCTCTCCGGCAACTGAGTGAGGAAGGATGTCTGTCTTTGTAGTGACTAGATATATTGATACACCATCCAACGTGTAATGAATAACTTCACCATGCTCACAGAGTCCATGAAATGTTTTATATTTGGTAAGCAAATGTTTATTTCTGAACATATTTAGATGTCACATAACAAAGGGTTAATTGCTTATTGACTAAATACATTATATGGTATTGTGTGTAGGCCAGTGACAAGACATCTAATTGTAATTCATTTTAAATGCAGGCTGTAACACAACAAATGTTGAAAAAGTCAAGGGGTGTGAATACTTTCTGAAGGCACTGTATATATAGTCACTTTCCAAATGGCGATTCTAAGGGCACAAGGCGAGAAAACACACTGGTTGACTTGAAAACATACAAGACGAACTGGCACAGAGAGGGGAAAATAAGCGACACCTGGAGGAGGTATAGACAATCACCAGAACAGGTGAAACAAGATCAGGCTTGACAGTGAAAAAAAAATTGGCGATGAGGGCTGGGTCCAGGATGTCATTAGCATGAACCCAGCACCTCTCATCCGGACCATAACCCTCCCAGTCAACCAGGTACTGGAAACCCCTGCCCCGTGGTCAAACCCTCAGGAGGCGTCTCACCGTATACGCCGGCTGGCCATCGATGACCTGGGGGGAGGGATGGGCCTAGAAACAGAAGGCAGAGGACTGTGAGTCAAGGACTTAATACTGGACACATGAAAAGTAGGGTGAACACGGAGGGTACAGGGCAACAGCAGACGGACAGCAATGGGACTAATGACTCTAGAAATGGGGAAAAGGACCAATGAAATGGGGGGGGAAAGTTGATGGGATACTATCCGAAGGGGTAGTTCCTGAGTTGACAACCATACCCTCTGCCCGACAGCGAGGAGCCAGAGTCCGGTGGAGGTCTGCTTGTCGATGATACCTGGAGGTTGTCTTGAGAAGAGCCATCCGAGTTATTTTCCTGACAGTGACAGGCAAACATGTTGACCTCCACTTCTTACTCTGGGAAGAGCGGGGGCTGATATCAAATGGAACATTCGAAGGGGGATAGTCCAGTAGCCGAGCAGGGGAGAGTGTTCCCGGCATATTCCACCTAGACCAGTTGGTGGGGTTACTGGCAACAAGACACCTGAGTGCCATCTCCATATCTTGATTAGCTCGCTCCGACTGGCCGTTGGACTGGGGATGAAACCCGGAGGACAGGCTGGCCGATGACACGATAAGGCCTTCCATAATCATGACGAAAACTGAGGACCCCGATCTGAGACAATGTCGACCGGGAGTCCACGGATTCAGAAGACGTGCTGCACCATGAGCTGGGCCGTCTCTTTGGCGGAAGATAATTTAGGAAGAGCGATGAAATGGGTGGCCTTGGAGAATCTGTCAACCACCGTCAGGATGGTGGTGTTGCCATCTGATGGAGGAAGCCCGGTGACAAAATGCAGGGAAATATGGGACCAGGGGCGATGAGGAAAAGGAAGTGGCTGAAGGAGACCAGACGGAGCTTGCCGCAGAGTCTTGCTTTGGGCACACACCATGCATGCGGCGACAAAGGCCGAGACATCAGGAGCCATGGTGGGCCACCAGAAGCTCTGTCGGAGGAAAGCCAGTGTACGACGAGCACCAGGATGACAGGTAAGCTTGGAGGAATGAGCCCATTCCAGGACTTGAGACCGGACCAGGAACGAACATCCGGTTAGCCGGGCCTCCCCTAGAGTCCAGCTGGGAATGTTGTGCTTTGCGAACCAGAGCCTCAATACCGCAGACAACCGCAGCCGGCAAACATGAGGCAGGGAGAATGGTCTCTGATTCAAAGGGTGTGGCAGTGTAACTGTACAGGCGGGAAAGAGTGTCCGGCTTCACATTTTTGGACCCTTGGTGGTAGGAAATTGTGAAATTAAACCTAGTGAATAAAAGAGCCCGCCGGGCCTGCCTAGAGTTATGGGGCATGGCTGTGCAGAGATATTCCATATTCTTGTGATCGGTGAAAACCAAAAATGGATGTTCTGCCCTTTCCAGGCAATGCCTCCACTCCTCCAGGGCCATCTTTACTGCTAGGAGTTCCCGGTTGCCAACATCATAGTTCTTTTCCGCCGAGTTGAGATGATGGGACATGAAGGCACAGGGATGAAGCTTTTGGTCCTGGACGGAACGCTGGGAAAGAACGGCCCCTACTCCCATGTCAGAAGTGTCAACCTCCACCACAAACTGACGGGTCAGATCTGGATGGGGCAGTGGTGAATCATTGCTTCAAATCTACAAAAGTCTTGTTTGTTGCTGGGGACCATGTGAATGGTACCTTGGGACAGGTGAGTGCAAAGATGGAGCCGCCAGGTTACTGTAGCCCCGAATTAAATGGCGGTAAAAATGAGCAATTAGCAACTGCACCATGGACGTGGGTTGGGGCCAATCCACCACTGCTCTCACTTTTTCTACATCCATCTGAACATTCTCTACAGAGATGACGTATCCCAGAAAAGTGATTGTGGAGCGGAGAAACTCGCACTTCTCTGTTTTAACAAACAACTGGTTCTCCAGAAGGTGCTGAAGAGCGTGTTCTTGGGCAGAATGGGAGAAAACCAGGATGTTGTTGAGGTATACAAAAACAAACCGATTCAACATGTCCCGGAGCACATTGTTAACTAGAGCCTGGAAGACAGCAGGAGAGTTTGAGTCCAAACGGAATGACCAGGTACTCATAGTGTCCACTTGCTGTATTGAAAGCAGTCTTCCACTCATCTTCTTTGCGTATCCGAACAAGGTGGTAGGCATTCCGGAGATCCAGTTTAGAAAATATGATTTCCCACGGGAGAGGTTTGAAAGCCGAGGAGAGTAGTGGTAGCAGGTACCGGTTCTTTACTGTGATGTCATTGAGACCCTGGTAATCAATAAATGGACGCAGGGTCTTGTCCTTCTTTGCCACAAAGAAGAACCCTCCCACAAAGAAGAACCCTGCGCCAGCCGCCAGAGAGTTATCAATATACTACTCCAAAGCCTTGGTCTCAGGGCCAGACAGGGAATAAATCCGGGCCTCGAGGCGGTGTGGTGCCTGGGAGGAGTTAAATCGCACAATCGTAAGGACGATGTGGAGCAAGGGAGGTAGCACGAGCCTTACTGAAAACCTCCAAGGGAGGTCATGATACTCTGTGGGAACGACAGAGAGATCCGAGGCCAAACTTAACCCAGCAGGCAGATGTTTAGGGGAAGACCGCGCCACCTTTAGGCAGTGTGAATGACAGAATGGGCTCCAACCCAGGATTGAACCCGTGGTCAAGTCAATATTGTGATTGTGCTTCTGGAGCCAAGAAAATACCAAAACCACAGGGATGTCAGGAGACTCAATGAGAAGCAGCTGTATTGACTCACTGTGATGACCAAATATCATGGGAACTGTGCTGTGCGTGACTCTGCCAATGGAACGGCCGTCCAGTGCTCTGGCATCCATGGGAACGGAAAGGGGTTGAGTGGGAACACCTAGTTCAGATACCAGGTACATGAAACTCTCATCAGCCCCAGAGTCAATGAGCACCCGAAAAGACTTTGACTGGTCTCCCCACAGCAGAATAACAGCAAAAGGACTCCGGGTAATTGGATTCAGGGAATTTCCAGTCTGACTCACCAGAGTACATGTACTTACTAATGATCTAGGTCTCCTCACTGGACAGGTAGCAATGAAATCCCTTGTAGCACCGCAATACAGACAACAGTTGGAGCTTAGCCTATGTGAACGTTCCCTAGGCGATCATCTAGCTCTTCCCAGTTGCATAGGTTCTAGTGTATCCGACTCGCCCATCGTCGATGACTCTCGAGGGAGCTCAGGTGGCTTCGGATCCTCTCTGAAAAATTATCCTCCGGGACTTCCGGGTTCCCTCGGAGGTGAGCGAGCCACTGCGGATGAACTGAGACCAGACCTCCTCTCACTCCTGCATTCCCTTAGGCGTCCATCAATTCTAACGGTGATGGCGATGAGGGAGTCGAGGTCCACCGGTAGTTCCCGAGCAGCTAGTTCATCTTTTACCACCTCAGATAATCCGTGAAGAAAATTATCGAAAAGAGACTCTGGATTTCAGGCACTCTCGGCAGCCAACGTGCGAAAATCAACCACATAGTCTGCCACACTACGTGAGTTTTGATGTAATTCAAGAAGTTTACTGTCCACCTCTTTCCCGGATACTGGAGAATCAAATACCTTCCTCACTTCTGCCATGAAATCCTCCAGATTACAACAAATGGCAGATTGTTGCTCCCAAACTGCCGTAGCCCAGGAGACCGCCCTTCCCGACATTTGCGTAATAACATACGATATCTTAGATCGGTCTGAAGGAAACGAAGATGGCTGTAAGTCAAAAATAAGAGAGCACTGAGAAAGAAAACCCCGGCAGGTACCAGGATTCCCATAATATTGCTCCAGAGTAGGTAAGCGGGGTTCTCGGAGAGCCGGGGTAGGCTGTACAAGCTTACCACTAATAGGGAAAACATTGCTGGGTGGTTGGGGTTTCTCAGAGGTAGGAGGCAGCCTCTGAGCCAACTCCCTGATTTGCATCATAAGCTCCTTAAACACTTGGTCGTGGCGTTCCGTCAAGGAACGGAGCCCTTCCAGAAGGTCCTGTAACAGCTCCTCGGGTCTCCTAATAGTGGCAGAGCTGGTCCAAGTCTGCTGGGTCTGTCATTTCAAGTTCGTACTATAAGGGCGAGACACAGGCGAGACACAGATGCAGACACAGGAGGCAGATGGTTAGTCTTTGTAGTTTATTTAATCCAAAAGGAGTAGGCAAGAGAATGGTCGCGGACAGGCAAACGGTCAAAGCCAGCTCCTTAGTCCAAGAAGTAAAGAGTGGCAGACAGACGCGATGTCAGGGCAGGCAGAAGGGTCAGGCAGGGGTGTACGGAGTCCAGAAAAAACAGGCAAGGGTCAAAACCGGGAAGACTAGAAAAAGAGAATAGAAAACAGGAGCACGAGAAAACACACTGGTTGAGAGACAGAGAGACACTGGGATAAATACACTGGGGAAAATAAGCGACACCTGGAGAAGGTGGAACAGGAACAGGTGGTTCACAAGAACAGGTGAAACAGATCAGGCCGTGACAGGCGATATTACCAGACAATGTCCTGACGTCAACAGGAAATCAACATCAACTTTGGGCATTATTACTTTTATACAATGGATAACAATTTCCAAAAACGAACAACTGCGCTGCAATGCTTAAAACAATCTAGGAGACAAATCCAGTAACCTGGCAACAAGCTAAAACCTGCACAACATCAAAACTCAGAGGAAATAGGTGTGTGCGCGCATGTGTGTGTAAGAGAGAGAGATTTAGCATGTGTGTATGCTTCCAAGTCTGTGTGTATCCCTGTGTGTGGCCAGGATTGCAATGGCACATGTGAATTATCGAAAGAGCTAATTAGAATCAGCCAAGCTTGCTTGGTTACCTAGCAATGGCACCAGGGGAAATCGACAAGACTAGTGCTTCGGCCATGTATCCTTCCACCACCCCCAGCCTATCCACACTCCTTGGCACTGTCAGATCAATACACCGGTCCACTGAGAGACCCCATGCTCGGGCTGACACCTGCACCATCTCCCAGCTGTTACTAGAGCAGCCCCATGCTGTGCCGTGCCCTTGCCGAACCTCTGCTTCACCAGACAAGAGTTTAGTATACCATTGCGTTACCCTATCCACACTATTCATGTGTGTGGTTGTGGATGTCAGTGTGCGTGTGCGCGTGCATGCGTGCGTGCGTGTTAGTATATCTGGTATCACAACATTTTTGCTACTGTAATTGCTTTTACAGTAGCAATGTATACTTTCACATAATATACATTGGGAATATACGGTACAGTTGTCTGACCCTGACAGGGAGTCACTCCCCATTTTGTACACCTGTACTCCATTTACAGTAAGTGTATGGTGTCTATTTCCAATATTTATTTTATATCCTTAGGGTTTTGAAAAATGGGTAAAGCACTTGGAGAAAAATGATTTCAGAAAATGAAAATGACAGGTTATTAAAGGAATAACCAGATGTAGGTTGTAGGTGACCTTCCATTAATGCCCCATGAGAAGTCCCAGTCCCCTTTCTTTTAACAGCATAATGGGAACAGTGTGTGTGTGTGTGGGGGGGGGGGGGGGGGGGGGGGGGGGGGAGTGTGTGCGTGCTTCCAAACCAGTGTTGTCTGCAATCCCACCTGGACAACAATGTTGATATCCTTGGAGTCGGGCTGTCGGATCACAAGACACTCAACTAATTTCTTCCCTCGTGCTTTGCCTCATAAACATCTCTTATTTGAAATGTCTGACTTGATATATTTTGTTCGTCAAGTAACGCAAAGTGCGATTTTTCCCTGGAACCGGCACCAGGCATAAGCGACATAAGCGGTTGTTTAGCCGACCCACCCAAAAAAATAATAATAATAGTACACTAAAAATACACTACACGTGGACACCCATTCAACGTGACACCGTCATAGGATGCCACCATTACAACAAGTCAGTTCTTCAAATTTCTGCCTTGCAAGAGCTGCCCGGTATTTGTATTTTTTAAGGCTCCCCATTAGCTGCTGCCAAGGCAGTAGCTACTCTTTCTGGGGTCCAGCAACATTAAGGCAGTTATATACAATTGAAAATATTACTTGACATTACATTTCATAACACTTTAGACAATACATTTAGTGTGTTCCTTCAGTCCACTACTCCATTATCACATATTTACATGTGTCCGTCTGTGTAGAATGCATCTTATCATGTGTATGTGTGTCTGTGCATGTGTGTGTGAGTGTCTATTCACAGTCCCCGCTGTTCCATAAGGTGTATTTTTATCTGTTTTTTTTATCTGATTCTACTGCTTGCATCAGTTACCTGATGTAGAATAGAGTTCCATATAGCCATGGCTCTAAGTAGTACTCTGTGCCTCCCATACTATGTTCTGGGTTTTGGGATTGTGAAGAGACCTCTGGTGGCATGTCTTGCGGGGTATGCATGGGTATCTGAGCTGTATGCTAGTAGTTTAAACAGACACCTCGGTGCATTCAGTATGTCAACACTTCTTACAAAAACAAGTAGTGATGAAGTCAATCTCTCCTCCACTTTGGGCCATGAGAGATTGACATGCATTGTTATCTCTCCGTGTACGATTAAGTGCCAGCCGTGCTGCCCTGTTCTGAGCCAATTGTAATGTTCCGAGGTCTCTCTGTGGCACCTGACCACGTGACTGAACAGTAGTCCAGATGCCACAAAAGTAGAGCCTGTAAGATCGGCCTTGTTTATAGTGTTGTTCAAAAGGAAGAGCAGAGAGTTATTATTGACAGACTCCCCATTTTAGCTACTGTTGTACAACATGTTTTGACCATGATAGTTTACAATCCAGGGTTACTCCAAGCCGTTTAGTCACTTCAACTTGCTAAATTTCCAAATTATTTATTACAAGATTTGACGTTTAGGGTTTAGTGAATGATTTGTCCCAAATTACAATGTTTTTTTATTTTTTTATATTTATGACTAACTTATTCCTTGCCACCCACTCTGAAACAAACTGCAGCTCTTTGTTAAGTGTTGCAGTCATTTCAGTCGCTATAGTAGCTGACGTGTATAGTGTTGAGTCATCTTTACTCAAAGCCAGTGGCACGTCATTAGTAAAGTTTGAATAAAGTAAGGGACCATGACAGCTGCTCTGGAGAAATTCAGATTCTTCCTGGATTATGTTGGAGAGGCTTCCATTAATCTGTATTCTGTAAAACAGGTAGCTCTTTATCCACAATATAGCTTATCCACAATAAAGCCATAACACCTAAGATTTTCCATCATCAGATTATGATCGATAATGTCAAAAGCTGCACTGAAGTCGAAGAAGATATTTTTTGGAAAACAGCTCCAAAAATATTTTTTCAATTATTTCTCTCAGCCAATCATCAGTCTTTTGTGTAAGTGCTGTGCTTGTAGTCCTTCCTTATAAGCGTGGTGAATATCTGTTGTCAGTTTGTTAACAGTAAAATTGCATTGGGCTGATTTGTCGGCTATTTTTTCACTTCTTCCACACTCACTTTACAGAATTCAAACTGAAATTGCTTGTCTTTCATAATTTGATCAGTTATACCAGCATTTGTTGCTGGAATGTCATGTCTGAATTTTTTTATCTTACCAATGAAAAATACTTAAAGTCATTGGGAAAATCAGTGGGTTTTGTGATGAATGAGCCATCTGATTCAATGAATGACAGAGCTGAGTTTGCGTTTTTGCCCAACATTTCATTTAAGGTGCTCCAAAGCTTTTTACTATCATACTTTGGCATTTATCTTTTTTCGTAGTATACTTTCTTCTGTTTATTCAGTTTAGTCCCATGATTTCTCAATTTGCAGTATGTTTGCTAATCGGTTTTAAGTGTTGTTATTGTGAAGTGGAAACGTCTAGGAGCAACAACAACTCAGCCATGAAGTGGTAGGCCACATAAGCTCACAGAACGGGACTGCCTAGTGCTGAAACGTCTGTCCTCATTTGCAAAACTCACTACAGAGTTCCAAACTGCCTCTGGAAGCAATGCCAGTACAATAACTGTTCATCGGGAAATTCATGAAATGGGTTTCCATGGCCAAGCAGCCGCACACAAGCCTAAGATCAACATGCGCAATGCCAAGTGTCGACTGGAGTGGTGTAAAGCTCACCGCCATTGGACTCTGGAGCAGTGGAAACTGGAGTTCTCTGGAGTGATAAATCACGCTTCACCATCTAGCAGTCCGACGGATGAATCTGAGTTTGACGGATGCCAGGAGAACGCTACCTGCCCCAATGCAAATTGCCAACTGTAAATTTTGGTGGAGTAGGAATAATGGTCTGGGGCTGTTTTTCATGGTTTGGGCTAGTCCCCTTAATTTCAGTGAAGGGAAATCTTAATGCTTACAGCATAAAATGACATTCTAGACAATTCTGTACTTCCAACTTTGTGGAAACAGTTTGGGGAAGGCCCTTTCCTGTTTCAGCATGACAATGCCCTCATGCACAAAGCAAGGTTCATACAGAAATGGTTCATCAAACACCTTTGGGATGAATTGGAACACCGACTGCGAGCCAGGCCTAATCGCCCAACATAAGTGCCCGACCTCGCTAATGCTCTTGTGGCTGAATGGAATTAATTCTCTGCAGCAATGTTCAGGTGGAAAGCCTTCCCAGAAGAGTGGAGGCTGTTATAGCAGCAAAGGGGTGACCAACTTCAATTTCTTTTGGCCCTCTTGTTGGGGGGCAACAAAAGCTTGCTTAAGGGCCCCTAAAGGCTAGAGTCAGCCCTTTCTGGAGCTCAAAGCCACCATAAAAAAATACTAAAAGGTTCCGTGGTTGACATTGCTTTGAAAAATATTCTATTATAATGTATTCATTTTAAATCCAATAACAGATTTAATGCCTCACTCGAGAATCAGCCATGTTTTTATTTTATCGCTGTTTACTTAGCGATAAAGATTATCCTCAAAGGAGCTAATACCCCAAAAGTAAATGCCACAAAATGCTGAAATAGCAGAGGTATGTGAATTTATCCAATCTGGTTTTCAATGGAAATAATTTCCAATTCTTAAGTAAGTTGACATTTTATGACAACCAATGTTTTGTAGCAGAAGTTACTGTACCGGTACAGTGACCATAATTTGACACCAACTCCTTGTGACTAAGGTTGTCCTAATATGGATCCCGTTTTACATGTATTTTGCGCCACAAACATTGTTGTCTTTGGTAACTTGACAACAAAGATAAACAACATAGGATATGTTTTTCTATTGATGTGGAAGCGGGGAGTTAGAAAGAAATGTGCTGCTAATGAGATTTACTATCTAATTGGGATACTATATGGCTAAATTGGTGTGATTCTGACAGCTTCTTGATGTTGCAGCCTGTTAGTCATTTCATGAAAACATGAACTATTTAAAATTCTCCAACACTCACTAGTTAAAGTGTTATGTCTCTTCCTAAACATAATGTCTCTTGCAACATCATAGGCCTATCTCTATAGGTCAACTCCTATCTACTCCTTCTACCATTTTCCGGTTCCAATCAATTGTGGGACTGAAATAGTAATTTACTTCCTGAATAGAACTAGAATACAGCAAATACCTGCAAAATGGACAGGAGAAATTAATATCCTGGCATTTAAAACTAAACAAAAATGCACGCTATGTTCTTATCTCACATGCACAAAAAGCCTAGGTTGTATTATGAATATCCGTAAACAGTTTTTCACGCAGGGAAGGATGCCTTGCTGAGTATCAATCAACCTAGAAATAAACAGGCGACCCAAACAACCATCCAGATAACCATCCAGATAAGTTGTGAAAACCTGAGGAAAATCCAACCCGGAAGTGCTGTTTTTCCTGAAAGCTCTCTGTTCCATTGCATGCCTTCGCTCCATTTAAAGGGATATCAACCATATTCCTTTTCTTATGGCTTCCACATGGTGTGAACAGTCTTTAGCCATAGTTTCAGGCTTTTATTTTGAAAAATGAGCGAGAAAGATCACATCGCGTCATTGGATGGCTGGGTGCCAGCAGCGCAACAGCTTGGAGCTGTTTGCATGCGCAACAGCTTGGAGCAGACATTTTCTCTCTCTCTCCTATTGAAGAAGCTACCGTCCGGTTGAAATATTATCGATTATATATTGTAAAAACAACCTGAGGATTGATTATAAAAAAAAGGTTTGACATGTTTCTATGAACTTTACGGATACTATTTGTAATTTTCGTCTGCCCCGTCGTTACCGCTCGAGCCTGTGAATTTCTGAACATAACGCGCCAAACAAATGGAGGTATTGGATATAAAAATAATCTTTATGGAACAAAAGGAACATTTATTGTGTAACAGGGAGTCTCGTGAGTGCAAACATCCAAAGATCATCAGAGGTAAGCGATTCATTTTATTGCTTTTCTGACTTTCGTGACCAATCTACTTTGCTGCTAGCGGTTTGTAATGTTTTGTCTCCTGAGAGAGATGTCCTTACATAAACGCTTGGTATGCTTTCTCCGAAAAGCTTTTTTGAAATATGACATGCCAGGTGGATTAACAACGAGCTAAACTGTGTTTCGCTATATTGCACTTGTGATTTCATGAAAATTGTATATTTTTAGTAATTTAATTTGAATTTGGCTCTCTGCAATTCAGCGGATGTTGACGAAAAAAATCCCGCTTAACGGGATGGGTGCATGAAGAAGTTGTTAACAAGTTAAAAATAAATGTCAGCTAGCACTAGGGTTCACTTTTCATCGTTACCTCATGCATGAAGAGGCAGGTACAGTCAAATGAAGTTCGGTAAGAGACTTTAGCCAAAATACCACGCTCTGCTTATAATCAGCATCAAGTCCATTGAAAATCAAACAAGTAACCAGCAGCCAAACCGAAGGCCACATGTGCCAACGTAAGCCACAATCCAAAAATGACACATTATACGACTCACAAGAAGCGGATATTTATTTTGCATTTATGTAACGTAATTTTTAAAATATATATTTCAACCCACGGGTCTTGTATTGCCTTACCAGTCCGCTAAAACACGCTTCTTGACACCAATGTTTGGCCTAAACTGGTCGAGAAGTATAACACACACACACACACACACACACACACACACGATAACATACCCACTATACATACACATGGATTTAGTACTGTAGATACGTGGTAGTGGTGGAGCAGGGGCCTGAGGGCACACAGTGTTTTGTGAAATCTGTGAATGTATTGCAATTTTTTTAAATTGTATAACCTGCCTAAATTTTGCTGGACCCAAGGAAGAGTATCTGCTGCTTTGGCAGTAATGGGGATCCATAATAATTATAAATACAAATACTTTCCCCTGAGTGTATCGAGGGGAAATGGGGTATTCAAGTCTTTCTGCCATTCTCCTTCCTTTCTTTCCCCTCTTTTTTGAGGCTAATTAGAATAAAAACAAGATTTACGGGTGGGCTCATCGCTGTCACTTCATGTCGGGAGCGCCGCTCCTGATTTCCTGCTGGAGGGTGTCTTGCCTTTTAGTCACAGCTCCTCTGGATGGTGGGGGGTGTCTTCTAAAGGAAGTGTGTTTTGTTTGTGTGGTAGGGGGCGATGACTCCACTACCACACACAGGGCCTCTAACACACCCCCACTTCCTTAACCACCAACCTCAGACACACACCACCCTGCCGGCAACACCCCCCCAAGCCTGACGCACTCCCACCAGCACTCTCCCACCCAGTGCGCATAACACCCACCACACGCACACATATACCCTCCAACTTTCAGCCAAGCTCACTCATCCGACCCCTTCATGACCCCTTCATTACATGCACACACCCAATCCCCCCTACGCAGCATGCTGGACCCCCCATTTGGACCACCAAATGCCAAAGAAAGGGGTTAATGTATTATTTCACTTTCTATTAGCTTCACCAGAGGAACAAAGAAGAAGAAGAAACACCATCATATTAAGAGGGAACATAGAAGTCACCATGGCCTTCATTTACTCACCATAGCCATCAAGTGTGGGTGTGATATTAATAGAGTTGGTTTAGCGAAAGTCCACCCAAAACAAGTTTAAGGTTGATAAGCATAAGTACTGTAGGCCTGGTGGTTTTAAATAAGGTCGAACCGAGGTTGAACTTCTAAAAATATTTCTGTAAAAATAAGATATTGAGGTAGTTCCAATTCCTGGCCATCTGGGCAGGGACTCATGCATTGTGATTCGACAAACAGGTGAACAACCCCTGACATCCTTTGGTTTTCTTTCTGCAGTGGGTTTTGTAGCTGTATCATACTCTGCGTAGTTGTTCAGTGACTCATCAAAACCAACCTGCATCCCTCCACAGGGCAGGCTTTTATCTGGCTTTCGTTTTAAGCAGGGTTGGACCTGAGTGACACTCTGGTACTTGAATGGGAGATGGGTCGTATTCATTAGGGCACACAACCTTTAAAAACGTTTTGCAACATAAAACGAAAATTGCTGCTTATTTTTGGACAAATCCAGGTAGTTCCTCCATGTTTCATTACACTTTTTCCATTTGGTACCTAATGGGTTTGGTGGGCCAGTAGGCAGAACTACTCCCTCTGTTCAAAGATCACCATTCATCTGGTCAACCGTGAACTTTCCCTGGGTCATTTGAGTTAAAATGCTTTCTCAGTCAACTCAAATAACAATTACAAGCAAATTATTGTGGCCCTGGTGGCACACAAAATAATCTAGAGGTCTGACTGCACAGAGATGCTTGGGAAAATGGTGACAACGGGGGACCAGTGTGTGCGTCTCTTTCAGAGTAGGGTGGTGTGTCTGAGCGCCATCAGCTAGGACATGACATTGGTTAATGTCACGTATTAACAAGGTGGGTGGAATCAGGCGCAGAGAGCAGGTGCAGTGAGTCGAATGTTTATTCTCCGGAACCAAACACGGTCAACCCAAAATACAGGGTGAAATAATCCAACACAGGATTAAATGTATCGGAGCAAATAACACAATACGTATTCACGAAAACACATGAAACCAAAACAATCCCGCACGAAACAAGGGCGGGACAACCTACTACATATAAGGACGTCAATAAACTAAAATACACACAGGTGAAACTAATAAGACAAAACCAACAGACAAACGAAAAAGGGATCGATGGTGGCTAGTAGGACGGTGACGACGACCGCCGAGCACCGCCCGAACAGGCAGGAGAGCCAACTTCGGCGGAAGTCGTGACAGTTAATCATATCTCCCCATTCTTATTCAATTTTGCATGCCTTCTCAAACAGCTACAACTGTATATGCATTCGCACATCAAGTCTTCTCTTAAGTTGGGCTCGGGTTGGAACAACTGTTGAACATCTGCACTTATATGTGTGTGTCCCAAATCTGTTGCTATGGGGTAATGGATGTTAGGGACAATACAGGATGAATCACAATACTTGTTTGTCAAATAATAATAATAATTTCCTGCCAAAAACGACATTTTTCTGTTGACAATCCTGGTTATAGGTAACAATCGTTGGTATAAACTGCATACATTATTACGCATATTATTTGTTAATTGTGGAAGTAAATAAAGACATGCAAGATTTGTATATATGTATACAGTACCAGTCAAAAGTTTGGACACACCTACTCGTTCAAGGGTTTTTCTTTATTTTTACTATGTTCTACATTGTATAATAGTGAAGAAATCAAAACTATTAAATAACACATGTGGAATCATGTAGTAACCAACAAAGTGTCAAACAAATCAAAATATTTAGACTGTTCAAAATAGCTACCCTTTGCCTTGACAGCTTTGCACAATCATTCTCAACCAGCTTTACCTGGAATGCTTTTCCAATGGCCTTGAAGGAGTTCACACATTAGCTGGCTGCTTTTCGTTCACTCTGCAGTCCAACTCATCTCATCTCCCTGTTGAAAAAAGAATGATAGTCCCACTAAGCGCAAAACGGATGGGATGGTGTATCGCTGCATCGCTGCAGAGTGCTGTGGTAGCCATGTTGGTTAAGTGTGCCTTGAATTCAGACAGTGTTACCAGCAAAGCACTCCCTCCTCCATGCTTCACGGTGGGAACCACAGATGAAGACATCCGTTCACCTACTCTGTGTCACACAAAGTAACCAAAAATCTCAAATTTGGACTCATCAGACCAAAGGACATATTTCCACCGGTCTAATATCCATTGCTCGTGTTTCTTGGCACAAGCAAGTCTCTTCTTATTATTGGTGTCATTTAGTAGTGGTTTCTAGGCAGCAATTTTACCACGAAGGCCTGATTCACAATCTCCTCTGAACAGTTTTGATGTGTCTGTTACTTGAACTCTGAAGCATTTATTTGGGCAGCAATCTGAGGTACAGTTCAATCTAAAGAACTTATCCTCTGCAGCAGAGGTAACTCTGGGTCTTCCGTTCCTGTAGCAGTCCTCATGAGAGACAGTTTTATCGTAGCACTTGATAGTTTTTGCAACTGCACTTGAATAAAGTTTAAAAGTTCTTGAAATGTTCCACATTGACTGCCCTTCATGTCTAAAGTAACGATGGACTATTGTTTCTCTTTCCTTATTTGAGCTGTGCTTGAAATAATTGAGACATGGTAAGGTTGGACCCAGGTTCAGAGAAGAGATCAGAGGAGGAATCAATGGTTAAGGATAAACATAATACTTTACTCCCACAGGATCACAGTACACTTGAAAAAAAATAAAACACTAAGTCTCGACAACTCACTCAGGAAATGACCGCACACAGTAAACAATTAAAACTTCTGCAAATGACAACAGAAAACACACCTCTTTTAACAGGGAAATCATAATGAGTAAATTGGACACACTTGGGTTTCGTTAATGATTCTAGGAAAGTCTCTGTCGCCCGCTGGTGACAGGTGGAACCATGACAATAATATGGACTTTAACCAAATAGGGTTATCTTTTGTATACCACTCCCACCTTGTCACAACTGCTTGGCTCAAATGCATTAATACAATTTGACAAAAGTATATTCATATAGTTCTAACACATGATTCATTGACAAAAAAATCTAAAGAATTTCGAAAAACGGTCCAGAAAGCACTTTTTTAAGGGGGTGATACGTTTTTTCAAACTTTTTGCTATTTTTTACTTTTGACTTTTGACTTCCTATGAAATCATATTGCAAATGGAGAAAACATGTGCCTTATGCACAAGTTTAAAAAAAATGATAATAAAATATGCCTCAAGTATGTTGATACAGTTCTTATACATGTGTAATTGACACAAAAAACCGAAAGAATTTCCAAAAATAGTACAGAAAGCACTTTTTTAAGGGTGTGATAAGTTTTTTCAACATTTTTGCTATTTTTGACTTTTGACTTCCTATGAAATCATATTGCAAATGGACAAAACATATGCCTTATGCACAAGTAAAGAAAAAAATAAAATAAAAAATGATAATAAAATTGTACTAAAGTATATTCATACAGTTCTTACACATGTGTAATTAACAAAAGAAATCGAAATAATTTTGAAAACGGTCCAGAAAGCACCTTTTTAAGGGGGTGATACGTTTCTGAAAAGATGTTCAGTTTTTCAAAATTTTACTTTTGGATGTTGACTTGTGTTACATTTGCAATATGGAAAATCACGGTGGAGCGCACTCGCCATCTGTTGGATTTTTAAAGTGTTACACTTGGCATTCGCCATATGGCGTTTGCAATCAACTTTGAATGAAACAACGCCGAATTGAGTGGTATTGGACACCGTGTATATGGTTGTCCAGTGCCAATGACTTCCCATTCATTTTTATACATTTCAGGGGGGTGTTCCCCCTGCTAACCATGTTTATGTGACCAATACAATTTGATTTGATAAAGTACAACTGAAGTTTATATGTAAATGCATGGAATATGTCAATGTTGGATAATCTCATTTAAAATGGGTAAAATGTATGTATAGTAACCCTCGGTGTAAAATAGTAAATAATGGCTACTTCTCACAAAGTGTTAAACTGTCAAGAGGAGAAAACAAGGTTCACTATAGGCATATCTATTTATTATGGCCATCAAATGTTAGCTATTAAAATCAGATCCAACAATATTATCAAGGGCCTAGAAATCAGGGCTTAAACACAAAGTCTTTTAAATCCACAATTTGGATCCCTCCTCAGACGTATAGAGGATTTCCATAATTGTTCTAGACTCTCTCCATTACAACCACATTATTGGAAGTATACTATATTACATATTGGATCCCTAAAAAATACAACTTTTACATGAATTTGTAGTTTAACAATAAGTGGTCTGATGGTGAAGTGGACATACTCGGCATTCAGAACCCGAAAGAAATACATTTTTATAGAAAGACAGCAAAAATAGAAAATAACCTTTCTATTTGTAGAAAGATCACCCTGATTAAAACATGTTAGGGATAGGGGGTAGCATTTTCACTTTGTTAACTAGCATCACACCTCGACAACAGCCAGCAAAATTGCAGGGCGCCAAATTCAAAACAACAGAAATCCCATCATTAAAATTCCTCAAACATACAAGTATTTTACACGATTTTAAAGATAAACTTCTTGTAAATACAACCACGGTGTCTGATTTCAAAAAGGCTTTACAGAGAAAGCACACCATGCGATTATGTTAGGTCAGCGCCTCGTCGCAGAAAACCATACAGCCATTTTCCAGCCAAGGATAGGGCTCACAACAGTCAGAAATAGCATTAAAATGAATCACTTACCTTTGATGATCTTCGTCTAGTGGGACTCCCAGGTCTCCATGTTAGACAAATGTTTGTTTTGTTCGATAATGTCCCTCTTTATGTCCAAAATCCTCTGTTTTGTTGGTGCATTTAGTTCAGAAATCCAAAGGCACAATGTGAGCTCTCAACATCAAGACGAAAAGTCAAAAAAGTACAATAAAAGTTAGTAGAAACATGTCAAACGATGTTTAAAATCAATCCCCAGGTTGTGTTTTGTCATAAATAATCAAAACTATTTCAACAGAACAAAAGCTTCGTTAAAAGATAAGGAGAAACTAGAAATGCGAGCTCCCGATCATTCGCAGGACTCATGGCTGGAAATTTCCACTGACGTCTCATTGAAAGTGCTGTATCTCCCTAATTTTTCAGAGTAAAAGCCTGAAACAATGCCATCCTCTACATTGCCACATGTAGAGGAAGCCATAGATATTGTGAACTGGGTCCTAAGTCTTTGTATGGTGGATAGGCTTTCAATGGAAAAACAGCCTTCAAAATAATAGTACTTCCTGGTTGGATTTTCCTCAGGTTTTCGCCTGCCATATCAGTTCTGTTACACAGACAGTTCTCACAGACATTATTTTAACAGTTTTGGAAACTTTAGAGGGGTTTCTATCAAAATCTACTAATTATATATGCATATCCTAGCTTCTGGGCCTAAGTAGCAGGCAGTTTAATTTGGGCACGCTTTTCATCCAAAATTCCGAATGCTGCCCCCTACCCTAGTGAAGTTTTAACTACAGTGCAGAAAGTATTCAGCCCCTTGACTTTTTACACATTTTATTACGTTACAGTCATATTTTAAAATTAATGAAATCCTTTTTTTCACTCATCAATCTACACACAATACCCCATATTGACAAAGCAACAAAAAAAAAAAACATATTGACAAAGCAAAAATTGCAAAATGTGATTTAAAAAAAACTGATATCACATTTACGTAAGTATTCAGACCCTTTACTCAGTACTTTGTTGAAGCACCTTTGGAAACTATTACAGCCGCTAGTCTTCTTGAGAATGATGCTACAAGCTTGGCACAGCTGTCTTTGGGGAGTTTCTTCTAATCATCTCTGTCAGGTTGGATGGGGAGTGTCGCTGCACAGCTATTTTCAGGTCTCTCCAGAAAGGTTAGATCGGGTTCATGTCCAGGCTGTGGCTGTGCCACTCAAGGACATTCAGGGACTTGTCCTGCGTTGTCTTGGCTGTGTGCTTAGGGCCGTTGTCCTGTTGGAAGAGGAGCCGTTGGCCCAGTTGGAGGTCCAGAGCGCTCTGGAAAAGGTTTTTATGAAGGATCTCTCTGTACTTTGCTCTGTTCATCCTTCCCTCCACCCTGACTAGTCTCCCAATCCATTCAGCGGAAAAACATCCCTACAGCATGTTGCTGCCACCACCATACTTCACCGCAGGGATGGTGCCAGGTTTCCTCCAGATGTGACGATTGGCATTCAGGCCAAAGAGATCAATCTTGGTTTCATCAGCCCGGAGAATCTTGTTTCTCATGATCTGAGGGTCCTTTAGGTGCCTTTTGTCAAATTTCAAACACGCTATCATGTGCCTTTTACTAAGGAGTGGCTTCTATCTGGTCACTCTACGATAAAGGTCTGATTGGTGGAGCGCTGCAGAGATAGTTGTCCTTCTGGAAGGTTCTCCCATTTCCACAGAGGAAGTCTGGAGCTCTGTCAGAGAGACCATCGGTTTCTTGGTCATCTCTCCGAATGCTCAGTTTGGCCAGGCGGCGGGCTCTAGGAAGAGTATTGGTGGTTCCAAACGTCTTCCATTTAAGAATGATGGAGGCCACTGTGTTCTTGGGGAGCTTCAATGCTGCAGACATTTTTTGGTATCCTTCCCTAGATAATTCTGTCTCTGAGCTTTATGGACAATTCCTTAGACCTCATGGCTTGGTTTTTGCTCTGACAAGTAATTTCACCTGTGGGACCTTATATAGACAGGTGTGCGCCTTTTCAAATCATGTCCATTCAATTGAATTTACCACAGGAGGACTCCAATCAAGTTGTAGAAATATCTCAAGGATGATCAATGGAAACAGGATCTACCTGAGCTCCATTTTGAGTCTCTTGCAAAGGGTCTGAAAACATATGTAAATAAGGTATTTCTGTTTTTGTCTTGTTATACATTTGCAAAAATTTCTAAAAACCTGTTTCAATTTTGTCATTATGGAGGATTGTATGAAGATAAATGAGGGAAAAAGTAATTTAATACATTTTAGAGTAAGGTTGTAACGTAAGGTTGTAACATAATAACAGTTGGAATACTTTTCGGAATAGTTTTGGCTTATGGCCTTGCCTACACCTAACGAGTTGGTTCTTTAATATAATTTGTTTAGTTAACCTTTATTTAACTAGGCAAGTCAGTTAAGGACAAATTCTTATTTACAATCACGGCCGGATGTGATACAGCCTGTAAATCAAACCAGGGTCCGTAGGGATGCCTCTTGCACTGAGATGCAGTGCCTTAGACCTCTACGCCACTCAGCAGTCCCAAAATGATACGAGCAAAAAATATTCAATTTTATTTGGAACGGCAAGCCAGATCAAGTTAAACGGGCTTATATATAATGAATATGAATTCGGAAGGCAGAAATTATTAAATAAGAAAGCATTATACTTCTCACTAAAGGCTTCAATCATACAAAAGTTATACTTAAATCCAAACGGGTTCTCTAGCAGATTAGTAAGTATCTGCTCAAGAATGGCTTTTTTCCCTTTATTTAGATTACAACCTCCCACTTTCTATTTAAAAAAATGAAAAATACTCTCTAAAATATGGCTATTTTTAAAACCAGCCCTACACAGTATAATCCACCACAAAAGACATAACAAATATTACAATATATTAAACTCAAATATTAGTAAACTCAAATATACCAAGTGATTCAAAAACATTGGGGGTAAAAAATATTTACAAATGTTTATTGGAAATGATAACATAAATAGGACTGGTGGAGTTAAATCACAAAGCTAACAAAAAAATATGGAAATGTATGCTCTACCAAAAATTACAACAAGCTGGTTGCAGCATTACCACACAAATGGAAGAGGCAAGTGGAAGGGGAAGAAGGTAAGGAACTTGTCTGTTGGCACTGTATAAAAACTTATATTGGTTAAAGAAAATTGTGATAAATAAAAAAGTATACCAGTTTCATTTAAAGACCCCCAAAATTGGCAACTGCGCCGTATGGATTGCAAAATAGTTGGGAAGAGATTTTCAATGTACCAATTCTGGATTCAAAACTGGATTCTGGATTCTGAAGCTGGATTCAAAACTTTTTCAAATAAAATTATCATACAAAATACTTGCTACCTAGAATGTTATATGTATGGAGGATACAACCATCCCAGATCTAAGGATTTTGCTGAGAAGAGACAGAATCATTACATCATTTGTTTTGGTACTGTCCATTTGTAGCCTGTTTTTGGTCACAGGTTTGGGACTTCTAACTCTGCAAATAGCACTGCTGGGTGATAAAAAAAAGTCATAGTCAATTGATCAATAATATAATACTCTTAGCAAATAAGGTTATCTTTCATTTACAATCTGCAGGAACTATGAGAATAGAAAGGTTCAGAACTATTGTGAAACGTCACAGCACAGTTGAAAAATATATGGCAAATAGAAATTAAAACTGAATGGTGTTCAGAGATATATGGGAAGGGTTGGGTGTAGCTGTAGGGTGGGACTAAAAATAGAAAGATACTAATGCAAAATACACTGTGTCCGACAAATGTATATAGTATGTATAAGTTGGAAGTAGAAGTGTTGTTATCCATTAGTTTACTCCAATAAGGGCAGGGGTGGTGGGGTTAGGGGAAAATAATAAAGGAAAATATATTAATTAAACAATATACAGTGGGGCAAAAAAGGATTTAGTCAGCCACCAATTGTGCAAGTTCTCCCACTTAAAAAGACGAGAGAGGCCTGTAATTTTCATCATAGGTACACTTCAACTATGACAGACAAAATGAGAAAAAAAATGCAGAGAATCACATTGTAGGATTTTTAATGAATTTATTTGCAAATTGTGGTGGAAAGTAAGTATTTGGTCAATAACAACATTTTATATCAATACTTTATTATATACCCTTTGTTGGCAATGACAGAGGTCAAACGTTTTCTGTAAGTCTTCACAAGGTTTTCACACACTGTTGCTGGTATTTTGGCCCATTCCTCCATGCAGATCTCCTCTAGAGCAGTGATGTTTTGGGGCTGTTGCTGGGCAACACGGCCTTTCAACTCCCACCAAAGATTTTCTGGCTAGGCCACTCCGGGACCTTGAAATGCTTCTTACGAAGCCACTCCTTCGTTGCCCGGGTGGTGTGTTTGGGATCATTGTCATGCTGAAAGACCCAGCCACGTTTCATCGTCAATGCCCTTGCTGATGGAAGGAGGTTTTCACTCAAAATCTCACGATACATGGCCCCATTCATTCTTTCCTTTACATGGATCAGTCGTCCTGATCCCTTTGCGCAAAAACTGCCCCAAAGCATGATGTTTCCACCCCCATGCTTCACAGTAGGTATGGTGTTCTTTGGATGCAACTCAGCATTCTTTGTCCTGCAAACACGACGAGTTGAGTTTTTACCAAAAAGTTATATTTTGGTTTCATCTGACCATCTGACATTCTCCCAATCTTCTTCTGGATCATCCAAATGCTCTCTAGCAAACTTCAGACGGGCCTGGACATGTACTGGCTTAAGCAGGGGAACACGTCTGGCACCGCAGGATTTGAGTCCCTGGCGGAGTAGTGTGTTTCTGATGGTAGGCTTTGTTACTTTGGTCCCAGCTCTCTGCAGGTCATTCACTAGGTCCCCCCGTGTGGTTCTGGGATTTTTGCTCACCGTTCTTGTGATCATTTTGACCCCACGGGGTGAGATCTTGTGTGGAGCCCCAGATCGAGGGAGATTATCAGTGGTCTTGTATGTCTTCCATTTCCTAATAATTGCTCCCACAGTTGATTTCAAACCAAGCTGCTTACCTATTGCAGATTCAGTCTTCCCAGCCTGGTGCAGGTCTACAATTTTGTTTCTGGTGTCCTTTGACAGCTCTTTGGTCTTGGCCATAGTGGAGTTTGGAGTGTGACTGTTTGAGGTTGTGGACAGGTGTCTTTTATACTGATAACAAGTTCAAACAGGTGCCATTAATACAGGTAACGAGTGGAGGACAGAGGAGCCTATTAAAGAAGAAGTTACAGGTCTGTGAGAGCCAGAAATCTTGCTTGTTTGTAGGTGACCAAATAATAAGCAAATAAATTCATTAAAAATCCTACAATGTGATTTTCTACATTTTTTTCTCATTTTGTCTGTCATAGTTGAAGTGTACATATGATGAAAATTACAGGCCTCTCTCATATTTTTAAATGGGAGAACTTGCACAATTGGTGGCTGACTAAATACTTTTTTGCCACACTGTATATACAGTACCAGTCAAAAGTTAGGACACACCTAGTCATTCAAGGGGTTTTCTTTGTTTGTACTATTTTCTACATTATAGAATAATAGTGAAGACATCAAAACTATGAAATAAGACATATGGAATCATGTAGTAACCAAGAAAAAGTATTAAACAAATCTAAATGTATTTTATATTTGAGATTCTTTAAAGTAGCCCCCTTTTGTCTTGATGACAGCTTTGCACACTATTGGCATTCTTGAAACCAGCTTCATGAGGTAGTCACCTGGAATGCATTTCAATTAACAGGTGTGCCTTTTTAAAAGTTCATTTGTGGACTTTCTTTCCTTAATGCATTTGAACCAATCAGATGTGTTGTGACAAGGAATGGGTGGTATACAGAAGTTAGCCCTATTTGGTAAAAGACCAAGTCCATATTATTGCAAGAACAGCTCAAATAAGCAAAGAGAAACGGCAGTCCATCATTACTTTAAGACATGAAGGTCAGTCAATGCGGAAAAGATTCTTCAAGTGATGTCGCAAAAACCATCAAGCGCTATGAGGAAATTGGCTCTCATGAGGATCGCCACAGGAAAGGAAGACCCAGAGTTACCTTTGCTACAGAGGTAAAGTTCATTAGAGTAACCAGCCTCAGAAAATGCAGCCCAAATAAATGCTTCACCGAGTTCAAATAACAGACACATCTCAACATCAGCTGTTCAGCGGAGACTGCATGAATCAGGCCTTAATGGTAGAATTGCTGCAAACAAACCACTACTAAAGGACACCAATAAGAAGAAAAGACTCGATTGGGCCAGGAAACACGACAATGGACATTAGATCGGTGTAACTCTGTCCTTTTGTCTGATGATTCCAAATGTAAGATATTTGGTTCCAACCGCAGTGTCTTTGTGAGACTTGTTTTCCCAGGGTGACTATGATCCTTCCGTTACTGTTTTTCAGTAAAATATTATGTTTATCCTTAACCACTGATTCCTCCACTGGACTCTTCTCTGCACCTGGGTCCAACCTCACCATGTCACACGCAGAGTAGATGAATGGATGATCTCTGCATGTGTGGTTCCCACCATGAAGCATGGAGGAGGAGGTGTGGGGGTGTTTTGCTGGTTACACTGTCAGTGATTTATTTAGAATTCAAGGCACACTTAACCAACATGACTACCACAGCATTCTGCAGTGACACGCCATCCCATCTGGTTTGTGCTTAGTGGGACTATCATTTGTTTTTCAACAGGACAATGAAGCAACACACCTCCAGGCTGTGTAAGGGATATTTGATCAAAAAGGAGAGTGATGGATTGCTGCAACATATGACCTGGCCTCCACAATCACCCAACCTCAACCCAATTAAGATGGTTTGGGATGAGTTGGACCGCAGAGTGAGGAAAAGGACCCAACAAGTGCTCAGCGTATTTGGGAACTCCTTCAAGACTGCTGGAAAAGCATTCCAGGTGAAGCTGGTTGAGAGAATGCCAAGTGTGCAAAGCTGTCATCAAGGCAATGGGTAGCTACTTTGAAGAATCTAAAATAAATGTGGATTTGTTTAACACTTTTTTGGTTACCACATGATTCCATGTGTTATTTCATAGTTTTGATGTCTTCACTATTATTCTACAATGTAAAAAATAGTCAAAATGTAACAAACCCCTTGAATGAGTAGGTGTGTCCAAACTTTTGACTGGTACTGTATATATTTACAAAACTAAAAACATATATGGGGGATTGAAATTATGCAGACAATTACATTAACTTTTTATGGCTGCAGGGGCAGTATTGAGTAGCTTGGATGAAAAGGTGCCCATTGTAAACGGCCAGCTCCTCAGTCTCAGTTGCTAATATATGCATATTATTATTAGTATTGGATAGAAAACACTCTAAAGTTTCCAAAACTGTCAAAATATTGTCTGTGAGTATAACAGAACTGATATTGCAGGCAAAACCCTGAGGAAAATCAAAACAGGAAGTAGCTTATATTTTGAAAACTTTAAAGGGATATGAACCAGATTCCTTTTCCTATCGCTTCCTCAAGGTGTCAACAGTCTTCAGACATAGTTTCAGGCTTTTATTTTGAAAAATGAGCCAGAACGATAACATCGCGTCAAGTGGTCACATGAGTTTTGCTCGCGCAACAGAGTTTGGATAGGTATTGCTTTTCCCTCTCCTACTGTGAAAGACATTTGCGGTTGATATATTATCGATTATATATTTTAAAAACAACCTGAGGATTGATTATAAAAAACGGTTGACATGTTTCTGTGGACATTATGGAAACTATTTGGAATTTTTGTCTGCATTGTCGTGACTGCTCTTCCCTGTGTATTTCTGAACATAACGCGGCAAACAAACGGAGGTATTTTGGATATAAAAATTATCTTTATGGAACAAAGGGAACATTTGTTGTAACTGGGAGTCTCGTGAGTGAAAACATCCGAAGATCATCATAGGTAAATTATTAATTTGATTGCTTTTCTGATTTCCGTGACCAAGCTACCAGTGTACTTAATGTGTTGTCGTGCGATCGATAAATTTACACAAACGCTTGGATTGCTTTCGCTGTAAAGCTTAATTTCAAAATCTGACACAACAGGTGGATTAACAAAAGGCTAAACTGTGTTGTTCTATATTGCACTTGTGATTTCATGAATATACATATTTATAGTAATATTTATTGAATGTAGCGCTATGCTATTCAGCGGTTGTTGATGACACCTATCCCGTTAGTGGGATTGCAGCCATAACAAGTTTTTAATGGATGCCACAATCTATCTGCAATATTAAAGCTGATCTTCCTCATAAAAAAACAATTACAAGTAGAACCCTGTGGAAGCTAACAAAATGTCTGATGCTCTACAAAATAAAGGGACAAGCAAGCGGCAATAGCATAATTTCAGGACCATGGACAGTGGTTGAGACGAATCCCTGCAATCAGACATTCAAGACCAGAGACATTGGATAGCAGCTGTTCTCTAGTGATTCCGGTAAAGCAATGTGTGTAAGTGAGAGAGTATGTCCTTGAATACACTGATTAATGTATTCGCAGTGGTGTTATGTATTTTTTTAGGTGAGCGCATATGTTTGTGTGCATCCTTGTGAAAGGCCAACTCCTTGAAGGTTCACTCCCCCTCTCCTGCACTCTTTTCACTTGGTTGTGCAGCACATCTGCAGCCGATGACCTGAGTTAATGTCTCATTCAGGCAAATAAGATTGCAGGCGAGAGACGAGAAAGAGAGGGATGAGGAGGAGTGTGTGCCCAGTGGGTAGCATGTTAAAAAGGATGTGTTGCCTCTGAGTCATTTAGGAGTGTCGCAGAAATCTTCTGAAAAGAGTGTGCATGTGTGTGCTTTGTGCAGATAATTGATTTTTTTCTCCCTTATGGAATTAAGCCCCACTCCAACAGGAGAAGGGTCCTTAGGGAGATGTAGTCAAGGTGTAGCATCATAATGCATTAGAGGGAACCTGACACACACACACACACACAGACATATACACTAACACACACAGTCTGAGGAGCAACCACCTCACTGCCTGATGTTGTCCCAAATAGCACACTATTCCCTACATTATGCTCTACACTTGTCAAACGTAGTACACTGTGTAGGGAATAGGGTGCCATTTAGGAAGTATCCCCTGTCTGCCTGCGAGGGGATTATCAAACAGACAACAATGGCCGGGGTAAGATTAGTGCACAGGCATGTGCACAATTAGCCGTCAAGCTGTAAACATCTTAAGGGCAAAGTTAAAAGGAGGAGAGGAAGAGAGGGACACTTTGGAGTGTGAGCGGAAGTCTTTACATGCTTAATTAGTTGTTAATGTTCTTTGTCAATGTATAAAAATAGAAAAAGGTTGTTACATCAATCTAGCTAATTTCAACATATTCATCAGAACGTTGATATTGCATATCAAACTTCACATAGAAATGTAAAAAGTATTTTTCATCCTATATTCTTTTATTTAACTAGGCAAGTCAGTTAATAACTCATTCTTATTTTGCAATAACAACATACCCCAGCCAAATCCTCCCCTACGCCAGACAACACTGAGCCAATTGTGTACCACCCTATGGGACTCTTGATCACAGCCAGTTGTGATACAGCCTTGGAACGAACCAGGGTCTGTAGTCACACCTCTAACACTGAGATGCAGTGCTTTAGAGGGCTGCGCCACTTGGGTTTTTGAAATGTTTGAATTTTAGATTTGATTACATATTTTATTTGACCTTGTTTCAATGACGATAGTAAAATTGTTTGTTTGAATCAACGTCATCGTTTCAACTTCATGCTATCAACCTTAATAAAGGGGCATATTGAAATAAAATGTGAAGCCACAGTCCAACAATTTCTGCCAAAACAGTGACTCCTACTGGTATAAAAGGGGTAATGCACTTCAGTGAAAACAAGTTTACCATCCAGATGCCTACCTCTCTGTACCCTTCTTAGCTTTGGGAACAAGCTGTGTTTATTTCAGCTGAGCTATCATGTCAACAAAGTTAGACATTTATCAGCTTTCACACTAATTTGCAAACATAAATAACATTGAATAGTGGAAAGTATAACTAACTTTTCTTAAAGCTTTATGTGAAAGTAAATTCGGATTGAGGTTGGCTTTATATAGGCTAAATTGATATTACATAAAAACAACGTTTATTCAACGTGTGTGCCCAGTGGGGATGTTGTTCATGTAAGATAACAGAAAACGCTAAGTACCTGTTTCAATCACACACACACACAAACACACATCATATTATCGATGGATTACTCTTTTACCTGAAACAAAGGCATCGTTATTTTAGTTAATAAGACTGAGGTAGATCAAAGTTCTACAGTCAATGGAATTTTTTACATATTTCGTTAACCTATTGGCATACATTTGTACAAAACATTAATAAAACCTTCCTAATATTGAGTTGCACCTTATTTTTGCCAGTAAACAGTCTACATATACAGTACCAGTCAACCATTGGGATACACCTACTCATTCAAGGATTTTTCTTTATTTGTAATGTTTTCTACATTGTATAATAATGGTGAATACATCAAAACTATGAAATAACACATATGGAATCACGTAGTAACCAAAAAAGTGTTAAACAAATCAAAATGTATTTTATATTTGAGATTCAATGTAGCCAGACTTTGCCTTGATGACAGCGTTGCACCCTCTTGGCATTCTCTCAACCAGCTTCATGAGGTAGTCACTTGGAATGCATTTCAATTAACTGGTGTGCAGTGTTAAAAGTTCATTTGTGGACTTTCTTTTGAGTCAATCAGTTGTGTTGTGACAAGGTAGGGGGGTATACACAATATAGCCTTATTTGGTGACATACCAAGTCCATATTATGGCAGGAAGAGTTCAAATAAGCAAAGAGAAACGACAGTCCATGATTACTTTAAAACATGTCAATGTGTCAAATTTCAATGCAGAAAAATTATTCAAGTGCAGTCATAAAAACCATCAAGTGCTTTGATGAAACTGGTTCTCATGAGGACCACCGCAGTTACCAGCCTCAGAAATTGCAGCCCAAATAAATGCTTCACGGAGCTCAAGTAACAGACACATCTCAACATCAGCTGTTCAGAGGAGACTCAGTGAATCAGGCCTTCATGGTTAATTTGCTTCAAAGAAACAACTAATAAAGGACACCAATAAGAAGGAGAGACTTGCCTGGGCCAGGAGACATGAACAATGGACATTAGACCGTTGGGAATCTGTCCTTTGGTCTAATGAGTCCAATTTTGAGGTTTTTGGTTCCAATTGTTGTGTCTTTGTGAGACGCAGAGTAGGTGAACGGATGATCTCCGCATGTGTGGTTCCCACCGTGAAGCATGGAAGAGGTGTGATGTGTGGGGGTGCTTTGCTGATGACACTGTCTGTGATTTTTTTTAAATTCAAGGCACACTTAACTAGCTCGGGCTACCACAGCATTCTGCAGCAATATGCCATCCCATCTGGTTTGTGCTTAGGGGGACTATAATCTGTTTTTCAACAGGACAATGACCCAACACACCTTCAGGCTATGTAAGGGACCAATAAGGAGAGTGATGGAGTGCTACTTTGAAGAATCTCAAATATAAAATATATTATTAATTATTAAATAATATAACGCTTTTTTGGTTACTACATGACGTGTTATTTCATAGTTTTGATGTCTTCACTATTATTGTAATGTACAAAATCTGAAGAACGTACGCACAGCCCGATACTTTCTGTAGGTGCTGGAGTTGTACATTTGGCAAACTCATGGAAAACAGAAAGTAAAACACTGCATACTGCTGCGCATGCTCCCAGGTGACATTTACTTACAACAAAGTTTCGACCCTTAGGTCTTCATCAGGCATTTATATCCCAGGTGATGGTGGAAGGTCATATACAGTTGAAGTCGGGAAGTTTACATACACCTTAGCCAAATACAATAAAACTCAGTTTTTCACAAATCCTTGTAAAATTTCCCTGTCTTAGGTCAGTTAGGATCACCACTTTATTTTAAGAATGTGAAATGTCGAGAAGAATAGTAGAGAGAATTACTTATTTCAGCTTTTTTTTCCATCACAATCCCAGTGGGTCAGAAGTTTACATACACTCAATTAGTATTTGGTAGCATTGCCTTTAAATTGTTTAACTTGGGTCAAACACTTTGAGTAGCCTTCCACAAGCTTCCCACAATAAGTTGAATTTTGGCCCATTTTTTCTGACCGAGATGCTGTAACTGAGTCAGGTTTGTAGGCCTCCTTGCTTGCACACAATTTCTGAGTTCTGCCCACACATTTTCTATGGGATTGAGGTCAGGGCTTTGTGATGGCCACTCCAATACCCGGACTTTGTTGTCCTTAAGCCATTTTGCCACAACTTTGGAAGTATGCTTGGGGTCATTGTTCATTTGGAAGACCCATTTGAGACCAAGCTTTACCTTCCTGATTGATGTCTTGAGATGTTGCTTCAATATATCCACATAATTGTCTTTCCTCACGATGCCATCGATTTTGTGAAGTGCACCAGTCCCTCCTGCAGCAAAGCACCCCCACAACATGATGCTGCCAACCCATGCTTCACGGTTGGGATGGTGTTCTTCGGCTTGCAAGCCTCCCCCTTTTTCCTCCAAACATAACGATGGTCATTATTGCCAAACAGTTTTATTTTTGTTTCATCAGACCAGAGGACATTTCTCCAAAAAGTACGATCTTTGTCCCCATGTGCAGTTGCAAACCATAGTCTGGCTTTTTTTACGGCGGTTTTGGAGCAGTGGTTTCTTCCTTGCTGAGCAGCCTTATGTCGATATAGGACTCATCTTACTGTGGATATAGATATTTTTGTACCTGTTTCCTCCAGCATTATCACAAGGTCCTTTGCTGTTGTTCTGGGAATGATTTTCACTTTCGTTTTTTTATCCTGAGTGGTATGACGGCTGCGTGGTCCCATGGTGTTTATACTTGCGTACTATTGTTTGTACAGATGATCGTGGTACCTTCAGGCATTTGGAAATTGCTCAAAAGGATGAACCAGACTTGTAGAGGTCTACAATGTTTTTCTGAGGTATTGGCAGATTTCTTTAGATTTTCCCATGATGTCAAGCAAAGAGTCACTGAGTTTGAAGGTAGGCCTTGAAATACATCCACATGTACACCTCCAATTGCCTCAAATAATTTCAATTAGCCTATCAGAAGCTTCTAAAGCCATGAAATAATTTTCTGGAATTTTCCAAGCTTTTTAACTTCTTGACGCACCCATCCCTTTAGCGGGATCATTTTCATCAACACCCGCTGATATGCAGAGCGCCAAATTCTAATTAACCTCTTGTGCCAAGGGGGCAGTATTTTCATTTTTGGAAAAATAACGTTCCCGAAGTAAACGGGATATTTTGTCAGGACAAGATAATAGAATATGCATATAATTGACAGCTTAGGATAGAAAACACTATAAAGTTTCCAAAACTGTAAAAATATTGTCTGGGTATAACAGAACTGATATTGCAGGCGAAAGCCTGAGAAAAATCTAATCCAGAAGTGCCTCATGTTTTGAAAGCTCTGCGTTCCAATGCGTCCCTATTGAGCAGTGAATGGGCTATAAACCAGATTACTTTTTCTCCATATTCCCCAAGGTGTCTACAGCATTGTGACGTAGTTTTACACCTTTATGTTGAAGAATACCCCTAAGCGACTACATTATGTAAGTGGTCATCTGATGGCTCTCAGAGTGATTCTCGCGTAAAATACAGAGGTAGCCATTTTTCCAATCGGTCCTACTGAAAAACCAATTGTCCTGGTGGATACATTATCGAATAGATATTTGAAAAACACCTTGAGGATTTATTATAAACAACGTTTGCCATGTTTATGTCGATATTATGGAGCTAATTTGTTAAAAAATGTGGGCGTTGTCGTGACCGAAATTGCAGTCACGAAAATGGCTAAAAATATTCAAAATTAGCGCCATAATATCGACAGAAACATGGCAAACGTTGTTTATAATCAATCCTCAAGGTGTTTTATAATATCTATTCGATAATATAACTCTGTATTTTACGCGAGAATCTCTCTGGGAGCCATCATGTGACCACTTACGCAATGTAGCCGCCTACGGCTATTCTTCAACATAAATGCGTAAAACTACGTCACAATGCTGTAGACACCTTTTTTATTTATTATTATTTCACCTTTATTTAACCAGGTAGGCAAGTTGAGAACAAGTTCTCATTTACAATTGCGACCTGGCCAAGATAAAGCAAAGCAGTTCGACACATACAACAACACAGAGTTACACATGGAGTAAAACAAACATACAGTCAATAATACAGTATAAACAAGTCTATATACGATGTGAGCAAATGAGGTGAGATAAGGGAGGTAAAGGCAAAAAAGGCCATAGTGGCAAAGTAAATACAATATAGCAAGTAAAACACTGGAATGGTAGATTTGCAGTGGAAGAATGTGCAAAGTAGAAATAAAAAGAATGGGGTGCAAAGGAGCAAAATAAATAAAATAAATACAGTAGGGAAAGAGGTAGTTGTTTGGGCTAAATTATAGGTGGGTTATGTACAGGTGCAGTAATCTGTGAGCTGTTCTGACAGTTGGTGCTTAAAGCTAGTGAGGGAGATAAGTGTTTCCAATTTCAGAGATTTTTGTAGTTCGTTCCAGTCATTGGCAGCAGAGAACTGGAAGGAGAGGCGGCCAAAGAAATAATTGGTTTTGGGGGTGACTAGAGAGATATACCTGCTGGAGTGTGTGCTACAGGTGGGAGATCCTATGGTGACCAGTGAGCTGAGATAAGGGGGGACTTTACCTAGCAGGGTCTTGTAGATGACATGGAGCCAGTGGGTTTGGCGACGAGTATGAAGCGAGTGCCAGCCAACGAGAGCGTACAGGTCGCAATGGTGGGTAGTATATGGGGCTTTGGTGACAAAACGGATTGCACTGTGATAGACTGCATCCAATTTGTTGAGTAGGGTATTGGAGGCTATTTTGTAAATGACATCGCCGAAGTCGAGGATTGGTAGGATGGTCAGTTTTACAAGGGTATGTTTGACAGCATGAGTGAAGGATGCTTTGTTGCGAAATAGGAAGCCAATTCTAGATTTAACTTTGGATTGGAGATGTTTGATGTGGGTCTGGAAGGAGGGTTTACAGTCTAACCAGACACCTAGGTATTTGTAGTTGTCCACGTATTCTAAATCAGAGCCATCCAGAGTAGTGATGTTGGACAGGCGGGCAGGTGCAGGCAGCGATCGGTTGAAGAGTATGCATTTAGTTTTACTTGTATTTAAGAGCAATTGGAGGCCACGGAAGGAGAGTTGTATGGCATTGAAGCTTGCCTGGAGCGTTGTTAACACAGTGTCCAAAGAAGTGCCAGAATTATAGAGAATGATGTCGTCTGCGTAGATGTGGATCAGAGAATCACCAGCAGCAAGAGCGACATCATTTATGTATACAGAGAAGAGAGTCGGTACAAGAATTGAACCCTGTGGCACCCCCATAGAGACTGCCAGAGGTCCGGACAGCAGACCCTCCGATTTGACACACTGAACTCTATCCGAGAAGTAGTTGGTGAACCAGGCGAGGCAATCATTTGAGAAACCAAGGCTGTCGAGTCTGCCGATGAGGATGTGGTGATTGACAGAGTCGAAAGCCTTGGCCAGATCAATGAATACGGCTGCACAGTAATGTTTCTTATCGATGGCGGTTAAGATATAGTTTAGGACCTTGAGCGTGGCTGAGGTGCACCCATGACCAGCTCTGAAACCAGATTGCATATCAGAGAAGGTATGGTGAGATTCTAAATGGTCGGTAATCTGTTTGTTGACTTGGCTTTCGAAGACATTAGAAAGTCACGTTAGGATAGATATAGGTCTGTAGCAGTTTGGGTCAAGAGTGTCCCCCCCTTGAAGAGGGGGATGACCGCAGCTGCTTTCCAATCTTTGGGAATCTCAGACGACACGAAAGAGAGGTTGAACAGGCTAGTAATAGGGGTGGCAACAATTTCAGCAGATCATTTTAGAAAAAAAGGGTCCAGATTGTCTAGCCCGGCTGATTTGTAGGGGTCCAGATTTTGCAGCTCTTTCAGAACATCAGCTGACTGGATTTGGGAGAAGGAGAAATTGGGAAGGCTTGGGCAAGTTGCTGTGGGGGGTGCAGTGCTTTTGACCGGGGTAGGAGTAGCCAGGTGGAAAGCATGGACAGCCGTAGAAAAATACTTATTGAAATTCTCAATTATGGTGGATTTATCAGTGGTGACAGTGTTTCCTATCTTCAGTGCAGTGGGCAGCTGGAAGGAGTTGTTCTTATTCTCCATGGACTTTACAGTGTCCCAGAACTTTTTTAAGTTAGTGTTGCAGGAAGCAAATTTCAGCTTGAAAAAGCTAGCCTTGGCTTTTCTAACTGCCTGTGTATAATGGTTTCTAGCTGCCCTGAACAGCTGCATATCACGGGGGCTGTTCGATACTAATGCAGAACGCCATAGGATGTTTTTGTGTTGGTTAAGGGCAGTCAGGTCTGGGGAGAACCAAGGGCTATATCTGTTCCTGGTTCTAAATTTCTTGAATGGGGCATGCTTATTTAAGACGGTTAGGAAGGCATTTAAAAAAAATACCCAGGCATCATCTACTGACGGGATGAGATCAATATCCTTCCAGGATACCCCGGCCAGGTTGATTAGAAAGGCCTGCTCGCCGAAGTGTTTCAGGGAGCGTTTGACAGTGATGAGTGGAGGTCGTTTGACCGCTGACCCATTACGGATGCAGGCAATGAGGCAGTGATCGCTGAGATCTTGGTTGAAGACAGCATAGGTGTATTTAGAGGGCAAGTTGGTTAGGATGATATCTATGAGGGTGCCCGTGTTTAAGGCTTTGGGGAGGTACCTGGTAGGTTCATTGATAATTTGTGTGAAATTGAGGGCATCAAGCTTAGATTGTAGGATGGCTGGGGTGTTAAGCATGTTCAAGTTTAGGTCGCCTAGCAGCATGAGCTCTGAAGATAGATGGGGGGCAATCAGTTCACATATGGTGTCCGGAGCACAGCTGGGGGCAGAGGGTGGTCTATAGCAGGCGTCAACGGTGAGAGACTTATTTTTAGAGAGGTGGATTTTTAAAAGTAGAAGTTCAAATTGTTTGGGTACAGAGCTGGATAGTAGGACAGAACTCTGCAGGCTATCTTTGCATTAGATTGCAACACCGCCCCTTTTGGCAGTTCTATCTTGTCTGAAAATGTTGTAGTTTGGAATTAAAATTTCAGAATTTTTGGTGGTCTTCCTAAGCCAGGATTCAGACACAGCTAGAACATCCGGGTTGGCAGAGTGTGCTAAAGCAGTGAATAGAACAAACTTAGGGAGGAGGCTTCTAATGTTAACATGCATGAAACCAAGGCTATTACGGGTACAGAAGTCATCAAAAAAGAGAGCGCCTGGGGAATAGGAGTGGAGCTAGGCACTTCAGGGCCTGGATTCACCTCTACATCGCCAGAGAAACAGAGGAGGAGTAGGATAAGGGTACGGCTAAAAGCAATAAGAATTGGTCGTCTAGAACGTCTGGAAAAGAGAGTAAAAGGAGGTTTCTGGGGGCGATAAAATAGCTTCAGGGTATAATGTACAGACAAAGGTATGGTAGGATGTGAATACAGTGGAGGTAAACCTAGGTATTGAGTGATGAAGAGAGAGATATTGTCTCTAGAAACATCATTGAAACCAGGAGATGTCATTGCATGTGTGGGTGGTGGAACTAATAGGTTGGATAAGGTATAGTGAGCAGGACTAGAGGCTCTACAGTGAAATAAGCCGACCCAATAAACACTAACCAGAACAGCAATGGACAAGGCATATTGACATTAAGGAGAGGCATGCTTACTCGAGTGATCAAAAGGGTCCAGTGAGTAGAGAGGTTGGTTGTGGTCAAGGCGATTTAGACAGCTAGCCGGGTCATCGGTAGCAAGCTAGCATAGGATGGAGGTCTGTTAATTAGCCACCTCGTGCGTTTCCGTCGGTAGGATTAGTGGGGTTCCGTGTGGGGTTCCGTGGGATGAATCCAAATCACACAAAAAAAACAAAAAAAACAATAGATATAGATATAGAGGCCCAAGAAAAAAAAAATATATATATATTTTTTTAATTAAAAAATTGTCCGATTGGTCTATTCAGATAGTAGCTGATAAGACAGCTAACGGTTAGCGGACCGCAAATGGGCGTTCAGGTAACGTCGCGACGGAGGAGCCAGCCAGATAACTCCTTCGGGTAGTTAACGTCGGTAGTCCAGTTGTGAAGGCCCGGTGGGGCTCCGCGTTGGCAGTAAAACGGGTCCTGATAGGTGATTGTAGCCCAGGAGTGATTGATGGAACTCTTCAGCTGGCTAGCTCCGGAATAATTGATGTTTGCTCCGGAATCAACGAAAGCCGATAGTCACACGGATAGCAGCTAGCTAGCTGAGAGATCCAGGTATGAATGTCCAGAGTTAGCAGTTGAAATCCAGGGACATGGAGAGAAAAATAGGCCCGGTATGTTCCGTTCCTAGCCGCGCCGTACAAAACTGGCGATAGATTTTCGAGCTAAAGGATAGCTGATGACCACAAACCGTAGTTAGCTGAATACTAACGATGAGCCAGTAAAGAAGCTAACTAGCTTCTGAATTAGCTTCTGATTAGCTGCTGGCTAGCTTCTGGTTAGCTTCTTGCTAGCTTCTGGTTAGCTTCTGGTTAGCTTCTATGGAGGATTACAGTTTTGAGGTGAATAATACTTTCTTTTTTTTATAAATATCAATTGGTGAGGCGGGTTGCAGGAGAGTGTTATGAAGATGAGTTTATGGAAAATAAAAATATATATATAAAAAGGTATGTGAAGAAAGTTGTAAATATATATATATATATATATATATATATATACGGGACATGACAAGACGAGGACAAAAGACGTCTGAACTGCTATGCCATCTTGGACCTTGGGGAATACGTAGAAAGCGTAAGCTGGTTGATAGCAAAAATTGCAAAAATCGCTGAAGTTGGAGACTTTTATCTCCCTCACCAACTTCAAACATCAGCTATCTGAGCAGCTAACCGATCGCTGCAGCTGTACATAGTCTATTGGTAAATATCCCACCCATTTTCACCTACCTCATCCCCATACTGTTTTTATTTATTTACTTTTCTGCTCTTTTGCACACCAATACCTGTACATGACCATCTGATCATTTATCACTCCAGTGTTAATCTGCAAAATTGTAATTATTCGCCTACCTCCTCATGCCTTTTGCACACATTGTATATAGACTCCCCCTTTGTTTTCTACTGTGTTATTGACTTGTTAATTGTTTACTCCATGTGTAACTCTGTGTTGTCTGCTCATACTGCTATGCTTTATCTTGGCCAGGTCGCAGTTGCAAATGAGAACTTGTTCTCAACTAGCCTACCTGGTTAAATAAATGTGAAATAAAAAATAAAAAATAAAAATAGGGCATTCACAGCTCAATAGGGACTCATTGGAACGCAGCGCTTTCAAAATATGGGGCACTTCCGGATTGGATTTTTCTCAGGCTTTCGCCTGCAACATCAGTTCTGTTATACTCACAGACAATATCTTTACAGTTTTGGAAACGTTAGAGTGTTTTCTATCCAAAGCTGTCAATTATATGCATATTCTAGCATCTTGTCCTGACAAAATATCCCGTTTAAAACGGGAGCGTTTTTTTTCCAAAAATGAAAATACTGCCCCTAGAGTCGCAACAGGTTAATCCACCTGGCATGTCAGATTTAAATACAGCTTTTCGGAGAAAGCATAACAAGCGTTTATGTAAGAACATCTCTCAAGTAGACGGAATATTACAAACACTAGCAGCCAAGTAGATTGGTCACGAAAGTCAGAAAAGCAATAGATTAAATTGCCTACCTTTGATGATCTGCTGATGATGTTTGCACTCACGAGACTCGCAGTTACACCATAAATGTTATTTTTGTTCCATAAAGATTATTTTTATATCCAAAATATCTCCATTTGTTTGGCGCGTTATGTTCAGAAATCCACAGGCTCAAGCGGTCACGACATCGCAGACAAAAATTCCAAATAGTATCCGTAATGTCCACAGAAACATGTCAAATGTTTTTTATAATCAATCCTCAGGTTGCTTTTAAAACATGTAATCGATAATATATCAACCGGGACTGTCGCTTCTTCAATAGGAGAGGGAGAGACCATGGCTGCCCCACTCTGTTGCGCAAGCAAAACTCTGCGAACACCCAGCTATCCACTGACGCGATGTTATCGTTCTCGCTAATTTTTCAAAATAAAATCCTGAAACTATGGCTAAAGACTGTTAACACCTTGAGGAAGCCATAGGAAAAGGAATATGGTTGATATCCCTTTAAATGGAGGCAACGCATCCAATGGAACAGACAGCTTTCAGGAAAAACAGCACTTCCGGGTTTGATTTTCCTCAGGTTTTCGTCTGCAATATCAGTGATGTTATACCCACAGACAATATTTTGACAGTTTTGGAAACTTTAGAGTGTTTTCTATTCTAATCTGACAATTATATGCATATTCTAGTTTCTGGTCCTGAGAAATAGGCAGTTTCAAATGGGTGCGTTTTTTTTGCCAAATCAGGAAGGTAAATCCTGCCCCTACACTCAAGAAGTTAAAGGCACAGTCACCTTAGTGTATGTAAACTTCTGACCCACTGGAATTGTGATACGTTGAATTATAAGTGAAATAATCTGTTCTGTAAACAATTGTTGGAAAAATTACTTGTGTAATGCAGAAAGTAGGTGTCCTAAGCAACTTGCCAAAACTATAGTTTGTTAACAAGAAATTTGTGGAGTGGTTGAAAATCAAGTTTTAATGGCTCCAACATAAGTGTATGTAAACTTCCGACTTAAACTGTATATAGTGGCAGTTCTCAGTGACATCACTTCCTGAAACAGGAGTTAAAAAATGTATAACAGTTTCACAATATTAACCTTTAATGTATCAAAATATATAATCATACACCGAGAATGTGATCAATATTTACAGTAATGCACATACACATACAATATTCAATTAGGATAAAAAATACACAATTAGACATTGAAACTATTAAAAACGATTTCAAGTCAATCTCCTTGTTAACCAATCTGCGCACGGAACCCGCTAGCGGGCTGAAATTCCACAACATACGGTGATCGCTACATAAATAGTCACATTAAACATTCATGAAAATACAAGTGTCTCATTTAAAAAATTTAAAAAATGATTTACTGTGAAAAAATATGATGCGATTATCTGAGCATAGAGCCCCATAATAAACAACAGTTTTAACCAGCACAGGCGTAACATAATCACAAACTGCATTAAAATAAATTGTTTACCTTTGACGATCTTCATCTGTTTGCAATTCCAATGCTCATTGTTACACAATTAATGATCTTTTGTTTGATAAAATCCGTTTTTATAGCCTAACACGAAACATTTTGTGAACCGCTTGTGTCGTGAATTCCGTCTCATTCCATTTTCGACGACACATTCCAGGTAAATAACCCACACAGAATGTGACTTTTCCAGTCATGTTTGATTTCACTGCAATCAACTGGTTTGTTTGTAACACAATCAAACGTGATGGGCCATTTCGCGGGACGTATTGACTGAAAGAAACCGATTTGAAGAATGACATCATGTGCACCAATGATATGCCCGCTGTTTCGTTGATTGACTGTATTTTAACCCAATGGCCACTGATCGTCCTGAAATCTAGCTGGGTAGATAGCCAATGAGCTGAGCTAAACGGCAACAGGTCATGTTAATGTGTTGCAAGACCAACCCATGTAGTAAGCTCCAGCGTAACGAGAGTCATTCGCTATTGAAGTTTCATACCGGAAGGAGAAACACATATTACGCACTGCATTGTTTGGTAAACGCGCAGATTCAGCTGTTTATATATCAATCATTATGGTGACTAAGTCAGGGAAAGCTAAATCTAAGTCTAGATATACAGATGTACACACAATTTTAGAATAAATTGATTGGGAAAGTGAGACAGAGATTGTTGTAGGACGATTCATTTAGCGATTGTGGAGGAATATTTTTTGAACGGGAGAGGACATCATTTTGGACTGGTAAGTTCTTATCATGCTAATGCCCTTATTTGAAATTAATAATATAAAATATTATTTGTGATTTCTTTTCAATTTTAGAAGCAATATATAAACATGTAATGTCATGAAATGTGAGATGCGTGTGTCTGCCGCCCCACCCCAAACCACATGAAATAGCCTATTTGAGGCTGTTGAGGGGAGGGCAGGCCCACAACAATGGCCAAAGTGAAATGGAGACAGTAGATACAGCTGGTCTGTTGTAATATACTAAAACATTAGATCTAGCTGGTCTGTCATAATATAATAGAGACAGTAGATCTAGCTGAAACGTCATAATATAATAGAGACAGTAGATCTAGCAGGTCATAATAATATATTCAACCTTATGTTCCCTGCACTCTCTATATATAGCTGTTTATTATACCTGTTGATACAGGGCTCATATGTGAAACTATTCTAACTGAACATTTTCTTTCACAGTGACACTGACTCCGAATGGGAGTCTTATCCGGTGTCCTGTGTGAATTTAAGTATGCTCTCTCTAATTCTCTCTTTCTCTCTCTCGGAGGACCTGAGCCCTAGGACCATGCGTCAGGACTACCTGGCATGATGACTCCTTGCTGTCCCCAATCCACCTGGCCTTGCCGCTGTTCCAGTTTCAACTGTTCTGCCTGCGGCTATGGAACCCTAAACTGTTCATTTTTACTCTTGAGGTGCTGTCCTGTTGCACACTCTACAACCACTGTGATCTCCACCCGGCACAGCCAGAAGAGGACTGGCCACCCCTCATAGCCTGGTTCTCTATAGGTTTCTTCCTAGGTTTTTGCCTTTCTAGGGAGTTTTTCCTAGCCACCGTGCTTCTACATCTGCATTGCTTGCTGTTTGGGGTTTTAGGCTGGGGCTATATACAGTGGGGCAAAAAAGTATTTAGTCAGCCACCAATTGTGCAAGTTCTCCCACTTAAAAAGATGAGAGGCCTGTAATTTTCATCATAGGTACACTTCAACTATGACAGACAAAATGAGAGAAAAAAATCCAGAAAATTACATTGTACGATCTTTAATGAATTTATTTGCAAATTATGGTGGAAAATAAGTATTTGGTCAATAACAAAAGTGTATCTCAATACTTTGTTATATACCCTTTGTTGGCAATGACAGAGGTCAAACGTTTTCTGTAAGTCTTCACAAGGTTTTCACACACTGTTGCTGGTATTTTGGCCCATTCCTCCATGCAGATCTCCTCTAGAGTAGTGATGTTTTGGGGCTGTTGCTGGGCAACACAGACTTTCAACTCCCTCCAAAGATTTTCTATGGGGTTGAGATCTGGAGACTGGCTAGGCCACTCCAGGACCTTGAAATGCTTCTTACGAAGCCACTCCTTCGTTGTCCGGGCGGTGTGTTTGGGATCATTGTCATGCTGAAAGACCCAGCCACGTTTCATCTTCAATTCCCTTGCTGATGGAAGGAGGTTTTCACTCAAAATCTCACGATACATGGCCCCATTCATTCTTTCCTTTACATGGATCAGTCGTCCTGGTCCCTTTGCAGAAAAACAGCCCCAAAGCATGATGTTTCCACCCCCACGCTTCACAGTAGATATGGTGTTCTTTGGATGCAACTCAGCATTCTTTGTCCTGCAAACACGACGAGTTGAGTTTTTACCAAAAAGTTCTATTTTGGTTTCATCTGACCATATGACATTCTCCCAATCTTCTTCTGGATCATCCAAATGCTCTCTAGCAAACTTCAGACGGGCCTGGACATGTACTGGCTTAAGCAGCGGGACACGTCTGGCACCGCAGGATTTGAGTCCCTGGCGGAGTAGTGTGTTTCTGATGGTAGGCTTTGTTACTTTGGTCCCAGCTCTCTGCAGGTCATTCACTAGTTCCCCCCGTGTGGTTCTGGGATTTTTGCTCACCGTTCTTGTGATCATTTTGACCCCACGGGGTGAGATCTTGCGTGGAGCCCCAGATCGAGGGAGATTATCAGTGGTCTTGTATGTCTTCCATTTCCTAATAATTGCTCTCACAGTTGATTTCTTCAAACCAAGCTGCTTACCTATTGCAGATTCAGTCTTCCCAGCCTGGTGCAGGTCTACAATTTTGTTTCTGGTGTCCTTTGACAGCTCTTTGGTCTTGGCCATAGTGGAGTTTGGAGTGTGACTGTTTGAGGTTGTGGACAGGTGTCTTTTATACTGAAAACAAGTTAAAACAGGTGCTATTAATACAGGTAACGAGTGGAGGACAGAGGAGCCTCTTAAAGAGGAAGTTACAGGTCTGTGAGAGCCAGAAATCTTGCTTGTTTGTAGGTGACCAAATACTTATTTTCCACCATAATTTGCAAATAAATTCATAAAAAATCCTACAATGTGATTTTCATTTTCATTTTGTCTGGCATAGTTTAAGTGTACCTATGATGAACATTACAGGCCTCTCTCATCTTTTTAAGAGGGAGAACTTGCACAATTGGTGCATGACAAAATACTTTTTTGCCCCACTGTAAATAGATTTGATTTGATAGAGGACTGAGGGTCTTCCAAATATTGAAAGTGTGTAAATAGTTACCCATGTTACTTTGTAAATGTATATATATATTTATTTTCATACATTTTTTTTTCTTTTTTTTTTTCCCAAATTTTTTTTTTAGGGGGTGTGTGTTAGAATACCATTTTGCTATTTTGTATATAGTTATTTGTTTCTAAATGTATGCCTTCACCAATTTGGCCACTTGGGTACATTTGGTCTACTTGTGTGGGACACCAGGGTGACTTCATGATAAATGTCATGTAGCACACTCATTTTGGAAATTATCATTCTGAAACTTTGCACAAGTACTGTTGCCCTCTTATATTTTTCACTGAAATTTTCCCCATCATCCTATCTGAATGTTTGTTTTATCTTGTTAAGGCCAAAAGGAGACAGTGTGTTAAGCCTGTGGATCCTGATGGATTTCCTTCGTAGAAGTTTCCTCTTATTGTCCCCACCCCTGCGTGACATCGTGACCATTTCTATTCCAATGTATTGCAGAGAACTAATAGGATGTCCAGCTTGTACAAAATGAGCAGCAACCAGATTTTTTTGTCTCACCTGTCCTTATGGTGTTGTGGTGCTCACTGATCCGTGTCTTAAGGCTTCTACGGGTTTTATTATGTAAGGCATTTCACAAAGACATTTCAACTTGTAAATAACATTGGTGGACATGCAGGTAATAAGGTCCATTATCTAAAATCTTTGTCCTGTGTGGGGTGGGTAAATTAGTTGTACCAGCACTTCCTGTACCAGCGCTTCCTGAAAATGTCCTTAAATGCCTTCCCCAATGGTGAGTATTGGGTAAAGAATGATGGGACATGTTCTGCTTTTTCTTTGACTTTTGGTTGTAGCCTTTCCAACTGTGTTAGTCCTTCTATGATGTAGAAAATAGTAAAAATAAAGAAAACCCTTGAATCAAATCAAATTTATTTACATAGCCCTTCTTACATCAGCTGATATGTCAAAGTGCTGTACAGAAACCCAGCCTAAAACCCCCAAACAGCAAGCAATACAGGTGTTGAAGTACGTTGGCTAGGAAAAACTCCCTAGAAAGGCCAAAACCTAGGAAGAAACCTAGAGAGGGACCAGATTATGAGGGGTGGTGGCCAGTCCTCTTCTGGCTGTGCCAGGTGGAGATTGTAACAGAACATGGCCAAGATGTTCAAATGTTCATAAATGACCAGCATGGTCAAATAATAGGTCTGGGACAGGTAGCACGTCCGGTGAACAGGTCATGATTCCATAGCCACAGGCAGAACAGTTGAAACTGGAGCAGCAGCACAGCCAGGTGGACTGGGGACAGCAAGGAGTCATCATGCCAGGTAGTCCTGAGACATGGTCCTAGGGCTCAGGTCCTCCGAGAGAGAGAAAGAAAGAGAGAAAGAGAAAATATGAGAGAGCATACTTAAATTCACACAGGACACTGGATAAGACAGGAGAAGTACTCCAGATATAACAATCTGACCCTAGCCCTCCGACACAAACTACTGCATCATAAATACTGGAGGCTGCGACAGGAGGGGTCAGGAGACACTGTGGCCCCATCCGATGATACCCCCGGACAGGGCCAAACAGGAAGGATATAACCCCACTCACTTTGCCAAAGCACAGCCCCCACACCACTAGAGGGATATCTTCAACCACCAACTTACCATCCTGAGACAAGGCCGAGTATAGCCCACAAAGATCTCCGCCACAGCACAACCCAAGGGGGGCGCCAACCCAGTAGAATGAGTAGGTGTGTCCAAATTTTAGACTGGTACTGTATTCATTTTTTCAACTGGCCCCTGGGGACCTTCAGGCGAGGCCTGTGGTCATCCTAGAACAAAACAAGGACATGTACATGTTTGTGAGAGTCTCACCTTTCCATAGAGTGGTCAAATAGTTTCTAGGCCATTTTAGATTTTGTGAGAAGACCAATTTTCGGGATGTCTCATGGTCTGACAAACGCCGCTCTAGCTCTGTCTAGGGCAGTCCATAAGCGCAGACGAAGGATATCAAGGATCTGAAAATATTTTGTATGGCTGAATGGTCTAAGATCTCTCCCAATGTCTTCTCTAATCTCATAAAACATTTTAGAAAAAGGCTCAGTGCCATTATCCTTCCAAGGCAGTGGAGACTGCTGAGGAAAGGACGGCTCATTATAATGGCTAGAAAGGAGCGAATGGAATGGAAATTCCGCTCCAGCCATTACCACGTGCCTGTCCTCCACAATTAAGGTGCTACCAACCTCCTGTGTTGCAAGGTGAGGTATTGAAAGTAATTGAAAGCAGGTGTGTCAATAATTTTGACCCCTATTTTTTTAAGAAAAAAAGTATTACTTGTTAAACAAAATCTTTTCTCTGCGCAATTGTATTAGTATAAAATAATATAATTTCCCTATTTATTTGAGCATACATTATACCGTAGCTCAGTTTTTAATTATTTATTTTATACAGTAATTATTGCTCATCTTTATCAATATATAATAATTCAGGACTCCACTGTTTACTTTGACATCTTAAAAACAGTTATATCAATTCAACCGGCGGAGTTGTTCAAAGCATGGAAGCTCGAAGAAGGACCCCAGGATTGGGAGCAGACTAGGGCTCAAATAATATTTGAAAATCATTTAAAATACTTTATCTTTGCTTGATTGATTTTGCCTGTTCCAATGTAGCCAATAGAAAAGTGCAACCCCCACCCACCTGGCACTCCAGGCAGGCTAAAGCAAATGCTCAACATATTTGAAAGATTTCAAATAGTACCCAGGTCAAACTCACAGTAGCCTAGAAATTCTGAATTAGGAAACTGGACATGTTTCAACTTAGCACTCAACATCAATTAGCCACAAACAAATATGAGCGCTGCTGTTACAGTCAGTTTGTCAATGCTGTTATTGTACTGTAATCAACAGTTATTAAATAATTAACAGGCAAAAGTGAGGTATCGCAGTGAGTTGATTAGTGATTACTTCTCAATAGACGGGTTAGCTGACAACATCACAAAAACAATGCACACGTTTCCATAAGGCAGAGGGCATTGTGTTTTTGTTATTCTGGATGGCCAGATAGCTAGCAAGAACTACAAGAAGCTGCAATGTGGGGAATTGTAGGTGACTCGTTTGAGATAGTTTTATCTTGTTCTTGATACCATTTTTGGTTTTGAGTTTTTTTGACTGTCATGTCTATGTTAATATGGCAACAATTTGCTAGGTAGCTAACCAACAAATGAAACGATGTATTTGAGAGAGAACAAGTGCTAATTGTTCAAATATATGTATGTATTTCATAAACATTCAATATGAAATATAGTTTACATGCTGTCAACAATCTAAGCCAGCCCCATAGTTGAGAACACGTGCAAGCAACCCATCTATCGTTGGCTTTATAATGGGCTAGGACTATAACGCCATCTTGGTGTTGGAAGACTGAATTAGATGGCCTTTATGGAAAAGTCCCATGGGATTCCAATGTGAGAAATCCAATGGGATTCCCAATTGGACTATTTCCAGAAGGAGGCGCGTGAAAGATACACATTTTTATATTAATTAACTTCTTAGCTTCCATCAATGACGTTTGCTGTACTTTCAAATATGATTAAATGTCATGCTTTAATCAGTCATGAATCACACTCACAAATGTTGTGTTATTAGTGATTTGTCTTAAAAGTATTTCAGACAAAAGGCTGTTTTGGAATGTAAACACACTTTCTATAGCCTATCCACTTTGTTTGGATGTTAAAATCTTAAAGTGAAGCTACACCTTAAAAACCTTTTACGGCTGCTGTCCCTGTCCAGGGATCAACATCAGCGGAAATTTCAGAGTGACAACTAATAGTACTCGATACAACTCAAACTTTCATTAAAACACACATGCAGGGTACTCAATTAAAGCTACACTCGTTGAGAATCTAGCCAACATGTCAGATTTTTAAAATGTTTTTCGGCGAAAGCATGAGAAGGTATTATCTGATAGCATGCAACCCCCGACATACCCAAAGGGGACGTAAACAAAATAATTAGCGTAGCCGGCGCTACACAAAACGCAGAAATTAAAATATAAAACATTCATTACCTTTGACGAGCTTCTTTGTTGGCACTCCTATATGTCCCATAAACATCACAATTGGGTATTTTTTTCGATTAAATCCGTCCATGTATACCCAAAATGTCCATTTATGAAGCCCGTCTGATCCATGAAAAAGCACCGTTCCAAAACGCACCATTTTTTAAAATTAAAAAAGTTACCTATAAACTTTGACAAAACACTTCAAACTACTTTTGTAATCCAACTTTAGGTATTAGTAAACGTTAATAATCGATCAAATTGATCACGGGGCGATCTGTATTCAATAGCAGCACGTTTTGAAATCATGGACCACATTCTCTCTTTCATAACTTCCTCTGGTGTACTCGACGACAGGAAGTGCCTATTCCTAATTTTACCAAGGATAAATTTAATTTAATTGACAGTACTGGCGACATCGTGTGGAAGCTGTAGGCATTGTAAACTGGGCCCTGTCTATTTTCCCTTGCCATAGACAATACAGAGACTGGCGGAGGGATATTTTGGTTTTTTTTTTTGTGAACAGTTTTCCTTGGGATTTTTCCTGCTAAACACGTTCTGTTATAGTCACAGACATGATTTAACCAGTTTTATAAACTTCAAAGTGTTTTCTATCCACACATACTAATCATATATGCATATACTATATTCCTGGCATGAGTAGCAGGACGCTGAAATGTTGCGCGCTTTTTAACAAAAAGCTGCAAAAATTCGCAGCCTCTTTTTTAAGTTTCAAGTCTTAAAATATGCATATGATGAAAAGATGCATATGATTAACAGAGCATTAAAGACATAAAAATACATTTAAAAAATACATTGTGGTGCAGACTTGGACTCAAACCAAATTGCCACACTTTCCATGAACTACAAATGCATTACAGACATGTCTGTATTTATACAGGCTGATATGTATCTATAAAGTCTGCAATTAATAAATGCACTATACAAGTAGTACACACGTGGTTCAAAAGAATGTTACCTACACATAATATTTAATGTCATGTAATATGTGCTCTAGAGGGCATGTATTATATTATAAGGAATAAGTGTTACACACATTCAACAGTGATAGCCATTCCCTGTTCAAACAGCATTTGAAGTTGTGTTGATCCACTCCGGTGTTCATATCCTCCCTTCCCCTCCTTTACAATCATCCCCTTTTCATTCCCCTTTTCTTTCCTTCCCTGTTTGCATGTGATTTTTCATCTGTCTTTAAAACACTCGCTGTGACCTGAAAGACTGTCTTCCCTTCTATCAAGAATTTGTTCCCCTCCCTTCATCGCAGGCGTCAAGGAAAATGGCCCAGTTATGCCACGTCGATGGCGGCTAGGCCCTGAATAAGAACGCATGACAATCTGTGTCTTTAAGGGATCGATAAAGGGTTTCAATCAAATCTCCTTCACTCAGCTCCCCCCTTGAGTGGAAAACTGAATCCCTTATTTTCCCGACTACAGTCAATGTCCTATTTGCTTCCTATTTATCACTCCTCTCTTATTTCTCCCTCTTTTCATTCTCTAATTCTGCTGTTCTTCTCAGTGTGGTGCTGCTGCGGTGCCGTAGTGCAGCGGGTTTATTTTCAGATGATAATGTATGCCTTTGACAAATTTCCCCCTCCAATTGAAGCATGCAGTGGTTACCCACACAGAGATCCAGGTGAGGAGGCTTTTGAAGTGAGCTCTCTTCTCCTCATCCCACCATCCTTTGTGTTCTGGGGTTTTTATACCCATGAATAATGTAACAGGGATTAGGCATTTATAATGCTATTGTTTTCACCTTCTGCCAAGCGAGCACCAAGTGACTGCAGAGCCACGCTCCAAAATACATGTGTAGACCTACATGGGGAAATCTCATTATACCAGGGGTCCTGCGTGCTGAGGGAGGGAAAGTGAGCAGGAGAGTGAATGGTGTGAGGTTTTCATTACTTTACGCAGGTCGTTTCAGTCGAGGCCTGTTGACTGATATGTTAGTGATATGATGTTAGTCTCAGAGAAAAGGGGAGGCAAAACAAAGGTACTACTTATAGGTGTGTGGTGATGTGTTTCATGTCGCCAGGGAAACAGTAGTAGTTTGGTTCACCTCTTGCAGCAGGTGATATAGTCGGCCTGTCCACTGGAAACTAATGATATGATAGAATCAAAATAAAGCTATTACAGGTACTATTTACAGGTGTGTAGTGATGTGTTTCAAGTCGCCATGGTTACAGTAGGCTAGATTGTGTTTCAAATCCTGTTGACTGGAAGATAGTGATATGGTGTTTCAGTCAAAGAAAAATGGAGTGAAACAAAACAAAGGGACTACTTCCAGGTGTGTAGTGATGAGTTTCAACTGCAGTCACAAGGGTTATGATAGGCTACACTGCATTTTTGCTGACTTGTAGAGTTGAGGCCTAACAAAGTAAACATGGAATTTGTTCTCAAACTTGTAGGGTTACTCCCTCGCAGTGTACCGACGGTTGGTAACAATCATATATATTCCACAACCCATTGGGATGAGTTGGGATGAGTCTTGTCCTCCAGGCAGAACAGAGCGAATTTTGTTAGATGTGCCAACTGCAAAGTCAAAGTTAGCTATGTTGTAAAAATGAATGAAAACAAAAAATATCTTTTTGATCTTAATTGAAGGTTAGGATTAGGCATTAGGGGTTTAAAATCAGATGTTATGACTGTGCTAGCTAGTGAACACTCTGCAGACCTGCCTCTAATAGTCATCACGATAAGCACTAACCTGCCATTTTAACTAGCTTCAACAGGTTCCTTATAAAACATAGATGCATTGTAAACAAAATAGAGAGATTTCAGTCTGGAGACTTTTAAATAAACACATTCTATGGAAAAGTATTTTCACTTCGTCGGTCGGTCTCTCTCTGTCTCTCTCCAATTGAGCTTTGTTTATGTGGATCCCCATTAGCTTTTGCAGAAGCAGTAGCTACTCTTCCTGGGGTCAAAAAAATAAAAAAATACAAGACAAGTAACAAAACACTAATACACTGACAGACAAGGACAGACATACAATAAAAATTAAAACAATATACAAAAAAACTTAAGTTACTATTAGAGTGTGTGGGTGTGTGTGTGTTTATGTGTGTCCCCTCGCAGTCCACAATCTTCCATGACTTGTTGTTTATGACTTGTTGGAGGTCCTGGGCTGGCATGGTTACAAGTGGCCTGCGGTAGTGAGGCCGGTTGGACATACTAACATACATACATTAGTTAATGTTCATTTTCTAACATAAGCCGCCTCCAACATAATTTTTGAGAATTTGGCAGTATGTTCAACCGGCCTCACTACCGCAGACCACTTGTGGAGGTCCTGGGCTGGCATGGTTACATCTGGCTTCTTCACCTGGACAGCTGATGAAACTGAGGAGTATTTATGTCGGTAGTAAAGCCCTTTTGCGGTGAAAAACTAAATCTCTGCCGACAGATCTGATGGATATTCCTGCAGTCAGTATGCCAATTGCACACTCCCTCAAAACTTGAGACATCTGTTGCATTGTGTTGTGTGACAAAACTGCACATTTTAGAGTGCAATTTTATTGTCCCCAGCACAAGGTGCACCTGTGTAATGATTTTATCAGCTTATTGATATTCCACACCTCTCAGGTGGATACATTATCTTGGTAAAGGAGTAATGCTCACCAACAGGGATGTAAACAAATTTGTGCACAAAAATTATGCAAAATAAGCTTTTTGTGCGTATGGAACATTTCTGGGATCTTTTATTTTAGCTCATGAAACATAGGACCAACACTCAATCTGTATCACAGCTGCCAAAGGTGATTCTTACATCTGTGGTGTGAATAAAAATATAAACGCAACATGTCACATCCCTGAGTCAATACATGTAAGAATGAACTTTGAAAGCTGTGTTACAGCCCGAATTCAAGACGGATTAAATATATATTTTTCTTCTCACCCATCTACACACAATGCTCCATAATGTCAAAGTGAAAACATGTTTTTAGACATTTTTGCAAATGTATTGACAATGAAATACAGAAATATCAAATTTACATAAGTATTCACATCCCTAAGTCAATGCATGTTAAAATCACCTTTGGCAGCGAATAGAGCTGCGTCTTTCTGGGTAAGTCTCTAAGAGCTTTGCACACATGGATTATACAATATTTGCCCATTTTTCATTTGAAAATTCTTCAAGCTCTGTCAAATTGTCTGTTGATCATTTGCTAGACAACCCTTTTCAGGTATTGCTATAGATTGAAGTCAAAACTATAACTTGGTAAGTCATGAACATTCACTGTCTTCTTGGTAAGAAACTCCTGTGTTGATTTGGCATTGCGTTTTAGGTTATTGTCCTGCTGAAAGGTCAATTCATCTCCCAGTGTCTGGTGCAAAGCAGACTGAACCAGGCTTTCCTCTATGATTTTGCCTGTGCTTAGCTCCATTCCTTTTCTTTTTGATCAAGAAAAACTCCCCAGTTCTTAACCTGTTAGATCTCTAGGGGCGCTATTTCATTTTTGGATAAAAAACGTTCCCGTTTTAAGCGCGATATTTTGTCACGAAAATATGCTTGACTATGCATATTCTGACAGTTTTGGAAAGAAAACACTCTGAAGTTTCAGAATCTGCAAAGATTGTGTCTGTAAGTGCCCCAGAACTCATTCTACAGGCGAAAACAAGATGATGCATCAACCAGGAAATTAGCAGAATTTCTGAAGCTCTGTTTTCCATTGTCTCCTTATATGGCTGTGATTGCGCAAGGAATGAGCCTACACTTTGTCGTTCGCCCAAGGTCTTAGCAGCATTGTGACGTATTTGTAGGCATATCATTGGAAGATTGACCATAAGAGACTACATTTTCCAAGTGTCCGCCTGGTGTCCTGCGTGGAATTCGGTGCGCAATTGCCAGCTGCTTGTACTTTTCCATTTGATATAGGGGAGAAACCATGTGTCCAAGAACGATATATCAATGAAGAGATATGTGAAAAACACCTTGATGATTGATTCTAAACAACGTTTGCCATGTTTTCAGTCGATATTATGGAGTTAATTTGGAAAAAAGTTCGCGTTTTGAGGACTGAATTTTCGGGGTTTTTTGGTAGCCAAATGTGATGTATAAAACGGAGCTATTTCTAATACACAAATAATCTTTTTGGAAAAACTGAGCATCTGCTATCTAACTGAGAGTATCCTCATTGAAAACATCAGAAGTTATTCAAAGGTAAATGATTTTATTTGAAGGCTTTTATGTTTTTGTTGAAATGTTGCGTGCTGGATGCTAACGCTAAATGCTAACGCTAAATGCTAACGCTAGCTAGCTACTTTTACACAAATTATTGTTTTCCTATGGTTGAGAAGCATATTTTGAAAATCTGAGATGACAATGTTGTTTACAAAAGGCTAAGCTTGAGAGATGGCATATTTATTTCATTTCATTTGCGATTTTCATGAATAGTTAACGTTGTGTTATGCTAATGAGCTTGCTGATAGATTTACACAATCCTGGATACAGGGGTTTTTTCATAGCTAAACGTGACGCAGAAAACGGAGCGATTTGTCCTAAACAAATAATCTTTCAGGAAAAACTGAACATTTGCTATCTGAGAGTCTCCTCATTGAAAACATCTGAAGTTCTTCAAAGGTAAATGATTTTATTTGAATGCTTTTCTGTTTTTTTGTGTAAATGTTGCCAGCTGAATGCTAATGCTAAATGCTACGTTAGCCATCAATACTGTTACACAAATGCTTGTTTTGCAATGGTTGAGAAGCATATTTTGAAAATCTGAGATGACAGTGTTGTTAACAAAAGGCTAAGCTTGAGAGCTAGCATATTTATTTCATTTCATTTGCGATTTTCATGAATAGTTAACGTTGCGTTATGGTAATGAGCTTGAGTCTGTATTCACGATCCCGGATCCGGGATGGGGAGATCAGAAAGGTTAATGGAGATCGAGATAATATGGAGAAAAAATAAATAATGTTCCCATGATCTCCGGCAGACTTTCATAGCTGAGATTAGTTCTTTCCACCTCTGGCTCACAGCTTCAGATAAGTCCTCATTGAGGAAGATGTTGGTTCCTCTTAATTTCTTGGCTCTCTCCAGAACAGCCATCCTGTCCCTAAACCTCTAGGACTTGACCACTATTGGCCTGGGTCTGACACCTGGGCTGGTTACATGTTTTCCAGACCTGTGAGCGCGCTCCACCTCAATCTTCATGTGATCCATCTGCAGCTTTTCAGTGATAATTTTACTTACTTTCTCCTCAGACTCGGACCAGTTTTGATGTGGAGACTCTGGTATGCCATGCACAATGATGTAATTCCTCCAGGATTGTCCCTCTAGATCTGGGCTCTCCAACCCTGTTCCTGGAGAGCTAATCTCCTGTAGGTTTTCACTCCAACCCTAATCTAGGGCACCTGATGCTACTAATCAGCTGGTTGATCAACTGAATCAGGTTAGTTACAACAGGGGTTGGAGCAAAAACCTACAGGAAGGTAAATCTCCAGGAACAGGGATGTAATTGTTAATAATGATTCACAGACAGTGTTGATGTTATCTTGAGAGGACTTGAAGTTTGTCATCTGCGGCAAGCCTCTTTCAGGACATCCACTTCTCGTGGAGAATTGCAAACTGTTCCTAAGATCCTGGACCTTTCTGGTCAGATGGGCCATTCTTTTGTTAGTTGAGTCCATCAGTATTTGGACAAAGCTCTTTTTTGTTTGTTTAAAAGACCCTTCACCTGTGATAGAGAAACACTGTCCTCTCCATTACTCCCATATTTGGCTTTGGATGCCATGGTAGCAACGTAGGCTAATGCTGGTACTCCATGCAGATCGCAGGGCAGATTTAAACAGCAACAAACAGCAGCGATTTAGACAGCCACAAGCCAGGGATAATCCGTGGTCCCAGCCACAAGCGTTAACCGCACAAGGAATCCTTGTTAGCTTGCTAACTAGTTAGTAGCTAGGCTAGCTGCTAAACCAAGCAGCTCTTCAAACTTTTGGTTGGCAGGATCCCTGGACATATATAATGGTCCTAGCAAGGTAGCTAGTAACCAAACTCTTTCAATAGAACAGATACTTTCAAAACAACAAACCGAGCTCGCCCTCATTCCACATTGAACACATTATGTGACGACACACTTCGCCTGAGACAGGCAGTCAACACTGGTAATAAAAATAAAATGTCTGCCTGGCATCGACACAGGATTTCCCACAAAACTGCTGACTGGATGTAGAAACTAGGGATACTCCCCGTGGCCAGCATGCTGTGCCTGGAAAGGAATTGTTATTTTACATAACAAAGGGGAAAAGGTAGAAGATGTGCACATAAAAAATGCCTTGATTAATACTCAAGCAGTGCCATCTCTGAGGAAACTTTGACCTTGAAAGTGATTCCATTTTCCATAGGCTGTTGTGGTGACTGAATTAGCGTCACACCGGCAATCATGAGTCATCAGTAAAATTCCACGTGAGCATTAGTCATGGTAATCCTCTTATTTAAAATAATTATTGTGCCATTATACAATACATAGCCTACCGCATATCACGTACTGCGGAAAAACATTAAAACAATTATTTAAGATGTTTTTGGTTCATAATTGGTCTAGCCTACACTCCAAAATTAATCAAATTCTAGTGATCCCCTTTGAGTGTGGACTGTATTATTATGCTACGCTCCAAACGTTCTATTTATGAGTCTGGGAGAGAACATATAGGCAGGGCTAGGTGATGCTGTTGTTTCATTGGTAGTGCATAAGCGTACAGTTATAGTGTATTTGATTTTGAATAGCCTTGTAATAGGGAATTCTCTTATAAATTCATAATTAATAGACTGGCACATTACCTATAGCTACAGAAAATCTCACCATCGTAAGTTTCCATCTTCTCCTCTCTCCTTCATTCGTTTCATCCAGCGCACAGAGAGAGAGGGGCTGTCAACAGTTTAATGAAATACACTATATATACACACAAAAGTATGCTGACACCTTCAAATGAGTGGATTTGGCTATTTTAGCCACACCCGTTGCTGACAGGTGTATACAATTGAGCACACAGCCATGCAATCACCATAGACAAGCATTAGTAGTAGAATGGTCTTACTGAAGAGCTCAGTGACTTTCAACGTGGCACCGTCATAGGACGCCACCTTTCCAACAACTCAGCTCATCAAGCTTCTGCACTGCTAAAGCTGCCCCGGTCAACTGTAAGTGCTGTTATTGTGAAGTGAAAACATCTAGGAGTGACAACGTTTCAGCCGGGAAGTGGTAGTCCACACAAGCTCACAGAACGGGACAACCAAACTGAAGCGCGAAGCAGGTAAAAATCAGGTTGCAACACTCACTACCAAGTTCCAAGTTGCCTCAGCACAAGAACTGTTGGTCAAATCACATCAAAGTTTATTTGTCACGTGCGCCGAATACAACAGGTGTAGTAGACCTTACAGTGAAATGCTTACTTATAGGCCCTAAACAACAGTGCAATTTTTAAGTAAAATATAGGTATTAGGTGAACAATAGATAAGTAAATAAATAAATAAAAAAAGTACAAAGACAGTGGAAAATAACAGTAGCAAGGCTATATACAGGCCTTTATTTAATTTGGCAATTCAGTTATGAACAAATTATTTTTTTCAATGATGGCCTAGGAACAGTGGGTTAACTGCCTTGTTCAGGGGCAGAACGACAGATTTTTACCTTGGGGATTTGATCTTGCATACTTTCGGTTACAAGTCCAACACTAACCACTAGGCTACCTGTCGCCCCTATTGAGGTAGTATGTACATGTAGGTATTGTTAAAGTGACTATGCATATATTATAGAGAGTAGCAGTAGGGTAAAAGAGGGGTTGGTGGGTGGTGGGACACAATGCAGATTGTCTGGGAAGCTAATGTGTGGGGGCACCGGTTAGTCGGACTAATTGAGGTAGTATGTACATGTAGGTATGTTTCAAGTGACTATGCATATGTGATATATGATAAACAGAGAGGCGGGAACACCGTACACCTGGCGATCGTGTCAGTGTGCATTGCGCCCAGCCCGCCAAAGGAGTCACTAGAGTGCGATGGGACAAGAACATCACTGCCAGCCAAAGCCTCCCCAAACCAGGACAACGCTGGGTCAATTGTGCGCCAGCCCATAGGTCTCCCAGTCGCGGCTGGCTGCAACAGAGCATGAACTCGAACCAGGATCTCTAGTGGCACAGCTAGCACTGCGGTGAAGTGCCTTAGACCACTGTGCAACTCGGGAGGCCATCCCATTGAACACCTTTGGGATGAATTAGAACGCTGACTGCGAGCAAGGCCTAATCATTCAACATCAGTGTCCGACCACACTAATGCACTTGTGACTGAATGGAAGCAAGTCCCCACAACAATGTTGTGGAAAGCCTTCCCAGAAGAGTGGAGGCTGTTATATCAGCAAAGGGGGGACCAACTCCATATTAATTCCCATGATTTTGAAATGAGATATTCGACGAGCAGCTGTTCACATACTTTTGGTCATGTAGTGTATGTTAAGTTGTGAATACATGTTTATCGATGTTCCCAAACAGATTTCACTAGGTTTCCCAAATTAAGCATACAGAGGCTGCATGCTCAAACAGTAATTTATGCTTTTGGAGTGAAATAACCGGAGAAGCCTGAAAAACAAACCAGCTGGAAAGCAACCTCCATTCCCTATTCCATCTGCCTCTGTTCCTGCCCATTTGATAATGGGCCATTCTAAATCAAAACAAATTTTACATATTAGTAAAGACAAAATTAATTTGAGAATATTGAAAATATGATCACTTGATGAGGGAACGTGTGTGCAGTCTGAGGCAAGGAACAGAGCAAACACTTTTTTTGTTACTTTCTCAAATCATGAATAGGCTCTATTCCGAACTTCACTTCACCAAACCAGAAAACAAGTTTGTTTACGTCCGCACGTTAATAATCTCAAAGTTAGCTAGTACCCCTAAATTAACTTTTAAAAGTGCTTGAATGTCACAATTGTGTCAGGCCAGAGCCAAGTGTGTTGGATAATCCACATGAAAATATAAAGGAACAGAAGCAAGAGATAGAGGAACTGCAAAACAAGCTACAGGAGACGACTCTACAGAAGTTTGGGTTGGAGCTGTTTGCAGGGTTGGATGATGATGATATGTTTTAATACCTGGTATGTGGCTAACCCTTGCTTATTCCTTTCCATTTATGAGTGTGTAATGCAATAAATAATACATTAATACATACTGTGTTCAGTTTCATGTTTAACTTACACAAATATCCAAGGTGGGGTGCATGCTAATCGATTAGCATGCTAACTGGAGCTCATGCAAAGTCAATGGGACAAACAGGTTCATTCGCTAGCCATTCTGAACTATTAAAGTAAGGGCATTGATTCAGAAAACCAGTCAGTATCTGGTGTGACCATCATTTGCTTCAAGCAGCGCAAACCTACATCTCCTTCGCAAAGAGTTGATCAGGCTGATTGTGGCCTGTGAAATGCTGTACCACATGCTTAATGGTTGACGTCTGGTGAGTATGCATGTCAATTAAGAACTTGGATATTTTCAACTTCCAGGAATTGTGTACAGATCCTAGCGACATGGGGCCATGCATTATCATGCTGAACCATGAGGTGATGGCGGCGGATGAATGGCACGACAATGGGCCTCAGGATCTCGTCACAGTATCTCTGTGCATTCAAATCGCCATCGATAAAATGTAATTTTGTTGGTTGTCTGTAGCTTATGCCTGCTCATACCATAACCCCACCGCACCATAGGGCACTCTGTTCACAATGTTGACATCAGCAAACTACTCGCGCACACAACGCCATACACGTGTCTACGGTTGTGAGACCGGTTGGATGTACTGCCAAATTCTCTAAAACTACTTTGGAAGTGGCTTATGGTAGAGAAATTCAAAATAAATTCTCTGGCAACAGCTCTGGTGGACATTCCTGCTGTCAGCATGCCAGTTGCACGCTCCCTCAACTGGAGACATCTGTGGCATTGTGTTGTGTGATAAAACTGCACATTTTAGTGGCCTTTTATTGTTCCCAGCACAAGGTGAACCTGTGTAATGATCATACTGTTTAATCAGCTTCTTGGTATGCCACACTTGTCAGGTGGATGGATTGCCTTGTAAAATGAGAAATGCTCACTAACAAGGATGTAAACAAATTTGTGCACAAAATGAGAGAAATTAGCTTTTTGTGCATATGGAACATTTCTGGGATTTTTTTTTTTTCAGCTCATGAAACATGGAACCAGCATGTTACATTTTCATTCAATGTAGTTCACCATGTTGATTTCACACAGTTTTTGTAAGTGTGAGAACAAATTCTTATTTTCAATGACGGCCTAGGAACAGTGGGTTAACTGCCTGTTCAGGGGCAGAATGACAAATTTGTACCTTGTCAGCTCAGGGGTTTGAACTTGCAACCTTCCGGTTACTTGTCCAACGCTCTAACCACTAGGCTACCCTGCCACCCCAATATGTGGCAGCCAACAGGCAGCGGCAGGCAACAGGCAGATTAGTAAATACAGTGCCTTGCGAAAGTACTCGGCCCCCTTGAACTTTGCAACCTTTTGCCACATTTCAGGCTTCAAACATAAAGATATAAAACTATTTTTTTGTGAAGAATCAACAACAAGTGGGACACAATCATGAAGTGGAACGACATTTATTGGATATTTCAAACTTTTTTAACAAATCAAAAACTGAAAAATTGGGCGTGCAGAATTATTCAGCCCCTTTACTTTCAGTGCAGCAAACTCTCGCCAGAGTTCAGTGAGGATCTCTGAATGATCCAATGTTGACCTAAATGACTAATGATGATAAATACAATCCACCTGTGTGTAATCAAGTCTCCGTATAAATGCACCTGCACTGTGAAAGTCTCAGAGGTCATTTAAAAGCGCAGAGAGCATCATGAAGAACAAGGAACACACCAGGCAGGTCCGAGAGACTGTTGTGAAGAAGTTTAAAGCTGGATTTGGATACAAAAAGATTTCCCAAGCTTTAACCTTTCTGATCTCCCCATCCCGGATCCGGGATCGTGAATACAGACTCAAGCTCATTACCATGACGCAACGTTAACTATTCATGAAAATCACAAATGAAATGAAATAAATATGCTAGCTTTTCAAGCTTAGCCTTTCGTTAACAACACTGTCATCTCAGATTTTCAAAATATGCTTCTCAACCATTGCAAAACAAGCATTTGTGTAACAGTATTGATGGCTAACGTAGCATTTAGCGTAGCATTTAGCATTAGCATTCAGCTGACAACATTTACACAAAAAAACAGAAAAGCATTCAAATAAAATCATTTACCTTTGAAGAACTTCAGATGTTTTCAATGAGGAGACTCTCAGATAGCAAATGTTCAGTTTTTCCTGAAAGATTATTTGTTTAGGACAAATCGCTCCGTTTTCTGCGTCACGTTTAGCTATGAAAAAACCCCTGTATCCAGGATTGTGTAAATCTATCAGCAAGCTCATTAACACAACGTTAACAATTTATGAAAATCGCAAATGAAATGAAATAAATATGCCATCTCTCAAGCTTAGCCTTTTGTAAACACTGTCATCTCAGATTTTCAAAATATGCTTCTCAACCATAGGAAAACAATCATTTGTGTAAAAGTAGCTAGCTAGCGTAGCATTTAGCGTTAGCATTTAGCGTTAGCATTAGCATTAGCATTAGCATTCAACACGCAACATTTCAACAAAAACATAAAAGCCTTCAAATAAAATCATTTACCTTTGAAGAACTTCAGATGTTTTCAATGAGGAGACTCTGTTAGATAGCAGATGCTCAGTTTTTCCAAAAAGATTCTTTGTGTATTAGAAATAGCTCCGTTTTGTACATCACATTTGGCTACCAAAAAAAAACGAAAATTCAGTCCTCAAAACGCGAACTTTTTTCCAAATTAACTCCATAATATCGACTGAAAACATGGCAAACGTTGTTTAGAATCAATCCTCAAGGTGTTTTTCACATATCTCTTCGATGATATATCGTTCGTGGAAGTGTGCTTTCTCTCCTGAATCCCAGGAGAAAATGCCCGCACCTGAAGATTACGCACAAATTTAGACAAAGGACACCGGGCGGACCCCTGGAAAATGTAGTCTCTTATGGCCAATCTTCCAATGATATGCCTACAAATACGTCACAATGCTGCCGACATCTTGGGGAAACGGCAGAAGGTCTAAGCTTATTCCTGTCGCATTCACAGCCATATAAGGAGACATTAGAAAACAGAGCTTCAGAAATTCTGCTCATTTCCTGTTTGACGTATCATCTTGGTTTCGCCTGTAGAATGAGTTCTGGGGCACTTACAGACAAAATCTTTGCAGATTCTGAAACTTCAGAGTATTTTCTTTCCAAAACTGCATAGTCGAGCATCTTTTCGTGACAAAATATCGCGCTTAAAACGGGAACGTTTTTTATCCAAAAATGAAATAGCGCCCCTAGAGATGCAACTGGTTAAACATCCCAAGGAGCACTGTGCAAGCGATAATATTGAAATGGAAGGAGTATCAGACCACTGCAAATCTACCAAGACCTGGCCGTCCCTCTAAACTTTCAGCTCATACAAGGAGAAGACTGATCAGAGATGCAGCCAAGAGGCCCATGATCACTCTGGATGAACTGCAGAGATATACAGCTGAGGTGGGAGACTCTGTCCATAGGACAACAATCAGTCGTATATTGCACAAATCTGGCCTTTATGGAAGAGTGGCAAGAAGAAAGCCATTTCTTAAAGATATCCATAAAAAGTGTTGTTTAAAGTTTGCCACAAGCCACCTGGGAGACACACCAAACATGTGGAAGAAGGTGCTCTGGTCAGATGAAACCAAAATTGAACTTTTTGGCAACAATGCAAAACGTTATGTTTGGCGTAAAAGCAACACAGCTGAACACACCATCCCCACTGTCAAACATGGTGGTGGCAGCATCATGGTTTGGGCCTGCTTTTCTTCAGCAGGGACAGGGAAGTTGGTTAAAATTGATGGGAAGATGGATGGAGCCAAATACAGGACCATTCTGGAAGAAAACCTGATGGAGTCTGCAAAAGACCTGAGACTGGGACGGAGATTTGTCTTCCAACAAGACAATGATCCAAAAGATAAAGCAAAATCTACAATGGAATGGTTCAAAAATAAACATATCCAGGTGTTAGAATGGCCAAGTCAAAGTCCAGACCTGAATCCAATCGAGAATCTGTGGAAAGAACTGAAAACTGCTGTTCACAAATGCTCTCCATCCAACCTCACTGAGCTCGAGCTGTTTTGCAAGGAGGAATGGGAAAACATTTCAGTCTCTCGATGTGCAAAACTGATAGACATACCCCAAGCGACTTACAGCTGTAATCGCAGCAAAAGGTGGCGCTACAAAGTATTAACTTAAGGGGGCTGAATAATTTTGCACGCCCAATTTTTCAGTTTTTGATTTGTTAAAAAAGTTTGAAATATCCAATAAATTTCGTTCCACTTCATGATTGTGTCCCACTTGTTGTTGATTCTTCACAAAAAAATACAGTTTTATATCTTTATGTTTGAAGCCTGAAATGTGGCAAAAGGTCGCAAAGTTCAAGGGGGCCGAATACTTTCGCAAGGCACTGTAAATGGGGAAATTGAGTTAAGTTGATATGCTTCATATGAACTGCCCATGTTGCTCATTGTTCCAGTGTCTCATACCCCACTCAGTTGCCAGCAACATTGCTTAGCAACATATTGCCTCAAGAAATTTGCAGTGTATCATCAGCTTTAGTGTGTTTTATCTGCTGTATTGGGTGCAGGGAAGTCTGCTATTATACATTGAGATTTTAGTCATTACAGGAGCAATTACCGTTGAGTGCCTTGCTGAAGGGCACATCAACAGATTGTTTTATTAGTAAATTACATTCATGAAAAGTTTAAATTTCTGTTAATGATAAGGATGATGATGATTTTAAAAAATGACACTATTAACCGTTATCTGTCAGAGCCGGTGCCTTCAAATTATAGACGATCTACTAGGAACAAGTAAACCTGGAGGGGAGGAACCCTGAACCCTCTCCACTAAAGAGTTTGGAGAAGCTGAGAAATCACTGGGCGACATGAGATCAAGCCATTGATTATGCAACCTGACGCCATCTTTTTCCTGAAAGGATTATTTACTGTACAATATGTTTGTTCCTTACCGTCTCAAAATAATCAGAAGTGCTGTGTAGTGAAAGAGCACACTGCTTTATAATCAAATTGTAAATCCAACAATTCATATTTGCAGCACAGATTCATTGTAATAGCATTACTGACAGCTAACAGACATTAATTTAACATGAAATATTTATCATAAAATGAACTATTGAGCTGATGTCTTAAAATGTATTTGTTCATGGAGGTACTTTGGCAGGTACAGTATCTGTAAAATAAAAAAAAACATGTCTGCTTTAGTTAATTGAAGACAGTTGTATCTTTGTAAATGTTCTGCACAAACATCATGGGCTTAAACAACGATCATCTCAGCTAAGTTTTCTGCTGTACTTTTCCCTCTCACATTGATGACTTCCCTAAAAGTAAAAAGCATTCACTCTTTCTTTCCTCAAGGAGTGCCACTCAGGTGTTTCACAGAGACAGCTTCAATGGTAGGGGAGAGGGGTCTGGAAGCGCACCAATGAATCCTTTGTACAGCACAGATCTGAAAAGACAAATTCTATGCACAAAACTGATTATGCATATTGTTACATTAGTGTAGTGTAATAGAGTTTAGGGTTGAGCAGAGGACTACAAAAAGCATGTCCATGTCCTACGTATGAGGCATTCATAGCCGTGTAGTTATGAAAATGTAAACTTGTTTCACCATGAATATCTGTACACACGACATGTTATTTAAACTTGATCTGCCCGTCAACAACTTTTGTATACCTCATGCATTTCTGAGGTCCCATCTAGTTTGGGTTTCAACAACATTTCATCCACAAGTCCTGGCTTCACCCCCTATATATTACAAGCTGTTGATAAACAACCAGTTGTAATCAAATATATTTATCACCAAGGCAGGCTTAACTACAGACAGCTATGTTGTGTAGATCAGTAGCTAATGCGACTGGCTACATGGATGCAGTTTGAAGGAAGTTGCTAACTAGTGTTAGCACAATTGCTAACTAGCATTAGTGCAAATACTGGAGATCTATGGTAGCGGTTAGCATTGACTGCCAGTCAATTTGATTGGCTCGCAAAGTTACTTCTCACTTCCTCATACTGGACGCAGAGAAAAAAATGGTATCCACAAGTTCGTCTGACTCTGGAGAAGTAGATAAAGGGCGGAATTGAGAAAATCCAGAAGTATCCCTTTAACCAGAAAGTTAGCTAATGTTAGCTATAAACAACTGCAAAAAATACAGTAGCTAGCTAGGTCCAGCTACGGTACATAGCTACCTTCATAGTCACACAGGTAGGAAGACAACTTAAATCCCTTCTCCAGTTTACATTTAGCTGCACTTCAAATCAAATCAAATTTTATTTGTCACATACACATGGTTAGCAGATGTTAATGCGAGTGTAGCGAAATGCTTGTGCTTCTAGTTCCGACAATGCAGTAATAACAAGTAATCTAACTAACAATTCCAAAACTACTGTCTTGTACACAGTGTAAGGGGATAAAGAATATGTACATAAGGATATATGAATGAGTGATGGTACAGAGCAGCATAGGCAAGGTACAGTAGATGGTATCGGGTACAGTATGTACAAATGAGATGAGTATGTAAACAAAGTGGCATAGTATAGTATAAAGTGGCTAGTGATACATGTATTACATAAGGATACCGTCGATGATATAGAGTACAGTATATACGTATGCATATGAGATGAATAATGTAGGGTAAGTAACATTTATATAAGGTAGCATTGTTTAAAGTGGCTAGTGATATATTTACATCATTTCCCATCAATTCCCATTATTAAAGTGGCTGGAGTTGAGTCAGTGTCAGTGTGTTGGCAGCAGCCACTCAGTGTTAGTGGTGGCTGTTTAACAGTCTGATGGCCTTGAGATAGAAGCTGTTTTTCAGTCTCTCGGTCCCAGCTTTGATGCACCTGTACTGACCTCGCCTTCTGGATGATAGCGGGGTGAACAGGCAGTGGCTCGGGTGGTTGATGTCCTTGATGATCTTTATGGCCTTCCTGTGACATCGGGTGATGTAGGTGTCCTGGAGGGCAGGTAGTTTGCCCCCGGTGATGCGTTGTGCAGACCTCACTACCCTCTGGAGAGCCTTACGGTTGAGGGCGGTGCAGTTGCCATACCAGGCGGTGATACAGCCCGCCAGGATGCTCTCGATTGTGCATCTGTAGAAGTTTGTGAGTGCTTTTGGTGACAAGCCGAATTTCTTCAGCCTCCTGAGGTTGAAGAGGCGCTGCTGCGCCTTCTTCACGATGCTGTCTGTGTGAGTGGACCAATTCAGTTTGTCTGTGATGTGTATGCCGAGGAACTTAAAACTTGCTACCCTCTCCACTACTGTTCCATCGATGTGGATAGGGGGGTGTTCCCTCTGCTGTTTCCTGAAGTCCACAATCATCTCCTTAGTTTTGTTGACGTTGAGTGTGAGGTTGTTTTCCTGACACCACACTCCGAGGGCCCTCACCTCCTCCCTGTAGGCCGTCTCATCGTTGTTGGTAATCATTGTTGGTAATCATCAACTTGTAGATGACCTGGTGATACTGTGTACATCGTTAATAGTAATCCTAGGAAGTTATAGCAAACAACGTGCGAAAATTGTTTGAGATGCTATCGCTCCTGTATGCAATACAGCACTTCCGCCTAAACAGGAAATGAGGAGTATAGTTTAGTCATACCCCAGAAACCGTTTGTTATAGGGCCTGTAGTCGCATCATGCAGCCCATATATGTTTTGATTTCTAAGACATTCTAAAGTTTATATCATTCACCACTACAGTTGCCAAATAACTCCAAATCTAGCATATAGGACCTGTTTCAAATGATCATTTTTACACTCAACATAGCCACTTCATCTGCGGACTCGCTCCGGGAATATGAAAAATATCCAGTTTATTTTATTCAGCTAAGATAAATAACCTTCTTACTATAATATAAAATAATGCCACTGGACTTACAATTATATTGTAACGTCTGCTTCCAACTCACACCCTCAAACACGTAGACCCCCTGAACGAAGCTCACTTTCCAGCCCACTTTCTAGTTCACACTCTCAAAACACCTAAATCCCCTGAACGCAGCTCACTCTCCCAATCACCTGAATTCAAATCACCTGTTCACACACCTGTATGTCATTATCACACACTATTTAGTTCAGTTCTTTGCACCCCATCACTGTGCGGTATTGTTTGTTTTGTGACACACATCTGGGTGCTGGGTTTCCCGTGAGTTACTCCTCCCGTGTACGATAGTGAGGCAGGCAAAAACTAACAACGCCTTTTGCCTATTTCCTGCCTGTACTTTATCTATTTCCTGTTATCTATTGCCTGATCTCCCGGACTACGTTACTAGCCTTTTCCCTGCCTGTACTGCTGCCCTTTTGGACCCCCTGTGCATGACTTTCTGCCTGCCCCTGGACCCAGCTACCTGCATCCTCCTATGGTCCTTTGCAATAAACAGCTGCTGCGCCCTGCGTTGGAAACCAGCTCTCTGTCTCCCCTCATGTTCATTACACATATCTTGTCTGGTAAATGAACAAGCTTACAGCCTATGGCATGGTGCATAGCCAGATAACATATACTGTAGTAAGCCAACACATTCTGTTCTTCTGAAATAAAATGTCTTCATATTGTAATGTTTCTTTAGACCTGCTGAAAATGAATTTATTATGATGCTGTATTAAACTGATTTGAATGTAGATGTTCTAAAGGCACGCATCAGCGACTTGTATGGTAAACGTGTTTGTTAATTAACGGTCATTTACCGTGAGACTGGCAGTCTTCTGAATGACAATAAACACCTGACAGAATTTCATGACCGCCACAGCACTAGGCTAGGGAAAACTAATTATTCCTGTCTTGTGTGTATTTATTAACATTGATGCACACACACACACACACAACACTTACAAGTACAAACACACTGTATACACCCTCACCCCCACAGACACATGCACAAACTGCACCACCTGCCCCCCCTCACATCCCACACACACTGCCCCTCCAACCGCACTCCCTTCCTTCCTCCCCTGTGTTTAAAAACCTAGAACGTCCGACTAACAGCCCTTCGTAAGCACTTAAGCCAGTGCTTAGCAGCATAGAGGAAGAGTGGAGCTCCGTGAAACAGTGGAGCAGTGGAGAAGTCTAGCCGCTACCTCTTAGTGAGAGAGAGAGAGAGAGAGAGAAGAGGTAAGGTGGAGGGGGGGGGGGGGGGCTGGAATTCACTCCAGACAGCTTATTGAAACAACGTTGGCACAGGTTCAGAGTCCGAGTCAGAGCGGCCTTAAATCTCCTAAAGGCTAGTTCACCCAGGGTGAAATAACTCCACCACAGAGAGGGAGATAGATTGAGCTGGAGAGAGAGTGGAAGGGAGGGAAATAGAAAGGGAGAGAGAAAGCAAGGGAAGGAGAGCGCAAAAGAGTGAGGGAGGGACAGAAAGAGCGGGGAAAGAGACAGAGAAGAGGGAGAGAGAGAGAAAGAATGAGATCCCCCACTGAGTCAGAAGATAGCAGGAGAAGAGGGTGAATGGGAGAAAGCAGATTATACACAGAGGGAGGCGGATATACAGTGGGTCCTCATTTAAAAGTTGTGTCATACCATAGCATAGCTTGCGTGAGGCTGCGGAATGTTATGGCACTTTGGAGTGCATGATGTCATAGTATTTTACTGTCAGCCATTGTTGCCGTTTAATGATCGTTCGACCACTTGAGGGCATCTTTGAGGGCATCTTTTTGAAGCTTGTGGTGATTGCTTACTTTTCCAAATAATCCTACAGAGGGTCATGCTGGTCAGACGTTTTGATTGCTATAGACTATCCGAAAGAGCATGTTCCAAGGTTAATGAATCTCGTTTTTCCAAACAACACAAAATGTTTTACAGATGGTTTCTCTTTCAAAATATGTTTTCCAAGAATAACCACAGCTACGTGCATACTGCTGACAATCAGCAAATACTGATTCGGGGAAATATCTTTTCTATTGTATTCTGTTATATTCCATCGTATTCATATTGTAAAGGGCTGGGGAATATAAGCATGTGATGTCTGCTAAATTAGTCAAGATAATTTGATTGACATGGCGCAGCCATAGCCTCAGCTACTATAGCACAGATAAATCAATCTTAAAAGATGCTATTCTACTCTTTTGAAATAAATTGTCTTCGTACATTATTTTTAATGACCTCCCTAAACAAAATATTAATGGACTTCTTTGTGAATGTGTATATTAAAATGATTTATTAGACTGGGGGCTTTTGGTAGGCTACTCATCCAGTCCAAGCTATTCTTCTGTTAATATGCATATGGTGCAATAGACCTTCATGGTACTTTGAGGATGAAAGGCTCGGAAAGTTTGTTTGTCTTTAATGATATTTATCTCAATGTAGGCCCACTGCTAGAGTGCAAAATACACACATTTAGGAAAAGTCAGGGACAGGTGGGTTCAAGATTTTTATTGAAGTTAAGTTATGGAAATGACATGGAGCTTGTCATGGCTGTTCTGGGAGGGTCAGAATGGGTCAGATCAGACTGGTGGGATTGTGACAGTAATCAGGGGTGATGGGGGGGGGGGGGGGTAGCTGGATGGTTGACTGTTCACACCCGGTCGTAAATTACAAGACTCTTTTACCCTTTAGTATCAACTAAAGGAATGTCCCTTTGTCTCCACTTTTGGGCACTTTTGCCTGCCCAAAACTCCAACGTCCAAAAAGTGAACACTGGAACAATATTTCTAACATCTGAATGTGGAAAACTAATGTCTATTTTGTGATGCCATTAAAATATTTATAAAAATGGTGTAATGAAAATACTGTAACTTGAAAAGTATACACACTGTATATGTCAGGTTCTCATCCTATATGTTGTGTGTGAGACATGCCCTGAGAGAGCTCAGAGATTGTGTCAGGAGGATGATAATGCCCCTTTTACGCAAGTCTATAAAGGCTTGGAAGAGAAATGAACATCAGACCTGAAAGACGTGAGACCGTGGTCCACACGTTTGAAATGGCTAGAACGTTGAACATTGCCAGGCTGCAGCTGAGCATTTAAAGTGGTTCAAACTATTCACATGAGCTAAGAACAAGTTCTGAAAAAGACACCACTGGTAACCGGACAACTAAGAAGAAAGACATTGTAACCTCTGGTGGACAATCAGAGACATACAAGTGAGCTGAGTGAAGACAGCCAAAACCCCCTTTCAACAGAGATAGACGAACGACAGCATTCACACGTAAATACATTCACGATTTCTTACTCCAAAATGGGCGATGGTTCGTGTGCAAGGTGTAGGATTAATGTGAGGACAGTCTTAGAATCTATCCACGATAAGAGTCCTTTTCTCCCTCTCCCTCTCTTTTCCCCACCCACTCTCCATCTACGTGTAACAAGCCATCATATCTTGTCAGTCCACCAGGGACTTTTATCTCATGTAAGTGTGTCTGAGTATTCTGTGTTATTATTTAGTTAGCTAGTAAATAAAGAAATAATACAATTTGTTTACAGTTGTACTAAATAATGACCAAGGCTGGGGGTTTTGCAGATCCAAGAAGGTTGCAATCATTCAGAATGAGCATTTGATAAGAGGTAATGATTAATACGATGACTGTTTATCGATGAAATAGGTAAAGACCTTAGAGTTTAATAGTAACTCTAAACAACTTATTCTGTGCTGCCCCAAATCCTGATCCTTATTACATTAATTGAATTGGGTAACAATTAAACATAGTTAGTGGATTAAATAAATAACAGTTATCAGATTAATGTAAAGTCACGACAAGCTGTAGGCCTAAGAGTCCTGTTTACTGTAGCTGTTTTAAAATAACTTACTTATTGGCATAAAGGCCTACTAGAATATACAGTATATCAATCAAACATTCATTCATTTGTTTATGTCATCACACAGCATACAAGTCATGTCTTTAAATACAGTCCATCATTTTAGTTCTAAAACAAAATAACAAAGGGAGCCTTGAATAATTAAACAATGGATAAACCGCAACATGTCGGCTAAAGCGATTGAATTCACGAATGCATTTGACTGTTTTTAATATTGGTTGTACTAAAGACTTTAAAAGCTTTATTTCTTAGAACAGACTGTGGGATTGATTTTAATTTGTTTGTAAATTATTATTGTATGTGTTGAGTTGTTTATATTGTTAAAAATGTAGCTTACTGAAATTTATTAATATTATTGTGTTTCTATTTCAAGAAAAAACAAAATGCCTTTTATAGTAGCCTATAAAGTCATAGTAGGGTTTCCGTTAGGAAAATATGGTGCTGTACAATGTGACCAGTTGGGAGTAGGCCTAGGCTACTAAGCAACTGAAGAGCAAAATAATCCTAACATTTCCACAACCTAATCCAAACAGAGATTCAGTGAATCTAATTGATTTATCAAGACCAGTCCCCATGCCTGTCTCAAAGCAGCGCGAAAGGTGCTGAAATAGTTGACCACATGCGGGTAGGATATTGCTTCAAATCCTATTCTAACAATTGGATGACAGGATGTTTCAGTAAGAAACTATTTGTTGCCTTCATTTGCATTAGCCTACTTTATTTAATAGTTCTGTCATTCAGTGATATTTATTCTCATAGTAATTCCTTATGGATCCACCCAGATGGGGTTAGAAAACGTGCATGTGGTGAGCTATGCAAAGAGATGGGTGAAGTGACATGCCTCGGAAACATCCATTAATACATTTAAAGTCCCTAAACTCGGCAAGAGTTTATTGTCCTACTGATAGCCCATCAAGGGAGGATGGCTTTTTTTGTATTCCAATTTATTGGAAAGGCTGCTAAACCATTTACACCTGGTCCACAGCCCTGTTGTGTACTTACAGTACAATGCACTTTCACTCCATTGTCCGCCTGACTCTCTACCAATGCCACCAGATGCTTCTTTCTATTGTTGTTATCTATTTGGTAACATTCCACAAGTAAATGTAATAAATACAACATATATTAAATAGCTCAGGTCTTGAAAATATGTGAAACCTTTTTTTTAGTATTATTTTTCTGTGCTTGGTAGACGAGGCTTTATGGCTTCGCCATCAACTTGTTAATTCTAGCAGACATCACTTGAGTATATCCTGTAAAAACATATATTCCATTATATTCTTAAAATGTAACATTTTCGTTTCTCTTAGAATAAAAACCTTACAGTATAACAAGAGTTTTAGTAAGTAATAGGTTACAGTCCAGTTACAGCTTCTTCTGGCAATTTTTTGTTGTTGTTGTGTACGCACGGGACAGAGGAAGAGCCATTCTTACACTACTGTTCTAAATTCAATCACCCTCTTCTTCATCCTCATAATTCAGTTAATTCAAATTCAATTGTAACACATTTTGTCACTCTCACAACTTCAAATCGCTTCGAAGTTACAATCATTTACAAAAAGACTTAGACATCTATTTCAAATTACAAAAAAATAAAAGGACAGTAAGGATTTTTAAAAAGAACTTGCAATGTTTTGTGTTGGCGGTTGTCCTATCGGTCTGTGGTTCTATAGGTCAGTTAAATAATCCAAATATTATTAATTAGTCTAGTGCAGTGGTTCCCAAACTTTTTATAGTCCCGTAACCCTTCAAATTTTCAACCTCCAGCTGTATTCCCCCTCTAGTGCCAGGGTCAGCGCACTGTCAAATGTTGTTTTTTTGTCATCATTGTAAGCCTGGCACAAACACTTTATGATACATGAATTAAACATAAGAATGAGTGTGAGTTTGTTACAACCCGGATAGGGGGAAATGATAAAGATCTCATATAGGACCAGGGCACAAAAAATAATATAATAAATGATTTTGCTCTTTATTTTAACCATCTTACATATAAAACCTTATTTGTTAATTGAAAACTGAATAACTCACCACAGGTCAATGAGAAGGGTGTTCTTGAAAGTATGCACATAACTCTGCCATGTTGGGTTGTGTTGGAGAGAGTCTCAACCTTAAATCATTTCCCACACAGTCTGTCTATTTAGTTTTCATGCTAGTGATGGCAGAGAATCCACAATCACATAGGTACGTGGTTGCAAAGGGCATCAGTGTCTTAACAGTGTGATTTGTCAAGAAAAGGGCGAAGCCCAATCTAGAAATCTGGCAGTAGCTTCTGATTAAATTCAATTTTCACAGAACCGCTTGGAGAAATTTCAATGAGGCTCTCTTATTCAGATATTGGTAAGTGGACTGGAGGCAGGGCATGAAAGGGATAACAAATCCAATTGTTTGTGTCATCCGTTTCAGGATTGTACCTGCGTTATTGCGCACCAAACTCACTCAGGTGCTTCGCTATATCACATTTGACATTGTCCGTAAGCTTGAGTTCATTTGCACACAAAAAAAATCATACAATGATGGAAAGACCTGATTGTTGTCCTTGTTAATGCAGACAGAGAATAGCTCCAACTTCTTAACTTCTTATGGTATAGGGGATGCTTGCGTCCCACTTGGCCAAAAGCCAGGGAAAATGCAGCACGGCAATGTTTTTTTTAATGATATAAAAATCAAACTGTCATTAAATCAAACATGTAAGATACTCAATTAAAGCTACACTCGTTGTGAATCCAGCCAACATGTCAGATTTTAAAAATCCTACAATGTGATTTTCTGGATATTTTTCTCATTTTGTCTGTCATAGTTAAAGTGTACTTGCGATGAAAATTACAGGCCTCTCATCTTTAAGTGGGAGAACTTGCACCAATTGGTGGCTGACTAAATACTTTTTTGCCCAACTGTATCTAGATATGTATTGAATTGTCTTGAAAGGGAAAGATGCACATCCCTAATGTTTCACTTTCCTATTGCACTCGATAATACCAAGGCCTCAAACTGTGGTTTTCAAGTCTCTTTCAGACAGCTTAGGTTTTTGGTGCCGTCAAAGTGACAACTCAGCATACCACATTGAGAAAGGGTACAATAGAAGATTTAAAGCTGGAATCCGTACCTGGTGAAAGTGCCACATCAGTTTGGAATATTACAACAAAGAAGTTACTTCAAACAACAAACCATTTCTTTCCCCTCAGACATCCTTTTATGCGCAACAGAACATGTACAGATTTTTTTTTTAACCACGATGCTGGACCTGAATTCAGAGGAATAGAGGGTAAATTCAAGTCAACACAATTAACACAGCTGTTATGCAACAAGATACAATTATATTTTTATTAGTGGAAAACTTTAGTATGACTCAGCGTTAGCTTAGCATCAATGTTCAAAAGAAGACGAGAGCTCATTTCAATGCAGGGCTAGTCTGCTATGTACCCCTGTACACTTGAAGGTATAGTGTGTGTACTCCAGAATGATTGAGTGTTGATTCAGGTAAAGACTTAGTTGTGACTGACTGCTCTTTTTTGTCTGCAGGGACTCTATGGTCCCGCCGGCTTCCTTTTGGCCTGAGAGACACGTTGGCCATGGTAAGGACGGATGCCCACCGGGCACTCATTAAACGAAAAAGCCAAATCATTATGGATCACTTGTTCCCCATCCACCAGTGGAGGCTGGGGCTTCATCCCATATGGCATTCTATTCCCTACATTGTGCATTACTTTTGACCAGTGCCCTATGGGCATTGGTCAAAAGTAGTGCACGAATAGACTAAATAGGGTATGATTCCGAACGCAGCCTGGGTGATGAGTGTCAAAGGGAGACCCCCGCCCTTCACGATCCTACCGAGCCAGTGTGCAGCAGCTGTGGGCTATCATTAGCAGATGACAAAGGCCATTAGGAGTCTTACTCTACAGGCCCGGAGTGGATCTGACAAGCTCACTTTAGCCTTGGCCCACATCGCCAGCACCAGCAAACCACTCATGTATAAGCACATATAGCCACAAACAGAATAAACCAGTCAGTACTAGACCAGTCTGGTAGCAGCCTAGCTTAACATCTGAACACACTGTCCAATAATACACACACACACGGCCACACACAGACTACACCAGCCATTAAGTATAGTTGCCGTATTGCCTTGATATATTAGTCTTTTCTTATGCTAATTTCAACATGTTTAAGTCCTATGGAGAACCACTAAAATGCATGAGAAACAAGAGCTTCAAACAATCAGATGACAACCAATTTACAACTCAACCCACACACGTCTGCAGTCAACCATGAGCCAACCATATAGCTGTTTTTATATTGAATAATCAGTACTATTTTAGTCCCCTACGATGAAATAGTAATCAACTGAAATTCCAAACGTTAAACAAGCATATCTCCTGTCCCGTTTGAGCTTAAAGTGTTGTCACTAATTGGCCCAAATGGGGGCACTGCATCATTCCTGGGGGACAGAGTATGTGAGCGAAGCAGAGCTGTAGTGGAGCAAGATTCCCAAAGGCTGGAGCTTCAGCCTTCTCGCCCACTCCAATTTTACTCCAGTAGCATTCACTTCAGGAGCTTAGTGCCTGCCTGCCCCAGTATGCATTTTAAGTCTACTTGTGTGCTACTAATAGTCTCTTGCTTTAGCTACTGTCACAGAGTTCGCTAAATAGTTTCATAAATAAACTGATAAAACACAGGGGCTAAGTCAAGGTGACTTACAAAAATGCAGACCAAGAGCAAGAGAGGGAGTGTTGTGTAAGTCTTGGATGCCACCTGCTGGTATGGTGCTAAACTGTTAGGTCATAGACCGGATGCCATTGTTCTATGCGTGGGATATAGCAGTTGTTACATGCTAGCTATATGAAACATCCACAACTAAAGAATCTTTGTGGAATCTGAAAAGACACTTATCCCAAAAGTATGGTGTACTTACTACATGCACATGCTAAAATAAATTAGGTGGGTAAAAAACAAAGTGTGTCATTGTAGCAAAGCATTTATAAACTATAACTGGTCTCTTAAATGTTTTGTTCATTTTTGTTCTATTATCTATGCAATAGGCCATAATTGATTTAGGCTCAATAGGCCTGGCATAATCCCACGTTTAAGGAGCTTTCCGTTTTGATTGGGTTATTTTACTTAAAAACCTTATTAAGGCCTACCTATAGAAAAATACACAACTCTGCATCTCTGCCCAGATGCATAAAGGGTGTTTAGAATCCCCAGTGGCTCTGTAAGCATGGAGAGGATATTCTCCGCTGCTAGCGGCTCTCCAGGCACCATAGTATGAGCCTGAAGCCACAGACTGGCCATACTTGTGTTTCTAAAAATGAATTCAAAAGGCACTAAGTAATTTGTATTTAATTCTAAGTAAGCCACAGCCTATATGCGCAATTTATAGACTATAATGATTTAATACAACGAAACGTTTAAATCAAATGTTATTTGTCACATACACATGGTTAACAGATGTTAATGCGAGTGTAGCGAAATGCTTGTGCTTCTAGTTCTGACAATGCAGTAATAACAACGAGTAATCTAGCTAACAATTCCAAAACGACTACCTTATACACACACAAGTGTAAAGGGATAAAGAATATGTACATAAAGATATATGAATGAGTGATGGTACAGAGCTGCATAGGCAAGATGCAGTAGATGGTATCGAGTACAGTATATACATATGAGATAAGTAATGTAGGTTATGTAAACATTATATTAAGTAGCATTGTTTAAAGTGGCTAGTGATATATTTTACATCAATTCCCATCAATTCCCATTATTAAAGTGGCTGGAGTTGAGTCAGTGTGTTGGCAGCAGCCACTCAATGTTAGTGGTGGCTGTTTAACAGTCTGATGGCCTTGAGATAGAAGCTGTTTTTCAGTCTCTCGGTCCCAGCTTTGATGCACCTGTACTGACCTCTCCTTCTGGATGATAGCGGGGTGAACAGGCAGTGGCTCGGGTGGCTGTTGTCCTTGATGATCTTTATGGCCTTCCTGTGACATCGGGTGGTGCAGGTGTCCTGGAGGGCAGGTAGTTTGCCCCCGGTGATGCGTTGTGCAGACCTCACTACCCTCTGGAGAGCCTTACGGTTGTGGGCGGAGCAGTTGCCGTACCAGGCGGTGATACAGCCCGACAGGATGCTCTCGATTGTGCATCTGTAGAAGTTTGTGAGTGCTTTTGGTGACAAGCCAAATTTCTTCAGCCTCCTGAGGTTGAAGAGGCGCTGCTGCGCCTTCTTCACAATGCTGTCTGTGTGGGTGGACAAATTCAGTTTGTCTGTGATGTGTACACCGAGGAACTTAAAACTTACTATCCTCTCCACTACTGTACTACCCTCTCCACTACTGGTATGTTCGTCAAAAGGGAGATCAGGATCCAGAGTAACGCCAAGGTCCTTCCCAGTTTTATTTGTGAATCGACTGTACAACCATCAAGGTCAGATTCAACAGAAGATCTTTGTTTCTTGGAACCTAGAACAAGCATCTCTGTTTTGTCTGATTTTAAAAGTAGAAAGTTTGCAGCCATCCACTTCCTTATGTCTGAAACACAGGCTTCTAGTGAGGGCAATTTTGAGGCTTCACCATGTTTCATTGAAATGTACAGCTGTGTGTCATTTTCATAGCAGTAAATATTAACATTATGTTTTCGAATGACATCCCCAAGAAGTAAAATATATAGTGAAAACAATAGTGGTCCTAAAATGGAACACCGAAATGTATAGTTGATTTTTTCAGAGGACAAACCATTCAGAGACAAACTGATATCTTTCCGACAGATAAGATCTAAACCAGGCCAGAACTTGTCAGTGTAGACCAATTTGGGTTTCCAATCTCTCCAAAAGAATGTTGTGATCTATGGTATCAAAAGCAGCACTAAGGTCTAGGAGCACGAGGACAGATGCATTGTCTCGGTATGACGCCATTAAAAGGTCATTTACCACCTTCACAAGTACAGTCTCAAGTGCTACAATGGGGTCTCAAACCAGACTGAAGCATTTCGTACACATTGTTTGTCTTCAGGAAGGCAGTGAGTTGCTGCGCAACAGATTTTTCAAACATTTTTGAGAGGAATGGAAGATTCGATATAGGCCGATATTTTTTTTATATTTTCTGGGTCAAGGTTTGGCTTTTTCAAGAGAGGCTTTATTACTGCCACTTTTAGTGAGTTTGGTACACATCCGGCGGATAGAGAGCCGTTTATTATGTTCAACATAGTAGGGCCAATCACAGGAAGCAGCTCTTTCAGTAGTTTAGTTGGAATAGGGTCCGGTATGCAGCTTGAAGGTTTAGAGGCCATGATTATTTTCATCATTGTGTCAAGAGATATAGTACTATAACACTTGAGCGTCTCTCTTGATCCTAGGTCCTGGCAGAGTTGTGCAGACTCAGGACAACTGAGCTTTGGAGGAATACGCAGATTTAAAGAGGAGTCCGTAATTTGCTTTCTAATGAGCATGATATTTTCCTCAAAGTTCATGAATTTATTACTGCTGAAGTGAAAGCCATCCTCTTGAGAAATGCTGCTTTTTAGTTCTTAGCTAGCTTTGCGACAGTGTCATAAAGACATTTTGGATTGTTCTTATTTTCCTCAATTAAGTTGGAAAAATAAGATGATTGAGCAGCAGTGAGGGCTCTTTTATACTGCACGGTTCTGTCTTTCCAAGCTAGTCGGAAGATTTCCAGTTTGGTGTGGCGCCATTTCCGTTCCAATTTTCTGGAAGATGGCTTCAGAGCTCAGATATTTTCTGTATACCAGGGAGTTAGTTTCTTATGACAAATGTTTTTAGTTTTTGGGGTGCAGCTGCATCTAGGGTATCGCACAAGGTTAAATTGAGTTAGGTGGTTAACGGATTTTTGTCCTCTGACGTCCTTGGGTAGGCAGAGGGAGTCTGAAAGAGCATCAAGGAATCTTTGTGTTGTCTGAGAATTTATAGCACGACTTTTGATGCTCCTTGGTTGGGGTCTGAGCATATCATTTGTTGTGATTGCAAACGTAATAAAATGGTGGTCAATAGTCCAGGATTATGAGGAAAAAAATTAAGATCCACAACATTTATTACATGGGACAAAACTAGGTCCAAAGTATGACTGTGACCGTGAGAAGGTCCAGAGACATGTTAGACAAAACCCACTGAGTCGATGATGGCTCCGAAAGCCTTTTGGAGGTGGTCTGTGGACTTTTCCAACAGGTTAAAATAACCAAGAATTAGAATATTATCTGCTATGACTACAAGGTCCGATAGGAATTCAGGGAACTCAGTGAGGAACGCTGTATATGGCCCAGGAGGCCTGTAAACAGTAACTATAAAAAGTGCTTGAGTAGGGTGCATAGATTTCATGACCGGTAGCTCGAAAGACGAAAACGTAATTATTTTTGTAAATTTAAATTTGCTATCGTAAATGTTACCAACACCTCCGCCTTTGCGGGATGCATGGGGGATATGGTCACTAGTGTAACCAGGAGGTGAGGCCTCATTTAACACAGTAAATTCATCAATTCATAAGCCATGTTTCAGTCAGGCCAATCACATCAAGATTATGATCAGTGATAAGTTCATTGACTATAACTGCTTTTGAAGTGAGGGATCTAACATTAAGTAGCCCTATTTTGAGATGTGAGGTATCACTCTTTCAATAATGGCAGGAATGGAGGAGGTCTTTATCCTTGTGAGATTGCTAAGGCGAACACCGCCATGTTTAGTTTTGCCCAACCTAGGTCGAGGCACAGACACGGTCTCAATGGGGATAGCTGAGCTGACTACACTGACTGTGCTAGTGGCAGACTCCACTAAGCTGGCAGGCTGGCTAACAGCCTGCTGCCTGGCCTGCACCCTATTTCATTGTGGCGCTAGAGGAGTTAGAGCCCTGTCTATGTTGGTAGATAAGACGAGAGCACCCCTCCAGTTAGGATGGAGTCCGTCACTCCTCAGCAGGCCAGGCTTGGTCCTGTTTGTGGGTGAGTCCCAGAAAGAGGGCCAATTATCTACAAATTCTATCTTTTGGGAGGGGCAGAAAACAGTGCCGACGTGGAAAACATTATCTCTATACTTACCAGTTTTAGCTTTAGCCAGCACCATCTTCAGATTAGCCTTAACGTTGGTAGCCCTACCCCGTGGTAAACAGTGTATGATCGCTGGATGATTCGTTTTAAGTCTAATACTGCAAGTAATGGAGACTAGGGTTTTTGATTTGTCAGAGCTAATGGTGGGAAGCGTCGGCATCTCAGACCCCGTGACGGGAGGATTAGATTGACGAGAAGGCTCGGCCTCAGACTCCGACTCGCTGCTTAATTGGGAAAACCGGTTGAAAGTTTGTCGGCTGAATGAGCGACACCGGTTGAGCATTCCTACAGCATTTCCCTCCAGAAGCCATGAGAAAGTTGTCCGGCTGCGGGGACCGTGCGAGAGGATTTATACTAACACAGCTATCCTCGCCATAAGGCGATCGTTCTCCTATATATTATGAGTACAGCGACTGCAATTAGAAGGCATCATGTTAATACTTAGGGCTGTTGGAAGTTCTGAAGAACCATCTCCAGATAAAGCGTCCGGAGTGAAAAAGTTGAATGTAAAAAGGTTGAGTGAGGGAAAAACAAAATATAAAACGCTAATTTAAAATTAAAAACAGTAAAAGGTGTCAGGTAGCAAAGTAAGCTTGGCAACAAAAAGCACAGCAACACAATACACAATAAAAGGGTTGCAGCCAAGGGGTGGGGAGTGTCTGTAAAGCCTACAGGGAGAGGAGCAAACAGGTATAGAAAACACACACATAGTTGCCATAGAGAAAATAAGATCAGAAAAAAATAGCTAAGATACTCAAGTGAGAGAGTGATGTGGAGCCTTCCTCAAACCACTCGGCAGAACCGCCTTAGTTTTGCCACCGAGGCTGCAACTGACACGACCGCCGCTTACAGCTGCTGCTGAGAAACCAGGGGAGACTAAAGTAATAACACTAATTGCTAATTGCCTAGCAAGACAGCCACTGATTGGTTGATGTGTCAACAACCATCTGCAAGTTATGAGTAGTCAGCAAATCACATGCCAAGTAGCATGCTGGGAAGAAAGGCAGCACTTATTAAAGTAGATGACCCTAGATAGAAAAAAGGCAATACTAGACTAACAGCTAAAGACAAAAATTATACTTATCACTCCTGGAGATATCAGGAGTCCTCTAGCTATAGAATGAAGCATGGGTGCGTGCTCTCCCCTCTTTCTCTTATAGTCCACGATCAGCTTCTTGGTCTTACTGACGTTGAGGGAGAGGCTGTTGTCCTGGCAACACACTGCTAAGTATCTGACCTACCTGTAGGCTGACTCATCACCATCAGCGGTCGGCCTACCACCGTTGTGTAGTCAGCAAACTTGATGATGATGATGATGATGGTGTTGGTGTCGTGCGTGGCCACACAGTTGTGGGTGAACAGGAAGTACAGGAGGGGACTAAGCACACACCCCTAAAGGGCCCCGGTGTTGAGGGTCAGTGTTGCAGAGGTATTGTTGCCTACTCTCACCACCTGGGGCCGGCCTATCAGGATGTCCAGGATCCAGCTGCAAAGGGAGTTGTTCAGTCCCAGGGTCCCTAGCTTGGTGATGAGTTTGGAGGGGACTATGGTGTTGAATGCTGAGCTGTAGTCTATGAACAGCATTCTCACGTACTTAATTCCCCTTGTGTCCAGGTGTGAAAGGGCAGCGTGCAGTACAATTAAGATTGTGTTCCAATTTCTGTGCTTATTAGTGCCCAAATCTGCCATTTTCAACCTGTATACGGGTACGAGTGTAAAGAGCTACGTACCAAATAAAGTAACTAGGTCTTAAATCAACCATGAATCCACTTGTGATAGGAAGCTTGTTGTGTGCAACATGGAGAGACAATTGTGGGTGGGGTTATATCCTTCCTGTTTGGCCCTGTCCGGGGGTGTCCTCGGATGGGGCCACAGTGTCTCCTGACCCCTCCTGTCTCAGCCTCCAGTATTTATGCTGCAGTAGTTTATGTGTCGGGGGGCTAGGGTCAGTTTGTTATATCTGGAGTACTTCTCCTGTCCTATTCGGTGTCCTGTGTGAATCTAAGTGTGCGTTCTCTAATTCTCTCCTTCTCTCTTTCTCTCTCTCGGAGGACCTGAGCCCTAGGACCATGCCCCAGGACTACCTGACATGATGACTCCTTGCTGTCCCCAGTCCACCTGGCTGTGCTGCTGCTCCAGTTTCAACTGTTCTGCCTTATTATTATTCGATCATGCTGGTCATTTATGAACATTTGAACATCTTGGCCATGTTCTGTTATAATCTCCACCCGGCACAGCCAGAAGAGGACTGGCCACCCCACATAGCCTGGTTCCTCTCTAGGTTTCTTCCTAGGTTTTGGCCTTTCTAGGGAGTTTTTCCTAGCCACCGTGCTTCTACACCTGCATTGCTTGCTGTTTGGGGTTTTAGGCTGGGTTTATGTACAGCACTTTGAGATATCAGCTGATGTACGAAGGGCTATATAAATAAATTTGATTTGATTTGATTTGATTTGACGGTTTTGGAAATGTGAATTAAATGTAGGAGAATATACCACAATAGATCCAGTAGAAGAAAATACAAAGAATAAAACAACCGTTTAAAAAAAAAAACTACCATATTTGAAATGATGAAACAAAAAGGTCCCACTTCCAGCCATCACTCTGGTTGTAATTATGATGGTGTCCATAAAATGGCAGCAGTGTATGTGAAAAGTTTCAGATGGATAACTTGAAGTATGAGCGAACTACATGAAATTTAGCGTGAAGTCACCCAGTTACATTTGGGCAAATCGGGAGGGAGACATTTGCATTCATGTTAAAAAAAATTGCAAGAATATCGTCAAATATGTATACTTGGACTTTGATTGAGCTTTTACAGTATTAGTAGCCATATTTTGAGTTCAACATTTGCAAAACAACCAGTTTTCATAACTTCATAACTCAGAATATTCGTATAATTGTTGTCCAAAAGGAAAAGGCATGCTGTCGCACAAGGTTAGCAGCTACATTTTGCGACATATACAGGGTGTACGGATACTCCCGTAAAGCCAAGCTCATTGGCTATCAAGCTTGCTTTGTTTGACCCCGACAGGTGCTTATTTGACAAAGTTAGAGTCGATCAAGTGAAGACGGCGTGCCATGTAGGCGTGCCATGACACCATGTTTGGTGTCCTATAAGATATATTACACCCCTAAAGATATAGTGAAGTCGGGTTACATTCTAGGATCTCTGAGGAATACATACAAAAGGGATTTGAATGGTTGAAACAACGTTTAGGGTTAGATTTTCACAGATTCCTTTCTCTGCAAATTGAATGAGTGGAAATACAAAATCAATCATGCATGCTATATGGACCTTTTTAGGATATGAAAAATTATTTTATCTAACAAAATAGCACTTCATGTTATCTCTGGGACCCTTTGGATGATAAATCAGAGCAAGATTTCAGAATGTAAGGGAATACCCCCCTGAAATGGACAAAAATGAATGGGAACTTATTGGCAGCGTATGAAACATATAGACGATGTACAATACCACTCAAATGGGTGTAGTTTCAGTCAAAACTTATTGCAAATGCCATATGGCAAATGCCAAGTGTCACACAACAAAAATTTAAAATATGGCGAGCGCGCTCCACGGTAAATTTTCATATTGCAAATGCACATCAAGTCAAGACTCAAGTGTCAAATTTTGAAAATGTGATTATTTTTTCAAAAACGTATCAACGCTTCCTGAACCGTTTTTCAAAATTATTTTCGATTTTCTTGTCTATTATACATGTATAAGAACTGTATGAACATACTTTTTGTCATATTTTATTGTCATATTTAAATATTATATACATATAATATAATATATACATATTTAAAATTGTCCATAAGGTATAAGTTTTGTCATTTGCAATATGATTTCATAGGAAGTCAAAAGTCAGTGAACCATTGCCAAATGCCAAAATCAATATGAAAGTATTGAAAAGTACCAAATCAGGATGTTATGTAAATTTTCCATGTACGATCATAGGAAGTCGGTTTCCAAACCCAAAAGTCAGTGAACCATGTCCAAATAGCATTCATACTAGACCTATATGGTCTATTTGTCATGTATGATGAGGGAGAAGTGGGATTTTTTTTTAAACTTCCAAAATGACCAGGGGTGCCCCCTTTTGGATGGGCACGGGTGGGGGGGTGCTCCCTACCCAACCGTAGACCCCTTGCACCCCCCTAAAGACATTAAAAAACATTTAAAAAATGTGCTCCTGGTAACTCATTCCAATCACCAGGCGCACGGCTGTCCATTTGCAATATGTTTCAATGGGCATTTACCATCACGAATTTGACATGCTCAAAAATACTGCAGAAATGCTAAATTGACTGGCCCGATGAATTCGGGATGGCCGGGCAAAGATAGTGGTTCCTCTCCATTGCTCGTTTTGTTGATTTCACCATGTCCATTTGGTGATGTTTTTTCACTGTTGAATCTTATTGCAAATGTACTGTCCATTTACAATAGGTTTCAGTGGGCATTTACCATCATGAGTTTGAAATGGTCAAAAATACTGCAGAAATGCAAATGTGTTTGGCCCTATGAATTCGGGATGGCCAGGCAGTGATTCTGGTTCCTCTCCATCGCTCGTTGGTGTTGATTTCAGAATGTCAATGTGGTGATGGTCTATCATCACTGTTTAAGACTGTTGGAAAGGTGAAGCTGGTTGAAGGAATGCCAAGAGTGTGCAAAGGGTGGCTACTTTGAAGAATATCAAATATAAAATATATTTGATTTGTTTAACATTTTTTTGGTTACTACATGATTCCATATGTGTTATTTCATAGTTTTGATGTATTCACTATTATTCTACAATGTAGAAAATAGTAAAAATAAAGGAAAACCCTTGAATGAGAGGTCCAAACATATAAGAGGTCCAAACATTTGACTGGTACTGTAGGTATGCTATATGATGCTTGTAAAGTTGTCTAGCTCACCTGCTGTTGCCGCACGAGGCAGACACACTTCCCCAAGCTCAGGGACGGTGCTAGTTAGAACAAAATCTAGCTAGCTGATGGATGCAAACAATGTCTCCCAAAAAAACAAAGCAAAATGACATTATCCATTTCAGTAGCTATAGTTAGCTCTAGTCATCTAAAATACCCCTAATTTAGTATTTGGTTGATGGTTGGACTCGATCCAGTCAAGCCATATGAGCCAGAATAAGCTAGCTAGCTAGCGGCCTGCGAGCTAGCAAGCAGCTATAAAGTTAGCTTGGTGCATCAGGGCTAGGTAGCTGGCAAAGCCTTGATCATGACTCTCAGTTCCATTACATTACACATAAGTGTCATTGGACTTCGGCATCTTCTGTAGGGGGAAGTTTTGTTAAGAGCCCCAACATAAACACGTATCACCCGCGGTACGGTTTCATAAGTATAAGGACCTTTCATATTAGCGAGAAATCATTTTCTAAAAACAAAACGTTACATTGATTCACACCTTTATAGGGTTAGTGTTCCCAATCTGCCATATCTCAATGTTACAGCGCTTGTTTATGGGAAACTGACAGAAGACAAGAGTGTGTTGCAGATGTGTGTAAGCATAACTCTGGAAGTGTAGTAAAAGTGTAGTTTTGTCAGATGAAGGCACCCATAGCTGTGCAAAACTGCTACAGTAAGTGTATCTTACTTACAGTAAGTGTAGATAAGGGTCATATGTTTCAAAAAGCCACATTGTAAGTGATGACTATTGACGTTTCTAATCATTATAACACAGTGTTGGGACTGTAGTTCACACGAGCCAGTCGTGAGCAAAAGTAATGGCTGAAAGCTGTAGGGAGAAGGCAGAATGCCACCTATAGTTTTTGAGAGCTAGTTATGTTCATGAACTGAAGTGGCTGCCTAGCTAATACTTAGTCTCACATGGATTCCTAAATCATTGCTATGAATATTGAGCATGAATACAGTTTATAGTTATTGTTTTCAGGCTGGTTGAATTGGTGCTAGCACTAGGTACCAAGCTAAAGCTAGCTACCTACCCATGGCTGGGCCCCTGCCTAGTCATGTGAAATCCATAGATTTGAGATTTTTTTTTTTTTTTTAATTGACTGATTTCCTTCTATGAACTGTAACTCAGTAAAACCTTCGAAATTGTTGCATGTTGCGTTTATATTTTTGTATAATATAATAACATCTGAATGTATCAAAGACATTTTGCAGGGTCCAATCAAAAACGCATTGTTTGGGAACTCTGAAAAAAATGTTGCCCCGACTCAGTAAAATCGATTTGAACGGTCATCCAACTCGGAATTTCAATTTGGGAACTCTGGCCTCTATAATATTTTTTATAATGCTTCGTTCAACACAACTGGGAAATATGAGGTCAAAAAAAATATGAGATCAAATCATGACGTCAGTGATCTTCAGGTCAGAAAGTTGGAGCTCTAGAAAGAGCCCTGAATTTAAGAGAAGATCGGGTCTGAGCAAGCGAATCGAGGAATCCGGGAGAAAGAAAGCCCGCTTGTTTGAAATGGAAAAGCGTTGTGGTAGCTATTGATTAAGAAGAATAGCAGCTGCTTTACAAGTGGGATGCACTGATGAGCATTACATCCCGAGGGGTTCGTGTTGATTGTACGGAGATTGTGATAGCCAGTTAAATGGCATCCCTTGACAAGGCAAGAACAAGATGTATGTCAGGAGAAGTGCAGTATTATCATAAGGAGACTTATACTTGGAATACAAATCAGGAATGGAAGGAAAAAGAGAGGCAGTGGAGGTGTAAGAGAGAGAGGGATGAAGAGGGTGAGCTTGAGTAGGTTAAAAATGTCAGGAAAAGGGGAGATGGTTTGTTAAAGAAGAATGGTAGAAAGTGTAAGCCAGAGTGATTTGAAGGCAGGAGGAGAAATGGAAGTGAATGAGGGTGAAGTATCGGAGATGGTAGATGTGGTGAAGCTCTCGGAGCCCGAGGCTTGCACCGGGGTTCAGAATAAAGATGAGCCTGTGACAGTAGGAGTGAAGTTTTTGGAAAAAGTGGACCCTTGCTATTTGGGCTCATCCATTTGTGGTTTCAGGGAGGGTGAAAACAGAGTTGGGTGCTGTGGAATCTGTGAGGGTAACCAGAAGTGTTCTTGTGATAATTGTTTGTATTTCTGCTGGTTAGAGTGAGCAAGCGCTCCATATTAAATGAAAGGGGACAAGAGATGTGAATTGTTTTGCTCTCAAGAAAAGGGTGCCATTGAAAGTAGTGATTACTTGGGTAGCAGTAAATGTGAAAGCTGACTAACTGAAGGGGAAGATTCCCGGTGTTTGTGATGCTTGTCATTTTGTGGGATGCAAACAGGGTAGCGTGAGTGGAGAAACAGAAGAGTCATTGTCTGTTTTGCGTTTTGATGTTGTCTTTGCTCGACAAAGTGATGTTAGGATATATACAGTCGCTTGAGAAAGTATTCACCCCCTTGGCATTTCTGGGGGGTTTCTATCATTTGATTTACACTTTGAAGATGCAAAATATTTTTTATTGTGAAGCAAACAAGAAATAAGACAAAAAAACAGAAGACTTGAGCGTGCATAACTATTCATCCCCCCCAAAGTCGATACTTTGTAGAGCCACCTTTTGCTGCAATTACAGCTGCAAGTCTCTTGGGGTATGTCTCTATAAGCTTGGCACATCTAGCCACTGGGATTTTTGCCCATTCTTCAAGACAAAACTGCTCCAGCTCTTTCAAGTTGGATGGGTTCCACTGGTGTACAGCAATCTTTAAGTCATACAACAGATAGATTCTCAATTGGATTGAGATTTGGGCATTGACTAGGCCAAGACATTCCAAGACATTTAAATGTTTCCCCTTAAACCACTCGAGTGTTACTTCAGCAGTATGCTTAGGGTCATTGTCCTGCTGGAAGGTGAACCTCCATCCCAGTCTCAAATCTCTGGAAGACTGAAACAGGTTTCCCTCAAGAATTTCCCTGTATTTAGCACCACACCATGGGTGTGCAAAACTTAACATCAGAAGAATTACAGGGTGTGGCGTCCCATCCTTTCAGGCTGTTGGCCTGAAGTAGTACGAAATAGATTTAAATAGTGGAGTATGTTTTTTATATATATATTTTTTGTGAGTGTAGTGTTAGATGGTAGAGTAATTGATTGATTATTGGTATTATAGATTTTTTTCAAGCAAAGTCTAAGGGAGTTATACTCCAGTCTAGTAGGTGGCGGTAATGCAACATGTATTGGATGCCAACTGCCTCATCGAAGAAGAAGATGAAGATGAGCCCGGAGTAGGAATTCCGCGTTGGATGACCGTTCAAATCGATTTTTCCATGTTAGACACTCGATTTTTTTTTCTCAGTTCCCAGTTGTTGGAACGGACTGATGTCGAGCTCTCCAAATTCCCCGTTTCGAGTTCCTAGTGTATTTCATCGCAGCTGTCGGGAATGTCAGATGTTGTCATAGCTAGTTTTGAATGTTGATTCATAATTCCACATAAGATTGAAAGGTTAAATTATAAAAAAATGCCGAGGGTCCCAGCAGTCCTTGAATATGAAACACTGACCGAGGTAAGAAGATAAACAACATAATTCAGAAACTAGGCTAGCTGGTTTATCTTGATAGCTAACGTTAGCTACTGCAATTAGCTATATATGCTAACCATAACACTAACGTAAGCAAAGATATTCATATCTCTGACAAACTACATAGGACGACCGTTGTAGGGCTAAGCAAAAGTTAGTTAGCCAACTACTAACATTAGCTAGCTAACTTTACTTTGTGACAAGGTATTTAACTAGCTAAGTTAGCTAGTTAGCCAGCTATGCATTTATCTGAGGCTGCACTTTCAGGAATAGGTAGCTAGCCTAGCTGAAAAAAATTGCTATCGTGTTTAAATTGAGGAGTTGCCAGCTAGCTACTATAATGAACAGGTGTAACTATCCAGACATTGCTAGCGAACGTTGGTAGCTTGATAGCTTCCCTTCACTGACAACACAGTTTGACTAGCTAGCTTGCAAGTAATGCTTGGTTTTCAAGCCATGGAACAGTTTGTTAGCCACTCCCAATGCTTTACAGCTGTGCTTTGCCTCTTGAGTGTTCTGACTTCTAAAAAATTGTTTACAATGTCATTGTTTCTAGTACTCTGTACTGTCAACGTGGGGTGATGCAGAGAGGAAGAGGCGAATATATAGATAATCTTTGGATGAAGTAGCTAGCTAACTAACCAATAATTGGAATGCCACACTCAGCTTTGAAGTTCCTAAACAGTACTGCAGTCAGTAAACAAATCCACATGCGTCTTGATGTCTAAAATAACTGGACGAGTGCATTGAATCGATCATTGTTTTATTGTCTATTACACACTGAAAAGATAATGGCTAGTGTGCCAATAGTGATTACATGTTCCTTCTCCCTCTCTCTTTTCATTATTTTCAGTGTAAATACAGCTTCCCTGTTGAGGTTGTCAGTGATATCAAGAATGTTACAGCGACTTATGGAGACCTGCGTATGTATGTGGACTTCTACTGTAAGTTCACAGCTTATAAACCTGTATCATCACTTGTCTTTTATTTAACCTAACATATATTGATCCTGTGTCACTGTTAGGTGTGTCGTTGGTGTCACTATTTTTGTAGTGGTCATGACACCTTAGGTCATCAGCGAAGTGGATTAGAAAGGTTTACTGTGCTAAGCAAAGATGTATGGGCAGATTGTTGTTTTGCACTCTAGGGTTGTTTCTGGACCAGACCAGCTTGAGTGCCCTGTGTCTGCCTTAAATTATGCAGAAAGCTAAAATGATATTTATGTTTCAAGCACAGGTTTCCCCAATAAGGAAAAGAAGAAGTTAGTTTATTTGGCTGGTACTATTCCAGTTCCACACGACGGTAAGCACACTATCATAATAATACTAATAATAACTAGTTTTTGTACCTTGCCACATTGATAACATTTTCACCATTCCCTATGTAAGTTCTTATTGAAGTGACCCTAATTCGTCCTCCAAGCAGGTAACACATATAATATCCCAGTGTGCATCTGGCTCCACGAGACTCACCCCCAGAGCCGGCCACGGTGCTACGTGTGTCCCTCCATCTCCATGTTGATCAACCCCAGGTGCCCATATGTTGAGGCCAGTGGGCAGGTGCTCCTCGACTGCCTCAACAACTGGAAGAGCGTAAGTCGACAACAATGTGATTTTGATAGTGCTTGGTGAATGTTTTGTTGATTTTTTTAAAATGTATTGTTAGAGTAGTGGTTAGAAAATGGAGAGAGAGAGGCCGTGTGTGTAGCATGCATGGGTTGTGTGTGTAGCATGCATGGGTTGAGTGGAGTGGCATGAAGAGGGGTGGTACTTTAGCACCATCATAATCAATCTACTTTTCTAGTTTGTTTGAACTGCGTCTACCTTTTGATTGGCAGGGGCTGGCCAACCTGTCATTGCTCGTCTCAGAAATGAGGTCTGCATTTCAAAAGGAAACGCCCCTCTTTGCCATGCACCCAATCAGAGTTCAGATGCTACCTACTGCAGCACACTCCAGTGCATATGCAGAGTCTTCGGACCATGGCAGGTAAATTGAGAAGGGTGCTCATTCCTTGAATAATGGACATACAGTGGCAAGAAAAAGTATCCAGGAATTACCTGGATTTCTGCATAAATTGGTAATCAAATTTGACCTGATCTTCATCCAAGTCACTACAATAAACATAATGTGCTTAAACTAATAACACACAAATTATTGTCCATATTGAATACATCATTTAAACATTCACAGTGTCGGTTGGAAAAAGTATGTGAACCCCTAGGCTAATTACTTCTCCAAAGCTAATTGGAGTCAAGAGTCAGCTGACCTGAACTCCAATCAATGAGACTAGATTGGAGATGATGGTTAGGTCTGCCTTGCCCTATAAAAAAACTCACAAAATGTGAGTTTGCTATTCACAATAAGCATTGCCTGATGTGAACCATACCTCGAACAAAAGAGATCTCAAAAAACCTAAGATTAAGAATTGTTGACTTGCATAAAGCTGGAAAGGGTTACAAAACTATCTTTAAAAGCCTCAATGTTCATCAGCCCACGGTAAGACATTTTGTCTATAAATGGAGAAGGTTCAGCACAGAAATCTCTGGAACATGCTAACATCTCTGTTGACGAGTCTACGATACATAAAACACTAAACAAGAATGGTGTTCATGGTAGGACACCACGAAAGAAGTCATTGCTGTGCAAAAAAAACATTGCTGCACGTCTGAAGTTTGCAAAAGTGCACCTGGATGTTCCACAGCGCTACTGGCAAATTATTCTGTGGATGGATGAAACTACAGTTGAGTTGTTTGGAAGGAACACACAACACTGTGTGGAGAAAAAAAGGCACAGCACACCAACATCAACCTCATCTCAACTGTAAAGTATGGTGGAGGGATTGGGTGTTTTCGGGCAGCTTCGCTGCCTCAGGGCCTGGACAGCTTGCTATCATCGACAGAAAAATCAATTCCCAAGTTTAGCAAGACATTTTGCAGGAGAATGTATGGCTATCTGTCTTCCAATTTAAGCTCAACAGAAGTTGGGTGATGCAACAGGACAACAACACAGAAGTAAATCTACAACCGAATGGCTTCAACAGAAGAAAATACACCTTCTGGAGTGGCCCAATCAGAGTCCTGACCTCAACCTGATTTGAGATGTTGTGGCATGACCTCAAGAGAGCAGTTCACACCAGACATCCCAAGAATATTGCTGAACTGAAACAGTTTCGTAAAGCTGAATGGTCCAAAATTCCTCCTAACCGTTGTGCAGGTCTGATCCACAACTACAGAAAACGTTTGGTTGAGGTTATTGCTGCCAAAGTAGGGTCAACCAGTTATTAAATCCAAGCGTTCACATACTTTTCCCACCATGGACTGTAAATGTTTATTAGTTTAAGCAGACTGTTTATTGTGACCTAGATGAAGATCGGCTAAAATGTTATGACCAATTGATGCAGAAATCCAGGTATTTCCGAAGGGTTAACACACTTTTTCTTGCCACTGTATACAGTACCAGTCAAAAGTTAAGACAATTACACATTCAAGGGTTTTTCTTTATTTTTAATATTTTCTAGAATAATAGTGAAGACATCAAAACTAACACTTATTGAATCATGTGGTAACCAAAAAAGTGTTAAACATCTACATATATTTTCTTCAAACTAGCCACCTTTTACCTTGATGCTTTGCACACTCTTGGCATTCTCTCAACCAACTTCACCTGGAATGCTTTTCCAACAGTCTTGAAGGAGTTCCCAAATTCTGAGCACTTGTTGGCTGCTTTTCCTTCACTCTGCGGCTTAACTCATCCCAAACCATCTAAATTGGGTTGAGGTCGGGTGATTGTGGAGGCCAGGTCATCTGATGCAGCACTCATCACTCTCCTTCTTGGTCAAATAGCCCTAACACAGGCTGGAAGTGTGTTGGGTCATTGTCCTGTTGAAAAGCAGATGATAGTCCCAGATGGGAAGGCGTATCGCTGTGGTAGCCATGCTTGTTAAGTGGGCCTTGAATTCTAAATAAATCACAGACAGTGTCACCAGAAAAGGACCATCACACCTCCTCTATGCTTCATGGTGGGAACTACGCATGCGGAGATCATCCGTTTACCTTCTCTGCGTCTCACAAAGACACAGCGGTTGGAACCAAACATCTCATTTGGATAGATTTCCACCGGTCTAATGTCCATTGCTCGTGTTTCTTGGCCCAGGAGAATCTCTTCTTCTTATTGGTGTCCTTTAGTTTTGGTTTCTTTGCAGCAATTTAACCATGAAGGCTTGATTCACGAGGTCTCTGATCAGTTGATGCTGAGATGTGTCAGTTACTTGAACTCTGAAACATTTTTTGGGGCTGCAATTTCTGAGGCTGGTAACTCAAATGAACCTATCCATCCTCTGCAGCAGAGGTAACTCTGGGTCTTCCTTTCCTGTGGCGGTCCTCATGAGAGCCAGTTTCATCATAGCGCTTGATGGTTTTTGCGACTGCATTTTCTGAATTGACTGACCTTCATGTCTTAAAGTAATGACGGACTGTCGTTTGTCTTTGCTAATTTGAGCTGTTTTTGCCATAATATGGAATTGATATTTTACCAAATAGGGCTGTTGTCTGTATACCACCCCTACCTTTTCACAACACAACTGATGGGCTCAAATGCATTAAGAAGGAAAGAAATTCCACAAATTCACTTTTTAACAAGGCACACCTGTTAATTGAAATGCAGTTCAGGCACTAAATCATGAAGCTGGTTGAGACAATGTCAAAAGTGTGCAAAGCTTTCATCAAGGCAAAGGGTTGCTACTTTGAAGAATATAAAAAATATTTTGATTTGTTTAAGCCTTTTTTGTTTAAAGTGAAATTGTTTCATTTTCAGTTGTTAGTAACCCTTCATGCTTTGAGTTTGTATTGTACTGTGTCTCCCTCTTAGCTGGCCTCAACCAAGCAGCTCTACCCCAAGAGCCAGGCGCTCCTCAATGTCCCCCACGCCACTACCTAGAGAAATAGGTGGGTGTTCTCCGAATTCTGTACCGTATCTTAGAAATGCATTCCCTAACATTCCCTGCTTTTTAAAGTTTGTTAGATGTTTTCAAACTTAAAAAGTGGTCTAATGTCAAGGTGAGTCAACATCCCCTGGCCATCTGTTTTGTAGAGCCAGCTATCTGCCACAATCTAAAATAAATGGAAAAGGTAAGCTGTATTTACACAATCGGGGCATAACATTTACTTTTTGGTCCACCAGCCACAGTGGCAGGTAGATTTCCCCCCTAAAAAACAACTTACCGCTGAAATTACACCAACAAAACACAAAAATTAACAGATGAGCAATTTTTGTAATGTTTCTAAAACAATACATGTATTACTAGTAAGAACTAATGTGGTATATTGTTTTGATTTCATTTTTTTAAACCAAAATATCATAGATGAGACAAAAATGTTCACCTGCCCCATTAAGGGTGGAAGGTTACCGTGGTAGCACGACTCCAGTCATGATTGTGCCTGTGTGATTTGAGTGATTTGTAGAGGCTTGTCTAGTCTTCCCTAGCCGTTGAAACTCAAACAGAAAAACAACCTAGCTTGTGAGCAAAACAATATAAATAACCAAGAAACAAGGACAAAGTCTGATTTCAGTAGACTTTCGTTTAAAGTAAATTAGGCCAACTTTTATTTCTGTGCGCAGCGCTTCTTAAAATGTATGTTTCACTCTGCTCTTCACGTGAGCACAGCCCCCAGCCAGGCAGTGAGGCAGTGCAAAGTGGAATTGGCTATATAGGATTAGTAGTTATTTTGTGCTATGAAACAAAACGGCAGAAATACTTTGAAAACAGCTACTGCAGCATTTATTAAATGTGATAATACGTATGTTTTTTTTCTCACAAATGTGAGTGAAATGCTCGCACTATGGAGCCCTGACCACCCACCAATGTGGCTGGTGAAATAGACATCTTACCCGCCAATGCCAAAATCTACCTGCATTTGGCAGGTGGCGGTTGTTAATATTAGGCCCTCTACACAATCAATAGCTAACCGGCCAACCCACTTCTTCTTTCATCCAACTCCTTCTCACTGCTCTTCCCTCACCCTAATTTATAATGACTTCTAGTAAATTGTCAACCTTTTGCTTTCATTTCCTCACTAACAGTGTATTATCAATTCTCCTAGTTCCGCCCAAGAGTTTAAAGTCCAGCCAATCGGGGCCTCTCAGAGAGTCTGTGACTGGTGTGAGGCGGTCCTACACAGAGGAGCTACTGGATATGGGGATAAACTTTGGAGTGCCAGGTGGAGTCCAGTTTCCATTCTCCTCCACCAACCCCTTCATCACTACTGCCTCTGGTAGGACCCAGTATATAAACATTTGGTGCTGGTTTCCAAGGCACACATTAGGCTTAGTCCTGCACTATCAATCATGTTCAATGTAGATTCTCTATTGAAAGTTCTTCTTAGTCCAGGACTAGTCTAATAAGGTACTGTAGGAAAGTACTACTAAGCTACATCTGGTATCTCCAAGTAGTATTTTTGTAAAGCCATGGGGATATCTAAACTAACAAAATGCTGCATAGTGCAGGTTTGATGGTGCGCATGCCATAGTTGTGTGTATTTAAAGTTTGGTATTGATCGCATTGTGATACATAATGAAATGTATTTTGTGCTTTGATTATCTGCCATTTCATTTTCTCATTCCACAGCTCCAAATAACACTCCTGTTAGTTCTGAGGACATGAACAACCTATTCAAGAGCCTACAGCTGGAAAATGTTGTCAATGTGTACCAGCTTGGTACTAAAGAAAGAGGTGAGTGGAAAACTGAATCCCTAAAGTGTTAAAAAATTTGATGAATTGAGGTTTGATTCACATGGCTGGGGGACTGGTCCGGTGGCAGCCGGCTCACCAAGAGGTATTGAGGTATTCAGCTACACCAGAGTGTAGCAATTCGCCTACAGTCAATATTCCCTCTAAGCTGTTCATGCGCAGCTTTGCAGCTCCTCCAGGAGTTCCGCACAGAAAAAATGCCAATCTGCACAGAGATGCACAAGAATAAACTTCACTGAACTTTTTGCCCATTTTTTTTTTTTTATCAAATCAAATTTTCCCCTTTAATGTGGGATTTGTGATCGAATCAAAAAAAGATCAGCAACAGGCCAAACCAAATTCATCCAATATTTAGTCTGTTTTAAAGGGGCAGTGCTGTATTCTGAGACTTGACTATGCTAAGAAGCCAATAGGCAGATGGGTAGCCTACATTTCATTCACCTATTTGGCCCATTGTGTTTGACCTTTTTTTGTTTGTGTTTTTTGGACAACAATTTAAAAAGCTTAATGTCAAGCCCTGCATAATGTTTTTAAGTCCTACATTGAGCAGCATATATTGGCTACTGCCTGGATCATAGAAATCAATAGCTTGTGAAAATGTTTTGGGATGCATTTGCTCCATTGGTTTTGTTGGTAAGCCACTCTGAGAGTGTAGATTGAAACTATGAAACATGAAACTAAAACAAATTCACCTGGCAAATTTTTGGTCTGGAGTGGAAACTTTGAGCATTCTGTGCAACTTCCGGTACGCATTTACATTGAACACTGAGGCTGTACCCACTTTATGTTTTAACCAGTGTGCAAGTTTATTTTGAGCATAACATCTCCACTGACTCAAACTCAGTTGAGAACACATTTGCGACATGTTGTACACATACATACAGAGTACACTTGTTACTTGTCTACACAGAATGAAAACCAGAAGTGTTTCGGCCCTTGCAGGGCACTGAATAAAATAATTAAATGAAATTACGCTTATCTTTCCCATTCATTTGTGAATAACTGCCCACCGATTCTCGCTCCTCAGGACAGATGCAAGGCGATGGAGGTGATCGAGGTGGTGGTGACTACCCCCCAATCCCCACTGCAGTCACGCCCCTAGTGGACAACCAGCATCGTATCCTGGTGAGCCAGCTGCCACCGGACCAGTCCCCCAGCCGTGTGAAGAACAAGCTCACCCTCTACTTCCAGCGCAGGAGCAACGGTGGGGGAGAGGTGCTGGATGTGACCTACCCTTACCCCCCGACCCAGCACGACCAGGCCCTGGTCAGCTTCCGCAGTCCCAGAGGTGAGTGAGAAAGGGGCTGGGGGGGTAAGAGAGAGCATATACTGTAGATGTGAAAGGTTAACATGCAAACACTACCATGGAGTTACAGCCTGAAAATATATATTGTAGAATTTTTAAAATGTATATTATGCACATGGTATGGGAGAGTGTATATACAGTACATCAAGGTTATTTTCATTAGGGACCAAATGGAAGAAAATAGACTGAAACAAGAAGGCACTAATGATAAATTGTTTTTCTATTGTTATTTTGGATCTGCTTTCAGATGCAGAGCAGGTGCTCTTACAGGCAGACCGAATCTTTACTGTGAATGAGCGGCCTTTCCGTATACAGCTCAAGAGGGTCAACAGTGCTCAGGTAAGAGTGGGTTTAACCCCCAACCAGTTTTTTTTTTCTGTGTGTATGTGTCTGTCTGTCCATGTGTGCTGCAGGGTTTGTGTGCATATTGTATAAGTGTGGGCCTTCCATGATTTAAAAAAATAAAGATGGCAAAAAGAGCAACTTCCGTTTCAACAGTGGACTCTAAAGTACTACTCTACACTCTTCATATATATGCAATTCTCTTTCGTCAGATTACGGTGCCGCCCAGCGTCTCCGGCGACAAGGCGGCCATCTTCCATAGCCTGCTGTCACTTGAGGGGCGGAGCTTCAGCCAGGCCGACGTGGAGGAGGCGGTACAGTCGTGCCGGGACCTTCCCTCGGCCCTCAAGTACCTGTCCCATGAATGCCCCATCTGCCGCGAGCAGGTGTCCTTCAGCAAGGTGGGTGAGAGACTGGGACCCCATTCAAATACTGTCAACATGGATCCTTCTTTGCCTGCCTTCTTTGAAGTAATCACTGGTCCACTATTGTTGGGCAGGTTAAAGTAGGGTTGACCTAGTCTCCTGCAGTCTTTATTTGAATATGGCAGCTCCCGATTGCACCGCTGTTTACTTGATATCTACCCACTCATGCACATTTTTTTAAAAGGCATGCTGCAAGACATTCTACCAGAGTTTGTGTGGGAACAAGGTTTTAGCGCACTACGAGGTTTAGAAGAGTAAAATGTCTCTCGTGCTCCACCCCTCTCGATCTTTCTCTCTCTCCCTCACTCCGTGTCCCTCTACAGATCATCACTATGACCCATTGCCTGTGTGCTTTCTGCGAGAGCTGCTTCAAGGCCTACTTCTCTCAGGCCATCAAGGAGAAGAGCATCGTCCATGTGGTGTGTCCCATGTGTGGCCAACCCGACGTGCGTCAGAGCCAGGGAGGCGTGGAGGAGGCCTTGGACTACTTCAGCCTTCTGGACACACAGGTCAGGCGCCAGTAGCTTCCCGGTAGTAGTAGACATTGCTTCGATGTAGTGTTCAGACCTTACCATTGTATAGACAGGGTGGACCTTTCTACCTAGCTCTGTTTCAATTGAAATGTTTGGTTAAAAATTCCATTAACATTCGGTTTTGTTAGTGGAAGGGAATGTCATTTAGAGCAACGCTAAACTGGTTCCAAATAGCTAGCTGCCATCTCCTACGTCTACTGCAAATCATTTTAATATAATTTTGTCTTCTGTAAAATAGGGACCTTGTAACAGTTGTAAGGACAAATTATTCAGAAGGAGGCAGGCAAGAAGAGGTGCAAATGGGTGTTGGCTTTATTTACACCGCGCTGGTGATGACAGTGATACATTAACAAGTTGATATATTTACAATCTACTGACTTTTAATTGTCAGTATTCAAAAAGAAAAAGCCTCCTATCATGCAAAACCTGTCTTAACTAGAAAAGCACAGGTGAAGTCTACTAGGCCCAGATGCAGCCTCCCCATTGATTAACCAAAATCAAGCTGAACAAGAACGTAACCCAAACAGGCACCTAAATAAGCCACACCTATCCTGGCACACAGGCCAGATACTTCTGTTCACACAACATGGAGAAACCAGACATGTGCTCCAAACAAGACAATAAAGAAATTGACAGAACTGGTTAATGCAATGGAAATAGCAAAGTTTATTCCTCTTTGGTGTAGCATAGTTTGTGCGCTCTCCAAACAACAAATCCACTTCAAGAATGAGAACGGTATGAATCTAATAATATATATTTTTTAACTGAACAGAAATTACTGTAACATGGTGATGAGTGACGGTAGCCTACATTTACTACGGGTGCTAGATTTGATATATAGTGGGAAATTGATAAACGTTTAACAAAGTGCAAACAATCTACACAATGAAACAATGCGTGCGTACGGATTTGCAGGAGTCAGTGAGCACATTCATGGAGAGAGATGCACCAGTCTCACGTCCAGTTTCTGATAAACGCTGATAAACCTGGACTAAAAAGCACATTCAAGGGAGGTTCTCCATAGAGCAGGTTTCTTCAACCTTTTCTTTCCCAATCAAACCGGCGATCGTTAGAATTTTTTGGGGGGTCTTATCAGGTGAATTATAATGTCAAGGAGAAGTAATCAACATTTTTTTAATTAATAGATTTAGTAGATAGTGTTTCACTATTTTGACCTCTCCACATTAGAATTGGAAGAGAAAGTGTGAACTCTAACATACCTTTTTCTAGCTAATAGGTTAACGCCAAACACATTTTCGCTCAGAGCAGCTGTTTAGCTGTCCAAGTCAATAAAGCTTACCAGCAGCAGTTATTGCACTGGTAGCCTATTCACGGCTGCTTTTACAAAGCCTATGTCACATACTCCAGTGGGTGTAATTGGCTCCAATGAGTGTAATTTGCTCAATACTAGGAGTTGATAAATAAAGTTGGCATCATTAGAAAGAAGATCTCCTCTTTTCTACTGTAGGTATGTCATAAAAAAAGAAATATTTTGCTAGCAACATTCATAAAACCTTTCAAATACAAATATTATTTTTTCCGTAGCCCCGGTTGAATACCCCTGCCATAGACCATAAATCCCTTTTAGCCCAGGAGTTGGCTTAATCTGTGGGGTGGCAGTTAGCCTAGTGGTTAGAGTGTTGGACTAGTAACCGAAAGGTTGCAAGTTCAAATCCCCGAGCTGATGAGGTACAAATCTGTCTCTCTGCCCCTGAACAAGGCAGTTAACCCACTGCTCCTAGGCCGTCATTGAAAATAAGAATTTGTTCTTAACTGACTTGCAGAGTTAAATAAAGGTTTAAAAACTAAATAATAATAATCATCTGGGTCTGGGAAACTGGTGCTGAAAGGCTAGAGGAATTTACAGTTTTTTTAGAAAACAACATCCATTGTTTTCTCTTGCCAGATCAGGCACTACCTAGATCCTCAGATCCACGAGTTGTTCCAGAGGAAGCTGAGAGACCGAGCCTTGCAGGAGATGCCTAACTTCCGCTGGTGTGCCCACGTAAGACATCTCACTCATCGTTCTGGTTCTCCTGCTTGTCCCTTCGTCTCTTTTTTTCTTTGTCTCCACCTCTGTGTTTTTAATAGTATCTCTCTCTTTCTCCTCGTATTTCTTTCACCCTCGTTCCCTCCCTTTCAATTCAAAACCCTGCAATCTAAGCTTCAATACCCCACTAGATAAGACATGTTGGTGAAGTTGCACCTTTAGACAGTGGCCTTGTTCTTTCAACTGGAACATCCAGGTGCGTATGAATGTCAGTTTGTGTGCAATGTTCTAGTGCTCCTTTGGCCTTCTACACGAGGCTGACCAGCTGAGAATGGACTGTCCTAGTTGTAGGAAGAGCACCTGCTCCCAATGCAAGACTGCAGTAAGTAATGTATTCATGTACACTCGCATTCAAATTGTTGGAAAGCCTTGTATCTACCTTCTAACAACTTTTTGATACACCAGTGGGCTCCACAACACCAGGGTCTTTCCTGTGAGAAGTTCAGAGAGTGGCAACTCCACAATAACCCAGAGTACCAGACCGCAAAACTGGAGAATCTCCTCAGCAGGAATAAAATAGGTACACACACACCTCCTACTTTCATTATTTTGTTTATTTGAACCCTCGGTTTATGATGCACACAGTTGTATAGGTCTGCTAGCTGTTAGCCTATCTGAATAACAGTTTGTGTCACGACTGTGTAATTGAGTTGTCACTATTAAAGACATTTTTGTATTATTATTGTAACGGTGTTATGTAGTCTTTTTTTATGTTTAGTTCAGATTAAATATCTCATGTCCCTGAATCAAAATTGGATGAGGCACATGCAATATTTTGAATTTCTGTCTCGGTGAGAAAGACATTTAGCTGCATATATTATTTGTCTCGTTTCAGAATGTCCAAAATGCAAGTTTGTGTTCTACCTTTCCAAGGGAGGCTGTCTCCATTTCAAATGCACCCAATGCCAGCACGAGTTCTGTGGCGGCTGTAATAGGCCCTTCAAATTAGGCGTGGTAAGTCTCCTAGTTGAATCTGAGCTGACACTTTAGCATTCATTTAAAGGAGAATTCCAGTCAAAGTAGATTTAAGTTGTATTATCTTATGTCTATAATTTTTCTTAACCCAGGCACACTAGTCTCTAGTCAAAATGAGTAGCAGAACACTAGGAAATGCAATCCTATAACATGCTTAAAGCCACGCTCTCAGATACATATTCGTACCAATTTAAAAAACAACATTTAAACGGTCTGGATGAAGCAACAACACTCTAGATCTAAAAATGTAATAAATTACTTCTTCAGGGGTGTGACTTCTCAGCTGAGTGTGGGTCCAAGGGGTTACACGCCCACCACCCCAGGGACTGCCTGTACCACCTGAGGGACTGGAACGTGCCCAGACTACACAGGCTGCTTCAGGTAAATCCTACACTACCTACAGTTGAAGTCGGAAGTTTACATACAATTAGGTTGGAGCTATTACAACTTGTTTTTCAACCACTCCACAAATTTCTTGTTAACAAACTATAGGTTTGGCAAGTCGGTTAGGACACTACTTTGTGCATGACACAAGTAATTTTTCCAACAATTGTTTAACTTAGAATTCACTGTATCACAATTCCAGTGGGTCAGAAGTTTACATTCACTAAGTTGACTGTGTCTTTAAACAGCTTGGAAAATTCCAGAAAATTATGTCATAGCTTCTGAGGCTAATTGACATCATTTGAGTCAATTGGGAGGTGTACCTGTGGATGTATTTCCAGGCCTACCTTCAAACTCAGTGCCTCTTTGCTTGACATCATGGGGAAATCAAAAGATATCAGCCAAGACCTCCACAAGTCTGGTTCATCCTTGGGAGCAATTTCCAAACGCTTGAAGGTACCACATTCATCTGTACAAACAATAGTATGCAAGTATAAACACCATGGGACCACGCAGCCGTCATACCGCAAGAGATGAACGTACTTTTGTGCGAAACGTGCAAATCAATCCCAGAACAACAGCAAAGGACCTTGTGGAGATGCTGGAGGAAACAGGTACAAAAGTATCTATATCTACAGTAAAACGAGTTCTATATCGACATATGACAGGCCGCTCAGCAAGGAAGAAGCCACTGCTCCAAATCCGCCATAAAAAGTGAGACTACGGTTTGCAACTGCACATGGTGACAAAGATCGTATTTTTTGGAGAAATGTCCTCTGGTCTGATGACAAAATAGAACTGTTTGGCCATAATGACCATCGTTATGTTTGGAGGAAAAGGGGGGATTCTTGCAAGCCAAAGAACACCATCCCAACCGTGAAGCATGGGGGTGGCAGCATCATGTTGTGGGTGTGCTTTAATGCTGGAGGGACTGGTGCACTTCACAAAATAGATGGCATCATGAGGTTGGAAAATTATGTGGATATATTGAAGCAACATGTCAAGACATCAGTCTGGAAGTTAAAGCTTGGTCGCAGATGGGTCTTCCAAATGGACAATGATCCCAAGCATACTTACAAAGTTGTGGCAAAATGGCTTAAGGACAACAAAGTCAAGCTATTGGAGTGGCCATCACAAAGCCCTGACCTCAATCATATAGAAAATGTGTAGGCAGAACTGAAAAAGTGTGTGTGAGCAAGGAGTCCTACAAACCTGACTCAATTACACCAGCTGTGTCAATAGGAATGGGCCAAAATTCACCCAACTTATTGTGGGAAGCTTGTGGAAGTCTACCTGAAAAGTTTGACCCAAGTTAAACAATTTAAAGGCAATGCTACCAAATACTAATTGAGTGTGTAAACCTTTGACCCACTGGGAATGTGATGAAAGAAATAAAAGCTGAAATAAATCATTCTCTACTATTATTCTGACATTTCACATTCATAAACTGTGGTGGTGATCCTGACTAACCTAAAACAGGGAATTTTAACTAGGATTAAATGTCAGGAATTGTGAAACTGAGTTTAAATGTATTTGGCTAAGGTGTATGTAAACTTCTGACTTCAACTGTAAATTTACCCATCATGCTATCTGCCATAATAATCTCTGATGAAAGATAGAGAACATTAACCTTTGTGCTGAGATAGAATTGCAATTTATCATGTATCTGAACTAAACTTTCAATACACCCTCTTCCAGCTTTACGGAGTGTCCCTCGCGGGCATGGTCAAATCCAAAGTGGGCTCTACAGGAACAAACTCACAAGGTAAAGTACAAGCCAACAAGGGGTTTTACTTTACAAATAATTATGTTCGAATCTACCGGTAATAGTTAAATGCTTCAGTCTGCTTCTGATTGAAGCTTGTTTCACGTCAATTGTTTCTATCTTTTTGTAATCATTTTGTTCATCAAAATTGTTGCTGCTTCATATGTATTTACTCTTACTTGTAGTTTTCACAGTTAATGTGATTGCTGCTGTTGTTTTTGAAACATTTATATTCCCATTTGTCAGGTGTGTGTGCAGTACTGGAGCACAGAGAGATGGGTGGAGACGGGCCTTGTGGTCTACCAACTCTCCCAGAGTACAGTGGCTACTGCATGTAAGAGACACCAAGTTTCTTCCTTCTAGGAACTTTTTACTGGCCACTGTGCTTCTGCTTCTGCTTACTCTGTGGGGTCTAAGGCTTGGTTTACTGTAAAGCACTTTGTGACAACTGCTAATGTAAAAAGGGTTACATTTGATTAAATTTGATTCCCTAGCTTACACTATAAAGAGTGTCTAGTGGAGCTGATTAACCGGAGTCATGCGGATCCAGCCGTTCTGTTCGATGTCGCCGAGATGTTGGCCGAGTTACAGCGGTGGCACATTCCTGTTCCACAGAAGAACCTTCAGGATCCTGAGGCACTCTATGTACAGCACCTTAGACAGGTGAGCCGCAGGGGGAGACTACCCACAAGGCTTTTTACACTGTCATAGGACAGTGTTTCTCATCCTCTGGGTCCCTTGGTTGATGCTGGCCAGGGCCTGATATGGTTTTGGTAACACTGATTTAGTCAGTTCCCAAGTGTTAATTTGCTTCCATTGCTCGCTGGTCCCTGGGAGATTCTGTATTATTTAAAGAGCTTTTTTTTATTTTAACACTAGCACAACGGATGCAACTCATGAAGGGCGTACTGATCATTAGGCTAGTTGACTAATATAATCTGGTGTGCTTGTTCTGGATTTTAAACATACATACGTGGAGTAGTTAGGACTGGGTTGATTCCAGAACTGGTCCGGGAAACACTGCCATAATGCTATGTGTCTGTCCCCTCTCCCGGTCCCTCAGACCCTGACTAGGAAGGTTAGCCTGAGGGACAACAAGCTACCCCCTGTGAAGGTGAAAGATGACCTTTGCCCCCTACCCTCGTCGAGCGCTGCGGGACCACGCTGGTCTTCTGCTCAGAGAAACACACCAACGCGCTTCCATGACGACTCCCAATTGCTGCTCTTGCTCAACGACTAAGGCCATGTAAAATACTTGGCCTCACCTGGGCTTGGTTCCTTAGGGCACATGATGGCAAATGCTTTTACATGTTTTGCTATGGAGAAAAAAATGTGTTTCTTAATGGATAAGGCCAGGTTCCTTGCGTCAGTCCGTTTTCTTCCGTTTGGTGCCTAGTGAATACCACCCAGGCTTGTGTTAAGTAGGGAGAAAACATTTTAAAATTAAGTGAAACTGGGGAAGGGACTACCCGGTCTTGTCCAATGAGAGAAACACATATTTGTTTTCCGTTGCAATTTTTTGTTGTTGCGTGTCCTAATAAACATGATCTAGGGGTAATATTTAACTTCAACCCTCTGTTATAATGGCTATGTAACACTGGCCTAATAATGACATAGAAATAGCACCATAAACAGTCCATAGAAGGCAGGGACAAGGTCAATTGGTCCTTTGAGGAGCTGTGTTGCACACTGCTGCTCTAGATCTAGCTATGCTGTGGCCAGGATTCAATCAAAAGTGCATTGAGATCACGGTAAACGCAGTGGATGTCAACTCGAGCGTAAAGTGCAGTGCACTTTTGATTTGAAATAACTACCGGATCTGGTACATTAAGATTTTGTTTGTTTTCATGTAATTGTAATTTGTTTGACGTTTATTCTTAATAAACATGTAGATACAAAAATATAAACGCAACATGCAACAATATCAAAGATTTTATTGAGTTACACTTAATATAATGTAATCAGTCAATTTAAATAATTTTGTTAGTTCCTAATCTATGGATTTCACATGACTGGGAATACAGATATGCATCGGTTGGTCATAGATACCGTAAAAAAGTGTGGATCAGGAAAAACAGCTAGTGGATCAGAGAACCATTCAGTATCTGGTGTGAGTTGATCAGGCTGTCTCGCTCCTCTTCAATGGCTGTGCGAAGTTGCTGGATATTGGCCGGAACTGGAACACGCTGTTGTGTACATGTCAATCCAGAGCATCCCAAACATGCTCGGTGAGTATGCGGGCCATGGAAGAACTGTGCATTATCATGCTGAAATATGAGGTAATTGTGGTGCCATTCTTCCGCCACCATGAGCCTCAGGTTCTGATCTGTGCGTTCAAATTGCCATTGATTAAAAAGCAATTGTGTTCATTGTCCGCAGCATATGCCTGCCCATACCATAACCCCACCACCACCATGGGGCACTCTTCACAATGTTGACAGCAAACCTCTCAACCACATGACGCTCGCTATACACGCTGTCTGCCATCTGCCCGGTACAGTTGAAACCGGGATTCATCCGTGAAGAGCAGTGTGCCAGTGGCCATCGAAGGTGAGGATTGCCGAACTGCAGTCAGGTCAAAATGACAAGCACACAGATGAGCTTCCCTGAGATGGTTTGATAGTTTGTGCAGAAATCCTTTGGTTGTGCAAACCCACAGTTTTATCAGCTGTCCGGGTGGCTCGTCTCAGAACATCTCGCAGGTGAGAAAGCCGGATGTGGAGGTTCTGGGCTGACGTGGTTACACATGGTCTGTGTTTTTTAGGCCGGTTGGACGTACTGCCAAATTCTGTAAAATAACGTTGGAGACCGCTTATGTTAGAGAAGTTAACATTTATTTCTCTGGCCACATCTCTGGTGGACATTCCTGCAGTCAGTATGTGAATTGCATGCTCCCTCAACTTGAGACATCTGTGACAAAACTGCACATTTTAGTGGCTTTTTATTGTCCCCAGTACAAGGTGCAGCTGTGTAATGATCATGCTGTTTAATCAGCTTCTTGATATGCCACACCTCAGGTGGATGGATTATCTTGACAAATGAGAAAATCTCATTAACAGGGATGTAAACAAATTTGTGCAAGAGAGAGAAATTATATTTTTGTCCGAATTGAACATTTCTGGGAAATTTTATTTCAGCTCATGAAACATGAGACCGACACTTTACATGTTGCGTTTTATATTTTTTTAAAAGCACTTAGTTCACATAAAATAAACGGTACTGTCCCTATAGACAGTATACACCCCACTGTGAGGATCAGTGGGAAATGTATGATAAGTAACTCATCTAAATTGCAGGCTGCAAGGCAACAAAAAGTGAAAAGTGTGTAATTTGGGTGTGTACTTTCTATAGCCACTGTACTGCAGTACAGTTTTATTTTTGTTGTAGTCCTCTAGTTTTCACTTCTCAGGATATCTCAAACAAACTTTCAAAATGTATTCTTCTTGTATGTTCTTGAGACATACATTTATTCTGCTATGACCAGCATGTGAATTATTTCATACTTTAACACTGAAATATTGTTGAATGAACGGAACTTGATGTAACACTTAACTTAAAGCCGACAGGTATAATACATTAAGATGTGGGTGAAATGGTGAAACTTGTTATTGATTTTATTCAGAGCTCCTTTAGCTTTTGCTAAGCAGCAGCTATTCTATCTGGGGTCAACAAACACTGATACACTGATGGACAAGGACAGTCAAACTAATTTAAAATACAAAAATAAATAATAGTAGTACAAACATTTGTGTGTCCCCTCAGTCTTAGCCGTTCCATTAACCGTTGCTTAATATTTTTTTTAGGGTAATTTTTGCTGTTTGCTTGAGTAATTGGAGATGGAAGGGAGTTTCATGCGATCAAGGCTCTGTATTATACTGTGCGTTGCCGCGAGTTCGTTTTGGACTTGGGGACTGTGAAGAAACCACTGGTGGCATGTCTTGTGGGGTATGTATGGGTCTATGAACTGAATGTTATTTGATTATGCAGATAATCTGGAATTTTCATTACAGTAGTGCTTCCCATAACTAGAAGAGAAGCAGTTAATTTCTTGTCTACCAGGAAAGACTGGCATGCATGATGTTGATAGTTTAGGTCTGTATGTGCAGCTAAGGGCAAGGTGTGCTGTTCTGTTCTGTGCCAGCTGCAGATTTGTTAGGTCTTTCTTTGCTGCACTTGAACCCATTACCAGACAGTAATCAAGAATGGACAAGACCAGAGCCTGAACTAGTACAGTTGAATTTTGTGTCAAAACACAAATATTTTGATAACAGACATACCCTTCCCCATCTTCACACCATGGTAATTGACCATCCAACGTTATATCTAGGAGTAAGTCGGAAGTTTACATACACCTTAGCCAACTACATTTAAACTCAGTTTTTCACAATTCCTGACATTTAATCCTAGTAAAAATTCCCTGTTTTAGGTCAATTAGGATTACCACCTCAGTTTAAAAAATGTGAAATGGCAGAATAATAGTAGAGTGATTTATTTCAGCTTTTATTTATTTCATCACAATCCCAGTGGGTCAGAAGTTTATATACACTCAATTAGTATTTGGTAGCATTGCCTTTAAATTGTTTAACTTGGGTCAAACTTTTCAGGTAGCCTTCCACAAGCTTCCCACAATAAATTGAATGGATCTTGGCCCATTCCTCCTGACAGAGCTGGTGTAACTGAGTCAGGTTTGTAGGCCTCCTTGCTCGAACATGCTTTTTCAGTTCTGGCCACACATTTCTATAGGATTGAGGGCAGGGTTTGTGATGGCCACTCCAATAGCTTGACTTTGTTGTCCTTAAGCCATTTTGCCACAACTTTGTAAGTAAGCATGGGGTCATTGTCCATTTGGAAGACCCATTTGCGACCAAGCTTTAACTTCCAGACTGATGTCTTGAATTGTTGCTTCAATATATCCACGTAATTTTCCAACCTCATGATGCCATCTATTTTGTGAAGTGCACCAGTCCCTCCTGCAGCAAAGCACCCCCACAACATGAAGCACGGGGGTGGCAGCATCATGGTTGGCATGGTGTTCTTTGGCTTGCAAGCCTCCCCCTTTTTCCTCAAAAAATAACGATGGTCATTATGGCCAAACAGTTCTATTTTTGTTTCATCGGACCAGAGGACATTCAAAAAGTACGATCTTTGTCCCCGTGTGCAGTTGCAAACAGTAGTCTGGCTTTTTTATGGCGGTTTTGGAGCAGTGGCTTCTTCCTTGCTGAGCGGCCTTTCAGGTTATGTCAATATAGGAATCGTTTTATTGTGGATATAGCTACCTTTGTACCCTTTTCCTCCAGCATCTTCACAAGGTCCTTTGCTGCTGTTCTGGGATTGATTTGCACTTTTCGCACCAAAGTTTGCATCTCCTTCCTGAGCGGTCCCATGGTATTTGTACTTGCATACTATTGTTTGTACAGATGAATGTGGTACCGTCAGGCATTTGGAAATTGCTCCCAATGATGAGACTTGTGGAGGTCTACAATTTTTTTGGCTGGTTTCTTTTGATTTTCCCATGATGTCAAGCAAAGACGCACTGAGTTTGAAGGTAGGTCTTGAAATACATCCACAGGTACACCTCCAACTGAGTCAAATGATGGCAATTAGCCTATCAGAAGCTTCTAAAGCCATGACATTTTCTGGAATTTTCCAAGCTGTTTAAAGGCACAGTCAACTTAGTGTATGTAAACATCTGACCCACTGGAATTGTGATACAGGGAATTATAAGTGAAATAATATGTAAACAATTGTTGGAAAAATTATCTGTGACATTCACAAAGTAGATGTCCTAACCGACTTGCCAAGACTATAGTTTGTTAACAATAAATGTGGTTGAAAAACAAGTTTTAATGACTACAACCTCGGTGTATGTAAACGTCCGACTTCAACTGTTGCCTCCTCAACTTGCTCAATGGTCACACCGTTTATACTAAACTCCAGTTGGGGTTTATGTCTTAGAGAACGTTTTGAACCAAATACAATGCTTTTAGTTTTAGATGTATTTAAGACCAGTTTATTATTAATCCTCCATTCGGATATATTTTTTTATTTAACTAGGCAAGTCAATTAAGAACAAATGCTTATTTACAATGATGGCCCACCCTGTTCAAACCCAGACGACGTTGGGACAATTGTGCGCCGCCCTGTGCGATTCCCAATCCTGGACAGATGTGATACAGCCTGGATTCGAACCAGGGACTCTAGTGACGCCTCTTGCGCTGAGATGCAGTACCTTTGACAGCTACGCCACTATGGAGCCCTGACTGTAACTCTTTATTTATAATTTCAGTGAGTTCACTGGTTTTGGGTTCTGACATATAGAGTGTGGAATCATCTGCATATATAGTCATTCTAGCTTTTACGTAAGACCAGTGGCAAGTCATTTGTAAAAATAGAGAAGCGTAACAGCCCAAGACAACGGCCCTGAGGGACACCGCACTGTACATATCTGATGTTAGAGAAGCTTGCATTGAAGAACACTCTCTGGGTTCTATCGGATAAATAACTCTCAAACCATGTGATGTAAAGCCATAGCTAGCGTGTTTCCTAATGAACAATTTATGATCAGTAACATCAAAGGCTGCACTGAAATCTAATAATAATAATCTTATTATCCATTTATTTTTAACCAATCATCTGTCATTTGAGTCCGTGCAGTACAAGTTGAGTGCCCTTCTCTCCATCAGTTTACTAAGAACAGGTAACTGATCTGGTGGCTGTTAGAGCCAGCAAAGGGTGCTTTACTATTTTTAGGCAGTGGAATTACTTTAGCTTCCTTCCACGCATGTGGACACACTCCTTTTAGGCTTTGGTTAAACATATAGCAAATAGGGGTGTCATTACAGTCTACCATTCTCAATAGTTTCCCATCAAGGTTCCTTATACCTGGCGGCTTTTCATTATTGATGGATAACAATAGCTTTTCCATTTCTCCCACACGAACTTGACCAAATTCAAAACAGCAAACCTTCTCTTTCATTAGATTTAACAAATGTAAAAATAAAAATTGTATTATGGTTTACTGTTCAATGTTGTCATTTAAACTCTTGATGTTTTCCACTTTACTAGTGAAATAGTAATTGAAATGATTGGCAATATCGAAAGGCTTTGTTATAAACGACCCATCAACTTCAATGATCGATGGATATTAATTGGGTTTCTTGCCCATGATGTCATTTTAGGTAATCCAAAATCTTTCAATTGTGTTTTGTAATTTATCTTGGTTTGGTAATGCACAACATTTCAACCTATCAGCTGAGCATTCTGACTTGTTTGACACCTTTTTTTGCATAATTTCTTTAAACCATAACATTTTTCAGTTCATCAATCCAGAGGGCCCTAACAGTTCTCACAGGCAATTTCTTAATAGGTGCATGTTTGTCAGCAATTGGCATGAATCATTTTACTTCCAGTGCTGCATCTGGATTCACTTCCTGGTACACATCAGACCAACATACATGTTTTATATCTTCAACAAAAGAGTCCTGAGAGAACATTTTGTATGATCTCTTCAATTTCTTTATACTCAGCTTTTGGCACTTTGGCTTTCCTTGTTATTGCCACAATGTTATGGTCACTACAGCCAATGGGATCTAATAATGCTTTGGAGCAAAGCTCTGCAGCATTAGTGAAGATATGATCAATACAGGTGGATGTCACAGATCCTAGACTATTGGTATGCACTGTAGTTGGTTGAGTGATAACCTGGGTCATATTACAGGCATGATTGACTACATTTATAATGTATTTTCCCTATCGCAATTTATGCTGTTGGCTTTGGTACATCATTAAATTCAAGTAAAGTACAGAACTGTATTATGCAAGTAGATATAAAAAGCTACTCAATTTCACAGCACATTTCTGGGCCTTATCCAGTAGGGTGCAAAGTTTATTGTATATTGTTCTATCCGGACCTTTCACACTCCTGAATAAGCCCTTTTTTTCCCAGCTGCATTAAACCATGATTTAATTTTTTTACTCATAAGTTCACTATGCTATGCAATAAAGGTATTCACTACTTATTGGTATATGATATGTAGTAATGAGTATCTGATTCCCTAAGGTTTGCAATTTAAGTTACGCAATTTGTTTCTACTGTAATGGCACAATGTAGGTTGAAGTTGCCCCTAGACGCTGATCTTGGGTCAGTTTTTTGCATTTCCCCCACCTATGGTTAAGATTAATTGGGGAAGGGGAATCTGCTATTAGATCTGTACCTAGGGGAAATATCACCCCGGAGCATTTTTGTTGTACGTGAAAATGATCAGGGAAGAGGACAGTGTGATGTGGCATCAATTTAACAGCTTGTGCTGGTACCTCCTTGTTCAGGAAAAGTACTACTGTCTTTAGTAATAAACATATTTTTCTACTGACTGACTGTCTCTGTCTGGGTTCTTGGGGGAAATTATAGCCTCGTTTATACCTGGTGCTAACATGTCCTGACCTTGTCCACATGACCAGGGATGTTCTCTTGATAAGTGTGTGAAATGTACCATTTTCTTGTCCTGCTAAGCATTCAAAATATAACATACGTGTGGGTGTCAGAGAAAATGTATGGAAGAAGTACATTGTTCTTTAGGAATGTATACTGAACAAAAATATAAACGGAACATGCAATAATTAAAGATTTTACTGAGTTACAGTTTAAGGAAATTAGTCAATTTAAATAAATTCAGTAGGCCTTAATCTATGGATTTCACATCACTTGGAATACAGATATGCTTCTGTTGGTTACATACCTTTTAAAAAAGGTAGGGACGTGAAAAAAAAAAAAACTCAGTATCTGGCGTGGCCACCATTTGCCTGAGTTGATGAGGCTGTTGATTGTGACCTGTGGAATGTTGTCCCACTCCTCTTCAATGGCTATGCGAAGTTGCTGGATATTGGCGGGAACTGGAACAAGCTGTAGTACACGTCGATCCAGAGCATCCCAAACATCCTCAATGGGTGTCATGTCTGGTGAGTATGCAGGCCATCGAAGAACTGACAATTTCAGCTTCCAGGAATTGTGTACAGATCCTTGTGACATGGGGCTGTGCATTATCATACTGAAACATGAGGTGATGGCGGTGGATGAATGGCATGAAAATGGGTCTCAGGATCTAGTCATGTTATCTCTGTATTCAAATTGGCATCAATAAAATGCAATTGTGTCCGTAGTTTATGCCTGCCTGCCCATACCATAACCCCACCGCCACAATGGGGCACTCTATTCACAATGTTGATATCAGCAAACCGCTCGCCCACACGACGCCATACACATGGTCTGCGGTTGTGAAGCTGGTTCGAAATACTGCCAAATTATTTAAAACGACGTTGGTAGAGAAATAAAAATGGTATTATCTGGCAACAGCTCTGGTGGATATTCTTGCAGTCATTATGCCAACTGCGCGGTCCCTCAACTTAAGACATCTGTGGCATTGTGTTGTGTGACAAACTCCACATTTTAGAGGCCAAACTCCATCCACCTGACAGGTGCAACTGTGTAATGATCATTATTTTAATTAGCTTCTTGATATGCCTTGTTCACTCTCTTGGCTCTGTAGGTGCATCATCTCATAGATGGTTAAAGACGTCAATCTCTGTATTTTTTTGGTATTTATTATGGATCCCCATTAGCCTGCTGCCAAAGCAGCAGCCACTCTTCCTGGTTCCAGCAAAATTAAGGCAGTATATACAATTTTAAAAACATTACAATACATTCACAGATTTCACAACACACTGCGTGCCCTCAGGCCCCTACTCTACCACTACCACATATCTGAGGTTTAGGATTTAGTGAGTGTTTTGTCCAAAATACAATGCTATTAGTTTTAGAAATATTTAGGGCCATCTTATTCCTTGCCACCCACTCTGAAACTAACTGCAGCTCTTTGTTGAGTGTTGGAGTCATTTCAGTCCTTGACAGTTTGCAAGCCCTGAAACTTCCTACGAGCATCAGAGCTGTTGTAGTGGGATTCAATTTTAGTTCTGTATTGACACTTTGCCTGTGATGGCTCATCGAATGTTGTATCGGAATCTGTTATGAGTGTCCAAATTAGTGTCCCACTCCTTGAAAGCAGCAACTCTAGCCTTTAGCTCAATGCAGATTAATGTAGCTGGTGACTGATGTGGTAAACTCAATGTTAATGGATGAATCCCGGAACATATTCCAATCTGTGCTAGCGAAACAAGCCTGTAGCTTAGCATCCGCTTCATCGGACCACTTCCATTTTGAACGCGTCAATGGTACTTCCTGTTTGACCAAAGGACAGATGTCCACCGGTCTAATGTCCATTGATATGTTTCTTGGCCCAATCAGGTCTCTTCTTCTTATTGGTGTCCTTTAGTAGTGGTGTCTTTGCAGTAATTCCACCATGAAGGCCTGATTCACCCAGTCTCCTCTGAACAGTTGATGTTTAGATGTGTCTTTTACTTGAACTCTGTGAAGCATTTATTTGGGCTGCAATCTGAGGTGCAGTTAACTCTAATTTATCCTCTGCAGCAGAGGTAACTCTGGGTCTTCCTGTCCTGTGGCGGTCCTCATGATAGCCAGTTTCATCATAGCGCTTGATGGTTTTTGCGACTGCACTTGAAGAAACATTCAATGTTCAGAAAATGTTTTGTATTGACTGACCTTCATGTCTTAATAGCTTTGGATAGAAGCTTGTAGAAATGTGAAAATAATGTATGAGACTATAACACAATTGATATGGCAGGCGAAAATCCAAAGAAAAACCAACCAGATTTTTTTTTTTTAGCTCCCAGGCTCTTGTAATGGAAAGCTATGGGTTCTATGTAATTCCAGCTCCCAGATTGCAAATCCTATGGCTTCCAATAGATGTCAAGTCTTTGTTCATTGTTTCAGGCTTGTTTCTTCAAAAACTAGCAAGAATTTGAAGTTTTTGTACAAAGAGTCCCTGTACAATATCAGTCTGTCGTCGCGCCACGAAGAGGACACTCGCTTACTAATTTTACTTTTCTATTGAACATACTTCTTTCCGTATGACATATTATAGTTTATTTACATTTTAGGATACCTGAGGATTAAATAGAAACAGTTTCTAGATCACCTGTACTCTACACACAGAGACGCATACAAAGCTCTCCCTCGCCCTCCATTTGGTAAATCCGACCACAACTCTATCCTCCTGATTCCTGCTTACAAGCAAAAATTAAAGCAGGAGTGCTTCCTATAAAAAAGTGGTCATATGAAGCAGATGCTAAACTACAGGACTGTTTTGCTATCACAGACTGGAACATGTTCCGGGATTCTTCCGATGGCATTGAGGGGTACACCACATCAGTCACTGGCTTTATCAATAAGTGCATTGAGGACGTCGTCCCCACAGTGACTGTACGTACGTAACCCAACCAGGAGCCATGGATTACAGGCAACATTTGCACTGAGCTGAAGGGTAGAGCTGCCGCTTTCAAGGTGCAGGACTCTTAACCTGGAAGCTTACAAGATATCCTGCTATGCCCTGCGACGAACCATCAAACAGGCATAGCATCAATACAGGGCTAAGATTGAATCATACTACACCGGCTCCGACGCTCGTCTTATGTGGCAGGGCTTGCAAACTATTACAGACTACAAAGGGAAGCACAGCCGCGAGCTGCCCAGTGACACGAGCCTACCAGACGAGATAAATGACTTCTATGCTCGTTTCGAGGCAAGCAACACTGAGGCATGCATGAGAGCATCAGCTGTTCCGGACGAATGTGTTATCGCGCTCTCCGTTGCTGACGTGAGTTAGACCTTTAAACAGGTCAACATACTGCGGGGCCAGATGGATTACCAGGACGTATGCTCCGGGCATGTGCTGACCAACTGGCAGTTGTCTTCACGGACATTTTTTATATGTCCCTGATTGAGTCTGTAATACCAATATGTTTCAAGCAGACCACCATAGTCCCTGTGCCCAAGAACACAAAGGCAACCTGCCTAAATGACTACAGACCCATAGCACTCGCGTCCATAGCCATGAAGTGCTTTGAAAGGTTGGTCATGGCTTACATCAACACCATTATCCCAGAAGCCCTAGACCCACTCCAATTTGCATATCGCCCAAACAGATCCACAGATGATGCAATCTCTATTGCACTCCACACTGCCCTTTACCACCTGGACAAAAATAACACTTATGTGAGAATGCTATTCATTGACTACAGCCCAGCGTTCAGCACCATAGTACCCTCAAAGCTCATCAATAAGCTAAGGATCCTGGGACTAAACACCTCCCTCTGCAACTGGATCCTGGACTTCCTGACGGGCCACCCCCAGGTGGTGAGGGTAGGTAGCAACACATCTGCCATGCTGATCCTCAACACTGGAGCTCCCCAGGAATGAGTGCTCAGTCCACTTCTGTACTCCCTGTTCACTCACAACTGCATGGCATAGGCACAACGCCAACACCATCATTCAGTTTGCAGACGACACAACAGTGGTAGGCCTGATCACCGACGAGACAACCTATAGGGAGGAGGTCAGAGACCTGGCCAAGTGGTGCCAGAATAACAATCTATCCCTCAACGTAACCAAGACTAAGGAGATGATTGTGGACTACAGGAAAAGGAGCACCGAGCACGCCCCCATTCTCATCGACAGGGCTGTAGTGGAGCAGGTTGAGAGCTTCAAGTTCCTTGGTGTCCACATCAACAACAAACTAGAATGGTCCAAACACATCAAGACAGTCGTGAAGAGGGCATGACAAAGCCTATTCCCCCTCAGGAAACTAAAACGATTTGGCATGGGTTCCTGAGTTCCTCAGCTGCAACATCGAGAGCATCCTGACTGGTTGCATGGTTGCACGATCTCTGACCACAAGGCACTACAGAGGATAGTGCGTACGGCCCAGTACATCACTGGGGCTAAGCTGCCTGCCATCTAGGACCTCTACACCAGGCGGTGTCAGAGAAAGACCCTCGCCATCCCAGTCATACACTGTTCTCTTTGCTACAGCACGGCAAGCGGTACCAGAGCGCCAAGTCAAGGTCCAAAAGGCTGTCTTTTTACTGTTGTTTTATTTCTTTACTTACCTATTTGTCACCTAATACCTTTTTTGCACCATTGGTTAGAGCCTGTAAGTAAGCATTTCACTGTAAGGTCTACACCTGTTGTATTCGGCGCATGTGACAAATAAACTTTGATTTTATTTGAGTTTGACTTGTTTGAACAAAGTTTAAGAGGTAGCTATTTGGAATTCTTTGTCTGCATGTGGAACGAGTGGATTACTGAAATCGATGGCGCCACTAAAAATACTTTTTGGGATATAAAGAAGGATTTTATCTAACAAAATGACCATTCATGTTGTAGCTGGGAACCTTGGGATTGCAAACAGATGAAGATTTTTAAAAGTAAGTGATTTATTTAATCTCTATTTGTGATTTCATGAAGCCTGTGCTGGTTGAAAAATATGTTGTGGTGCGCCGTCCTCAAACAATCTCATGGTATTCTTTCGCTGTAAAACCTATCATATGTCGGACAACGCAGTTAGATTAACAATAATTTATGCTTTTAAACTATATAAAATACTTGTATGTTCATACATTTTAATATTTTGATTATTTATTTGAATTGCGCGCCCTACAATTTCACCGGATGTTGTCGACAGGTGTCCAGCTAGCGGGATGCCTAGCCTTAAAAAGTTTTTAAAGTAATGATGGACTGTCGTTTCTCTTTGCTTATTTGGCTGTTTTTTAATATTTTTATTTTATTTTTTCCCCTTTTTTTCTCCCCAACTTCGTGGTATCCAATTGGTAGTAGTTACAGTCTTATCTCATCGCTGCAACTCTCGCACGGACTCGGGAGAGGCGAAGGTCGAGATGAGTCCTCCGAAACACAACCCAACCTGCTTCTTGACACAATGCACATCCAACCCGGAAGCCAGCCGCACCAATGTGTCGGAGGAAACACTGTACACCTGGCAACCTGGTCAGCGTGCACTGCGCCCGGCCTGACACAGCAGTCGCTAGTGCGCGATGAGACAAGGATATCCCTGCTGGCCAAACCCTCTCTAACCTGGACGACGCTGGGACAATTGTGGGCCTTCCGGTCGCGGCCGGCTGCGACAGAGCCTGGGCTCGAACTCAGAATCTCTGGTGGCACAGCTAGCACTGCGATGCAGTGCCTTAGACCACTGTGCCACCCGGGAGGCTATTTGGGCTGTTCTTGTCATAATTTGGACTTGGTATTTTATCAGATAGGACTGTCTTCTGTATACCACCCCTATCTTGTCACAACACAACTGATTTGCTCAAACGCATTAAGAAGGATAGAAATTCCACTAATTAACTTTTAAAAAGCCAAATTTGTTAATGCATTCCAGGTGGCTACCTCATGAAGCTGGTTGAGAGAATACCAAGAGTGTGCAAAGCTGTCATCAAGGCAAAGGGTGGCTACTTTGAAGAATCTCAAATATAAAATATATTTTGATTTGTTTAACACTTTTTGGTTACTACATGTTTCCATGTGTGTTATTTCATTGTTTTTCATGTCTTCACTATTATTCTATAATGTAGAAATAAAGAAAAACCCTTGAATGAGTATGTGTATCCAAACTTTTGACTAGTACTGTATATTATTTTTCTGGCTTTATCTAGCTCTATTTGCGATATTTTACCTTGCCTCGCTAGCTTGCTAGGCAATCAATCTTCTGTTGACATCTGCGATGTTGTAGACAATAACCATCGGATTACGTGTTTGTTAATTTGCATGAACTGCATTTGAATTTGCATGTGATCGTATCCACTGTTAAACACAAAAACAATGTTTCAAGTAAGAATTAGGCATGTCTGATGCCAGAAAATAAAACAATTTATTGCGTATCTTATTTTATTTTAGTAAAAAAAGTAGTGTGTAGTTCCAGTAGTTAGCTTCACCGCTACATGGAGAAAAAAGTACTACTACTGAATACACTTCCTAGATTTGAAGTTTGTCAACTACCCCCGAGCTACTGCAGAATGTCGTTAAATTGCTAGTTGCACTACTTGCCAACACTGTGGAAACAAAGAGGTTTCTGCCTGCACAACTTTTCATGACACGGCCGGGAAATGGGTCTGTATTCAAGGACAATATGAATAGATGGTCATGGCAGTGAATTCAGAGAGACAGAGTACTGTGCTATTGAACTCAGAGGGCAGAATAATATATGAGTGATACAGAACTGAAGAACTAACTACTGTACCTTTTTGGTCGGACACCTGAAGGGGCTGTCCATTACCTTCCTTTCCTTGCTGTGGACACCTTGTCATCTATGCAGCTGTACACCACCACAAACTCTAGCAGAAGAACCACAGAGATAGTGTGTTGCAGTGGCAATCTGAGCAAGGATTCCCTTCCCTTATACACTGTGAATGAGGAAAGGGTACACAATAAGATAAATCGTTTTTTTTTGTTGCTTTTGACAACCAGAATGATTTTGCAGATTTTTGAGTGCAAAACTTTGCTATTTTAAATTAAGTATGAAGAATGAAAAGTCACATGAGTTCTCTGGGTTAAGTACAAACCATTTTTTGTCGACTGCAAAGCCAATAGACATGGCAACAAATTGATATCTGTGAGAGCCAGGGATTTTAGAAACACAGGGTTCACTTTCAGTCACTCAACTCGGTACAACACAGCTATAGGGAGTTCGGGGATAGCACTCTATACTGAAGAACATTAAAATCATCCCTGACAAGGCCAGCAATTCCTTCAATTCTTCCACTCTTCACATCCAGTTGAGTTGAAAAATCTATCAAGCTTTACGCTAACTTAACTGTCCCACTTAAGGAGGGCTTGCTCATCATTCTGGACATTGTGTGTTAAATCTTGGTAACTGGTTTTGTGACCTTCCTGCTGAATCTGTTAGTTATTATTCTGCCTTTTAAGCCTGGCTAACTGGCTGAGTAAGACGGCTAACGCAACCAAAATGATGAAGGCTAACAAGCTGGGTTCGGGTTCAAGACCATACCCAGATAATGGTGAGCCCTTGGAAAATGTGTGCAATTCCTATGGCTACCTCTCATGGGTGGCTGAGTTAGGGGACCCGGGGATGAATTGAGGCTTTGGTCGGGTCAAATGTCTTGTTTGCCTGGGCTGAGGTATGCGAAAGCTGCCATAGCTCAACCCGGTTGCTGTGCCCTTGAAGGGAGAGGGCGACCTTGTCGGTGGGCACTCCCAGCTGCCTGTGCATGCTTCTGTTATGCACCATTTACCTCTCTTCCCAGACTTGGTTGATTATCCGGTCTCATGTGGATCTGATCAGGCTAGCTAAACAGCGCTGCATAGCGTGCTAGCCAGGTTAGCTGACTGCCACTGGCAATTCCTGCCTCCCATGGGTGTTTGTGTAGCTCTCTCGTTTAGCATATGTTGCGTTCAGTCGCTTCCTTATTCTAAACGTACTGTGCTACAGTCAGAGAGATTTTCGAGACCGAAGGGAGACATTTTTTCTTTGGCTAGCTCTTTGCTGGCAGTGGGCTTGGCTAGTGCTAGCCTGCAGGGATAATGCCAGGCAGCTGGCTACTGGCTTAGCAAGACTGAGAAGCCGCATGGCTGATGTCGGCTAGCATATGATACTTTGTATGGTACTTTGACTACAGCCGACCGGGGTACTACGTTGACCATTGTTGCTGATGGGGGTCACCTTGGGGTCATGATAGGGGCTGCACCAAATGATTGCTGTATTATAATAATTGATTATGCTTATGTTGTATTAATAGAAGGGGACGGGCTATAAAACCCTAGGGTCCTGGACCACAGATTAGCAGTATATGCATTATAAGGTTTAATACCGTTCCATAGTTATTTTCTAGTCTCTGCCTCTTATAAGAAACGGTCTGAGAGATGTGTGAGCTATTGCAGTCAAAACAGGGTGTCTGTGAGAAAGCGCCTCAAGGCTAAAAGAGATACATAGACACAGACCCCTGCAGGGGAGTAAAGAGATACATGACAAGTCAGACATACCACTGTAAGCCACACGGGACTGGAAAATGATGGCTGATTCCTGAAAAAAACACTGGACAATTGTTTGCGCCTGCAAGTTTGTTTATGCATGGGCTTGGTCTCATGAGTAGAAGGTGTTGACATAGGCAGTTACATCACTAGGCGTTGACTGCAAGCATATTAAAGCAACTTTGACTTTTTTTATTTTGCAGAATTTACTCTGAAACATGTGTGCTGTGTTTCCGTTGTCAACTTCTGTCTGCAATTGCATTAATAAAGGTTTGGATTGATATAGTTAAAGAAGATATTGTCTGATTACTGATTTCACCAATAAGCCACTGATTGACAAGGAACAAGGAACCTACCCCAACACTGCTGCAACTTTGCCAATAAAAGGGCCAGCTTCAGGTGGGCTATAAAGTATGCACTCTCTGTCCACAAGGCGAGCACCCCTCACCCATAGGTGTCTTATTACTGGGATTCATTGCTGATTCCTCCATTTACCTCACTGGTCCCTATGAGGTGCTTATTGATACAGGTTATTCACTTGGAAGGTGATTGGCAATTATGTTATTATCCCTCACACTGCCTCTGTAGTTCATATGAACTCCAAGACGAGCTGTCTGTCTCCTGCTCAATGTATTTAGTTCCTGGGAATTGGATTCAATTATGAATCGCCCTATCTGTTATCAAAGATGTGGTCTTTTTTTAATTCAAGTTGTCTGTCCCTTTTCCAGCTGGGATGCAAGGTGCGGTGTAACCGGTACCTATGACTTTTGGGCATGATAACCTCCATGATAATGCTTTTTCCCTGGGTATATATTTCATGTATGAAGCCCTATCGAAGCAAAATTGCAAGATTATATTATACTGTTTACTCATCGAATAGCTTTGACGAGTACGTTCTCATCAAATGTCTGTGTGAACTGAGAGGAGCCTAAAAACTTACAGCAGGCATTCCATACCTAGATGTGGTGGGTGTAATCGAGATAGGGGTAGCTTGGGGAGTAAAACATAATCCTTATTGTGTCTAATCATCCTTGCATCTGGGAAACGGCACCGGGTGCAGATTGTCACAGGATAAACCCAAGGTGGCTTATGATGCCCCCAATCTGCATGGGAGGGGTGGAACCAGCCATGACTAAGCATTCTTAGTGTCAGTTATATAAGAAACAGCATTGTCTGTAAAGGTTAGACTCTTGGTCCAACACTCAAGGGTGTTGGGTCGATCAGCCCCATTATTGCAATAATTAATCAATATTGAATAAAGATGATTGTTTGAAGAAATGTCTCTCTCAATTAAAATATTCCACCACAGCCCCCAAGCATCTGGCACGGCCAATCGGGGTACGTTGCTGGTAGCCAAAGCCCATAAACCCGGAGTGGACCATACTACAGGCAAACGTTGGCACTTAAACACAAGTTCCACGGTGTCAAGAGTGTTGTGTCCTCCACATGTGAGCTGAATAAAAAGAGTCCCTTCCTCACAGTCAGACAGTTGTCACAGTTGTCGAGAGTGGTGGAAATGGAAAAGGGCATGAAAAAATAACCACATGATCTCAGTCCACAAAGTGGTATTCTGCCCCTTCAGATAGCACTTTATGGTTGTCTGTGTCAGCCAACGGCGCGCATACACAGTGTTGCCCTGGATTATGCAAAGAGTGACGTCAGGGTAAAGGCTACAGGCTACAATTGATTGTGCGTCCCCCATGTTTTTATCAGTGGTTGATAGGTCAGAGGCCCAGGACAGCTGGTATTTCCTGGGTCCCAGAAGGTCCAGGACTTTGCATCCCATTTTAGACTTGTGTTCCCTAAACAAGCTCCTCAAGGTCTACAAATTCGGAATGCTCACGAACAGCCGATTGTTACAGTCAGTGCACCCAGGCGATTGGTTCAGCTCCGATAACCTAAAGGATGCGTTCATGTGGTTAATTATCCCCCTTACAGGAAGTTACTAAGGTTCCATCTCAAGGCTGTAGGCTACGAATTTCTGGTCTCAGGATATTGGACTACCTGGATGATTGGCTGGAGGTCATGGAGTCGAGGGGGCAGGTGGTGTTACACACATCTATGCTGGTTTTCCATGTTGAGTCTCTGTGTTTCATAGTTTATCAAGAGAAGAGCTGTTGACTCCATCTCAGCACATTCTATTTCTGGGTCGCAGGTTAGACTCAGTTGAGAATCGTATGTTCTTGTCCCCACAAATGGAGGCCGGTTTCCGGCTATGCTTGGCCTAATTTCAGCTTGGTCACATAGTGTGTTTTCGCCAGTGCCTGCCCCTATTAGGGATGATGGCTTCTTTGATAGCCATTGCAACCTTCCAGCGGTGGAGGATAGACACTTGCTTGGACATATTGCGCCACCTAAACTGGTCACTCCGGGTGTCGCCATCATGCTTACGGGCTCTGACCTGGTGGAGGGACCTGCGGCTGTTGTCGCAGGTCCCTGGTTCGAGTTATATCCGCAAGGTGATTACGACAGACGCATTCACCCGAGTTTGGGGTGCACTGTGCGAGGGAAGCTCAATTTGTGGGTTGTGAACATTGGTGCAGAGCATGCTGGACATCACTTACCTGGAGCTTTTGACGGTGTACATAGTGCTCAGGTGTTTCTCCCGTTGTTGGCAGGCCAGCGTGCTTGTGAGGACCGACAGCGGTGGCATACATCAACAGACCGGGAGGGATGTAGTCTCGCCCCTTCTTATATTTGGCCCATTTCCTACTGCTATGGAGCAGTGCACACTTTCCCTAACTCCGGACGATGCATCTCCCCGGGGACCTTAACACAGATACGGATCTGCTATCCAGAGGGTGTCCCCATTCTTGGGAAATGTCCGGCAGGGCCAACATATATCTTACACATTGCAAGAAAATGGTCATAGTTGGCTGTTTTTCTCGATAAGGGACCTGGGTGCTCGGTTGGGAAGGGATGCTCTCACGCACCAGTGGCCTTGGATCCTCCTTTACGCATTTCTGTCTGTGGACCTGATTCAGCACACACTGGATAGGGTGTGTCTGGAGGTCTTGTCGTTGATCCTTGTGTTGATCCCCATTGGCCCAAATTACATGGTTTGCGGGTTGGCGTCCCCCCTTGGGTTGTGCCGTGGCGGAGATCTTTGTGGGCCATACTCAGTCTTGTCTCAGGATGGTAAGTTGGTGGTTGAAGATATCCCTCTCGTGGTGTGGGGGCTGTCCTTCCTGTTTGGCCCTGTCCGGGGGTATCATCGGATGGGGCCACAGTGTCTCCTGACCCCTCCTGTCTCAGCCTCCAGTATTTATGCTGCAGTAGTTTGTGTGTCGGGGGGCTAGGGTCAGTTTGTTATATCTGGAGTACTTCTCCTGTCTTATCTGGTGTCCTGTGTGAATTTAAGTATGCTCTCTCTAATTCTCTCTTTCTCTCTTTCTCTCGGAGGACCTGAGCCCTAGGACCATGCCGCATGATGACTCCTTGCTGTCCCCAGTGCACCTGGCAGTGCTGCTGCTACAGTTTCAACTATTCTGCCTGTGATTATTATTATTTGACCATGTTGGTAATTTATGAACATTTGAACATCTTGGCCATCTTCTGTTATTATCTCCACCCGGCACAGCCAGAAGAGGACTGGTCCCCCCTCATAGCCTGGTTCCTCTCTAGGTTTCTTCCTAGGTTTTGGCCTTTCTAGGGAGTTTTTCCTAGCCACCATGCTTCTACACCTGCATTGCTTACTGTTTGGGGTTTTAGGCTGGGTTTCTGTACAGCACTTTGAGATATCAGCTGATGTACGAAGGGCTATATAAATACATTTGATTTGATTTGATTTATATGCGGGGACCCGTGGCAATTCCCGTTGCCCAGGGACCCTTTGTCCCATCCAAGGGGAGGTCTGGCACCCGAAGCCAGAGATGTGGAATCTATGGAAAGGGGTTTACCTCTGAATGGTATTGCTACAATACAGTTCTCAAGGGAAACCGCCACGCGAGGCCGTTTGAGCTTTGGTGCCAAAATAAAGGAATTACTCCTTTTCGGAGCTCTCTGGTCGACATTTTAACATTTTAATATTCCTACAGGGGCTTTTTGGGCAGAGCCGTTCATTCTCCAACTTGAAGGTGTATATGGCAGCTATTTCAGTGTGCCATGGGAATTGATGGTGCCACTGTAGGGGCTTTTCCCCTGGTGATGCGGTTTTAAAAGGTTTGCGGGAGGTGTGCAAGTTTTGAGAGAGCGAGCAATTGGCATGCTGACTGCAGGAATATCCACCAAAGCTGTTGCCAGAGAATTGAATGTTAATTTCTCTACCATGAGCTGCCTCCAATGTTATTGTAGAGAATTTGGCAGTACGGCCAATCCACCTCAAAACCGCAGACCATGTGTAACCACGCCAGCCCAGAACCTCCACATCCAGCTTCTTCACCTGCGGGATCATCTTAGACCAGCCACCAGGACAGCTGATGAAACTGTGGGTTTGCACAACTGAAGATTTTCTGCACAAACTGTCAGACACAGTCTCAGGGAAGCTCATCATCCTCACCAGGGTCTTGACCTGACTGCAATTTGGCATCGTAACCGACTTCAGTGGGCAAATGCTCACCTTCAATGACCACTGGCACACTGGAGAAGTGTGCTCTTCACAGATCCCGGTTTCAACTATACTGGGCAGACAGCAGACAGCGTGTATGGTGTCGTGTGGTTGAGCGGTTTGCTGATGTCAACATTGTGAACAGAGTGCCTAATGTTGGCGGTGGGGTTATGGTATGGGCAGGCATAAGCTACGGACATTGAACACAATGGATTTTATCGATGGCAATTGGAATGCAAAGAGAGACCATGATGATATCCTGAGGTCCATTGTCGTGCCATTCATTCGCTGCCATCACCTCATGTTTCAGCATGATAATGCACGACCCCATGTCGCAAGGATCTGTACGCAATTCCTAGAAGCTAAAAATGTCCCAGTTCTTACATGGCCTGCATACTCATCAGACGTGACCCATTGACCATGTTTGGGATGCTCTGGATCGAAGGGAATGGCAGCGTGTTCCAGTTCCCGCCAATATCCAGCAACTTCTCACAGCCATTGAAGAGGAGTGGGACAACATTCCACAGACCACAATCAACAGCATAAGGCAAATTATGGTCACACCAGATACTGACTGGTTTTCTGATCCATGCAAGGGTTGAATATTTTCCCAGAATTTTACTAATGAATCAATAACTTTTGTCCCAGGTAACCTGGGATTTCATGCCAAAACCGGAAGTGTCATTCAAAAGCATTATAAAGCATATACAGTGCCTATGGAAAGTATTCAGACCACTCGACTTTCTCTACATTTTGTTAGGTTACAGCCTTATTGTAAAATGTATTACATCGTTTCCCCCCTCATCAATCTACACACAATACCCCATAATGACAAAGCAAAAACGTGATTTTAGAAATTTTTGCTAATTTATTACAAATTAAAAATGGAAATATCACATTTACATAAGTACTCAGACCCTTTACTCAGTACTTTGTTGAAGCACCTTTGGTAGCGATTACAATCTCGAGTCTTCTTGGGTATGATGCTACATGCTTGACACATCTGCATTTGGAGAGTTTCTCCCATTCTTCTCTGCAGATCCTCTCAAGCTCTGTCAGGTTGAATGGAGAGCGTTGCTACACAGCCTTTTGGCTTACACCAAGCTGGCTGTCATGTGCCTTTTATTGAGGAGAGGCTTCCGTCTGGTCAGTCTGCCATAAAGGCCTGATTGGTGGAGTGCTGTAGAGATGGTTGTCCTTATGGAAGGTTCTCCCATATCCACAGAGGAATTCTGGAGCTCTGTCACAGTGACCATTGGGTTCGTGGTCACCTCCCTGACCAAGGTCCTTCTCCCCCGATTGCTCAGTTTGGCCGGGCGGCCAACTCTAATGAAGTCTTAGTGGTTCCAAACTTCTTCCATTTTAGATTGATGGAGGCCACTGTGTTCTTGGGGACCAATGCTTTTTTGGTACCCTTCCCCAGATCTGTGCCTCAACACAATCCTGTCTCGGAGGGCTACGGATAGTTCTTTCCACCTCATGGCTTGGTTTTAGCTCCAACATGCACTGTCAACTGTGGGATCTTATTTTCCAAATCATGTCCAATCAATTGAATTTACCGCAGTTGGACTCCGATCAAGTTGTAGAAACATCAAGGATGATCAATGGAAACAGGATGCACTTGAGCTCAATTTCGAGTCTCATAGCAAAGGGTCGGAATATGTAAATAAGGTATTTCAGATTTTTTAAATTTTTGATCCAAATTCTAGAAACCTGTTTTCGCTTTTTCATTATGGGGCATTGTGTACTCCATTTTAGAATAAGACTGTAACGTAACAAAACGTGGAAAAAGTCAAGGGGTCTGAATACTTTCCAAATGCACTGTATATATACATTGTGGTTGTACTTTATAAAAAGCCTTTTCAAAATCTACTATATTTAACACTTTTCATTGTGTTCTATTGTTTCAAGTACTTGTTTTATATTTTCTCCGATATATCTTCCATGTAAAAAACCTGTCTGGTTGTTACGATTAACTAGGAGTGGTGGGTGGAATCAGGCGCAGAGAGCAGGGTTCAGTAGATTGTTAAATTTATTCTCCGGCGCATCAAAACGGTCACGCCGATACACAGGGCGCATACAATTTACACGCCCAAACAACAGGACCAAAATAGTCCGGAGAATACACACACGAAAAAACCCACCATACAACAGAGTAACAAAAAACAAGCCCACACAAATACCCAGCGGGTCTAGTGCCCTTAAATAGCCTACAAACAAACACTAACACAAAACAGGTGTACCCAATTACCCAATAAACAGAAACAAACGGAAAGGGAATCGATGGCAGCTAATAGGCCGGCGACGACGACCGCCGAGCACCGCCCGAACAGGAATAGGCACCATCTTCGGCGAGGTTCGTGACACTGATCAGGTTTAATAATATCCAACATCTTTTTATTTCCATGTGCTATGCATTTTGCTAGGATTTTTGTGTAAGTGTAAGGTGCCTCCTGTTTTTTAGACAGGATCTTTAAATTTACAACATGGGTCTTGTTTCAGTAATAGTGAAAACAAACCTTCTTGCTGAGTTCATGATTGCTTAATTTTTTTTTAGGAGTGGTTAAAATACGCTAATAGTGGATCATTGAGTAGGTCAAAAAAGGTTTCATATACGCTACCGTTCAAAAGTTTGGGGTCACTTAGAAATATCCTTATTTTTGAAAGAAATCAAATTTTTTGTATAAAAAAATATAATAACATCAAATTGATCAGAAATACAGTGTAGACATTTTAATGTTGTAAATGACTATTGTAGCTGGAAACAGCAGAATTTGTATGGAATATCTACATAGGCATACAGAGGCCCATTATCAGCAACCATCACTCCTGTGTTCCAATGGCACGTTGTGTTAGCTAATCCAAGTTTATTGTTTTTAGAAAACCCTTTTTCAATTATGTTACCACAGCTGAAAACTGTTGTCCTGATTAAAGAAGCAATTAAACTGGCCTTCTTTAGACTAGTTGAGTATCTGGAACATAAGCATTTGTGTGTTTGATTACAGGCTCAAAATGTCCAGAAACAAATAACTTTCTTCTGAAACTCGTCAGTCTATTCTTGTTCTGGGAAATGAAGGCTATTCCATGTGAGAAATTGCCAAGAAACTGAAAATCTCATACAACACTGTGTACTACGCCCTTCACAGAACAGCGCAAACTGTCTCAAACCAGAATAGAAAGAGGAGTGGGAGGCCACAGTGCACAACTGAGCAAGAGGATAAGTACATTAGATTGTATAGTATAGTACCCGCAAAACACCACTCTCAACATCAACAGTGAAGAGGCGACTCCAGGATACTGGCCTTTATGGCAGAGTTGCAAAGAAAAAGCCATATCTCAGACTGGCCAATAAAAATAAAAGATAAGATGGGCAAAAGAACACAGACACTGGACAGGTGAACTCTGCCTAGTAGGCCAGCATCCCGGAGTTGCCTCTTCACTGCTGAAGTTGAAACTGGTGTTTTGTGTTTTGCTCCCGAGTGATGCAGCGGTCTGAGGCATCATTACAGACCCAGGTTTGATCCCGGGCTGTATCACAACCGGCCGTGATCGGGAGTCCCGTAAGTCGTTGCACACAATTGGCCCAGTGTCGTCTTGGTTAGGCGAGGGTTTGGACAGGAGGGCTTTACTTGGCTAATCGTACTGTAGCGACTCCTTGTGGTGGGCCGTGCGCCTGCAGGCTGACCTTGGTCGTCAGGTGAACAGTGTTTCCTCTGACACATTGGTGCGGCTGGCTTCCGGGTTAAGTGGGCATGTGTTAAGAAGTGCGGTTCGGCGGGTCATGTTTCGGGGAAGACGCATGACTCAACCTTTGCCTCCCGAGCCCGTTGGGCGATGCTGCAGCGATGAGACAAGATTTAAATTGGGGATAAAAATGGGGTAAAATACAGGCAGCAGACAGCTTTTTTAAAGCAGTTACTATTGGCTTTACCAATTTAATTAAGCATACCATTAATTTGACCTGGAGTTATTTTACCATCCGCGAGCAGGCAGTTTCAACCGACTCTGGTGACCATATACCTAACCGATTGCCGATGTGCATTGGAGCAATATTAAATCCTTCACATTTTTATATCTTATCATAACCTATTAAATTTGTCAATAGTCTCTATCAAAATTATTTTTCATGATTCACATCCCCTAGGAGAGTTCCACAATATAACAATGATCTGATTTTTTATCTAACCCAATCCTTACATTCAGCTTAGATCAAAGACAAGAATAAACACCCGTTATGTATTGTTCAAAGCCTAGTAGCCTGATGGAGCCAAAAAAACAAAACAAAAATCCAAAAGTTAAAACCTGTTGGGGCTAGGGGGCAGCATGGAAAGGCGTGCCCAGAGGAAACTGCCTCCTACTCTTTCCCAGATGGGAATATATACATATTATTATTACTGGTGGATAGAAAACACTCTAAAACTGTTTGAATTATGTCTGTGAGTATAACAGAACTCATATGGCAGATAAAAACCTGAGAAGAAATCCAAACAGGAAGTGAGAACTCAATTTAGAAAACAGTGCCATTGGATGTCCATCTTAGATATGGATGTTTATGCACTTCCTAGGGCTTCCGCAAGATGTCACCGTCTTAAGATTCTGGTTGTATGATTCTACTATAAAGGTGGGACTCATAATAGCTCTTTGAGTGGGTGGTCTGGCAGAAAGCCTCGGTCTCATTGCGCGTGGTCACGAGAGAGTGTTCTTGCGTTCCAATGCCGTTCTTCAGACAATGAAATTCTCCGGTTGGAACCTTATTGCTGATTTAATGTTTAAAACATCCTAAATATGGATTGCATACATCATTTGACTTGTTTCTACGACCTGTAACGGAACTTTTTGAGTTTTTGTCTGGAGGAATTGCTTGCGCTTTTTGAGGATTGAATGCTGGGCTGAACAAGCTAACAACAAGTGGCTAAATTATGGGCTTTTTGGAACTTTATGGAACAAATCAGTCATTTATTGTCGAACTGGTATCCCTGGAACAGCCTTCTGATGAAGATATTCAAAGGTAAGTGAATATTTATAGTGTTTTTTGTAGCTTCTGTTGACGCCAAAATGGCGGCTATTTCTTTGGGTTCTGAGCGCCGTTCTCAGATTATTGTTTATTGATTATTGTTAAGTTTTTTTTAAAATCTGACACAGCGGTTGCATAGAGGATATGTTTATCTTTAATTCTGTGAATAACACTTGCATCTTTTATCAATGTTTATTGTGAGTATTTCTGCAAAATCACCGGATGTTTTGGAATCAAAACATTACTGCACATAAATGCGCCAATGTAAACTGAGATTTTATATATATATATATATATATATATATATATATATATATATATATATATATATATATATATATATATATATATATATATATATATATATATATATATATATATGCACATTATCGAACAAAACACACAATACATGTATAACATGATGTCCTATGAGTGTCATCTGATGGAGATAATCAAAGGTTAGTGATTCATTTTATCTATATTTATGCTTTTGTGACTGTAAAAAATCGCTGTGTGTGTTTTTGAATTTGGTGGTCATCTAACATAAATATTTGTTGTGTTTTCGCTGTAAAACATTTTAAAAATCGGACACGATGGGTAGATTAACAAGATGTTTATCTATCATTTTCTGTATTGGACTTGTTAATGTGTGAAAGTTAAATATTTCTAAAGAATATTTTTTTCAGCGGAATGGGAGGGGGTGTTCCCTTTAGTGAACTCCTTGTGCCCACTAGCCCCAACATGTTTAAGTAACCTTCTGTCTTATATCACCATACCAAACATGAAAATAAAGGAGAGCCGCACACTCCAAGACCTCAGATGCAAAAATGTAATGTCCAACGTTTCGACAGGCACGCTGTCTTCATCAGGGTATAATCACAAACACTGCAGGGTGACTCGTTGATTATGTGTCAAAAGACACACACGGGTGTCTGTAATCATGGCCAAGTATGGCCTAGTATCATTGGTTAATTCTCAAATATTAAAATGACATACAAAGAACAACATACAAAAACAAATGGATAGCATACAATCATCGATTCAATTTAGTCTACATAAGCCGACAAACAATTACAATGGCAAAGTCACAATAATCACAAGAATGGCTTCAGATCAAAGTCTACTGAAGCTACGGAACATTTTCTTCTGCAACATGACCTTAATGAACTACCTTCCAGTGCCTGCATTATAACATTGGCTGAAATTGTACTCACACATAACTATTTCATGTTTCTAAATGATTTCTTTATTCAGACGAAGGGTCACGTTGTACAGTTTTAGAGGGAGAGAAACCAAATATCTACAGTCATCTCATGGGTCTCCCAGTCTTGGTATTGAACCAGCATCTGTAGCAACACAGCTTGCACTGCTATCTGTCTTAGACCGTTGCACAACTCAGGCACTGTACAACGTGACCTGTCAGGAGTGGGCTACAATACTACAGTAAGAGCAAAATAATCCTAACAAGATAAAATAATAAAAACCTTAGTATAACAACAGTTTTCGGAAGTAATACTGAAGTCGTGCACAATTATCAGTTTCTGTTTAGGTTTATGTCACCCATTCATTGTCAGTTAGAGACACAGTAGGACCCAGAAGCATAATCAGTGTTCTAACTCCCCCTTGCGCTGGTCTGGAACAATGAAGTGGTGACGCAGGGTACCGTACTAAACCACAAATTACCTCTAAGTCCCGCAGCATAATCGCAAAAATTTTAGTGGAGCAACCACTGTATGTAAGTGTGATATTTCTGTTTTATTTTAAATTAATTACGGCGGTTTTCCTAGATATGGCTATAACATTATGATCTCTACATCCGATGGGTGTGGCTACTGCTTTAGAGCAGATTTCTGCACTATTAGTAAAGATGTGGTCAATACAAGTGGATGATTTAGTTCCTGTTTTGTTTGTAAATAACCTGAACCAGGTTACAGGCATTGGTTCCAGTTTGAAACTTTGTCTTGAGTGGACAGTATGTTGAAAGCCAGTTAATACTTAAGTCATCCAGAAAATATACGTCTCTGTTGATATCAAACACATTATCAAGCATTTCACACACATTGAACCAGATACTGACTGTTAGCCATTGGTGGTCTATAGCAACTGCCCACAAGAATAGGCTTTAGGTGAGGCAGGTGAACCTGTAGCCATAATACTTCAACAGCATTTGACATGAGATACTCTCTAAGCTTTACAGGAATATGACTGAATATAAACAGCATTACCTCCTCCATTGGCACAACTGGTCAGTAGTTGTGTGGTTCTGGTCAGTAGTTGTGTGGTTGTGGCCAGCAGTTGTGGTCAGTAGTTGTGGTTAGTAGTTGTGTGGTTGTGTTGAATGTTCTTTGGGCCTACAGTATGAACGTGGTCATTACTTTTCTGGACAGTAATTGTCTGGTTGTGCTCAGTAGTTGTGGTTAGGGCTGTTACGGTGACCGTATTACAGGCCACAAACAGGCAAATAACTGTACAGTACAACAGTGTTGTGCAGAATGGCATCTCAGAACGCACAACTTGTCTGTCCTTGTCACGGATGGGCTATTGCAGCAGACGACCACAGCAGTTTCCACTCCTATCAGCTAAAAACAAGAAGAATCGGCTCCCGTGGGCACGCAATCACCAACACTGGAAAATTGAGGAGTGGAAAAACATTGCCTGGTCCGATGAACCTCGTTCCTCTTGCATCATGCTGATGGCTGAGTCAGGATTTGGCATAAGCAGCATAACCCCATGGCCCCATCCTGTAAGGTTTCAACGATACAGGCTGATGGCGGTGGTGTTATATTGGGGAATGTTTTCCTGGCACACGTTAGGTCCCTTGATACCAAGTGAGCAACGGTAGAACGCCACACCTTGTAGAATCCATGCCCCAAAGAAATCAGGCTGTTCTGGAGGCAAAGTGGGGTCCAAGCCATACTATACTGAAAAAAATATATAAATATAACATGTAAAGTGCTGGTCCCATGTTTCATGAGTAGAAATGAAAGATCCCAGAAATGTTCCATAAGCACAAAAAGCTTATTTCTCTAAAATGTCCTGCACAAATGTATTTACATCCCTGTTAGTGAGCATTTTTCCTTTGCCAAGATAATTCATCCACCTGTCAGGTGTGGCATATCAAGAAGCTGAATTAACTTCTTGCGACTAGGGGGCGATATTTTAATTTTTGGATAAAAACGTTCCCGTTTTAAACAAGATATTTTGTCACGAAAATATGCTCGACTATGCATATAATTGACAGCTTTGGATAGAAAACACTCTGACGTTTCCAAAACTGCAAAGATATTGTCTGTGAGTGCAACAGAACTGATGTTACAGGCGAAACCAGATAAAAATCCAATCAGGAAGTGCCGCATTTTTTTAAATCGCCTCATGCCAATGACTCCTTATATGGCTGTGAATGAGCTACGAATGAGCTTACGTTTTTTACGTCTTCTCCAAGGTGTCTACAGCATTGTGATGTCTTTTTACGCATTTCTGTTGAAGAATAGCCGTAAGGGACCACATTTAGCAAATGGTCACATGGTGTCTCCCGCAGAAAATCTTGCGTAAAATACTGAGGTAGCCATTTTTTCAATCGCTTCTTATGAGAAACCAATTGCCTCGATGGATATATTATCGAATATATATGTTAAAAACACCTTGAGGATTGATTCTAGACAACGTTTGCCATGTTTCTGTCGATATTATGGAACTAATTTGGAAAAAAGTTTGGCGTTGTAGTGATAGCATTTTCCGGTCGATTTCTCAGCCAAGCATGATGAGCAAACGGGAGCTATTTCGCCTACAAAAATAATATTTTTGGAAAAAAGGAACATTTGCTATTTAACTGGGAGTCTCCTGAGTGAAAACATCCGAAGTTCTTCAAAGGTAAATTATTTAATTTGATTGCTTTTCTTATTTTCGTGAAAATGTTGCCTGCTGCCAGCAGAGCCTAGCATAGCATTATGTCATGATAAACTTACACAAATGCTTGTCTAGCATTGTCTGTAAAGCATATTTTGAAAATCTGAGATGACAGTGTGATTAACAAAACGCTAAGCTTGTGTTTAAATATATTTAATTTGCGATTTTCATGAATAGGAACATTTTCTAGGGGTATTTATGTCCGCTGCGTTATGCTAATTCGTTTGAGGCTATGATTACGCTCCAGGATCCGGGATTGCTAGTCGCAAAAGGTTACAGGATGATCATTACAGATCATTACAGAGGTGCACCTTGTGCTGTGGACAATAAAATGCCACTGTAAAGTGTGCAGTTTTGTCACACAACACAATGCCACAGATGTATCAAGTTTTGAGGGAGCGTGCAATTGGCATTCTGACTGCAGGAATTTCCACCAGAGCAGTTGCCAGAGAATTAAACGTTTCTTAACCATTAGCCATCTCCAACGTCGTTTTAAAGAATTTGGCAGTATGTCCAACCGGCCTTGCATGTTGAAATTATATTTTTGTTCAGTATAGATGGGTGTAGCTAATAAACTGGAGCGTAAGTTAGTAGACTATGTAAGACCAGATTGCTTGTCAAATTGTGAAGTAGAGACTGATGAAGTGTGTGCAGCCTATGCAAGAAACAGAGCAGAGCACCTGCCTTTCATGCAACTTTTTTCAAATTAGCATTAGTCACATCATGCAGCCTTAGAATGTATTAAAAATCAAAGAATATTGCAAAACATTTCAAATCAAATCAAATCAAATTTTATCACAACTAAAGTTACACAAATGACTAAAAATGAAGCATATAGAACAGCGGTCTCCAACCTTAAAAAATGAAATGTAGCGAGATACACATTTATTTTTAGCTTTCAAATAGGCATATTGTTCACTTCATCTCTCACCTGCAACTCTTCCCCTTGTTCTTAGCGTAAAAAATAAAATAGTACACTATGTTTTATGTCAGTAAACTAGGTAAAATGATGGTTAAATATCAACTCTAAAGGGGTTCTATAAAATCAGAGTTTTTTGACAAATTATGTTTTATATTGTTTTTTATTTTTCTTCCACCCCAGTAGGCGGACGTCGCTCTGGTCTGGTGGAAGTTTTGCCGCCGTGTCAGTTCTCCACAGCCGACTGGCAGGTGCTAGGCAGAAAAATATATGCAGATATTTGCTTTAACGCAGTATCCAAATCCGTAGGATGTAGTGATCACAATATAATAGCCATGTCTAGGAAAACCAAAGTACCAAAGGCTGGTCCTAATGTAGTGTATACGAGGTCATACAAGACGTTTTGGAGTGATTCAATGTTGATGATGTAAAGAATATTTGCTGGTCTGTGGTATGTAATGAGGGGCAACCAGACACTGCACTTGATGCATTTATGAAACTACTTATTCCAGTTACTAATACGCGTGCACCCATTAAGAAAATGAATGTAAAAACTGTTAAATCCCCTTGGATTGATGAGGAATTGAAAAATTGTTGAGAGGGATGAAACAAAAGGTATGGAAATTAAGTCTGGCAGCCAAACTGATTGGCAAAGGTACTGCAAATTAAGAAATCATGTGACTAAATAAAAAAGAAAATTAACTACACCATGAAACAAAGATAAATAATATAAAGAATGATAGTAAAACGTTTTGGGGCACCTTAATTAAATGACATTTTGGGAAAAAAGCCAACCCCTTCATTTATTTAATCAGATGGCTCATTTATCACAAAGCCCACTGATATTGCAAGCTACTTTAATTACCTTTTCATTGGCAAGATAAGCAAACTTAGGGATGACATGACAGCAACAGATGCTGACACTACACATCCAAGTATATCGGACCAAATTATGAAAGACAATAATTGTACTTTTGAATTCCATAAAGTCAGTTTGGAAAAGGTAAAAAAAAAAAAGATTGTTGTCTATCAACAATGACAAACCACCGGGGTCTGAAATCTAGATGGAAAACTTACTGAGAATAATAGCAGGTGATATTACCACTCCAATTTGACACATATTCAATTTAAGCCTACCAGAGAGCATGTGCCCTCAGGCCTGGAGGGAAGCTATCTTTCCGTTAAGTCATTCCGCTACCCAATAAGAGTAAAGCCCCCTTTACTGGCTCAAATAGCCAACCAATCGGCCCTAGTAACCTTCTGGAAAAAATAGTGTTTGACCAAATACAATTCTATTTTACAGTAAACAAATTGACAACACAATTTCAGCATGCTTATAGGGAAGGACACTACACAAGCACAGCACTTACACAAATGACTGATGATTGGCTGAGAGAAATTGATGATAAAATGATTGTGTGGGCTGTCTTGTTAGACTTCAGTGCAGCTTTTGACATTATCGATCATAGTCTGCTGCTGGAAAAACGTATGTGTTATGGATTTACACCCCCTGCTATAATGTGGGTAAAGAGTTACTTGTCTAACAGAACACAGAGGGTGTCCTTTAATGGAAGCCTATAAAATATAATCGAGTTAGAATCAGGAATCCACCTGGGGAGCTGTTTAGGCCCCTTGCTTTTTAAAATTTTTGCTAACAACATGCCACTGACTTTGAGTAAAGCCAGAGTTTCTATGTATGTGGATGACTAGACACTATACATGTCAGATACTACAGCGACTGAAATGACTGCAACACTCAACAAAGAGCAGCAGTTAGTTTCAAAGTGGGTGGCAAGGAATAAGTTAGCCCTAAGTATTTCTAAAGCTAAAACATTGAATTTGAAACAAAACCCTAAACCTTAACTAAATCTTGTAATAAATATTGTGGAAATTTAGCAAGTTGAGATGAATAAACTGCTTGAAGTAACACTAGATTGTAAACTGTCATAGTCAAAACATATTGATGCAGTAGCTAAGATAGAGAGAAGTCAGTTTATAATAAAGCGATGCTCTGCCTTCTTAACAACACTATCAACAAGGCAAGTCCTACAGGCCCTGGCTTTATCGTACCTTGACTACTGTTCAGTCGTGTGGTCAAAGGCCACAAAAAATGATTTAGGAAAATTGCAATTGGCTCAGAACAGGGTAGCATGACTGTCTCTTGGATGTACATAGAGAGCTAATATTAATAATATGCATTTCAATCTCTCCTGGCTGAAAGTAGATCACTACTTTTATTTACTACTACTTTTATTTATGAGAGTATTGACAAGTTGAATGCACCGAGCTGCCAGTCTTAACTACTGGCACACAGCTCGGACACTCATGCATACCCCACATGACATGCCACAAGACGTCTCTTCACAAGCCCCAAGTCCAGAACAGACTATGGGAGGCACACAGTACTACATTGAGCCATGTATACATGGACTATGGGAGCTCCTTTCTGGGGAGGTTCCCATTGCTTGGAAGGCAGCCACGGTTCATCCTTTATTTAAAGGGGGAGATCAAGCTGTACCTAACTGTTGTACGCCTATTTCTATTTTGCTCTGTTTATCAAAAGTGTTGGAAAAACTTGTCAATAATCAACTGACTGGTTTTCTTGATGTCTATAGTATTCTCTCGGGTATGCAATCTGGTTTCCGCTCAGGTTATGGATGTGTCACTGTAGCCTTGATTCTAAGCAATATTGTGCTGCTATTTTTATTGACTTGGCCAAAGCTTTTGATATGTTAGACCATTCCATTCTTCTGGGGCAGCTAAGGAGTATTGGTGTGTCTGAGGTGTCTTTTGGTTGGTTTGCTAACTACCTCTCTCAAGGAGTGCAGTGTATAAAGTCAGAAAATCTACTGTCTCAGCCACTGCCTGTCACCAAGGGTGTAACCCAGGGCTCCATCCTAGGCCCCACGCTCTTCTCAATTTACATCAACATCATAACTCAGGCAGTAGGAAGCTCGCTCCCCATTTCTATGCAGATGATACAGTCTTATACTCAGCTGGCCCCTCCCCAGATTTTGTGTTAAATGCTCTACAACAAAGCTTTCTTAGTGTCCAACAAGCTTTCTGTCCCCTCAACCTTGTTATGAATGTCATCTTGTTTGGTAAGAAAAATGTCCCACCTCCCACAGGTGTTATTACTACCTCTGTGGGTTTAGAGCTTGAGGTAGTCACCTCATACAAGTACTTGGGAGTATGGCTAGACTGTGCACTGTCCTTCTCTCATCACATATCAAAGCTGCATGCTAAAGTTAAATCTAGATTTGGTTTCCTCTATCGTAATCACACCTATTTCACCCCAGCTACCAAACTAACCTTGAATCAGATGACCATCCTACCCATGCTAGATTACAGGGACATAAATTATAGATCATCAGGTAAGGGTGCTCTCGAGCGGCTAGATGTCCTTTACCAATCGTCCATCAGATTTGCCACCAATGCTCCTTATAGGACACATCAACGCACTCTATAATCCTCTGTAAACTGGTCATCTCTGTATATCCGTTGCAAGACCCAACTGGTTGATGTTTATTTATAAAACCCTCATAGGCCTCACTTCCCCCTATCTGAGATATCTACTACAGCCCTCATTCTCCACATACAACACCCGTTCTGCCACTCACATTCTGTTAAAGGTCCCCAAAGCGACTGGAACGAGCTGCAACAAACACTCAAACTGGACAGTTTTATCTCAATCTTCATTCAGACTCAATCATGGACAATCTTATTAACAGTTGTGGCTGCTTTGTGTGATGTATCATTGTCTCTACCTTCTTGCCCTTTGTGATGTTGTCTGTGCCCAATAATGTACCATGTTGTGTTGCTACCATGTTGTGTTGACATGTGTTGCTGCCTTGCTATGTTGTTGTCTTTAGGTCTCTCTTTATGTAGTTTTGTGTTGTCTCTCTTGTTGTGATGTGTGTTTTGTCCTATATTTATATTGTATTTATTTTTTTATTTTTAATCCCAGGTCCCCGTCCCAGACCCCCCTTGTAAATAATAATTTGTTCTTAACCTGATGCCCAGCCCGTGAACAGGACCATTATCATCATCTGACACTAATTAGCATAACGCAACGGACATAAATCTTCCTAGAAATATTCCTATTCATGAAAATCACAAGTGAAATATATTGGAAAACAGCTTAGCCTTTTGTTAATCACCCTGTCATCTCAGATTTTCAAAATATGCTTTACAGCCAAAGCAAGACAAGCATTTGTGTAAGTTTATCGATAGCCTAGCATAGCATTATGTCCAGCTAGCAGCAGGTAACTTGGTCACGAAAATCAGAAAAGCAATCAAATTAAATCGTTTACCTTTGATGAACTTCGGATGTTTTCACTCACGAGACTCCCAGGTAGACAGCCAAAGTTCATTTTTTCCCAAAATATTATTTTTGTAGGCGAAATAGCTCCGTTTGTTCTTCACGTTTGGCTCCGTTTGTTCTTTTCACCACAACGCTGAAAAATATTACAAATTAGCTCCATAACATCGACAGAAACATGGCAAACATTGTTTAGAATCCATCCTCAAGGTGTTTTTCTAATATCTATTCGATAATGTATCCGTCGGGACAATTCCTTTTTCTCTAGGACCGATTGGAGTAATGGCTACCTCTGCACTTTACGCGAGAATCTCTCTCGGAGCCACCATGTGACCACTTGCGCAATGTAGCCGCCTACGGCCATTCTTCAACATAAGTGCGTAAAACTATGTCACGGTGCTGTAGACACCTTGGGGAATACGTAGAAAGTGTAATCTGGTTGATGGATCATTCACAGCTCAATAGGGACTCATTGGAACGCAGCGCTTTCAAAACATGGGGCACTTCCGGATTGGATTTTTCTCAGGCTTTCGTCTGCAACATCAGTTCTGTTATACTCACAGACAATATCTTTACAGTTTTGGAAACGTTACAGTGTTTTCTATCCTAAGCTGTCAATTATATGCATATTCTAGCATCTTGTCCTGACAAAATATCCCGTTTAAAACGGGAACGCTTTTTTTCCAAAAATGAAAATACTCCCCCTAGATTCGCAAGAGGTTTTAAGTCCTGCTTTTCTGATGTTTCAAATACTTATGGCATGCAATAAAATGCTAATTAATTACTTAAAAATCATACAATGTGATTTTCTAGATTTTTGTTTTAGATTCCGTCTCTCACAGTTGAAGTGTACCTATGATAAAAATCACAGACCTCTACATGCTTTGTAAGTAGGAAAAGCTGCAAAATTGGCAGTGTATCAAATACTTGTTCTCCCCACTGTATATATATATATATATATATATATATATATATATATATATATACACATATATATATCCATCTATGTCCCTAATCATTTTAACCTGTTGAGTGTAAGGGGCAGTATTTTGATGTTTGGATGAAAAACATACCAAAATTAAACTGCCTATTGCTCAGGCCCAGAAGCTAGAATATGCATATCAAATAAATAATTGTAATATTAAACATTTATGAACATACAAGTATCTTATATCGTTTAATGATGAGGAGTTAGGGATCCCTTTTGGGAACATCCCCTCCCACGTGGCGCATGGAACGCAAAAATATTCTTAGAAATATTTAACCACACATTAACAAGTCCAATACCTCAAATGAAAGATAAACACCTTGTTCATCTAGCCAGCATGTCAGATTTTTTAAATGTTTTACGGCGAAAACACACCACATATTTATATTAGACCACCACCGAAACGAAGACAAGAGGCAGCCATTTTGTCCCAGAAAATATAAAATTATAAAAGCAAGATTAAAAAATAAATAATTCACTAACCTTTTGAAAATCTTCATCAGATGACAGTAATAGGACATGTTACACAGTACATTTATGTTTTTTCAATAATATGCCATTTATATCCATAAATGTCCATTTACATTGAATTCATGTTCAGAAAATACTCAAAAATGTCTGCAGAAAATATCGGTAGCGCCGCAAGATAACGTAAATAGACATCATAAACTTTGACTAAATATACATGTTCTACATATAGTTAGAAAGATACACTGCTTCTTAATGCAATCGCTTTGTTACATTTCTTTTTAACGTTACAGAAATCGCTCACTATTCAATTTTCTGAGACGGCGCTCAGATATAAGCTATATTTCTCCGCTATGTTGGAGTCAACAGAAACACAGATTTCAGCATAAATATTCCCTTACCTTTGATGGTCTTCGTTCAGAATGTACTGGAAGGGTTCATACTTACCCAAAACATCGTTTGGTTTCAAGTCTTGTGTCTTTGTATTAGCTACTGCTAACAATATCAGCTGAAATGCACCCAAAATGTCCTCTGGTCCGGAAAAGTTGCGCATCAAAACTTCAAAATGACATATTATATGTCGACTAAACAGGTCAAACTAAGTGCAGAATCAAGCTTTAGGATGTTGTAAACATACAAAACAATTTTCAATTCAACCGGTCATTGTTTGTCCTCCTCCGGAGTGCTGGAACAAAGGAATGGCTGGGACCAATTCGCGCCCTAATGCACAGGTATTTTCTCGCGGCACTCACTCAATTCACTCCCATAGGGCCAATTCTCGCGGGATTTGAACGATTAAATGCTCTACTGAATGAGGACATCTAGTGGAAGACATAGAACGTGTCCCCAGATCCATAGCTGGTTGGGAAGGGTGGGGGCGATCGTCAAAGTTGCCCCAACTTTCATGACCACAAAACTAGTTTGGAAGAATGCCTGTCCTGTGAGTTCTGCTATACTTACAGACATAATTCCAACGGTTTTAGAAGCTTTAGAGTGTTTTCTATCCAATAATAATTATATATTATATATATATATATATATGCATATATTAGCAATTTGACAGATTTTTTTTCAGTTTACTATGGGCACGCAATTCCTCCAAAGGGGGCAGTATTCTGCCTAGCCTTAAGAGGTTTTAAAAGCTTACATTCTTGTTAATCTAACTGCATTGTCTGATTTACAGCAAAAGCATACCATGCGATTGTTTGAGGAAGGCACCCCACTTCAACATATTTTTCAACCAGCACAGGCTTCATTAAATCATAAATAGCGATTAAATAAAATCACTTACTTTTGAAAATATTCCTCTGTTTGCAATCCCAAGGGTCCCAGCTATAAGATGAATGTTCGTTTTGTTATATAAAATCCTTCTTTATATCCTAAAAGGTCTGTTTAGTTGGCGCCATCTATTTCAGTCCACTCGTTCAACATGCAGACAAAGGAATCCAAAAAGCTACCGCTAAACTTTGTTCAAACAAGTCAAACTACGTTTCTATTAAATCCTCAGGTACCCTAAAATGTAAATAAACTATAATATTTCATACGGACAGAAGAATGTTCAATAGAAAAGTAAAATTAGGAGGCACACCTCCTCTTCGTTGCGCGTCGACAGACTGATTTTCCACTGTGACTCTGTACGAAAACTCCAAATTCTTCCTCGTTTGGAAGAAACAAGCCTGAAACCTTGAACAAAGACTGTTGACATCTAGTGAAAGCCATAGGAATTGCAATCTGGGATCTAGAATTGCAATGGATCCATAACTTTCCAGCCTGGGACCTCAAAATAGAAAACTATCCGGTTGGTTTTTCTTTTGATTTTCTCCTAGCATATCAATTGTGTTATAGTCTCATGCAATATGTTAACTTCTTGAGTGTAGGGGGCAGGATTTTTGTTTTTGACAAAAAAACGTACGCATTTGAAACTGCCTATTTCTCAGCCCCAGAAACTAGAATATGTATATAATTGTCAGATTAGGATAGAAAACACTCTAAAGTTTCCAAAACTCTAAATATTGTCTGTGAGTATAACAGAACTGATATTGCAGGCGAAAACCGGAGGAAAATCAAACCCAGAAGTGCTGTTTTTCCTAAAAGCTCTCTGTTCCATTGGATGCCTTGCCTCCATTTAAAGGGAAATCAACCAGATTCCTTTTCCTATGGCTTCCTCAAGGTGTCAACAGTCTTTAGACATAGTTTCAGGCTTTTATTTTGACAAATGAGCGAGAAAGTTAACATCGCGTCAGTGGATAGCTGGGTGTTCGCAGAGTTTTGCTTGCGCAACAGAGTGGGGCAGCCATTGTCTCTCCCTCTCCTATTGAAAAAGCGACAGTCCCGGTTTATATATGATCGATTATATATTTTTAAAACAACCCGAGGATTGATTATAAAAAACGTTTGACATGTTTCTGTGGACATTACGGATACTATTTGGAATTTTTGTCTGCGATGTCGTGATCGCTCAAGCCTGTGGATTTCTGAACATAACGCGCCAAACAAATGGAGGTATTTTGGATGTAAAAATAATCTTTATGGAACAAAATGAACATTTATTGTGTAACTGGAAGTCTCATGAGTACAAATATCCGAAGATCAAAGGGAAGCGATTTAATCTATTGCTTTTCTGACTTTTGTACTTGGCTGCTAGTGTTTGTAATATTTTGTCTACTGAGAGAGATGTTCTTACATAAATGCTTGTTATGCTTTCGCCAAAAAGCTGTATTGAAATCTGACACGCCAGGTGGATTAACAAGAAGCAACGCTGTGTTTTGCTAAATTGCACTTGTGATTTCATGAAAATTTAATATTTTTCGTAATTTAATTTGAATTTGGTGCGCTGCAATTCAGCGGGTGTTGATGAAAATGATCCTGCTAAAGGGATGGGTGCGTCAAGAAGTTAACATTATACAAACTTCAAATTATTTTCTATCCAATGCTACCAACTATATGCATATCCTGGCTTCTGGGCCTGAGTAACAAGCAGTTTACTTTGGGCACGCCAGTCAGGCGGAAATTCTGAAAAAATAACCCTAGCCCTAACACATTTTAAAGAAGGAAATGTTGTTTACTTGTTGAGCAAAATCAAAGCTGTAATCTACCCCAATGTCTTGCTTGCTGGTTCAGTAGGGCCCCCAGAGACAACTGCAGGTCTTGACAGGCGGTCTTACAGTCAGCAACCATCTTCTGGTAGATGGACCTCTCACTCTGAATGAGCAGGAGATGCTGCTCTTGCTTCTTCAGCTTGGCTGACTTAATAACAGCTTCTGGAAAATACAGAAATAATGTGAGATCAATAATATTAGTGCCAATCATGTTGGAGGTCAATTAAATAATCAAAACGTGTTTATACTTTACATACCAAGTGTTGTCATCAATTCCTTGCATTTGTATTTGTATTTATTATGGGTCCCCATTAGCTGCTGCCAAAGCAGCAGCTACTCTTCCTGGGTCCAGCAAAATAAAGGCAATTTATACCATTTTAAAAACACTACAATACATTCACAGATTTCACAACACACTGTGTGCCCTCAGGCCCCTACTCCACCTCTACCACATATCTATAGTACTAAATCCATGTGTACGTATAGTGAGTATGTTATTGTGTGTGTGTGTGCATGCGCCAATGTTTGTGTTGCATCACAGTCTCCGCTTTTCCATAAGGTGTTTTTTTAATCTGTTTTTAGAAATCTAATTTTACTGCTTGTGTCAGTTACTTGATGTGGAACAGAGTTCCATGTAGTCATGGCTCTATGTAGTACTGTGCTCCCCCCATAGTCTGTTCTGGACTTGGGAACTGTAAAGAGACCCTCTTGTGGCATGTCTTGTGGGGTATGCATGGGTGTCCGAGCTGTGTGCCAGTAGTTTAGACAGACAGCTCACCATGTCAACACCTCTCCTAAATTAAAGTAGTGATGAAGTCAATCTCTCCTTGAGATTGATGAAAACATATTAATATTATCTCTCTGTGTACATCCAAGGGCCAGCCGTGCTGCCCTGATCTGAACCAATTGCAATTTTCTTAAGTATTTTTTTTGTGGCACCTGACCACACGACTGAACAGTAGTCAATGTGTGACAAAACTAGGGCCTGTAGGACCTGCCTTGTTGATATTGTTGTTAAGAAGGCAGAGCATCACTTTATTATAAACAGACTTCTCCCCATCTTAGCTACTAACGTCAATATGTTTTGGCCATGTCAGTTTACAATCTAGGATTACTCCAAGCAGTTTAGTCATCTCAACTTGCTCAATTTCCCCAATATTTATTGCAAGATTTAGTTGAGGTTCAGTGAGTGTTTTGTTCCAAATACAATGCTTTAGTTTTAGAAATATTTAGGACTAACTTATTCCTTGACTGTCATGCCCTGACCTTAGAGAGCCTTTTTTGGGGGGATGGGATGAGTTGGACCGCAGAGTGAAGGAAAAGCAGTCAACAAGGGCTCAGCATGTGAGAACTTCTTCAAGACTGTTGGAAAAGCATTCCTCATGAAGCTGGTTGAGAGAATGCCAAGAGTGTGCAAAGCTGTCATCAAGGCAAAGGTGGCTACTTTGAAGAATCTCAAATATAAAATATATTTTGATTTGATTAACACTTTGTTGGTTACCAAATGATTCCATATGTGTTATTTCATAGTTTTGATGCATTCACTATTATTCTACAATGTATAAAATAGTACAAATAAAGAAAACCCCTTGGATGAGTAGGTGTGTCCAAACTTTTGACTGGTACTGTACCTTAGGTAGTTAAGTCTGACACTTCTTCTGGACTGTCTCAGTCACTGTTTCACTCATTAGCTAATGTTAGCTAAGTTAGCTGCCTACCTAAATTACCATAGCTAGATTTGATTTTTTCTCCATCTGGGTTAATTTAACCAAACTAGGATTATCTCAGGCTTGCATGGTGATTGAGTTAGCTAGCGGTACTGTACTTACTGGTTTTCAATGGTTTCTGACAGTGGCAGCTTTAGTAAGACTTTTGAAGTCGAGAAAGATGGATGCAAATTCTGTTAGCTAGGTAATGTTGGTTACTTTATATTTTTTTGTAGCCAAGTTATTATAGCTATCTAGCTGTGTTTCTAACATTTCTTTATTGCTGTACCTAAACAGAAATTTTGAGAGTGGGCACAGAGCACTGATTTTCATTCACCCTGTGTAAAACAGCATTTACGTCTTACACATTATCATCAATAACCAATAGTACACGCTGGAAACTTGAAAAACGTAACTTCACCAGAACCCTATTTGAACCATGCAGCCACTTTGAGACTAGATACATTACATGCACAGCTACCGTAGATAGTCTGGCTTTCATTTTACCATACTTAGCACAGATATTCTGTCACAGTGACCAATCTGACACACAACACATACATCACAGCTGGGAGCAGCTCATGGGCACTTAGGGGTAAAGTGCCTTGCTCAAGGGCACAACGGCAGTAGGTAGTACACAGAGATATTGTCACTGGTAACCCTCTGGCTGACAGATCACTCCCTGCAGATTTCCCTGCTGGCTCCTAGGAGTTGGAACCGATAACCCTCTGGTTATCAGCCTGCCTTTCTAACCTCAAAGCTACTGCCGCTCCATTCATTTTGCTCATTCCTCACTCCCTTGACTTTGTTCAACCATTTAACCTGGCTTATCAACCCTTACCTCAAAGTTTTTAATTTAGAAATGTGGGTGAAACTGTCCCTTAAAATCTCCCTCCTAGCAGTTAAGCTTAGCGTTTAAGAGCATTGGGCCAGTAACCGAAAGGTCGCTGGATCAAATCTGCTGTTCTGCCCTTCTGCAAGGCAGTTAACCCCCCAAAACAACTGCTCCCCAGGCGCCGAAGACATGGATTATTCAGAGGGGTTGAATTAAATGTGGAAGACATTTAAATGCATTCAGTTGAGCAACTGACTAGGTACCCCCTTTATATTTTGCATTGGAGAAGATAGGCCAGGAAACGCTCTTGCTTTTGGATGATTAGACTATAGCCCGAAGTTGAAGAAGAACATAAAAGACTGTAAACACCACCTTAGGACACACACACTGTTGCGCTATCATCAGATTGTAGCATCTTATGCTTTTGACTGCAAGGCCTTTTTAAAATCTGAAATGTTGGCTGGATTCACAACGAGTGTAGCTTTATTTTAGTGTCTTACGTGTGGTTTAATGAAAGTTTGATTTTTATATCATTTTATTTGAATTTGCCGCGCCAAGTGGGACGCTTGCGTCCCCTATCCTAGAGAGGTTAAACTTGTTAAAGCGAGGCGTCCCTCTCAGGGAACGCCCCCCCCCCCCCCTCCCCCCTCTTCATCAGATGACAGTAATAGCACATGTTACACAGTACATTTATGTTTTTTTCAATAATATGCCATTTATATCCATATATGTCCATTTACATTGAATTCATGTTCAGAAAATACTCAAAAATGTCCGGAGAAATTATAGATAGTGCCTCAAGATAACATAAATAGACATCATAAACTTTGACTAAATATACATGTTCTACATATAGTTAGAAAGATACACTGCTTCTTAATGCAATCGCTTTGTCACATTTCTTTTTAACGTTACAGAAATCGTTCACTATTCAATAATCTGAGATGGCGCTCAGACATAAGCAATATTTCTCCGCTATGTTGGAGTCAACAGAAACACAAAATTACAACATAAATATTCCCTTACCTTTGATGGTCTTCGTTCAGAATGTAGTGGAAGGGGTCATACTTACCCAAAACATTGTTTGGTTTCAAGTCGTGTGTCTTTGTATTAGCATCAGCTAGCAGTTTCAGCTGAAATGCACCCAAAATTACCTCTGGTCCCGAAAAGTTACGCATCAAAACTTCAAAATTACATATTATATGTTGACTAAACTGGTCAAACTAAGTGCAGAATCAAGCTTTAGGATGTTCTAAATGTACAAAACAATTCTTAATTCAACCGGTCAATGTTACTTCTTCTGAGGCAAGCTGGAACAAAGGAAGGGCTGTGTCCAATTCGCGCCCTAACGCGCAGGTATTTTCTCGCGACACTCACTCTTTTCCCTCCCAAAGTGTCAAAACTCACGGGATTTGAACAATTAAACGCTGTACTGAATGAGGACATCTAGTGGAAGACATAGAAAGTGTCTCCAGATCCATAGCTGGTTGGTAAGGGTGGGGGCGATGGCGTCAAAGTTGCCCCAACTTTCATGATTACAAAACTAGTTTGGGAGATTGCCTGCCCTGTGAGTTCTGCTATACTTACAGACATAATTCCAACGGTTTTAGAAGCTTTAGAGTGTTTTCTATCCAATAATAATAATTATATGCATATATTAGCAATTTTGGACAGATTTTTTTTCAGTTTACTATGGGCACGCAATTCCTCCAAAGGGGGCAGTATTTTGCCTAGCCCTCTGCGTTGTTGGTTGGTTTGATTTGATTTGACTTTATTTGAGTCTTCTTGGGTATGATGCTTCAAGCTTGGCACACCTGTATTTGGGTAGTTTCTCCCATTTCTTCACTGCAGATCCTATCAAGCTCTGTCAAGTTGGATGGGGAGTGTCGCTGCACAGCTATTTTCAGATCTCTCCAGCGATGTTTGATCAGGCTCAAGTCCGGGCTCTGTCTGGGCCCGAAGCCACTCCTGCATTGTCTTGGCTGTGTGCTTAGTATTGTTGTCCTGTTGGAAGGTGAACCTTCACCCCAGTCTGAGGTCCTGAGCGCTCTGGAACAGGTTTTCATCAATGATCTCTCTGTACTTTGCTCTGTTCATCTTTCCCTTGATCCTGACTAGTCTCCCAGTCCCTACCGCTGAAAAACATCCCCACAGGATGATGCTGCCACCACCATGCTTCACCATAGGGATGGTGCCAGGTTTCTCTCAACTACCTCCCATTACCTTGCAGTAAAATCTTTAAAACTACTATGTTGAAGGTGTGGTCTGTACCTAGTGAAATTAAGCTATAGTTCGCTAAGTTCAAATGGAAAGACCACACCCAAAACACTATCAACCCCTCCCCTCTACCTAATCATTACCTGCATTTATACTCACCTGTTCCACCACTAACCTGTGTGTTTGCTTGCTGCATTCCTACCACCTCCCTGTCTCCTCCCTACTGTTCTACTACTCTCTATCCTTATTGCAGGATCCGATGGGGGTCTGCACTACAGAAGCTAGCTGCCTCGAACAGGAAACATTTAAAAAATGTTTTTATTTATTTTTTATTATCGAATATTAACTTCTCTGGGATAGGTGGCAGTATTTCCACATCCGGATAAAAAGTGTGTCCAAAGTAAACTGCCTGCTACTCAGGCCAAGAAGCTAAGAGATGCATATTATTAGTATATGTGGATAGAAAACACTCTGACGTTTCTAAAACGGTTTGAATCATGTCTTTGAGTATAACAGAACTTATTTGGCAGGCGAAACCCCAAGGACAAACCATTCAGAATTTTCTTTTTTTGGGGTCACTCTCTTTTCAATGAGGTTTCATTGGGAATCCAGATTTCTAAGGGACTTTCTTGCAATTCTTATCGCTTCCACTGGATTTCAACAGTCTTTAGAAATAGGTTGAGGTTTTTCCTTTGAGAAATGAAGAAGTCACACTGTTCAGAATGAGGCAGCAGAGAAGTGTACTCTTTGTTAGAGGCGGGCGACCTGAAAAGCACGCTCCACTTTGTCTTCCTCTGGTATTGAACACAGTTAATCCCGTCTTCAATTTTATTGATTATTTACGTAAAAAAATACTTAAAGTTGTATTATGAAAGTAGTTTGAAATGTTTGGACAAAGCTTACTCTAACTTATGAGACATTTTGTAGTCATGTTGCGGAGGTTGGAACCAGTGTTTTTCTGGATCAAACGTGTCAAATAAATTGACATTTTGGATATATATCGACGGAATTAATCGAACAAAAGGACCATTTGTGATGTTTATGGGACATATTGGAGTGCCAACAGAAGAATCACGTCAAAGGTAAGGCATGAATTATATCTTTAATTCTGCGTTTTGTGTCGTGCCTGGAGGGTTGAAATATGATTGTCTGTGTATGTTTGCTGGGGTGCTGTCCTCAGATAATAGCATCGTTTAATTTCACTGTAAATCTTTTTTGAAATATGACACGTTGGCTGGATTCACAAGTGTAGCATTAATTTGGTGTTTTGCATGTGTGATTTCATGAAAGTTAAATTTTTATTGTAATTTATTTGAATTTGGCCCTCTGCCTTTTCACTGGATGTTGGCCAGGTGGGACGATAGTGTCCCACCTATTTTAAAGCATGCAATCTACTTGCAGTGAAGTCGCTCAACATCTACATCACATTCAGTAATCTAACAGACTTCCATCCAGAGCGACCCACAGAAGCAACCAGAGTCAATGCCCTGCTCAAGGGCACGTTGACAGATCTCCCACGAGGTCAAAAACGGGGACCCGAACCAGCGACCAATCAGCCACTGGCCCAAGCTCACAAACACTAGGTCACCAACCCTCCAAGATCCCCCTTACAGTCCCCAAGAGATGCCCCTTATCCATCCGAGATCCCCCCCCCCCCCCCCCGACAGTCCCCGAAAAAGAATACATTCCATTCCCCATTTTATATATCGAATCATACACCCTGTAGCATGGAATTGGTACATCAAAAATCTCTTCCCAACTATTTTGTAATCTGTATGGCACAGCTGTCAACATCCTGGTCCTCAAATGAAACTGGTATACTTTCCGATTTATGCTATTTTTATTCGTCCGCCAGTTTTTATCCTCTATATTGGGCAGACAGACCAGTTCCCTACCTCCTCCTGCTGCCACCTGCCTCCTCCATTTTTGGGGTAACGCTGTAATCAATTGGTTGTAATCTTGGATTGAGCAGACCTTCCAATACAATTCTGATCACTCCAATACAAGACATAACTCTACCATTCCATATTACAATAATTTAAAAACCAAATACCCTTTTCAAACCTCTTTTCCAAAAATACAGGTTTTTTATCAACCTGCCATAACATTTGTTGTAATATTTGTTCTATCTTTTCAGGGGGATGAAATTGAGATTGTATCCAGCTTGTTTGTGAAAGAGAGATACTTTGAAAAATGATTCATTTTCAATTAATCGAAAATGAGACATGGTACCCATGAGACATGGTAATCAGGACAAAGGCAAAAAGGCTATTTTTAAACAATGGATGAGCTTTTCTTAGTAATTTACTTGAGAACCATTTAAGGTTTAGGTAAAACTTTTGGATAAGTGAAGCTTTAAGAGAGTTTTGGTGCTTTTATATTAAATAAACTCAATCCACCCAGTTCATATTCATTATATAGATAGGCATGCTTTATCTTGTCTGGTTTAGCATCCCAGATAAAGCGGAAACAATTTTGCCCATATGATTTGAAAAAACGAATCATCAGGAGTAGGCCGCACCATAAGTAAGTAAACTGATATTTGACTAAGGAGTTATATCAGGGCAATTTTCCATAAATACACAGGAATTTAGCTCTCCATGGTTGCATGATCTTGTCTATTTTTACAAGTTTTCTATTGAAATTAATTGTAGAGAGCTCATTTATATCTTTGTGATATGAATACCAAGGATGTCTACTTCATCGTCAGCCCATTTTATAGGTAAACTGCAGGGTAATGTGTCATGTACTGTCATGTTGTGTCTTGTCTCTGTCCTTTCCCTTCACCCTGTCTCCCTCTGCTGGTCGTTGTTAGGTTGCCTTTTCTCCCCCTCTTTCCCCCAGCTGTGCCTTGTCTCCTCCTAACTACCCATTCACCCCGTTTCCCACCTGTTCCCTTTTTCCCTCTGATTAGGTCCCTATATCTCTCTCTGTTTTTGTTCCTGTCCTTGTCGGATTCTTGTTTGTTGTGTTTCATGCCTGAACCAGACTGTCGTCATGTTTGCTGTAACCTTGTCTTGTCCTGTCGGAATCTGCCGGTCCGTCTGAGCCTACCTATGTTTGGTAATTAAAGAAGCTCTGTTTAAGTTAATTCGCTTTTGGGTCCTCATTCACGCACCGTAACAGAAGAATCCGACCAAGAATGGACCCAGCGACTTCGGATCCTCTCCACTCAGCCGTCGGGATCCAGGGAGCGATGCTAGGCAGACACGAGCAGGAAGTGTCTGCTGCTCGACATGCCGTTGAGACCCTGGCCACCCAAGTCTCCAACCTCACAGAACAGGTTCACCATCTCCGCCTCGATCCACCGGCCACTTCCAGGGCTTTCGAATCTCCGGAGCCCAGAATCAATAACCCGCCGTGTTACTCTGGGGAGCCCACTGAATGCCGCTCATTCCTCACCCAGTGTGATATTGTGTTTTCTCTCCAGCCCAACACTTACTCCAGGAGCACTGCTCGTGTCGCCTACGTCATATCTCTCCTTATTGGACGGGCTCGTGAGTGGGGCACGGCAATCTGGGAGGCAAGGGCTGAGTGTACTAACCAGTATCAGGACTTTAAGGAGGAGATGATACGGGTTTTTGATTGATCTGTTTTTGGGGAGGAGGCTTCCAGGGCCCTGTCTTCCCTATGTCAAGGCAATCGATCCATAACAGACTACTCTATTGAGTTTCGCACTCTTGCTGTCTCCAGTGGCTGGAACGAGCCGGCCTTGCTCGCTCGTCTTCTGGAGGGTCTCCGCGCAGAGGTAAAGGATGAGATTCTCTCCCGGGAGGTTCCTTCCAGCGTGGATTCCTTGATTGAACTCGCTATTCGCATTGAGCGACGGGTTGATCTTCGTCACCGAGCTCGTGGAAAGGAGCTCGCGCTCTCCGTCGCCCCCCTCTCCGCATCACTACCATCTTCCTCTGCCGGCTCGGGTGCTGAGCCCATGCAGCTGGGAGGTATCCGCATCTCGACTAAGGAGAGGGAACGGAGAATCACCAACCGCCTCTGTCTCTATTGCGGTTCCGCTGGTCATTTTGTCACTTCATGTCCAGTAAAAGGCCAGAGCTCGTCAGTAAGCGGAGGGCTACTGGTGAGCGCTACTACTCCTGTCTCTCCTTCAAGATCCTGCACTACCTTGTCGGTCCATCTACGCTGGACCGGTTCGTCAGCTTCCTGCAGTGCCTTAATAGACTCTGGGGCGGAGGGCTGTTTTATGGACGAGACCTGGGCTCGGGAACATGACATTCCTCTCAGACAGTTAAAGGAGCCCACGGCCTTGTTCGCCCTGGATGGTAGTCCTCTCCCCAGGATTCAGCGTGAGACGCTACCTTTAACCCTCACTGTTTCTGGTAATCATACTGAAACCATTTCTTTTTTAATTTTTCGTTCACCTTTTACACCTGTTGTTTTGGGCCATCCCTGGCTAGTTTGTCATAATCCTTCCATTAATTGGTCTAGTAATTCTATCCTCTCCTGGAACGTCTCTTGTCATGTGAAATGTTTAATGTCTGCTATCCCTCCTGTTTCCTCTGTCTCTTCTTCACAGGAGGAGCCTGGTGATTTGACAGGGGTGCCGGAGGAATATCACGATCTGCGCACGGTGTTCAGTCGGTCCAGGGCCACCTCTCTTCCTCCACACCGGTCGTATGATTGTAGTATTGATCTCCTTCCGGGAACCACCCCCCCCCCCGGGGTAGACTATACTCTCTGTCGGCTCCCGAACGTAAGGCTCTCGAAGATTATTTGTCTGTAGCTCTTGACGCCGGTACCATAGTCCCCTCCTCCTCTCCCGCCGGAGCGGGGTTTTTTTTTGTCAAGAAGAAGGACGGGTCTCTGCGCCCCTGCATAGATTATCGAGGGCTGAATGACATAACAGTGAAGAATCGTTATCCGCTTCCTCTTATGTCTTCAGCCTTCGAGATCCTGCAGGGAGCCAGGTTTTTTACTAAGTTGGACCTTCGTAACGCTTACCATCTCGTGCGCATCAGGGAGGGGGACGAGTGGAAGACGGCGTTTAACACTCCGTTAGGGCACTTTGAATACCGGGTTCTTCCTTTCGGCCTCGCTAACGCTCCAGCTGTCTTTCAGGCATTAGTCAATGATGTCCTGAGAGACATGCTGAACATCTTTGTTTTCGTTTACCTTGACGATATCCTGATTTTTTCACCGTCACTCCAGATTCATGTTCAGCACGTTCGACGTGTCCTCCAGCGCCTTTTAGAGAATTGTCTTTTTGTGAAGGCTGAGAAGTGCACTTTTCATGCCTCCTCCGTCACATTTCTCGGTTCTGTTATTTCCGCTGAAGGCATTAAGATGGATCCCGCTAAGGTCCAAGCTGTCATTGATTGGCCCGTCCCTAAGTCACGCGTCGAGCTGCAGCGCTTTCTCGGCTTCGCGAACTTCTATCGTCGTTTCATCCGTAATTTCGGTCAGGTGGCAGCTCCTCTCACAGCCCTTACTTCTGTCAAGACGTGCTTTAAGTGGTCCGTTTCCGCCCAGGGAGCTTTTGATCTCCTCAAGAATCGTTTTACATCCGCTCCTATCCTTGTTACACCTGACGTCTCTAGACAGTTCGTTGTCGAGGTTGACGCGTCAGAGGTGGGCGTGGGAGCCATTCTTTCTCAGCGCTCCCTCTCTGACGACAAGGTCCACCCATGCGCGTATTTTTCTCATCGCCTGTCGCCGTCGGAACGTAACTATGATGTGGGTAACCGCGAACTGCTCGCCATCCGGTTAGCCCTAGGCGAATGGCGACAGTGGTTGGAGGGGGCGACCGTTCCTTTTGTCGTTTGGACTGACCATAGGAACCTTGAGTACATCCGTTCTGCCAAACGACTTAATGCGCGTCAGGCGCGTTGGGCGCTGTTTTTCGCTCGTTTCGAGTTCGTGATTTCTTATCGTCCGGGCTCTAAGAACACCAAGCCTGATGCTTTGTCTCGTCTCTTCAGTTCTTCAGTAGCCTCCACTGACCCCGAGGGGATTCTCCCTGAGGGGCGTGTTGTCGGGTTGACTGTCTGGGGAATTGAGAGGCAGGTAAAACAAGCGCTCACTCACACTCCGTCGCCGCACGCTTGTCCTAGGAACCTTCTTTTCGTTCCCGTTCCTACTCGTCTGGCCGTTCTTCAGTGGGCTCACTCTGCCAAGTTAGCCGGCCACCCTGGCGTTCGGGGTACGCTTGCTTCCATTCGCCAGCGTTTTTGGTGGCCCACCCGGGAGCATGACACGCGTCGTTTCGTGGCTGCTTGTTCGGTCTGCGCGCAGACTAAGTCCGGTAACTCTCCTCCTGCTGGCCGTCTCAGGCCGCTTCCTATTCCCTCTCGACCGTGGTCTCACATCGCCTTAGATTTTGTCACCGGACTGCCTTCGTCAGCGGGGAAGACTGTTATTCTTACGGTTGTCGATAGGTTCTCTAAGGCGGCTCATTTCATTCCCCTTGCTAAGCTTCCTTCTGCTAAAGAGACGGCACAAATCATCATCGAGAATGTTTTCAGAATTCATGGCCTTCCGTCAGACGTCGTTTCGGACAGAGGTCCGCAATTCACGTCTCAATTTTGGAGGGAGTTTTGCCGTTTGATTGGGGCTTCCGTCAGTCTCTCTTCCGGCTTTCACCCCCAGTCTAACGGTCAAGCAGAACGGGCCAATCAGACTATTGGTCGCATCTTACGCAGTCTTTCTTTTCGTAACCCTGCGTCTTGGTCAGAACAGCTCCCCTGGGCAGAATACGCCCACAACTCGCTTCCTTCGTCTGCGACCGGGCTATCTCCTTTTCAGAGTAGCCTCGGGTACCAGCCTCCGCTGTTCTCATCTCAGTTCGCCGAGTCCAGCGTCCCCTCCGCTCAGGCTTTTGTCCAACGTTGCGAGCGCACCTGGAAGAGGGTCAGGTCTGCACTTTGCCGTTATAGGACGCAGACTGTGAGGGCTGCTAATAAGCGTAGAACTAAGAGTCCTAGATATTGTCGCGGTCAGAGAGTTTGGCTCTCCACTCAGAACCTTCCCCTTAAGACGGCTTCTCGCAAGTTGACCCCGCGGTTCATTGGTCCGTTCCGTATTTCTCGGGTCATTAATCCTGTCGCAGTTCGACTTCTTCTTCCGCGATACCTTCGTCGCGTCCACCCGGTCTTCCATGTCTCCTGCATCAAGCCCGTCCTTCGCGCCCCCGCTCGTCTTCCCCCCCCCCATCCTTGTCGAGGGCGCACCCATCTACAGGGTCCGTAGAATTTTGGACATGCGTCCTCGGGGCCGTGGTCACCAGTACCTCGTAGATTGGGAGGGGTACGGTCCTGAGGAGAGGAGTTGGGTTCCCTCTCGGGACGTGCTGGACCGTGCGCTGATCGAGGATTTCCTCCGTTGCCGCCAGGTTTCCTCCTCGAGTGCGCCAGGAGGCGCTCGGTGAGTGGGGGGGTACTGTCATGTACTGTCATGTTGTGTCTTGTCTCTGTCCTTTCCCTTCACCCTGTCTCCCTCTGCTGGTCGTTGTTAGGTTGCCTTTTCTCCCCCTCTTTCCCCCAGCTGTGCCTTGTCTCCTCCTAACTACCCATTCACCCCGTTTCCCACCTGTTCCCTTTTTCCCTCTGATTAGGTCCCTATATCTCTCTCTGTTTTTGTTCCTGTCCTTGTCGGATTCTTGTTTGTTGTGTTTCATGCCTGAACCAGACTGTCGTCATGTTTGCTGTAACCTTGTCTTGTCCTGTCGGAATCTGCCGGTCCGTCTGAGCCTACCTATGTTTGGTAATTAAAGAAGCTCTGTTTAAGTTAATTCGCTTTTGGGTCCTCATTCACGCACCGTAACATAATGTAAAAGTTGTATTTTTTTAAGATCTAATATGTAATATTGTATACTTTTTAGTCCAGAGCCCAAGAAAGGTTATCTAGATCTTCAATGGGACATAGATCACTTTAACATCAAGGCTCTTTTGCATCCATGCATAGCTATGTGTGTTACTCTGACCCTCTTCGAATTCCTTCGAAAGGCAGACTTCCTACGTTCCTTCCTTCCCGTCCACTTATTTAAGAAGGTAGGACTGGTGAGAGTAATATGGTGGAAACAATACTTCACTTATCCAATCACTTACTGAATTAACTTTAATTAATTGAGTGCAATAATTACCCCCTCTCACTCTGCATGCAAATAAGACAATGCTACCTGTGGTCCGTCCATTCACTAAAGTTATATAGCATATTGCGGCGGCTACCCTGTAGGCCTATGTACAAATCTATAGTGTCAATGGTGTGCGGTATCCATATTAGGACAGCCTCCGTCTCACTAGCACAGGCCATAGTAATATAGAAACCTTAATCCTGGCCTATAGACTACTTTAAGAAAAGCTTCACCATTGATTCCGTGTCTGCCAACATAGTTATTTTTATACCAACACAGTGGAACATGTCATGTAGAAGCACATCCCAAACAATGGGCCGTTCCTCATGTACCCCTTCACAATGACTAATCAAATTGTGTCAAAAAACAGTTCAAAGAACTGAACCAAGAATGTCCCAAGTGTTTATAGAGAGGCACAATAAAGTAGTCATAGGGTGCTGTGTCCGAATAGCACGTCGCCAACAAAGCATGAAGCCAGATGACTCGATTTAATTATTAGAGCATGAATCTGCTAAAGTGCCGAGACACTGCTTTAAATAAACAGTCTGTGCTTTGAGGGGCCCAGACGGGGCCCCTCCATATTGGATCGTATCTGGGGCACACACACGCGCATGCACACACACACAGATAAGGTCCTTCCATACTGGGGCATTGGATCTGGAATACCACCCAGTAATAGGACACACACACAGGGCACAGTGGACCCAATACCAGGAAGCCAAGCCGCTTAGCTGATCCCTCCCTCTGAGGAAGTCCCTTGAAACAAAGGCATTATCCTGTTATGATTGTCCTACAATCGAGTTTGACTGGTGGCTGCATTGCTCACCTACTTTTGCAAGAACTTAGGGGCGACAAAATGATGTAAGCTTACATGACTAATCATGATTATGTAGGCATTATGCCAAGTAACTTCCAGTTCAGTGGTACTGCAATGAGAGTGCAGCATTCATTTAACCAGGCTAAGTGAAGTCAAACATTCAAACAATGGTGAGAGCAGTGTTCAGTCTGGTTTAACCAGGCTACTGCAATGGTATTGAAATGCTCCCTTACAGTTAATTTTGTACTAGTACACTGAATGTAAGTAGAACATATAAAAGTGTAGTCACAAAGAAAGATTAAAGTCCCAATCTGTAATTTCAACAGCCTGACCTTGCCACTGTATTTGATAAACTGAGAGATCGGGCTGGGGAAATGGAGTAACCACTCTCAAAATCCATTCACTAAAATACGAATGCAAGGGCTGACAGTCCATGAGATGGACATAATATGAAGTAGATTTCGAAGCTATACATTGTAGACATTACATATTGTATACATTACAAACACAAATTACAACAAAATCATAAACTATAGAGTAATACAACCATTTTTTTGGTTGTATTACTTATGATAATTGCTTATGCTTATGATAGGGTAAAACAGTTATACTAAGCTCATATGACATTTGTCCTACCTACGCCCACAACATTTTGGGGATTGGGGATTTGGTCCAGCGCTAAGATACTGTACATACAAAAACTATAGGCAAGGGCATGACCGAGGTGGGACAAGGCATTGGCCCAGTGTGGGCAGCCCATATCTGGTGAGAGCAGTCCTCACTTCGCCTGAAAATAAGCCCACCCTTTGGATCAGCTGCCCTCATTTGGGCCCCAATATGAGCTCATGGTATTGGCCCAATGTGTATTGCAAACCATAAGCCATCAGTTCGATCTATTATTTAATAGGAATGCATTTATTTATAATCGATGTATTACAATTGAACTCAAAGCCTTAATAATATAATTTTCAAGTCTTAAATGTATTTAGCTAAATGTGTTAATGGGCTAGCCCATGTTGGGCTGGTCTGGGCTTGCCCATGCTGGGCTTGATGTGGGCTCACCTGTGTTGGGGTTTGTGTGGGCTTGCCCGTGCTGGGCTAGCCCGTGTTGAGCTAGTGTGGGATTGTTGTGGGCTAACCTAACGTAGCAGGTGTAAAAGCGGGATGCCCCACACCAGGCCTGAGTGGGATGCCCCTCATTCTGGTCTTGACGGGGAAAAAAACTGTTGGCGGAGGTTCTCTTCTGCACTGTTCAACCAATCCAGTAAATGTGGAGGAGGAGTTAAGATTGAGTATCACCTTGTTTATATTCCAGATGGAAACAACTTCAGAGATAGCAAAAGTGCTGTAGCGAGCTGCAAACCAGATGTTAGCGAGTGTTATCTATCAAAAATGTAATCTCCGACAAAGGAATATTGCACGTTTTATTTAGTGCTTCCTTTAATACTTTCTCAGAACGCTCTATGTTTCCAGTCATCCGCTCATCCGCTTGTTGTTTCACTGGGGATTGTGAGTCTCGCATCACAGGCTCTCTTCCATTTCCCCTGAAAACGGGAGGCTTCCGGTTTCTATCAGCCCCGCTGAGGGTGGGTGTGGGCTAGCCCAAGCTGGTCTAGCCCGTGTTGGGCTGGTGTGGGCTAGCCCATACCAAAAACCCACTCTGGGCCAATGGGGTCATGTTTGCTGTATTAACCTGTTGAGTGTAGGGGGCAGTATTTTGATGTTTGGATGAAAAAATTTACCCAAATGAAACTGACGATTTCTCAGGCCCAGAATTTATAATATGCATATAATTGTCAGATTAGGATAGAAAACACTCTAAAGTTTCCAAAACTGTCAAAATATTGTCTGTGAGTAGAACAGAACTGATATTGCAAGCGACAACCTGAGGAAAATCCAACCAGGAAGTGCCTAAGAGAAACAAATCTCCCTGTTCCATTGCATGCCTTCCCTCCATTTAAAGGGATATCAACCAGATTCCTTTCCCTATGGCTTCCACATGGTGTGAACAGTCTTTAGACATAGTTTCAGCCTTTTATTCTGAAAAAATGAGCGAGAACAATCACATCGCGTCAGTCGATGGCTGGGTGCCAGCAGAGTTTTGTATGCGCAACAGCTTGGAGCAGACATTTTCTCTCTCTCTCCTATTGAAAAAGCTACGGTCCGGTTGAAATATTATCGATTATTTATTGTAAAAACAACCTGAGGATTGATTATAAAAACGTTTGACATGTTTCTACGAACTACTTGGAATTTTCGTATGCCGTCATGACCTGCATGAGCCTGTGGATTTCTGAACAAAACGTGCCAACCAAATGGAGGTTTAGGGATACAAAAATAAACTTTATCGAACAAAAGGAACATTTATTGTGTAACTGGGAGTCTCTTCAGTGCAAACATCCGAAGATCATCAAAGGTAAGCGATTCATTTTATTGCTTTTCTGACTTTTGTGACCAATCTACTTTGCTGCTGGCTGTTTGTAATGTTTTGTCTGCTGAGAGAGAGGTCCTAAAATAAACGCTTGGAAGCTTTTTTTAAATCTGACATGCCAGGTGGATTAATGTCATGATGGGCATTAGAATGTAGAATGCATTCGACTGGCCAAAAATAAATGGCGGAAGACGCTAACTCAATGTTAAATTTCATGCGTTTCCCTAACCCCAACCTTAACTTAATTGAAACTATAGCAACCCTTTACCTTAACCTCATTTCTAAATATAACCTTAACCCTAACCTTAATAAATGTCCACCCTATGCCGTTTGAATTTTCACTTCCTAGAATACATTCTTTGAAAAGGACTACTGTCTCAGCCCTTGCCCTAAAATGTATATTTGAGTGACTGAGCTGACCTTTGGATCAATTGGGTCCATACTGTAGAGCAAAGATATTCATTTTATACATTTTGCTTGTTCACGCTTAGAACATTGAGTGTCAAAACTAGTGGAAAGGTTGTGGAGAAAAATTATGTTTTACTTTAACTAATATATGCCATTTAGCAGATGCTTTTACCTAATATTGCAGGTATACATTTTCTAATTTGTCCAACAAGTGTGTCCAACAAGCTTTGTCTGCCCTTAACCTTGTTCTAAACAACTCCAAAACAAAGTCATGTGGTTTGGTAAGAAGAATGCCCCTCTCTCCACAGGTGTGATTACTGAGGGTTTAGAGCTTGAGGGAGTCACCTCATATAAGTACTTGGGAGAATGGTTAGACTGTACACTGTCCTTCTCTCAACACATATCAAAGCTGCAGGCTAAAGTTAAATCTAGACTTGGTTTCCTCTATCGTACTCACTCCTCTTTCACCCTAGCTGCCAAACTAACCCTGATTCAGATGACCATCCTACTCATGCTAGATTATCGAGACGTACTTTATAGATCATCAGGTAAGGGTGCTCTCGAGCGGCTAGATGTCCTTTACCATTCGGCCATCAGATTTGCCACCAATGCTCCTTATAGGACACATCACTGCACTCTATATTCTTCTGTAAACTGGTCATCTCTGTATACCCATCGCAAGACCCACTGGATGTAGCTTATTTAAAAAACCCTCATAGGCCTCACTCCCCCCTATCTGAGATATCTACTGCAGCCCTCATCCTCTACACACAACGCACGTTCTGCCAGGAACATTCTGTTAAATGTCCCCAATGCATACACATTCCCGGGTGGCTTGTCTTTTCATTTCGCTGCAGCTAGCGACTGGACCGAGCGGCAACAAACACTAAATTGGACTGTTTTATCTCAAACTTTTCATTCAAAGACTCAATCATGGACACTCTTACTGACAATTGTGGATGCTTTGCTGTCTCTACCTTCTTGCCCTTTGTGCTGTTGTCTGTGCCCATCAATATTTGTACCCTGTTTTGTGCTGCTACCATGTTGTGTTGCTACCATGTTGTTGTCATGTTGTGTTGCTACCATGCTGTGTTGTCATATACTGCTGCCATGCTATGTTGTCATCTTAGGTCTCTCTTTATGTAGTGTTGTGTTGTCTCTCTTGTCGTGATGTGTGTTTTGTCCTATATATTTTTTTTAATTTTTTATCAAAGTCCCCATCCCCGCAGGAGGCATTTTGCCTTTTGGTAGGCCATCACTGTAAATAAGAATTTGTTCTTAACTGATTTGCCTGGTTAAGTAGATAAAAAAAAAAAAAAAAAAAATGGATGGCCCCAGTTGGAATCAAACCCTCAACTCTAGCATTTGAAAGGACCATGCTCTATCAACTAAGCCACACTGAGGCGTTGGAAAACCCAGGACTCATTGGGTAACCAATCAGTCAATTATGGTTTGGCGGGCAAGTTTGCCCTATAAAACATCCTGTTCTGTTGTTTTGTGAGAGGAAAACAAAGCACAAAGGGGAGATTGCATATGGCAGTCTGTTGTGTGTATGTTTGCTTGTTTTCCCAAATCCAACAATGAGACTGTTATTGACCTATGGCCCAGTAATGGGCCTTTTCTGTTGTTTCTCATCGGCAAATCTAGTGTACTTTCTAATGAGAACAGCTTTGTTGTTGCAAAGATAGTGTGAGTAATGCGCAACCCTTAAGCTGAAGCTCAAAAGGATGAGATCTAGGTCACCTAAATAAGGAAATATTTGTAATTCCTTCCCAATTACAGTGTTTGAAGTGTTGTACAAAGTTAAGTTGTTATCCAAATATGAAATGTTTAAAAAGATAACTCCTTAATGACATTATGCATATTTGTGGATGAACCAGATTAGATATTAGATAGGAGAGCAAACAGTGTCTGTGCCCCAAATGACAGCCTATTTCCTACATGGTGCACTACATTTGACCAGAGCCCTGGTCAAAAGAAGTGCACTATATAGGAAATAGGGTGCCATTTGGGGATGCACACAGTATTAGCTTACTGTTCTGATATGAGGCATAATTTCATGGAACATACCGGCCCAACTCAAACTACTTTTATTACCTAGTAGAAATAGGAGGAAGGGAAGCGCCACTAAGGTACACAATAGTACATTTTGGTAGATAGAAGGTGCTCTTTGATAAAATGGGTGAATTGGTCATCAAAAAGAAAGGAGGACCAAGGCACTCTTCATATACTGAATTAAAATGCCTTTATTTGTATGTTCAATAGAAACAAGGTTTAAGAAATCTGACGCGTTTCGGCTGCATGGCCTTCGTCAGGGAGTAAAATAAATAATACAATGTCCTCTTTTGAACAGCTATTCCAATTAGCCCTAATTTGAAGAGGGGGTGGTTACAAAATTGATTGGACACACCTAGTAAGCAATACTATACATGTTAAAAATTGAAATACTGTAGCTTTGTTATCATAAAAATACAACTCCAAGCTAGAAGTATCAGAACACTTAGAAAGGTAGTTCTAACCTTAAATATGACTGGGAGAAGTGTCAAGAATAAGAAAGCAATATATTCCATAGTACACTAGAACACAGCAAAACATGAACAACAAAAGTCTAAACATAGCTGAGGGCAATTGAGCAAAATGTCCACTAGATGACAGCAAATGGACCTATCATAACCCTACAGGAAGGGTGAGAAATGCTTATCTTCATTTAAACCAGGGTATTTAGTGGCCTGTAGTTTGTAAATCCCAAAACTTTGCCTTTGGTTTAACAGTTTAAGACGGTCCCCTTTTCTAATAATAAAATTTGATCAATCAGTAAAATCTGCTTTTGCAAAGCACAATCAATCAGTCCCGCCTCCAGTGGGAATCCATATGGCTTTGGCCTGAGGGGAAAGTGTACCATACTGGTAAATGTAACTGATTGTACCTGAACATTATCTTTATGATAATCCAGCAAACTGACAGGGTTTACCTGATGAAGCGAACGTCGAATAGACACGTAACAAGGTTAATTCGTCTACAACAGCAACACGTGCTAAACGACTACGCTAAACTTGCCACAGCTTTGAAATTAGAATTCAGTGGTTCTGCGACTCGCAAACATGATAGCTCACTGGCTAAAACCATCAAACAAGCTCGGAAGGAACACCCACAAGCTTACTACCATAGGCTTCGTTCAGCTTACTTTGGCCTACTCACTGAAACAGGCATGGAAGACCTGTTACCTTTTAAACAAATGTTCCTGTCGAACATGTTTTCTACCTTCATTACCTACTTGGGCCCTGCCGCCCACGTTGGCTTGCCTATCTTACAACTCAGAGAGCTTGCAAGCACAGCTTTTGAGGCATCAAAAGTTCACAACGCTAAGAGCCCTGACCACTCGGTTTTGAAGTTTGACCAGGAGCACTCACTCCAGTTAGAGGGTGCATTATCAGGTATTGGAGTGTTGAGAGATGACGCACAACAACAGTCTCTACCACGAAACCATAATTCCAATAACCTCTGCGGTCGAAATAACTGTAAAGTACATCGCCATCAACATGACAACCGCAACAATCGACCTGTTCGCTACGTTCCTGCACCCATCCCACAAAAAGTGCCAGAGCACAAGGTTAACAAAGGGCTGAAGGATGATCAAAAGGTAGACCAATGTTATCCAGATGTTCCACTATGGGAACAACTAAAGCGAGAACAATTTGAGAAAAGGGTAAAAGTCACAAGGACTAGATGAGGAACTACCGGACACCAGGTCCGCAGGAATTAACACCCATAGCAAGGACGTTAAAGTCCTAATTTCTCCCGCTCTCATTCAAGACCCTATCCAGGGCCCGCTTGATCAAGAAACAAGCCCCCGGGCTTTGTCTATAGACTCTGATACAAAGGTTGCGTAGAAAAAGGTCAAACGCTTCTTTAAAACCAAGCCCACTCAAAATCGGAAAAGTCAATCTGCTTCCACCTTGAACAGAAATGGCACATCACGTCGTTGCGAAGGACCACTCCACTTTGTGGGGAATATGTCCACTAACCACGAATCTAAACGACCATACCTGGAAACAGTCCTGGAGGACTGCTTAACTTGTCATGCGCTAATTGATTCAGGTGTGACAATATCACTCATCTCTCAAACATTGTTTGATGGTCTCAAAAGGGCTTTGAAGCCAACTAAACGTTGATTAAAAGTGGAACGATGCAAAACTACACTTCGAGGGGTCACTCAGACTACCTCGTCTCTCACATTGAGAGTCATGCTGAAACTACACTTCAAGGATGTATCGCTCATTCACCCTGTGTATGTTACCAGCCTTGAAACTAACCCTGCTACTTGGAGCAGACTTGATGGATCGGTTACTCCCATTGATGGATTGGAAAACCAACCAGGTATGGTCACAGGCCACCGTGCCACCTCCACTGATCACACTGTCTTCCCCTAACGCTAGCTGCAATGCAGTCATGTCGAAAGCACCCCTTGGGGCAGTATCCGATCCAAGGAGATATTACGATATCTCGACACATTCCATCAGCCAACCTGATTGACCATTCTTTTCATGATTTCGAGCCAGCTGTCTCTGTGAATAAGCAACTTCCCTCCTAATTTTGCACGCCCAATTTTTCAGTTTTTGATTTGTTAAAAAAGTTTGAAATATCCAATAAATGTCGTTCCACTTCATGATTGTGTCTCACTTGTTGTTGATTCTTCACAAAAAAATACAGTTTTATATCTTTATGTTTGAAGCCTGAAATGTGGCAAAAGGTCGCAAAGTTCAAGGGGGCCGAATACTTTCGCAAGGCACTGTAATAAGTAGCATGGACTCACTCTGTATGCAGTGATAGTGTTTAACATGATTTTTTAGTGACTAGCTCATCTCTGTACCCCACACATATAATTATCTGTAAAGTCCCTCAGTCAAGCAGTGAATTTCAAACAGAGCCCACAAAGGCCAGAAAGGCCAGGGAGGCCTTTCAACCACAAAGGCCAGGGAGGTTTTCCAATGCCTCCAAATGAAGGGCACCTATTGGTATATGGGTAAAATAAAAAAAAGCAGACATTAAATATCCCTTTGAGCATGGCAAAGTTATTAATTACACTTTGGATGATGTATCAATACAAAGTCACAACAAAGATACAGGTGTCCTTCCTAACTCAGTTCCCGGAAAGGAAGGAAACTGCTTAGGGATTTCACCATGAGGCCAATGATGACTTTAAAACAGTTACAGAGTTTAATGGCTGTGATAGGAGAAAACTGAGGATGGATCAACAACATTGTAGTTACTCCACAGTGTTAACCAACACTAAACAAAAACTAAACGCAACATTTAAAGTGTGGGTCCATTGTTTCATGAGCTGAAAAAAAAGATCCCAGAAATCTTCCATACGCATAAAAAACGTATGTCTCTCAAATGTTTTGCACACATTTGTTTACATCCCTGTTAGTGAGCATTTCTTGGTTGCCAAGATAATCCAACCACCTGACATGTGTGGCATATCAAGAAGCTGACTAAACAGCATGATCATTCCACAAGGTGCACCTTGTGCTGGAGACAATAAAAGGCCACCTTAAAAGGTGCAGTTTTGTCAAACAACACAATGCCACAGATGTCTCAAGTTTTGAGGGAGTGTACAATTGGCATGCTGACTGAAGGAATGTCCACCAGAGCTGTTACCATTGTCGTTTTAGAGAATTTGGCGGTACATCCAATTGGCTTCATAACCACAGGCCATGTGTCGTGGCAGAATCAGAAACCTTTAGGTAACATTTAGAAATAAGATATTTGATTAATTTTCATAGGTAAACGTATCTTTTTAACCATGTGAAGGGATGATTGAGGGGGAACCAATTATCTCTTTGCTCCACAATGTCTGTATGCCAGTCACTCCCTACTTTTCCCATTGGGGAGACACTGAATTGATCTTTGCTATGAAGGATCTCAGTTACAATGTGTAAGCACTCTCAGAGAATTCATTTATAGACACTGAATTGATCTGAGAGTCACAGGGTTGTGATGAGCTCATATAATTAAAGATGGACTTTATGATAACTCTGACTTGTGTGTGGGTTTTGCTGTCTCATGATTTGTTAATACAGGAAATTTCCACTACATTTGGCGATGAGGAAGGGATGTGAATCTTCACTCTGTGACCGTTCCTGACGATCTAGGTTAATAAATTGTGCAAGAGGTATCCCCCATACTTGGGATCTTAGGGAAACCACATCTCAGGAACGAAGCAGATGGACCAACCTTTGATCTGAGAGGAAGCGAGCCGAGTGGATACCACATCTCAAACTGAGTTTTTTTTAAGAACAAGGTGAGCGAACCACACACAGATTTGAAGTAGAGTTTATTTTTTTTTCAATATGCCTGTTACGTATACTCTGAGCATGAATTCCTTTGTAAGGAAGGCACCTTGGCAGTGTAAGCAGGGCAGAGTCAGAGGAGAGTAATCTGAGAGTGTGTGGACTCAAAAGATACTCTGCCACTGTCCGGTTGCGAGTGACCAAGAGCTGTCCTGACACTGAATTGATCACAGTGGGGATTTGGTGCAGTCTGTAGGGGTGAAGGGCCAGGGGACTGTGTGTTCTAGGTGAAACATGGCACTTGGTGAAGCCCTATTGGAAGAAGGACCTCATTCTGTGTATGTGTAATTGTCTAAGTGACCCTCAGAGGTGGTGAATTCCAATTATTTTAAATGTGCTAGCCAGGTATGCCCTGGGTTACTCTGGGTGAGTATTTTGTTATGGGATCACTAGGTAATAGTTGTCGGACCGTTCTGTGTGAGCGGGGTAGGTTGACTCTGTGTGGGTAACCTTTTTATGTTCTGATGTTCTGTGTGGACGTCTGACCAGTTCTGTGTGAACATCTGACCAATCCTGTGTGGGTGATCCTTAACGTTCTGTGTGAGTACCTAAGATTTTCTTAAATTTTATATGGATTCTGTGAATTATTTGAAATTATGATAAATTGTATGTGTGTATAATCAATTACTAGAGATTTGATAAAGTAATGCTGAGAATAATTAGATACAATTTAAACCACCCATTCGTAGACGTACATAGGTTTTTAGTTGGTATCTTAAATGGATAATTTGATAAAGATGAGGGTTTAAGCACTATTAAACTCATCTACAAAATCTGGGAAATTGAGCTCTAGAAACTGATTAAAGTGTGTCCACTTTTGGTTATCTTACCCTAACGATGTAACTATAAAACGCATATTGGATTATCTCCATCTGGGTGAAACATTTGAAATTAAACTGCCCTTAAGGTCTGAAAATGTTCTATTTTTTCTTCCCAGTATGAGAGAATTTGCGGGATTTATTGAATAAATAAGAGAATTAAGAGGGAATCTCGACGTAATTTACAATGTCGTACAAAGCCTAAGGTTTTCCATCAAACTAATTATCATTGTGTGATTAATGTGATTTAGTAAAGTAATTGAAATACGTTGCATAAGTAAACATAATCTACTTTTATTGAAAGGCGCAAGATCTGTTTCCTAGTAATTAAATGTTGATTTTATTCTTTGATTGCTAATCTATTCATTTGGCATGTGAGAATCATCGCTGGAGTAACGCTTGTACTTTTAAACTAGGGCTATTATTTTTCTGGGAATTGCCGATAGTGACGTGTCTTGATTTTAATTGTAAAGTGATTTTATTTGCGGAGAATCTTGGTCATTTAAATAGCATTGGTGGTGTAGTGGTTAGCATAGCTGCCTTCCAAGCTGGAGTCCCAGGTTCTGTTCCCAGTCAATGCGCTAATGGAATTCTGAGTTTTTGATTGTAACTAATCTATTTGTATGTTTTGCCTGGAAAGTTATGGTCGCTAGTGTTTGTATAAGATATAAACTGAACGTTTTAATAGCTTGTTTGGTTCAAATTGCTAGAAAGGATAAATTGAACTTTTTTAACAGTTTGTTTAGGTTAAATTGATAGACTAATTCATTCAACTTAAAATAATAATGAAGCAAATTTTTATGCAAGATGATGTCTGTTCACTAAATTATCTGCTGGAATAATGCATTAAGAATTAAGTCGTATTTAAATTACTGTATCAATAGAGAAGACAGTTACCTAAGTTAAAGAAATTCTGAATAATAGCCGAGAGATAATGGCGATAGAAAGTGATTACCGAAATGTTTTTCATTCTTAGATTGACTGACACATGTTATAATTTTGGCGATGTGTGTGTTATTTTTTAAAGAAATAGGATACATTTCATAAGTGTGAAGAGCAAAGAGAAGAGGAAGTTATAAAGTTTGGTTTTTAATCTTACGATAGAGGTAAGGAAAAATGTTGAAATGAGAGGGGTTATATATTTTTGCCCACTGGGAAAAAAGGAATAGGATATGTTGAGCTGAAAGTAAGGAAGAGAGTTAGTTGCTGTGTTGGCTACTAATTTTCAGGGTAAGTTGCTAGAAGCAGGTAAAATGTTGTAGAATAACGTAAAACTGTGTCATCACGTTCAATATACAATAACATTATTCAAATTGTTTTGACCGTTGTTCAGGTACACTCTTTTCTGTACTTCTGGCAGTACAATTTTGGTTGAGAGATGTTGATTGATGTTGTAAGTTCCATTCAAGGTCCAACATTTGTGATAAATTGGGTTTGGGTTATCAAACCCGTACTACTGCTGCTGCAGACAGCCAACAATAATTTGCAATTATTTGAAAGTCGCTGGGCCTGGGGTCAGCGCCTGCTGCTGACATCGCACTTTTGCCGACACGGCAATGATGTTGTGACTGAAGGTGACAGAGAAAATTGTTTGTGTCATTTAGAAGGAAAATGCAGGCATTATAGCTTTGAGTCACTTTTCAGAAGTTGATAAAATTTCCAAATGCATTTTTAAAAGTAGCTGTATATCGTCAGGGTAGTCTGAAAAGATGCTAAAAACTAGCAACAAAATCGCTAGGTAGCCATCACTGATTGGTGGCGAACATGGCTATATTTGGCTGTAAGAAAGGAAGATCTGAATGTTTGAATTGTAAAACATTGTGATAATGGGTCTGATGGTTATTGATTCTTGGTTTGATTGTTTAGTAAGTAACACCAGTTCTTGTGATGTTTGTTATTTGTATGAATTTATCATCTGCATACATTGGAACTTCAGACTCTGTACAGACCAAAGGAAGATCGTGTATGGATGTGCTGAACAGTATTGACCTTTGGGGAATGAAAACTTCATGGATATTAAGTGGGGGGAAAAAAAGTTTGTTTTGATTTTTACGCTGATGAGACAGCACCAACTTTTGAAAGATTTTAGATTTGTTAAAATCAGGATAGTTTTTACTAAATTTATATCAACTGGTTGAAATTATTAGATTGCTGATTAAAGGGGTATGTCTACTGTTTATTGTTTGTTTTAGGAGTTGATTTAACTTAATTAAACATTGTATTCTGATGTGTTTGAGTAGGATTCTTTCTTCCGGGATGGATGGAAGTTATCTAAATATGTAAGTTGAAGGAGCCATGGGAGAAGATGTCTACATTTTTATTAAATGCCTGGGATTAAATTACTGGTTTCTTACGCTGAGAAATGTACTACGTTTGCAACAGAGGAAAAAGTATTTATAGTTTAGATAGAAGGATAATTGTATCTAAGGGTAACATGTTCAATCAAGCATAGATATACATTGATGTTGATTAAAACGTATGATTAATTATTTGAGGTACAGTGGAATTATCATTAGGTTTGGTTTATAGTTCACTTTTGAGTTTCTGAATCGAAGTAGTGTAATGAATACTAACAAAGTGTTTTGTGTTTTTTTCTGGGAAAATGGGTATTTCATTGTCTCTCTTTGGAATTTTTCCAGGGACTATACTCTTGGGGAGAGTGAGTGAGATTGAGGCCATAAACTGCCATAAAGTGCAAAGGTATCTTAAAGGGGCACTCACGCACATGGGATTTTAATGAGTTTTTATTTTCTGAGTTTTAATTACGCACGTTAATTATTTTGATAAAGGAATGTTCTGGGAACCTGGGATACAACATGTAGGAACTATTTGACTATTGTTTGCAATTTGTCTAATATAGTGAAAAACACTTATTTGAAGGGTTTTGTATGACCTATGACCATCTGATGACCTTCCGTTGTGGCTTGATCACCCGCATTGGAAAGCCATTTGGATAATGAATTTATGGTAATTTGTAATACTGCTTTCAAGATAATTTGTGTAATTGGTAAATATGTTTCTTATCCATATTTGTAATTTGGACCACTGTGAAGAAGGAGATGGCATTGCTTTTAACTAAGGGTATGCTGCTTTAAATCTATTTTCCTATGACCATAGGGCTTAAATAATTTTTTGTGGAGTTTTTTTCAGTTTAGTGATTTTAATTTGATTAGGTTAGTTGAAATGTTGTTTTATATTTTTTTTCCAGTTTTGTTTTACATTACTCTCATATGGAGAGATATGTGTAAAACATGGGGTAGGATACAATTTTTGGAGGGTTTGAATTGAAGTTATACACCTTGAGTGATATGTGAAGGAGTGTGTTGTATTGTTGAGTGTATTGTATTGTTGTGTTTGTTTTGTTCTATTCCCGAGAGGTATAGGTCTAACTTCTTGATCCTTGGCTCTACGATGGAGTTGACAGTGAGATGGGGAGTATAAACCAATTTGAAAGAATAGTTTCAATAGAATGTGTTGATATTATTTTTGAAATATGTTTAGATATGTGTATTAAGAATAATAAAATAATAATTTATCATGTAGTTAATGAACTGAACTAAACTGTTGTTCTGATCTGTTCATTCGAGGTTATCATGAAAAGTGACATCTTAATGTATCTTAATGCATGGAAGAGATAATTGGACCGAATAGTGTGTGTTCCTCAAAACCCCCTCTAACTGGCTGAAGAAGAGTGACAAAGGCGTTGAAGAAGGCCTTCCGAACCACTTCTACTAAGAGAAAAGACCCAAGACAGAAATTGGTGTACAGTATCAGATCTAAGCTATCAACTGCTTTTCTTTCATGTTTCTCTCATACTGTGAGAGTCCACATGGAGTGATCATGGAGAGAGATTTGTTCTAACATTTTCTTATGATGCTGGTGTATTGGTTGACGAATGGACAAGACATGAGTGGTAAATATGAGACAATGAAATTGGGACATTCTCATGGGCCGTCCACTTTGAACTGTAAAGCTATCTGACGAAGAACGAAAAAGACGCCAGAAGAATCAGTGCCTAAGAGGGGGGGGGGGTTGTTCAACTGTGCCAATAAAATTGTTTATACTTTTGTGGTATCAGGTTGATTGAAGAGGTCTACACCATGTAAATTGTAGTAATTTAGATTAAGAATGCATTGAGATACTGATCTGTATTATAATCATGATTAAAAAAGTTAATAGTAGAATTATGGGATAATTATACTGAATGAATATAAATCTGCAAACATTGATGTGTGTTAAATTGAGGTTTTTACTTTGAGTGATAAGACCAATTTGAATCACTTAGGAATGTCATTATAAATTTGGGTTGGATAAATAGTTGGGTTGTTAATTATGATTTGGAATGTGAATTATTTCCCTGACCTATTCTCTATTCCTTATTACATCTCTGAGCATAAGGACTTAGAGGGATGACTGTCCTATATGTTGTGATGAGGCCTATGTTTAGATACTGGTTCTCATATATCTTAGGGAGCATTTCTATGTTATGTTTTTATTTTCCTCAAACGGATTATTCTGTGTTATTAAACATGTGCAAGTTTGTCTTGTAGAATAAAGGTTGTAAACGTAGTTTCAGAAGGGAGATATAAGTATAAGAAAAAAATATAAGCTAAGGTATTTGACATTGAGGGGATTTTTTAATTTTAATTTTTTTATATCGAGTATGTAATTAATGTTCTGATTCTTTAGAAGGGACAATGTCCCTGAGAGGGGAATGTCGTGGCAGAATCAGAAACCTTTCGGCAACATTTATAAATAAGATGTTTTATTAATTTTCATATGTAAACGTATCTTTTAAACCATGTGAAGTGATGATTGAGGGGGAATCAATTATCTCTTGGCTCCACAATGTCTGTATGCCAGTCACTCCCTACTTTTCCCATTGGGGAGAGGTTAGGCTTGTCTTCTTATGGGAATGTGTCTAACTATTTACATGTCCCTTCTGAGGTTGCCCTTATCTTGATTTAGTATATGGCCTAGGAGGCTCACTGTCTCTGTGATCTTGTCCAGGAGGGGTGTATTTGATATATGCTAGTGGATGAGGTTTTGTTTTTGGTCCTGAGTGGTACCAAGAGCGAGATAAGAACATAGTTTAGGAGACCAAAGCTGAACAATAATTTATAGCCAATGCTGTCTGGCTATGTGTGTCTTTGCTATAAAGGATCTCAGTTGCAATGTGTAAGCACTCTCAGAGAATTCATTTATAGACACTGAATTGATCTGAGAGTCACAGGCTTGTGATGAGCTCATATAATTAAAGATAGACTTTATGATAACTCTGACTTATGTGTGGGTTTTGCTCTCTCATGATTTGGTAATACAGGAAATTTCCACTACACATGCCAACCCAGGACCTCCACATCCAGCTTCTTTACCTGCGAGACTGTCTGAGACTAGCCATTGACCAAGTTTGGGATTCTCTGGATCGACGTGTACGACAGCATGTTTCAGTTCCCGCCAACATCCAGCAACTTTGCACTACCATCGAAGAGGTGTGAGACAACAGTCCACAAGCCATAATCAATAGCCAGATCAACTCTATGCGAAGGGAATGTGTTGTGCTGCATGAGGCAAGTGGTCGTCACACCAGATACTGACTGGTTTTCTGATCCACGCCCCTACCTTTTTTTGTATCTGTGACAAATAGATGCATATCTGTATTCCAAGTCATGTGAAGTCCAGAAATTATGGCCTAACACTTATCTCAATTGACTGATTTTCTTGTATGAACTGCAACTCAGAAAAATAATTGAAATTGTTGCATGTTGCGTTTATATTTTTGTTCAACATACAGTGAAAAAAAGGAATTCTGTACAAAAAAAATCTAAAACATGCATCATGATTGCAATAAGGCATTAAAGTAAAACTGCAAAAAGAAATACATTATCTTTAAGTCCTGAATACAAAGTGTTATGTTTGGGGCAAGTTCAACACATCACCGAGTACCATTCTTAATATTTTAAAGCATGGTGGTGGCTGCATCATGTTATGGATATGCTTGTCATCCTCAAGGACTAGGGAACTTTACGAAAAAAAATCCTAGGCACAGGCAAAATCCTAGAGGAAAACCTGGTTCAGTATGCATTCCATCAGACACTATGAGACAAGTTCACCTTTCAGCAGGATAATAACCTAAAACACAAATATAAATATAATATAAAACACAGCATAACAAATATACACAAGTTGCTTACCAAGATGACATTGAATGTTCCTGAGTGGCCTAGTTACAGTTTTGACTAAAATCTGCTTGAAATTGTATGGCAAGACTTCAAAGGGCTATGAATACTTTCTGAAAGCGCTGAATGCACCTTTGTCCCTGTAGACGATTTAGAAATAACTCGCTCCCTACAAAATAAAGTTCACGACGCAAGACAACATCGGTTAGCAAACAGTCATAGTAAAATATGAATGAATCTCGGATGTAAAGAAAGCCTATCGGTTGAGTATTTTCCATGACTATGCGTAAAGTGAGCATTAATAATAAATCCAACTGGATCTGTTAACTGAAGTGAATTATATTATATATCAACGTGGAAGGACACTAACTTTAGTAATAAGAATAACCCTCTCCCCACCGGTGTGATTACTACCTCTGAGGGTTTAGAGCATTAAAGTAGTCACCTAGGAATGGGTGCTTTCGAGCGGCTAGATTTTCTTTACCCTTCGGCCATCAGATTGTCACCAATGCTCCTCATAGGACACATCACTTAACTATATACTCCTGTGTAAAGTTATCATCTCTGTATACCCTTTGCAAGACCCACTGGTTGATGCTTATTTATAAAATCATCTTAGGCCTCACTAGGGTTGCACATTTTGGGGAATATTCAGAGCTGGAAACTTTCCATGGGAATTTACAGAAATATATGCAAATGATTATTAATACCATTTAAATGTAGATATTTTTTGTATTGGATATATTTACCATATTATTGAACTTTAATTAAATGAGTTGACTCTTCACATGGATGATTTCACTGAACAACAAAAGAAAGGGAATATTGAATGATCACATTTTCAACATACATCTTATAGTCTAGAAACTAAAGCTTTGGTTGTCTTTCTCTGAGGCTTCCATGTCTTCTCCCTGGACCTCTTCAATGTCCACCTCTTGAACATCAGACTCTGAGGCCTAATCTTCAGTCACTTTCCAACCTTGTTGAGGATGGCTCATTGTCAGGCTCAAAAAGCCTCAAATTTGCCCAATTTTTCAACCCTTGTATTGGTCAGCCTGTTGCGTGCTTTGGTGTGTGTGTTCCCAAGCAAGGACCAGTTGCGCGCTGAGGCGGCTGATGTTGGTGGGATTTGGAGGATGATGGAAGCAACAATAGAAAGAGCCTCAGATCCACAAAGTCCCATCCACCATGTGGCTGATGAGATATGTTGGCACGACTGCCATATTGCATCTCCATCCCAAAGCCCTTGCTTGGAAGTGTACTTCGCCAGCCTGCCAAGAACCTTGCCCTCATCCAGGCCAAGGTGGCGAGACACGGAAGTGATGACACCATAGGTCTTGTTGATCTCTCCACCTGACAGGATGCTTTTGCCGGCATACTTGGGGTCCAGCATGTACGCTGCAGCGTGTATGGGCTTCAGGCAGAAGTCTTCACGCTTTTTGATGTATTTCAGAACTGGAGCAATAGTGAATTGGGCAGGGCAGTATTGATTTATTCTCTTACATCTGCAAGCAGAGTCTGAACATCAGACAGGATGACATTGTATCCCTCAATCTGTGCAATGGCTTCTGCTATAGGTTTCAGGAGTTTCCAGCTGCTTACCACTCAATCATGGACACAGTTAATGACAGTTGTGGCTGCTTCACATGATGTACTTTTGTCTCTACCTTCCTGCCTTTGTGCTGTTGTCTGTGCCCAATAATGTTTGTACCATGTTTTGTTCTGCTACCATGGTGTGCTGCTGCCATGTTGCTACCATGTTGTTATCATGTTGGATTGCTACCATGCTGTGTTGTTATGTGTTGCTGCAATGCTATGTTGTCGTCTTTGGTCTCTTTATGTAGCGTTGTGTTGTCTCTCTTGTCGTGATGTGTGTGTTGTCCTATATTTTTATTTTTAATCACAGCCCCCGTCCCCACAAGAGGCCTTTTAACTTTTTGTAGGCTGTCATTGTAAATAAGAATTTGTTCTTAACTGACTTGCCTAGTTAAATAAAGATTAAATTAAGTAAAATAAACACGCCCGCAAACCTTACAGAGAGATGTAAATATCAAGCTCTCATCTCCTGGGGTTAAACATGGATCTAAACATTGCAGCAAATGATACATGTACCAATCACTGCAGTGAAAAGGATATGCTGTAGTGTGGGATCAGAGGTTTTAAAGACAACTGGCTGGCCGCCAGCGCCGGTTCCTTGGGGCCCAGCGAGAGGGGTCTGGGTGGAGGAGGCCGGAAGTCTTGAAATATACATTCCAAGATTTACACCCATTGGTTGAGAAACAGAAAATTGATAATTGTAAGATTGAGCGCATAGGTTACACAGTGAGCGTGCAGAATATGCATTATTGTGCCTTTTTTATAAACTAAAGGTAAATTGTTGAATGACGTTTTGCACAGGCTAATAGGAAAGAGAAGAAGAACAAGACACTATGCTGATGATACATTTGTATTCATTCCCACTATACCAGTATAATAGGAAACAGAGTGAATTATTTTATGCTTACTGAATAAAGTTAAATGAGCATACAGACCAGCCTTCCAGATTTAACTTCGAAAACCTCATTTGATGGAGTTGTATAGGGGATGATGCAGATACATTTCAATTGCCTAGACATTGTTGACTTACAACAGAAATGGATGGTATTGTAATATATTGGTGATAATTGCAGTTCTCATTCATGCCACAAGGTTTTGTAGACCTACCAGGTTTATTACAAAATCTACTACAATTATGACCTAAGTCAGGGCTTTAAAATCTTTTTGGGATAAATTGGCTTCCCAAAATAAGGCTTGTATGAGTTTGGATCAGCCTGAAATATGGAACAAATGTTAATTATGTTCTATTCTTACCTTGATTGTCACCTGTGACCACACATGGTTTTGATGTTACTGATGGACCGCTCTGAAGGCCCTCCAGCACACGGTGCTCCACTGGCAAAAAAACAGTGCCGACATGGCTACACACCTAACATCACAGAGTAAGTTACTTTTTGTTTGATTAGACAGTGTGTTGCGCATGTGAGTTCTAGTAAGACGCCAAATAAAACATAGCTAGCTAGCAAAGTAAAACAACATAACGTTACTTAACCTACCTTGCATGTGCAGTGTCCACTCTGGATCTCTCCATATTTGTGGACAATTACCCAGGCGGATTAGTATTTAGACAGTGTCTGGCTTCCCTTGATCTCGCCGTAAAGAACACAGACATCCTCTATAGGTTAGCATACTTTTGACCTTACCTGCCTGAAAGTAATTGTAAGCATCTAGACTCCGATATATCTAAAATTATTCCAAGATGTAATAATCAAATGAAATTGTATTAGTCCCATACACGTGTTTAGCAAATGTTATTGTGTGTGTAGCGAAATGCTTGTGTTTCTAGCTCCAACAGTGCAGCAATATTTAACAAGTAATATCTAACCATACACACAATCTAAAGTAAAGGAATGGAATTAAGAATATTGTAACGCTCGCCGTTGCATGAAGATGGAGTGGACCAAAGTGCAGGGTGGTACGTGTTCATGATAATTTATTTAAACTGAACACTGAGACAAAAGAACAAAAACGAAACAGTTTTGTCTGGTGCAGACACAAAACAGAAAACAACTACCCACAAAACACAGGTGGGAAAAAGCTGCCTAAGTATGATTCTCAGTCAGAGACAACGATAGACAGCTGCCTCTGATTGAGAACCACACCTGAACGAAAACATAGAAATAAAGAAACTAGAATGCCCACCCTAGTCACACCCTGGCCTAACCAAACTAGAGAATAAAACACTCTCTATGGCCAGGGCGTGACAAATATATGAATATTTGGACGAGCAAAATCAGAGCGGCATAGAATATGACACAGAACAGCAGTCTCAGTGTGATGACGTGGCAGGTGGCAGCGTGGTAGGCACAGCTTGTCCCATGAATTAATCGTAAAAATTGAGGATTAGCTGATAACTGCAAAACAAGCATTCTGGATAATATAGAGAATCTGGAACTATTTATTGATCAGCATTTTGATATGCTTGAAAAAGAAACTGATACATCGAAGCGAACAAGAGAAGATCTTTCCTCAAGTTCTGCTAGCGAAATGGAAAGGAAGCCTTCGTCTAAAATTCCAAATGTAACATTGGAGGGCGATGTTTTTATCTCCAGAAGATAGAGCATTGCTTGCATCCATGAGCGAGCAGTTAAAAATGCTGGATCTATTGCCTGGCTACCGAGGGACTTACAATCAGGAATGGATTATAGTAATAAAATGATGGAAGAAATACGAGTGGAAATTAAGATATTGAAAACTACCGTGGACTCCCTAAAAGACACTACAGATAGGCTATGGTATAATAATAAAACAATGAAAGCCGAATTACTTGATCTAGTGCAGAAGTATGAAAAATAATATTTTGTATAATGGGAATAAAGGAGGATGAAAATGAAAACTATCAGTCAACGGAGGAAAATTCAAGGTGTTCATGAAACGTAATCTCAAGATGACCGACAAACAGGTGGAAACAATTGATTTGCAAAGGGCTCACCGTATCGGTGACAGAGCAGAGGCAAGGCCCCGTCTGATCATGTGCTAACCCACTACAAAATGAAAATGGCCTCATTACAACAGGGTAGGGAATTGAAGAACACCCTATTCTCTATAATGATACATTTCCCCATGAAATAGTGGAGAGACGACGTGCCCTGTACCCCACTTTCAAAAGACTCCGAGCAGAGAAGCAGAATGTTAGTCTAGTGGTCGATAAATTATATGTAAACAATCAAATGTTCAAGGACTCTAATATTACAACGTGGCTGTGAGGGATAGCTACCTCCTGTTGAAGTAGTCTCCGATACATATTTGCACCGCATTACACAGTACAAATATGGATGAATTAGTTTTTTCCCAAAACATTTTTTTGCATGATGGACTTTTAAAAATGTTTTATTCATGCAGCATGGAACCGTGGACCATGTGGAATTAAATTAAGGTTGTACTTGGCAATGCAGAATGGGTATGATGAACTAATCCTTTTTCTATTTAGGCAATATGGAACTTTAGACTATATGTACTTAAAATCAGGTTTTGATTTAGGGGAAGGCAAAGATGGCAGCAAAGGCTGACCTTTTTTCTTTATGAATATTTATTTATTTCATTTCAAGATTGTACATTAGAAATACCAAGGTTGTTTTTTGTTTTTGTTTGATATGATATGGCCTATTTGTAGAGGTTGGGTATATTATGACTTAAAATCTGTTAGTGCAGCCCTTGTTCACGGATATGAATCTGACCAATTAGCTTATAAGATAAAAACCTAATAAATATGAATAGATTTATTGTAGGGCTAGGATAAAGGATTATAGAATTAAAAACCTGCCTAGGTTCAATCCTAAAATAATTGGTGTCATTACTCTTTTACAATTAAAAAATAAATCTCAATATAAAAATGTAAAGGATGATTATTGTTCCGATACACACCGGCAAAGGGAATAGGTATTGTCAACAGGGTTGTTGTCTCTATTAGTGTGTGGCGGGCTGGTTAACACAGGGATAAACTGATTAACGTTAACTGTAGAAATAACACAATAACTGGCTTATGGAAGCAATTCTCTAAGCGAGAGATAAGTATATTATATATTTCTATATAAGCTATTTATGCTACCTTTTATATTCTTGATCCTAATGATATAGGCCTAGGTGTAAAACAGCCGAGGTGATATAGCAACAACCATGGAATAAAAAACTAAACGTGGGTGGGTGGAGAGAAGGTTGGTTTTATAGGTTTACTTGCTCTGGATTATCAATACTGTATTCTTGGCTATCATTCCATGGCTGTGTCAGAGTTGAGTGTAAGTTAAACTTGGGTATTCCTTTATGGGCAGTGTGATGCCTAAGACCAATTTTTACTTGCAGTCATTAGCGGCCGTTAGAATCTATTGTCCTTTTTCCTTTTTTTGTCGGAATACAACATGATACAATGAGGACTACATGAAAAATGTATTGCAGTTATGGACATAAAAAAGGACTGGTCTTGCATTATATTTTGTTTGTTTACCATACATTTTTTCCCAAAAAATTGAACAATTGAATCCAATGAACTGAGCAGGCTGGGCTGACATGCTTATAGCCTTTGCTAGGACTTTCTAAATATGAGCATGCATTTATAAGATTGTGCTGTTATTATTTATATTAATAGGATCTATTAATAGAGATATTAACATTTATTTTTTGCGGTTTTCATGTTATTTGGTTAGTTCTCTTAAAAACTTGTTGAGGATAGGGGGCAGTATTTTCACTTTGGATGAATTGCGTGCCCATAGTGAACTGCATCCTACTCTGTCCTAGATTGCTAATATATGCATATTATTATTACTATTGGATAAAACTGTTTGAATTATGTCTGTGAGTATAACATAACTCATAGGGCAGGCAATCTTCCAAACAGGAAGTGAAATTCTGAATGCGGGTCTAATTTTAAGTCATCGCCTCTTCACTTCCAAATAAGATATGGATCTGTTAGCACTTACTACGCCTTCCACTAGATGTCCTCATTCAGTATAATGTGGAATGGAGCCTCTGGTGTGAACTTTGACCGAATGGGAGGGGAATGAGTCACTGTCCCCACAGAATGCCATTTCCTGGTTGCGCATTTGTCTGTAGATATCACCATCGTTCCATTTGGCTGCAGATGAAAACGTATGCTCCTGTTGGAACGTTATTGGATATATATGAAAATAACATCCTGAAGATTGATTCTCTACTTAGTTTGACCAGTTTATTCGACCTGGAATATATATTTTTGAAGTTTTCGTCCGAGTTCTCCTGGACCAGCGTCAGCTTTTGGGCACGTGAGCTGAAAGTGCTAGCAAATGCAGCTAATTGGACACTAGTATTGGACATTATGGAACAAAACAACGATTTATTGTGGAACAAGGACTCCTTGCACTACATTTTGATGAAAGATCATCAAAGGTAAGGGAATATTTATGATGTAATTTTGCATTTCTGTTGACTCCAACATGGCGGAGAAATATATTTACGTCTGAGCGCCGTCTCAGATTATAGCATGGTAGCCTTTTTTCGTAACGTTTTTAAAAAATCTGACACAGCGGTTGCATTAAGAACCATATATGTAGAACGTGTATCTTTTGTCAAAGTTTATGTTGAGTATTTCTGTTATCTGGCGTAGCTCTCTGTAATTCCTCCAGCTATTTTGGAGGCATTTCTGAACATGGCGTCAATGTAAACCGAGATTTGTGGATACAAATATGCATATTATCGAACAACACATAAATGTATTGTGTAACATGTCATATGAGTGTCATGTGATGAAGATTATCAAAAGGTTAGTGATTCATTTTATCTCTAATTCTGCTTTTGTGACTCTTTGGCTGGGAAAAAAATGGCTGTGTTTTTTTTATTTGGTGGTGGTCTAACATAAATATGTTGTGTTTTTGCTGTAAAACATTTTAAAAATCGGACATGATGGGTAGATTAACCATCAGACCATCTCCCTAAGGCAAACCCTTGGCTACCAATTGCCCTTGGCTACCAATTGCCGTTGGCTACACCTGTAGGGAGGAGACAGAGAGACAGCCTGGTGCGTGGGGCTGCCACAGGACCCACCAGGCTGGGGAGACCTCCAGGAGGCTTGGTGTTAGGAGGAGGCACCTGAAGGACCGGGCTGTGGGGGAGCTCTGGTGCGCAGCCTTGGCACCACTCCCCCAGGCTGGATAACTACTGCAGCCCGGACCCTCCAGAGTGCAGGCACAGGTTGAACCGGGCTGTGGGTAAGCACGGGAGATCTAGTGCCTACTACGCGCACCTCTCCCTTAGGCTCCACTCCCACATTTGCCCGGCACAAGCGGAGCGCAGGCATAGGACGCACTGCACCCTCCCAGCGCCCCGGAGACACAGCACGCAGAGCCGGCACAGGATACCCTGGTCCGAAACGGCGTACCGGTGACCAGACATGCTGAGCAGGCACCATATGCCCTGGCTGGATGCCCACACTCGCATGACACTTTCGGGGGGCTGCCCTATAGCGCACCAGGCTATGGGCACATACTGGCGACACCGTGCGCTTCAACGCATAACACGGTGCCTGACCAGTAACGCGCTGCTTATAATAAGCACAAGGAGTGAGCTCAGGTCTGCTACCTGACTTAGCCTCTCGTACCTGTCGCGCTGCCGTGCTGCCTCCTCATATCGCCGCCGCTCAGTTTTCGCTGCCTCCAGCTCTGCTTTGGGGCGGCGATATTCCCCAGCCTGTGCCCAGGGTCCTTCTCTGTTCAAAATCTCCTCCCATGTCCAGGAGTCCTGTGATGCTGGTCGCTGTTGTTGCTGCTGCTGCTGCTGTCGCTGTCTGTTACCACGCCGCTTGGTCCTTGGTTGGTGGGTGTTTCTGTAAGGGATTTCCTCCTCTTCGTCTGAAGAGGAGAGGCGAGAAGGATCGGAGGACCAATATGCGGCGTGGTAAGTGTCCATGGTTCCTTTTAATAAGAAATACTCAACATGAACAACTGAATACAAAAACAATAAACGTGGAACGAACGAAAACCCAAACAGTACCGTATGGTGAAAAACACAGACACGGAAACAAACACCCACAAACAAACAGTGAAACCCAGGCTACCTAAATATGATTCTCAATCAGAGACAACTAATGACACCTACCTCTGATTGAGAACCATACTAGGCCGAAACATAGAAATCCCAAAATCATAGAAAAACAAACAGACTGCCCACCCTAACTCACGCCCTGACGATACTAAATAATGACAAAACATTCCTTTCAAATGGTACTAAGAAAATGCATATCCTTTCTTCAGGGCCTGAGCTACAGGCAGTTAGATTTGGGTATGTCATTTTAGGTGAAAATTGAAAAAAATGGGGCTGATCCTTAAGAGGTTCATCTACAGTGGGGCAAAAAAGTATTTAGTCAGCCACCAATTGTGCAAGTTCTCCCACTTAAAAAGATGAGAGGCCTGTAATTTTCATCATAGGTACACTTCAACTATGACAGACAAAATAAGAAAAAAATAAAAAAAAACACATTGTAGGATTTTTAATGAAATTATTTGCAAATTATGGTGGAAAATAAGTATTTGGTCAATAACAAAAGTTTATCTCAATACTTTGTTATATACCCTTTGTTGGCAATGACAGAGGTCAAACGTTTTCTGTAAGTCTTCACAAGGTTTTCACACACTGTTGCTGGTATTCTGTCCCATTCCTCCATGCAGATCTCCTCTAGAGCAGTGATGTTTTGGGGCTGTTGCTGGGCAACACAGACTTTCAACTCCCTCCAAGGATTTTCTATGGGGTTGAGATCTGGAGACTGGCTAGGCCACTCCAGGACCTTGAAATGCTTCTTACGAAGCCACTCCTTTGTTGCCCGGGCGGTGTGTTTGGGATCATGGTCATTCTGAAAGACCCAGCCACGTTTCATCTTCAATGCCCTTGCTGATGCATCAGGAAGGAGGTTTTCACTCAAAATCTCACAATACATGGCCCCATTCATTCATTCCTTTACACGGATCAGTCGTCCTGGTCCCTTTGCAGAAAAACAGCCCCAAAGCATGAGGTTTCCACCCCCATGCTTCACAGTAGGTATGGTGTTCTTTGGATGCAACTCAGCATTCTTTGTCCTCCAAACACGACGAGTTGAGTTTTTACCAAAAAGTTCTATTTTGGTTTCATCTGAACATATGACATTCTCCCAATCTTCTTCTGGATCATCCAAATGCTCTCTAGCAAACTTCAGACAGGCCTGGATATGTACTGGCTTAACAAGCCATACAAAACTGGTTACAATTTCAGTTTTATCCTCCAGAAAAGATAGAACAAATATTACAACAAATGTTATGGTTAAACTCAAATATACTGATTAATGAAAAAACATTCATGGAATTTTTTCGATTTTTTAAAATTGTATTTATTAATGATATTATGAATAGAAATGGAAGAGTGATATCACATATGCAGCTATCAAAAATATATGGGAATATCTGCTCAATCCAAGCAAGTGGAAAAGGTAGAATGTAGGGAACTGTTTGCCTGCCATGTATTAAAGACACAAATTGACTGAAAGGAACTGGCAGTTTTGTGCGAATGCTGCCATCTATCCACGGTTTCTGTTTAGGGTAGGTTTTAATAGTCAAAGTGGGTACAACATCCCCTATACACTTCCTGATAAACTCAGTCACCGTATCAGTATATTTGTCTATGTTGTTCTCGGGGACTGCACGACACATATCCCAGTCCGCTTGATCAAAACAATCTTGAAGCATCGATTCCGATTGGTCAGACCAGCGTTGAATAGTCATTAGCATGGGTACTTTCTGTTTGAGTTTCTGCCTATAGAAAGGGAGTCTTGATAGGCATCCCGGTAATGTTTTCCTCAAATTTGCTTTGTTGAAATCCCCAGCTACAATACATGCAGCCTTAGCATATGTGGTTTCCAGTTTGCATAAAGTCCAATAAAGTTATTTGAGGGCCTTTGTGGTATCGGGTTGAGGAGGAATATACACAGCTGTGACTATAACCGAAGATAATTGTCTTGGGAGGTAATATGTTCAGCATTTGATTGTGAGGTATTCTACAGTGGTTCGTCCTTTAATAAAAGTTGCAGCATACCGCAACGCAGCTTGCATGGTGGCGCAGAATCCTATGGCACCTTATTTATGTGTGAACCACTTATACCATTAATGCTAGTTAGTTCTAGTTTGACCACCAGAGGGCATCTTTGAGAAGCATTTGATAGCCTTCAATTGTCGCTGTGCTAGAGCATTTAAAACATTTTTTGTAAGAACATAGTATATGGGACTGAATTTAAGAAATATTGCTTAATTAATCTGATTAATATTATGGTGTTTCTATTCCAATAAAAATAAAAATAAATCCTCTGGGTTTCCATTAGGATGGAATGAAAAATATGGTGCTGTACACCGTGACGGTCGCGAGTAGGCTACAGTACTGGGCTATTTAGCTAAAGAATCCCTGTGTTGTGCGGGCACATGGGAGACCGGGGTTCAATTCCCCAATGGGGAGGAAGGAGTAGGCTGTCCTTGAAAAAAAAAGAATTCTTAACTGACTTTCCTAGTTAAATAAAGGTTACTCTAAGAACATAACATTTCTACATGCTAATTGTAGTCTAACCAATACACAAACAGATATTCCTTCAAAATAAAATCTCATTGATTTGTCAAGATCAGTCCCCATGCTTGTCTCAGAGCAGGAGATTATTTTGTTTTCAAATAACATAAAATGAGCGATAAAAAGGCCATTCTTGAACATGGGGTGAGACATTGTTACATTGTTATTTGTAAATAAAGCCAGTTTGTTATTTAGAATGATTTATTTCTGTTTCTAGGGGGAGAGAAACTAAAAACCTACAGTCATCTCATGAGTCTCCCAGTCGAGGCCAGCACAGGTATTGAACCAACATCTGTAGCAACACAGCTTGCACTGCCTTAGACCGTTGCACCACTCAGGCACTGTACAACATGACGGGAGTGGGCTACACTGCTACAGCAAGAGCAAAATAATCCTAACAAAATAAAAAAAATTAAAACGTTAGTGTAATAGTTTTAGTAAGTAATACTGAAGTCGTGTACAATTATCAGTTTCTATTTAAGCTTATGTCGCCCATTCATTGTCAGTTAGAGACACATTAGGACCCAAAAGCATAATCAGTGTTCTAACTCCCCCTTGCGCTGGTCTGGAGCAATGAAGTGGTGACACAGGGTACAGTACTAAATCACAAATTACCTGTAAGTCCAGAGAGGCTCAATTGCGCAAAGTCTTTGAAAGGAAACACATACTGTTTGAACCCAGGTCTGCTTTTCATACAGGACTTGAATGTGTCACGATTTTCTGCTTCCTACTCTTTTCTTCGCAGTATGCAGATTTGAAAATCAAACAGTTAACCCCAGATACAGTCCTGGATAGTTTTATTTCCGGCTGAAGGTTTGGCCTCGAGTTCTCCTGTAGCTCCTTATAGCAAGGACCCCTAAGGTCACTAGGATCTGGTAATTTAAAATACAGTACATATCAAATACTTGTTTAATCAAATTAAATAACTAACAACATTTCTGAACTTGTGTGTGCTTGTATGAATTCTGCATGCATATTTAAAGGGGGCAACTGTAGGGGCTAAAATACTATTATTAGTTTGTATATAAAGCACCGAATATCCCAAGCTCCCTATTATAAGGACCTCCCCCCCTCTAACCAGGGGTCCACTTTGCTTGGAGTTGGTTTTGGCCGAACCTCCTATATAACAGTATAACAGTAGAGTGAAAAAATTAAACAGCCTGCAAATAGAGAGTAATTCAAATCCTTCTTAGTACTAAAGTGAGGTTTTTCCACACTCATGCCAAATTATTATAGTATAGCTTAATATTCTGTGGCAAGGATGGTGAAATGCTTGAGGTTGAAAATGACATTTCCGTATCATCCTTGGGAAAATAATGGATTGAAAAAAGACATAGATGCTCAAAAGGACAGTGTGTTCTCACTTTTCACTTGACTCAAAACATATGTGGATTAGAACGAGGACATTTTCACATCTGTCCTATGGAAAAAGGCTGTGAAAATTAATACATGTCGTTTTTTAAAAGTTCTAGTAGAAAGAAAAGAGCAGACAAACCACCAGAGAGCAATTACGTAATTGTGAAATGTTTAATAAGTAACAAGGGTTTCCAGACATGTACCTCTGATGTCTGAGGTGTGCATTCTGTAGTACGGTGTACATTTTAGGACCTCAGCAAGAATGGGTGAAACCTGAGGCTGTGGATGCCCACAAATGTAAACCGTACTGCAGACCAGTTGCAAAGGCTTTTTCAATTGATTACGTTGAGAATATTAGAGGAACAAGATTTTGTTACTACCTCGACTATTACCCAAGTGTTGTTGTCTTTTGGCGCTATACATGGATGAGATTGTGATCCTGTAGATATATGGTAAAAAGCTGAGGAATACTTCTGTTGGGGAAAGTGCAGGCCCTTTCTTTCTTGGACTGTGACTCATTTGTCATGACCAAAGGGGGCAGCTTTGCACGCGAGGTCACCTTGATCTTCTAGAGGTCAGTGGAGGGCGTGAGGGACGTCATTGCTGACCCAGATGAAAAAGAGCCATTGATTGAAAGCATTGCCTCTGATGATTGAGGTGGTGGGTATATGGCGCCCTTTGTAGAGAGAACGGAGGTGAGGAAAAATAGCAGCAGGGACCTTACCTGATCAAGGAGAATATGAATGGCCCATGATAGATCACCAGCAAGACTAACGTCATCGCCAGCAGTTCAGTGATGGTACTTCACTAAACATCTCTGTTGCTGACCAACTACGGAAGAAAGCTATCTTTACCAGTAATATGGGCTTATAATTGGGTACATCACTCACATAATAGTGTGGTGTTTGCGTTTCCATTCTTTAGCTAGCTAACTAACGGTGAACCAGGTTTTAAGGCCCTTAAAGCATAGGCTAATAGAGGGTAAAAGCATCTGGCTTACTCTAATAACTTGGTTATCACTGTTCATTCAGTCTCGGTCTAACTCACTCTTGCTCATATCCCCCTCAACCCCGAAAACTAGTGGGCAACTCCTCCCCCCATTCTTTCCCCAAGAGCAGGGCGTGCTCACCAGTTTCTTCAGATTGTAAACTACTCATTGTAGTATTGTTGTGTGGAAGTAGAAGGCAGTACTAGTAATGTCACGTTATATAAGTAATGGTTTTTAAGAATGACTTCTATGCACAGTTAAATAGTATTGTAGCAAATCACTAGATCTATCATGTGGGGGACATGATAGACCTAGTGGGTCCCTACAATAGCTTTAGACTGTGCAAAGAAGTCAATCAATCAATCAAATGTATTTATAAAGGCCTTTTTACATCAGCCAATGTCACAATGTGCTACACAGAAACCCAGCCTAAAACCCAAAACAGCAAACAATGCAGATGAAGAAGCACGGTGGCTAGGAAAAACTCCCTAGAAAGACAGGAACCTAGGAAGTAACCTAGAGAGGAACCAGGCTCTGAGGCGTAGCCAGTCCTCTTCTGGCTGTGCCGGGTGGAGATTATAACAGTACATGGCCAAGATGTTCAAACGTACATAGATGACCAACAAGGTCAAATAATAATAATAATCACAGTGGTTGTAGAGGGTGCAACAAGTCAGCACGTCAGGAGTAAATGTCAGTTGGCTTTTCATAGCCGAGCAATCAGAGTTAGAGACAGCAGGTGGGGTAGAGAGACAGAGCCGAAAACAGCAGGTCCGGGACAAAGTAGCATGTCCGGTGAACAGGTCAGGGTTCCATAGCCGCAGGCAGAACAGTTGAAACTGGAGCAGCAGCACGACCAGGTGGACATCAGGCCAGGTAGTCCTGAGGCATGGTCCCAGGGCTCAGGTCCTCCTGGAGGGGAGAGGGAGAAGGAGAGGAAGCATACTTATTAAATTAAAACAGGACACACTATAAGACAGGAGAAATACTCCAGATATAACAAACTGACCCTAGCCCCCCAACATATAAACTATTTCAGCATAAATACTGGAGGCTGAGACATGAGGGGTCGGGAGACACTGTGGCCTCGTCTGACGATACTCCCGGACAGGGCCAACCAGGCTGGATATAACCCCATCCACTTTGCAAAAGCACAGCCCCCACACCACTAGAGGGATATCTTCAAACCACCAACTTACTACACTGAGACAAGGCTGAGTATAGCCCACGAAGATCTCCCCTATGGCACGAACCCGAGGGGGGCGCCAAACCCAGACAGGAAGATCACGTCAGTGACTCAACCCACTCAAGTGATGCACCCGTCCTAGGAATGGGATGGAAGAGCACCAGTAAGCCAGCGATTCAGCCTCCCATAATAGGGTTAGAGAAAGAGAATCCCGGTGGAGAGAGGGGAACTGGCCAGGCAGAGACAGCATGGGTGGTTCATCGCTCCAGTGCCTCTCCATTAAACTTCACATCCCTGGGCCAGGCTACACTTAATCATAGGACCTACTGAAGAGACGAGTCTTCAATATAGACTTAAAGGACGAGGCCGAGTCTACGTCTCTCACATGGATAAGCAGACGATTCCAGAAAAAAATGTAGCTCTATAGGAGAAAGTCCTGTCTCCAGCTGTTTGCTTAGAAATTCTAGGGACAAGAAGGAGGTCTGCGTCTTGTGACAGTAGCGTATGTAGAGATAGGTAGGAGCAAGCCCATGTAATGCTTTGTAGGTTAGCAGTTAAACATTGAAATCAGCCCTAGCCTTAACAGGAAGCCCGTGTAGAGAGGCTAGCACTGGAGTAATATGACCACATTTTTGGGGTTTTAGTCAAGATTCTAGCAGCCATGTTTAGCACTAACTGAAGTTTATTTAGTGCTTTATCCGGGTAGCGGAAAAGTAGAGCATTGCGGTAGTCTAATCTAGAAGTGACAAAAGCATGTATGAACATTTATGCATCATTTTTGGAGAGAAAGTTTCGAATCAAATCAAATTTATTTATATAGCCCTTCGTACATCAGCTGATATCTCAAAGTGCTGTACAGAAACCCAGCCTAAAACCCCAAACAGCAAGCAATGCAGGTGTAGAAGCACGGTGGCAAGGAAAAACTCCCTAGAAAGGCCAAAACCTCGGAAGAAACCTAGAGAGGAACCAGGCTATGTGGGGTGGCTATGCCGGGTGGAGATTATAACAGAACATGGCCAAGATGTTCAAATGTTCATAAATGACCAGCATGGTCAAATAATAATAATCACAGGCAGAACAGTTGAAACTGGAGCAGCAGCATGGCCAGGTGGACTGGGGGCAGCAAGGAGTCATCACCTATTCCAAGATGGCATAGCAGTTCAGACGTCTTTTGTCCTCGTCTTGTCGTGTCCCGTATATATATATATTTACAACTTTTTTTCACATACATTTTTTTATTTTCCTTAAACTCATCTTCAAAACACTCTCCTGCAACCCGCCTCAGCAATTTATATTTATAAAAAAGTATTATTTACCTCAGATCTGTAATCCTCCAAGAAGCTAGCCGGAGGCTCCAAGAGGCTAGCCAGAAACTAGCCAGAAGCTAGCTGGGAGCTAGCCAGAAGCTAGCCAGAAGCTGGTCCAGAAGCTAATCAGAAGCTGGTTCAGAAGCTAGTTCAGAAGCTAGTTTTCTCTCCATGTCCCTGGATTTCGGCCGCTGGCTCTATACATTCATACCTGGATCTCACAGCTAGCTAGCTGCTATCCGTGTGACTATCGGCTTTCGTCGATTCCGGAGCAAACATCAATTATTCCGGAGCTAGCCAGCTGAAGAGTTCCATCAATCACTCCTGGGCTGCAGTCACCTATCCGGACCCGTTTTGCTGCCTACGCGGAGCCCCACCGGGCCTTCGCAGCTGGACTGCCGACGTTGTCTACCCGAGGGAGTTGTCCGGCTGGCTCCTCCGGCGCGACGTTGCCTGGGCGTCCATCTGCGGCCTGCTAGCCGTTGGCTGTCTTATCGGCTGCTATCTGAATAGACAATCGGACAATTTTGTATTTTTTTTTCTTTATTTTTTTCTTCTTGGGCCTCTATAACTATATCTATTGTTTTTATTTTTGTTGTTGTTGTGTGATTTGGATTAATCCCCTCTACCACACGGAACCCCACTAATCTACTGACGGAACGCAAGAGGTGGCTAATAACAGACCTCCATCCTATGCTAACTTGCTACCGATTTAGCTGTCTAAATCGCCGTGACCCCCAACCAACCTCTCCACTCACCGGACCTTTTGATCACTCGACTAAGCATGCCTCTCCTTAATGTCAATATGCCTTGTCCATTGCTGTTCTGGTTAGTGTTTATTGGCTTATTTCACTGTAGAGCCTCTAGTCCTGCTCACTATACCTTATCCAACCTATTTGTTCCACCACCCACACATGCAATGACATCTTCTGGTTTCAATGATGTTTCTAGAGACAATATCTCTCTCTTCATCACTCAATACCTAGGTTTACCTCCACTGTATTCACATCCTACCATACCTTTGTCTGTACATTATACCTTGATGCTATTTTATCGCCCCCAGAAACTTCCTTTTACTTTACGTTCCAGACGTTCTAGACGACCAATTCTTATTGCTTTTAGCCGCACCCTTATTCTACTCCTCCTCTGTTCCTCTGGCATTGTAGAGGTGAATCCAGGCCCTGCAGTGCCTAGCTCCACTCCTATTCCCCAGGCGCTCTCTTTTGACGACTTCTGTAACCGTAATAGCCTTGGTTTCATGCATGTTAACATTAGAAGCCTCCTCCCTAGGCTTGTTCTATTCACTGCTTTAGCACACTCTGCCAACCCGGATGTTCTAGCTGTGTCTGAATCCTGGCTTAGGAAGACCACCAAAAATTCTGAAATTTTAATTCCAAACTACAATATTTTCAGACAAGATAGAACTGCCAAAGGGGGCGGTGTTGCAATCTACTGCAAAGATAGCCTGCAGAGTTCTGTCCTACCATCCAGGTCTGTACCCAAACAATTTGAACTTCTACTTTTAAAAATCCACCTCTCTAAAAATAAGTCTCTCACCGTTGCCGCCTGCTATAGACCACCCTCTGCCCCCAGCTGTGCTCTGGACACCATATGTGAACTGATTGCCCCCCATCCATCTTCAGAGCTCGTGCTGCTAGGCGACCTAAAATGGAACATGCTTAACACCCCAGCCATCCTACAATCTAAACCTGATGCCCTCAACCTCACACAAATTATCAATGAACCTACCAGGTAACTCCCCAAAGCCTTAAACACGAGCACCCTCATAGATATCATCCTAACCAACTTGCCCTCTAAATACACCTCTGCTGTTTTCAACCAAGATCTCAGCGATCACTGCCTCATTGCCTGCATCCGTAATGGGTCAGCGGTCAAACGACCTCCACTCATCACTGTAAAACGCTCCCTGAAACACTTCAGCGAGCAGGCCTTTCTAATCGACCTGGCCGGGGTATCCTGGAAGGATATTGATCTCATCCCGTCAGTAGAGGATGCCTGGATATTATTTTTTTTTAAATGCCTTCCTAACCATCTTAAATAAACATGCCCCATTCAAGAAATTTAGAACCAGGAACAGATATAGCCCTTGGTTCTCCCCAGACCTGACTGCCCTTAACCAACACAAAAACATCCTATGGCGTTCTGCATTAGTGATTTGCAGCTGTTCAGGGAAGCTAGAAACCATTATACACAGGCAGTTAGAAAAGCCAAGGCTAGCTTTTTCAAGCTGAAATTTGCTTCCTGCAACACTAACTCAAAAAAGTTCTGGGACACTGTAAAGTCCATGGAGAATAAGAACACCTCCTCCCAGCTGCCCACTGCACTGAAGATAGGAAACACTGTCACCACTGATAAATCCACCATAATTGAGAATTTCAATATGCATTTTTCTACGGCTGGCCATGCTTTCCACCTGGCTACTCCTACCCTGGTCAACAGCACTGCACCCCCCACAGCAACTCGCCCAAGCCTTCCCCATTTCTCCTTCTCCCAAATCCGTTCAGCTGATGTTCTGAATGAGCTGCAAAATCTGGACCCCTACAAATCAGCCGGGCTAGACAATCTGGAACCTTTCTTTCTAAAATTATCTGCCGAAATTGTTGCCACCCCTACTTCTAGCCTGTTCAACCTCTCTTTCGTGTCGTCTGAGATTCCCAAAGATTGGAAAGCAGCTGCGGTCATCCCCCTCTTCAAAGGGGGGGACACTCTTGACCCAAACTGCTACAGACCTATATCCATCCTACCATGCCTTTCTAAGGTCTTCGAAAGCCAAGTCAACCAACAGATTACCGACCATTTCGAATCTCACCATACCTTCTCTGCTATGCAATCTGGTTTCAGAGCTGGTCATGGGTGCACCTCAGCCACGCTCAAGGTCCTAAATGATATTTTAACCGCCATCGATAAGAAACATTACTGTGCAGCCGTATTCATTGATCTGGCCAAGGCTTTCGACTCTGTCAATCACCACATCCTCATCGGCAGACTCGACAGCCTTGGTTTCTCAAATGATTGCCTCGCCTGGTTCACCAACTACTTCTCTGATAGAGTTCAGTGTGTCAAATCGGAGGGTCTGCTGTCCGAAACCTCTGGCAGTCTCTATGGGGGTGCCACAGGGTTCAATTCTTGGACCGACTCTCTTCTCTGTATACATCAATGAGGTCGCTTGTGCTGCTGGTGAGTCTCTGATCCACCTCTACGCAGACGACACCATTCTGTATACTTCTGGCCCTTCTTTGGACACTGTGTTAACAACCCTCCAGGCAAGCTTCAATGCCATACAACTCTCCTTTCGTGGCCTCCAATTACTCTTAAATACAAGTAAAACTAAATGCATGCTCTTCAACCAATCGCTACCTGCATCTACCCGCCTGTCCAACATCACTACTCTGGACGGCTCTGACTTAGAATACGTGGACAACTACAAATACTTAGGTGTCTGGTTAGACTGTACCAAACAGACCCATACCAAACATCTCCAATCCAAAGTTAAATCTAGCATTGGCTTCCTATTTCGCAACAAAGCATTCTTCACTCATGCTGCCAAACATACCCTTATAAAACTGACCGTCCTACCAATCCTCGACTTTGGCGATGTCATTTACAAAATAGCCTCCAATACCCTACTCAACAAATTGGATGCAGTCTATCACAGTGCAATCCGTTTTGTCACCAAAGCCCCATATAATACCCACCATTGCGACCTGTACGCTCTCGTTGGCTGGCCCTCGCTTCATACTCGTCGCCAAACCCACTGGCTCCAAGCCATCTACAAGACCCTGCTAGGTAAAGTCCCCCCTTATCTCAGCTCGCTGGTCACCATAGCATCTCCCACCTGTAGCACACGCTCCAGCAGGTATATCTCTCTAGTCACCCCCAAAACCAATTCTTTCTTTGGCCACCTCTCCTTCCAGTTCTCTGCTGCCAATGACTGGAACGAACTACAAAAATCTCTGAAACTGGAAACACTTATCTCCCTCACTAGCTTTAAGCACCAACTGTCAGAGCAGCTCACAGATTACTGCACCTGTACATAGCCCACCTATAATTTCGCCCAAACAACTACCTCTTTCCCTACTGTATTTAATTAATTTATTTATTTTGCTCCTTTGCACCCCATTATTTTTATTTCTACTTTGCACATTCTTCCATTGCAAATCTACCATTCCAGTGTTTTACTTGCTATATTGTATTTACTTTTTCACCATGGCCTTTTTTTGCCTTTACCTCCTTTATCTCACCTCATTTGCTCACATCGTATATAGACTTGTTTATACTGTATTATTGACTGTATGTTTGTTTTACTCCATGTGTAACTCTGTGTCGTTGTATGTGTCGAACTGCTTTGCTTTATCTTGGCCAGGTCGCAATTGTAAATGAGAACTTGTTCTCAACTTGCCTACCTGGTTAAATAAAGGTAAAATAAAATAAATTAAAAAAATGTCAGGTTGTCCTGAGGCATGGTCCTAGGGCTCAGGTCCTCAGAGAGAGAGAAAGAAAGAGAGAGAGAGAGAATTAGAAAGAGTATACTTAAATGCACACAGGACACCGGATAGGACAGCAGAAGTACTCCAGATATAACAAACTGACCCTAGCAACCCGACAAACTACTGCAGCATAAATACTGGAGGCTGAGACAGGAGGGGTCAGGAGACAGATTTCAGATTTTTGCAATGTTATGAAGATGGAAAAAAGCTGTCCTTGAATTAGTGTTAATATTAATATGTTCATCAAAAGAGAGTTCAGGGTCCAGAGTAACACCGAGGTCCTTCACAGTTTTATATGAGACGACTGTAAAACCATCATTGATTCATTGTCAGATCTCTTTGTTTCTTGGAACCTAGAACTATCGTCTCAGTTGAGTTTAAAAGTAAAAAATGTGCCACCATCCACTTTCTTATGTCTGAAACACAGGCTTCCAGGGCCTCACCATGTTTCATCGAAATGTACAGGTGTGTATCGTCTGCATAGCAGTGAAAGTTAACATTATGTTTCTGAATGACATCACCAAGATGTAAATATATATAGTGAAAACAAGAGTGGTCCTATAACAGAACCTTGAGGAACACTGAAACTTACAGTTGATTTGTCAGAGGACAAACCATCCACAGAGACAAAGTGATATCTTTCCGACAGATAAGATCTAAACTGGGCACGTTCGTTGCAGGCCCCAGACTGGGCACTGACGCTGGAGGATCCGGACTGGGGACCGTCGCTGGAGGCTCCGGACTGGGGACCGTCGCTGGAGGCTCCGGACTGGAGACCGTCGCTGGAGGCTCAGGACTGGGGACCCTCACTGCTGGGAGGAGACGTATAGACAGCCTGGTGCGTGGGGCTGCCACAGGGCCCACCAGGCTGGGGAGACATACAGGAGGCCTGGTCCTTAGAGGAAGCACAGGAGGGGAGCACTGGAGAGCTGGTGCGTAGCCTTGGCACCACTCCTCCAGGCTGAATGCCCACTTTAGCCCGGCACCTCCCGAGCACAGGCACAGGTCGAACCGGGCTGTGGGGGAGCACTGGAAATCTGGTGCTTACCACGTGCACCTCTCCTTTTGGCTGCATGCCCACTTTAGCTGGAACAGGCCGCACTGGGTTCTCCTGGCGAACTGGGGATACCGTGCGTAGTGCTGGCGCAGGATAACCCGGACCGAAGACACGCACCGGAGACCAGGAGCGCTGAGCCGGCACAATTCCTCCTGGCTGAATGCCAACTCTAGCACGCCAACTGCGGGGAGCTTGCAGAGAGCGCACTAGAGACACACGGCGCAGAGCCGCATAACCTGGTGCCTGACTAGTCACTCTCTCCCCATGGTAAGCACAGGGAGTTGGCTCAGGTCTATAACCTGACTCCGCAAATCTCCCCGTGTGCCACCCCCCACATTTTTGGGGGGGCTGCCTCTTGTGCCTGCTTTGCTGACTTGCCTCCTCATATCGCCGGCGCTCTGCTTTAGCTGCCTCCAGTTCCTCCCTTGGACGGCGATACACCCCAGCCTGCCTCCAGGGTCCCTTACCGTCCAGGATCTCCTCCCATGTCCAGGAGCCGCTTGCACCACGCTGCTTGGTCCTTTGGTGGTGGGAAGTTCTGTCACGGCCGTCGAAAGAACTGGACCAAAGCGCAGCGTGGTGAGCGTACACTTTTCCTTTTTTTAAATGACGGCAACAAAACAATAAACCATACAAAACTAACGTGAAGCTTAAAAACCTCATAGGGCTGCAATCCCGTTAACGGGATGATATGACAACAGCCAGTGAAAGTGCAGGGCGCCAAATTCAAAACAACAGAAATCTCATAATTAAAATTCCTCAAACATACATGTATCTTATACCGTTTTAAAGGTAATCTTGTTGTTAATTCCACCACAGTGTCCGATTTCAAATGTGCTTTTCAGCGAAAGCACCACAAACGATTATGTTAGGTCACCACCAAGCCACAGAATAAACACGGCCATTTTTCCAGCCAAAGACAGGAGTCACAAAAAGTAGAAATAGAGATAAAATGAATCACTAACCTTTGATGATATTCATCAGATGACACTCATAGGAATTCATGTTACACAATACATGTATGTTTTGTTTGATAAAGTTCATATTTATACTAAAAAATTTGAGTTTACATTTGCGCGTTAGTCTCACTAGCTCCAAAAACATCCAGTGATTTTGCATAGCCACATCGACAACAGAAATACTCATCATAAATGTAGATGATAATACAAGTTATACACATGGAGTTATAGATATACCTCTCCTTAATGCAATCGCTGTGTAAGATTTCAAATAAACTAAAGTCAACATAAACCAGAAATTACATGATAAATATTCCCTTACCTTTGATGATCTTAATCAGCATGCACTCCGAATCCCAGGTCCACAATAAATGCTTGATTTGTTCGATAATATCCGTTATTTATGTCCAATTAGCTACTTTTGTTAGCGCGTTTGGTACACCTATCCAAACGCTGGTGCTGGTCGACCATTTCTTCGGACAAAAACTTAAAAAAGGTATATTACAGGTCGAAGAAACATTTCAAACTAAGTACAGAATCAATCATTAGGATGTTTTTATCATAAATCTTCAATAAAGTTCCAACCGGAGAATTCCTTTGTGTCTTGAGGAGGAAAGGAACGCAGGAAGATATCACGTGGTATGCGCATGACCAGGAAATGGCTCTCTGCCAGTAAGCTGACTCAATGCCCTATTGTTCAGTCTCACAACACAGTAGAAGCCTCATTCAAGTTCCTATAGACAGCTGACATCTAGTGGAAGCCCTAGGAAGTGAATCGCCATTGATATCCCAATGTGATTTCAATAGGGAATGGGTTGAAAATATACCAACCTCAGATTTCTCACTTTGGGTTTGGATTTCTGCTCAGGTTTTTTTCTGCCATATGAGTTCTGTTATACACACAGACATCATTCATACTCAATACTGCCCCTGCAGCCATAAGAAGTTATTAAGGGCTATAGTGCCACAAACAAAGACAACTTCCCACACAGAAAGGAGGGAAAATGGCTACCTAAGTATGGTTCCCAATCAGGGACAACGATAGACAGCTGTCCATGATTGAGAACCATACCCGGCCAAAACAAAGAAATACAAAAACAGAGAATTTAGAATGCCCACCCAAATCACACCCTGACCTAAACCAAAATAGAGACATAAAAAGCTCTAAGGTCAGGGTGTGACACACAGCTGATTAATCAAATTGCATTCTAAACTGATGATCATGATTAGGTGGTTATTGGAGTCAGGTGTGTTAGCTGGGGCTGGGGAAAAACTGTGACACCAGTCAGGCCCTCGAGGACTGGAATTACCCACCCCTGGGCCATATGGATAAAAAAAATACTTAATACCAAAGACTGCTGTTGTTTGATAATGATAACATTTTCAAAATACAAAAACGGGTCTTATGTACCAACTAATAGACTTTCTATCGACAAAGCTGGGAGAACAGTTTCCCACTCGTATTTTTTATTTTAGGTTTTAGGTTTGCTAAAAATGTGAATAGAATACATATACGCACATTTCAGGAGAAAGTCAAGACATGTATCCCCTGACGCTGAAAAAAAGTTACATTAAACATTGAAAATAGTCTACTTTGTTTGCGAACTCTTTTTCACAAGATTTTGAAAACACCCACACCAGTGGGCTCAATTTAGATAAAAAGTTAACCTTGTGGCCACTTGGTGTCACGATTTTCAACTTCCTCCTGAAGATGACTTCAACTGTCAGTAACACACCTCCCACTGGGCAGATTTTTTCAGGCTAGTGGACAGAAGAGGAGAGAACCACGATGGAAACGACACAGGAGGAATCCCCCTTACCATCTCCTCCCTAGCAGAGATGAGTAATGCAGAGTGACAGATGGAGAGATGTGGACAGTTTTGTCAGAGATGGCAAGTGTGTGTGGGTGTCTGCGTGAGTGGGCCAACTCAGCACAGTAATGTCTCAATTGTGTGGCACCCTCTGTTTGTTATTACTGTGCGTAAGCTTATGCACAGGTAATTAATTTCCAAACCATTCGAACAAGCCAAGAGAAAAAAATACAGTGCATTTGGAAAGTATTCATTTTCCAAATTTTGTTGCATTACAGCCTTATTCTAAATCTGATACAATTATTTGTTCTACTCATCAATCAACACACAATACCCCGTAATGACAAAGTTAATTTTTTTGTTGTTGAAATTTTCGCACATTTAAAAAAAATAATAACAAAAATACCTTATTTACATAAATATTCATACCCTTTGCTATGAGACTTGACACACACACACAGAACACATGCACACAGAACACACACACCACAACACAGAGGGAGAGGCCCCCCCAGCTAGTGCAGCTTGTGGCACTTGTTAATCATTTTCCAGGTTCTCTCTCACCTCTTGGACTCAGAAATCAAACCACACATTTGCCCCCACTCTCTCCACAATCCTTAGTTATGCTTAATGAACATGTTTGGTCAGTTCCAAGCCTATAGCTTTAAGGCACTGATACCTCTTTTTTTCAATACAAAATTTGTTTTCAATAACTTCTCCCTCATCATTTATAGATTTTATCTTGGTTTATTGTTAAACTATCTTATACTGTAAGGGAGACCAGTGGCTTGTTACCACTGGTGTTACCAGGTGTTTACTCACCATTTTGGTTATACACAAGCGTTTACCCACCTTACGGAAAATTCCAATGTTTTTAGATGTCAAAAGTAGTCTGTCAAGATAAGTCCATGTTCTGAGATTTTGGTTTTGTAGATCCAGCTATCTAAAATGAATGGACAAGATGAGCAGTGTTTAATTTATAGATCTGTGGTGCTTATATTTCCCATTCAACTTCAAACCATTATATTGTCGTGATTTGGCGAGCCCATCCTGTTGTTTCTTGCAGTCTGTAAGCTAGTTTGTTTAGCTCAAACTACCCAACGCTGTCATTAATTGCTATTTCTGCTGTTTCATGGTGAGTGGTCCTACCAGTATCAGTCACTCTTTGATGCAGGGCGATATGAGGTAACTTCTCAAGGCTGGAATCCCCTTTTAGGGTTTCATGTGGGTCTGAGGGGTAGCTGTAATGTGGGATACCAGTGTCAGAGAAGAAAGTTTTAGTCTTTAGAGGAATTTTGTGGCAGTGGTGGGATCCAAAGGCCATGTGGCAGTATAGTATGCAGTGCCAGCTCCAGCTATAAGTGACATAAGCGATCACTTAGGGCCCCCGGGCCGCTAAGGGACTGAATTATTATTATTTTAAACATAAATTTGAAAAGGAACTAATTTGGGTCCGTTAGAATAGTGGAATACAAAAGGTGCCGTTTCGAAATAATTTGGATGTGCATCAGCAGTTTTCCTTTTGTTATATACTAGACAATGAGACTCACTCAGGATTGGTATTGGTAAACTAGTCTAACCAGCTATCTAAACTTGTAGTAATCATGGCCGAATTCTGTGCCCAAGGCCCCTTACATCTGGGGATTTTGTTAGCCACTCTCACGCAGATATCATTTTTAACATGGCTAAATGTCTTGAATTTCAGGAAATTACCTTTAAACTGGAAAAATATCTCTCCACCCTATGGCAAAATGTGCAGAACTGAAGAAAAGGCTAGAACCGGCCCTGATAGTATGACACGATAGTGAATGTTCGACAGGTTGTGCAGCCATTTGCCCCACAGCACAATTAATTATCTGGGGATTTTGACTTTTGTAACGTGTGACTGGTAAAGTCCCCCATAACCTCAAACATTTGCTGTATAATTTAGGACAGCCTCACACCTCACACCTCCTTGAGTCAATCACCAAACTATATTGTACAAAAAACTAAGTGACAGACATTTGTCATAATGACCAAAGTTTTTGCAATTTTTGTTATTTTTAAATTGACCTTATTTACTTATTCAGACCCTTTACTATGGAACTCTAAATTGAGCTCACGTGCATCCTGTTTACATTGATCTTCCTGGAGATGTTTCTACAATTTGATTGGAGTCCACCTGTGGTAAATTTAATTGATTGGATATGATTTGGAAAGACACACACCTGTTTATATAAGGTCCCACAGTTGAAAGTGTATGTCAGAGCAAAAACCAAGCCATGAGGTTGAAGGAATTGTCTGTAGAGCTCAGAGACAGGATTGTGTCGAAGGCACAGATCCCAAGAACACAATGGCCTCCATCATTCTTAAATGGAAGAAGTTTGGAACCACCAAGACTCTTCCTAGAGCTTGCTGCCCGGCTAAACTGGGCCATCGGGGGAGAAGGGACTTGGTCAGGGCGGTGACAAAGATCCCGAAGGTCACTCAGACAAAGCTCCAAAGTTCCTCTGTGGAGACAGGAGAACCTTCCAGAAAGACAATCATATCTGCAGCACTCCACCAATCAGGCTTTTAAACTAGAGTGGCCAGATAGAGCCACTCTTCAGTAAAAGGGACACGAGAGCCCGCTTGGAGTTTGCCAAAATCACCTAAAGGATTCTTAGACCATGAGAAACAAGATTTTCTGGTCTGATGAAACCAAGATTGAACTTTTTGGACTGAATGCCAAGCGTCACGTCTGGAGGAAACCTGGCACCATGCCTTTCGCCACTATGACCTATTTATTTCCTTACCTCCCTTATCCTACCTCATTTGCACACACTGTATATAGACTTTTTCTATTTTATTATTGACTGTATGTTTTTTTATTCCATGTGTATCTGTGTGTTGTTGTTGGTGTTGCACTACTTTGGTTTATCTTGGCCAGGTCGCAGTTGCAAATGAGAGCTTGCTCTCAACTAGCCTACCTGGTTAACCTGTTATGGCTGCAATCCCGATACCGGGATCGATATAACAACTCCAAGTGAAAATAGAGGGCGCCAAAATTCAATCCACAGAAATCTCATAATTACAATTCCTAAAACATACATGTGTTTTATATAATTTTAAATCTATTCTCGTTGTTAATCCCACTAAAGTGTCCAATTTCAAATAGGCTTTTCAGCGAAAGCACTACAAACGATTATGTTAGGTCTCCACCAAACCACAAGAAGCACAGCCATTTTCCAGCAAAATATAGCACTCACAAAAACCAGAAATAAAGATCAAATTAATCACTAACCATGAATTATCTTCATTGATGACACTCATAGGACTTCATGTTACACAAGACATGCATGTTTTGTTTGATAAAGTTTGTATTTAAATTTTTAAAAATCTGAGTTTACATTGGCACGTTAGATTCACTAATTCCAAAAACATCAAGTGATTTTGCATAGCCACATCATTCAACAGACATACTCATCATAAATGTAGGTGATAATATAGTTTTACACATGGAATTATAGATATACCTCTCCTTAATGCAACCGCTGTGTCAGATTTCAAAAAAACTTTACGGAAAAATAAATGCAGTAATCTTAGACGGCGCTCAAAAGTGAAAACACCAAAGCCGCAAAGATGTCGTCAACATAAACAAGAAATTACATGATAAATATTCCCTTACCTTTGATGATCTACATCAGAAAGCACTCCAGGAATCCCAGGTCCACAATAAATGTTTGTTTGTTCGAAAATGTCCGTTATTTATGTCCAAATACCTTCTTTTTTTAGCGCGTTTGGAATACATATCCAAACGCTAATTCTGGTCAGCGTTATATAGGACAAAAACTTCAAAAAGCGATATTACCTGGCGAAGAAACATTTCAAACTAAATACAGAATCAGTCATTAGGATGTTTTCAACATATAGCTTCAATAAAGTTCCAACCGGAGTATTCCTTCTTATCTTTGTGAGCCATGAGGAAAAAGTGTGATCACAAAATGGCTGTTTGATGGACATCTGATATATTCTGCTCTCATTCACTCCCACAACAACATAGAAGCCTCATTATAATTTATATTGATGGTTGACATCTGGTGGAACCCCAATTTTTTTTTAAATGGTGGTGGCAGCATCATCCTGTGGGGATGATTTTCAGGGGCAGGGACTTGGAGACGAGTCAGGATCATGGTGAAAGATGAATGGAGCAAAGTACAGACAGATCCTTGATGAAAACCTCATCCAGAGTGCTCAGGAACTCAGACTGCGGTGAAGGTTCACCTTCCAACAGGACAACGACCCTAAGCACACAACCAAGACAACACAGGTGTGTCGTAGGGAGAAGTCTCTGAATGTCCTTGAGTGGCCCAGCCAGAGCCCGGACTTAAACACGATCTAACATCTCAGGAGATACTCCCCGTCCAACCTGACAGAGCTTGAGAGGCTCTGCAGAGAAGTATTGGAGGAACTCCCCAAATACAGGTGTGCCAAGCTCGTAGTGTCATACCCAAAAAGACTCAAGGCTATAATTGCTGCCAAAGGTGCTTTAACAAAGTTCTGCGTAAAGGGTCTGAATACTTATGCCAATATGATATTTCAGCTGTTTATTTTTAATACATTTAATTTAATACAGTGTTTTTGCTTCATCATTATGGGGTATTGTGTGTAGATTGATGAGGGGATTGAAACATATATTTAAATTTCATTTTAGATTAAGGCTTTGGGATAGGGTTGTGCCGTGGCGGAGATCTTTGTGGGATATCCTCGGCCTTGTCTCAGGATGGTAAGTTGGTGGTTGAAGATATCCCTCTAGTGGTGTGGGGGCTGTGCATTGGCAAAGTGGGTAGGTTATATCCTGCCTTTTTGCCCTGTCCGGTTGTATCGTCAGATGGGGCCACAGTGTCTCCCGACCCCTCCTATCTCAGCCTCCAGTATTTATGCTGCAGTAGTTTGTGTCGGGGGCTAGTCTGTTATATCTGCAGTATTTCTCCTGTCTTATCCGGTGTCCTGTGTAAATGTAAGTATGTTCTCTCTAATTCTCTTTTTCTTTCTCTTTTACTTTCTCTGTTTTGCCTGAGTTTAAAAGTAAAAAATGTGCCGCCATTGTCACGCCCTGGCCTTAGTATTTTGTGTTTTCTTTATTATTGTGGTTAGGCCAGGGTGTGACATGGGTGATTTATGTGTCTTGTCTTGTCTAGGGGTTTATTAGATTTATGGGGTTGTGTTTAGTAGAGTTGTCTAGGAAAGTCTATGTTTGCCTAGATTGGTTCTCAATCAGAGGCAGGTGTTTATCATTGTCTCTGATTGGGAACCATATTTAGGCAGCCATATTCTTTGGGTATTTCGTGGGTGATTGTTCCTGTCTCTGTGTTTGTTGCACCAGAAAAGGCTGTTTCGGTTTTTCATTCTGTATTCTTTTTGTTCTGTATATTGTTCATTTTCATATTTTATTAAAGATGTATAAAGATAACCACGCTGCATTTTGGTCCTCCTCTCTTTCACCAGAATAAAACCGTAACAGAATCACCCACCACAACAGGACAAAGCGGCATGGTGACAGGCAGCGGCAGCAGGAGCAGCGAAATCAAGATTTCTGGACTTGGGAGGAAATCTTGGACGGAAAAGGACCCTGGGCACAGCCAGGAAAATATCGCCTCCCCAAAGAAGAGCTGGAGGCGGCAAAGGCGGAGAGGCGCTGGTATGAGGAGATAGCACGGTGGCGCTGTTTTTCAGTCTCTCGGTCCCAGCTTTGATGCACCTGTACTGACCTCGCCTTCTGGATGATAGCGGGGTGAACAGGCAGTGGCTCGGGTGGTTGTTGTCCTTGATGATCTTTATGGCCTTCCTGTGACATTGGGTGGTGTAGGTGTCCTGGAGGGCAGGTAGTTTGCCCCCGGTGATGCGTTGTGCGGACCTCACTACCCTCTGGAGAGCCTTACGGTTGTGGGCGGAGCAGTTGCCGTACCAGGCGGTGATACAGCCCGACAGGATGCTCTCGATTGTGCATCTGTAAAAGTTTGTGAATGCTTTTGGTGACAAGCCGAATTTCTTCAGCCTCCTGAGGTTGAAGAGGCGCTGCTGCGCCTTCTTCATGATGCTGTCTGTGTGGGTGGACCAATTCAGTTTGTCTGTGATGTGTACGCCGAGGAACTTAAAACTTACTACCCTCTCCACTGCTGTTCCATCGATGTGAATAGGGGGGTGTTCCCTCTGCTGTTTCCTGAAGTCCACAATCATCTCCTTAGTTTTGTTGACGTTGAGTGTGAGGTTATTTTTCTGACACCACACTCCGAGGGCCCTCACCTCCTCCCTGTAGGCTGTCTCGTCGTTGTTGGTAATCAAGCCTACCACTGTTGTGTCGTCTGCAAACTTGATGATTGAGTTGGAGGCGTGCGTGGCCACGCAGTCGTGGGTGAACAGGGAGTACAGGAGAGGGCTCAGAACGCACCCTTGTGGGGCCCCAGTGTTGAGGATCAGCGGGGTGGAGATGTTGTTACCTACCCTCACCACCTGGGGGCGGCCCGTCAGGAAGTCCAGTACCCAGTTGCACAGGGCTGGGTCTCGAGCTTGATGACGAGTTTGGAGGGTACTATGATGTTAAATGCTGAGTCAATGTAGTCAATGAACAGCATTCTCACATAGGTATTCCTCTTGTCCAGATGGGTTAAGATGGGTGCAGTGTGGTTGAGATTGCATCGTCTGTGGACCTATTTGGGCGGTAAGCAAATTGGAGTGGGTCTAGGGGGTCAGGTAGGGTGGAGGTGATATGGTCCTTGACTTGTCTCTCAAATAACTTCATGATGACGGAAGTGAGTGCTAGTGAGTGTCGTTTAGCTCAGTTACCTTAGTTTTCTTGGGAACAGGAACAATGGTGGCCCTCTTGAAGCATGTGGGAACAGCAGACTGGGATAGGGATTAATTGAATATGTCCGTAAACACATCAGCCAGCTGGTCTGCGCATGCTCTGAGGGCGCGGCTGGGGATGCCGTCTGGGCCTGCAGCCTTGCGAGGGTTAACACGTTTAAATGTTTTACTCACCTCGGCTGCAGTGAAGGAGACATGTTTTGGTTGCGTGCCGTGTCAGTGGCACTGTATTGTCCTCAAAGCGGGCAAAAAAAGTTATTTAGTCTGCCTGGGAGCAAGGCATCCTGGTCCGTGACTGGGCTGGTTTTCTTTTTGTAATTCGTGATTGACTGTAGACCCTGCCACATACTTCTTGTGTCTGAGCCGTTGAATTGCGATTCAACTTTGTCTCTATATTGACGCTTAGCTTGTTTGATTGCCTTGCGGAGGGAATAGCTACACTGTTTGTATTCGGTCATGTTTCCGGTCACCTTGCCCTGATTAAAAGCAGTGGTTCGCGCTTTCAGTTTCACGCGAATGCTGCCATCAATCCACGGTTTCTGGTTTGGGAATTTTTTAATTGTTGCTATGGGGACGACATCTTCAATGCACGTTCTAATGAACTCGCTCACCGAATCAGCGTATTCGTCAATGTTGTTGTTTGACGCAATACGAAACATATCCCAGTCCACGTGATGGAAGCAGTCTTGGAGTGTGGAATCAGATTGGTCAGACCAGTGTTGAAAAGACCTCAGCGCGGGAGCTTCTTGTTTTAGTTTCTGTCTGTAGGCAGGGAGCAACAAAATTGAGTCGTGGTCAACTTTTCCGAAAGGAGAGCGGGAGAGGGCCTTATATGCGTCGCAGAAGTTAGAATAGCAATGATCCAAGGTTTTGCCAGCCCTGATTGCGCAATCAATATGCTGATACAATTTAGGGAGTTTTGTTTTCAGATTAGCCTTGTTAAAATCCCCATCTACAATGAATGCAGCCTCAGGATATGTGGATTCCATTTTGCAAAGAGTCAAATAAAGTTCGTTCAGAGCCATCGATGTGTCTGCTTCGGGGGTAATATATACGGCTGTGATTGTAATCGAAGAGAATTCCCTTGGTAGATAATGCGGTCGACATTTGATTGTGAGGAATTCTAAATCATGTGAACAGAAGGACTTGAGTTCCTGTATGTTGTTGTGACCACACCACGTCTCGTTAACCATAAAGCATACGCCCCCGCCCCTCTTCTTACCAGAAAGATGTTTGTTTCTGTCGGCGCGATGCGTGGAGAAACCAGCTGGCTGCACCGACTCCGATAGCGTCTCTCCAGTGAGCCATGTTTCCGTGAAGCAAAGAACATTACAGTCTCTGATGTCCCTCTGGAATGCTACCCTTGCTCGGATTTCATCAACCTTGTTGTCAAGAGACTGGACATTGGCGAGAAGTATGCTAGGGAGTGGTGTGCGATGTGCCCGTCTCCGGAATCTGACCAGAAGACCGCTTCGTTTCCCTCTTTTACGAAGTCGTTTTTTTGTGTCGCCGGCTGGGATCCATTCCGTTGTCCTGGGTGAAAGGCAAAACACAGGATCCGCTTCGCGAAAGTCATATTCTTGGTCGTACTGATGGTGAGTTGACTCTGCTCTTATATTCAGTAGTTCTTCTCGACTGTATGTAATGAAACCTAAGATGACCTGGGGTACCAACGTAAGAAATAACATGTAAAAAAACAAAAAACTGCATCGTTTCCTAGGAATGCGAAGCGAGGCGGCCATCTCTGTCGGCGCCATGGTGAGGCAAGGGAGTTGCTGTGTTGGTGCATGAGGCACGGAATTCGCCCGACGGAGCGTGTTGGGGATTTGATGGCACCTGGGTCAGCTCTCCATACTCATCCTGAGGTGCGTGCTATTCGGCTGATGAAGATTGTGCCAGCCTCATGCACCAGGCCTCCTGTGCACCTCCCTAGCCTTGCACGTCCTGTGCCAGCTCAGCACTACAGTGCGCCTAGCAGTGCTAACCGTGGCGGGCGTGGTACTGGTCAGGCACCGTGTTATGCGGTGGAATGCACGGTGTCCCCAGTACGCGTGCTTAGCCCGGTACGCTACATCTCAGCTCCTCACATCTGCCGGGCTAGGGTGAAGATCCATCCAGGGCGGTTGGTGCCAGCCCTGCTCTCAAGATCCCCAGTACGCCTTCACGGTCCGGTCCATCCAGTGCCACCTCCACACACAAGCCCTCCGGTGGCAGCTCTCCGCACCAGGCTTCCTGTGCGTGTCCTCGGCCCAGTACCACCAGTGCCAACACCACGCATCAGGCCTACAGTGCGCCTCGCCTGTCCAGCGCTGCCAGAGCCTTTCTCCTCTCCAGCGCTGCCGGAGCCTCCCGCCTGTCCAGCGCCGCCGGAGTCTCCCGCCTGTCCAGCGCCGCCGGAGTCTCCCGCCTGTCCAGCGCCGCCGGAGTCTCCCGCCTGTCCAGCGCCGCCGGAGTCTCCCGCCTGTCCAGCGCCGCCGGAGTCTCCCGCCTGTCCAGCGCCGCCGGAGTCTCCCGCCTGTCCAGCGCCGCCGGAGTCTCCCGCCTGTCCAGCGCCGCCGGAGTCTCCCGCCTGTCCAGCGCCGCCGGAGTCTCCCGCCTGTCCAGCGCCGCCGGAGTCTCCCGCCTGTCCAGCGCCGCCGGAGTCTCCCGCCTGTCCAGCGCCGCCGGAGTCTCCCGCCTGTCCAGCGCCGCCGGAGTCTCCCGCCTGTCATGAGCCTCCGGAGCCGCCAGTCAGCATGGATCCGCCAGAGCCGCCAGTCAGCCAGGATCCTCCAGTCAGCCTAGATCTGCCAGATCCACCAGTCAGCCAGGATCCGCCATTCAGCCAGGATCCGCCATTCAGCCAGGATCCGCCATTCAGCCAATATCCGCCAGTCTGCCAGAACCGCCATTCAGCCAGGATCTGCCAGAGCCGTCAACCTACCTGAGCTTCCTCTCAGCCCTGAGCTTCCTCTCAGCCCTGAGCTTCCTCTCAGTCTTGAGCTACCCCTCAGTCCCGAGCTACCTCAGTCCCGAGCTGCCCCTCAGTCCGGAGCTGCCTCTCAGTCCAGTGGGGTCCTTTGTTAAGATTAGTAGGCCATGGTCGACGGCGAGGGTCGCCAATCTAAGGACGCTAAGGAGGTGGACAAAGACTGATGGAGTGGGGTCCACATCCAGCGCCAGAGCCGCCACCGTGGACAGACGCCCACCCAGACCCTCCCCTAAGGGTTTAGGTGTGCGGCCGGGAGTCCGTATCTTTGGGGGGGGGAAGGGGGGTACTGTCACGCCCTGGCCTTAGTATTTTGTGTTTTCTTTATTATTGTGGTTAGGCCAGGGTGTGACATGGGTGATTTATGTGTCTTGTCTAGGGGTTTATTAGATTTATGGGGTTGTGTTTAGTAGAGTTGTCTAGGAAAGTCTATGGTTGCCTAGATTGGTTCTCAATCAGAGGCAGGTGTATATCGTTGTCTCTGATTGGGAACCATATTTAGGCAGCCATATTCTTTGGGTATTTCGTGGGTGATTGTTCCGGTCTCTGTGCTTGTTGCACCAGATAGGGCTGTTTCGGTATTTCACGTTTCTTGTTTTGTATATTGTTCATTTTTCATCTTTTATTAAAGATGTATAAAGATAACCACGCTGCATTTTGGTCCTCTCTTTCACCAGAAGAAAACCGTAACAGCCATCCACATCCTTATGTCTGAAACACAGGCTTCAAGGGAGGGCAATTTTGGGGCTTCAAAATGTTTCATCGAAATGTACAGCTGTGTAGTGTCCGCACAGCAGTGGAAGTTAATGTTATGTTTCCGAATGACATCAGCAACAGGTAAAATATATAGTCAAAATAATAGTTGTTCTAAAACGGAACCTTGAGGAACATTGAATCTTATAGTTGATTTGTAATAGGACAAACAATCCACAGAGACAAACTTATATCTTTCCGACAGATAAGATCTGAACCAGGCCAGAACTTGTCCGTGTAGACCACTTTGGGTTTCCAATCTCTCCAAAAGAATGTGGTGATCTCAGAACAAAGGTCTAGGAGCATGAGGACAGATGCAGAGCGTTGGTCTGACACCATTAAAAGGCAATTTACCACCTTCATGAGTGCAGTCTCAGTGCTATGATGTGGTCTAAAACCAGACTGAAGCGTATACATTGTTCGTCTTCAGCTTTTTCAATTTTTTTGAGAGGAATGGGAGATTCGATACAGGCCGATAGTTCTTTATATTTTCTGTGTCAAGGTTTGGCTTTTTCAAGAGAGGCTTCATTACTGACACTTTTAGTGAGTTTGGTACACATCAGGTGGATAGGGAGCCTTTTATGTTCAACATATGAGGGCGAAGCACAGGAAGCAGCTCTTTCAGTAGTTTGTTTGAATAGGGTCCAGAGGCCTTGAAGGGTTAGAGGCCATGACTATTTTCATGAATGTGTTAAGAGATATAGGATTAAAAACTTGAGTGTCTCCCTTGATCCTAGGTCCCGGCAGTGTTGTGCAGACTCAGGACAACTGAGCTTTGGAGAAATATGCAGATTTAAAGAGGAGTCCGTAATTTCCTTTTTAATGATCATGATCTTTTCTTCAAAGAAGTTCTTGAATTTATCACAGCTGAAGGGAAAGCCATCCTCTCTTGGGGAATGCTGCTTTTTAGTTAGCTTTGCGACAGTATCAAAAATACATTTTGGATTGTTCTTATTCTCCTCAATTAAGTTGAAAAAATAGGATGATCGAGCAGCAGTGAGGGCTCTTCGATATTGCACAGTAATGTATTTCCAAGCTAGTCGGAAGACTTCCAGTTTGGTGGAAGCTTGCTTCAGGGCTCGGGTATTCTCTTTACCAGGGAGTGGGTTTCTTATGACAAATGTTTTTTTGTTTTAGGGGTCTGACTGCATCTAGGGTATTATGCAAGTTTAAATTTAGTTATTCGGTTAGGTGGTTAATTGATTTTTGTACTCTGGCGTCCTTGGGTAGGTGGCGGGAGTCTGGAAGGACATCTAGGAAGCTTTGGGTTGCCCAGAGAATTTATAGCACGGCTTTTGAGGATCCTTTGTTGGGGTCTAAGCAGATTATTTGTTGCATTTAAAAACATTAATAAAATGGTGGCCCGATAGTCCAGGATTATGACGAAAACATTTAGATCCACAATATTTATTCCACGACACAAAACTAGTTCCAGAATATGACTATGGCAGTGAGTAGATCGGGAGACACGTTTTACAAAACACTCTGAGTCGATGATGGCTCCGAAGGCCTTTTGGAGTGGGTCTGTGGACTTTTCCATGTGAATAATAGTCACAAAATGTTAATATTATCTGCCATGACTACAAGGCCCGATAGGAATTCAGGGAACTCAGTGAGGAATGCTGTATACGGCCCAGGAGGCCTGTAAACTGTAGCTATAAAAAGTGAGTAGGAAGCATAGATTTTTTTTTTCTCTGAGAATAGGGTCACAAGTGTAACCAGGAGGTCTGGCCTCATTTAACACAGTAAATTCATCAGGCTTAAGCCATGTTTCAATCAGGCCAATCACATCAAGATTATGATCAGTGATTAGTTCATTGACTATAACTGCCTTGGAAGTGAGGGATCTAAAATTAAGTAGCCCTATTTTGAGATGAGAGATATTACAATCTCTTTCAATATGACAGCAATGGATGAGGTATTTATTCCAGTGAGATTGCTAAACCGAACAGCTCCATGTTTAGTTTTGCCCAAACTAAATCGAGGCACAGACACGGTCTCAAACGGGATAGCTGAGCTGACTACACTGACTCTGCTAATGGCAGACTCCACTAAACTGGCATGCTGGCTAGAGAGCTAGAGGAGCTAGAGGAGTTAGAGCCCTGTCATAATGATATCTTCTCAATTTAGTGGTATTAACAACCAGTTAATCCAATAGCAAAACATTTATGATACAGAATTCAGTATGGTACATTACTATTAATCACAGTACATTACACTGTTTTCACATTAGGCAACACACTTGCACTACCCATTAAAATTGATTGAACATCAAATTTCCATTATTTCTATTCCATCAAAGGTGTAATCAATGTAATCAAATTAAATAAATGAAAGAAGCAATGTTTAGCAGGCACCAAGCCTGAAATAGGTCTGAAATCATTGCATGCCTCATCCATGGCCTGAAGGAGGATAGTACGCTTATGGTGATGGCAATCATACATCTTCTATCTGTATTGTAATTGTGTATTGTATTTTCCTTAAGTATTGTAGTGGTCCTGTACATAGCTCAGTTCATAAGAGCATGGCACTAGCAACTCCAGGGGCCGGTTGCACCAGTTGATCGTAAGTGGATCGTAACTCTACGTTCAACGTCAAATCTGCTCTACGCTGGACCAAAAAATGGATGTTAGTCTCGGGTTCATATTTCCCAACCTCCGCTGGCTTTTCGAGTTGCCTAATGCGTGAGTCAATAGCAAAATAATGCACTTGATTGATGCTACATTTTAGCATGCCAAATGCGTCTGATCAGATATTAGCAAACTTATTTGCCCAGCCAGAGATCAAATAACCAAATATACAGTGAAAAAGTGGAAATATCCATTATTATGAAGCATCACAATTAAAGGACCATGTATTTCTTACAGACTTAGCTACGACTAGTCTTAATTTTGGTTGGTGCAACAGCTGTTTCATTCTGATCCCAAAGTATGCTACGCCTGACCAAGCATTTAAGACCAACTTTTTTACGCCAACATTTGTGGGTTTCAAAATTCCCACTGATTCCCACTGGGGTCATATACAAAAATGTGTGGATTGTTGTCACTTTGATTAAAAGTAGCTGCTACATAAATGGCATATATTATGATATTGCAAAATATACAGTACTGTATTGCAATTTTAGTAAAGCTTTGTGTACAGAGGATGCATTTTTTTCTGGTTTGGGACTTTCTGGAATATTTGCTTGTTGGTATTGTATTGATATTGTATTACTGCACTGTAGGAGCTAGAAACAAGAATTTAGCTGCACCTGCTGTATCAATCAATCAATCATATTTATTTATAACGACCTTTTTACATCAGCAGATGTCATAAGGTGCTTATACAGAAACCCAGCCTAAAACCCCAAACAGCAAGCAGTGCCGGAGAAGCCGATTGTGTTTTTTTGGTTTTTTTATTTGCTTTGTTTGTAACTTATTTGACTTGTTTTGTACTTAAATGTTGCCGCTACTGAAAATAACTTCTGGACATCAGGACTGCGATTGCTCACCACAGACTAGCAGAAACCTTTTTTTCATTTCACGACTCTGACGAGCCTGATGTGAAGGATACACTACTTCCCCGGGAACAGGCCCCGATCCCCATGATCTGCGTGAAGAGGAGGGAGGCCAAAGGTTGGGAATCAACGAGTTACGCGGAAGATTAAATTACCAACGGGACATTAAAATCTGTAACATCTTATGCTTCATGGAGTCATGACTGAACAACGACAACATCAACATAAAGCTGGCCGGTTATACGATGTACCAGCAGGATAGAACAGCGGTGTCTGGTAAGACAAGGGCCGGCGGTCTATGTATTTTTGTAAACAACAGCTGGTGCACGATATCAAAGGAAGTCTCTTGCTATTGCTCGCCTGAGGTAGAGTATCTCATGATAAGCGCTAGACCACACTACCTACCGAGAGTTTCATCTGTATTCTTTGTAGCTGTTTTACATACCACCGCAGTCAGAGGCTGGCACTAAGATAGCATTGAATGAGCTGTATTCCGCTCACCCAGAGGTGGCGCTCCTAGTAGCCAGGGAGTTTAATGCAAGGAAACTTACCAAATTTCTATCAGTATGTAAAATGTGCAAGAAAAGAACTCTGGACCACCTATACTCCACACACAGAAACGCATACAAAGCTCTCCTTTGCCCTCCATTTGGTAAATCTGACCATAATTATATCCTACTGATTCCTGCTTACAAACAAAAATTAAAGCAGGAAGCACCAGTGACTAGATCAATAGAAAAGTGGTCAGAGGAAGCAGATGCTAAGCTACAGGACTGTTTTGCTAGCACAGACTGGAATATGTTCCGGGATTCCTCCGATGGCATTGAGGAGTAAACCACATCAGTCATTGGCTTCAGCAATAAGTGCATCGATGACGTCGTCCCCACAGTGAACGTACGTACATACCCCAACCAGAAGCCATGGATAACAGGCAGAGTTGCCACTTTCAAGGAGCGGGACTCTAACCCGGATGCGTATAAGAAATCCTGCTATGCACTCTGACGAACCACATACAGGCAAAGCATCAATACAGGACTAAGATTGAATTGTACTACACCAGCTCTGACACTCGTCGGATGTTGCAGGGCTTGCAAACCATTCCAGACTACAAAGGGAAGCACAGCTGAGAGCTGCCCAGTGACACAAGCCTACCAGATGAGCGAAACTACTTCTACGCTCGATTCGAGGCAAATAACACTGGAAGATGTATGAAAGCACCAGCTGTTCCGGAAGAATGTATGATCACGCTCTCCGCAGCCGATGTGAGTAAGACCTTTAAACAGGTCAATATTACCAGGACGTGTATTGCGAGCATGCGCTGACCAACTGGCAAGTGTCTTCCCTGACATTTTCAACCTCTCCCTGTCCAAGTCTGTAATACCAACATATTTCAAGCAGTCCACCATAGTCCCTGTGCCCAAGAACACCAAGGTAACCTGCCTAAACGACTACGGACCCGTAGCACTCACGTCTATTGCCATGAATGAAGTGCTTTGAAAGGCTGGTCATGGCTCACATCAACACCATCATCCCAGAAACCATAGACCCACTCCAATTTGCATACTGACCCAACAGATCCACAGATGACACAATCTCTATTGCACTCCACACTGCCCTTTCCCACCTGGACAAAGGAACACCTATGTGAGAATGCTATTCATTGACTACAGCTCAGCGTTCAATACCATAGTGCCCTCCAAGCTCATCAAGCAGAACAACAGTTTTTTTTCCTTGGCAGCTCTGGGACTAAACACCTCACTCTGTAACTGGATCCTGGACTTCCTGACGGGCCACCCTCAGGTGGTAAGGGTAGGCAACAACACATCCGCCATGCTGATCCTCAACAGAGGGGCCCAGGCATGACTCCAACACCATTGTTAAATTTGCCTACAGTGGTAGGCCTGATCACCGACAACGATGAGACAGCCTATAGGGAGGAGGTCAGAGACCTGGCAGTGTGGTGTGAGGACAACAACTTCTCCCCCACCGTGATCAAGACAAAGGAGATGATTGTGGACTACAGGAAAAAGAGGACTGAGCACGCCCCCATTCTCATCCACGGGCTGCAGTGGAGCAGGTTGACAACTTCAAGTTCCTTGGTGTCCACATCACCAACAAACTAACATGGTCCAAGAAGTTGTGAAGAGGAGCATGACAAAACCTATTCCCCCTCAGGAGACTGAAAGATTTGGCATGGGTCCTCAGATCCTCAAAAGGTTCTACAGCTGCACCATCGAGAGCCTCCTGACTGGTTGCATCACTGCCTGGTATGGCAACTGCTCGGCCTCCGACTGCTGTTGCCATACCATAACATTGCCATGCTGTTTTGGCATACAATAATGGTTTGAATTTGGATCAAGTCAAAACATTGTTAAACAGAGAACAAGTGTAAACTAGTACATTTGAAGGTCACTATACTAAGTACATGGATTAATGTCATTACTTATTAACACTTTTTACAATCCCAACATTTTTATATTTGTATATTAAATCAATTGTTGTGATAGAATGAAAGTGCACCAGAACGCACATCAGCATAGCTTTAACAAAACATTTCATTATATATTAATCATACAAATATATGAAAATGTATGTACAACAATAGTTGAACTAAAAGCAAACAAGCACATTCCGTACAGTAGACAAAAAGCAGGCAAAAATGCATTAAAACAAACAAAAAGTAAATTTAACAGAGCTTTAAATAGTGACTTAAGACCATTGGAATATGAAGGGAAAGGGGAAACCTAGTCAGTTGCAAAACTGAATGCATTCAACCGAAATGTTACATTTAACGCATCCTCTGAAGCAGAGAGACACTCATGGCTAATCCATCTATTGATCTATTATTTCACAGGAACACAAACACATCAGCCGGCGCTTCCTCCTGTCACTTCTCAACGCTACATGCAAGAGTGGATACTAATCCACTATTGTTCAGTGGAAAAAAGACATGCTCGCAACAGTCGTACTGCAGGGGATTATATTCTGTGGTCTGTAAGAATTAGCATGTTGAGGCACACAGTCTGGGAAAGTTGATATCAAACACATAATAGGACTTGAAGCCCACATCCAGTGCCCCAAGAAATGTACCTTGCTCCAATGTCTGTCCACTAATGACTGTAGACACCTGTGAGCAGTGCCTTAAAGCCAACACAAATAGGTAGGTAGGTAACCTCCACTTTGCCCAGGTAGTCAACCATGTTGGTCCCAACCTGTTAGATAGAAATCATAACATTTCAGAATATGAAGACTTGTGCAAAGGAGGCACACTGACAATCCCATCACACACAATTTATTGTGTATACTGTATAGCCATTTACACACAATGTATTGGAGTGTGCAGTTATGCGTAACAGATTTTGGAATGCTGTTTCATTCAAGGTTTGCAAATCATCTACTTCCCCATCAATCTCCATATGCCTCCCTATGCCTATCCACTATTTAATTGTACAGTCTGCCAGTTAATGAAGGACTTTCTGGTCTCTTCAAAGCTGGGTCGGAATGTCTTCCTGCGAATCTTGTAGACTGGTGTTGGGAGGACCAATGGCAAAAGTCTTGATTGTGTCAGGCTAAAAAACAAATTACCATTTGAGGCACCACCAGCAGGGTAATTTCAAACTATACCCACACTTCGAAGAGAAGATCTTGGGCCTGCTTCTCTCAGCTGCCTGAAGCAAAGTTTTTTTGTCCTTGAAGACAGCAATCCAGTTCTCAGAGTTTCCCAGAGTTGTCCGGGTTTAAAATGGAGAAGTCCTGAGCAATCTGCAGTAAAGCACACAAACAATTACTTTTCCATTGCAGTTCATCGTTAGTCTGGCTAACACCTAACTCTCGAAGTCCTCCAGACCTCTGTCTGGAATGGCTCTTTGATATTGTCGGCCCCAATGCATCAATAAGGAAGGGGGCTGTGCTTTTACAGGGTTGGCTCTCTGTATTTTTCTCACTCAAACACACACAACCACACTCAGCCCCTAGTTCTGCCCCCTTCTATTACAATGGTTGGATTTTTAAATCCAAACAATGAGAACCAATCAAACCATATTGCACAATTTATGAGCGAATATTGTATTAACAAACAGCCTCCTTTCCAGACCGGTGTGGTCACAGCTCTCCCTGCTCTGTGATTAACGTGGGCCGTGTCAGCCAGGCTAGTTAAGCACAGCAAGCAGAATCAAATTCAAGTCTAATGGTTTTTGTAAAAATGTAACCCCCTATGCCTGGAGAATCCAGCAGATGCGTATACACTCGGATTATCTCGACTGTCTTGGCCCCATCCTGTCTGGTCCACTGAGCCCTCTGGAAAAAGCCTCCTTAATGTACTGCAACTTGATTTGCCGGCCGATGTTGTTCTTAAGCCACGGTCATCTGGGCTGCTCTCTCACATTTGACTGATGTGAGAACAAAGTACTCAATGGATTATAAATTCCTTTTAAATATCATTTTTCAAAATACACAACAAATCCTTCAATATATACCTGACAAGACTTGGCTACTGCTCAAGCTTGTTGTGTTGCTTGGTGTGTCCACAATTCTATGTATTCACGTGTGTATCCCGAGGACCTCCCCTCGTGTATAAAAAAGGTGCGTTTTTCAAAACTCTCACTGCATGCAAGTATTTTATGTTCTTCTTTAACTTCAGGTTATTGTTGAGACGTCCAAAAGCAAGAGCGTTTTTCCTTGTCTATCTCCTACACTGCAAAAGAAAAAGGGGGTACCTGGTCAGTTTCACAACTTAATTCATTCAACCAAAATGTGTCTACCACAAATAACCCAACCCCTCTGAATCAGAGGTGCGGAGGGCTAACTTAATCGACATCCACGTCTTCGGCGCCTGGAGAGCAGTTGTTGTTGGGGGTTGACTGCCTTGCTCAAGGGCTGAACGACACATTTCTCCACCTTGCTGTCTCTGGGATTTGAACCAGCGACCTTTAACGTAACTGGCCCAACCCTCTTAATCGCTAGGGTGTAGAATTTAATAAGGGATAGTTTCACCCACATTTCTAAATTACATACTTTGAGGAGGGAAGGGTTGATAAGCTAGGTCAAATGGTTGAACAAAGGCGAGGAAGTGACAAAAGAGCTAAATGAATAGGGGTGGCAGTAGTTTTGACGTTAGAAAGGCAGGCTGTTAATCGGAGGGTAATCGGTTTGAACCCCTAGCTGCCTGCGGAGAAATCTGCAGGGAGTGATCCGGCAGCCAGAGGTTTACCAGCTGCAATATCTCTGTATATTACCTACTGCTGTTGTGCCCTTGAGCAAGGCACTTTACCATGAGCTGCTCCCAGTCTGTGGTGAGTGTGCCAGGATGATCACTGTGATAGAATATTTGTGGAAATTAGTAATAAAGCAAGTATGGAAACATGAAGGCCAAACTATCTATGGTAGCTGTGCATTTAATAATATATCTAGTCCCAAAGTGGCTGCATGGTTCTAAGAGGCTCTTAGAAGGCCTATAACAGTCTAATCCGGGGGAGGTGGGGTTCTACTAAACTATATGGAATTGTTTTAAGAAGGTCATACCAATGATTATTTTGCTATTTGAGATAGACTTTTAAGACTCTTTAAAGTATAAAAAAATATATATACAAATTGTATTTGACCTTGCTATAAGCCCATACAAACACATTGAATAACAGATTCACTATATGGAACAAAAGTTAGGCCGTCCCCAAAAAATCTAAAGGAAGGTTGTTCTGACATGTCTATCCTATATCTGAGAGATATAAGAAAGATCAGGAAAAAAAATGTATTTTACACATCTCATTCCAAAATCATGGGCATTAATATGGAGTTGGTCCCCCCTTATCTGCTATAACAGCCTCCAATCTTCTGTGATGGCTTTCCACTAGATGTTGGAACAATGCTGCAGGGACTTGCTTCCATTGAGCCACAAGATCATTAGTGAGGTCTGGCACTGATGTTGGGCGATTTCTGTCAGCCAAAACACCTTGTCTGATGAAATAACGTTAGCCATTTTTTCATTCAGTCAGTCGTTCTGTTGAACTAGAAGACTTGCAAGTTGCCACATCTCAACATTTGCTCACATTCTGGTGGACTACACACACTGGTGGCGGGAGAATTAACCTACTGGCTGGGTCAAATATCCATAACCCAACCGTAATAACCAGCACCAACAAGCCAAGCTTGCTGTTCTTACAGAAAACTGGGTCATCCAAACAACCCACCATTTTTTTGGTGTAACTTACTTTTGTGTAACTTACAAAGCTATGCATGCAAGAAGCCTTGACCTGTATGGTGCACAAATATTTCTCTGTCTTCAGTTTGATTGAAGGCCTGTATTTTTGCCTTGTAACTGATTTATTCTACAAAGAGAGTAGGAACAACACATGATCAAGATGAGCTAGCTACTAGTTTAAAGCAACGAAAGATCTAATTGTTAAAAATAATGAATGTATGGGCTACATTTATCTTTTAGACGATGCATTCATTTATCACTCATAAAAAGTTATTAGTGATTGCACCACAACCATATTACATCCTCTTCCAACGCAAAGGTGACGTTTTTCCTTCGATGTCAAATCTATTCATATTATTGCTAGCTATCTTAGCTGTTATTCTGGCTAACATGCTACTGAACCATGACACTGTCATATTGACATGCATATTTGTATTAAAAGGACAGCAACGTATTCACCTGAAAATATAAGTGTTTAGGCAAATCATTAGTTTCCTAGCTACCTATCACAATAATTCTGTAAAAATAGCTCTAGCCAATCAGTGGCACTGACATATTGAAAATGGTATCAACAAAACATGACATTGCTAACTAGGCATCATAGATAACAAAATGTTCAGGTTAATTAGGAAGTTTAATACGTTAGACACTAGCTAGTTAGAAGGCTTGGTTTCCATTTTTCAACAGATTTTTCGAATCTCCCTTTTTTATTTCACCTTTATTTAACCAGATAAGCTAGTTGAGAACAAGTTCTCATTTATAACTGCGACCTGGCAAAGAAAGAAAAGCAGTACGACAGAAACAACAACACAGAGTTACATAGAATAAACAAGCGTACAGTCAATAACACAATAGAAAATAAATAAAGTCTATATACAGTGTGTGCAAATGGCATGAGGAGGTATGGCAATAAATAGGCCATAGTAGCAAAGTAATTAGAATTTAGCAGATTAACACTAGAGTGATAGATGAGCAGATGATGATGAGCAGATGATGGTGTGTAAGTAGTGATATTGGTGTGCAAAAGAGCAGCAAAGTAAATAAAAACAATATGGGGATGAGGTAGATTGGGTGGGCTTTTAAAAAGATGGACTATGTTCAGCTGCAGCGATCGGTTAGCTGCTCAGATAGCTGATGTTTAAAGTTAGTGAGGGAAATGTAAGTCTCCAGCTTCAGCGATTTTTGCAATTTGTTCCAGTCACTGGCAGCAGAGAACTGGAAGGAAAGTCGGTGTTGGCTTTGGGGATGACCAGTGAGATATACCTGCAGGAGCGCGTGCTATGGGTGGGTGTTGTTATCGTGGCCAGTGAGCTGAGAAGGCGGTGCTTTACCTAGCATAGACTTGTAGATGACCTGGAGCCAGTGGGTCTGGCGACAAATATGTAGCGGGGGCCAGCCAACTAGAGCATACAGGTCGCAGTGGTGGGTGGTATAAGGCGCTTTGGTAACAAAACGGATGTAACTGTGATTGACTGCATCCAATTTGCTGAGTAGAGTATTGGAAGCTATTTTGTAGATGACATCGCCGAAGTCGAGGATTGGTAGGACTGTCAGTTTTACTAGGGTAAGTTTGGTGGCGTGAGTGAAGGAGGCTTTGCTGCGAAATAGGAAGCCGATTCTAGATTTGATTTTGGATTGGAGATGTTTGATATGAGTCTGGAAGGGGAGTTTACAGTCTAGCTAGTCACCAAGGTATTTGTAGTTGTCCACGTATTCTAGGTCAGAACCGTCCAGAGTAGTGATGCTAGTCGGGCGGCCGAGTGCTGGCAGCAAATGGTTGAAAAGCATTTGCATTTGGTTTTGCTAGCGTTTAAGAGCAGTTGGAGGCCACGGAAGGAGTGTTGTATGGCATTGAAGCTTGTTTGGAGGTTAGTTAACACAGTGTCCAAAGAAGGACCAGATGTTTACAGAATGGTGTCGTCTGCGTAGAGGTAGATCAGGGAATCACCAGCAGCAAGAGCGACATCGTTGATATATACAGAGAAAAGAGTCGGCCCGAAAATTGAACCCTGTGGTACCCCCATAGAGACTGCCAGAGATCCGGACAACAGGCCCTCTGATTTTACACACTGAACTCTATTGGAGAAGTAGTTGGTGAACCAGGCGAGGCAGACGTTTGAGAAACCAAGGCTATTGAGTCTGCCAATAAGAATACGGTGATTGACAGAGTCGAATGCCTTGGCCAGGTCGATGAAGACGGCTGCACAGCTCTGTCTTTTATCGATGGCGGTTATGATATCGTTTAGGACCTTGAGCGTGGCTGAGGTGCACCCATGACCAGCTCGGAAACCGGATTGCACAGAGGAGAAGGTACGGTGGGATTCGAAATGGTCAGTAATCTGTTTATTAACTTGGCTTTCAAAGACTTTAGAAAGGCAAGGCCTTTGAAGAGGGGGATGACCGCGGCAGCTTTCCAATCTTTACGGATCTCGGACGAAATGAAAGAGAGATTGAACAGACTGGTAATAGGGGTTGCAACAATGGCGGCGATAATTTTAGAAAGATAGAGGCCTGACCCTGATTGTTCATCAATGGTTACTGGTCTTGGAACTCAGGAGTTCACCAGAAATTACTTCTGGTAAACTGCCAATAGTGGCAGTAAAATGATTTTGCCACAGGTTTGCCACAGATTCAAATTGAATCTTGAGAGAAAAAACCCTTTGGCGAACTGTTTGCCACTAGTGGCAATAAATATTGTTGCCAAATGTTTTCTGCAGATTCACCAATAGTGGCAAACATTTGCAAACTTCTGGAAACATTTTGTGGCACACTATTTCGTTTAAAGCAAATTTGCCACAAACTTACGGGAACTTGATTTTGGATACTGGCACCTGGATCTGTAGACACTGCTGTGCACAGGATTTCCTCTTTGCAACAAATAACATTGATTGGTTCTCCTCCTACTCGTCAATTAGTGATGTATCAACATGTGGTTATGAGGCAGAATATACTTCTGAAGGCTATTTGCCACTGATATTTCACTATAATGTCTACCACATTATCAACAAATGTGAGAAAATATGACTTCAGCACTTCCCATTTGATTGTTTTGAATCGTACAAGGCTCCTCAGTGCACATCTGAGAGATCTAATGAAGAATTGTTTTTAACCATAACACTATCCACTATCACAGCACAAGGCGACACCCAAATGCAGACACAGGAGGCAAATGGTTGGAGTCTTACAATGTTAATTAATCCAAAGAGGTAGGCAAGAGAATGGTCGTGGACAGGCAAAAAGGTCAAAACCAGATCAGAGTCCAGGAGGTACAGAGGGCAGACAAGGCTTGTGGTCAAGGCAGGCAGAATGGTCAGGCAGGCAGGTACAGAGTCCAGAATCAGGCAAGGGTCAAAACCAGGAGGACTAGAAAAACGCTGGTTGACTTGGAAACATACAAGACGAACTGGCACAGAGAGACAGGAAACACAGGGATAAATACACTGGGGAAAAGAAGCGACACCTGGAGGGAGTGGAGAAAATCACAAGGACAGGTGAAACAGATCAGGGCAAAAGTGACTAGTGTTCCATTTATTAAAGTGGCCAATGATTTCAAGTCTGTGTATGTAGGCTGCAGCCTCCCTATACTAGTGATGGCTATATAACAGTCTCTCGGTCCCAGCTTTGATGCACCTGTACTGACCTCGCCTTCTGGATGATAACGGGGTGAACAGATAGTGGCTTCGTTGGTTGTTGTCCTTGATGATCTTTTTGGCCTTCCTGTGACATCAGGTGCTGTAGGTGTCCTGGAGGGCAGGTAGTGTGCTCCCGGTAAAGTGTTGTGCAGACTGCACCGCTCTCTGGAGAGCCCTGTGGATGTGGGCGGTGCAGTTGCCACACCAGGCGGTGATTCTGCCTGACAGGATGCTCTCAATTGGGCATCTATAAAAGTTTGAGGGTTTTAGGTGACGAGGCAAATTTCTTCAGTCTCCTGAGGTTGAAGAGGGTGGACCAGTTCAGTTTGTCGGTGATGTGTACGCCGAGGAACTTAAAACTTTCCACCTTCACTGGTGTCCCGTCGATGTGGATCAGGAGGTGCTCCCTCTGCTGTTTCCTGAAGTCCACGATTATCTCCTTTTGTTTTGTTGACGTTGAGTTATTTTCCTGACACCACACTCCCAGAGCCCTCACCTCCTCCCTGTAGACACTTCTTGATAAACTCAGTAACCGTCTCGGTGCCCACTGTGCCAGGTGCAATGGTTTGAGGGGGTCAAGAAATGCAATGCTGCTAGGTTTTTTATGCTCAACAGTTTCCTATGTTTATCAAAAATGTTCCACCACCCAAAGGACATCCAGCCAAGGAAGACGTCAGAGGAGGACGTCAGCTTGACATTGAAACGTCAGTCACCTGTTCACATATTGTACAGTGGATTAAAGTCAGCATAACGAAATCAATCTTTGCCTTTTTTGAGTGTTCCAACTCCTTTTTACCTCGAACTAGTCCTTTTGAAAGTTTACCTTGGTAAGCCATTGTCATGATTTTTGTCATTGTTGTTGAGCTCCCATCATTTCCTTTGTTTGCTGAAGCGCCAAGGCCCACCTGAACTCCGACATCCAGCCAACTTGACACAACTGTTGGAAGCACTGGAGTCAAGATAGGCCAGCATCCCTGTGGAATGCTTTCGACACCTTGTAGAGTCCAAGCCCCAATGAATTGAGGCTGTTTTTAGGGCAAAAGGGGGTGCAACTCAATTTTATGAAGGTGTTCCCAATGTTTTAAAAAATTCAGTGTTTAAACATCCATTGTTTAGCTGGAATGGAATGTTTGTATACTGTATATTGGACTGTGATAAGTGCTTTCCCACCTAGCTATCTTGTAAGTCACTCAGAATAAGCGCGTCTGCTAAATGACTAAAATGTCAAATGTAAATGTTTTACATACATCTCATATTACTGTAGTGAATCATATTTTTCTCACAAATGTATAATTTGTACAGCTCTTTATAACAAATGTAGTTACTTGTTACATTTGACAGTACAATTTATTTATCTGAGAGTGAGGTGAATATATAGTGCATTCGGAAAGTATTCAGACCTTTCACTTTTTCCACATTTTGTTGCATTACAGCCTTATTCTAAAATGTATAATGTATAAAAAATGTCAAACTGAAATATGACATTTACATAAGTATTCAGACCCTATACTCAGTACTTTGCTGAAGCACCTTGTACGGACTAAAGTCTTCTTGGGTATGATGCTACAAACTTGGCACACCTGTTTTTGAGGAGTTTCTCCCATTATTTTCTGCAGATCCTCTCTAGCTCTGCCATGTTGGATGGGGAGCTTCGATGCACAGCTATTTTCAGGTCTCTCCAAGGATTGTTCGATCGGGTTCAAGTCCCGGTTCTGACTGGTCTACTCAAGGACATTCAGAGACGTGTCTTGAAGCCACTCCTGCATTGTCTTGGCTGTGTGCTTAGGGTCATTGTCCTGTTGGAAGGTGAACCTTCGCCCTAGTCTGAGGTCTTGAGTCCTCCGGAGCAGGTTTTCATCAAGGATCTCTCTGTAAATTTGCTCCACTCATCTTTCTCTCGATCCTGACTGGTCTCCCAGTCCCTGCCGCTGAAAAACATCCGCACAGCATGATGCTGCCACCACCATGCTTCACCTTAGGGATGGTACCTGGTTTCCTCCAGATGTGACGCTTGGCATTTAGGCCAAAGAGTTCAATCTTGTTTTCATCAGACTAGAAAATCTTGTTTCTTGTGGTCTAAGAGTCCTTTAGGTGCCTTTCGGCATACTCCAAGTGGACTGTCATGTGCCTTTAAATGAGGAGTGGCTTCTGTTTAGACACTCTCCCATAAAGGCCTGATTGGTGTAGTGCTGCAGAGATGGTTGTCATTCTGGAAGGTATTCTCATCTCCACAGAGGAACTCTGGACCTCTGTAGGGGTGACCCCCTGATTGCTCAGTTTGGCCGGTCGGCTAGCTCTAGGAAGAGACTTGGTGGTTTCAAACTTCTTCCATTTAAGAATGATGGAGGCCGCTGTGTTCGTGGGGACCTTCAATGCTACAGACATTTTTTGGTACCCTTCCCCAGATCTGTGCCTAGACACAATCCGGTCTCGGGGGTCTACAGACAATTCCTTCAACCTCATGGCTTGTATTTTTTGCTCTGATATGTCCTATCAACTGTGGGACCTTATATAAACAGGTGTGTGCCTTTCTAAATCATGTACAATCAATTGAATTTTCCACAGGTGGATTCCAATCAAGTTGTATAAACATCTACTGGATGATTAATGAAAACAGGATACACCTGTGCTCAATTTAGAGTCTGTTAGCAAAGGGTCTGAATACTTAAGTAAATAAGGTAAATTACATTTTTGATCCATTTGCAAAAATGACATTCTGGATGGCAGGTTAGTTTTCTGTACATTATAGTTTGGTGATTGACTCAAGGAGGTGTGAGGCTGTCCTAAATTATACAGCAAATGTTTGAGGTTACATGGGGACTTTACCAGTCACACGTTACAAAAGTCAAAATCCCCAGATAATGAATTGTGCTGTGGGGCAAATGGCTGCACAACCTGTTGAACATTCACTATCGTGTCATACTATCAGGGCCGGTTCTAGCCTTTCCTTCAGTTCTGCACATTTTGCCATAGGGTGGAGAGATATTTTTCCAGTTTTAAAGCTAATGTCCTGAAATTCAAGACATTTAGCCATGTTAAATATTATATCTGAGTGAGAGTGGCTTGTAGTAATCGGCCATGATTACTACAAGTTTAGATAGCTGGTTAGACTAGTTTACCAATCCCCAAAACAATTGTGAGTGACAACTGAGTGAGTCTGATTGTCTAGCATGACAAAAGGGAAACTGCTGATGCACATCCAAATTATTTTGAAACAGCACCTTTTGTATTCCACTATTCTAACGGACCCAAATTAGTTCCTTTTTAAATGTATGATTAAAATAATAATAATTCAGTCCATTAGCGGCCCGGGGGCCCTAAGTGATCGCTTATGTCACTTTTGGCTGGAGCTGGCCCTGCATACTATACTGCCACATGGCCTTTGAATCCCACCACTGCCACAAAATTCCTCTAAAGTCTAAAACTTTCTTCTCTGACACTGGTATCCCACATTACAGCTACCCCTCAGACCCACATGAAACCCTAAAAGGGGATTCCAGCCTTGAGAAGTTACCTCATATCGCCCTGCATCAAAGAGTGACTGATACTTGTAAGACCACTCACCATGAAACAGCAGAAATAGAAATTAATGACAGCGTTGGGTAGTTTGAGCTAAACAAACTAGCTTACAGACTGCAAGAAACAACAGGATGGGCTCGCCAGATCACGACAATAAAATGGTTTGAAGTTGAATGGAAAATATAAGCACCACAGATCTATAATTTAAACACTTGCTCATCTTGTCCATTAATTTTAGATAGCTGGATCTACAAAACCAAAATCTCAGAACATGGACTTATCTTGACAGACTACTTTTGACATCTGAAAACATTGGAATTTTCCGTAAGGTGGGTAAACACTTGTGCATAACCAAAAGGGTGAGTAAACACCTGGTAACACCAATGGTAACAAGCCACCGGTCTCCCTTACAAGATAGCAGACCATTTAACAATAAACCAAGATAAAATCCATAAATGATGAGGGAGAAGTTATTGAAAACAAATTTTGTATTGGAAAAAAAGAGGTATCAGTGCCTTAAAGCTATAGGCTTGGAACTGACCAAACATGTTCATTAAGCATAACTAAAGATTGTGGAGAGAGTGGGAGCAAATGTGTGGTTCGGCATCTGAGTCCAAGAGATGAGAGAGAACCTGGAAAATGATTAACACGTGCCACAAGCTGCACTAGCCGGGGGAGCCTCTCCCTCTGATGTGGTGTGGTGTGGTGTGGTGTGGTGTGTGTGTGTGTGTATCACCATCCACAACAAAGGCAATGAAAAAGCCATTGTGTGTTCAGATATGTGTGACAAACTGTAATTACAGTGTGTGAGGTTGGGGGTCAGATGCAAAAACTGTTTGTCACAGCAATATAGTTGATCAATGGCGAGGAGCAGAAGAACATCTTTGTTGTCCCATTCACCCATCAGAGCGTCTTATTTTTTGGAGGGGGTGTTGGCTTTCATGTGTGGTGTGTGTATGGTATACATGTGAATGTTTGTAAGTTAAACTGACCAAGATGCTCCCACCATGCTGTGTAAAGGGTTTCAAACGTACATGGTGTCATAACACATGTCAATCAAACTCCCCTGGCTTTACATATTATTGATAACACAGTAATAAAGGCCTTTATTACTTCAACTCTGCCTTGACCTGCATAGAGAATGGCCTAAATTACCTAAATGGTGAGATGATTTACGTATGTAAGAAATTCACAGTCAAGGCCAGTTTCAGCTCCAACAATGAACCTCATTTATCAACGTCCTCTACATAGAAATATGTATATTTCTTCTTTGGTCTTACTGATTTTGATATCATTTACTTTTCATTGAATTAAATGTTTCCTTTATTAAAACCAGAAGTCTGGGGGTTATTCAGGGTGACTTGAGCTGAATATATTCAGGAGCTGAACCACATAATTAATGCCTTCTGCGGTTCCTTTACGAATATTATAGCTGATCTGACTGGTCAAAAGACCAATTAGTGAACAAAATATCAGAATTTGGCTGCTTGTGTAAACGCAGCCCATAGTTACCAGGAAATATATGCATCTGTGGATGATCTGACTCACGAAGAAAACGACTGTGGGCCAACATTTCCCAGTCAACGCCAGGAGCTGTATGTAAGCTAGGGGGCAGAATTTTCACTTTTGGATAAATAGTGTGCCCAATTTCAACTTCCTGCTACTCATGCCAAGAATATAAGATATGCATATTATTCATAGATTTGGATAGAAAACACTCTGAAGTTTCTAAAACTGTTTGAATCATGTCTGTGAGTATAACAGAACTTATGTAGCAGGCAAAACCCCGAGGACTAACTCTTCAGATATTTTTTCCCACTCTCTGTTCCCTGTATTGTCTTTGCCATTGGATATTTAATAGGTACCTATTTTCAGTTCCTACCGCTTCCACTGGATGTCGCCAGTCTTTGGAATTTGGTTGAGGTTATTCCTTTGTGCTATGAAGAAGTAGGCCAACTCAGAACTGGGGACACTTTTGTGAGTTGCGCAAGATGTGAAAAGCAGTGCTGGTTTCTTCTCTTTCCTGTATTGAATACAGATTGCCCCGTCTACAATTTGATCGATTATTAACGTTTAAAAATACCTAATGTTGCATTACAAAAGTACTTTGAAATATTTTGGCAAAGTTTATAGGCAACTTTTGAAATATTTTGTAGTGACGTTGTGTTTTTGTAAGCTGTTTTTTTCTGGATCAAACGCGCTTTATAAATGGACATTTTCGATATATATGGACGGAATTAATCGAACAAAATAACCAATTGTGATGTATATGGGACATATTGGAGTGCCAACAAAAGAAGCTCGTCAAAGGTAATGCATATTTTATATTTTATATCAGCGTTTTGTGTAGCACCTGCTATGCTAGCTCCTTTGTTTACTGCTGGTGCAGATGGGTGCAGGCTATCAGATAATAGCTTCTTATGCTTTCGCCGAAAAGCATTTTAAAAATCTGACATGTTGGCTGGATTCACAACGAGTGTAGCTTTAATTGAGTATCTTACATGTGTGATTCAATGAAAGTTTTAATTTTATAGCATTTTATTTGAATCTGGCGCTCTACATTTCCCCCAGCAATTGGCCAGTTGAGACGCTAGTGTCTCCCCTATCCATAAGAGGTTGTATTAAGCATTTCAGAATAGGAGTACTGATCTAGGATCAGATCTTCCCTGCCCATGTAACCTTTTTCATTATGATAAAAGGCTAAACTGATTCTAAATCAACACTCCTAAGACGCTTGATACATACAACCCCTGGTCTCACTCCAAAACTGTATTTTGTATTTTCTAAATATTTTTACTGCTAATTATTGCTACACTCTGAAAATCACCATGCTTTACATTAACTAAAAGTGTGTACAATTTGTAATTACTTGCGATTCCAGGCTATGTTGTGTGTCTATGTTTAAACTGTATGCTGTTTTTGTGTATGTGCTCTATGCTACCTTCTCAATTGACAATTGTGGGATATTTAAAGTATTTTGAATTTAATGAAATTGAAATGTTTTTCTCACAAATTGACATCTCTATACCACACTGCCCCCACAGCCTTCTTCCCTCGCTCTCTCAGATCAAATCTTTCCACCATGACAGCTTTTCCAGGATTCCCACAGGGAACACTCTCAGATGTGAAATGAGGCTTGAGTTCTTCTCCAACACCTGCTTCAGCGAACAGCAAGGGGTCGTGGGTTGGGGTCAAAGCGTGGGTTGCCACATGCATCGTCATAATGCAATCACACCGCCGCCGTGGGCGACAAACAATACACTGCACGTGTAAGAGTGTGTGAGTGTGAGAGAACTCAGTAGCCTGCTAACACGCAGTGTGTGGGAAAGAGAATGGGTGGAGGTGGAGGTGAGTTAAGGGTAACAGCATTGGGGCGAATAAATAATTATATTATTGTTATCAAATGAAAGCATTGTCTCTGTTTTACCCTACAGTAAAAATATATACAGTATATACTGTACTGTATATTCACAGATGTTGGCGTTGACTGATTGAGAATGAGAACGGAGAAGGCTCTGGACGTGTGTGTACAGACCTACATCACTTGGACAGAGAGGATGATGGGAGATGGTTGTGTCAAAGATGAGTGTGTCAGATGGGAAGCAAAGCTCCTTAGAAGGAGTGCCTCTAAACCACTAAAAGTCTTGAAACCCTTAGCCCAATAAAGCCACATTTCATTGACCAATAAAGCCAGCCAAGTAGTATTTTGTAACTATATTGTTTTCAAATGTTGAAAACTTACAGTGCCTTCAGAAAGTATTCATACCCCTTGACTTTTTCCACATTTTGTTCTTTTAATGCCTGAATTTTTTTTTACGTATCCACACACAGTATTCCATAATGACTAAGTGAAACATGTTTTTAAACATTTTTACAAAAGTATTGAAAATTAAATTCAGAAATATCTCATTTACATAAGTATTCAAACCCCTGAGTCAATACATGTTAGAATGACCTTTCTCAGTGATTACAGCTGTCGGTCTTTCTGAGTAAGTCTCTAAGAGCTTTGCACACCTGGATTGTACAATATTTTGACATTATTCTTCAAAGAATTATTCAAGCTCTGTCAAGGGAAAGAGAATACCTAGTTAATCTTACAACTGAATGCATTCAACTGAAATGGGTCTTCCGCATTTAACTTTGAATCAGAGGGGTGCCGAGGGCTGCCTTAATCGACATCCACAGCTTCACACAACAGTCGGTTAACTGCCTTGCTCAGTGGCAGAACGGCAGATTTATACCTTGTCAGAATGTCAAATATTTTATATTTGAAATTTTTCGACGTAGCCGCCCTTTGCCTCGAAGAGAGCTTTGCAGACTCTTGGCATTCTCTCAACCAGCTTCATGAGGTAGTCACCTGGAATGCATTTCAATTAACAGGTGTGCCTTGTTAAAAGTTAATTTGTGGAATTTATTTCCTTCTTAATGCATTTGAGCCAATCAGTTGTGTTGTGACAAGGTAGGGGTGGTATACAGAAGATAGCCCTAAGTTCATATTATGGCAAGAACAGCACCAACAGATGGCGCCGACAGAGAGGGCTGCCTCGCCTCTAGGCCTTAGGAAACTTTGCAGGATATTGTTTTTTAAGTATTATTTCTTACATTGTTAGCCCAGAAAATCTTAAGTGTTATTACATACAGCCGGGAAGAACTATTGGATATCAGAGCGATGTCAACTTACCAGCACTACGACCAGGAATATTCCCAAAGCGGATCCTTTGTCTGATTCCAGAGGTTTACCCAAAACACCGGAGAATTTGTGAAGTTAATCACTGTTAGTTTTGTAACTACACAACTACTTTTTGGAGAATTGCAAGGCTTTCACATGCAGGTGGAAGGACAGCTATATTCACTTGGGAGCAAGAGGCCGTTATAGTTGGCTTGGCCCTTCAAGATAATGCAATACGACTCAGAGAAATCCAGGAACTTGTGATTCTAGACAACACAAACTTCCTTGGAATCGACAGTGTCAGCCTTTCCACAATTGACCGTGTCCTTCATCGTAACAGGATGCGAATGAAACAAGTATACAGAGTACCTTTTGAGCGCAACTCACCAAGGGTGAAAGAACTGTGAGCTCAGTATGTGCAAGTAAGTGTACATTCAGAAACATTTACTGTAATCCCGATTGTCTACAGTACTAACACATACTATGTGAATGACATTACTCTTCAGTACATACAATGTATGTGAATCAGAAGCCTAATTTTACTCTACAGTATAGCACTGTCTCTGTACGACTTACAAAATCCTACATTCAGTATATTGTATTTCTACACAGACAATATTTGACATGGAATTCTTGGACAGACCCCATGAGTTCACCTTTGTCAATGAAGCAGGCTTTAATCTAACAAAGAGGAGAAGGAGAGGCCGAAGCATGATTGGACAGCGGGCCATTGTTGAAGTCCCTGGTCAAAGAAGTGGCAATGTCACAATCTGTGCTGCTATCAGCAACCATGGTGTTCTACATCTCCATGTTACACTCGGGCCATATAACACCCAGCACCTTCTAAGATGTATTGCCAATCTAAGAAATATTTTATTTGAGCAGCAGGTTCAAGAGCAGCAGGGTCAAGAGCTAAATGAGAATCCCATTCCCACCTATGTGATAGTGTGGGACAATGTCAGTTTCCACTGAGCTGCTCAGGTAAGGGAATGGTTTAACATCAATGGGCAGTTTATGAACTTGTACCTCCCTCCATACTCGCCTTTCCTGAATCCGATTGAGGAGTTTTTCTCCTCTTGGAGATGGAAAGTGTATGATAGACAACCCTACACCTGAGTAAATCTGCTGCAAGCCATGGTTTTAGCCTGTGGTGATATAGGTGAGGAATCATGTCAGGGCTGGATACGGCACACAAGAGGCTTCTTCCCCCATCGCCTCAGGAGGGACAACATTGCTTGTGATGTCGACGAAGTGCTCTGGCCTGACCCAGCCCAAAGACAAGAAGAAGCACATGTTTTTTTTTTAATCCACCAGGACACTATGATGTTTGTGTTGATTCTAAGCTTCCTAAAGCAACCGGAAGTGGTTAACCTCTAGCGTCGAGCAAACCCGTATCCGGGAGCGTAATCATAGCCTCAAGCTCATTACCATAACGCAACATTAACTATTCATGAAAATCGCAAATGAAATGAAAGAAAGATATTCACTCACAAGCTTAGCCTTTTGTTAACAATCTCAGATTTTCAAAATATGCTTTTCAACCATAGCTACACAAGCATTTGTGTAAGAGTATTGATAGCCTAGCATAGCATTAAGCCTAGCATTCAGCAGGCAACATTTTCACAAAAACAAGAAAAGCATTCAAATAAAATCATTTACCTTTGAAGAACTTCGGATGTTTTCAATGACGAGACTCTTAGTTAGATAGCAAATGTTCATTTTTTCCAAAAATATTATTTGTGTAGGAGAAATCGCTTTGTTTTGTTCATCACGTTTGGCTAAGAAAAAAATCTGAAAATGCAGTCTCTACAACGCCAAACTTTTTACCAAATTAACTCCATAATATCGACAGAAACATGGCAAACATTGTTTAGAATCAATCCTCAAGGTGTTTTTCACATATCTATTCGATGATAAATCATTCGTGGCAGTTTGGTGTCTCCTCGGAAGCAAACAGAAAAATACACGCAGCTGGAGATTACGCAATAATTGCGACGGAGGACACCAAGCGAGCACCTGGTAGATGTAGTGTAAAATGGTCAATCTTCCAATGATATGCCTAGAAATAAGTCACAATGCTGTCGACACTATGGGGAAACGACAGAAAGTCTAAGCTCATTCGTGACCCATTCACAGCCATATAAGGAGTCATTGGAACACAGCGCCTTCAAAATCTGGGGCACTTCCTGTTTGAAATTTAATCTTGGTTTCGCCTGTAGCATCAGTTCTGTGGCACTCACATACAATATCTTTGCAGTTTTGGAAACGTCAGAGTGTTTTCTTTCCAAAGCTGTCAATTATATGCATAGTCGTGACAAAATATTGCGCTTAAAACGGGAATGTTTTTTTATTCAATAATGAAATACCGCCCCCAGAGTTCCAAGAAGTTGAAATCACCCTAAAAGTTTTTTTCCATACCCAACCGGCAGTTTGTGATAAATTGTGCATTCAACCCTGTGTAAATCGGTCAGTTCTTAACGTAAACACTTAAAACTCAGGATTCTGTAAAGGCATACGCCAATCAGGATTTGAGTTTACTTATAGCTTCCTGTGCCAACCGGAAGTGCCTTAAATGGTGTCATAGTGGCTGTTTCAAAGGGTTAAAAAGGTCAGATCTTTTCAAATCTTCATATGTGTGATTAGGCAACCCCCATGAACTGTAATCAGTAATTTCTCCCATAAAATTTCCAAGAAAAAAACACACACACACACACACAGCTAGGACAGAGGGACACAGTGTGGTGCGTAGAGACAGACAGTGCCTGCAGTTTGTTCGAGCTAAAAAATAACCGTCAGACCTAGAGTTCTGAAACTTTAGAAACCTGTTCTAGACCTCAGGTCGATAGTGCGTGGTAAGTTACTTGGCTCTAGACGCTTCTCGGCCCGAGAAATAGCCTCGTACATTTGCAATGACTTCAATTCATTTTGACCATTACGAAACTGACGACATTTAGAAAAGTCTCAGAGACGCATGACTAGGTGCATTGAAACTGGCTCGGCCCATAGAGACGGACCCCAATGTTTCTGTCTGAAAGCTCATTCAAGAACCCTGTAGCAAGGCATGGAAAAAAGTGGATTTTCAGCACCAATTAGGGTCTTGCTCGGGCACCGAAGGACCTATCGAGCCGAAACTCGGGATTCGGGGTCGCCTCGCATAGGCCTACACAAAATGTCAGAACTGGACCCGCAACTAGAACGTAACTATGTGTTTTACGTTTTTTTAATTATGTTTTAAACTGAAGGAGCTGTGAATTATGGGCCTGCTCTGAAATATGTGATAGTTGGCTTCTAAATGAGTTGTAAAAAGTGGGGTTGGTGTCAGATGGTATCAGTTTGGTGTCAGAATGACATCTAGTTGACTGATGGACACTGACTTGCTAGTTGACTTTTGTACATTTTGCAATATGTTTAAACGGAGAGGGACCATCACCAAAATGGCATTCTGAAATCAACACTAAAAATGGTATCACCATAGTCTCCAGACTGTGCCGAGTTCAACGAGACGCCCCACTTGACCGTAGCTCGCTCTGAGTGCAGCAACAGTGAAAAAAAGCAGGCTCAAAATGAGGCCTGGCCCTAAATTTCAGTTGCTTTTGGGGGACAGCGGGCAGAACCGTTAGGTTTAGAAGGGCAGTTCAACCACAGGAATGTTTCTAAGGTCCTCCCGATCTGTGCAAGCCTAACCTTGACTGTGTGGCATTAATCCTTAACAGTAAAACAGGGTTTTTTGATCTCACAGATTACAATGACATCTCTCCCCATAGGAATACATTGCCTGCTCCCCTAAATTCAACCTAGAGCCTATGTGGGTTAATACTGCCTTATGAACTGGTCTTCAATGGCAATCCATCAGGCCACTATGAGGTCAACCTGTGTCGATTCTAAGCTTCCTGGAGCAACCGGAAGTGGTTAAATTCACCTAAAAGGTATTTTGATGTACATAACCTGCAAATGTGAACATGACTGCATTCAACCCTGTGTAGATCAGTTAATTCTTAACATAAAGACTTTAAACTCAGGATTCTGTAAGAGCATACCCCAAGAAAGATATGTGTTTACTTATAGCTTCCTGTGCCAACCGGAAGTCCCTTTAATTGGGTCACAGTGTCTGTTTCGAAGGGTTAAAAAAGTCACATCTTTCCAAAACTTCATATGTGTGACTAGGTAACCCTTGCTTTTGGGTGACAGTGAGAGAACCGTTAGGGTGAGAAGCACAATTCGACCTCAGGTACGTTCCAGAGTTCCTCCCGATCTGTGCAAGCCTAACCTTGACCGTGTGGCATTAACCCTTAACTTCTTGCGTCGAGCAAACCCGTATCCGGGAGCGTAATCATAGCCTCAAGCTCATTACCATAACGCAACGTTAACTATTCATGAAAATCGCAAATGAAATTAAATAAATATATTCACTCACAAGCTTAGCCTTTTGTTAACAACACTGTCATCTCAGATTTTCTAAATATGCTTTTCAACCATAGCTACACAACCAAGCCTGCATTCATGTCTTGTGCACCAGAGGCATGGAATAGTCTACAATCCATGCTTCATTTAGACATGTTAGTGCCACTGAATGAATTTACGTTTTTGATGGGAGACTCTGTTACAGAGGAGTGTAAATGCTTATTTTAGGCTGGATCATGTTGTTGAATTGTATTGTATTGTCGTAAGTTTTAATTCTCTAATATATTGATTGTTGCTGCCTTCTTGGCCAAGTCTCCCTTGAAAAAGAGACTGTGTTTCAATGGGCTTTACCTGGTTAAATAAAGGTTTAAATAAATAAATAACAGCAGAGTAAAGCAATCTTCATTCCTTCCAGACGGGGGGGGGGGGGGGGGGGGATAATCCGGGTTATTTTGAAGGTTGCTTATAGCTTATGCATCATCATTGCTAGCAAATACGTACATTAGCTAGTTAGCCAGGCTAACTATTTTCTATGCGTCATGCACACAGTGCTTTGCAGTTATGTTTTGCTTGAGATATAAGAAGATTTATGTCCTTTTATTATCATGGTCATTCTGTGCAGAGTTTGTTTACATTGTACAGCTTGTTGGTCACTGCAGCGGCTTATTAGAGATAGGAGGTTTAAGTTGTGTTATTGAGCACTCTCGCGCTGTCCACCATTTTCATGGTCAGCATGCAGTTATTGCACCTTCCAGTGATTACGTGTCCTTGCGGGGCACTTTATTGTTTACCGCCTATGTTAGCATACTAGAGCTGTATTGTGTAGCAGGGTATAGACTGCATGTAGGAGGTTCCGGTCTGCGGCCCGTCGTAGGAAGTTCCGGTCTGCGGCCCGTCGTAGGAGGTTCTGGTCTGTGGACTGTCGCCGGATGCTCTGGACAGGGTACTGTCCACGGACGCTCTGGACTGGGTACTGTCACCGGACACTCTGGACTGGGTACTGTCGCCGGACACTCTGGACTGGGTACTGTTGATGGACGCTCTGGACTGGGTACTGCTGCCGGACGCTCTGGACTGGGTACTGTTGCCGGACGTTCTGGACTGGCGAGACGCACTGTAGGCCTGGTGCGTGGTGCCGGCACTGGTGGTACCGGGCTGGGGACACGCACCTCAGGGCGAGTGCGAGGAGCAGGAACAGGGAGTACTGGACCCTGGAGACGCACTGGAGGCCTGGTGCATGGTACCGGCACTGGTGGTACGGGACTGAGGACACGCACCTCAGGGCAAGTGCGGGGAGGAGGAACAGGGCGTACTGGACTGCCGAGGCGCACTCTAGGCCTGGTGCGTGGTGCCGGCTCTGGTGGTACCGGGCTGGGGACACGCACCTCAGGGCGAGAGCGATGAGCAGGAACAGGGAGTACTGAACCCTGGAGACGCACTGGAGGCCTGGTGCGTGGTACCGGGCTGAGGACACGCACCTCAGGGTGAGAGCGGAGAGGAGGAACAGGGCGTACAGGGCTCTGGAGATGCACAGGCAGCCTGGTGCGTGGTGTTGGCACTGGTGGTACTGGGTTGGGGACACGCACCTCAGGGCGAGTGCGGGGAGCAGGCACTGGACGTACTGGGCTGTGGAGGCGTACTGGAGGTCTGGAGTGTAGAGCTGACACAACCCGTCCTGGCTGGATGGTTATACTTGCCCTGCAAATGCAGGGCGCTGGCACAGGATGCACAGGGCTGTGCAGACTCACAGTATGCAGAGCCGGCGCAGGATATCCTGTTCCATGGAGGTACACTGGAGACCTGTTATGGGATTTTTGTCAATAATGACTAAATGAGGTATACTGCACTATAACTGGCAAGAATTCTACCCTGTCTTTCTTGTAGTATTAAATAATGTTTGTCCATTAGGAAGGGGTTATATGGCATGTACCTAGGAAGAAATTTATGTATGTGGAGATAAGAGAGGACAGGGAGGGCTCCTCCAGAGTTATGGTGTCTGGGGGAGTCTGGAATGGTCAGTTCAGGGCTTATAAACTGTGGTTAGACTCATGAGAAAATCCATGTTGGTATGTATGTGCGTAGTTTTGGGGGGTATAAGAAGGAATGTTTCCTAGAAACCTAGGAAAACTTTGGAGCTCTCGCAAATAAATTGGAACCTGATCAATTAAGAGCTGGGAATTCTGTCTGTTTTATTTAAAACCAGAACTTTACAAACTCTGGGTATCAGACAGATAAATATAATTTGAATTTATGAACACTAATTAAATAATTACTTGACAAGACCAGAAGCGCTGAGCCGGCACCCTCCTTCCTGGCTGGATGCTCATTCTAGCCCGGCCAATGCGAGGAGCTGGAATAGAGCGCACCGGGCTAGGAATGCGCACTGGAGACACCATGCGTTCCACCGCATAACACGGTGCCTGACCAGTAACACACTCCCCACGGTAAGCACGAGGAGTTGGCTCAGGTCTCCTACCTGACTTAGCCAATCTCCTCGTGTGCCTCCCCTTGGGGCTGCCTCTCGGGCTTCCGTGCTAGCCATGTACCCTTATATTGTCGCCGTTCCTCCATTCTCCTGTATCCCCCCTCGCACTGTTCCATAGAATCCCAGGCGGGCACTGGCACTCTCTCTGGATCGATCGACCACCTCTCTATCTCCTCCCAGGTTGTTACCAACTCATCCTTCTCCCGGGTCCATTTTTCCACCAAGCGCTGTTCCTCCCATTCACGCTGCTTGGTCTTTGTTTGGTGGGTTATTCTGTCACGTTCGTTGAATGGAGGAGATCAAGGCACAGCGTGATGTGAATACATGATACTTTAATGAAGACTAAGACCGCTAAACAAACTAATAGCAAAACTAACTAATAACAAAACGAACGTGCCGCTATGATATACTGAGTGCAAACACAGGCAACTAGACATAGACAATAACCCACAAATTACCCAAAGAATATGGCTGCCTAAATATGGTTCCCAATTAGAGACAACGTTAAACAGCTGCCTCTGATTGAGAACCAATCTAGGCAACCATAGACATACAAAACACCTAGAGATAGTAAACAACCCCATAAACATACAAACCCCTAGACAGTACAAAAACACATACATCACCCATGTCACACCCTGACCTAACCAAAATAATAAAGAAAACAAAGAATACTAAGGTCAGGGCGTGACACCATTAAGCAACGAGTCGGAGGCCAAGCCATCTTAGGTCTCTCCTCCATCCGTTACGGGGTCTGAGCCACCGAATCCTCCCATCATTATCTCTGACAAATTGAAAACCCTAGTCATTGGCGTCTCCATTACCCGCAATATTAGACTTAAAAAGAATCATCCAGCGATCATACACTGTTTACCAGGGGGCAGGGCTACCGACGTAAAGGCTAATCTGAAGATGGTGCTGGCAAATTCAAAAACTGGCGAGTGTCGAGTGTAGAGAGTATAGGGATATTGTTATCCAGGTCAGCACCAATGACCTCTGACTGATGAAACAGTCAGAGGTCACCAAGAGCAACATAGCTTCAGCATGTAAATTAGCTAGAAAGATGTGTCGACATTGAGTAATTGTCTCTGGCCCCCTCCCAGTTAGATGGAGTAATGAGCTCTACAGCAGACTCAAAACTCAATCGCTGGTTGAAAACAGTTTTCTGCCCCTCCCAATAGGTAGAATTTGAAGATAATTGGCCCTCTTTCTGGGACTCACCCACAAACAGGACCAAGTCTGGCCTGCTGAGTAGTGACTGACTCCATCCTAGCTGAGGGGGATGCTCTCATTTTATCTATCAATATAGACAGGGCTATAACTGCCCTATCTCCACAATGAGATGGGCAGCAGGCTGTTATGTTAGCCAGGCTGTATTATTGACTGTACGTTTTGTTTATGTTTTGTTTATTCCATGTGTTGTTGTATGAGTCTAATTGCTATGCTTTATCTTGGCCAGGTCGCAGTTGCAAATGAGAACTTTTCTCAAATAGCCTGGTTAAATAAAGATAGCTGAGCTGACTACACTGACTGTGCTAGTGGCAGACTCCACTAAATTGGCAGCCTGGCTAACATTTGTATTTTTTATTTATATGAGGCTGCCAATTTAGTGGAGTCTGCCACTAGCACAGTCAGTGTAGTCAGCTCAGCTATCCCCATTGAGAACATGTCTGAGCCTCGATCTAGGTTGAGCAAAACTAAACATGTTCACTTTAGCAATCTCACTGGAATAAAGTGCTCCTCCGTTCCTGTCATTATTGAATGTGATTGTGATAGGGATCCTGAGTGGCGCAGAGATCTAAGGCACTGCATCGCAGTGCTAGAGGCGTCACTACAGACCCTGGTTCAATCCTGGGCTGTATTACAACCAGCTGTGATCGAGAGTCCCATAGGGTGGTACACAATTGGCCCAGTGGCGTCCGGGTTAGGGGAGGGTTTGGCCGGGATAAATAAGAATTTGTTCTTAACTGACTTGCGTAGTTAAATAAAGGTTAAATAAAATAAGGAATCTCCAAATAGGGATACTAAATGTTAGATCACCTCCAAGGCAGTTATAGTCAATTAGTTATAGTCACTGATCATAACCTTTATGTGATTGGCATGATTGAAACATGGCCTAAGCCTGATGAATTTACTGTGTTAAATGAGGCCTCTCCTCCTGGTTACACTAGTGATCTTATCCCGCGGAGGTGTGCTAACATTTACGATAGCAAATTTCAATTTATTCCCACAAAAATGACAGAGTTTCGTGTTTTGAGCTTCTAGTCATGAAATCTATGCAGCCGACTCAATCCCTTTTTATAGCTACTGTTTACAGGCTTCCTGGGCTGTATACAGAGTTCCTCACTGAGTTCCCTGAATTCCTATCGGACCTTGTAGTCATGGCAGATAATATTCACATTTTTTGTGACTTTAATATTCACATGGAAAAGTCCACAGACCCACTCCAAAAGGCTTTCGGAGCCATCATCGAGCCATCATCGACTCTGGGTTTTGTCCATCATGTCTCTGGACCTACTCATTGCCATAGTCATACCCTGGATTAAGATTTGTCCCGTGGAATAAATATTGTGGATCTAAATGTTTTTCCTCATAATCCTGGACTATCGGACCACCATTTTATTACGTTTGTAATCGCAACAAATAATCTGCTCAGACTCCAACCAAAGATCATCAAAAACCGTGCTATAAATTCTCTGGACAACCCAAAGATTCCTAGATGCCCTTCCAGACTCCCTCCACCTACCCAAGGACGCCAGAGTACAAAAATCAGGTAACGGCCTAACTGAGGATCAGTAATACCCTAGATGCAATCGCACCCATAAAAACAAAAAACATTTGTCACAAGAAACTAGCTCCCTGGCATACAGAAAGTACCCGAGCCCTGAAGCAAGCTTCCAGAAAATTGGAAGGGAAATGGCATTCCACCAAACTGGAAGTCTTCCTACTAGTTTGGAAAGAAAGTACATGCAATATCGAAGTGCCCTCACTGCTGCTCGATCATCCTATTTTTCCAACCTAATTGAGGAGAATAAGAACAATCCTACATTTCTATTTGATACTGTCGCGAAGCTAACTAAAAAGCAGCATTCCCCAAGAGAGGATTGCTTTCATTTCAGCAGTGATGAATTCATTAACTTCTTTGACAAAAATATAATGATCATTAGAAAGGAAATTACGGACTCCTCTTTGAATCTGCGTATTTCTCCAAAGCTCAACTGTCCTGAGTCTGCACAACACTTCCAGGACCTAGGATCAAGGGAGACAATCAAGTTTTTTTATCCTATATTTCTTTAATCTTAATCCAAACATTAGCATGAATTTCATCAACAAGAAGTACAACAATACAAATATTTTCTGAGATGTGAGATAATTTACTTGCTATCTGTAATATCGTATAGCTTTGCAATCATGACATTACGTACTTTCGATGAAAAGTATATGAAAATAAAAGTTTCTTGACATATACACTGAGTTTGAGAAGGGATATGCATAGTTACTTTAACTATACATTCATGTACATACTACCTCAATTGGGCCGACCAACCGGTGCTCCCACACATTGGCTAACCGGGCTATCTGCATTGGTTCACGTGACAAATAAACTTTGATTTGATTGCATGATGATTAGCTTAGAAACAACATGGCACAGCATGAACATGTGAATGTGATTGGGTGGGGGCTGCTGGGTGTGGGCGTTATACGTTTCTTCATTCATTAGATTCCTATATTATTTTTTATAATATCTCTGGCAGCGGCACCATGCAATGCACCCTGGGCTAAAGAGGCAGACAAATAAGAAAAATGTGAATGACCCTCTGTTAAATTACACATTCCTCGAGGTAGGAATATCACAAAAAAATGATCAATGGCTCATTCGAGAGAAGACATTGTTATATGCTATGGAGGTACATTTGTGTCCTTTTGTTGAGAGCAAAACTTTTTTATTTTTAATCAAAAATAATGTTCTGGAAGCAACTTTTTTTTTATTTTCAATCAAAATAATTATTCTGAAAGCAAAAACCAGGCTTTAAAGTTTCAAAAAATAGTTTCAATCAAAGATTTTGTTATAGAGCGCCCAATTTTATGCATTTTATTCCCCCAAAATATTTTGAGAACAAAACTTATTTCGCTATCAACCACCCTGCATTTTTGCAATTTTTTGAGTGTCAGTTTGGCTACAACCAATACTGTTCAGCTTTTCTTTCCGACACAAAGGAAGTAATACTGGACACCTACAAAGGACTGTGTGATGATGGCATCTACTAAGATGTATAATGTCTTCATCAAATCTAAGAAGTTAGTTAATCTTTTTTATTCTTACTTATTCGTAGACAAATTTTCAATGATATTTGAGTTGTTCTTCATCAACCTTTAATATATAAATAATGAAGCAGGTTAATAGGTTAAACATTTCACATTTTATTCCAATGCTTTTTATTCAAGATACAACATTGTCATTTTTGGCCAGCTTTCTGTGCTGAATTGACATATCCTGAAAATGACATCTGCTGCTTTAGATTGAATGGTCATATCTCCGTTATTGTTTTTATATCTAAAAAAAAATAAGTTATTTTCTTTACTTTCAGAGTGCGAGTTGATCAAGGGGTTGAAAATGTAGATATTGCCAGATGTATGTTATCTGTCCGAGGAACAGGCCGTGGAAGCTTTATTGCTGGCAAAAGTGTCCATAACCAGAGGTAATTAAACTGTTCAGTGTTCTTTTTCTCTCTTCCTCTCTGCCTGTCTTGATGTACATGGAACCTGTCTCACATGCATTAATTAAAAAACCCTTAAGATGTCAGCTGCTAATTTTCAGATTTACACCACATAAACACAGCCATTTTCACTGGACTATCGAGACCCTGTTGCTGCCAAGTCATGATTTCCCTGGGGGTTAGCCTTACAGTAACCAAGTGGTGAGACACACAGCCCTCTATATATAAATGTTTCAGGTACACTCAGATAGATGTCTGCGTCACATACAGTCAGTAACCACTCACAGAGGCACACACAACTTGCATTTCTATAACTTCGGACCCACCTCAGTGTTCACTATTCATGGAGGAAGACCACAGAGATTAGGTTCCTCCCCCACACAAAACCTTTTCTTTCTCTCTGTTAGAGTGGAACGCTTATGGAGAGATGTTTGGAGTGCTGTGACATGTCAGTACTACAACTTGCTGCACAGTTTGGAGGAAGACGGCTACCTTGACCTGTCGAATTCTATCCACCTCTTCTGTGTGGGATATGTGTTCCTACCTCGTCTGCAGACAGATCTGCACCATTTCACAGAGTTGGAATAATCACCCTTTAAGTACAGAGGCGAACCTGACACCTCACCAGCTGTTGCCAATGGATTCAAATGATCAAGTCAACATCAAGCTTCAAGTGGTATTTATATATTAATTTGTGATCATTTGTGATACTACACATATCCTGTGTCCTAAGATTAATGCAGATGAAGGGAGTTAGATATGCATAGGAAATGTAGTGTGCTGTTTTTTTCCTTGTATATATGAATTACAAATCAGCCTTTACTTAAATCATGTTTCTAGTCTATTGCATAGTTACAATGTGTAATCATTGCTGTCCCAGGAGCAGGAGTGGTAAACACTGTTGAAGTGTATAATTGTAATACATACATGGAGACACAGCATCGTTCAAAGAATTGAGTTTGATACACCTAGTATTGGATATGACTGAAAAATAATGTCTCACAGAGATTCATACCTGAACCACACCTTGATTTGCCAAGGAAGAGTACATGATCAGTGAATATATTCAATGTACAGGCTACAATGTGGGGATCTCACGCGTGGTAATAACTACAGTACATGTATATATGACTTGCATCCTTGGCACAATAAAGTTATTATATTCTACTCAATCCATAGGCTTCATTAATGCCATGCAGTCTTGAAGTCTATACAACAACTATGATAGCTGAAGTTCATAGGTTCTGAACTCATTTTCATACCAAACATTTTAGGGTCCATACACAGATCGGCTAGCTACACATCCATAGGCATACAGTTATTTTTATCCTCCACTACACAAAAGGCAAATAAATAGTTAGCTAGCTATGTTACTTCAGCTGCATCGCATGGCAAATATAAGCAAGGCAATCTAACACAATTGTACACTCAATTTGCAGTAAATGCTTTAGCTAGCTAGATTCTTTACATCCACTGTTTCACAAGACAACAGTTAGGTTTGCTCGTTTTCTCAGGAGTCCCTAAAATAGTAAACAACACAAATTACAATTTCATACTCATGCCATAACACTAGCTAGCTAGCTGGCTTAAGTTAACTAGTCAGCTAACTTGCTAATTGTAATTTCATGACAAGAAAATATGCACAATCGTTTGTCTCCACATTAACTAACATATTCCTCTCAATTGTACATGTTTGTACATGCTTGACTCATTATAAAGTTATAATTACCTACATTTGTTTCCACCGTAATGTTTTGTCAGCCATCTTTGCTAAAGAAAGTCACCAGGGATGGGTGGCTCGTGTCAAATTCGTCATTGGAACCACTTGATATGATTGGTTATATATAAACCTTGGAACCCAAATGCATAATGAGTGCTCTAACTCCCCCTTGCGGTGGTCTGGAGCAATGAAGCCATGAGGCTGGGTAGCTCTAATCCCCACGGCGGAAGTTCACAACTTTTAAAGGAGGAACCACTGTATGACATCGGCCAGTGATGTAATCTGACATGTATGACAGAAGTTTTCACGATCTAAAAGTTATATTCCTATTAACTTCCAGTATAGTGAGAGCGACTTTATCACAGTGCTACAGTGGTTCCTCCTTTAAAAGTTCATTCATACTGCGGCATTCTGTGGCATGTCATTTAATTCTCTGCCATTTTTTCTGTTACTGCAAGTTATTGCTAGTTTAACCATCAGAGTGCATCTTTTAGAAGCACTTGACAGTATTCTGTAATGGCGTTACCGGAATTTTTTTGTTTTTTTGTTGTTGTAATAACAGAGTATATGGGATTGAATATAAGAAATTTGGCTTAATTAATTTGATTAATATTATGGTGTGTCTATTTAGAGAAAAGCGAAAAATAAAACTCTCGGGTTTCTGTTAGGATGGAATGGAATATATGGCGCTGTACAAAGTGACGTTGGAGGATTCTAAATTGTTTGCCTTCATTAGACAACTTTGTTCCAATATTTCTGTAAATCAGTGATATTTATTCCCATGGTATTTTGTTATGGATCAATAACTAAATCAACATCTGCATTTTGGAAGAGTATTTTTTTATCAGTATTTTATTAATGAAATGTGAATGCAGGGCACGTGGGAGACCTGTGATATTTCATAGTTGTGATGTTTTCACTATTATTCTACAATGTAGAAAATAGAACAAATAAAAATCCTGGAATGAGTAGGTGTGTCCATACTTTTGACTGGTACTTGCTTAATTAATTTGAATAATATTATGGTGTTTCTATTCCATGAAAAACGAAACCCTCAGGGTTTCCGTTAGGATGGAATGGAAAATATGGCGTAGGCTACAGGATTGGAGAATTCTAAAATTGTTTGCCTTCATCAAACAACTTCGTTCCAATATTTCTATAAATCAATGATATTTATTCCCATAGTGATTCGTTATGGATCCATAACTAAATCAACATCTGCATTTTGAAAGATAACTTTTGTATCATTATTTTATTGACAAAATGTGTTTATTTGTTTATTAGGCTACTGTGCAGTCTGCAATACATACTGTAGTAAACATGGGAAAGTGCCTAATTCCTTACATAAGGGATATAAGGCCATGTCTGTACTACAGAAAGCAGGGCACACTCGAGACTGGGGTTTGAATCCCTGTTGGGGAAGGAGTAAGCTGTCCTTGTAAATAGGAATTTGTTCTTAACTGATTTCATGTACAGTGGGGCAAAAAGGTATTTAGTCAGCCACCAATTGTGCAGGTTCTCCCACTTAAAAATATGAGAGAGGCCTGTCATTTTCATCATAGGTACACTTCAACTATGACAGACAAAATGAGAAGAAAAAAAATCCAGAAAATCACATTTTTAATGAATTTATTTGCAAATTATGGTGGAAAATAAGTATTTGGTCACCTACAAACAAGCACGATTTCTGGCTCTCACAGACCTGTAACTTCTTCTTTAAGAGGCTCCTCTGTCCTCCACTCGTTACCTGTATTAATGGCACCGGTTTGAACTTGTTATCAGTATAAAATACACCTGTCCACAACCTCAAACAGTCACACTCCAAACTCCACTATGGCCAAGACCAAAGAGCTGTCAAAGGACACCTGAAACAAAATTGTAGACCTGCACCAGGCTGGGAAGACTGAATCTGCAATAGGTAAGCAGCTTGGTTTGAAGAAATCAACTGTGGGAGCAATTATTAGGAAATGGAAGACATACAAGACCACTGATAATCTCCCTCGATCTGGGGCTACACGCAAGATCTCACCCCGTGGGGTCAAAATGATCACAAGAATGGTAAGCAAAAATCCTAGAACCACACGGGGGGACCTAGTGAATGACCTGCAGAGAGCTGGGACCAAAGTAACAAAGCCTACCATCAGCAAGGGCATTGAAGATGAAACGTGGCTGGGTCTTTCAGCATGACAATGATCCCAAACACACCGCCCGGGCAACGAAGGAGTGGCTTCGTAAGAAGCATTTCAAGGTCCTGGAGTGGCCTAGCCAGTCTCCAGATCTCAACCCCATAGAAAATCTTTGGAGGGAGTTGAAAGTCTGTGTTGCCCAGCAACAGCCCCAAAACATCACTGCTCTAGAGGAGATCTGCATGGAGGAATGGGCCAAAATACCAGCAACAGTGTGTGAAAACCTTGTGAAGACTTACAGAAAACGTTTGACCTCTGTCATTGCCAACAAAGGGTATATAACAAAGTATTGAGATAAACTTTTGTTATTGACCAAATACTTATTTTCCACCATCATTGGCAAATAAAGTCATAAAAAATCCTACAATGTGATTTTCTGGATTTCTTTTCTCATTTTGTCTGTCATAGTTGACGTGTACCTATGATGAAAATTACAGGCCTTTCTCATATTTTTAAGTGAGAGAACTTGCACAATTGGTGGCTGACTAAATACTTTTTGCCCCACTGTATGTTGTTTCCAAGTCTGAGAATAAGAGTGACTGGGAAATCCAACACTCGCCTCTGTTTACTGGGGAAAATTAGAGCAACAACCTACAGACTGTGCGGCTCCTCAATGTTATCCCCCCCCCCCCCCCCCCCCCCCCCCCCCGACTTCCTTTTCTCCTTTCGCTCCTCCCCTATAGGCTTCTCTTCAGTCTAGACGTGAACTCTTTTATGGTTTATGGTGCATTGGCGCACAATCGCACATGGGCCCATGTAAACTAAAACCAAGGCACTAGAGCGGCATTGAGGGATATAAAAAGTGCAGTCCAAGTAAACAGGGGTTGGCATCCGCAGGGATGGACTTCATTTCCAAGACTGTTTTTTCGTTGACCTAAAAATTGCATCAATGAGTCTGCAATACGGGTTATGGAAAAGAAAGGCTTTGTGTACCAAAGAGTAAGGAGCAGAGTGCTTGTGAACCATGTGAAAAAACTATGGGTAAGAAGAGTTGAAACCATGATGATGACCATTCAGTCCATTGCTTATATATGTTTTAAAATGTGTTAGCAGCCGTTTTATCACACAGCTTAAAGTGACAGTCAGCAGTTGAAACAATAACAAAGGGTACTACTCAGCACCTTTGTTTTGGTAAAAAGCTGAGGGATGGGCTGGACAAATGTTACCACTCTCAAATTAATTCTCTACGGATGCAAGGACAGACCATCCATGATATTAAAATTATAGTTTTAACCATGTTTTGAGGCTATATAGTGTTTGTTTACTTTATTTACAAATATTGGAGTAAAACAAGCATATATTTTGGGTTATGATAGAGTATGACGGTTGAACTACAGTAAGCTCATGAGGCATTTCTAAGTTATGTTCTTTAAGACTCACATATCATTAATTAATTAAGTCCAAAAATGGATGTAGAAACTGCAGATTTCCCCTTTAATATAGCAATTATGTGTACAAACATTTATTTAAAAACGTACTAAAAGTATAGAGTTAGAGCAACTTACAGTAGAACTATCTTTTTTATTTCTAAGAAATAAATAGTACTGTGATGTGTCTGAGCCATATGCCTGTAGGCCCAAGACACTTTTCAATGTTTACAACAACAAAAAATGATAATAAAGTTTTGAGCTTGAATTTAGAGGCTTTACTGAAATGTGCCCTCTGGGGGTGCTCTTGAGCCAATTGGATAGAAGGCTGCACACTTCCCCACACCCATGACCAAAATAATATATTATTAGCCTAAAACAGATTGTGTGGTTTCATGATAAGAAATTGATAAATTATTATATCATATATGTATATGAATTATAGAGCCAATATTTAAGCCAAAATTTGAAGTAAATTATTAGCAACTTAACTTCCATAGTGTATCTTTAAAGTTTGAGGGACTTGAATAACGTCAGCAGAAACTTACACCACAGTATTAAATCCTAATGTGAACGATAACCTCAAGTCAACTTGATATCAACAAACTTGATCCACATGAGTGAGATGAACGGTAGTTCATGCTACCATGCCCTGAACACTTAGGGTCACTAAAAGCCATGACTATATTCTACTGTTCCATTCAGTATCTACGGTAAAACTATCACATTGGCAAATTTGCTTAGGCTAATTTCCATTCATGCTTCTTCTCTAAACGATTTTGATTTTGAAAATTATTTCGTTTTTTTACTACTTGACTAGCAGTGGGATTTCATAATGCACGTTACCCGACTGCACTTGAGTGAACCTGCAAAGCAACTCAGCTAAACCGATGGACAAAGTTCATTAAAGCTATTTTGGCTAACACGGATACATTGTGTACAGAGAGGAAAAGAGGGGGAGAATGCTGATGAAGAAAAAAAGTGAATGGGGATCTGGTGGAGACAGGTTCGAAATAAAGTCAATAAGGAAGGGATTCTGCAAACAGTCAAAGTGCACTGACCTTATTAGCAGGTTGGTCAGCACTATTGACGGAAACACTTGGTTCAATTGGTCGCACACTACGCCAGCCCAGTGAGTTGGTGTTAACAACAATCGGTGGAGACTAAAGATCCTGAATGCCAACCAATGTGTCCGGCCTGAGACATGCCATTAAGTTATCTTGACACTCATCTTCACCATTGTTACAACCCCCCTCCTTCTCCCTTTATTGTCACACTGAGTACTAATTCTGTCACCAAATCAAGGAAAGGCCAAGTGTTTACTACCAGTATATAAACATGATTTTATTTGTCAGAAAAGTTAAAAAGTAAAATTATAAAACATCTCTCATCAAAAAAATATATATTAAAATAATTGTACAAGATAACAGACGTAAAAAAAATATTCCCAAACCCCTTCCAAAAAATAAGTAGTTAAATACCAAAGTTAAATGAAATACCCCAAAATACAATTTCACTGTCACGTGTTCAAGAACCAGGATGTAAATGGAAGTGAAATGCATACTTGCAAGTTCTCCTCAACAGTGCAGTACACCTGTATCAAAAAACACACAATATCAAGCAATATATACAAAAATGTAATAAAGAGAAGTACATTTATTTTTTTACATTATTTAACTAGGCATGTCAATTAATAAGAACAAATTCTTATTTACCCCGGCCAAACCCGGACGACGCTGGGCCAATTGTGCACCACCCTATGGGACTCCCAATCACGTCAGGATGTGATGCAGCCTTTAAAAGGGGAATATTTGAACAAAATATACACAAGAATATACTATATATAATATGAAATGTCCTAGACATGGTTGAGCAGCTTATATAAAAAAATATAAAAAGTTGCAGAAATGGTGTGTGTGCGTGCGTGCGTCACAAGACGCAAGACTCCTTATTGTCCCTATAATCTCTAAGCAAACAGCTGGAGGCAGGGCTTTCTCCCATAAAGCTCAATTTTTATTGGATGTTCTGCCTATCCATGTGAGAGATGCAGACTCAATCTCGACCTTTAAGTCTTTACTAAAGACCCATCTCTTCAGTAGGTCCTATGATTGAGTGTAGTCTGGCCCAGGGGTGTGAAGGTGAACGGCAAGGCACTGGAGTGACAAACCGCCCTTGCTGTCTCTGCCTGGCCGGCACCCCTCTCTCCACTGGGATTCTCTGCCTCTGACCCTATTACGGGGGGCTGAGTCACTGGCTTACTAGTGCTCTCCATGCCGTCCCTAGGAGGGGTGCGTCATGTTGTGTCAGACTTTTTTTGCTCTACTCGACTTGAGTGGGTTGAGTCACTTACATGTATTTATTTATTTTATTTAACCTTTATTTAACAAGGCAAGTCAGTTAAGAGCAAATTGGGATTCCCAATCATGGCCAGATGTGGTCCAGCCTGGATTCGAACCAGGGACTGTAGTGACACCACTTATACTGAGATGCAGTCCTTTAAACCGCTGCGCAACTCATATCCGGTCTAGTGCCCCCCGGGCTCGTGAGGTGGAGGAGATCTTCGTGGTGGTCTGTTGATATCCTGGTGTGGGGGCTGTGCTTTGCCAAAGTGGGTGGGGTCATATCCTGCCTGGTTGGCCCTGTTCGGGGGTACCATCAGACAGGTCCATAGTGTCCCCCAACCTCCCCTGTCTCAGCCTCCAGTATCTATGCTGCAATAGTCTATGTGCTGGGGGGCAGGGTCAGTCTTTCCTATCATGTGAAATTCTCCTGTCTAAGCTATCTGGTGTGATGTGTGATCTTAAGTATGCTCCCTCTAATTCTCCCATCTCCCTCTTCCTCTCTGTCTCTCTCTCTCTCTCTGAGGACCTGAGCCCTAGGAGCATTCTTCAAGACAACCTGGCCTGATGACTCCTGACCTGTTCACTGGACGTGCTACCTTGTCCCTGACCTATTGTTTTTTACCCCCCCCCCCCCCTCTCTCCCTCTCTCTGTCTCTCTCTACCTGCTGCCTCGACCTCTGAATGCTCGGCTATGAAGCCAACTGATATTGATTCCTGAGGTGCTGACCTGTTGCACCCTCTTCAACCACTGTGATTATTATTGACCCTGCTGGTCATTTATGAACATTTGAACTTATTGAAGAACAATCTGGCCTTAATGTACTCTTATAATCTCCACCCATCACAGCCAGAAGTGGACTGACCACCCCTCAGAGCCTGGTTCCTCTCTAGGTTTCTTCCTAGGTTCCTGCCTTTCTAGAGAGCTTTTCCTAGCCACGTGCTTCTACATCTGCATTGCTTGCTGTTTGGAGTTATAGGCTGGGTTTCTGTATAAGCACTTTGTAACATCTGCTGATAAAAAGGGCTTTATAAATAAATTGTATGTTTGTGTGTGTGTGTGTGTGTGTGTGTGTGTGTGTGTGTGTGTGTGTGTGTGTGTGTGTGTGTGTGTGTGTGTGTGTGTGTGTGTATGTGTGTGTGTGTGTGTGTGTGTGTGTGTGTGTGTGTGTGTGTGTGTATTGGTGTGCGTGGGTGTGTGTAAGGGTGGGTGAGTGAGTGGGAGTGCAGGTGATTGTCTGTGGTTCTGGGTAGGGCTGCAGTGGATGTGGACGGTTGCTCCGGTTTTTGTTCTGACAGTGCTTGGCCCTTCTCCTCCGGTCTGCTAACGCAATCAGGTCCACTAGAGTGCATTGAGGTCTTCTGGGTTCGTCTCCAAATCAGACAGAATTTCTTCAGTTGCCCCCTCAAATCGTCGCCACTCTTCAGCAGAAAGCAATGTTAGGCGACTGGCCAAAGCCTGTGAATTACAGGAGACAATAAGTTATTCCACCCAACAAACCAACGGTCTTGAACATTGGAATCTCTTGTCAAAACTCAGTACGTTATTTCAAATGGTTCACATTCTTTAAATAACTGTCACGTTCTGACCTTTATTTTCCTTTGTTTTGTCTTTATTTAGTATGGTCAGGGTGTGAGTTGGGGTGGGCAGTCTATGTTTTGTGTTTCTATGTTTGGTTTCTGTTTCGGCCTAGTATGGTTCTCAATCAGAGGCAGGTGTCATTAGTTGTCTCTGATTGAGAATCATACTTAGGTAGCCTGGGTTTCACTGTTGGTTTGTGGGTGTTTGTTTCCTGTGTCAGTGTTTGGTCCACACGGGACTGTTTCGGTTTGGTTCATTTCATTTCATGTTATCGTTTATTGTTTTGTATTTCATAGTGTTCAGGCTTTTCTTATTAAAATTTGTCATGAACACTTACCATGCCGCATCTTGGTCCGATCCTTACTCCTCTTCAGACGAAGAGGAGGAAATCTGCCGTTACAATAACCTGCTTCTGGCAACACTGCCTTTGCTTTTTCATGTCCGTCTCCGATGCTCTGTCTGGGGTGTCCGACGAACGATTCCTCTCTATTTCAGTCCAATACTGGGTTGCCGCTGCATCTGAGGAGATAGTCAGTGTGATGTATTATCAATGGTTATAGGCATTAAATTCCTTGAGAAAATTATAAGACGTAGAACTATGTTAAAGTTAGTCCATGAGTTAATACACTATGTTAAAGTTAGTCCATGAATTAGTCCACTATGTCTTCATGGGACTAACTCGCCTTCAAAGTCTTTTCCCTCTCTCCATCTATGTGTCTTGCGCTCAGCTGACTGACCAGCAGTGGTGTGGTGCCGAATGTTTTCCTGAGACATGACAAATAAAAAACATGAAATTAGGTTTATGCATGATATTGCAACACTATTTCATGTAATATATTTGAGAAGGCTATCCCTTCAAAGCACTGCCTTCAATAACATGAGATAAGAATTATCAGTAGTAAGCTCCTTCACATGACTGACCAAAGCCTGTGAAATGGAGACAAAATGTTATTCTGCCTAATTAACAGAAGGTGTTCAACACTGAAATCTCCAGGTTACAAATAACTAAAATGTAATTTAACAGGGCAATGTTTTTCAGAACGGATTACTGTATGGATTGATTCACATTTATAAACTAACCTGGCATGACATTTGAGTTTTTTGAGTTCCCTCTGTTGCTCTTGCGGTCCAATATATGTTTGGTGTGGCATCTGAAAATATAAAGTCAGTGTGGTGATTCAGCAATGAAAGTCAGAGTAAGTCTTGTAAAAGGCTCCAGCCACCTACAACAATAGAGTGTCCCCCCCTGCTACCACATGGCAAGCGGTACCGGTGCACCAAGCCTGGAACCAACACGACCCTGAACAGTTTCTACCCCCAAGCCATAAGACTGCTAAATGAGACTGCTAAATAGCTAATCAAATGGCTACCCAGACTACCTGCATTGACCCTTTTTTGCACTAACTCTCTTGCACTGACTCAATGCACACACACTGGACTCTACCCACACACTCAGACATGCTTACACCGATACCCTAACACACACACACGCTACATACGCCCACACACACATAACATGCGCACACATGTATACTGACACCACAGGCACTCACTCACACACACTTTCACACTCATAACATACACTGCTGCTACTGTCTATTATCCATCCTGTTGCATAGTCACTTTACCCCTACCAATATGTACATAGCTACCTCAAGTACTTAAACCATTTACATTTCTCACCACTGCCAGTCTATTGCCTGTTATTTGTTGGCACGTGAGTACCAATCACTTCAAGAATTCATATTTGTTTTGAGCACTGTGACAAACATTACCATTGTGAGAAGTAACATGCGTCAAAATCCTTGTGAACATTTTAGTATGTGGATCTGGTCTGTCCAGGTCTTAATAGGAATAACTCACCTTTTGTCTCTCTTACTCCAATCTCCGTTACTTGTCATTCAGTTGATAAAATGTAGCTTGCGAAAGTTCAAATCAGGAAGGATGGTCTGAATGCTCGTTCAGCATAGTGTCTTGTCTTGTATTCTGCTCTTTCCTATTAGCCTGTGTGGAATGTCATTCACCTATTTACCATTAACGTATAACGTCTCTGGTAATCTCTATGGGGGTGCCACAGGATTCAAGCCTCGGGCCGACTCTCGTCTCTGTATATATCAACGATGTCGCTCTTGCTGCTGGTGATTCTCTGATGCCATACAACTCTCCTTCCGTGGCCTCCAACTGTTCTTAAACGCAAGTAAAACTAAATGCATGCTATTCAACCGATCCCTGCCCGCACCTGCTCGCCCATCCAGCATCACTACTCTGGACGGCTCTGACTTAGAATACGTGGACAACTACAAATACCTAGGTTAGATTGTAAACTCTTCTTCCAGACTCACATTAAGCATCTGAAATGCAAAATTAAATCTAGAATCAGTTTCCTATACCGCAACAAAGCATCCTTCACTCATGCTGCCAAACATACCCTCGTAAAACTGACCATCCTACCGATCCTCGACTTCGGTGATGTCATCTATAAAATAGCCTCCAACACTCTACTCAACAAACTGGATGCAGTCTATCACAGTGCCATCCATTCTGTCACCAAAGCCCCATACACTACCCACCATTGCGACCTGTACGCTCTCGTTGATTGGCCCTCGCTTCATATTCATACTCGCCACCAAACCCACTGGCTACAGGTTATCTACAAGTCTCTTCTAGGTAAAGCCCCGCCTTATCTCAGCTCACTGGTCACCATAGCAGCACCCACTCGTAGCACGCACTCCAGCAGGTATATCTCACTGGTCACCCCCAAAGCCAATTCCTCCTTTGGTCTTCTTTCCTTCCAGTTCTCTGCTGCCAATGACTGGAACGAACTGCAAAAATCTCTGAAGCTGGAGACTCATATCTCCCTCACTAGCTTTAAGTACCAGCTGTCAGAGCAGCTCACAGATCACTGCACCTGTACATAGCCCATCTGTAAACAGCCAATCTATCTACCTACCTCATCCCCATGCTGTATTTATGTATTTATCTTGCTCCTTTGCACCCCAGTATCTCTACTTTCACATTTATCATCTGTACATCTACCATTTCAGTTTGTAATTGCTATATTGTAATTACTTCGCCACCATGGCCTATTTATTGCCTTAATTAACTCCCTTATCTTATCTCATTTGCACTCACTGTATATAGACTTTTTTGTTTTCTTTGTTCTACTGTATTATTGACTATGTTTTGTTTATTCCATGTGTAACTCTGTGTTGTTGTATTGTGTCGAATTGCTGAGCATTATCTTGGCCATGTCGCAGTTGCAAATGAGAACTTGTTATCAACTAGCCTACCTGGTTAAATAAAGGTGAAATAAAATAAAAATAAATAAATAAGTACAAGACAATAATGCACATTCAGCTCACTCTTGCAATAATCACTTTCCTCTCTCAACCAATGGGCATAAATCTAGAGATGTATTTAAAATCAGCAAAAAAAGAAAAGTCCCTTTTCAGGACCCTGTCTTTCAAAGATAATTCGTAAAAATCCAAATAACTTCACATATCTTTATTGTAAAGGGTTTAAACACTGTTTCCCATTCTTGTTGAATGAACCATAAACAATTCATGAACATGCACCTGTGGAACGGTCGTTAAGACACTAACAGCTTACAGATGGTAGGCAATTAAGGTCACAGATATGAAAACTTAGGACACTAAAGAGGCCTTTCTACTGACTCTGAAAAACACCAAAAGAAAGATTCCCAAGGTCCCTGCTCATCTGCTTGAATGTGCCTTAGGCAAGGAGGCATTAGGACTGCAGATGTGGCCAGGGCAATAAATTGCAATGTCCGTACTGTGAGACTTCTAAGACAGCGCTACAGAGAGACAGGACGGACAGCTGATCGTTCTCGCAGTGGCAGACCACATGTAACAACACCTGCACAGGATCGGTACATCCGAAAATCACACCTGCAGGACAGGTACAGGATGGCAACAACAACTGCCCGAGTTACACCAGGAATGCACAATCCCTCAATCAGTGCTCAGACTGTCTGCAATAGGCTGAGAGAGGCTGGACTGAGGGCTTGTCGGACTGTTGTAAGGCAGGTCCTCCCCAGACATCACCGGCAACAACGTAGCCTATGGGCACAAACCCACCGTTGCTGGACCAGATAGGACTGGCAAAAAGTGCTCTTCACTGACGAGTCGCGATTTTGTCTCACCAGGGGTGATGGTCAGATTCGCATTTATCCTCGAAGGAATGAGCATTACACGAAGGCCTGTACTCTGGAGCTGGATCGATTTGGAGGTGGATGGTCCGTCATGGTCTGGGGCGGTGTGTCACAGCATCATTGTACTGAGCTTGTTGTCATTGCAAGCAATCTCTGCGCTGTGAGTTACAGGGAAGACATCCTCCTCCCTCATCTGGTACCCTTCCTGCAGGCTCATCCTGATATGACCCTCCAGCATGACAATACCACCAGCCATACTGCTCATTCTGTGAGTGATTTCCTGCAAGACAGGAATGCCAGTGTTCTGCCATGGCCAGTGAATAGCCAGGATCTCAATCCCATTGAGCACGTCTGGGACCTGTTGGATCGGAGGGTGAGGGCTAAGGCCATTCCCGCCAGAAATGTCCAGGAACTTGCAGGTGCCTAGGTGGGGTAACATCTCACAGCAAGAACTGTCAAATCTGGTGCTGTCTATGACGAGGAGATGCAGTGCAGTACTTAATGCAGCTGGTGGCAACACCAGATACTGACAATTACTTTTGATTTTGACTACCCCTTTGCTCAGGGACACATTATTCCATTTCTGTTAGTCACATGTCTGTGAAATTTCTTCAGTTTTTGTCTTAGTTGCTGAATCTTGTTATGTTCATACAAATATTTACACATGTTAAGTTTGCTGAAAATAAACACAGTTGACAGTGAGAGGACGTTTCTTTTTTGCTGAGTTTTTGTTGATTAACCCATTTTCTCTCACTTGCTGTTTTTAAGCAACAGTTTTTCCTTTTTATTTAAGTCATGTCAGACGCCGAAATCTCCCCTGAGAGAGATGATACATTCCTTGTTCCCGTGATCGATCTACACACACTCCCAGGCGATCTAGGTGATTCCTCCATACCTAGGATTCCCCAAGAAGAAGTTAGATAATCGGCACTGGGCCATTTTCAGATGCTCAACTTCTGGGAATCCTGGCCGAGAAGGGAATCACAATGTTTCCAGGCATTTCAAGCCATCAGCTCCTCCCAAATGGCTACAAATGTACTCGGCACATCGCTCCACTTCCAGATAATGGCGTTCCTTTTTCGGGAGAAGAGGTCGTTTCTCCCAGAGGGAAGAAAAGGCTCCTGAAATCGGCTTCACCAGCGAAGGGGTAAAATTCCAAGACACGAAACTATTATTATTTATTTATTTAAAAACATTTTTTTACCAGGAAGGGCTCATTGAGATTAAAATCTATTTTTCAAGAGCGCCCTGGTCAAGATAGGCAGCATCAAGTCATTACAAAAAAATTACACAGACAGACAACATGAAAAACTACAAGTAAAATGGTTGTCTCCAACCAGGCTGGTCCTTCCTCCTCCGCTCCCTACGCCTCCACGCAGACCCCTCTCACTGCTGCCATATCCAAGGACCCGGTGCTGGCAGCTATCCAGCTGTCTTTAAAACTTCTGCTCCCAGGCCATAGCATATCCTTTCCATTACAGAGTTTGTGGAAGCATATAGCATCATTACAATTCATATTTTACTATGGCTATTTGTTTAACAAATATGTCATACTTATGTCATACATTTTCTTTTTCAGGGAGAGCACAGAGTTACAGTATTTCCAAATATAGCTCTCCTTTGTAGGGACAAAATGTGCATACAGATAAAGTCTGAAGTTTACATACACCTTAGCCAAGTACATTTAAACTCAGTTTTTCACAATTCCTGACATTTAATCCTAGTAAAAATTCCCTGTCTTAGATCAGTTAGGATCACCACTATTTTACGAATGGGAAATGTCAGAATAATAGTAGAGATAATTATTTATTTCAGCTTTAATTTCTTTCATCACATTCCCAGTGGGTCTGTTTATATACACTCCATAACTATTTGGTAGCATTGCCTTTAAATTGTTTAAATTGAGTTTGTTTCGAGTAGTCTTCCACAAGCTTCCCACAATAAGTTCGGTGAATTTTGGCTCATTCCTCCTGACAGAGATGGTGTAACTGAGTCAGGTTTGTAGGCCTCCTTGCTCACACACGCTTTTTCAGTTCTGCCCACAAATGTTCTATATGATTGAGGTCAGGGTTTTGTGATGGCCACTCCAATACCTTGACTTTGTTGTCCTTAAGCCATTTTGCCACAACTTTGGAAGTATGCTTGGGGTTATTGTCCATTTGGAAGACCCATTTGCAACACAGATTTAACTTCCTGACTGAAGTCTTGAGATGTTGCATCAATATATCCACATCATTTGTATTCCTTGTGATGCCATCTATTTTGTGAAGTGCACCAGTCCCTCCTGCAACAAAGCACCTGCACAACATGATGCTGCCACCCCCATGCTTCACAGTTGAGATGGTGTTCTTCGGTTTGCAAGCCTCCCACTTTTTCCTCCAAACATAATGATGGTCATTACGGCCAAACAGTTCTATATTTGTTTCATCGGACCAGAGGACATTTCTCCAAAAAGTACGATTTTTGTCCCCAGGTGCAGCTGCAAACCGTAGTCTGCCTTTTTTATGGTAGTTTTGGAGCAGTGGCTTCTTCCTTGCTGAGTGGCCTTTCAGGTTATGTCGATATAGGACTCATCTTACTGTGAATATAGATACTTTTGTACCTGTTTCTTCCAGCATCTTCACAAGGTCCTTTGCTGTTGTTCTGGGATTGATTTGCACTTTTCGCACCAAAGTGCGTTCATCTCTAGGAGACAGAACGCGTCTCCCTCCTGAGTGGTGTGACGGCTGCGTGGTCCCATGGTGTTTATACTTGCATACTATTGTTTGTACAGATGAACGTGGTACCTTCAGCCATTTAGAAATTGCTCCCAAGGATGAACAAGACTTGTGGAGGTCTACAATTTTTTTCTGAAGTCTTGGCTGATTTCTTATGATTTTCCCATGATGCCAAGCAAAGGGGCACCTGAGTTTGAAGGAAGGCCTTGAAATACATCCACAGGTACACCTCCAATTGACTCAAATGATGTCAATTAGCCTATCAGAAGCTTCTAAAGCCATTACATAATTTTCTGGAATATTCCAAGCTGTTTAAAGGCACCGTCAACTTAGTGTATGAAAACTTCTGACCCACTGGAATTGTGATACAGTGAATTATAAGTTAAATAATCTGTCTGTAAACAATTGTTGGAAAAATGACTTGTGTCAATCACAAAGTAGATGTCCTAACCGACATGCCAAAACTATAGTTTGTTAACAAGAAACAAGTTTTAATGTCTCCAACCTAACTATATGTAAACTTCCGACTTCAACTTTATATGCTGCTGGTAGTGGCTCAAAAGTATAATACATGATTAGCCTATATTTTTGTTATGATATTCATTGTTACTTATTGTCACTTCATTCTAAAATTCTGCACACAATGCGTAGGCATAGTTATTATAATATAGCCTTCATTGTAGTGCCTATCTTGCCTGCACAAATGATTACAATACAATGATATTGTCATACAGTATGTACAGGATAGACATGGTGAATAGGTTTCACAGTTCAATTAAACGCTTTTACTGGTGGCAATCTTATTCACTCATTGGGCAATGTAAATTTAGCGCATGTTTGCATTCTAGGGTTTGTTTGGTTTCTGTTGTGTAACCCACGGGCCTACTCTTTCCACTTAAACAAACCAAGTGGTAAAGTGGATATTGGCAGTAATACATAAATGAAGAACTGTGTCTTTCAGCTTCAGTACGTTGCCTGCAGCCTGTTAATGCTAATTTCATGTTTTTTGTCATAATTCTAATAAATGTGTTCATTGTCTCAGGTGGAGTTTCAGTTACTAAGAATCGGGTTACACCTTGCTTGAACTGATTCGTCAAAATGCTTCTCTATGCAAGCTTAAACCATTCTACCCAACAAACAACGGTTTGGTCCCACAGTCACCACCATCTGTTTGTAAATTAAGGCTACCCAGCAATGGGTTTCACCAGGTTGGTTCCCTCACTGCTAGTGTGCAAGGTTCATCCGTTTAGCACTCAGTTTTCATAACACTTTTACTCAAGTGCCTTTTAATGGTTGGTCCTATAATTCCTATGGTCATGTTGCAACAGAGCCTGACCTCAAGATCTCATTATGTGTTAGACAGCTGGCCATCTGAGTACAGGTTTTACTACAGATGCTTCCCATCCATGTACTTTTGGGGGATTTTCAGGTTCAGTATTCTGTACTTCATTGCCCTCACATTACGGATCATTGGTAGGCCTATGAGTCATTGGTAACTCATAGGCCTAGTGACATTATGTCGCACACAAGGTGAATCACATTACTTTGTCTCGTGCCATCTTTGTCCATTCAAATTCAATCAGCACAACTGTTCTTAAAAATGCAACAAAACAGTATTATACCTCAAAACTAAACTTCTTGCTACTTCCTATTCAATAACATGTGCTTGCAACCCTCAGACAGGGCAGTTTCCCTCCTCATTGACGTTATTGCGAGGCTGTCTACTTACTGGTTTTCCATGTTTCCCACAAATGTTATTTGTCACAAGCGCCGAATGCTTATTTACAAGCCCTTAACCAACAATGCTTTAAGAAGTTAATAAAATAACCAAATATGTGTTAAGTAAAAAACAGCAAATAAAAGTAACAAATAATTAAACAGTAGTAGTAAAATAGGGCGTACCGGTACAGAGTCAATGTGCGGAGGCACCGGTTAGTAGAGGACCCATACCAAATCGTTTCAGTGTCCTGAGGGGGAATAGGCTTTCTCGTGCCCTCTTCACGACTGTCTTGGTGTGTTTGGACCATGATAGCTTGTTGGGGATGTGGACACCAAGGAACTTGAAGCTCTCAACCTGTTCCACTTCAACCCCTTCGATGAGAATGGGGGCACGCTTGGTCCTCCTTTTCCTGTAGTCCACAATCATCTCCTTTGTCTTGATCATGTTGAGGGAGTGGTTGTTGTCCTGCCACCACACGGCCAGGTCTCTGACCTCCTCCCTATAGGCTGTCTCATCATTGTTGTTGATCAGGCCTACCACTGTTGTGTCATCGGCAAACTTGATGATGGTGTTGGTGTCGTGCCTGGCCACGCAGTCATGAGTGAAGAGGGAGTACAGGAGGGGACTGAGCACGTACCCCTGAGGGGCCCACGTGTTGAGGATCTGCGTGGCGGATGTGTTGTTACCTACCCTTACCACCTGGCGCGGCCCTTCAGGAAATCCAGGATCCAGTTGCAGAGGGAGGTGTTTAGTCCCAGGGTCCTTAGCTTAGTGATAAGCTTTGAGGGCACTATGGTATTGAACGCTGAGCTGTTGTCAATGAATACCATTCTCACATAGGTGTTCATTTTGTCCAGGTGGGAATGAGCAGTGTGGAGTGCAATAGAGATTGCATCATCTGTGGATTTGTTTGGGCGGTGTGCAATTGGAGTCAGTCTAGTGTTTCTGGGATGATGGTGTTGATGTGAGCCATGACCAGCCTTTCAAAGCACTTCATGGCTACAGATGTGAGTGCTACAGGTCTGTAGTCATTTAGTCAGGTTACCTTAATGTTCTTGGCCACAGGGACTATGGCGGTCTGCTTGAAACATGTTGGTATTATGGACTCAGACAAGGACATGAGGAAAATGTCAGTGAAGACATTTGCCAGTTGGTCAGCGCATGCTCAGAGTACACGTCCTGGTAATCAGTCTGGCCCTGCAGCCTTGTGAATGTTGACCTGTTTAAAGGTCTTACTCACATTGTCTGTGGAGAGCGTGATCACACAGATGTCCGGAACAGCTGATGCTGTCATGCATGCTTCAGTGTTACTTGCCTCGAAGTGAGCATAGAAGTAATTTAGCTTGTCTGGTAGGCTCGTGTCACTGGGCAGCTCGCGGCTAGCCTTCCCTTTGTAGTCTGTAATAGTTTGCAAGCCCTGCCACATCCGACGAGCATCAGAGCCGGTGTAGTATGATTCAATCTTAGTCCCGTATTGACGCTTGGCCTGTTTGATGATTCGTCGGAGGGCATAGCGGGATTTCTTAGATGCTTCCAGTTTAGCTGCTCCTTGAAAGCTGCAGCTCTACCCTTTAGCTCAGTGTGAATATTGCCTGTAATCCATTGCTTCTGGTTGGGGTACGTATGGTCACTGTTGGGGTGACGTCATCGATGCACTTATTGATGAAGCCAGTGACTGATGTGGTGTACTCTTCAATGCCATCAGAAGAATCCTGGAACATATTCCAGTCTGTGCTAGCAAAACAGTCCTGTACCTTAGAATTTGCTTCATCTGATCACTTTCCTATTGACCGAGTCATTGGTGCTTCCTGCTTTAATTGCTGCTTGTAAGCAGGAATCATGAGGATAGAATTATAGTCAGATTTGCCAAATGGAGGGCGAGGTAGAGCCTTGTATGCGTCTCTGTGTGTGGAGTAAAGATGGTCTAGATTTTTTTTTCCCTCTGGTTGCACATTTAACATGAGTTTCCCTGCATTAAAGTCCCCGGCCACTAGGAGCGGCGCCTCTGGAAGAGTGTTTTCCTGTATGCTTATGACAGTATACAGCTCACTGAGTTCGGTCTTTGTGGTGGTATATAGACAGCTTCAAAAAATACAGATGAAAACTCTCTTGGTAAATAGTGTGGTCTACAGCTTATCATGAGATACTCTACTTCAGGCGAGCAAAACCTTGAGTCTTCCTTAGATTTCGTGCACCAGCTGTTGTTTACAAATATACACAGACCACCACCCCTTGTCTTACCAGAGGCTGCTGTTTTATCCTGGCAAAAATGCTTAAAACTCGCCACCTGTATGTTATTCATGTCGTCGTTCAGCCACAGCTTGGTGAAACATAGGATATTACAGTTTTTAATGTCCCGTTGGTAGGATATACATGAACATAGTTCATCTATTTTATTATCGATTGATTGTACGTTGGCAAATAGGACTGATGGTAAAGGTAGATTAACCCTCTTGGCGACGGATTCTTACAAAGCACCTGGACCTTCGTCCTCGACACCACCGTCTCTTTCTCTTGCGAATGACAGGGATGAGGGCCTTGTCAGGCGTCTGATATAAATCCTTCCCGACCAGCTCGTTGAAGAAAAAGTATTCCTCCAGCACGGGGTGAGTAATTGCTGTCCAGATATATAGAAGCTATTTTCGGTCATAAGACTCAGTGGCAGAAACATTATGTACAAAATAAGTTACAAATAACATGAAAAAACATACACAACAGCACAATTGGTTACGGGATTTTGTTTTTTCTGATCTGATCTTTTCACCCTATTACTATAGCTTCACTCTTAAGCATTCTAAATCAAGTTCCTGGGGTAATATCATAATAGACCACACTTACACCCTCAATCCTTTCTCATGATTCTTGCTAATACATATTCACGCTCAACCCCGCTCTGCTCCTCATCATTTTCTTTTCATTCCTCTTTAACCCTCTGTTTCAATTCTCTCCTTTCTCAAGTAATGTAAAAGGTGTTATTTTTCACCTCAACGCTACACTGGTCACTCATTCAAGAAGCTGATTAAACGGCACGATCATTACCTTGTGCTGGGAACATTAAAAGGTCACTTTAAAATGTGCAGTTTTGTCACACAACACAATGCTACAGACGTCTCAAGTTTTGAGGGAATTATTGACAGAGAACTAAATGTTCCTTTCTCTACCATAAGCCGCCTCCAATATCGTTTTAAGATAATTTGGTAGTACGTCCAACCGGCGTGTATGGTGTTGTGTGGGCAAGCGGTTTGCTGATGTCAATGTTGTAAACAGAGTGCCCATGGTGGGGGGGGGGGGGGGGTTATGGCATGGGCAGGCATAAGCTACAGACAACAAACACAATTGCATTTTATTTACGGAAATTTGAATGCACAGAAATACCCGGAGGAGATCCTGAGGCCCATTGTGAGGCCCATTTATTTGAAAGTATCTGTGGCCAACATATGCATATCTGTATTCCCAGTCCATAGATTAGGGCATAATGAATTTATTTCAATTGACTGATCTCCTCATTTGAACTGTAATTAAGGAACATTTTTAATATTTTTGTTCAGTATAAATTAAGCCCAATCTATTGGCCAGTGCTTTCAGAAAGTATTCACACCCCTAAATGTTATCCACATTTAGATGTGTTACAGCCTGAATATAAATGATTAATGCTATTTTTTACTGGCCTACACACAGTATCCATAATGTCAAAGTGGAATGATATATTTTTAACATTTTTACAAATTATTTGAAACTGAAAGCTGAAAAGTCTTGAGTCAATAAGTACTCAACACCGTTGTTATGGCAAGCCTAAATAAGTTCAGGAGTAAAGGTTTGCTAAACAAGTCACATAATAAGTTGCATGGACTCACTCTGTGTGCAATAATAGCATTTAAGATTAAATGCTGAATGATTATCTCATCTCTGTACCCCACACATACAATTAATTACCTGTAAGGCCCCTCAGTTGAGCATTGCATTTCAAACACAGTTTCAACCACAAAGACCAGGGAGGTTTTCCAATCTCTCGCAAAGAAGGATGCCTATTAATAGAGGGGTAAAAACAAATCTGTTAAAAAATACATTTAATATCCCTTTGAGCATGGTGAAGTTTTTAATTAAACAGGTCACTACAAAGATATAGGCGTTCTTCCAAATTCAGTTGGAGGAGAGGAAGGGAACTGCTCAGGGATTTCATCATGAGGCCCATGGTGACTTTAAAACAGTTACAGAATTTAACGGCTGTGATAGGAAAAAAATGAAAATGGATTGTAGTTATTCCACAATACTTTCTAAAAGAAGAAAGTTTTAATAGAATAACAAATATTCCAAAACATCCATCCTTATTGCAATGAGACACTAAAGTAACACTGCCAAAAATGTGGCAAAGCAATGAAATGTATGAATACAAAGCATTATGTTTGGGCCACTGGGTACCACTCTTCATATTTTCTAGAATGGTGGTGGCTGCATCATGTTATGGGTATGCTTGTCATCAGGAAGTATTAGGGAGTTTTTATGATAAAAAGAAATGGAATACAGCTAAGCACAGAAATAATCCTAGAGAGAAACCTGGTTCAGTCTGCTTTCCAACAGACAAATTCACATTTTACCAATAACCTTTAACACAAGGCCAAATATACACTGGAGTTGCTTACCAAGACCACATTGAATGTTCCTGAGTGGCCTAGTTAGAGTTTTGACTTAAATCAGCTTGAACATCTATGGCAAGACTTGAAAATGGCTGTCTAGCAATGATCAGCAACAAATTTGACAGAGCTTGAAGAATTTTACAAAGAATAATGTGCAAATATTGTATAATCCAGGTGTGCAAAGCTCTCAGAGACTTACCCAGAAAGACTCATAGCTGTAATCACTGCCAAAGGTTATTTTAACATGATTTACTCAGGGGTGTGAATACGTACGTAAATTAGGTATTTCTGTATTTCATTTTCAATAAACTTGGTAAAATTTCTAAAAACATGTTTTCACTTTGTCGTTAAGGAGTATTGTGTGTAGATGGATGAGAAAAAAATATGTAATTCATTTTTAATTCAGGCTGCAAAATGTGGAATAAGGGGTATGAATACTTTCTGGAGGTGCGGTGTGGGCTTAGGTAGACCCTTGTCCCTTGTGTACTTATACCTGCGTTTACTGTTGGTCTGCTGCCAGTTTGTCTTGTCTTGCCAATTCTTACACATATATTGTGTAAGAACTGCCCTCCTAAGACTTTTCACACCCTATGCACACCCACACCCTTGTCCTAAACAATACACTAGCCGGTCTCTAAACGCGTACTGTAGGTCCCATTCGTTTCACACCTTTACCAACTGTAAAATGTCCCTTCCACAAAAAGGGTAAAATGCGAACACCATAAACATGTCTTTCCAGCAGATGTACAGTACCAGCAAATATTCTGCAAGAGGTCCAAACAGAGTTCCTACACCACTTACACTACTTCCAGCAGAATCCAGCTGGCCATACGTCGCAGACAGGACAAGACCATTCGCCACAAGGACAAGCACAAGGAGTCTCTCAGCTTTCCCAGCTCACCATGCCAAACACCATTTCCAGTGTACCGAAGCCGGATAAAGGATAGTGTGGCTCAGCCTCAGACCATGTAGAACCACCATAAAATAAATATGGATCTTTTCTATCGATCTTCGAAATTTGACTGCATTAATGGGAACGCCAAAGATATTTATATACAGTGCATTCGGAAAGTATTCAGACCCTTGACTTTTCCACATTTTGTTACGTTACAGCCTTATTCTAGACATTTTAGACATTTTTAACACATTTTCCAAATAAATACAAAAAATTACATACGTATTCAACAACTTATTTACATACGTTTTCATACATAAGTATTCAGATCCTTTGCTAGCAGACTTGAAATTGAGCCTTACATCGTGTTTCCATTGATCATCCTTGAGATGTTTCTACAACCTCTTTTTGCTTTGTCATAATGGGTTATCGTGTGTAGATTGAGGGAATTTTTTAAATAAATTTTAGAATAAGGCTGTAAAATGTGGAAAAAGTCAAGGGGTATGAATACTTAAATACAGATTGGTGAGTGCTGCATGGTTGTCCTTCTGGAAGGTTCTCCCATCTCCACAGAGGAACTCTGAAGCTCTGTCAGAGTGAGCATCGGGTTCTTGGTCACCTCCCTGAGGGGAACCAGCTCTAGGAAGAATATTGGTGGTTCCAAACGTCTTCCATTTAAGAATGATGGAGGCAACTGTGTTCTTGGGGACCTTCAATGCTGCTTCCCCAGATCTGTGCCTCAACACAAACCTGTCTGTGAGCTCTACGTAAAATTCCTTCGACCTCATGGCTTGGTGTTTGCTCTGACATGCATTGTCAACTGCGGGACCTTATTTGGACTGGTGTGTGCCTTTCCAAATCATGTCCAATCAATTGCATTTACTACAGGTGGACTCCAATCAAGTTGTAGAAACATCTTAAGGATGATCAATGTAAACAGGATGCATTTTTGTTTTCTATTTTTAATACATTTGCAAAAAGTTCAAAGAACCTGTTTTCACTTTGTCATTATGGGTTATTGTGTTTAGATTGATAAGGGGAAAAGTATTTAATCAATTTTAGAATAAGGCTGTAACATAACAAAATGTGCACAGGCACAGACATTACATTTAGAACTAATAGAAAGAAATATGGCATATCCCTAAACTTTTTCATTGTGAGCAAAGTGTACAAATGTACCTAGGTACGTAGGCAGACAGTATCTAGCTACATCCATATCTATCAGGGAGGCTTAGACAAATATTTTTGTAGTAAAACCAGCTTATCAGTTTCAGAGATTATTTTGCATCATGCCTATGATTTTGTGAGTTTGAAAGGCATCCACTGTCATAATCATAACCAATGTCAAGCCTTGTCAATTATGTTACTGTAAAAAAGGCCATGCCTGTGTACGGTGACTTTCCCTACAGTCCATTGGAGTGAGTTCTTCCCCTCTCAGGGGTCTATTACCGCCTCTTGGTTTCAGCCAATCTGTGTGCCCGAATGGACATTTGGACTCTGGCTCCTCCCACACTACCTCAGAGTGGTTATTGTCTTCAGCCAATTAGGACACAAAGTTTGGCTGGGGACCATGTTTTCAGTGTGTTTTCTAGAAGTGTTTGTATGTGCATCAGCAACGTAAATTGGGCCACTCAGGAACGTTTCTTTTCATCATAAATAACTCCCAGTCGTTGCCGATAATAGGCATACCCATAACATGATGCCGAAGAGTGGTACTCAGAATGTGTTGTGTTGGATTTGACCCAAACATAACGTTTTTTATTCATGACATAACGTTCATTGCTTTGCCAAATCTTTTGCAGTTTTACTTTTGTGCCTTATTGCAAGAAGGATGGAATATTCGTTATTCTGTACAGGCTTGCTTCTTTTAGAAAGTATTTTGAAGTAACTACAATGTTGTTGATCCATCCTAATTTTTTCTCCTATCACAGTCATTAAACTCTGTATCACAAAAAATCTGAACTCATCATGAGGGGACGCAATTGCTCGCGGGTCTGCTTACCGACACCATTCTGCTGGTGGAGTATACACACACCATTCCAACACAGAATAGCTGCTTTTTAACATATTTCATGACCATTATTTGTAAGGAAAACTATTTCACTCATATTGTAAGTAATTATAGGTCATGTTTCATAGAAATCTGGAAACACTGGACAATTACTTCAAGCAATTTTTTTATTGGAACTCCTGTTAGCCTTAGCATCATTACATACATTTCCTCCCAGGATATTTCAAGCCAGGGATCTGAAAAACAAGCACGTGCCAACAAGGGGCCCTGAACCATCTTTAGGGCCACGAGATAGCACTCCTCTGAGGCCTGCTTGCCAAATCACTCCAATCGTCCTCCTCCTTGGCATCTTATAAGGGGTTATCAGCGAGCACTCACGTCTCTTGCCCTTGAAGCCTGTGGAATGTTTGCTGCTCGCCTTGTTTATGGTCAGACATGGCCCTGCAACTGCAGCTCAATGTCACTCACAAGCATCCAGCCAACCAGCTTTGTGGCAGGGCTAGTTTGTCCCTCGCTGGGGTTGCATTCCCTGCTGGTGTTGGCTCCACAGTAGCCACTTTATGTCCATGTGTCTAAGACAGCCTGACAGACTTTTTGCGTCATTTTGCACATTTTCTACCTTTTTCCCCCATCATAAATGTAAAAGCATTGGATTTGGAGTAAGCGTTGACTGGACGAAATTTCAACCATTGTGAAAACCTGGACGCATTAAGTAAAGTGTTACGGATAACTGAAACAAAACATGACAGAAATAGTATAACGCATTGTGTTTAATGATGAAGCAAAAAATTGCTGCCAAATAAATTATATAAAAAAATATCCATAAGCAACAGTTCTGATTTGTACAACAGAGCAAAATCATTTTCAGTAACTCAAGAGTATGTAAAGTTGTCTAAATGTGTTGTTTCAGTGTCTTCTCTTCTCTCAAACACATTCCCTGACCTTTGTATGTTTGTCATTTATGACATGTGTAATGTTATGAATATCATCATATATTTCATATGTTTGGAACACCACTGCTCTCCAATTTCAGTTTGAAAGAAGTGTTGAACAAAAGAAGCAGGAAAAAAGTCATACCAAATGGATTTAACCATTGGAAGACATTTTCAGACTCTTTGAAGTGTTCGTTTCATAATTTTCATAGATTGGTCAAAGTGTTTTTTTTTCTTTGTCATCACCAGTTGTTAGGAAGATTAATCAAGATGCTTTAGTAGAGAATGTCCTTCTGGTAAATGAATCATATTGAAAAAGCTAATGGTGCTCCCATCTTTGGCCTTACTTTGATTGAGAGACTATCCGTAGCTATAGTATGTGCTGTTTATGTGTTAAATGTGTCTTGTGTATAGTCTTCTCTTTAAAAAAATAGTTTTTTAAATGTAACCTTTATTTAACTACGTAAGTCAGTTAAGAACAAATTCTTATTTACAATGACAGCCAACCAGGGAACAGCAGGTTAACTGCCTTGTTCAGGGACAGAACCTTGTCAGCTCAGAGATTCAATCCAGCAACCTTTCAGTTACTGGCCCAACGCTCTAACCACTGGGCTACCTGCAGTATCTCTTCATGCAGGCCCAAATGCCAGTTACCGTCAATGTGATCAAGCTGGCAAGAATGTTGGTATAGTGCAAATTTCAACATTCATTATTTTTATGTACAAAGACAAAGTAGTTCAGAAATGGATAACAATAATAATAATTCTAATAATAAACCTTGTTAATAATTATATTAGTGTTTGGCTCCAGTAGCTGGTCAAACCTATGTCTTTCAAGTATCTCTCAACAATAACAATACAAACATTTGAAACACAGACACACATTTGGAGAAAAAAAGTACTAAAAAAAGTCTACTTTGTATACAATTAAGAAACAAAACACATATAAAGAAACATTAACAAAAATACAACACATCGTAATACTTCATCAGTTGCATAGTTTTTTTTCAGGGAACTGTTCCATGTTCATTGCAGTGCAGAGAAGCAGGAATCACATTGCGCATAAACAGTGATAAGTAGTCTCACTCTGTCTCCATTTAACAAAAATATATGATGTATCTCTTTTTTATCTGAAAGTGCCACAGAGACTATTCCGATTTAACGATACCCTGTCAGATAATAAGACAAAACAGACAGATCAGTCAAAGAACTCCCCAAAAATGTATTGTCCATCATACCAGTTATATTATGTCCATCATATCAATGGTGCCTATTTATTATGGATGAGTCTTTTACTGCTCTGTACTGTCTCTTACGAGCAGCCGCACTCATCCACGATCATGTTCTGGATGTCCTTCTTGATGATCTTCTGCTCCTCGTTGTAGTAGAGCATGGACATGGCGCGTAGTCGCGTGGGCACGCAGCATGACTTGATGTTCTGGAAGGGCGCGTAGCCCCGCATGCGGTAGTGGTTAATGACAGTGGAGTGAAAGGACAGCGAGGAACCAGTGATGCTGGCTACATGGCTGGGGCAGTCACCCTCGCAGTAGTTGGCGTGGTAGCCTGGCGGAGCGATGATCCAGTCGTTCCAGCCGATGTCCTTGAAGTTGACATAGAACTGCCTCTTGCAGCACATGTGCATCTTGTCGTCGCACTCCAGGCCTCGTTTGGCACGGCGGTGAGCGTGTTCCTCCTCGCCAGGCCGCAGTACGACCATGAGGAATGGCCGGTGGGACTGTTCCCTCTCCCGTCCCGGTTGCTCGTCCTCGGTGGGGACCAAGATGGGTTTGGCACCCACCTCGGTGCACAGTGGGCAGGAGACTCGCAGGTCCAGGACTCTGCCACCGGTATCCAGCAGGGACTGGATGCTGCGTGGCACGGGGAGAGTATGCCAGCCGCTGCGCCGTGTGTCCACCATCTTCTCTGACACCAACTCCTCCTCCTCGCCCTGGGTCTCAGTGGAGGTGGAGGCAGAGCCTGGAGCTTTCGGCTTCTGCCGGCGGCGCTGCAGAAGCTGGATGTTCACTTTTCCCTTGACCCGCCCTGTCCCCTTGGCCAGCTTCAGGAAGAGCCACACGTTGGCCTGCTCCACCACCGAGAGCTCGCTGCCCTCCTTGGAAATGTCAAAGGTCATGGCAGATGGAGAGTTTCCTAGAGCAGGAAAGGGAATAGGGCATTTAGTCATCACAATGAGAGCAATGCTTCAAATGTTCACAGTCATTTTGGTTAGGCAACACATGCATGTTTTTGGGGCTCTGCTAAAAACAAATGAGTATGTTGAAAAAAGGCTGTACAGAAATGATGACTGGAGCTGTGCGCCTTTCTGTCCAATAATGTAATTTCTGAAAAATATTTCTGTCCTTTTAGGGAACCCCTTTTGGCTTAAGAGCAACACCAAAGGTAAAAGCCGTATAGCCTCTTTAAATCAATTTAAATGCTTACTCTGTGTATTAAATAGAGTTTTGGGCTAAATGAGAGATACACTATATGACCAAAAAAAGTTATGTGGACACCTCCTCATCGAACAACTCAATCCAAAATCATAGTCATTAATATGGAGTTGGTCCCCCCTTTGCTGCTATAACAGCCTCCACTCGTTCCACTAGATGTTGGAACATTGCTGCGGGGATTTGCTTCCATTCAGCCACAAGAGCATTGGTGAGGTTGGGCACTGATGTTTGGTGATTAGGCCTGGTCGCAGTCAGTGTTCCAATTCATCCCAAAGGTGTTTGATGGGGTTTAGGCCATGCCTGTGTGCAGGCCAGACAAGTTCTTCCACACCGATCTCCACAAACCATTTCTGTATGGAACTCACTTTGTGCAAAGGAAACAGGAAAGGGCCTTCCCCAAACTGTTGCCACAAAGTTGGAAGCACAACATTGTCTACAATGACATTGTAAATCAAATCAAGTAATATTTTATTGGTCACATACACGTGATTAGCAGATGTTATTTTGGGTGTAGCGAAATGCTTGTGCTTCTAGCTCCGACAGTGCAGTAATATCTAACAAGTAATATCTAACAATTTACACAATAAATACCCAATACACACAAATCTAAGTATGAATTAATTAAGACTATATACAGTGCCTTGCGAAAGTATTCGGCCCCCTTGAACTTTGCGACCTTTTGCCACATTTCAGGCTTCAAACATAAAGATATAAAACTGTATTTTTTTGTGAAGAATCAACAAGTGGGACACAATCATGAAGTGGAACGACATTTATTGGATATTTCAAACTTTTTTAACAAATCAAAAACTGAAAAATTGGGCGTGCAAAATTATTCAGCCCCCTTAAGTTAATACTTTGTAGCGCCACCTTTTGCTGCGATTACAGCTGTAAGTCGCTTGGGGTATGTCTCTATCAGTTTTGCACATCGAGAGACTGAAATTTTTTCCCATTCCTCCTTGCAAAACAGCTCGAACTCAGTGAGGTTGGATGGAGAGCATTTGTGAACAGCAGTTTTCAGTTCTTTCCACAGATTCTCGATTGGATTCAGGTCTGGACTTTGACTTGGCCATTCTAACACCTGGATATGTTTATTTTTGAACCATTCCATTGTAGATTTTGCTTTATTTTTATTTTTTTTGGATCATTGTCTTGTTGGAAGACAAATCTCCATCCCAGTCTCAGGTCTTTTGCAGACTCCATCAGGTTTTCTTCCAGAATGGTCCTGTATTTGGCTCCATCCATCTTCCCATCAATTTTAACCATCTTCCCTGTCCCTGCTGAAGAAAAGCAGGCCCAAACCATGATGCTGCCACCACCATGTTTGACAGTGGGGATGGTGTGTTCAGGGTGATGAGCTGTGTTGCTTTTACACCAAACATAACGTTTTGCATTGTTGCCAAAAAGTTTAATTTTGGTTTCATCTGACCAGAGCACCTTCTTCCACATGCTTGGTGTGTCTCCCAGGTGGCTTGTGGCAAACTTTAAATGACAGTTTTTATGGATATCTTTAAGAAATGGCTTTCTTCTTGCCACTCTTCCATAAAGGCCAGATTTGTGCAATATATTGTTGTCCTATGGACAGAGTCTCCCACCTCAGCTGTAGATCTCTGCAGTTCATCCAGAGTGATCATGGGCCTCTTGGCTGCATCTCTGATCAGTCTTCTCCTTGTATGAGCTGAAAGTTTAGAGGGACGGCCAGGTCTTGGTAGATTTGCAGTGGTCTGATACTCCTTCCATTTCAATATTATCGCTTGCACAGTGCTCCTTGGGATGTTTAAAGCTTGGGAAATGTTTTTGTATCCAAATCCGGCTTTAAACTTCTTCACAACAGTATCTCGGACCTGCCTGGTGTGTTCCTTGTTCTTCATGATGCTCTCTGCGCTTTTAACGGACCTCTGAGACTATCACAGTGCAGGTGCATTTATACGGAGACTTGATTACACACAGGTGGATTGTATTTATCATCATTAGTCATTTAGGTCAACATTGGATCATTCAGAGATCCTCACTGAACTTCTGGAGAGAGTTTGCTGCACTGAAAGTAAAGGGGCTGAATAATTTTGCACGCCCAATTTTTCAGTTTTTGATTTGTTAAAAAAGTTTGAAATATCCAATAAATATCGTTCCACTTCATGATTGTGTCCCACTTGTTGTTGATTCTTCACAAAAAAATACAGTTTTATATCTTTATGTTTGAAGCCTGAAATGTGGCAAAAGGTCGCAAAGTTCAAGGGGGCCGAATACTTTCGCATGGCACTGTACATATGGACAAGCGATGTCAGAGCAGAACGAACTAAGATACAGTAGAATAGTATAGAATACAGTATATACATATGAGATAAGTAATGCAAGATATCTAAACATTATTAAGTGAATGAGATACCGTAGAATAGTATAGAAAACAGTATATAGACATGAGATGAGTAATGCCAGATGTGTAAACATTAAGTAACTATGATACCGTATAATAGTATAGAATACAGTATATACATATGAAATGATTAATGCAAGATATGTAAACATTATTAAGTGGCTAAGATACTGTAGAATAGTATAGAATACAGTATATACATATGAGATGAGTAATGCCAGATATGTAAACATTATTAAAGTGACTAGTGTTCCATTCCTTAAAGTGGCCAGTGATTTCTAGCCTATGCCTATAGGCAGCAGCCTCTAATGTGCTAGTGATGGCTGTTTAACAGTCTGATGGCCTTGCGATAGAAGCTGTTTTTCAGCCTCTCGGTCCCAGCTTTGATGCACCTGTACTGACCTTGTCTTCTGGTTGATAGTGGGGTGAACAGGCAGTGGCTCAGGTGGTTGATGTCCTTGATGATCTTTTTGGCCTTCCTGTGACATCGGGTGCTGTAGCTGTCCTGGAGGGCGGGTGGTTTGCCCCCGGTAATGAGTTGGGCAGACTGCACCACCCTTTGGAGAGCCTTGCGGTTGCGGGTGGTGCAGTTGCCGTACCAGGCGGTGATATAGCCCGACAGGATGCTTTCAATTTCGCATCTGTAAAAGTTGTGAGGGTTTTAGGTGACAAGCCAAATTTCTTTAGCCTCCTGAGGTTGAAGAGGCTCTGTTGCTCTGTCTGTGTGGGTGGTCCATTTCAATTTGTCAGTGATGTGTACACCAAGGAACTTGAAGCTTTTCACCTTCTCCACTGCGGTCCCGTCGATATTAATAGAGGGGTGCACCCTCTACTGTTTCCTGAAGTCCACGATCATCTCCTTTGTTTTGTTGACATTGTATGCTTTAGCGTTAAGATTTCTCTTCACTGGAACTAAGGTGCCAAGCCAGAACCATGAAAAACAGCCCCAGACCATTATTCCTCCTCCACAAAACTTTACAACTGGCATTATGTATTGGGGCAGGTAGCGTTCTCCTGGCATCCGCCATACCCAGATTCGTCTGGGTTCGACTACCAGATGGTGAAGCGGGTCTAATGGTGGCGATCTTTACACCACTCCAGTCAACGTTTGGCATTGCACATGGTGATGTTAGGCTTGTATGTGGCTAGTCTGCCATAGAAATCCATTTCATGAAGCTCCCGACTAATATTTTTTTTTTGTTTTTTGGGGGGGGGGCTGGATCTTGTGCAATGTTGGTTCCAGAGGCAGTTTGGAACACCGAGGACAGATGATTTTTATGCTCTACACCCTTCAGCACTCAGTGGTCGTGTTCTGTGAGCTTGCGTGGCCTACCACTTTGTGGCTGAGCTGTAGTTGCTCTAATACATTTCCACTTCCCAATAACAGCACAATAACAGCACAATAACAGCACTTACAGCACGCTCTAGTAGGGCAGAAATTTGACTAACTGACTTGTTGTAAAGGTGGCATCCTATGATGGTTCCACATTGAAAGTCACTGAGCTCCTCTTTAAGGTCATTCTAATGCCAATGTTTGTCTATGGAGATTGCATGGCTGTGTGCTCGATTTTATACACCAGTCAGCAACGGGTGTGGCTGAAATAGCCAAAACCACTCATTTGAAGGGGTGTCCACATACTTTTGTATATATAGTGTATTATGCATGCTATTGACAGTGGACACTCCATTCTATCCAAACTCCATACTCTGTACAAGACTGTATTTGTTCAAGGTCTGTCATGTCTGATTAGGTGGGCTCAGAAGTATCTTCCCCAGTCACTTTGGCATCTGTTTACTTTGGAAAGCAATGGGCTGTGAGAGGGTTGTTGTGAGCCTGGTTACACTTTATAATAACCGCCTAGTTACTTTCATGAATAAACGGTAGGTTAGGGTCCTGGAGATGCAGTGATTGGACATGTGTATGGTGTCCATATTAGGACAGCCTCATGAACACCAATTGGACATATTTGTTGTCTGATATGGCTATTGTTCATGCTTAAACGCTTAAAAAAATATATTATAATAAATGTTATACAAACGTATGAATTTGAAAATAAATGTTTTCAAATAAAATACTAATACACTCATCCTTATTCATGAAAGCTCTTATAAAGTGTTATTTCTAAAAACAGATCCCCTTTTAATCTCATACTCTCAAACAAACTTGAGTTAATCAGAGCGTGTAGGACATTCTAACCCACAACACAAACTGTCTTCTTTAATCTCTCTGAGTCCTGCAGGATCGAGAGGGCCTTTGTGGGTTGTTCACACGCCACAGTCCTGGGTCATGTCCAGTAGGGAGAACATTTTTTGAAAGGAAGAGGTAACTTCCTGAACTTGTCCAATAAGAAACGCTTGTTTAGGCCTACATTTTAAAACGGACCCAGGAGTGGTGGCCTGTCTACGGAGAGCTACTGAGAAGTCTCTCTCCACTGTCACCATGCTGCAATTGAGACAAAGTTCAACCATGTGCAACCCGTCACTTAACAACACACATCCCCAATTGCCAGCCTATCTCACATTGCATACCTATTTTAAGGAAAAAGGCACAACGCTGGAAAGAGGCACAACTCAGACACTTCATTCAGGATAAAGTGGAGTTGCCCAGGAGCAGGTTAGAGCTGAAGGATTTCTTGCCATAGAAATGTACCTGCATGGGTAAAAGATGAGAAACCTTGGTGTCAACGGTTATCCCAAGTTGAACTCAGAATTGACCAAAGTTAGCTCGCTAACTCCTCTATCCCACGAAGAAGTATACCCCTCAGACATGGAATAACAACAGATAAATAATCTTTAGGTGACCACAACAATGGATACTTTGTCCTGGACTAAATTCAATTGTGCCCACGTATAGAATTCCTCCATTACATCTGACTAAATTCAAGTTCAACCCTCTCCTGTAGCACTTCCAATGTCCAGTATAAGATAACACTTCAAAAATGCGCAATGAGGATCTGCACAGCAAAAGTGGTTAATCATCTGTAATGTTGTAACTATTTGTGTTCAATACTTTTAACACACACAGTGTTATTTTAACCCTCTAGTCTTTAAACACGTTTTAAAAATGTACACTCAAAAATGTCTATAGCTACCACGTTTGGTTCCTTGAAAGTTGTGGGAACGCTCGTTTTTGGTTTCACATTGGTTCTAGGAACAAAGCCATACGTTTCCTGACCAGTAAAACTGAATGTGTTCTAAGACCATTTGAGGAATTCGTGCATAGCTGGTGCTCAGCGGTGTCCTGGGAATCGCACCAAATTTATCACAGACAAAAAGGACAACTACTTTAGCTAACCAAATAAAGCACAGTCACCACCAAAACAGTCAGAGTTGTACATTTTTTGGGAGTGCTTTGGGGGCTTTTGTACTGAAAAGGGAGCAACTCATATCTCTTATGGATATGGATATGCATGTACAGTAAAACCAAACAACACTAAATGTATTTATACTTTTTCGACAACAGAAATCCCTCCCTCCCTAGCAAGGCTCTCTATCTCTTTTTCCTTTTACTTGCAATGAATGAATGAACAAACAAAACAGGGAAAATAGAAAAGCTTGAAAGCGAAGCACCTCTAAATATATTTGGCTAGATAGCGCAGCAGATAAAAAAAGAAAAGCATCTTCATCTTCCAAGAAATCTCAGTCGGCGAAAAAAGACCATCGCCACTACAGGAATGTCATTAACGATGTGTTATTGGTTCCTGACTATTCATTCAGAGTAGACGGTAGTGCTGATTGCTGTGAGAGGTGGCAGGCGCCTCTCTCTCTCTGTCCCCTCCCTTCTCACTATTTTGGTCCTCTCCCACTCTCTCTTTTTCTCTCTTGGTCACCCTCTTTTTTCTCTTTCTCTTTATTCTCTCTCTTTTTCTCCCTCTCTATCCTCTCTCCTTCTCCCCCATCCCCATATCCACTTATAGCCTCCACAGTAATTATTTGGCCCCATATTTGGATGAATGAAGTGATTATGTACGGTTAGAAACCGCGCAGGTATGTCGGTCGGGCCCTTCGACCCCCCCTGCGCATCGTTAATCCCCCCTAATTTCACCGCCACTTTTTTAAATCCAAGGTTCATACAAAAGGGTGGTTATTTAAAGCACCAAGCCATTATGCACATTTATGTAAGCAAGCAAGCAGGAGAAGAATGTGCTTGTCACATGCTGGTTGCGCCGCTCTGCTGCCATACACAATGGCCAGCCCGCAATCAGGAGAGCCTCCAGAATCAGAGCATCCCCCTCGTTGCGGTGGCGTGCAGCGCATGAGAGCACACTGTTGCACGTGGAGGGGATACATGTTGTAGTTCTGATGCATTGTATTAAAACTCTCCTATTGTTGTTTTCGTATCGTTGTCTCTGATTCATCCACTTCACACCTGCATATGAAAATTCCCAACTATAGATGTGAACGTGGTTGACGTATTTCAATCAAGTGGTTGACCCGCTGTTGTAAAATTCTGAAAACCGAGGCCTAAAATGCAAAAACCCATACATTAGGATACAGTTATACTGTGAAGTTTTTTGTATCGATACAAAGTGCCACTAGACTTCACCAACCAAACGCTGGGTATAAATTAAACTGGGTTAGGTCTCATTCAGAGCCTGATCTTGTGGTAGCGTTGGTAGGACGACAGTAGCTTTAAGGCCGATTTCCCCCGACTGCCAGACAATTGATTCCCTGCAAACTCCCTGCCTAGGATTTCCCACAGCCAACAGCCCAGGTTTTTTTATACACACAATTACCAAGCAGTATGCGGTACATTGGTTAATAGACCAATAACAAAGAAAGTTCCAAACCTCTGGCAATAACAGATAGTTTTCAGTCCCCCCCCCAACTCAGAGCACTCCAAGCTAAATTCTTGCAAGATAAATATTTTTGGGGCAAAAGTAATGGAAATCTATTTCATGGAAATCTATTACAGTAAGGTACTTAAATTGTAACCCAGAAATGATTTGATATTGATATTTAAAAAATATATACGCTTACCCTAACCATAGCCCTAACCTCAACCCTTGCCGCAATCCTTGTTTTAAACCTAATCCTAGCCTCAGCAAGCAGTTGCTTATCAACAGATTGTTTGCTGATAGATTGACCATCTGTAGATCATCTATATGGGACTATACAAATAAAGTGTGACCCAAGTCACTACAATGTTTAAATCGGCAAGACCAACAAAGTGTGAACAAAAATTCGCTACCCTGTTTAAATTGACAAGACATACAGCGGAGAAATGTATATGATTTTCCTGGATATGGCTATGGAGAAATGAATTGTTACCATTGATGTGCCCGCACACATACACACTAACTCCAAGAGAGGAGGATGGAGGAACAGGCAGATGCATGCACACACTAATACTCATGGTTATTGACACACTCACTGACACACAGTTTATTGAGCATTTGAGATAATATTAATTTAGTCATGAATTATAGTCCATCTTGAACTACATTTATACACATCTAGCATGTCACATAATTTACAATTCCTTGTTCTTAATCTAATACCAACATTTCATGTAACCTTTATTTAACCTGGCAAGCCGGCTAAGAACAAATTCTTATTTCCAATGATGACCTGGCAAACATATTTTGCAAAATCCTTAAGTGCCCTCTAGTAGCTGAGTACACACTGAAATCATTTTGAGTCAAAAACCGCATTCGACACTCGCTTAAGCGTGGGGAACTCGTGCTAGCTAAGGATGCCAAGGCACGTGGGTAGCCGGTGCGCATAACCCCCGAACGAAGAAATTGCAAAGGGACGTCAATAGTTTAATCTAAGCCGTGTTGACTACAAATTCGAAGAGATGCCTTAAGCACCACAGACACACATCAATATTGAAACAGACCCAAACCCAGGCACACACATTTTACACATGCAGGTAGCACGTTATTTAATTGCCCGCTTGCATACTTTTAATTTAATTTTTAAATCATCACTGTATATTTAATAAATCACTGTGTGTTTATTTAATGAAAACAAATTCAAACTTATATTTTAATCATTTATTTCCACGAGCCTCCTTTTGCCAATCGAAATGCTCAGTCTGATCGTGATGATACAAATGTAAATATATTTACATACACAGCACTGATTGGTCGATAGGATCGTCTAGACTCTAGAGCCTACCCAACTTAGATCTTCAAAGTAGGAGGATGCATATGCAAATAAAAGATGACTGGTCATTGGTCAGAATAATCAGATCAGATTGTGAAAAATTCCATCCCACCTAAACAGGCTGAAATTCCAGGAGTTTTTTTTTTAAGGCTCTTAAAACTAAAAGGGTTTTATCATAATTTTCACAATTTCAGGGTGTTATTTCAACCTCATAGTGTGAATATATTATTTTAAAAGATTGAACATTTTTGGGACTGCACTGCCCTTTTAAACAACTGTTTCCACAGGTTTACCTGATATTTATCAGGAAATAATTATGTGATAACAGTGAGTACTTTCAGGTACTATAACAACGGATTAATAGTGCTGAGTGGTGCTTCTTTAAATGAATCAAACAAATCAAGAAAGTAATTGATGTTATTACTGTAACTGCTAACCACACAAACATACAGAGGCACACAAAATCGCTGACTCACCTGGCTCGGCAAAGGTAATGATCTCGGAGGGCGGCTCGGGCAGTGCCGCCCACTCACCGCCAGCACCCCCCAGTCCCTCCTCCTGGATCTCCACCCTGCCGTCCTCACCCACACGGCCAACGTGTAGTTTCTTGATGGCGTTGAGCAGGGCGGCGCGTGGCACCGGGTGCGTGACGTTGGGCCGTGCACTCAGGTGGAGCATGTTGAGGATGTGCCGCTTCACCGCTTCCACCATGTCCGTTTGGCCCGAAGTCCAAGCCACAGATTCAGATGCTGATTCAAATCCAGGAGGGACCGGGTCATAACCCCTCGTCATCTGGGCCAGCACACAGGACGGACAGTTGGTCACCTGGGTCTCCTCCACCAGCCCCTGCTCTGGCATGGCCACATCCACAGCTGCCAGAGGTCCAGCCAAAGTAGGGGATCCACATCCTGTCTGAAGCCTGGCGAGAAGCAACGCCAGCACCCCGGCAAACGCGGCTAACAAGGGCATCCTGTGCCACAGAACGCCGACTCACACACGTGCACACAATACTTGGAGAAGGGTGAGTAGAGGACAGCAGCACACCGGACAGCTCTCCTCACCTTATCTCTCCCGATTCACAAGGTGTTGATGGGGTTTCACCGACACCAACAAAGCACTTGTGTGGGAGACAGAAATAACAAGTTTGAGAAAAGTACAATCCTTCTCTGAGTGAGGTGCTGCTAGCTTCAAAAAGTTGGATGTTGGAAAGTAGAGATTTGAGACCAGGCAATGCCCTTGTATTACTCCTATGGGGTAAAGCACTTTACCTCACTACTATCTTTACTTGGTCTCACAAACCAGGTCTTTGCTCCAGTCCTCATAAACCACTTCTCTTGTCAATTCCAGAAAAGCAAGCTCTCTGCTTTGTAAAACCATTCCTCTTGTTTTGTCCAGTTGGTAAAATAAGGTTTACTGTATAAAAATAGAAACTCTTGTCCAGTCTTTGTAAAAACGAAGTGTTTGGGAGAGTGTGCACTCTAGTTTAGTCCTTGCAAAAAGAAGTGTGGTGGTGTCCTGTCCTGCTGATATGCACAGCACTGGAGAAGCCTCAGAGAGCTCACTATATCGGAGTTGAATGGCTTTGTCGAAGTGGGCAGGGTTAGAGTGCCTCTCACTCTCACCACTCTCTCTTTTGCCTCTCACTGTAATTATACCTCCCTCCCTTCCTTTATCCCTCCCTCTATACCCCCCATTACTACTGTGTGTTTCATTACTTCTGAATCACAACTATGTGTTCATCCTTTTAAATTTTAACTAACAAGTTCAACTTCAGGCAAACACAAGAGTCAGTCAGGTCACCTCCACAAGTTAGTCTATGTTTTTTGCTTGAATTTTCTTTCTCTGTTTTGCTATCTTTCTATATAGTGTCTGCATTGGATGGTTTTTGTAGCATGCTTGTGGGGTTTTCTTGCACGTCACGATGGAGGAGGCGGAAGAGGCACTGTGTGCGCACTGAGTCTCCCTGATTCATTCATACCACACACCAACACACACACAGACGTGTTCACCCTCATCCACATTTTCACACACACACCCCAGCAAGCACATAATGTTCTGAGAACCATATGTTTCTTAGAGCTTGGGGAGAGCATGGTTGTCCTATGGTTATTTTGCATAAACCTTCCCACAGCTTTCTGGGAATGGTGCAGGATAGCTGCTTGGCTTTGGAACATTCTCAGCACATTTAACGAACTTCACAAAAAAAAAAGTACTTTCTTACTTTACTTTTCCTAAAAGTTCAAACATGGTTACATTTAAATTCAGTTTTGGTAATGTTCTAGGAACGTTCTCCAACTGGTTTGACAAAGAAATAACGTTTTTCTGTGGGATATTTCGTGGCTCTTTTTAAAGTCATGTTCTCATTGTTCTGAGAACTTTAAGAAAACCACAAGAAAACTTTAGTAACGTTCAGAGAACGCTCTAAGATTGTTATTTAAAATACATTCTGTTCTCAGCATCAACAAAACGTGTGGTCAGGTGTGTTCTTAATGAGGGCTTGTTTCTTTTGAAATTGGGTCTGTTTGAATAGACTAAAATGAACAGCTTTGTTTGAGTAAAAAATAATAATAATAACATGGGATGCTAGTTCCACCCTGGTGGCACAGTGGACTAAGTCCGTGGATAGAGAACAAAAGATCATAGGTTTGACCCTACTGATGCCGTGCCACAATAACAAATAAATGTGATTGCATGATTAATGTCTAAGCAAATTAATTCCCATGTGTCCTATCTGTGCTTGGTGTTCAACACAGTTAAACTAAGCTAGAAGTGTTATTTAATTACCTTTAAATAACCTACAATTTTCATTCTCAGAACGTTGATAAAACCATAGTAAAATATTCTCAGAATGTCCTTGAAACCTAAAAATCTATGTTCCTAGAAAAGGTGAAATGTTCACTTCTGTTCTCAGAATGTTAAATAGTTTTCCCTTTATACTGGTGAGGAAACGTATGGTTTTGTTCCCAGTATCAATGGGGAACCAAAAACGTACATTCCCACAACTTCCAAGGAACCAAATATACTAGCTGGGATAAAGCGGGCATGCCCACTGACTGGTCTCAGTTCCAGTTACAAAACACACACAGGTAAGCTATATTCATTACATACCTAGTGTCATCGTACCACTGATTTCACGTTGGATGGATTCTCTAGGGAATTTGTCTTCGACCCAGTTTCAAGTTTTAAGGTCACGTTAAGGTCAAGTTTTAAGCTCTAAACCCAACAATGCAGTAGTCAATATCAATGTAGTACCCAAGAGTCAATGTAAAGGCCTCTAGGGGTCTACATCAGCTCATGTCACGGTTATGGTGGGATTTGGTCCACAAGACCTGGGCTAAAATAATCAATATTTTTTATCAAACACTTTGAGTGTTTAATTGAGCCTGCGTTTGCTTATATTTGGGACTATTCAATTGGCTCCATTGCACCAAGCAAGCTTAAAATCAAATCAAATCAACTTATATTTGTCACATACACATGGTTAGCAGATGTTAATGTGAGTGTAGCGAAATGCTTGTGCTTCTAGTTCCGACAATGCTGTAATAACCAACGAGTAATCTAACCTAACAATTTCACAACAACTACCTTATACACACACAAGTGTAAAGGGATGAAGAATATGTATATAAAGATATATGAATGAGTGATGGTACAGAACGGCATAGGCAAGATGCAGTAGATGGTATCGAGTACAGTATATACATATAAGATGAGTAATGCAGGGTATGTAAACCTTATATTAAGTGGTATTGTTTAAAGTGGCTAGTGATACATTTTTTACATAAATTTTTCCATTATTAAAGTGGCTGGAGTCGAGTCAGTATTTTGGAAGCAGCCACTCAATGATAGTGGTGGCTGTTTAACAGTCTGATGGCCTTTAGATAGAAGCTGTTTTTCAGTCTCTCGGTCCCTGCTTTGATGCACCTGTACTGACCTCGCCTTCTGGATGATAGCAGGGTGAACAGGCAGTGGCTCGGGTGGTTGTTGTCCTTGATGATCTTTATGGCCTTCCTGTGACATCGGGTGGTATAAGTGTCCTGGGGGGCAGGTAGTTTGCCCCTGGTGATGCGTTGTGCGGACCTCACTACCCTCTGGAGAGCCTTACGGTTGTAGGCGGAGCAGTTGCCGTACCAGGCGGTGATACAGCCCGACAGGATGCTCTCGATTGTGCATCTGTAAAAGTTTGTGAGTGCTTTTGGTGACAAGCCAAATTTCTTCAGCCTCCTGAGGTTGAAGAGGCACTGCTGCGCCTTCTTCACCACGCTGTCTGTGGTGGACCAATTCAGTTAGTCCGTGATGTGTACGCCGAGGAACTTAAAACTTACTAGCCTCTCCACTACTGTCCCGTCGATGTGGATAGGGGGGTGCTCCCTCTGCTGTTTCCTGAAGTCCACGATCATCTCCTTTGTTTTGTTGACATTGAGTGTCAGGTTATTTTCTTGACACCACACTCCGAGGGCCCTCACCTCTTCCCTGTAGGCCGTCTCATCGTTGTTGGTAATCAAACCTACCACTGTAGTGTTGTCTGCAAACTTGATGATTGAGTTGGAGGCGTGCATGGCCATGCAGTCGTGGGTGAACAGGGAGTACAGGAGAGGGCTCAGAACGCACCCTTGTGGGGCCCCAGTGTTGAGGATCAGCGGGGTGGAGATGTTGTTACCTACCCTCACCACCTGGGGGCGGCCCATCAGGAATTCCAGTACCCAGTTGCACAGGGCGGGGTCGAGACCCAGGGTCTCGAGCTTGATGACGAGTTTGGAGGGTACTATGGTGTTAAATGCTGAGCTGTAGTCGATGAACAGCATTCTCACATAGGTATTCCTCTTGTCCAGATGGGTTAGGGCAGTGTGCAGTGTGGTTGCGATTGCATCATCTGTGGACCTATTTGGGCGGTAAGCAAATTGGAGTGGGTCTAGGGTGTCAGGTAGGGTGGAGGTGATATGGTCCTTGACTAGTCTCTAGTCAAGGGCCATATCACGGTAGTGATAGTCATTTAGCTCAGTTACCTTAGCTTTCTTGGGAACAGGAACAATGGTGGCCCTCTGGGAACAGCAGACTGGGATAAGGATTGATTGAATATGTCCGTAAACACACCAGCCATCTGGTCTGCGCATGCTCTGAGGACGCGGCTGGGGATGCCGTTGTTTAGTCTGTCTGGGAGCAAGACATCCTGGTCCGCGATGGGGCTGGTTTTCTTTTTGTAATCCGTGATTGACTGAAAGACCCTGCCACATACCTCTTGTGTCTGAGCCGTTGAATTGCGACTCTACTTTGTCTCTATACTGACGCGTAGCTTGTTTGATTGCCTTGCAGAGGGAATAGCTACACTGTTTGTATTCGGTCAGGTTTCCAGTAACCTTGCCCTGATTAAAAGCAGTGGTTCGTGCTTTCAGTTTCGCGTGAATGCTGCCATCAATCCACGGTTTCTGGTTTGGGTAGGTTTTAATGGTTGCTGTGGGTACAACATCACAGATGCACTTGCTAATAAACTCGCTCACCGAATTAGCGTATTCATCAATGTTGTTGTTTGACGCAATGCGGACATATCCCAGTCCACGTGATCGAAGCAATCCTGAAGCGTGGAATCAGATTGGTCGGAACAAGACCTGAGCGCGGGAGCTTCCTGTTTTAGTCTCTGTCTATAGGCTGGAAGCAACAAAATGGAGTCGTGGTCAGTTTTTCCGAAAGGAGGGCGGGGGAGGGCCTTACATGCGTTGCGGAAGTTAGAATAACAATGAGCCAGGGTTTTACCAGCCCTAGTAGCACAATTGATATGCTGATAGAATTTAGGGAGTCTTGTTTTCAGATTAGCCTGGTTAAAAATCTCCAGCTACAATGAACGCAGCCTCAGGATATGTGGTTTCCAGTTTACATAGAGTCAAATAAAGTTTGTTCAGGGCAATAGATGTGTCTGCTTGGGGGGGAATATATGCGGCTGTGATTATAATCAAAGAGAATTCTCTTGGTAGATAATGATAGAAGTCAGGTGAACAGAAGGACTTGAATTCCTGTATGTTATGATCACACCACGTCTCGTTAATCATAAGGCATACACCCACGCCCCTCTTCTTACCAGAAAGATGCTTGTTTCTGTCAGGGCGATGTGTGAAGAAACCAGCTGGCTGTACCGACTCTGATGGCGTGTCTCGAGTGAGCTATGTTTCCGTGAAGCAAAGAACGTTACAGTCTCTTATGTCTCTCTGGAATGCTAACCTTGCTCTGATTTCATCAACCTTGTTGTCAAGAGACTGGACATTGGCGAGTAGTATGCTCGGGAGCTGTGCTTGATGTGCCCCATCTCCGGAGCCTGACCAGAAGACCGCTTCGTCTGCGCCTTTTACGGGTCGTAATGATGGTAAGTTGACGTTGCTCTTATATCCAGTAGTTCCTCCCGATTGTATGTAATAAAACCTAAGATTACCTGGGGTACCCGCCGGAAGTTCATAGCTCAAGTAATTGAAGGAAAACATATACTACTTGAACCCAGGTGTGTTGACTAGTGAGGATCTGTTTCATTTGCCCCTTTTACGGCGTCGTTGTTTTTGGTTCGCCGGCTGGGATCCGATCCATTGTCCTGGGTGGTGGGCAAAACAGAGGATCCGCTTCGGGAAAGTCGTATTCCTGGTCGCAATGATGGTAAGTTGACGTTGCTCTTATATACAGTAGTTCCTGCCCATTGTATGTAATAAAACCTAAGATTACCTGGGGTACCCGTCGGAAGTTTATAGCTCAAGTATTTGAAGAAAAACAAATAGTATTTGAACCCAGGTGTGTTGACTAGTGAAGATCTGTTTCAAATAACTGGCCACACAAAACCTCTAGTTTTAAATGAAAAAAAAATTCTGGGTGAATATTGACAAACTGTACTCTATGCTTTCAATGACATTGCCCCTCAAAGGTCGCTAATGTCTAATGTGAACCTGATATTTTTTCACATTGTGCAGACAGGTTTGTAATTTAAAACTAAATATATTGTATATTCTATTGTGTCATGCACAGGTTTCAAGCAGAACTGATATATACATTTTATTGTGAATAAATACATGCTATCGTTTTAGTTTGATATCCATCAGTTTTATTGAATATCTAATCTGAAATAAACCAAATTATGTCTATGCCATTAGAATGGGACCACAGCTAAAACTAATCCCTCTTGTGGTAATGGTATAAATCTTACCTCAGAGGACTACAAACAGATATACAGAGCTGCTTCTTTCTATTCTGAACAGGGTTGAGATGAATTCCATTTCAATTCAGTCAAATTCAAAAAGTTAACTGAATTACAAAGACAATTTTCCAAATTTCTTTTGAGGAAAATTGGACTAGGAATTTCAGTTTACTTCCTGGACTTGACTGAATTTAAATGGAATTAACCTCTACCCTGATTCCATTTTACTCTATTTTGACAAAGTAAAAATACGCTGTTCTGCCCCTGACCAAGGCAGTTAACCCACTGTTCCCAGGGCGCCGAAGACGTGGATGTCGATTAAGTTGGGTTGGGTTAAATGCGGAAGACACATTTTAGTTGAATGCATTCAGTTGTACAACTGCCTAGGTATCCCCCTTTCACTTTTCCTTTATTTTGGCTATGTTCCTGATATGCTATCTTAAATCATTCTCTGTAAACTGCCATTACTTTCTTTCTTTTTACCTTACTACTCTTTTTACATTGTCTTTCCCTCTTTACTCCCTGTGACCTCTTTTACCCCAAGCCTTTTTCTCTCCCAGGTGGTGGTTGTTGGTGTTACATAATCATCTTTGTAAAATTAGTTGTGTAAAATCTATAAAAGGCTTGTGTAATCCCAGCCAATGACTTGGAAGAGAGGACCCTTGCCCAGTGCTATACTCACTTCACTGACATCCTCCGTGCTAACGTGATGTGAGTAGGTGCCCGTTGCCCGAGCGTGATTTGGTAGTGGAACGTGTGACAGCAACGCCTCTCCAACAGTTGCCGCTCCAGCTGACTCATGGCACATGCATATCATTATCGTGCACCATCGGGTGTAAGCGTGGAGAGTGCTGTGCCATCCATTCATGATGAGCACTTATCGTTGTTATAGTCTGAGTATGAGTGGCATAGCCTAAAATAGACCCTTTGGAGTGGATGGAGAAAGAGTTGGCTCTAAATGTAGTAGTTCATCATCAGGCAAATAACTGGCCAATTTACCTTCAATCAGTCAGACACAAATTTAAAAGGCTATAATGGACTTTGACTACGAGGAAATACTTAATCAAGCATTATGAGTGTTCTCATGAACGCCATTATACACTGAGTATACCAAACATTAGGAACACCACATTGAGTTGCAACCCCCCACCCCCCTTTTGCCCTCAGAACAGTCTCAATTCGTCAGGGCATGGACTCTACAAGGTGTTGAAAGTGTTCCATAGGGATGCTGGCCCATGGTGACTCCAATGTGTCAAGTTGGCTGGATATCCTTTGGGTGGTGGACCACTCTCGATACACATGGGAAGCTGTTGAGTGTGAAAAACCCAGCAGCATTACAGCTCTTGACACAAACTATCATACCCCGTTCAAAGGTAATTACATGTTTTGTCTTGCCCATTAACCCTCTGAATGTCACACACACAAAACAAATCAAAAACTTTGCCACATGCGCCGAATAAAACAAGTGTAGACCTTACCGTGAAATGCTTACTTGCAAGCCCTTAACCAACAGTGCAGTTCAAGAAGAGTTAAGAATATATTTACCAAATAAACTAAAGTGAAAAAAAAAAAAAAATGTAACACAATAACAAGGCTATATACAGGGGGTACCTCCCGAGTCAGTGTGAGGGGGTAGAGGTTAGTTGAGGTAATTTGTACATGTAGGTAGGAGTGAAGTGACTATACAATTTAACCTGTCTCCTCCTCTTCATCTACACTGATTGAAGTGGATTTAACAAGTGACATCAATAAGAGATCATAGCTTTCACATGTATTCACCTGGGCAGTCTGTCATGTTCTTAATGTTTTGTACACTCAGTGTAAAACTTAAACACACATGAAGGTGTTAGGTAGTCTTAATATCAGGCATTATGAATCCTTATGTATACCTCTTTGAAATAAAGTGTTATTAAATGTTCTAACGCACATATCTGGAACGGTTTGTCCGTGATTGGTATATAAAACCTGAAACCTCTCGTTTGATGTGTCACTGGTCTCTGGTGGTGCAGGACTTCCTCTCTAACAGGGGGTGGTGTGATGGGATTAGGGACTCCCTAGCATTCCTTTCTCCACCCACCCTGCCTTGTGACTCCCACCCAGATGGGGTGTGCTGGAGTAAGAGAGGAGGTGGGAGGTTTGTGTGGTGAGCAGGAACTTCCAGGAGGGGGCTGAGGTGTGAGAGTGGCTTCACCTTGAGTGCGGCTCTCTACAATGGGTAAGCTGTGAGGATGCTTGATAGGGGGTGATGGTAGGGTGTTTTCATCCCACAGGACCAATTATGGGCCAAAACACAGTTATTAGCCGACCATCATCTGCAGTCCGGGAGCCCATACGACCATCAGGAGCCAGTTAGACAGTCCTCATAGAACACAGTTTGGGACGTCTTACGAACAGTAAATTAGTGGCAAATATCATATAGTGTGAAAGGAGCTTAAAAAGAAGAGCAAAAAAATATATCTGTAGAGTATTTAATTAGCTCTGTTTCAAACCACGAAGCTGACTCATTTTTACCACACCTCTGCATTACTACCACGTGTTTTTCAAGCAAGCAGGCTTTATATCTATCTACAGCTTGAGTGGGTTCCATTACACACTGATCTGTTGGAACTGTGACGCATGTTGATGATGTAATAGTCTGACATCACACCTCTGTTCCTGACTAAGGAGCCACCTTTGCGTTTATCTGCTCGTTAAAACGTGACTTACCATCCACTGCTATATGAACTATTGGCACCATGCAGAAACATGGCAGATGGCTGGTAACAGGAGGTATTGAGTCATTATAAGTGTAAATCTCTATGTTGTATTTTAGTGTATTACTGCTTTACACAGACAAGTGAGTCAGCAAACTAGAGGAAACCCTCTGTGTTTCTCAATCTAAATATGTAAATGTAATTTGCATTGACTTTTTAACTCCCTCTATTCCTCTTGAAGGGGTTTAGTATTTTACAGCTTAATGTTAGATGGGTCCTCATCCTCAAAGTAGTCTATATGCCAGGTTAAACTGTAATCCGTGGTTCAGCCACTGGCTAAAGTTAGCAGAATATTATTTTGGCTTCCCCTTTAACAGATATTTAGTACCATTTTCACTGTGCTGAGCCAAACCAAGCCAAACTGTGCTGAGCTGGCCTGGTTACACATCCATGATAGTTGCTGAAACTATGCTGAAAAGGACAATGTGAAAGGAAAATATCTGAGCCAGCCCAGTACTGTTTGGCATGATAGTGTGTAAAGGGTACAAGTGAATAATCCTGGTACCGCCAATCAAATGTGATGATTTCGGAATTGTTTCACACAAATGCTTTTCTCATCCAAGTGCTTTATAAAAACCAGGCCTGAACAAATAAAAACACTAAGCTACTTTCCTTTGCTGGTACACTGCAGCCAAAGAGAGCTCACCCATTTCTGTGCCAATTCACTTTGGTGACAAAATGAGCAGCGCCATTGAGGGCTATCACAATGTCTTCTTCTTCTTCTCTATATATAAATAATGCTTCTTCTTTGGTATAATGGCATTCGCACAATTTTAATGTGCATGCCGCCACCTACTGTTGCCGGATGGAAAAAATATCCCAAAATCGGAAACGATCTGGGCGGGGGAAGAATATTCACACAAACTACAATTTTTTTATAAAAATTAAAATCAACCTACTTTCTTTTAAAATGTTAAAATCTAATCAGATCCCTACACAGGCTACAGTGACTCAGCTGTGAGGTATTGAAGTCCCAAACACATTTGGGCCACAGCCACAATGTTGGTACTTGTGCTGTACAGTTTATAAATGTAGCAATAAATGCCAAAAAACCCACCACCTTCACAATAAAAGTACCTGGTTCGCTTGACTGTTGAAAAACATTCAGATCAGGTTAGGGGGGGACATTCAACACAAAAGCTTCTTTAATGGTACTTTCTCCTTTAACCCGTTCCACTGCCTCTGCATAAGATATCTGATGGATAGCCCTGATCTCTGCCTCCTCAACCTCCTTTACCCTTGTAGGGCACTCCAGGAACTCAGGATTGTGGTCCCCACCACAGTTGCATCATCAATCTTCTATATTCCGGTCTTCATACCTTAACCGTCTGCAAACATTTTCTACATAACCATATCCTTTGCAGTTCTCACATTGTAATGGCTTGGTCATGAACACACTCACCACATTTTGTACATATCCTAGCTCCACATAGAACTCACTACTTCAGTCAACCTCATTGGTTGGATTGAAGATTTTCTCAAGGCGCCCTCTTCCCCTAAAGCTTTGACAGCATACACCTTTATCACCCTCTGGTGGTTCAACCTGGACTCAGGGGTTGACGTAACATAGTAAAGGTAAACGTGTGTCCCTCCATTTAGTATGATACACTGCTCAAAAAAATAAAGGGAACACTTAAACAACACAATGTAACTCCAAGTCAATCACACTTCTGTGAAATCAAACTGTCCACTTAGGAAGCAACACTGATTGACAATAAATGTCACATGCTGTTGTGCAAATGGAATAGACAAAAGGTGGAAATTATAGCCATTTAGCAAGACACCCCCAATAAAGGAGTGGTTCTGCAGGTGGGGACCACAGACCACTTCTCAGTTCCTATGCTTCCTGGCTGATGTTTTTGTCACTTTTGAATGCTAGCGGTGCTTTCACTCTAGTGGTAGCATGAAACGGAGTCTACAACCCACACAAGTGGCTCAGGTAGTGCAGCTCATCCAGGATGGCACATCAATGCGAGATGTGGCAAGAAGGTTTGCTGTGTCTGTCAGCGTAGTGTCCAGAGCATGGAGGAGCTACCAGGAGACAGGCCAGTACATCAGGAGACGTGGAGGAGGCCGTAGGAGGGCAACAACCCAGCAGCAGGACCGCTACCTCCGCCTTTGTGCAAGGAAGAGCAGGAGGAGCACTGCCAGAGCCCTGCAAAATGACCTCCAGCAGGCCACAAATGTGCATGTGTCTGTTTAAACGGTCAGGAACAGACTCCATGAGGGTGGTATGAGGGCCCTACGTCCACAGGTGGGGGTTGTGCTTACAGCCCAACACGTGCAGGACGTTTGGCATTTGCCAGAGAACACCAAGATTGGCAAATTCGCCACTGGCGCCCTGTGCTCTTCACAGATGAAAGCAGGCTCACACTGAGCACGTGACAGACGTGACAGTCTGGAGACGCCGTGGAGAACGTTCTGCTGCCTGCAACATCCTCCAGCATGACCGGTTTGGCGGTGGGTCAGTCATGGTGTGGGGTGGCATTTCTTTGGTGGGCCACACAGCCCTCCATGTGCTCGCCAGAGGTATCCTGACTGCCATTAGGTACCGAGATGAGATCCTCAGACCCCTTGTGAGACCATATGCTGGTGTGGTTGGCCCTGGGTTCATCTTAATGCAAGACAATGCTAGACCTCATGTGGCTGGAGTGTGTCTGCAGTTCCTGCAAGAGGAAGGCATTGATGCTATTGACTGGCCCGCCCGTTCCCCAGACCTGAATCCAACTGAGTACATTTGGGACATCATGTCTCGCTCCATCCACCAATGCCACGTTGCACCACAGACTGTCCAGGAGTTGGCGGATGCTTTAGTCCAGGTCTGGGAGGAGATCCCTCAGGAGACCATCCGCCACCTCATCAGGAGCATGCCCAGGCATTGTAGGGAGGTCATACAGGCACGTGGAGGCCACACACACTACTGAGCCTCATTTGACTTGTTTTAAGGACATTACATCAAAGTTGGATCAGCCTGTAGTGTGGTTTTCCACTTTAATTTTGAGTGTGACTCCAAATCCAGACCTCCATGGGTTGATACATTTGATTTCCATTGATAATTTGTGTGATTTTGTTGTCAGCACATTCAACTATGTAAAGAAAAAAGTATTTAATAAGAATATTTCATTCATTCAGATCTAGAATGTGTTATTTTAGTGTTCCCTTTATTTTTTTGAGCAGTGTATATTTACCAAATATATCAATAAATACATATATTTGTGACATATACTGAAAAACAATATAAAACGCAACATGCAACAATTTCACATTTCATATAATGAAATCAGTTATTAATTTCACATGACTGAGCAGGGGCGCAGCCATGGTTGGGCCTGGGAGGCCATTGATCCACTAACTGGGGATCCAGGCCCAGCTAATCAGAATGAGTTTTCCCCACAAAAGGGCTTTATTGCAGACAGAAATACTCCCCAGTTTCATCAGCTGTCTGGGTAGCTGGTCTTAGAGGATCCTCAGGAGAAGAGGCTGATTGTGGAGGTCCTGGGCTGGAGTGGTCTGCGATTCTCTAAAATGGTGTTGGTGGCGGCTTATAGTAGAGAAATGAACATTCACTTCCCTGGCAACAGCTCGTGGACATTCCTGCAATCAGCATGCCAAATGCACACTCCCTCAAAACTTGAGATCTGTAACATTGTGTTGTGTGACCAAACTGCACATTTCAGTGACCTTTTATTGCCCCCAGCACAAGGTGCACCTGCGTAATGATCATGCTGTTTAATCAGCTTCTTGATATGCCACACCTGTCAGGTGGATGGATTATCTTTGCAAAGGAGAAATGCTCACTAACAGGGATGTGAACAAAATTGGAGGGAAATAAGCTTTTGTGCATATGGAACATTTCTGGGATCTTTTATTTCAGCTCATGATACATGGGACCAAAGCTTTACATGTTGTGTTTATATTTTTGTTCAGTATACCTTTTCCATACATTCCGTAATCAATTTTAAATATTTCACCTATCCTAAAAAATGTCTAAAAAATATATATTTGATGTCCCCCCCCCCGTATGTGCGATTATTGAGTGCTTTTCTCAATAGTGTAGTGGAGTGTTGTGAGCATAACAGTATGTGGAAAAGAAAAAACCCTTACAAATTATATTCTCAATAGACTGAATAGAGCATGCTTTTTAGTCCAAGAGAAGGCTTGAGCAGGGTCCAGGAAACCGGCTCCTATTAGAGGCATCCAACCATATTGCTGTTACCAGTTTGGGGTGGCTTTGGACTCTTGCTGCCTCTGTCTGACTTCCCCAATAGGCCGAGTGTGCTTGTTTGTTGTAATGACCTAATGATGTATATCTTCAAATGTTTAAAAAAGTAATGTTGCGCTCATGGGAATGTCATTCCTTGAGCACCAGCCTACAGATATCTTGAAATCAAGTGCAATTTGCACATGAAAATGTCATTGGATATCTCAACAATCATCAACAGCCATCTTCAGACCCACATCTATTTCCACAATACACACACAAACAAACACTTGGAGTGGTGGTCAATTGAAATAGGGCACTACACACACACACACAACAGAAAGAAATACTTGCACCACACCACATTAAGTTGTATGAGAAATGTTATATTTTTTTATTCAATTATGAGCCGTTCTCCTCTCTGATTAATGGAATGAATGAGAATTGGTAGGTTATTTACATGTTTCCAGACAGTCCCCCCAAAAGTGGAGGTGGTGAGGTGATGGAAGAAGCAGTTTTGTAGTGTAGAAAAAGCCGTTATCTTGAAGGCGAGGATGGGGGGGAGGCCTCGCTGAGGGACACAAGCCTTGTGTAGAGCCCTCCGTTGAACGAAGTCTATAAAAAAAAGTCCAATGGGTCAAGTCTGGGCTTTCAGTTCCCATATCTACTATAGAACCGGCATCATTGCATTCTGGAAAAAAAACACTCAAGAATAGCCAGTACATTCCTCACGTGAAGCTGTGTTGTTTTCAAGTCAGGGCCTTTAAACATTTGGCAGGTGTAATAAACAAATATGTTATTTAATATTTTTGCTATATTACTTCTAGTCATCTGTAGTTTTATGGGTTACATCGTTTTTTTTCAAAATCTTGTAGGCTTTCACATGATGTAAAGACAACTAGTCGGTTACTATAATAGGACACGGGAGGATACTAGCTGCCATAGTGGCCCTTTCTGAGACTGCTTTCTAATCTAAAACATGCGTTTTACCTGGGCAGGGGAAGAGGTCTCTATAGTCCTGGTACAGTACAGACTAACTGCTCCGGAATGAAGTTTCCCCCAAGTGCAGAACTAGGATCAGCTTCCCCTCCATCAATCCTAACCTTAACCATTGGGGAGAAAATGCTAAACTGACCCAAGATCAGCGTCTAGGGGCACCTCAAACTTGAAACAGGGATAATGTTTCACAATAGTGACACCCTGTTCATAATTTCACAGTTTAATCAATAATTGAGGTATTAGTTGTGGGGGAAAAGAGCATACCCATAGGTTCTTTAGAACCACAATAAGGGAGCACTGTATTAGAATAATCTTTTTTCTGATGTAGACTAATAATTTCTTTAAAAAAAACATTTTTACAGGAGGTGGTGGTAAAAGAAAACAAAAATATATATATTTATATTTAAATATCTTTTATACTTTTTTATTTATATATGATTAAAAATGCAATCAAAATAATTCCCATAGTATTAGTGTTTAAGTAAAGTTCAATATAGACGTTTATTATAACAAAATAGGCAGTTTACGGAGGGTTAAATATATGTTAAAATCTCATTGTACAATAAAGTTGTTACATTTTTGCATCTGCATTTTGCGGACAAACCTAACGACACCTAAAAATGGCAGTCCCTTACTTTTGCATCTGTAAAAGCACTCTCAAAAACAATTCAAATGATCAAAGATGGTAATTTAAACAGCAAGACACAGCTTAAAAACTCTCCATAGTTCTTACACTGATCTGATCTCAAACTCAAGTTCTAGAGGGTTTTAGTAGGAGCGATATCACATTTTGCTCATGAAAATGTCAATATTATTCCAAGAATCAAACACACATGTAGGATGCAAACGAGAATTACAACCGTACAAACAGTAATGCTGTTTGCGTCACACAGTTCTTGTTAAGAGCAGAGGTCAGCGTTAAACCCTTTGAATGGACACACTACACCCTCCAGGACTTGAGTTGAAGAACCCTGTTCAATCAAGTGCCGCACAAGAAACATCTGTGTGCTGCTCAAAGACACAAAATTCAATGGCTTTCTAACATGGATACACTGGTAAGGAGCGGGGGGGAAAGTGAATACAACTGTGTTAAAAAAAAAAAATAAGACTACTATGATAAATATGTTGAAGGATGACGGTTGGGGGGTAAAAGAAAGTGGAAAAAAGGTACTAAAAAGACATGCTGTTAAAGCTATCACGTGCAACGTTTTGCTTTGTTTCCCCTACTTATAACCTAATGCCTGAACTTCCTTTGTCTTCGGACGAAAAAAAACTAGACTTAAATAGGAGGTACTATTAAGCCGTGAGCCACTAAAAAGTTCTTTCACTTTCCTTTTTTCTTAGAAAGTCACCTCCTTCAAACATTAAGGAACTGTACCGTTTGAACAACATCATCTGCCCCTCTGTGCTTTGCTCTGCTGGTCTGGCTATTCGTTGTCAACATCACTGGCCGTCACTGTAACTTCTCGGTCTGTGGGACCGAAGACTTAGGTCATGAGAGAAGCCTGGCAGAGGAGGGGGATTGAGGAAAAGGGGGGTGATAAGGTTCGGACCATTTTGCAGGTGGTAGGGTAGTGTTTCCAGTTTCAGCAGAACAGGGCATAAATCATAAATAAAAAGGAGAGGAGGACGACAGGGGAGTAGAAAGTGTGACCTCTTCATAATTTCTCCTTGGATAGCACCCATATGAACAGGCCAGACTGTTCCTCTATGGTCTGCTTGACTTGCTCGTAGATCTCCTCCAAGGTGTCTCCTTGAACAATGGCTGAAACAGACACAAAAAAGGCTTAGTGACTGGTTAAGCGTAGCTTCTCGTCCAATAGCCTTTATATGCATCTACTTGCAATGCTGTGTCTATTCTGTTGCTTCCATTGTAATTTATTTGCTGTGAAGCCCCTTAAGATTTCCCTGTGTTAAAAAAGGGTGATATACACATATAAATAAAGTAAACAATTAAATGTTAAACTAACCGTCCCATGTCATGCCAAGGACACAAAGAAAGGGGTTAGTTTGTCACCTGTAAAATGCTCAGTGAACTCCTGCTCCAGCTTGGTGGCTCTGTCAAAGGTCTTCCTGCTCTGCTCCTCTGTCAGCCTCTTATTCATCTCCCTGATAGAAAGGGAGAGAACAGCATAGTGAAAACCCTGTACACAACAGTGTGTCTAGATCCAGGTACTAATTCCAGCAAGAACAACTAGCAGTCCAAAACAAATGTAGAAAGACACACCGATACCAGACCTAAACTTCTTTCTTATTTAAAAAAAGTTATTTGCAGATTGCATGACAGGCTTTTGTGCCAGTTAAGCTCCAAACCGACAGAGCTAGTAGCAGCAACCATCAAGTCTGCAAAACTAAGCTGACAGTTGTACCAGGTGGATAAGCATCTAAATCTGACAGAGAATCAGCTACCACTCACATGATGTTCTCCATAGACTTGGGTTTGATGAAAACAGCGATGGGATGGAGCTGGGCCAGCTGCAGCCTCTTGATGGCGTTGCCAGACACATCCAGGATGCAGTGTTTGCCCTTAGGGAGGGGAACAGAGAAATCTGATGGGTGCAGTGTTGTCACGATACAGAAACACAAACCAGACTGAACTCTATGATATGCTTTATGTAAAATATTGTTTGCTGTGCCGGAGTCAGGAGTAGTTGCCTAAGCTTCCGACTCTGGACCACATATGCACCCTGGTGATGGGGGTTCGAGCCCCGTCTTGGCCACCTTCTGTCTATGTCCCTACTATCGGTCTCCCTCTACATTTCCCGCTGTACTGTCCCCCCCAAAACATTTATTATGTGCTGTAGCTTGGAAAATAAAAGATGACTTTGGGTGACAACATAAGGCATAACTCCTATTAACTGGAGCATGATTTCACAGAGCCCTGAATGAGCACCTTTGCTTGGTGAAGGAACCTAAAGTTAAACAATGGCGACCCCTTTTAGCTACCTAGGCTACATGTACACTAGCCTTCAAAAGTTTTAGAACACTTACTCATTCAAGGGTTTTACTTTATTTTTTACAATTTTCTATAGTGAAGAATAATAGTGAAGACATAAAAACTATGAAATAACACATATGGAATCATGTAGTAACCAGAAAAGTGTTAAATAAATCAAAATATATTTTATATTCTTGACGACAGCTTTGCACACTCTTGGTATTCTCTCAACCAGCTTCACCTTGAATGCTTTTCCAACAGTCTTGAAGGAGTTCCCACATATGCTGAGCACTTGTTTGTTGCGTTTCCATCACTCTGCAGTCTGACTCATCCCAAAACATTTCAATTTGGTTGAGGTTGGGGGATTGTGGGGGCCAGGTCATCTGATGCAGCACTCCATCACTCTCCTTCTTGGTAAAATAGCCATTACACAGCCTGGAGGTGTACTGGGTCCTTGTCCTGTTGAAAAAACAAATGATAGTCCCCACTTACCCCAATCCAGATGGGATGGCATATCGCTGCAGAATGCTGTGGTAACCATGCAGGTTAAGTGTGCCTTGAATTCTAAATAAATGTCACCAGCAAAGCACGCCCACACCATAACACCACATAAGGAGATCATCCGTTCACCCACACCGCGTCTCACAAAGATACGGAGGTTGGAACCAAAAATCTCCAATTTGGCATCCACACCAAAGGACACATTTCCACCAGTCTAAAGTCCATTGCTCGTGTTTCTTGGACCAAGCAAGTCTCTTCTTCTTATTGGTGTCCTTCAGTAGTGGTTTCTTTGCAACAATTCGACCATGAAGGCCTGATTCACACAGTCTCCTCTAAACAGCGGATGTTGAGCCAGTTTCATCATAGCGCTTGATGGTTTTTGCGACTGCACTTGAAGAAGCTTTCACAGTTCTTGAAATGTTCTGTATTGACTGACCTTCATGTCTTAAAGTAACGATGGACTGTTGTTTCTCTTTGCTTAATTGAGCTGTTCATGCCATAATATGGACTTTTACCAAATAGGGCTATCTTCTGTATCCCCCCCCCCCCCCCATCTTGTCACAACCGATTGGCTGAAACGCATTAAGGAAAAGAAAATCCACAAATTCACTTTTAAGAATGCACACCTGTTAATTGAAATGAATTCCAGGTGACCACCTCATGAAGCTAGTTTTGAGAACGCCAAGAGTGTGCAAAGCTGTTTGGTTCCAACCGCTGTGTCTTTGTGAGATGCGGTGTGGGTGAACGGATATTTTCCGCATGTGTATTTCCCACCGTGCTGGTGACACACTTAACCAGCATGGCTACCACAGCATTCTGCAGACAATACACCAGCCCACCTGGTTTGGGCTTGGTGGGACTATCATTTGCTTTTCTACAGGACAATGACCCAACACACCTCCAGGCTGTGTAAGGGCTATTTTACCAAGAAGGAGAGTGATGGAGTGCTGCATCAGATGACCTGGCCTCCAAAATCCCCCGACTTCAATCAAATTTAGATGGTTTGGGATAAGTCGGACCGCACAGAGATGGAAACGCAGCCAACAAGTGCTCATCATATGTGGGAACTCTTTCAAGACTGTTGGAAAAGCATTCCAGGTGAAGCTGGTTGAAAGAATGCCAACAGTGTGCAGAGCTGTCATAAAGGGAAAGCTATTTGTGGCTATTTGAAGAATCTGTTTAACTTTTTTGTTTACTACACGATTCCATGTTTTATTTCATAGTGTTGATGTCTTCATTATTATTATATGTAGAAAATAGTAAAAATAAAGTAAAACCCTTGAATGAGTAGGTTATCTAAAACTTTTACCGCTAGTGTGTCTATGCATATTCCTAAAAATCTAAGGGCATATTTATCTACTGGAAATTACTGGGCATCTTACAGACTGTTGCTTTTAAGGCTGAACACACTCAAGCCTGTTTACATCCAGGGTGGGAAAAAAACAGCCTTGGTTGAAAGTACATCAATACAACCAGAAACTGCTGTTTTTTTAAACCAGTTTTTCCTGCTGTGGTGGGACTGCAGACAGTGAAGAAGTTCCGTTAACGATGGCCTTCTATTCGGTTCACGTACCTTCTCTGCCACCTCACGCACCGACTGTACGCTGGTCCCGTACAGGTGGTTGTTGTACTGGCCCGCCTCGATAAACTTGTGGTCCTGGATGTCCTTCTCCATCTGCTCCCTGGACACCACAAAGTGGTAGTCCCTGGTGTCAAACTCATAGTCCCGCTTAGGTCTGGTTGTGTCTGGGGGTAAAGGAAAGGACCAGTGTTCGACGTATGGCAGAAACTCCCTCTTTCCCATCTTTACATTAATCCAATGCTTTTAAATGTGTGGGGAAGAGTGCAAAAGTCCCAAATTGCACTCTATATTGCACTGCTTTTGAACAGAGTATAAAAGAGTGCCATTTGGGATGCATATTTTGTGAGAATTAGTGAGAAGAGATCAACTCAGACTGTGTTGACTGCTTTATTCAGACTGCGTGACCAAATGGTTGGCCTGCAAGTAGAAACATTTCCTATTTTCACCATGAACAATGCATAAAGAGAAAATTACCATTGTAATGAACGGTGCATGTTTTCTCAGCCAACAACTTGTGTTTGATGAACTAAATAACCTGTAAAAGCACTGTCTTTTACCAGGGCAAACACGTAAGACAAGTAACTCACGGGGTACACAGGACCCAAATTTGTCGGGGAACTCCGATATCAGGTCGTCATTTACCCGATCCTTCATGGGACCGAGAATAATCACTGGACGGGTGTAGTTCACTGATGGGAGAACAAAAAGCCAACCGCTAAGATTGTGTTTGAAAAATCCAAACACAGTCCAGCAATTTGGAAAAACATCACACTTCTAACTGAAATTGTGTTTTTACACACCAACGACACCTGAAGCTTTACACATTGAAATCACATGTAATTTAAATGTTAACAAGGCACCAAAGGAATTTGACTGATGGAGAAAAAGAAGCTCACCTTCCTGTTGACTGACTGGCTCGTACGACAGCACGTAATCCTCTTGACCACCTGAGAACAACGAGTGACCACAGAAGAACCATGCTTTCCATCACACAATACAGAAAATAATTCCACTTAGATACTTTTCTGTATATATCGATGTTGTTTGTTTTATGCCATGCAAGTGACGTAGCAAGTAGCCTTGTCATTAAAAAAACAAACATTTGTAGGCTTTTTGAATGGTCTCCAGCGCAAAAACTTAATGAAAGGCATCAAGTAAATGTATCCACAAACACGACTATAATTTGTTATATATCTTATATGACCGTGTTTTCAAGAATTTCATAATATAATCGTCAAGCCAATTCAATAGATCAGGGACATGAAAATGAAAGTACGACATAGGAATACGTCACTTTCACACGGTATTGAAATTACTATTTGAAACCACGAGCTTGGTATACATGTGTTAGCTGACAACGTCAAAAAAGATGTGCACTCTTTCATGGGGCAAAATTCATTGTGATGTTCTGATTCTGGATGGTCAGGTTGCAAGCAAGAATGACAAGAAACTGCCATGTTAGAAATCATTAGTGGCTCGTTTCAGCTTGTTATTGATACCATGCCTTGTTCTGAGGTGTTTTAACGGATTTTGTGTCAATGCTAATATGGCTAAAATTCCCTAGCTAGCTAACAAACAACTGTAACGATGTATTTGAGAGACAAGCACTTATTGTAAAAATGTATTTATGTTTTCAATAGACATATATATAAAGCTTAAATGTTGTCAACAATCTAAGCCAGCTCAGTCTGTTTTGGCCCTTAGTTGCGCAAGCCTCGGCTTTGTTACTGAACAATCAACCCGTCTATAGCTCTTGATCCTAGAATGATTTTCTTTGGTCCTAGGATGAGAGGTTTGGAGCAATGGTATGGGCGGGAGTTTGATCAGAGGATCATTGACTTTATTCAAATATATTTGGTTGGAGGGCATGTTGAATGAACATATGGCTAAAGTTGTTACACAAAAGAGCTGAGCAGTAAGTGAGCTCTTTTATTCGGCAAAACAATGGTTGCACCACAAATTACATCCTATTCCCTACATAGTGCACTACTTGCCCTAAGGGCCCTGGTTAAACGTAGTGCACTATAGAGGGAATTCATGACCTCGGCCAAGACATGCTTTTTTCAAACTCTTCCGAAAAAGTGGAGAACACCAGCAGCGTCACAGTGAAATGTAATGTCTAGGAATAATGCAAGCTATAAAAACTGGTAGATGGGTCCAATGGTCCAGGATATGGCTACAACATTCCTGTGTTATGAGTCTGACCAAAATTTATGTTCAAACACAATGTGTTCAGAAGATTAAAATAGCATATCAGACATGAGCACATTCAAAATTACACGCATACACACTAGAGGTCTTTACGGGTCCAAAAAATGGATCCATGGCTTTCCCATCCGACCCCATATACATAAATTAATAAAAAAAAAACCTGAGACCTGTTTTTCCAAATGGACCCGAGAACAGTCACACACACGCTACAGAAAGGCTAGTAAAAAAAAGTTATGAATAAATTAAAACTGTTCCTTGTGTTTCGATGTCTAGCATATTCAAAATGTTACAGCCTATTGTTTAAACTTTCCTAAAATATTAATTGTCCATCCCGGTACATCTGTAAGAGATCTGAGCGGTAAATGCATCAGGGTGCATAGGCTTAAATGTCCACTGTATGATATTAATATACAGAAAATTAATATAAAGGAAGAGAAGCTTAGGGATAAAAAATAAAAAAATCAGAGTGGCTACAGATACAGAGTTCTGTATCCTAATTTTTGCTCAGGCATTCTGCGCATGTGCAGGATCATTTTTAAAAATCTTTTACCTACGTACTTGCTGTGCTGAGAGCTACGCTGCCGTTCCCCCCCCTCCTTGGTCATCTTTGTCTGGTCACTGGTGTTGCATACAAACGTCATGTTGTACCCAAAACTATTGCATTCTCTCAGTAGCCTATTAACCAGTTGCATCTCTAGGGGCGCTATTTCATTTTTGGATAAAAAACGTTCCCGTTTTAAGCGCGATATTTTGTCACGAAAAGATGCTCGACTATGCATAGTTTTGGAAAGAAAACACTCTGAAGTTTCAGAATCTGCAAAGATTTTGTCTGTAAGTGCCCCAGAACTCATTCTACAGGCGAAACCAAGATGATACATCAAACAGGAAATGAGCAGAATTTCTGAAGCTCTGTTTTCTAATGTCTCCTTATATGGCTGTGAATGCGACAGGAATAAGCTTAGACCTTCTGCCGTTTCCCCAAGATTTCGGCAGCATTGTGACGTATTTGTAGGCATATCATTGGAAGATTGGCCATAAGAGACTACATTTTCCAGGGGTCCGCCCGGTGTCCTTTGTCTAAATTTGTGCGTAATCTTCAGGTGCGGGCATTTTCTCCTGGGATTCAGGAGAGAAAGCACACTTCCACGAACAATATATCATCGAAGAGATATGTGAAAAACACCTTGAGGATTGATTCTAAACAACGTTTGCCATGTTTTCAGTCGATATTATGGAGTTAATTTGGAAAAAAGTTCGCGTTTTGAGGACTGAATTTTCGGTTTTTTTTGGTAGCCAAATGTGATGTACAAAACGGAGCTATTTCTAATACACAAAGAATATTTTTGGAAAAACTGAGCATCTGCTATCTAACTGAGAGTCTCCTCATTGAAAACATCTGAAGTTCTTCAAAGGTAAATGATTTTATTTGAAGGCTTTTATGTTTTTGTTGAAATGTTGCGTGCTGGATGCTAACGCTAATGCTAACGCTAAATGCTAACGCTAAATGCTACGCTAGCTAGCTACTTTTACACAAATGATTGTTTTCCTATGGTTGAGAAGCATATTTTGAAAGTCTGAGATGACAGTGTTGTTTACAAAAGGCTAAGCTTGAGAGATGGCATATTTATTTCATTTCATTTGCGATTTTCATGAATAGTTAACGTTGTGTTATGCTAATGAGCTTGCTGATAGATTTACACAATCCTGGATACAGGGGTTTTTTCATAGCTAAACGTGACGCAGAAAACGGAGCGATTTGTCCTAAACAAATAATCTTTCAGGAAAAACTGAACATTTGCCATCTGAGAGTCTCCTCATTTAAAACATCTGAAGTTCTTCAAAGGTAAATTATTTTATTTGAATGCTTTTCTGTTTTTTTGTGTAAATGTTGCCAGCTGAATGCTAATGCTAAATGCTACGCTAAATGCTACGTTAGCCATCAATACTGTTACACAAATGCTTGTTTTGCAATGGTTGAGAAGCATATTTTGAAAATCTGAGATGACAGTGTTGTTAACAAAAGGCTAAGCTTGAGAGCTAGCATATTTATTTCATTTCATTTGCGATTTTCATGAATAGTTAACGTTGCGTTATGGTAATGAGCTTGAGTCTGTATTCACGATCCCGGATCCGGGATGGGGAGATCAGAAAGCATAAGCACGATTTCCTACAAACCTCATGTTTTACACAAAGGAGTTCGAACTAAGGCATTTGATGCCTCAGTAAGCATAAGCGCGATTTCATGTTATTTTTCCAGGAGGGGAGTAGGCATCATGTGACACTGAGATTACATACAGGTGGACTTTATTTAACTAATTATGTGACTTCTGAAGGTAATTGGTTGTACCAGATCATATTTAGGGGCTTCATAGCACCACTTATCCATTTTTTTTTGTTGAATTTTTTGAAACAAGTAATTTTTAATTCACTTCACGAATTTGGACTATTTTGTGCATGTCCATTACATGAAATCCCCCCAAAAATATATTTAAATTACAGGTTGTAATGCAACAGAATAGGAAAAATGCCAAGGGGTTGAATACTTTTGCAAGGCACTGTATAACCTAGGCGGTGTCAGAGGAAGGCCCAACTTCTGCACCTTTGACCCCGTTCCAGGGAAGTCAAAAGACACACACATTATTAGCAGACATCGGGTAGCCATCCAAGGTGTACTCTAACACTACAGATACTGACAGGCTTCACCTGTTGAAGCGAACGTCGAATAGACACGTAACAAGGTTAATCCGTCTAAAACAGAAACATGTGCAAAACGACTACGCAAAACTTGCCACAGTTTTGAAAATAGAATTCAGTGATTTTTCAATTCGCAACCAGGACAGCTCGCTGGTTAAGACTGTCAAACAAGCTCGGAATGAACTACCACAAGCATAGGCTTACTTTGGCCTTCTCACTGAAACAGGAATGGAAGAGCTATTACCATTCAAACAAATTTTCTGTCGAACATGTATCCCAACTTCATTAACTACTTGGGCCCTACTTGCCAATCTCAGAACTCAGAGAGCTTGCAAGCACAGCTTTTGAGGCATCAAAATTGAGCCGCGCGAAGAGCCCTGACATCTCAGTTTTCAATATTGAACAGGAGCACTCACTTCAGTTAGAGGGTGCGTTATCGGGGATAGGAAAGTTGAGAGATGATGCACAACAGTATCTACCACGAAATCACAATACCAACAACTATAAACAATGTCGCAAGAGAAATGACTACCACTACAATCAACCTGATCGCTACGTTCCTACACCCAACCCACACAAAGTAACAGGTAACAAAGGGTTCAATGACGATCAAACTGAAGACAATTGTTCGCTAAAAGTTCTGCTAAGTACAGAAACGCAAACATTGAGAAAGAGGAAAAAGATCCGTCGCCATCACTAGGCTTGGATTTTCCGGAGAACAGTTCCACCAAAATTAACACCACTAGCGAGGATGTAAACTATCACTCTATCATTCCACACAAACTCCGATAAGACGATCTGTTTTCACCATGAATACAAATAACACATCACACCGTTGCGAACAATCACTCCACTTTGTGGGGAATACGACCACAAAACGCATCTCTGAAAGTCGCTACCTGGAAACAGTCCTGGAGTACTGCTTAACCCATGATGCGCTAATTTATTCGGGCTCGACAATATGCTCATCTCTCCAACATTATTTCATGATCTCAAAAGGGCCGTGAACCCAGCCCTTTAAGATAAAAATGGAATGATGACACTAAACTTCGAGGTTTCACTCGATTACCTCGCCTCTCACAATGAGACTCATGCTGAAACTACACTTCCAAATGTATCGCTTGTTCACCATGTGTATGTTACCAGCCTCGAAACGGAACCCCTGCTACTCGGAGCAGACTTGATAGATAATTTGGTCGCACTGATGGATTGGAAAATCAACCAATTGTGATCACAAGTAACCGTGCCGTCTCCACTGACCACATTGCCTTCTAACTCTGGCTGCAACACAGTCATCCACAAAGAGTATCTGAAGACAGGACCCCTTGGGAAAAATACATTTTGATACCTCTTGGTACAGAGTCTGACTCAAGCAGATATTATGATATCTTGTCAAATTCAATCAGCAAACCTGATATACTATTCTTTTCATTTCGAGCCTGCAGTCTCCGTGAGTGAGCAACTTCCCTTCTCGGAGTCATGCTATACTGAAGCTGAGATTAACTTCTCTTGTCCTTCAAACACTTCCTCAAGCACTGCGGTCGTCTAAGGAAACAAAGCATCAACGTTCAGAGTGGACTGAGCGTTTTGAAGCACAAACACCAGGAGATTTGGTTTAAAAGTTACAGCCAATCTACTAACACGGGTGCTGACAACTTGTACAAAGGGTCCAACCTTTTCGTTTGTGCCTCGGACACCGACACCAACCGCTGGTGGGGGGAATACTGGAACAATATTTCTAACATAGAACGTGGGGAATGATCAGAGGCGACCTAAAATAACACTGTCGGTTTGGTTGTTATTTTGTGATGTCATTCAAACTGTTAAAAAGGAAATACTGTAACTTGAAAGGTATACACGCTACATGTAAGACGTTTCCATCCTCTGCGTTGTGCATGCTACAGTGGTTCTTCCTTTAAAAGTTGCGTCGTACTGCAGCACAGCATGCGGGCTGCCTCAGAATTCTATGGCACGTTATTTAAGTGTTGTTGCCATCAACGCTAGTTAGTGCTAGTTTGACCACCAGAGGGCATCTTTGAGAAGCATTTGACTGTTTTAAATATTGTCTGTACTAGCAAATTTAAAACCTTTTTTTGTAAAAACATATGTATATGAAATTGATTTTAAGCAGCTTAATTAATTTGATTAATATTATGGTGTTTCTATTCCAAGAAAAACAAAACCCCCAGGGTTTCTGTGTTGAGGGAAAGGGAAAAGGCCATTCTTGAACATGGGGTGAGACAATATGCCCTTTTCATTTTGTCTGGTTTTTCAACCACTCAACACATTTCTGTTAACAAACTATAGTCTTGGCAAGTCGGTTAGGACATCTACTTTGTGCGTGACACAAAGTTTGTTTACATACACTAAATTGACTGTGCCTTTAAACAGCTTAGAAAATTCCAGAAAAGTATATCATGGCTTTAGAAGCTTTCGATAGGCTAATTGACATCATTTGAGTCAATTGGAGGTGTACCTGTGGATGTATTTCAAGGCCTACCTTCAAACTCAGTGTCTCTTTGCTTGACATCATGGGAAAATCAAAAGAAATCAGCCAAGACTTCAGAAAGAAAAATTGTAGACCTCCACAAGTCTGGTTCATCCTTGGGAGCAATTTCCAAACGCCTGAGAATGTACCACATTCATCTGTACAAACAATAGTACGCAAGTATAAACACCAAGGGACCACGCAGCTGTCATACCGCTCAGGAAGGAGACGCGTTCTGTCTCCTAGAGATGAACTTACTTTGGTGCGAAAAGTGTAAATCAATCGCAGAACAACAGCAAAAGACCTTGTGAAGATGCTGGAGGATACAGGTACAAAATTATCTATTTCCACAGTAAAATGAGTCCTACATCGACCTGAAAGGCCGCTCAGCAAGGAAGAAGCCATTGCACCAAAACCACCATAAAAAAGCCAGACTACGGTTTGCAACTGCACATGGGGACAAAGATGGGGGTGGCAGTATCATGTTGTGAAGCAGGGGGGCGGCAGTATCATGTTGTGCTTTGCTGCAGGAGGGAGTGGTGCACCTCACAAACTAGATGGCATCATGAGGATGGAAAATTATGTGGATATATTGAAGCAACATCTCAAGATTTCAGTCAGGAAGTTGAAGCTTGGTCGCAACTTGGTCTTGCAAATGGACAATGACCTCAAGAAAACTTCCATAGTTGTGGCAAAATGGCTTAAGGACAACAAAGTCAAGGTATTGGAGTGGCCATCACAAAGCCCTGACCTCAATCCTATAGAAAATGTGTGGGCAGAACTGAAAAAGTGTTTGCGAGCAAGGAGGCCTACAAACCTGACTCAGTTACACCATCTCTGTCAGGAGGAATGGGCCAAAATTGTGGGAAGCGTATGGAAGGCTACCTGAAACGTTTGACTCAAGTTAAACAATTTAAAGGCAATGCTACCAAATACTAATTGAGTGTATGTAAACTTCTGACCCACTGGGAATGTGATCAAAGAAAGAAAATATAAAATATATCATTCTCTCTACTATTATTCTGACATTTCACATTCTTAAAATAAAGTGGTGATTCTAACTGACCTAAGACAGGGAAGTTTTACTAGGATTAAATGTCAGGAATGGTGGAAAAACTGAGTTTAAATGTATTTGGCTAAGGTGTATGTAAACATCCGATTTCAACCCTATTTGTTGTATTATTTGTTCTCTTTTCTGGTGGATTAAACTCAAATTGCAACCAACTTTCTATGGCTTGTTTAAAAAATAACGATATTTTTGAGATAATTTTGTTTTCAAATAACCCAAAGTGAGCGGTTGTAATCTGAATAAAAGGGAAAAAGGGCATTCTTGAAAATGGGGTCAGACATTCTTAATAATTTGTAAATAAAGGCAGTTTGTTATTTAGAATACGTTATTTCTGTTTTTAGAGGGAGAGGAAACAAAAGCCACCGTGCCTATTTTTTTAATATCTTCAGTCCACATGTCAAGTGAAATTCCCCCATTATATTTACCCAAGTTCTCTCTTAACTCCAGGGCCACCGACAGTTTTTTGGTGTTGTTGCATGATTCAGGACTCTAGTGCCAGAGAAGAGAGACTCTCAGACTGAAAACGCCTAATTTATGAAAATATAGTCAATTTGTGCCACAGTTTAGACTACCGAGAGATCGGCGTTCCCGTGTGATAGTGTGGTGCAATGACAGAATACCACCATCTACCACTAACGGTCGTAGGCATAAGCTCGTAACTTTTAAAGGAAGAACCACAGTACATGAAAAATGATGTGTTTTTGTTGAGAGGGATGGGATTTTAGAAACTATAAGAGGAAATTGTTTCTATAACTGTGCACATTAAGTAGTCACCGCCCCCTTGAGCGAGGTCAGAGAGCCTGCCAGTCTGACAGAACCGCCCCTTTTGAATGAACTGTATAAAATGATGGGTTAAGAATGAACATCAGACCAGAGAAACGTAGAGCTGCAGCTCACATTTAAAGTGGTTTGAACTCAATCTCAACACGAGGTTGAGACGATAAAGTCACCTCCCGGACAATCACTGGTACGGTTGGTTAGCTGTCCTAATAAAGTACATAAAAAAGCGAAGTGGGACCATTCTACTACACTATTCCGTTACTCTCATCACCCCACTGGAAACCATCGACATGCATGGCTAGCCTTTCTTCAAATAAGCTTCTTCCAGGGCGAATGAATGTAGAATAAAGCCTAACTCTGTTCAGGACCACACGAAAAGTCACCGGATACTGGACGATTGCAGAGGAGAACAGCAGCAGAAGATGGGTTGGAAGCATTTCCACGTAAAAATATGAATGATTTCTTACTCCAAGCGGGCGGTTTGTGTGCAAAGTATAAGTGAGAGTAGTTTCTAAATGTACCAATGTTAAGTGTCTCTGTCCCCCTCTCTCCATGTCTTTTGTAACAAGCAGCCATATTGTTTTAAATCCGCTAGGGACCTGTTTTTAATGTATTAAGTGTGTATATTTATCCTGTGTTACCATTTAGTTAGCTTGTAAATAAATAACTAAACCAATTTGAGTAGTAATTTAATGATAAATAAGGTTCTGGATTTTGCAGATTTTCCTGAGGTCTTGGCTGATTTCTTTTGATTTTCCCATGATGTCAAGCAAAGAGGCACTGAGTTTGGAGGTAGGCCTTGAAATACATCCACAGGTACACCTCCAATTGACTCAAATGATGTCAATTAGCCTATCAGAAGCTTCTAAAGCCATGACATACTTTCCCGGAATTTTCCAAGCTGTTTAACTTCTTGCGTCGAGCAATCCCGTATCCGGGAGCGTAATCATAGCCTCAAGCTCATTACCATAACGCAACGTTAACTATTCATGAAAATCGCAAATGAAATGAAAGAAATATATTCACTCACAAACTTAGCCTTTTGTTAACACTGTCATCTCAGATTTTCAAAATATGCTTTTCAACCATAGCTACACAAGCATTTGTTTAAGTATTGATAGCCTAGCATAGCATTAAGCCTAGCATTCAGCAGGCAACATTTTCACAAAAACAAGAAAAGCATTCAAATAAAATAATTTACCTTTGAAGAACTTCGGATGTTTTCAATGAGGAGACTCTCAGTTAGATAGCAAATGTTCATTTTTTCCAAAAAGATTATTTGTGTAGGAGAAATCGTTCCGTTTTGTTCATCACGTTTGGCTAAGAAAAAAATCTGAAAATGCAGTCTCTACAACGCCGAACTTTTTACCAAATTAACTCCATAATATCGACAGAAACATGGCAAACGTTGTTTAGAATCAATCCTCAAGGTGTTTTTCACATATTTATTCGATGATAAATCATTTGTGGCAGTTGGGTTTCTCCTCGGAAGCAAACGGAAAAATACACGCAGCTAGAGATTACGCAATAATTGCGACAGAGGACACCAAGCGAATATGTAGTGTAAAATGGTCAATCTTGATTTGCCTACAAATACATCACAATGCTGTCGACACTGTGGGGAAACGACAGAAAGTCTAAGCTCATTCGTGACCCATTCACAGCCATATAAGGACTCATTGGAACGCCATTGGAGCACCTTCAAAATCTGGGGCACTTCCTGTTTGAAATTTCATCTTGGTTTCGCCTGTAGCATCAGTTCTGTGGCACTCACAGACAATATCTTTGCAGTTTTGGAAATGTCAGTGTTTTCTTTCCAAAGCTGTCAATTATATGCATAGACGAGCATCTTTTCGTGACAAAATATCTTGTTTAAAACGGGAACGTTTTTTTTTATCCAAAAATTAAAAGAGCGCCCCCTATATTCAAGAAGTTAAAGGCATGGTCAACTTAGTGTATGTAAACTTCTGACCCACTGGAATTGTGATACAGTGAATGAGTGAAATAATCTGTCTGTAAACAATTGTTGGAAGAATGACTTGTGTCATGCACAAGTAGATGTCCTAACCGATTTGCCAAAACTATAGTTTGTTAACAAGAAATTTGTGGAGTGGTTGATAAACAAGTTTTAATGACTCCAACCTAAGTGTATGTAAACTTCCGACTTCAACTGTATATTGCAGCGAAAACTAGGATTAGCCTACAGTTGGAAATTAATTTAGCCAACGAAATTATCTCAACAGAATGAAACACTTTTTGCATATTTAAATAACTGGTTTAGATTAGCATAAATAGGCCAACAATATTCATAATAATATACAATAATATAATGATAAAACAAAGGATAAACATGGAGGGTAAATAATTAGAAGATAGAAAATTGCATCAAACCTGAATAGCGACCTGTCCACTAGAATATTAAAACGTGTCCCCATGGAGGCCATTCCCGTTCTTGGCTTCTTTTCACTCTAATCTTTCTCCTCTAACTTTCATTTTACTTCAGGCCAAGGCTCCTCTCTCTTCTCTTCTCAGCAACAGGTGCAAGAGGTGAGCGGTTGGAACCAGCTTCAGCTGGACCTGGCCAGCCTAAGCAATACGTTTTAAGTTGCAATTGGTTGACACAGATAACAATCTTGCAAAGTATTTCATCAGCTCACCAATTAAATTAACAGAGGACCGGTCCGGGGTCCAATCTTGGAATTTTGGGTCTGGTGGACCCGTGAAGACCTCTAATACACACATGCACACACAGCGACACGAGAGTACATGCAGCACCTGAGTACTTATTCCAATTCAAGCCACACAAGCCCTCATTGTCATAAGCTTAATCAGAGAGGGTTAACTGAGTTAGCAACTGAACAAGCAAAGCACAAGAGCATTAATAGTCCATTTTAGATATACAGTAGTACACTGGCATGTTGGTGAGGGACATGCTACAATTTCCTGGTCAGTTGTTTAAGGCTAACATTGGAGTCTTCTCCATGGGTGCATTACAAATGGCACCCTATTCTCTATATAGTGCAGTGCCATTTGAAACATACCTCAAAGTAAAAAACAAAGCATTAAAGGTGTTAGGATCCTTTGTTATGTGGACAAATCATCAGAACCAGCCATTCACTCACACAGCGTGGCCATCAGTAAAGCATTAGCTAGCTGGTCACTGGGCAAATGTCGCCTCACACACGGACATATTTAACGTACTGATTTGGTAGCTCACATTAGCACTGCCAGTGCAGTATTATACTGTGTTGTGGCGCCAGGCAGAGAAGCAGGCATTCATTAATTGGGCAGTGGAAAACTACTTGTAGACTTACGGTAACTACTTTCACTATCACTGGCATTGGAAGTGATGTGTTCTGGAATTAGAACAAAGCAGGAACGTATGGGTAAGTAGGCTAGAGTTGCAAAATTTCGGAAACTTTAAAAAAAATCGGGAAAAAGTCACAGCTAAGTAGCCACAATGGAGGCAATGATACAGTGATTGAAATGAGTGGCTTTTTGGTACAAATTCCTTATGGGTCACAACAATACAGAAGTAAGAGAAGCAGATAGGAGATGCTAGTGTAAAATGAGCTAGGTCGTGTCATTGTGATCAATTGACAACACTTTGCATGGTTACAAAAGAAGTGACCATTACACACATCAAAATTTCATCACTTTTTAAGGTTACACACAATGGAAAATAAGATACTTAACTGTTAACCTATACGTAGAAATATATCACTATTCTGGGGCACACGTACACACAACTGTCCACATGTACACAAAGAGCATGCTCATTCTCAGATATATATATATTTTTTCAGACAATTGAGCCCTTGTATGGCTTCACAAATAGACAGAACACATTCCAAAGTGACTCTTCGTCTTTTGCAAGTCTACTAATCCAAGCCAGCTCTGCCCAGTTCAAGAGCATCCACACTGAGTGTTTCATGTATGGGCATATTTCTAGTGGTATCAGTGTAGATGTTTTTATTAGAAAAATACATGTAGATGTTGTATGAGGGAAAAATACATGTACAATGGGGAGAACAAGTATTTGATACACTGCCGATATTGCAGGTTTTCCTACTTACAAAGCATGGTCTGTCATTTTTATCATAGGTACGCTTCAACTGTGAGAGACGGAATCTAAAACAAAAACCCAGAAAATCACATTGTATGATTTTTAAGTAATTAATTTGCATTTTATTGCATGACATAAAAGTATTTGATACATCAGAAAAGCAGAACTTAATATTTGGTACAGAAACCTTTGTTTGTAATTACAGAGATCATATGCTTCCTGTAGTTCTTGACTAGGTTTGCACAAACTACAGCAGGGATTTTGGCCCACTCCTCCATACAGACCTTCTCCAGATCCTTCAGGTTTCGGGGCTGTCGCTGGGCAATACGGACTTTCAGCTCCCTCCAAATATGTTCATTTGGGTTCAGGTCTGGAGATTGGCTAGGCCACTCCAGGACCTTGAGATGCTTCTTACGGAGCCACTCCTTAGTTGCCCTGGCTGTGTGTTTCAGGTCGTTGTCATGCTGGAAGACCCAGCCACGACCCATCTTCAATGCTCTTACTGAGGGAAGGAGGTTGTTGGCCAAGATCTCACGATACATGGCCCCATCCATCCTCCCCTCAATACGGTGCAGTCGTCCTGTCCCCTTTGCAGAAAAGCATCTCCAAAGAACGATGTTTTCACCTCCATGCTTCACGGTTGGGATGGTGTTCTTGGGGTTGTACTCATCCTTCTTCTTCCTCCAAACACGGTGAGTGGAGTTTAGACCAAAAAGCTCTATTTTTGTCTCATCAGACCACATGACCTTCTCCCATTCCTCCTCTGGATCATTCAGATGGTTATTGGCAAACTTCAGACGGGCCTGAACATGCACTGGCTTGAGCAGGGGGATCTTGCGTGCGCTGCAGGATTTTAATCCATGACGGCTTAGTGAGTTACTAATGGTTTCCTTTGAGACTGTGGTCCCAGCTCTCGAGGTCATTGACCAGGTCCTGACTTGTAGTTCTGGGCTGATCCCTCACCTTCCTCATGATCATTGATGCCCCACGAGGTGAGATCTTGCATGGCGCCCCAGACAGAGGGTGATTGACTGTCATCTTGAACTTCATCCATTTTCGAATAATTGCGCCAACAGTTGTTGCCTTCTCACCAAGCTGCTTGCCTATTGTCCTGTAGCCCATCCCAGCCTTGTGCAGGTCTACAATTCTATCCCTGATGTCCTTACACAGCTCTCTGGTCTTGGCCATTGTGGAGAGGTTGGAGTCTGTTTGATTGAGTGTGTGGACAGGTGTCTTTTATACAGGTAATGAGTTCAAACAGGTGCAGTTAATACAGGTAATGAGTGGAGAACAGGAGGACTTAAAGAAAAACTAACTGTCTGTGAGAGCCGGAATTCTTACTGGTTGGTAGGTGATCAAATACGTATGTCATGCAATAAAATGCTAATTAATTACTTAAAAAATCATACAATGTGATTTTCTGAATTTTTGTCTTAGATTCCATCTCTCACACAGTTGATGTGTACCTATGATAAAAAATACAGACCTCTACATGCTTTGTACGTAGGAAAACCTGCAAAATCAGCAGTGTTTCAAATATTGTTCTCCCCACTGTAGATGTTGTATGAGAAAAATACATGCAGATGTTGTATGAGGTGATAAAAATAGGCTCTGGATGGAAATGTGATCTGGATGGACTTACCTGGTTTAATGTAAAGTTTTGGCTTATTTCCAAAACGATGAAATTAGAACATCCTAAAAAGTGAAGTTTTAGCTCATCTTTAACTTACCCCGGATGTTTTCATTTAATAGTTTTGTAAATAAAATAAGCAAAAAAAAAAGTAAACTATCCCTTTAAAGTACAAAGACACGAGACAGCTGTAAGCCTTCGGTCAGCTCAGTTATGGGATGGAAGAGAGACTGGGGTTGAGATGAGCATGAAGCACTGCTGAGAAACCACTGGAGGAACAGTGTGGAGAATGAACCCGAGAAAGGGAGAGAGGGGACACTGAATGTTCAAATTATATTATATATGCTCAGGGGGCATATTTCACTTGATAACCCTGATATAAGGTCAGGAGAAGTGAGAAAATTATAAAGATTGTGAAGAGATGGAGTGCTGTATATGGGTGGCGGTGGGTAGCTGGATGGGGGACTGGGGGGGGACGACTTACTCTGGCTTTTGGATAGCATGTCGTCAGGGTTGTCCTGTGGAGCAGTCAGCAGAGAGCAAGCCAAACAAGGAAAGAACAACCACAAGGACAAAATGTTACTGGAGTCACAGAGAGAAAGAGACGAGTGGGGGAGGACTACCACCGGACACTGCTGTGGCAATGCAACAGGGTGGCCATCTTGGCTCAACAGGAGAGAAAACAGGCTGATACACAGACTTCATGTTGTTTGTGATAGGCTACATTGCAGCTCTGTCCAATTTATATAGGGAAATTGACTATAAACCGGCTCTTACGAGAAGGATGCTAGACTGGTTCGTATCCAAAGTTGGACTGGCCCATTTTTTACCCAGTGTTACATGGGTGAATTTTATGTTTCTCTTGTGGGCTGGGGTCATGGTTCGGCCCCTGTTGCCAACACTGCCCCACTGTGTCCGGTGTGCCTTCACTGGCCTCTTCTCTCCTCCCGTGCCTGATCTCTACCATTGACAACCCAGAATGTCCGGGTGTAAACGGTCTCTTGATCTCGCTGTACTTACGGTCAACATCGCTTGTTTCCTGCTCGCTTGCATCCTTGTTGTAGAAAGGGAACTTTCGGGAAAATAGGTTCTTTTTACGCTTGTCATTGAGTGACGGCTGAGGAAGAAAGCGAAAGGAAGGGGGGGTGGGCATAAGGTATGGAGAATGTCTAATGTCGGTATGGAGAAAATATAGAAGCCCCTCACCACCTGGTGCTTTGACTCTGTGGCTAGCCTTGTAGCAAGGTTAACATGAGAGCTAAAGGCTGATGTCTACTCTAACGATGGTGCTTTAGCGTGGTTGGCATGAGAGCTACATTGACAATGTAGCTAGACCTGAAGGTTTGCATGAGAGTTAAATGCTGGTTTGTACTCTGACAATGTGGCTAGCCCTGTAGCAGGGTAAGCATGAAGTTAAAGTTTAAAAAGCCACATTTCAGAGCTGTATTTATTAAGCTAATCAACCACTTCACGACCCAATATATCAGGCGAAAGGCTAAACAGTATATACACTGAGTATACAAAACATTAAGAACACTGCTCTTTCCATGACAGACTGACCAGTTGAATCCAGGTGAAAACTATGATTCCTTATTGATGTCACTTATTAAATCATCTTCAGTCAGTGTAGATGAAGGGGAGGAGACAGGTTAAAGAAGGATTTTTAAGCCTTGAGACAATGGAGACATGTATTGTGTATGTGCGCCATTCAGAAGGCGAAAGGGCAATATTTAAGTGACTTTGAACGGGGAATGGTAGTATGTGCCAGGCGAACCAGTTTATGTTAAGAACTGCAACACTGCTAGGCTTTTCACGCTCAACAGTTTTCCATGTGTATCAAGAATGGTCCACCACCCAAAAGACATCTACCCAACTTGATACAACTGTGGGAAGCATTGGTATCAACATGGGCCAGTATCCCTGTGGAACGCTTTCGACACCTTGTAGAATCCATGCCCCGATGAATTGAGGATGTTCTGAGGGCAAAAGGGGGGTGCAACTAAATATTAGGAATGTGTTTCTAATTGTTGGTATACTCAGTGTAATTAATGCTCATCAATACTGGGGTTGGATATTGATTTCCATAGTGATTGCTAATCAAGTTCAATGTGTGACAAGGTGTGCAATTTTAGGAATTATGGTTGATTAGTAATACATACAGTGCCTTGCGAAAGTATTCGGCCCCCTTGAACTTTGCGACCTTTTGCCACATTTCAGGTTTCAAACATAAAGATATAAAACTGTATTTTTTTGTAAAGAATCAACAAGTGGGACACAATCATGAAGTGGAACGACATTTATTGGATATTTCAAACTTTTTTAACAAATCAAAAACTGAAAAATTGGGCGTGCAAAATTATTCAGCCCCTTTACTTTCAGTGCAGCAAACTCTCTCCAGAAGTTCAGTGAGGATCTCTGAATGATCCAATGTTGACCTAAATGACTAATGATGATAAATACAATCCACCTGTGTGTAATCAAGTCTCCGTATAAATGCACCTGCACTGTGATAGTCTCAGAGGTCCGTTAAAAGCGCAGAGAGCATCATGAAGAACAAGGAACACACCAGGCAGGTCCGAGATACTGTTGTGAAGAAGTTTAAAGCCGGATTTGGATACAAAAGGATTTCCCAAGCTTTAAACATCCCAAAGAGCACTGTGCAAGCGATAATATTGAAATGGAAGGAGTATCAGACCACTGCAAATCTACCAAGACCTGGCCGTCCCTCTAAACTTTCAGCTCATACAAGGAGAAGACTGATCAGAGATGCAGCCAAGAGGCCCATGATCACTCTGGATGAACTGCAGAGATCTACAGCTGAGGTGGGAGACTCTGTCCATAGGACAACAATCAGTCGTATATTGCACAAATCTGGCCTTTATGGAAGAGTGGCAAGAAGAAAGCCATTTCTTAAAGATATCCATAAAAAGTGTTGTTTAAAGTTTGCCACAAGCCACCTGGGAGACACACCAAACATGTGGAAGAAGGTGCTCTGGTCAGATGAAACCAAAATTGAACTTTTTGGCAACAATGCAAAACGTTATGTTTGGCGTAAAAGCAACACAGCTCATCACCCTGAACACACCATCCCCACTGTCAAACATGGTGGTGGCAGCATCATGGTTTGGGCCTGCTTTTCTTCAGCAGGGACAGGGAAGATGGTTAAAATTGATGGGAAGATGGATGGAGCCAAATACAGGACCATTCTGGAAGAAAACCTGATGGATTCTGCAAAAGACCTGAGACTGGGGCGGAGATTTGTCTTCCAACAAGACAATGATCCAAAACATAAAGCAAAATCTACAATGGAATGGTTCAAAAATAAACATATCCAGGTGTTAGAATGGCCAAGTCAAAGTCCAGACCTGAATCTAACCGAGAATCTGTGGAAAGAACTGAAAACTGCTGTTCACAAATGCTCTCCATCCAACCTCACTGAGCTCGAGCTGTTTTGCAAGGAGGAATGGGAAAAAATGTCAGTCTCTCGATGTGCAAAACTGATAGAGACATACCCCATGCGACTTACAGCTGTAATCGCAGCAAAAGGTGGCGCTAAAAAGTATTAACTTAAGGGGGCTGAATAATTTTGCACGCCCAATTTTTCAGTTTTTGATTTGTTAAAAAAGTTTGAAATATCCAATAAATGTCGTTCCACTTCATGATTGTGTCCCACTTGTTGTTGATTCTTCAAAAAAAAATACAGTTTTATATCTTTATGTTTGAAGCCTGAAATGTGGCAAAAGGTCGCAAAGTTCAAGGGGGGCGAATACTTTCGCAAGGCACTGTACTTTAGAGAAAAAAAAGATCCACGCCACATTGGGAGAGGCGGGTTGTACTTTCGCAAGGCACTGTATTTTAATATAAAATACAGTACATATCTTACACAAGAAAAATAAAGCTTCAAATTGTTAAAAAAAATCCCTGAAAAAAAATAGATGGGCGAGAAAACGGGATGGGCGAGATTCTACCGCTCTGTCAATCACCAATCATATGTGGAGAGCCAAAATCACTAATTGGCTGCCTACTGGTGACTGACAGTAGGCTGATCATGCCACCCCATCACAAAGTGAGCATGTGCAAAGCAAAGATGAGTGAGTGGTGAGGAGGCCTCGGAGAAAGCTTGGGAAGAAATATTCTTAAGAGGCAATTGATTTGCATGCAAAATGGGATGCAGAGAAGGGAAAACCCCCAAAGCTAGCTTTTGTGCATACACATGCCAAGAGAAGCAATTTCACTGCTTTTGTTTCAGTACTTTCTTATCCCCTATAATGCTAATAAGAGTAGCTGTAAATATCATCCCAATTCCCAATCTTTAGATAGATCCAGTCACATCAGTAGTGTCTACTGGTTGGGGGCCAATTCAGTCCAACCTGCTTTGGGTTATTTCACTGCATCCAGGGCCATGCTGCACCTAGCGAGTAAAGTTGAAGACTATTGAGATAAACACAGAGAGAGACAGAGAGAGAGAGACAGAGAGACAGAGAGAGAGAGAGACACAGAGAGAGAGACACAGAGAGAGAGACACAGAGAGAGAGACACAGAGAGAGAGACACAGAGAGAGAGACACAGAGAGAGAGACACAGAGAGAGAGACACAGAGAGAGAGACACAGAGAGAGAGAGACACAGAGAGAGAGACACAGAGAGAGAGACACAGAGAGAGACAGAGAGAGAGAGAGACACAGAGAGAGACACAGAGAGAGAGACAGAGAGAGAGACAGAGAGAGAGACAGAGAGAGAGACAGAGAGAGAGACAGAGAGAGAGACAGAGAGAGAGACAGAGAGAGAGACAGAGAGAGAGACAGAGAGAGAGACAGAGAGAGAGAGTTGGGTGGTGGAGGTAGTGGCAGAGGTAGCAGACGGTCAGACGTCAATGGCAAGCGTATCTCTCCCTCCTTTTCCACTCATGCACGTTTTGTCTTTTTCAGTTTGCCTTGTTAGGAGTCGGCGGCACTGGGGTGTTTCGGTTGGCGTGCGGAGTACTTTTTGGATGGTAACACATCTAGTCTATGGGCTCGCCCACTCAGGTTTGTCATTGCAATTGTATTAAAAGTTATTAAAAAAGGGAAATGAATGACAGCTAGACTTGGGGCAGCGTCAGTCAAAAGGTTGTCGACAGACATGCTGTTAAAGAGCTGTCTAGCATTTCCAAACATTAGTCACAAACAGATTGATTAGTATTTGTAATTCAAGTGGCAGCAGAAAGTACTAATCATTGGACTAAAACTATACATACAATCTGAAACTCTGCAAATTACATTTTCTACTGTAAAATACTGGATCCTGAAATTATTAACACCCTTGATAAAGATTATTTTTTTTAAAGGTTTTTGACTAAAATGTTGGTCTGGAGCCCTGAAGGTGAGGTATTTCTCAGTCCTGTCGAAGCTCTGTCTGGCAACCAATGGAACCAGCTGATGCTAGGACAGTAGAGTCCCTGCCCATTTTCCAAAAATGTCTGAAACCGAACCTCTTTGAAGACCATTTTAAATATCTGTCTCCCCCCGCCCTCAAAAATAAATAACTAGCACCGATTTTCCTTAAAACTTCTTCAGGATTGGTGTCCCTTCCACGGGACGGTTGAGCTAACGTAGGCTAATGCGATTAGCATGAGGTTGTAAGTAACAAGACAATTTCCCAGGACATAGACATATCTGATATTGGCACAAAGCATAAATTCTTGTTAATCTAACTGCACTGTCCAATTTACAGTAGCTATTACAATGAAAGGATACCATGCTATTATTTGAGGAGAGTGCACAATTTTGAACATGAAAAGTTATTAATAAACAAATTAGGCACATTTGGGCAGTCTTGATACAACATTTTGAACATAAATGCAATGGTTCATTGGATCAGTCTAAAACGTTGCACATACACGGCAAAGTCTAAATTGCACCTGGGCTGGAATAATACATTAAGGCCTTTCTCTTGCATTTCAAACATGATGCTACAAGATGATGGTATTATCTTTTACCAGATCTATTGTGTTATAGTCTCCTACATTCCTTTCACATTTTCACAAACGCCAAAGTGTTTCCTTTGAAATGGTCTAGAAGAAAAAGAAACGCACACCTATTAAGACGAGGTGC